>NC_079331.1:520000-1720000 GCF_029931775.1 Euleptes europaea
TTGGGATACCCACGCAGTTGGCATCGTGTGGTTCTGGGGGTCTTGGACCTCGACTGTGCTTGCCAAGTGCCCCTGGGATGCCTGCTGTTTCTCGGCCCTGCCAACCTGGCGGGGCTGGTGTGAGGGCCAAGTAGCACGGCCCTTAGGTCTGCGGCCCTGAGCTCCTCAGAAGGAAAGGACTGCCCTCCGCCTCCAAGGTGCTGGACCTTTTCTCCCTCCCAGGGTTTCCATCTTTCCACGTTGCTAGATGGGGTCTGGATGCATCCTGATTGCAAATGTGAGTCCTTTTCTCTTTCTTTTAAAAATTCCTTCTTCATTTCTGGCATGAAGCGTGATGTTTGGTTAGGGTGAGGTCCAGTGATGACCAGCCTGCTTGGGCCAGACTGACATTGGGGAGGGGCCATGGCTCAGTGGTAGAGCATCTGCTTGGCATGCAGAAGATCCCAGGTTCAAGCCCTGGCATCTCCAATTAAAGGGACCAGGCAGGTAGGTGATGGGAAAGACCTCTGCCTGAGACCCTGGAGAGCCGCTGCCGGTTTGAGTAGACAATACTGACCTTGATGGACCAAGGGGGGTCTGATTCAGTATAAGGCAGCTTCACGTGTTCCTTGTGTCACGAAGGGCTTCCTTCAAATGAGATGCAGAGAACAGAAATGTCGAGAGAAGGGTGTGTGTCGCTGCTCTGGAGTTCTCACCTCCTTTGCACTTTGAGAAGCAGTTTCTGGGATTTCTGGCAGTGCGGGGTGGGGGGGGAGGGTGATGCTGATGTTCTGCTTTCAGACTGCAACAGGGATGCTTTCTTGGGGTCCCCAAAAACTTAGATGCCCCAAGCAGGTGGATTGCTTGCAGGACAAAGCAGGACTTATGCACAACACCAATTACCGTACTCCTCTTCAAAACACTACACTTTGCTGAATCTGTTGACTGAATCTGCATTTCAGAATCCTAACAGAGGGCCCCAGTGTCGTGAGTAGAATCATAGAGTTGGAAAGGACCACCAGGGTCATCTAGTCCAGCCCCCTGCCCAATGCAGGAAATTAACAACTACCTCCCCCCTACATCCCCAGTGACCCCAACCCTCCCCACACCATGCAGGATCCCACAATCAAAGCACTCCCAACAGATGGCCATCCAGCTTCTGCTTAAAGACCTCCAAAGGTCTTTAAGCCTTTATACCGTTAGCAATTCCAAGGGTGGTCGTAGTAGTGATTCTGGGGCCCTGGGCAAAAAGGTCAGGATGGGGTCCCAGAATCACTGCCACCCTACCGCTGGCCCCCTCTCTGGGTCCCTCATCCCTTGCAAGGTGGGCAGGCGCCGCTGCTGCCACCAGAAGCCAGCTGCCCAAGCCCCAGGCGGGGCAGGTGCAATCGATGGCAGGAACCTGCTCTTCTTCTTTCCCCCTGCCTTCGGGAGCTGCCCTGTTGCCCATTGGCTAAGACTGCCCTGAGCACCCCGTCATTATTCATTGTTGTGACTTTATGCTCGGGAGGCAACAATCAGCCTTTCTAAGGAGCATCTCCTGAGCGCTCTTCCTCATTAGAACAGGTTTGAGTTCCCCTTTTTCTGTTCTACAGAACCGGTCGGCAAGGATTTGTGCAGCAGTCCCGGCTCCTCACAAAGACTTCCTTTAAAGAAAACCCTGATCTCTGTACAAAAATGAGAAGTATTTCACCAAACAAGAGTTCTGCCCAGAGCTATTAATTTCCCACTTACGCAGACACGGGGACATGTGATTTACAAATTATTTTTCCTTTGAAGATACTGTGTCAGTAAAAGGTTATATGGAGAAGGCGATCCCTGTCTCTTTTAAGGGACTCATGACTGGCATTCCACGTAACTTGGTAAAGAAAAGCGGATTGGAAGAAGCATTGCTGGGCTCTGCATGGTGCTTCTTGAGGATTTGAGATACGAAATGCTGGGAAGTTTTGCTGTGCGCACTTCCTGGAAATGAACGGCTGCTGTTTTCTTATGCATCTCCCCTTAATTTCTGTGGGACTAGTGCACAGGAAAAGTTCCAGAGGCTTGAGCCTAGTTGCCCTGATCCAGGAAGGATCCTGATCCGTTTGTGGGAGCAGATTTCTGTCCCTGGGACTGATGCAGGTGCTAGTTGCCACGTGCTACCAAGTGTATGCATCAGGAACTGGATCAGGGCTATGAGCTACTAAATATTCTTCTCTCTTTTGTCTGGAAGCTGTTTTTAACACCCTTTCCAAGCTGTATTTTTAGCTTCAAGTCCAAACCTTGCGAACAAAGCACATCATTTCCTGAGCGAATCCGCCCGTGAAGCTAAATTCCTGAAGCGTGCGCTTTATCTGTTTCATTCACAGCTGACGTCAAAGAACTTTATGCTGCCATTCTAAGCAGAGTTACGCCCTTCTAAGTCCATTGAAATCAATAGGCTTAGAATGGTGTGACTCTGCTTAGGATTGCTCAGTAGAGTAGTTTGCAATTCAGGTATACCAGCTTAAGTGGCTTGTGGATGGTCATATTGCAGGTCCCGCTGGGTCTGAGTGGTACTTGGGCAGGGTGTTTTTAGGGCAGTGTTGAAAGCATATTTGTTTTGGTTGTTGTACTGATACTATTCCCAGCAGTTTTTCCCCTGCCATGTTTCCACTTCTCAGTCAACCATGTTTCTGGCATTTTCCAGAGCTTAAATTTTTGTTGTTATCTTGAGATGTATAGAGATCAGCACACAGGAAGCATTCGATTTTGCTGCACGAGAATGCTTTCAGGGTGTTGTTTTTTTTTAAGTATACACAATCATTTAAGTGGGAGGAAACTTTAGGAAACTGGATTTTGTTGTGGCTTTTACTTTCAGAGGTGGGGAGGGGCTGTGGCTCAGTGGCAGAGCATCTGCTTGGCATGCAGAAGGTCCCAGGTTCAATCTCTGGCATCTCCAGTTAAAGGGACCAGGCAAGTAGGTGACATGAAAGACTCCTTTCTGCCTGAGACCCTGGAGAGCTGCTGCCAGTTTGAGTAGACAATACTGACTTTGATAGACCAAGGGTCCGATTCAATATAAGGCAGCTTAATGGATTTGTTTATTATTTATTTGTATGATTCATTTATACCCTGCCTTTCTCCCCAATGGGTGCCCAAAGCGGCTAACATCATTCTTCTCTCCTCCGTTTTATCTTCACAACAACCCTGTGAGGTAGGTTAGGCCGAGAGAGTATGACTGTCTCAAGTGTGCTTCAGTGGCAGAGTGGTGATTCCAATCTGGAACTAGTCCAGCACTCAAACCACTAAACCACAGCGGCTCTCAGTTTGCCTCTGTCTAATGTGTGAAATGGCCCAAAGGTATGAGTGACTTTGCTGTTTCTGGTGCTACCTTAGATACCGGCAGTTATCAAAACATTAGTCGAGCAACTAGAAGTATTTAAATTATTTTTTGATAACTCTCATAATTAAGATAAGATCTTGGCAGCTGTGTTAACATTGTGTTAGAACTCTGGTAAGATCTAATTAAAACGAGTGTCCGTGCAGCCGTCTGTCTCTAAGTAGCTTTTCCACTAGCTTGAAAACACAGGCTGTTGATCACGCAAGAGTGCACATTCTCTGAGTGCTCTAGGGGATGGAATTCGGAGATCCGCTGATAATGCTTATCTTTGCAATAGAATGGTTCTGGTGTTTTGGAACACAGGTGATCCCTGTTCATGCAACAAACTGATACAGACACTTTGGAAGAAGGGCTGATATTTGTCTTGTGCACTAAAGTAATCCGTTTGTCAACTACAGCCTTGTTTTTAAATGCTTGGCTAGTGAGAACTTGACGAAGATGTTCTTGTCCACAAAGCCTTACGATAGATTTAAAAAAATAAATCCAGACACCACTAAACTCCAGTTATTTTTGAGACTCCAGTTATTTTTGAGACGGCCTTAATGTGTTGTATTTAATATTATATTTAGTTTATTTTTCCATCCATACTTAATATGGTGGTATTATACATTTATTCATTGTTCATTATATATTTAAAGCATGCCCCCAGACCCAGATGGCCCAGGTTAGCTCAATCTCATTAGATCTCAGAAGTTAAGCAGGGCTGGCCCTGGTTAGTATTTGGATGAGAGACCACTAAGGAAGCCCAGGGTTGCTCTGCAGAGGCAGGCGATGGGTCTTCCCTTATCTGGATGGCCCAGGCTGGCCTGATCTCACCATGTCATGAAACTAAGCAAGGTCGGCCCTGGCTAGTAAGTTGGAAGGGAGACCACCAAGGAAGTCCAGGGTTGCTACGCAGAGGCAGGCGATGGTTCTTCCCTTATCTGGATGGCCCAGGCTGACCTGATTTCACCATGTCATGAAACTAAGCAAGGTTGGCCCTGGTTAGTAAGTTGGAAGGGAGACCACCAAGGAAGTCCAGGGTTGCTATGCAGAGGCAGGCGATGGGTCTTCCCTTATCTGGATGGCCCAGGCTGACCTGATCTCACCATGTCATGAAACTAAGCAAGGTTGGCCCTGGTTAGTAGGTTGGAAGGGAGACCACCAAGGAAGTCCAGGATTGCTACGCAGAGGCAGGCAGGGGCAAACCCCCTCTGTTCATCTCTGGCCTTAAATACTCTGTGGGATTGCCATAAGTCAATTGCGACTTGACGGCAAACATTTTTTTAATAAATTTATTTATTTATAATCTGTTGTAAACGTTTTTATGCCGCCTTTCCACCCAGTCGGGATCCACAATACATGACTTTGAATCAGCACTCCGGTATTAGTTCTTCTTAGTGTTTTGTTTTCTCTTTAAAATCTAAAAACAAAAGCCTTCTATTAGGACCGACCCAAGTAGCACAAAACAAGATCCCAGGTTCTCTAAAACTCTTCAGCGGGTAAAAAGTGGGGGGGACGTCTCTAGCCAAAAGTTGAAGGCCTCTACTACGCTGGAAGCAGATGATTCAAAACAGTTGAGAAGTTTTCCAAAACAGCAGCGTGGGAGGACCTGTGTCCTCAAGCCATGCAATAAAGCACTACTCATAGATCTACGTGGTTCTTTCTTCCAGTTTGGTTTTGACAAAATGCATGGCTCTTTCTTTTTTTTTTCATTTGCAAAATTGCAAATGCATGTTGCTCTATCACAGTCTCATATGATGATCATTTCAGTTTTTTTGTGAATGAGTCTGACTTGGAAAAAAAACTATGCTGTTCATAGGTTGTCCTTCAGTGTGTGTGAGGTCTCCCACCCCCTCACTTCTTTCAACAGCATTTGGTAATTTGAGATATAATATTATCCTTGACTTAGAGTTTTATTGTGTGTTTTTTGCCCCTTGATTAAATAAACTATCTATTCAAAAGTAACTTTTAATTCTTTTACAAAGAATGGCATGGTTCTTAATATAATGAAAGCAAAGTTTTACCTTTTCTTCTAGGGAAATGTTTGTCGGCTGCGTTTAACCCTACCTCCTGAAGAAGGCTCACTTTCTCAAGAAGGAAAAAGTAAAACAGAAAGAACCAAAAAGGTAAGTTAGGGTTTTTTTTTGCTGGTCTTACATCCAAGGACATTAACTCAAGCATCAGTGCAGTGGTTACGTTTCCCTGGGTCTTGCCATAAACAACTTCCAGGAGAGGTAAATATCAATTGCCGGGAAAGTAAAAGGGTTCTCCTTTGCTGGAAATCTTCAAGCAGAGGCTGAACAGCATCTGGTCAAAATAGTCTCTCTTTAGATTTCCTACACTGAGGAGGGGGTTTGACTAGAGGATGCAGTCTGCTTTGAGTCTCAGTGAGGAAGATGGACGATAAATAACACAAATGAATAAATAACCCCTCGCCTGCCAACGCTACAATTGGAAGCTCAGGGAGAGAGGGGAAGGGCCCTGGGTTTCCTGACAGCTGTGGCAAGGGCAGGTACACCATCCTCAAACTGTTGGCATTTCCGCACTTAGCTTCTCTGTTTTCTGACAAGGAGAAAACAGTAGAATCAGGTGTGTGTGTGTGTAGTCCGGCCTCACTTATTAAAGTGATCATGGCAGGGGTGGTGCTGTGGCTCAGTGGTAGAGCATCTGCTTGGCAGGTAGAAGCTCCCAGGATCAATCCCCGGCATCTCCAGTTAAAGGGACCAGGCAGGAGGTGATGTGAAAACCTGTACCTGAGAGCCTGGAGAGCTGCTGCCAGTCAGAGAAGACAATACTGGCTTGATGGTCCAATGGTTTGATTTAGTATAAGGCAGTTTCATGTGTGGGCGTGTGTCGAGCTGGTATAGGACTGGGGCGGATGTAGAATTCCTGATTATTGCACCCACGAGATCGTGAAGCAACGGGGGAAATGGCTGCATGCCACTAATGACGGGGCGCAGTTCGAAATGGTGCTGGGCTCCATTCCTGCGGAGGCACAGGGTCAAGCGGGTGCCGCTCTGGCAGTATCTGGATTGCCCTGCCAAACTGGTTGACAGGCATGCTTTATTGAAGCCCTGTGTGCCTCATTGTGGCCATGACTAAACATGTTTTGTTAGATGTCTTAATAAGCTGCATTACAAGGTAGTGTTGCAAACTATTGCACTGACGCTGCACTCCTAAAGCAGAGTGGCGCCCTTCTAGGCCCACTGACTGTAACTCTGCTTCGTCTTGCGCTGTGGAGCTCCGAGCCTTTCTACCCATGACGCATTACCTTGTGCTGCGATAACAGCTAAGGTAAAAAGTTTACAGAAATGTTTCTCTCTAGCTGCCTGGTGTTTGTCTAGCTAAATTTTGTATTCAATACGGTAAGGCCACGCTGAATGGATCGGCTGGCCTCGACAATATAAGCGAATTTACCTTTATATCAAGAAGAGGCCACAGTGTGATTGATTACATTTTAACTTCATCAGTATTCAGAGACCGTGTTGAACTCTTTATGGTAGGAGACTGTACCATTAATGACCATCTCCCCCTGATTATGACTTTTAATGTAGATCTCCCACAAATCCTGCCCTTTTCAACTCTGAGTTTGGAGGGAAATACAGATAATTTCCCAAGAATTCACTGGTCCCCAGATTTAATCCAAAAGATTAATCAATTACTTAAAACTGGAAAATGGTCTGCTCCAAGGACCCTTGGGAAGCTGTTAAATCCTATGAGAATCTGATACCATGCATAGTTGATTCAGCGAAACAACATATGGAGGGGCTGACTGAAATAAGGAAAGTCCCTATTAATGCCTTGTTTGATAAGAAATGTAGGGCCTTAAAAACCCTAATCTGTGAAATCTGCCACCAATATCGGAACTCTCTAGCTGCCTAGTTTAGTTGTTTCTTGGGCCAGTGGGGCAAATGGCTATTCAGAAACCTGTTGTAAGAGAAGACAGTCCAGCGGAGGGGCTCTAAAGCTTCAATTAACGGTACAACACCTCATTATAGATAACAGGCTCTTCGGTCTGGCCCTCTATCTTCAGCTTAAAAATGCTTCTAGCCGTTCTGGTGTCCCTCTCCTGAGCTTAGATGGGTATTGCATTCCAAAGGCTAGAGAGAAATTCCAGGGCATTGGAGACTATCCAGTACCTTTTGTAACCCACCGACCCACCCTCTCCAACCACCAATCAGATTAGTCAAACTAGCGCTACTCACAATAATTAAAACAGCCCAACTTGGTGGTGAGTACTTTGATTTGACATCCTTCATTATAGTGGTAGTGTTTAGCATTTTTCAGTGCTCTCCAGACTGTGCTGAGTGTCTTAAGAGTGTGGCGTTTGTTTATTTAAAAGGCGTATATTCCACTCTCTCCAGAAACTGCCCAGGATGGCTGGATGTTGCATTTTGACTGATTCCGGAGGATTTCTGGGTCCTTGCCTTGAAAGAGATACACTTTGGAAGCAGCTATTCCCAGTTCAAAGTACTTTCCTCTTTGGTATTCCACAGACATGATTCTTCAGTGTGAATAATCATGTAGGGGAGTGGTGAAACCACCAAAGGAAATATTTAACCCAGGAAATGAAAAATTGTTTTTTAAATGGGGAGCCCCACCCAGCTCATATTGAAACCGACTGTTCTTTCCTTGTGTTTTAAACAAAGCAAATACATTTCGAGTGAGAAGTATGACAGACTTCAGTATGTCACAGAATGACTGCACATGTGTTATAATGTGCACTGTCTATATTGATGTGTCATTTTATGTTATATTTTAGAGTAGGTTGTGTAAAATAGTTGTGCATAAGTGCCAAGTGGAGCAAGAGGGATTCTACAGCTAGGCTGAGCAATACCTGGCATTTACTCTAGATATGTACTGTGTCTATTTATATATACACATACAGTGAAATCTCCCAGACAACTTTCCCTGAAACAGTATGAAACGTTTTTTGTTAATAGTGTATGAATGGAAGAATTGGTCGATAAAATACTCTGTGATGCCCCATACAGAGGAATAATAGGGTCACAAAGCCACCGATTCACTTACATATATGCTCGTCTTTTCCTGTTCTGCCTGTCTTTCCATGGTGGACCAATGTATTCGGCTGTATTCAGGTGCCATGAAGCTTGGGGAGGGGCTGTGGCTCAGTGGTAGAGCATCTGCTTGGCATGCAGAAGGTCCCAGGTTCAATCCCCGGCAGCATCTCCAGTTAAAGGGACTAGGCACGTAGGTGATGTGAAAGACCTCAGCATGAGACCCTGGAGAGCCACTGCTGGTCTGAGCAGACAATACTGACTTTGATGGACCAAGGGTCTGATTCAGTATAAGGCGCCTTCATTTGTTCACTTTCCATCCACAGTTTATTGCATGACCCCTTGTTAGTCTACTGGACCTGGCCAACAGACCACAGTTCGTTCTTGTTGGTCTGCTGCTTGCTTCCTTTATGCCTTCGCGTAGGATCCCTAGATGTTTTCTCAAGCTTCTTTGCATTTCAGGGCTGCTGAGCAAAATCTCACTACCTGTGCAGCCTGCTTTTGGTTGGTCATCCACAATAACTGGGGGAGTGGGTGGGGAGAAGCCTTGGGCGAGCCAAGCCTCTCCCCATTGCTCTTGGCCTTTCCCTTCCCCATTTCTGTCCAGCTGCTGCACTGAATTCCTGGACTGTTTTACTATGAAACAAGATGAATCTTCTGCAGCCCTCACACAGAGTCTTCTCCCTTGTCAGACATCAGCATCCCTCCCTCTTTCTATCCAGCTGCGTTAACACATCTACTCTGAAGCCAAATGGACATTTTACTGCCTGAGAAGGCACCGCTGATAGCTGGAGTGCTTGCTGTTGGTCTGTGCTTCCCTCTGCGCGTGCAGGAGGCTACGAGGAGCGGTGCTGTTGAACAAGCCCGGTACAAACTGTGGTTTACTGTCCTGGCTAAGCATCTCCCGACAAACCAGTTTGTTGGGCACCCTGCACCCAGGATTCACTCCCAATTAGAGTTTACTCAAAACATGGTTTATAAATTGTGGCTTGTTATGATATCGAAAAGCTACTTTTGAATTCCTCAGTGCTGCAGGACATGACAGCTAAAAATTTCCTAGAACTGAAATTCTAAAAATACACCATGTATTCTCAATTAGGCTCACAAAGCAGGCATGTGTGCCCATTATTCGTTCATTGTTAACTGAATTCATATTGTTTGAAATTCAGTGGTGGTTGTCTTTGGAGTAGCTTTCAGCAAGAACAATCTCATGGCAGCTGAGACATTACTTAAACACTACGCAGCACCTCCTACATTCCAGTATTTATCACATAATACTATTTCTTTGCTTTTGCCTCACCCTTTATTGAGGATAAAAATAGTATTTCCTTTTTATACAGCACCTCTACCAGGTTCCCAATGGATTGTCCACAGGGAACTTCTCACCTGGCGTGGTTTATGGCGTGGTGCACAGATCCGATAATAATCATAACAAAGAAATGGTGGTCTATGGATGGTCAACGCACCAGCTGAAAGAAGAAATGAAGTACATAAGAGATGTGAGTGCTTTGCTTCTGCTGAAACACCTGAACGCATTGGTTCATTTTAGAAAACCATGGGCCCACCTTTCTCCCAATAATTGGGCCCTAAGGAGGGTTGTGATAAAAACACCATCACAAATACAAATAATCAGTAGTGACAGTTTTTCTAATAGTTAGAGCAGTTCCTCAGTAGAACAGGCTTCCTCATGAGGTGGTAAGTGCTCCTTCCCTGGAGGTTTTTAAGCAGAGGTTAGATGGCCATCTGTCAGCAATGCTGATTCTGTGACCTTGGGCAGTTCTTGGGAGGGAGGATACCTTGGCCATCTTCTGGGCCTGGAGTAGGGGTCACTGGGGGTGTTGGGGGGGAGGTAGTTGTTGGACTAGATGACCCTGGTGGTCCCTTCCAACTCTATGATTCTATTCTATGATTCTATGACACAAAAATTAAAAGGTACTGCAACAGAACGACACCCTCCTAAAATCAGCTTAAATTCCCATTTCTTTATAAGCCCCTAGCCCACCTTGTCCAATATTAAGAAACCCCCAAAGGCCCTGCTGAAGAGCTCAAATTTGCAGCCTCTCTGAAATGCCATGGGGGGGGGGCCTCCTCAGAGGCTGTTCCGCAGAACAGGGTGCAGCAGCTCTTGAGGAAACCCGCAGACCTGGAGGCCATGCTGTGCCCAGCAGAACTGATGCGGGACTCACGATGCCGTCATACGAAGTGCTGTGTTTTTGTTTTTTTTTGTTCTCAGGTGAGATTAACTTTAGAAAAGGCAAGAAAGAAAATGTATGGAGAGTATGACGAAATGAAACGCAAAATCCAAGAGCTTACAAAGGAACTGACAGTAAGTACCCCTGTGTCTTATTCAGTTCACTTCCTCTGTCATCTTTAATTTGTGACTTCTGGTAATGAAATAGCCTCTGATCATATTTATTTAATACAGCCCGAGACCAATAAAATAGAATCAATACAATAATTCAAACTTCCCGAATATCAATTAACTCATGGTAAAAAAGCATTTTAAATTGTAGAATCGCAGAATTCTGCAATATCTTATAAAACTTATAGCTAAATACAGTCCGAGATCAATACAACAATTCAAACTTCCAGAATCACAGAATTATGCAATGTCTTATAAAACTTCTAGCTAAAAAGCCTGTATATGGCTCACCCAAATTTCCTAATCTTGTAGGCTAAAAGTTATTGTTAAAAAGCCTATGTGTGGCTTACCCAAGATTTCCTAATCTTGTAGGTTATCCATCCGAATTTGGCGACTTTAAACGTGATCTCTTGATTCTTATTGGCTAACATTAGTGAGAGGAGAGTCCTTCTATTTTTACCGGGATGGCGGGATAATGAAATAGCTGCGGGGGGATGAAAGTGCTATCTGGCCTGTATCTGGATTGGACGCTGTTCGAGTCCCAGGTGCTTTCTCTTAGGAAGCATGACGAATACGTGAAAAGATCGCCCTGTTTCTGGAACTGGTATTTCCTTGCTTAGTGAACCCACTGTTCCTTTTAGCATCCGGAATTCTTCCTTGGGTATCATCTGGAGACTATAGGAAGTTCTTTCACTCCATAACTTCCTTTGTTCAACTTCTCCCTAGTTCTTGCAGGTTCTTAAAACATGCCCAAGGTATCTTGCACAGGTGCACTTAGAATACCTGTAACATCTGCATGTGCTGGCCTAGTTCCAGAGGTGCCCAGGCTGGTTTGTAAACATTTTATCGAGTAATTTGCTTATAAATATTTATAGACTCCCCTGTGTACTGGTTTTATCTAGCTGTGGATCTCATTTGTTGTTGGCAAATATAGACCTTTCAGGTTAATTGACTTATGTACTATGACTGTTTGGGTTCGGGGGGGCCCCCAATTCATAATTTCATGCCAGGCTGCTGGTTTTTAATCATATTTTCTTTTGTTTGGCTCTTTATAGTAACTGTTGTCTGGCCTTTAGTTTGCTTTCCAGAGATCTAGCCAGCCACCTACATTCAGGGATTTACCTTCCTCCTAATAGCTTGTAAAGGTGTCTGTTTGACTTCACTTCTTTTAAAGTGGTGCCTCTAATTATGGCTGTATAACAGGAGGTGCTCCGGATCAGGAGCCTAATGAATGTTGTGATCGGTGTTTTAACACGGATAAACCATTGAGCAGTTTCACAGTGGTAAGAGAAAGATGGTTTCTGTGTCCAGTCAGGCCATTCGGATGTAAAAAAAACACCGTTATAAACTTAATGTCTGTGACCATGATCTGGGGAGTTCCATGAAGTGCCTAGAAGAGCTTTGGTGTGGCCTGTGGGATCGGAGACCCTTGTGCCCTTTGACACACTTCTCTGGACGCTGGTTTGGCAAGAGAGGCTGTTCTGTGAGAAGCCCTGAGGCGCAAGGACTGCTGGCCCGCGGAGATTATTTCATGGTTCTTGGGGTTTCAGCTGTGGGTGTGTTGAAGCGCAGTCCTATGAGCCACATGAACAATCACATCCTACGATGAGGATCAGGAGCGGTCCTCCGTTCACCCTCGTGCAGAACAGGAAGGGCGGTGCTTCTTCTGGGGCATTGGTGGGCTCACCCCCCAGGATGGCATCCTTTCTATGAGCAATTAGAGTCTGGATGTAGCAGCAGGCCTTTAAGGGGTGTGTGGGAGGGGGGACTTGTAAGTCAAGTCACTACTGTGGGCCTTTTGGGGGAGTGTGGCAGAGGTCCTTGCCCGTCACGGATTGCAGTTCCACGTGGCCCCGGAGGTGCCTCTGCACTCTGGCCAGCAAGGTGGGCTTGCAACAAGCCACAGAACGTCCATCTTTTCTTAATTCTGTTCCAGACACCTTTCAAAATGCATCGTATATACATGTCACCTTGAGATGAATCCTTGTTCAGCTTTATGTTGTGGCCAACATTAAAGTTGAGGGGTGGAATCTTGCTTGTAATTCTCCAGGTCTCCAGCACTCAACAGGAATCTTTGGAAAACCACCTTCAGGTTCACTCTGCAGCTCTGGACAGCTTTAGCGAAATGAACAGTTCTTTGACCTCGGCCTCCATCGAGTTACAGGTGAGTTGCTGATAGCGCTGTCGCCATAGATACCTGGCTCTGTTGGCAAACTTCCCCCCTCTTACACTATTTGTTTAAAATGTGGGTAGGACAAAAGGAGGACTAGATCAGCGTTCGGAACTAAGGGACTTTTTCTTCAAACATCCAGTGGGAGAATGGCATTGCGAATTTTAAAGCACATGACATACATTTTTAGAGATAAGCAGCTGCATGCGGTAACAAAGCACGTCCTTCAACGTCACACAGTGTTCTGCTTCTGAAAAGAAAAATTGTGACAATGATAATTTTTCTGTTCTTTTACAGTAATAAACGTACAGTTTAGGAGCTTAAATTCCCTCAGTGTAGCCATGTTTTTTGTAGGTTTCATATATTTAGAAGTTTGCAAAGAAACTGGTATGCAAAATGTCAGGTTTTGACACGTTCAAATGACGATACAGTCAGGGCAAACTGCTTTATTCTTTAATATTGGTAACCTGCCATACTTTTCTTTCAGTGTCTTTTAATATCGCATGGTTATTTCATTGGCTTCCTTGATTTTGGCTTCCTAGACGACATTTCATGACTAACAGTTGTCTGCTGTGCAGTATTTCACAGTCCTCAGTCAACTTTTCCCCATTCATCACGTAGGGGACTGCCATTTGGCAAGGGGCCCCGTGGACAGTCCACCCTCCCTGTGATTCTCTTGTAAACTGCACCCGTTTGACAGGCCTGACTCTGGAGGTTTGGCTGGGTTAGAGAACAGACGGCCTAGTTCTGCTTTGGCCCTTACCAAGCAGCGAATAAAATTTTTAAAAATCTCCTACTGACAGGAAAACAGTAAACCTCTTCTCTGTTTTTCAGCTTCTCGAGTAATAAGGAATTAATTTTTATACTTCACTGGCTATTTTTACAGAAAACCTTAGTTGATGTTGCTTTGGAGAACACAGTTATACAAGACCAGATAAAGAATCTGAAGCAAACGCATGAACAGTCTATGGAAAAACTGAAGGAGAAGCAGAAACAACTGGAAACGGCCCGAGTGGAAAATGAATTGCTCAAGATAAAAGTAAGCTGAGGCTAGGTATTTTCTTTGCATGGGAAGAACCATCCTGCTGGGGTTCTGGGGGCAGCAATTATCAGCATGAGGAATATTATGATCTGACCTTTCAAAAAGCCTCGGGGTTATTCTGGGTGCAACGTTATCACTGGGAAAGCAAGTTAGTGCCGTTGCAAAAAAGGCTTTCTTCCAACCTAGCTCGAAAAATGGCTTGTTACCTTGATACTATGAGCCTTGTGTTGCAGGGTGGTCAGCTGCAGTCCAAGCTCAGCTCACGACCTGAGTTCGATCCCGACAGAAGTCGGTTTCAGGTAGCCGGCTCAAGGTTGACTCAGCCTCCCATTCTTCTTCTGTGCATAATGCATTGAAATGAACAGGAACTGCTGATGAGCGTTTTGTGAGGATTTTGCAAGAGAACGGTCCTGGTGGATTGTGTTCCATGTTCATTAGTGGGGGGAGAAACTGTGTGGGTTTTCCTCCTTGGATGCAAAACGGACATGGGCCACTCTTGCCGGCTGAAAGTGGGGCGTTCGGCTGTCTTTTGCTGCTGGTTTCTTTCAGCTGTGTAAAACGTCCCTAATTCTTTTATAGGTGGAAAGTTCGCAAGAGGCTAACGCAGAAGTCATGAGAGAGATGACCAGAAAACTGTACAGTCAGTATGAAGAACAGCTGCTAGAGGAAGAACGGAAACATAAACTCGAGAAAGAAACCCTCATAGTAAGTGGACTAACTGAAGGCTGCAGCAGTTGGGCGGTCTCAGTACAGTGTGAGAAGAGGATATAAATATAAATAAATGCAATGCAAACGCAGTGGGTGCTTTGAGGGAGCAGGCGGCCAGGGATGGGGCTGAGGAGTGGATCTGAAGCAAGTTGGTGGCTCCTTTCAGGAACTGTTTCTCAGTGTGCTGCTGGCAGAGGCTCTGACGTAAAACTTTTCCTTGGCAGGCTGAGACAAACAGGCTCCTAAAGGCCATCGAAGAAGCAAATAAGAGGATGAGGCTCACAGAGACAAGTTTGCAAGAAAAAGACCAGAAAATCGGTGAGCTGGATCAGTTCATTCAGCGCATGGAAGAGGTGAGGGGGCTACAATGAAGTCCGTCTGTTTTGGAAAATATGGTTTTACAGAGAACCCTGAACACATGAAGCTGCCTTACACTGAATCAGACTCTGGGTCCATCAAAGTCAGTATTGTCTACTCAGACTGGCAGTGGCTCTCCAGAGTCTCAGGCAGAGGTCCCTTTAACTGGAGATGCCGGGGATTGAACCTGGGGCCTTCTGCATGCCAAGCAGATGCTCTGCCACTGAGCTAAGGCCCTACCCTGGAAGGGTAATCGCCTGCCTTCCAGAATCTGGTCATCAGAGCTGATGTCTTTGCAGTGGCTGAATCCAGGCTTTCCTCTCCACGCATTCAGACTCTTTTTTCCTTTTGGCTGCTGAACTGTAATCCTCTAAGAGTAGGAATTCTGATAACCTGCATAGCTCCTATGACATTAACAGTATTGCTGTCAAACAAGTTGTAGCAGATTTTCTCTGGCTTTCTTATGTCACCGGCCCTGCCCTTTTCATTCCATGGACTTTGCCCCAGGGTGGACGCCATGCGGGTTTTCAGATAGTGGCTTTTTTGGCACATGATTAACATGTTACCTGCGCACTCCCACGTCAGATAACTTTATTAGGGAAACCGTCATTCAGGGACACTCATTATGCCAAGTCTGTTTAGCTTGACAAGACCGGCAAATAGAGCTTGTTGGGGCTGGTGGGGGATTAGGCTTACCACATGTCTCTTATTTCAAGGAACTCCCTTTATTTAGTGCTAAAATTTATTGTTATTTTTCAAATTAATAAGCACCATGACTGAAAGAGGCAGCTTTAATTAATCACAAGGACAGTATATGCTGGTAAAGTTCTGACACACGTAAGATGTCATCTTCGTACCGTCTTGCCCTCTTTCTTTTATCTGTCTTTTTAACCCACCTATCCTGCAAGATGCTCAGGGCAGCATTCATGGGCAGCCTGCAGACATACCTGAACCCTTCCCCATTTCATCCTCGGAATAACCCTGTGAGCTGGGTGAGGCTAAGAGGAAGCGGCTGGTCCCGGACCACCCAGCAAGCTTCTTGGCTGTGTAAAGAGGCCACATTTGGCATTACTGATTTTCTTGTTTTAAGGTGAACTCTGCTGTTCAGAGATTTAAAAAAAACAAATCAAGCAAAACTTTCAACGTATATTAGAGTACTTGACTGGTACTTAACTTGAGTTTAGTTTCCCTTGCTGGGAAATATATATCTCCAAAAGCATGGAGATATATCATAACAGTTCCAATAATTAAAAAGGGTAAGCATTCTAATCCAAGTTGTTATTGCCCAATTAGCCTATTATCTCCTTTGGGCAAACTGTATTCCTCATACTTGCTAAGGAAATTACTTGATTGGATTGAGTGAAATTATGTCATGTGGCTCAGTTTGTACAGCATCTGCTTGGCATGCAGAAGGTCCCAGGTTCAATCCCTGGCATCTCCAGTTAAAAGGACCAGGCAGTAGGTGACTTGAAAGATCCCTGCTTGAGACCCTGGAGGGCCGCAGTCAGTCTGAGTAGACAATACTGACCTTAATGGACCAAGGGTCTGATTCAGTAGAAGGCAGCTCAGTGCGTGTGAAACTAGTGTGTGTCTCGACTGCATGGAAAATGCAGTTGTCTGTAAAAGTAGCAACTTGTGGCTGTATGTATGCAATAGTGGACAGAATGTATGGCCGTTCCTTTTCAATGCATGTTAAAAAGTCGCAGACGCAGAAATAAAATACACTGGATCTCAGTCATTTTGGTGTATAGGGGAATATATGTCTGCTAAACGTGAGTTCTGTGATGTGCTCTGGCTGATGTGCCTATAGCAATGGCAGAACAGTGTTCTGAAAGGGCAGTCCAGAATGAAGTGGTGGAAAGGACCAGGCTGGAGGCAGAGGTTCATTCTTCAGACTACTCCCCTCCTATTTGAGGCAGGCAAACCAACAACAGCCTGCCTGCAAATGGAAGAGGAGTCTAGCACACTCCCTGCTGAACTAGAAAACTTTTCCCTTGTATGTTTTGCTCATAGGGCAAGGGGGCTGTTCCAAATGCTATCCTCCACCTGCATTTTAAAGCAGTGCGGTCAATTCTACCACTGTGTTCTGTGCAGATGAGGCCTTTACTCTCCCACTAGCTACAAGGTTTTAGATAATAGTCACGGTCCGGCCAAGCAGAGGTCAGCATCCAGGAGCAACGTGCATTATGAGAGTGAAAAACTGAAGGCAGGAAACATAGGCAGGACTGACTGGGCAGCAGGGAGAAGAGCCAAGAGGGACCTGGGGGGAGCAGAAGGAGCCAAGGCTTTCAGCCCACCAGAAGGCCAAGGTAAAAAAGAACAGAGGGAGGAAACTCCGTGGCCAGGCAGCCCCTGGGGAGGTTCTGAGAGAGAGGGTATCTGCTATGTGACCGGAAAATGGGACCTTTGGATCCAGATGTTTGGATTGCCATTATCAATGCATTAATTCCAATGCACGTCTAGCTGTAGCTGAACAAGGGCTTATTTTTATTAGTATTAATATTGTTATTATTATTTAGGAACGCCACCAACTACAAAAACAACTACTGGAGTATGAACTCCAACTGAATGGAGCGAACCTTCACAGCCATGCCGGCAAGCAGAGGTAAGATCCTGCTAAATCAGCTTTAGATCAGGAGAGGTATTCACAGCCCCCCCTCCCACATGTGCCACCTTCAGGTGTTGAAAGTAAATTCCACCCCCTGCTTTGCATATGAAAAGTGCAGACATATGTGGAAGTAAACCTGACTGCTACCCTCTTCATAAAAGAGATAGATACCAAAGATAATAGACTTCTGAGCTTTCTTTTGAATACATCTTTATCCCACCCTTCCTCAAAGGAACTACAGCCTTTTGGGGATTATTATAGACCCCCCCCCCTTGGTCCATCAAAGTCAGCATTGTCTATTCAGACCGGCAGCACCTCTCCAGGGTCTCAGGCTGAGGTCTTTCACACCACCTGTTTGCCCAGTCCCTTTAAGTGGAGATGCCGGGGATTGAACTTGGGACCTTCTGCATATAAAGCGGAGGCTCTACCACTGAGCCACGGCCCCTCCCAGTAGCACCTTGGAGACCAACAAGAGTTTCGGGGCATAAGCTTTCGGGAGTCAAAGCTCCCTTCGTCATTCATGATTGTTATGTTTCCATTTGTCAGATCTGATTCCAAAATTCTCTTCCCCGCCCATTTTTCCAAGTTCAGCTTGCTTTTTAGTGGGCCCTCCACACTTTAAAATAGTTTAGTTCTTCTTTGTGAGAAATACTCCATAAGATAAAGATGAACTTAGGAGGGGGGCTTACTGAAGAGTCCTTGTCGCAGATATTTATTTATTATTTATTTAAAACATTTATTAGCTGCCTTTCTTCCTTACGGAGCTCAAGGCTGCTGGCACTATAAATAAAATACATAAAATAGATTAAATTCAGGCTTTATGTATAATTAATGTAAAGTCACCAAGTTAGGACTGCTTTATTTTAAACATCGAACACTTCCCTTTTATGTGTGACTTGTTCCATCATTTGCAGACCTCTCTTCTTAAATAACTTCCTCTGTGTGTGTGTAAAGTGCCTTCAAGTCGCAGCTGACTTATGGCGACCCCTTTTGGGGTTTTCATGGCAAGAGACTAACAGAGGTGGTTTGCCAGAGCCTTCCTCTGCACAGCAACCCTGGTATTCCTTGGTGGTCTCCCATCCAAGTACTAACCAGGGCTGACCCTGCTTAGCTTCTGAGATCTGACGAGATCAGGCTAGCCTGGGCCATCCAGGTCAGGGCCAACTTCCTCTCTAAACAGCATGAAATCATTCCAACAGCGCTGGTCTCAGTAACACTGACGTCGTGCTTTTGCATCTTCTTGTTCCAGGTCACACCACTTGGAGGAGGCGACTGCAAGCCTGCGAGAGCGGATCCGGCATCTGGACGACATGGTGCTTTGCCAACAGAAGAAGGTCAAGCACATGGTGGAGGAGGTGAGTGAGGCAGCAGTTTGGGTTTGAACAAGAGGAGGGCCCTTAAGGCCACAGTTTCGTAGGGCAGGGCTTAAAAGTAGACTGCCTGGCAAATAGGAAGACCTTGAAATGAAGGTTCAAGTTAACATGCTGATGTTCTTATTGTGTTCTGTGCCACCAGGGTTGGGGGCAGGGGGTTGAAATGACAGCAGGGGCTGTCAAAGAAAATAAGGAATCTCCCAAACAAGTTTCTATATATAGCACCAACATTTTAGGTCTCACCTGATGTTGTAGGAACATGAGGCAGGGGGTTATTTCTTCATGTTCCATGCTGAGTTTCCAGAGGATAATTCAAGGAAAAGACTGCATTTTACAAGAAATGCGACATGCACATTTTTTGTTCATGTTTGTCCATTCCACATGCCTGTTATCTATCATATGCAAGAATATTGTTTGCGCATAAAATGAACAAATTAGGGTTTCACCTTTTCTTCCTGTTCCAGACAGTATTTCCCATTTGTTTACTGAAAGCTTTTCATACTGTTCTCTGCTTTGCATTTTGTATTGAGCATCAAGAATTTTACTATGTCAAACTGCTCTGAATTAATACAGCTGTTCGTAAGAACCAAACTGTTTTCTGTATGCTGGAGATTTGGAAAAGCTGCGGTTTTCAAAAGCATGGATAAGGAATACCACCACAAGTCATTTTCTCTGAGTCAGTACTGGTTTTCCACTTTGACAAGTTCTCTATGAATTTGAACCAGTGTTCACTGATAGGGCTAATTTAGAAGACAGCTTGGAACAGACAGTTCTTGAATTTTTGGTCCAAGAATAAAATTTATATGTAGACGATCTTAAAAGGTAAAGGTCCCCTGTGCAAGCACCGGGTCATTCCTGACCCATGGGGTGACGTCACATCCCGACGTTTACTAGGCAGACTTTGTTTTACGGGGTGGTTTGCCATTGCCTTCCCCAGTCATCTTCCCTTTACCCCCAGCAAGCTGGGTCCTCATTTTACCGCCCTCAGAAGGATGGAAGGCTGAGTCAACCTTGAGCCGGCTACCTAAAACCGACTTCCGTCGGGATCAAACTCAGGTTGTGAGCAGAGCTTTTGACTGCAGTACTGCAGCTTACCACCCTGCGCCACAGGGCTCCTAGACGATCTTAACTAAGGATAAATAGGGTGGTGTATTAATGTTATGGAGGATGATTACCATATCCTACAATATGCACTGTTGTGTTTCTGCTGTGGAGAGCAAGCCCTTACCATTTGGATGTGAGAGGAGCGAACCAGGGTTTCTGCTAAATAGGAAACAGAGAGGAGGGAACTGGCAAGTTTGGCTTATTCATCTGTCTTCAGACTGTGGATTCACTTCTTTTATTACTTGGGAAGGAGATTTAAAAGTAAACCAAGTACGAAGTACGTGGCTGTAGGGCAAAAATTAATTACATCATCTTCGTAATTTATTTGAACAAGTTAATGCCAATCTGCAAGTTGGTAAATAACCAAAGATGTATCCATTACTAATCTCAAAGAAGTCAAAAGTCCTCCATTCTGTAATCCTTCTTTGAGTTGAATGTCCCTCTCACAGATAAACTCGTGGCAAGAAGAAGTCTAAAGTCCTTCTCCGTTCTGTAATTTTTCTCAAAAGTAAATTCTTGGCAATGTCCAATTGAATCTGTAATCCTTCAGGGTAAACAGATAAGTAATGTGCTGCTGTCTCTCTCCCTGTCTCAAAGTTGCCTTCCTCAGACTAATTCTTGCTTATCCATAGCAGAATACCTCAATGCATTATCAACATTCAAATAAACTTGGACTGTTGGCATCTTAGAATGAGTCTTGAAGGAAACAATGTCAATGAAATGATCCCTGCTGGTTTCCATGGTGGGTGGACCCAGCTCCAAGTCTCCCATGGCTGGTGTGTGCCTTCCTTGTTCCCATCTGTGCCAGGACTGGTAGTATTGCAACCACAAATGGGCCCAACCGGCTGGATAATGCCATCACATCCTCTCTGGGTTTTGAACCATTCTTGTCCCTCGTCTTCTTTCCTTGTGTGCTCTTCACCACATTAGGCAACGTGTAGTTTGTATCGACTTTGAGTTTTTGTTCAGCAGTTGAGCGGAATTAATGTTTGTGTAAATGTATAATACGTGTGTAAGAGGAACCGAGCATATCGCAGACCTGAAAAACTAGCTTGAAAGTATGAGTTGGTGCTTGTAGGGGCAGCAGTACAGGGCTGGCCAATGAACAGAGGAAGGCCTTTTGATGAATACTGTTTTAACCTCCCCATATATGAACAATAAGAAATTTATTTATTTATTTTATTAAGTATGAATGTTTGAAGAAAGAGAACTGAGAAAACAGGAAAAAAAGAATTCAGACTCTGATTTTAATTTAATTTTTGAGTTGGAGCCTTAGAATACTGATGATCCGCTCCAAGGAATCAACCTCTATCATTTTGACTTCGAATGGAGATCACGCTTAAGGGTCTGTTTGGCCACACTCAGTGAGGCTGCGATTCCTTATTGTCAGTTCCTACCCCACTCCTGTAAGATTTGGGTTGCAGGGACCATGTGGGGAAAGCAGAGCTGTTTGCTGTCAACTCAGCAGTGACTTCTGCTTCGAGAAAGTTGAGTCTAGCAGGGATAGTAACCGTATTACCCAACCCAGTCACATCTCATTTCATACACTGCTGAAGTGGTGTGGGAACCAATTGCAAGGAAACAGCAATCAGAGCGCATGTTTATGCCCCTGTGTTTCATGTTCACGGTATAATCTGTTGTAATTGCTTTTGTTTGCCTACACACACAGTTTTAAATTAATTGAATTCATTCCAAGCTACTTCCAAGCGCAAGTCTCCTGCTCCTCCACTTTTATGCCGAGGTTAACACGGAAGCATGCATCTAGGAAGTATGTGTTTTAATCACTGGTAGGTGGCTGCTTGCCAACTGGCCAGGTGAAATCATGGTTAGCAACATTCCACCCCTGAAAAGGCACCCACGGGGAGGTTCATATTTTTCTTAGACAGATCAGTGAGAGGCAGCTGTGGCACATGGCAAAGTGGGGGACATTTGGGACCAGACCTCACTGCTCCTCTTCCTTGGAAAGCTCAGAAACACGCTTCCGGGTGGGGCGTGAGGATGGCTCTCCTGGTGTTTGTCCTCCCTTAAGATGTGGCAAGGTGTGTGTGTGTGGGGGTGGTATAAATGTTTTTACCTAGGCCCACCATCTGTCATACAGAATAAGTGGCAGCAAAATAAAGGATTGAGCTCAGTTGTCTAAACAAACAAACATTATTTAGATTGAGGAATGGTGCACTGCAGAACCTCCCTGGGGAGAAGCCGGAGAGCAAAAGCAGCACAGGGGTCTGGTGCAGCGTTTAGTCCCCCTTCTCTGTACAACATAACTCTCCCCCTGGTCACAGGAAGAGAACTGCAGAAGCCAGGCGAGCAGGTAAGTTGGGGGTTCGCAAAACGAACCTGAAAGAGACGTAGGGGGAGAAAAAAAAGGAAACCTGTTCCTCGGGGAAGAAGCTGTTTGCAGAGTAGAGGGTGAGAGTGATGGATCCCCTAACCACCTGAATTGAACCTCCTCTAGGTCATGGCACATGAGCTGTTCTCCACATTTAGTCTCAGATTCATTGGAAGATGACACATGGGGACCACCTGAAACAAACAAACAGACGAGCTCTGTATCCTTTTCACGTGGGGGAGAGAGACACTGCGGATGCGCCATGTGCTACGGACTGCGTGCCGGCCCGCTCTGTGAAGCTTCACAGGGAAAGTCGAGTCGATTCTAGTAGCTACTCTGAAAACTCAAGTTCCGCATTGATCTCAACATCTTGGAAATCCCACTGTAACAGGAGAAACACTGAAGTGTGGACTCTAGCCTCAAGCTCACAAAAAATATTGTGTGCTAGAAACAACAGAGAAAGAAAAGTCACAGATTTTTGTGCACCATTTTTGGATGGACTTGAGAAATATGTTGCATAAATAGGATTGTTATAAATACCAAAAAAGAATGGATTACTGGAATGTATCTTGGTCTCTTCCAGCAGAAACCAAACTCATTATTTTACACGCACTTTAACTTGCAACAACAAAACTTCCTTCGGAACCGTGTTAACTGTCAGTTCTTGTGCTCGGCTCGTGCAATATAGTCCAAAAACTATTCATAAAGCACTTACGGTACAGCTGTAATTTGCAGTAAAACTGACTGAAAATTGCACTCTGTCACACAAGCGGTTTTAATCTACATGACCTCAGTAAAACTATCATTTGGCAGAGTTGTTTTTACAGATATTTTCCAAGGGCCTAAGAGTTGAACTCAAAGTAAGAATCGCGTCTGTGGGTCTCTACGGCCACTGAGAGTTTCCTGTGGATCTTGTGGGAAACTTCACTCGTGGTGGTTAAGCTAGAATCTTCTCAGCTTAAAAAAAAATAGAGGTATTCAGCTTCATATTTGAGCTGCCGATGCAGGAGAAGTTACTGGGGGGGGGGGGCGGCAGCAGGGTTATGGGCGACCAGAGGCAGCATGCGTGCGGACCAGAGCCTCAGGGGCTAACACAAAGCACCGGGAGCAATTCCTGCCATGGGGAGGGAAGCAGGGACTGAAGCGCAGCTGTCTCTTCCCACGTGTTCTGATTTACTTGAATAGCTTTTTGCAAAGTGTCAGCCATTGGGAACGCGGTAAATTTTAGTGCAGTTTTTAAAAACCTTTAACATATCAATGCATAGATGAGCCGATGCCCTTATCAACCGGTGCACTTCTGTTTCATGCAGTGTTATTGTGTACAACGACCGTTCTATGATACCATTTTGTGTTTAAAATGTATGTTTCGGTGTGGTACTTTGTTATAAAATACGTGCTTTGTTTTAATAAATCTTTTATAATAACTTAAAACTGCATTCCTATTTTTTGAGATACAAGGCATAAGAACTGAGCTCCTATTTATGTTGGACTTGGAATAAACTGCTAGGAAGTGTTTGGGGGTGGGGGTTATGGCAGGGAAGCAATCCTTTGCTGTTACCCCCCCTGAATGCAGCCCCTGTCCTAGCAACAGCACCTGCTTACTCACCCATTAGTGGTCCTTGTGCTGGCAAAGGCAACGTATTTCCCACAAGGAGAACACAGATTTGCACTTCTCCCAGAATCCTTTCGGCAATAGTAATATGGCCAGTGTGTGGCCATAAGATCATGCCTTAGGCTCTGTCTAATGGGCCTGAATTTCCGTGGGGTGTATTCCAGCTGAAATTTAAACAGTGATATGGAAATTGAAGGAGCCCCGTGGCGCAGAGTGGTAAGCTGTGGTACTGCAGACAAAAACACTGCTCACTATCTGAGTTCGATCCCGACGGAAGTCGGTTTCAGGTAGCCAGCTCAAGGTTGACTCAGCCTTCCATCTTTCCGAGGTCGGTAAAATGAGGACCCAGCTTGCTGGGGGTAAAGGGAAGATGACTGGGGAAGGCACTGGCAAACCACCCCATAAACAAAGTCTGCCTAGGAAACGTCAGGATGTGACGTCACCCCATGGGTCAGGATAGACCTGGTGCTTGCACAGGGGACCTTAAACTTTTTTTAAAAAATGGAAATTGAGGCAACTCTCCCTCTATTGAGCCCGTTGTGTTCATTGTGTTGTAATGGCTGGTTGTACATGACCTACCTCTTTTCTTTTTAAAGAGTTAAAAGCTTAAATAAAATGATTACCGGTACTGGATCAACCCTTGAATTGAAAAACAGGACGCTTCATCCCAGTGTTGGGTTTGAGGCCTCTCTACACCACGTTTTCCTGCTACAGAAACCTCAGTCTAAACTTGTGAGCGTGGGCAGCGTTTGCATCAGGTGTTGATCTTCTGTAAACCTATAATCAGAAGTTGTGTGATGGCTTTTTAAGGTTGTCAGTACCAACAGAAATATTTTCCTAGAAAATTATTCTCACTTTTATGGCTGCTATATCTATCTTGTTTTGTGGTTGATTGAAAACCTTTGCCACTAGCAGCAAACTCATTTAATTGCACATCTGTTTTGAACTGAATTAAAACACCAGCCACAAAATCAGAAAATACTTCAGAGCCTTTTTATACGTATGAGTGAGGCAATGTGACAGTTTTCAGTGGGAACTTGATATATTCTGAATAAGAAACCCCTCGTTTCTTAAGAGTTCATTAAAAGAATCATTCCCTTTGCTGTAGTTTCCCTTATTTATTTCAGAATATTTTACAAGCTTAGGTGAGAGCCATTTAGCAATCCATTTAATTGAGTGTGTGTTTATTGAAAATTCCTGTTTATATTGTTCCGGGATTATTATTTTTACAGTTTTCTTACAGTGACAGTAAAAGTTACTTATTATGATTTTCTTTGGCTCACGTCCTCTGTTGCTGAATTTATTTTCCCAAACTACGAAGTTTATGGGTTCACTCCTCTGTACCATATCACATTCAGTATGAATGGCAGAAGGCGTGTAAAACACATAGGAAGTCAAATTCACTAACCTGCCAACCTGGGACCAAGAAGGGAAACTTCAGCTTCTTTTAAGCCTGCTGCAAAATGGTTTGAGCAGGAAAGCTGGGGAGAGGGAACTCCGAAACTGGAACTGGCATTTGCCCCTGGCAGCCCGAGGGTATGGTTCACCGGGTGACTGGCTGGCTCGGGCGTGTGGGCACCAAACAATGAGCTGTTGCTAATTGCCCTGAGGTGGTGTGGTTCAGCAGGCTTCTAACTGAAACAAAACAAGCTAATGACCGCTTAGTCGTTAATTATATGGCTTTTGGGAACCAAGCATGGAATGCTGTCAACTGCCAGCATCCTGTTTATGGCCTCTCTCCAATCCCTGGCCACAGAAGCATTTCCTTTCAGGCAGGTGGAGCCCCAGATCTGCCTCCCACTTCTGTCTCCCGGCGCTCCTCTCACAGCCCCCTGGGACTGGAAATGTGATCTCATGGGCAGGAGGAGGCGGCGGCAACCACATTCCTCTTTTAATTCTTCCCCAGAATGCCGTTTTCCTTAGGATCCTTGGGGCTTTTCCTCTCAGCCGTGATGATGGTGGTGGTGGTGGGGTTGGTTAAATGAATACTGGAGTAGAGCCCTAGGGTGGAATCTTATTGGGGCAGTTTCTTGTATAAGCTCCGCTGGGTCGCCGCAGTTCATTGAAAACAGGAACACATGAAGCTGCCTTATACTGATTCAGACCCTTGGTCCATCAAAGTCAGTATTGTCTACTGAGACTGGCAGCGGCCCTCCAGGGTCTCAGGCAGAGTGAGGCTTTCACAACACCTACCTGCCTGGTCCCTTTAACTGGAGATGCCAGGTATTGAACCTGGAACCTTCTGTATGCCAAGCAGATGCTCGACCACTGAGCCACAGCCCCTTCCCAAAACAGTCTTCTTTTGTAGGTCACATGAACACACGAAGCTGCCTTCTACTGAATCAGACCCTCGGTCCATCAAAGTCAGTATTGTCTACTCAAACTGGTAGCGGCTCTCCAGGGTCTCAGGCAGAGAAAGGTCTTTCACATCACCTACTTGCCTAACTCCCTTTAGCTGGAGATGCCGGGGATTGAACCTGGGGCCTTCTGCATGCCAAGCGGGTGCTCTGTCACGGAGCCACAGCCCCTCCCCTTTGCAACAGGGGCTTGCGCAGGAGATCATCCCAATAAATTGTGCCCCCCCGTGAATTAGGGAGAGATTGGGCAGGTGGTGCAGGCACCACAAAATACCTGGAACCAGTCCTGTTGCAGAATGAAAGTCCCCTCCTCTTATGCCGCTTCCTCCTCCTCAGAATCTCTTTCTTTCTTGTATTTGTTGTTAAGTCCTGTCCCCTTGTTATCTGCTCTGTCTTGTGCAGTGGCAAGGGCAGGAGAAAGAGCTGGAAGAAACGGTTTGCCCTGGCAGAGTAGCAAGCAGTTGCCCGGTGGGATGGGAGGGCTTCTGAATCCAGGCCGATGGCCACACAATGAAGCAGCAGCACTTGCTGCTGGCATTTTGTCTAGGTGTACAACAAAGTCTCATCGCATTGAAGCATTCGAGCATCAGATAAAATGTTCAGGCTGCAAACGGGTTCTTACTCATGACCTTTCTATCCCGGCCTTTGTCCAAGGCACTCTGGGTAACGTGCATGGGGTCGGTCCAGTTTCTCCCTCAGAACGAGTGTTTGTGTGATTGAGCACCTGATTGACTTCCTAGCTGGCGGAGTAGGATTCGAACCCAGATCGCCATAGTGCAAGTCTATTCGCAGAACTGTCATTTGTGGCCATATTTACCTTCTTTTCCGGAGCTTACCCTTTTGAAGGCTGAAAGTAAACTTGCCAGGCGCCTGCAGCAGGGGACTCAACTCTGGATGCTGGAGCCAATTTTTTCCTTCTGACTGCAACTTACAAACTTTCCCATTTATTGTCTGCCTAAATATTACGGCTTGGTAATAAAGTCTAAAATAGGCCTTTCCCTGAATAATTGAGGGCGGTATACAAGGCCAAATAAATTAAATAGCGGCACGCTTCCTTTCAGCGGCACAGCTTTACAGCTTTTCTTTTTTCCTCCTAGGTTGAGCTGCAGAAGAGAAAGATGAAGCAAAAGGAGATATTTATATTGCAGCTTCTAGAAAAAATATCTTTCCTTGAAGGAGAGGTAAGGCGTGTATCTGGCTAATCTTTCAAGAGGTGTCATTGTTGATTCTTTGGACAATGAATTCTCCTCCTCTCTTTTTTTAAAAAAAGCCCCGCCCCCCCATGCCTCTCGGTCTTCTCTCCTTCGTTGGTATTGTGCTCATCCAGTCTTTAATCCTTTTGTGTTTTGTTGTTGTGATTGATGTTAAATGGCAAGGCGGCCTGGGCAAGGCCCCACCTTCCTACATAGTCTGGTACCCCGCCTAGGTTTTAGGAGCTCAACGCCTAATAAATATTAACCTATCTGGATTATCTTGCACAAGCAAGTATGGATGTCCAAATGCAAGCTTGTAAACATTCAAGGCGAGGGTATTCTCACTGTACCTGTTCGTAGTTAGGCTTCCGAGGTGGGGGCTGCTGAATACCTAATCTCTGTACATTTCCATGAAGACATGAAGCCGCCTTACACTGAATCAAACCATCAGTCTATCAAGATCAGTATTGTCTCTCAGACTGGCTGCGGCTCTCCCGGGTCTCAGGCTGTGGTCTTTCACGTCACCTACTGCTTGGTCTTTTTGACTGGAGATGCTGGGGATTGAACCTGGGTCCTTCTGCATGCCAAGCAGAGGCTCTGCCACTGAACCACGGTGTACACGGCCCCTTCCACAGAACACATGAAGCTGCCTTATACTGAATCAGACCCCCCTGGGTCCATCAAAGTCAGTAGTGTCTACTCAGACCAGCAGCGGCTCTCCAGGGTCTCAGGCAGGGGTCTTTCACATCACTTACTTGCCTAGTCCCTTTAACTGGAGATGCCACTGGGGATTGAACCTGGGACCTTCTGCATGCAAAGCAGAGGCTCTACCACTGAGCCACGGCCCCTTCCCATTGAAAAAATAGTATTGTTTTACAATGCAAAAGTCACCTCGAGCAAGTCCCTGGAGAGGCAGCATAGACACTTTCTAAATAAATAATAAAAGAGGAAAAAATAATTGGGGAGTACATTGGAAAACTGTAGGTTGAAGAGTCGTTGAGAACTTTCTGTTGTTTATTTTAGAATAAAGAATTGCAGGACCGTTTGGACTACTTGATGATGGAGTCGCAGCCAAAGACTGACGTAGATACCAGAGATGTTGGCGTCGGCTGTGATATTCCGCTGAGGTACCTGGGCCCAAATCCCTTCGGTGGGCTCCTTCTTAGCCTGGCCCTTCAACAGGCAGAGCCCAAGGGGTGCGAGGGAGGGCCTGCAACTCCTCCGGGTGAATTTCACAAAGTTATTGGGACGGGTGGAGGAGGGGAGAAATGTGTGTGCGCGTCCCCCTGGGCGAAGCTTTGCCCCGCGAAGGAGAGCGAGGAAGTTATTGGCCACATGTGATGAATTTTAATAGGCTGGCTGTTCTCGCTTGCCAGAAGTACCTTAGAAGCACGCAGAATAAGGCATTTCCCTGGGACCATTTAATGAGGCACCAACAAAATTACTGAGCGCTGATTTTACCCCCCTGACATAACAGCCAGCTATGCTGGCTGACAAAGTTTCTGCCTCCTTGAAACGGTGCTAATTGGAAAAGTTATGAAAATTTCCAAGCGTGGTGACCAGCAGTTATGTGCTGCTTCCTGGGGGACTCTGGAGGTGCCCCAGCATCTTGACGTGATTAGCCTGGGAAGTTGCCGTTGGCCTCAACTCCGCTTGACTTCACGGAGCTCCTTGTTTCTCTGTTGAATTTTCATAAGAAAACCAACGTCATGGATTTTTGTGGGTGCCCAGAAAGCCCAGAGCGGGGAGTCCGCTTGTGCCCCTGGCAAGTGCTCCCACTTGGGACTGGGGAATATCTGGCAAAGAGGTCAGGAGGCATTCCCCGTGCTGTTCTAACGGCTCAAGTGCAGGAAGCAGGCAAGGAGGACACCCAAAAAGGAGGGTAGTATGTACTGGGAGCAGCCCAGGGAAGGGTCAAGCAGCAGGTAGCCCTGGTAGCCAGAATGATGGTGGTGGGGAACTTGTCAAAGATCTCTTCTGCCTGCCCTGAATCTGCATTCAGCCACACTAGCTCTGAGACTCAGACAGGCCTGCAGTGCAGCTGTTTACATCTGATTCAAATCCTTGAAACATGCAAATCAAAAATATTGATTGAACCTCGAAGTATCCAACATCTTGTGCTCCCTCCCTCTGTTCCCCCCCCCCCAGCAGTGAAGAGAGCAGCAGGCCTTTGGTGGCTGTGCCGGCCAGAAACTACACTCCGTTCAAGAGAGTCCTGGAGTATTCCACGAGAAGCAGCACCTCCGCCAACCTGGCTGGCCCAGGCCTTCCCCTCCAGTAAGCGAGCGTCGGGTGCCTCTCCTCTGCCTCTGGAAGGACTGGCCAGGGGGATGTGTGCCGTGAAGCCTGCCCAGAGCCTCTGGGGACGCTGGGGGTGAAGCTGCTCTCCAGGGGAACTCCTTGGCAGGAGAGCCGGAGGTGAGCCGAGCGGGGGGCACTTCGTCACCGGCCACTGCAGAGCGGGGGACTCCAGCGCGGTGTGCCGAACAGCACAGCACACTCCAAACTGTGAAGAGACCTGAATTTATCTTTCACATTTTCACGAAGTTAGCAGGTGGGAGCCCTTCCTTCTCCTTCTCCTTCTCCCCCACCCCCTTGGCCCAGGACACTCATTCCTGCTTGGAAAGGTGATGGTGTGGCTGCCAAAGACGTTTTTGTAGCTGATACTGGCCTAGAATGGCTGTAGGGGAGCACCAAGGGCCTTTCTAATTACGACGCAAGGGGTGTTTATTTGGATTGTGGTGGCCCTTAAGATGCCAGGACGGCCACCTGCTGAGTGCTGGCTGTACATCACCCCCCTGCCATTTCCCTTTTCAAACCAGGGCAGCAAGTGTCGATGGGTCTCCAGACCCCGAGGCTCATAGTTCGTATCCTTTTGCCAAAAGGGACTTCCTCCGTCTTCTCGGCGTGCCTCCAGGAAATGTAGTATCAGTTCTCCAGGTATTTTGAGAAGTGAGCGTTTTTTACCCGCTTACATTTATAATCCTTCTATTTAAGAAAACACATATTTAAAATTTTGTAGTATTGATCCATTGAAGTATGTTTAATAATCATTTTTGTGCAGTTTCAGCTGGATTTAGATAACACCTGTGCCTTTTGTATCAGACTGTGTTGTGTCGGGTGCCGTTGGACAGCATTGCCGGAGGGGCCAGCCGGGCCTCGGGCCCCCTTCTTGCATGTGTTGTGTTTAATTATGTTCTTGCTTGAACAGTTTGCTTTCTTCATGAACTTGCCCTGTTTTCCTGCTAAGCCAAGGTGTGAGGGTCTCTGTCTTTGTGTCTCTGCTTTCCATCACCTGCGGTGTTATCAGTGAACTCGTAAAAGCAGTTCACACCTTCTGGTCTCAGGCGCCAGGCCTGATGGCCCATGTATCTTCCCCCCCCGCTGTTCTTCCTGCCAGTACTCCCTCAGGCCGGTGCGGCCTTGGAAGTGTGATAGCCGCACCAGACTTCCTGGGATCCGTCTGATGTTTTGTATTATGCCAAGCTTGTAACTTCCCATAACAATAAGTGTGAACCCCAGTGCCCCAGTGCCCTGGAGTCAATATATTCTGTAAACCCGTATAGCCCCTCACTTGCAACTTTCTACCTGTGCCTGTCTCATCTCCTGAAGGCTTCAATAAATCTATTGTTTCTGTATCAACGTCTGAGCAACTGATTTGGAGAAGCAAACTCAGAGAGGGGGATCTCTCACATTAAGTTGCAAGTCCTTGCCTCTCGGACTGCAGCTGTACCGCCTTGGACAGAATGTCAGCCGACGAGGACACCACCCCTAACCCCGATGCCCCCAAGGAACCGGACGAGCCGGAGAAGCCGGACCCGAAGGAGGAGGGAGCCAAGCCAAAGAAACCGAAGGGTCGCGCCCCCGACCAAGATCGGGACGAACGTCCCCGGGGGCTTACTTATTGGCTGGACTCTCCCAAGGGCTGGTCGCTCTCGCGGACTGCGGCGAAGGATCGCCGGTTGGCCTTCCCCAGCACGGGACTCGAAGGGGACCCGGCCCGCAAAGAGGCCCTCATGGAGGAAGAACGAAAGCAGTGGCAGGAAGACCGCCGGGCTATGCAGGAGCAGATGGAGACCATGCAACGCGTAATGGGTGAGATGGCCACGGCCCTAGATGCGCTGAAGTTGCAACCTCCAGCCGGTGCTCCCCCAGACGGGGCGCCGGTAGTTCCGCCCGCAACCCCTGCCCCCCCGGCCCGTCGGGACCTGAAAGTCACGTATGACGGGTCGGGAGACCAGTTGACCTTTTTTATGGTCCAAGTAGACATTTTTATGCGGGAACAAGGCCGAACCTTCGTTTCTGAGGAGTCCCGGGTGCAGTACGTGGCTTCCTTACTGCAAGGGGAGGCGGCTGCCTGGATGGTGTTGCAGTATGAACTCCGCTCGCCGGTGCTGCGAACCCTGGACGAGTTCATGGTAGCACTCCGAAACCGTTTTGAGGACCCGACTCTGGGTGAGCGGGCTAAAGCCTCCCTGATGCAACTGCGCCAAGGGACTAAGTCGGTGGCGCAGTATGCAAGCGAGTTCCAGTCACTGGCTAGCCGAATTCTGGACTGGAGTGAAGCTACCTTAGTACAATGTTTCAGGGAGGGTCTCAACCCAGACCTCCAACATTGGGCCTTCATGCAAGGGAACCCCCCGGATGTGGAAGGTTGGGTTCGCCATGCTGCTGACATCGAGAATCGCAAACAACTCCTGAACTTGTCCAAGCAACGGCTTGGGCGAGACCCCAGGCCCCGAGGTGACCGTGGCCGGGAACTCCGGCAAGGGGGTGGCGGGGGTCTCTCGGCCGCGGAACGCCGCAAGCGGTTCGAGGCCGGCGTCTGCCTGATCTGCGGGGGAAAGGGTCACTTTGCATCGCAATGCCCCTCTCGCTCAGGCCGTCCGACCCCCCCCCGCCAAACCCAGACCGAGCCGACGAAACCGGCCGCCGACAGCCAGCCTCGCCGCAGAAGTGGACCACTGAGCCGGCGTTCCGGCGCACCCTCCGCTCTCCACGCGCGCCCCCAGGATGGGGCATCCGACTCTACGGTCCCATCGGGGTCCCGGATTACAAATACCGTCTTTGATTCGGACGGCTCCCCGGAAGCCACCACCCCGTCCCCCTCTTCCAGCGAGGAGGAAGAGTGGGAACAGCCGGCAAAAAACGCCGTCGGTCTGCTGTAGAGGGGGCTCCGCAGCAGACCGTCCCTATCGTTGTGCAAGGAGCTCCACCGATGGTAAGCGCCCAAGAGGACAATGTATTTGTGCGTGTTCATCTGTCCCTACCCAAAGGGGGTCCCCCGTTAGAGGTCCCCGCGTTGGTCGACTCGGGGTGTGCCCGCACCATGATAAATGAGGAAACTGCCAAGAAGTTGGGTGTCCGGCGCAAGCGGCTTCCGGGACCCCTCCGTTTTTCCCAAATGGACGGGAGTGACTTTAAACGGGGCCCTGTGACCCACAGAACTGCAGCCGTGATTATGTCCGTGGGGGAACATTGGGAACGGTTGTATTTCACCATCGCCCCTATTGTAACCCCTGTGGTGTTAGGGATGAACTGGTTAAGGGGACACAATCCCTCCATTGATTGGGTTAAACGGGTGCTTTCCTTCCCCGAAAACCCCTGTGGGTTGCATGACAAGGAACGGGTACTCAGAACTCCAGCCGCCGCACTGGTAGGGTCCCCCGCCCCAGTCTCTCCTCAATTACCCTCTGAGTACTCGCAGTTTACTGATGTTTTCGATGTTAGAGAGTGCGACGAACTGCCTCCCCACAGAGAAACGGACTGTGCCATCGAGATTGTAGGGGAAGGCAAACTGTCTAAGGGAAAGGTTTACCCCATGAGCCCTAGTGAAAAGACTGTATTGTGAGACTATCTGGATGTCAATCTGGCGAGGGGTTTCATACGCCCCTCCAAGGCTCCTTATTCAGCCCCAGCTTTCTTTGTAAAGAAAAAGACGGGAGATTTAAGACTGTGTATTGACTTTCGCAGACTGAACGCAGTCACCCAGTCTAATGCTTACCCCCTCCCTCTTATTCCTGACCTTCTAGCACAATTAAAGGAGGGCCGAATCTTCACCAAACTGGACTTGGTAGAAGCCTACCACCGCATTCGCATCAAAGAAGGAGACGAACCCAAAACGGCCTTTTCCAGTTGTTTTGGGATGTTTGAGTACCTGGTCATGCCGTTCGGACTTTCGGGGGCTCCGAGTGTCTTTATGCAATTAATTAATGAAGTTTTGCATGATTTACTGTTTCGGGGGGTGGTGGTATTTCTCGATGACATTCTTATTTACTCTGAGACCATGGAAGAACATGTGCGCCTAGTGCGAGAAGTGCTCCAGCGGCTGCGGGAGCACAAACTGTATGCTAAGGTGTCCAAGTGTGAATTCCACCAACCTTCTATTACATTTCGGGGGTATGTGATTTCCCACCAAGGGTTGGAAATGGACCCCGCCAAGGTCCAGGCGGTGCGGGACTGGGAAACCCCCACTACCCGCCGCCAACTTCAACAGTTTTTGGGGTTTGCCAACTTTTACCGGAATTTCATTCCCAACTTTGCCCAAGTTGCGCTTCCCCTCACTGCCCTGTTGCGTACCAAGGACAGGGGGGCTAGCGCCGCACTCCCCTCAGCCCGTCTGCAATGGTCTCCCCAGTGCCAGCAAGCTTTTGAACGTTTAAAGCTACTTTCTTCATCCGAACCCGTTTTGGCTCACCCGGATTGCACCAAGCCCTTCGTGGTGCAGGTGGATGCCTCGGATGTAGCCATGGGCGGGGCCCTATTGCAGAGGGATGAGGGGGGACGGTTGAGGCCATGCGCCTACTTCTCCAAGAAGTTCTCCCAGTCCGAAATCAACTGGGCCATTTGGGAGAAGGAGGCAGCAGCGGTCAAACATGCCCTTACCATATGGAGACACTTCTTGGAGGGGGCCGAGCTGCCGTTCGAAGTGTGCACAGATCACAAGAATCTTGAGGCTCTCAAGGGAGCTAGAAAACTCAATGCCAAACAAATTCGGTGGGCCCAATTTTTTGCAAAATTCCGGTTCACCCTCAAACATGTCCCGGGCAAAGAAAATGCCCTAGCTGATGCTTTGTCACGACTTCCCCAGTATCGCAACGATTTCGATCGCCCCGTCGACTCCCTGTTCACTCCCGAACAGCGAGGGGAAGTCCCTGGCTTGGCCGTCACCACCCGAGCCCAAGCCCGCCAACCGGAGACCCCCCCTACGCTCAAAGGTATCCCGGAAGCATTCCAACAGCGACTCCGGGACGCCTCCTTACAGGAGGAGGAGCACCATCTCCTCCCCACTGGCTTGGAACGAACCAACACTTGGTGGGTGCAAGGGGGGAAACTATATGTCCCATCTTCCCTTCGCAAAGAAGCGGCTTGCAGGGTAGTCCTAAGCAGAGTTAAACCCAGTAACTTCAGTGGGCTTAGAAGGCTGTCACGCTGCCTGGGACTGCATTGTCTGAGAAGTAAGGGCTTGTGGGCACTCATCCAGCCCGTGTCAATGCTGGGCACGAAGCTGGCCCTTAGGACAGCGTCCTTTCCGAGTCCCCCGCCGGGGTGGAATTGGCAACCCAGGAGGGTCTTCCCTGCCTGCGTCCTGGAGACTTCCCTTCCCTCTCGCAGAACTATTTCCCTCGTGCTAACCGCACAAAATGCTGTGCTGACCATGCAGCCACCTCCAAAACTGGCAAGGATGAATTGAGCTGCCCCGCTTATGATGCCGTTTGCCCCCCCCATACTGCCTGCCTCAGAGCTGTACACATGAGGATGATGGTGGTGGTCTACTCGACGCTATGGAGGCAGGGAGGAGGCAGAAATGCACAGCTGTTTGTTCGGGAAGCGGGCAGGGATGTTTAACGTACCATTCACTTGGCTCCACACTGTTCTTTGAAGCAGTATTAGTTTGTATATCGCAGCCACACAGAGTATCGCGTGATCCATTGCTTGAACGCTGCTGCTCTTGTTAATAATGTGTATGGTCAAATTTGGACTTTTACTGCATTTTCCCTGCCCATGGCCAAGGGAATTTGACCCCTCATCCCAGCTTTCTTCCCCACGTCCCGTATAAGTCAGTGAAGTAGTACAAATGACAAGACTAAACTACCAGCTTGTTTTTATCCTAAAGAAAACTTTGTGGTTATATTTTTTTTCTTTCTATCGGAGCTCCTTCTCTGACGGTGCCTATGCCATCTGTGCCCCACCCTGCCACACTTTCACACAATTTTTAAAAATCTTGCCTGGGTGTGGCATGGGTGCCAAGGAGTTACTTGGGCACTAGTAATTGCCTGCCAGAGTTAGGGAGGGTGAAAATGTACACGCCCCCGGGCTCTTTATCAGATTCATATGGCATTCAGACCTGCTTTCAAAGTGTTGAACATCAAATGTAGATTTCTTTAAAAAGATAACGTCAGTAAAAACTATTTTATTCAATAAAATTAAAAGGAAGGTCCAAAAATAAAATAAATAAAACAATCTCAAAACCACAACATTGAAACCAGGGCCACGCGGCCCGCTCTCAGAAACAAGGTGAAAAGGACAGTCACTCCCTGTTTGTGGAACGTTGGAAGGGACCATTCCAAATTAACTGCCCATCTGAGGACATTTTCAGAGTTCTGGGGCAATGGCTGAGAAGGCCCTGCCTCTTGGATCAGCGGGTAGTTGGATCTGGAGGGTAGCTGCAGCTTTTGAAGTACTGTGAAGATTTGCCAAACCACTCCAACCAGAAATCATGACACACTCCATGAAGTTGCCTGTTCATGGTACAAACAAAGCTCCCCGGGTCTCTGCCTGGGACTAGGCCCCGCTGGTAGCTCGGCCCCAGGGCCCATCCACAGACACACCCGTCTGCACCTTCACTTTGACTCTGGGGGCGAGGGTGTGTGTTGGCTGCATACTCCTTAGCTGAATACATTTCCCCTGAATTGGCCTGCACTGAGAAGGGAGTTCCTCTTTCCACTGGACCTGTTGCCATTTTTCATTACTCAGCTTCCTCTGCATGTCTTGACTTCTTGATGATTTGACTCTTGGGCTTCAGCTGGTACCAGGAAAAGTGTGTTAGAAGAAGTGTGGGCGGGGTGCGCTGAATACTGGCATCCTTGCCTATGATTTGATGCTCAGAGCTTGGGTCTAAAAAGAGTCAACGGGCCTCAGTCTGGGGTTGGACGGATGAGCAGAAAGAGATGTAAAAGACTGGTGACCTGGAATGAGACTGCCTCAGCTAGTCTGCAAGCCAAATGATTTGCAATTGACATGATTTAATATGGCTGCTCCTGGAAGAGGAAGTACAAAGTCCAGTAGGCATCGCAAAAAGCAAAGCAAATTGAAAGCAGAAAACCAAAGACTGCACTGAGGCAAACAAATTGCCCACTGCAGTTCAACAAAGGTCTTTACCTGGAATGAAGCTAGACGTTCTCCTTTCTTGAAAGATTCAATGAAGACTTTTGTTGAGCAGCAGCAAGATTACTCCTAATTACTCAATTTTACTTCGGCACCAGTCTGAAGTTCTCCGTTGTTGTGGATTGTGTGTGTGTCTTGGGGGCCGGGGTTTAAGGTTACTTCTGGTGCTTCTCTCTCTTTTGGTCACTTTTTCCTTCTTTGCAGGAGACAAAAAACAACGTGTTTCTTGCTTCTGCATCAATAGCAACATAAGCTTTATTCTGACTGTGCCTTACAGTCCTCAGCCAAAGAGAATTTTTGCAGTTCCACAAAGAGCCTGGTATTTCAGAATATGTTGTGCGTTGGTTCCACTTGTATTTACAAACGTCCCTTTATTGCACTGCCTTGAAAATGTATATTGTATGATGCCATCCCCCTTTTGTAAGGGCATTTGTGTTCCTCTTCGAATACACACTGTGTGGAAGTTGCACCGTGTATGTTCCATGTTTTTAAAACGAAAAAAATGCAATAATAAACATGAAGTGTACATTTCCCGTGCTTTAAGATTTTTATTTTTTTATGTACATATCTGAATGAGAAAATGCATCACATTTTGCTAGTCAGTTGGAGAGTCAAAACATGAACATAGTTCGGTTTAAATACTAGCCGGGCGCTCCTCCCGAAATGCAGTAGGAAACACCTATTGAGTCAGATAGAAGCCTGGGCTTTGAAACAATGGGGGAGTGTGTGCTGTATAGTTGCATCTTAGATAATTTGTGTATACGTAAGTGTGGGCAGAGAGCATGTGCCCAGCATCCTAAGGCAGCAATCTGGTACCACTCACCTCTCATGTTCCCACTGGAGAAGATACCTGAAGCAAGGCCACACCTGAATAGGTGGGTGGGATTTTGAGGGTGACTTTGAGGGTGTTGTTTATTTTCTTTTAAATAAATTCTGTATCATCTTTTTGCTGGTGTCACATTTGAAATGAAAAGTCCACCCAGGTTCTGAATGGAAGACAGGTTCCTTATAGATTCGTGTTGTGCAGTGATTAAGAGTTTCAGACTAAGCAATGGAAGCTGCCATGGAAGCTTCTTCTGGTAGTCTGCCCATCTGTAAGTGGGTGGACTAGTTTGAAAGCCCCAGACTTTTGTTCAGTTACCTTCATGGGTAGAAAACCCCAAACAAGCCCCTGGTTTCTGATCCCCTTTTGCTAAACCATCACAAGGAGGGAGTGGGAGAGGAAGTAGCTGCTGCAGACAGCCAAGTTCAGGTTTGCACGTGCCTTTTTTTGAATGTAAGTATTCCCCACCCTCGCACTTATCCTGCTCCCGGACACAGCTTGGGGATTGGAGGGTGTAGGAGGGAAGAGACAGGTGTGACCCCAATGAATGGGGCGGAAGGGCGTAGCTGGGAGCTTGCCAGGGCAGGGTGTGGTTGCGGGGAGCAGCCGTGGCTGACACAGCCTTCTCTGCCAGTAGCTGGCTCCTAGTTTGGCAAGAGCAGCACCAAACTGGTGCCTAAACAAACATGAAGCCGGATTGGGGCCCCTCCAGTCGTTGCCAGCCCAGCAACACAAGAGGTGGGCCTGGCCTACTGGGCAGAACTCCTCTCTAGCAGGCCTTGGGCAGGCTGATGCTTTCATTCCATGGGTGGAAAGGGTGGGGCGGGAGGAAGCCAGGGCAGCGCACTGGTACAGAAGAGCAGCCCTGCTGTGCTGGACCAGACTCTCTAGTCCAGCATCTAGTTTCCTAGAGCGCCCCCCACAAGGTGCACAAGCAGGGCTTCCTTCTGCTGTGGTGGTCGGCGGTACACTGCTCCTGTACAGGGAGGATCTGTTTAGTCGCCAGAGGCCTTGAAGGGCTGCTCCTCCTTGACACCATGCCACACACAGGCTTTCCTTGTCTTGCCTCTTCCGGAGGGCCAAGAGACAGGGAAGTAAAAACACACACACACACTACCAGTATGTAGCAGTCACACCGCAATGCGCGACTTCTCTTTGGAGGGGGGGTTGGCACTCTGCCCATGCTCCGGGGCCTGTGCTCTCCGCCCCCAGAAGGCTGTGGGCCAGCCGCTCCCCGCGGGAGCTTCCCAGGGTCGCTGCCGCAGCACGTGCCCAGGGGAGCGGGGGAGGCCGGCGAGCGGTCCGCGGGCGGGGAAGTTTGGCCCCGCCGCGCCGCCGTCGCGCGCGCTTCCGGGAGCATGGCGGCGCCCAGGCGGACGCGGAAGTGGCCGCGCCGCCGCCGCGGCTGCTGCTGCTCCTCCTCCCGCCGCCGCGGAGGCCGGCCCAGGCGGCCCTCCCCGCTCCTCCCGCCGGGGCGGCATGGGCCAGCCGGGGGCGCTGCGCGGCCGGAGCCGGCCGGAGCTGCGCGAGATGCTCAGGCGCCAGGAGAGGCTGCTGGACGACCGGTGAGCGGCCCGGCAGGGAGGGCCCCGAGAGCGCCTGGAACGGCCTGGTGCTGGATCAGGCCCCCCCCGCCCCCCCCCGGCCCATCCAAGTCAGGATGGTCTGCTCAGACCGGCAGCGGCTCTCCAGGGTCTCAGGCACAAAAGGGTCTTTCCCATCCCTTGAACTGGAGAGGCCACTGGGGATTGAACCTGGGACCTTCGGCATGCCCAGCAGATGCTCTACCACTGAGCCACGGCCCCTCCCTAAAGGAATATGTTGTCCCCTCTTGACCACATGAAGCTGCCTTATCCTGAATCAGACCCCCCTTGGTCCAAATTGTCTACTGAGACCGGCCAGTGGCTCTCCAGGGTCTCAGGCAGGGGTCTTTCCCATCACCTACCTGCCTGGTCCCTTTCACTGGAGATGCCACTGGGGATTGAACCGGGGACCTTCCGCATGCCAAGCAGACGCTCTACCACTGAGCTCTACAGCCCCCTCCCCAAATAAGCTCTAGAGAGACCACTGAACACATGAAGCTGCCTGCCTTATACTGAATCAGACCCCCCACCCCCTTGGTCCATCAAAGTCAGTGGCTCTCCAGGATCTCAGGCAGAGAGGTCTTCCACATCACCTACTTGCCTGGTCCCTTTAATTGGAGATGCCGGGGAGGGAAAGATCTTTCCTTCCCCAAAGAGGATAGTTTAAGTGGGTAACCCTGTTGGTCTGCAGTAGAAGAGCTTGTCGGTCCAGTAGAGATTTTCAAAGTATGAGCTTTCAAGAGTCAAAGCTCCCTTCATCGGATACAAGTAGAAATGTAGATCCGAGTCCTTATATCCTAGTCAGAAGGTAGGAGGGGTTTTGTTTTGCAGAGAAAGGAGTCAGGCTGCAAAGGGAGCATGCAGAATGTAATCAGCTTGATTAGAGCAGGGGGGAAATGCTTAGAGGCACAGGATTCTTATCTCACTACAGATACTAATTGTCTGCCCCTAAGCATTTGCCTTCTTCATTATTGAACTTGAATTTGGTTCTCCTTCCCCAAAGCTCACCTGTTCAGATGTGGCCTTGCTTCAGATATCTCTTTAGTCTGGAAGGAATCCAGAGGAGGACTACCTGCAAGATGGAGCAGAGGGGACCGGATGGCTGGTAGTGAGACCCTCTAGCTGCTCCCCAGGCTGTTTTTGTAGGAGTCAGGGATGTGTTCAATGGAGAGCTCGGCCTTGCCTGCCGTGTTTCTTGAGCAGGAGTCTGCAATTTTTCTTTTGTCTATTTCAGGAAATTTATATCGAGACTTCCAGATAAAGGTAAAAAGATCTCTGCTTTTGCAGATAAACTGAAGGTTGCGATAACGCAAGAGGAGGAGCAAAGAAGGAGAACGAAGCTTTTGTCTGAGGTTAAACACGAGTTCCAGAGAAGGCAAGAGGAGCTTGACTCCAGCCAATATGGAACTGCTGCCAGCCAGGACAACTTGGCCTGCGGAGATTCGCCTCTGATTCCTGCCTCTCATGGGAACGCGGGGGCTGGGCCAGCTGTGCAAAATCAGCCAAGCGTCTGGGCCACAAAAACTGAACCCGAAGCAGCAGAGCAGGCCCAGGGGGACCCTGAGACTTGTCAAGGGGAGGACCATGTTTCCCAGGTATCGGCTGCCTCCAGGTTTCCACACCATGATCCAAACAGGTCTGTGGGCAGAAGCAGCGAGGCGCTGGCGGAGGCCTTGGAAAGTATCTCAATTGCGGGGAGGGAACAGGAAGGAGCCTCTGGGAAGGGGCTGGACACGGAGAGCAGAGAAAACCCTTTTCAGGGTCTTTCCCACCAGACACCAAAGATGCCACACTACATGGAAGTGCTGGAAATGAGAGCAAAGAACCCTGTGGGGAAAAAGAGCACCTTCAGACCCAACAGGTGAGCAGCAGTGCCGGTCAAAGGGCCTCCTGGCGAGAGGTTTGCCTTTACCACACAAACGTATGGGAGCCATTTTTGCCATCCATTTTGGGAGGATGGATCCTGTAGTGGTCCTGCCTTGAACCTCTTCTCGCTTTGGATATATTAATGCATGTCCCTTGGGGTGGGGAGCAAAGGTGCGTTCGTGTGGATCTGGTGGGTATTTTGGATCCTGCTTGCTCAAGCAAGAATGCTGGCAGCTGGCCTGAGATGGTGCAGTGCTTGAGGCAGGAAATCCAACTGGGATGCCTTGTGTTACCAGGAGGCCCAGTCTACCGGGAAGTCCTCCTGTGCGGGCTGGTTAAAGCCCACTCCCTGGTGGCATGGTGCCTGCAGTTCCTAGTGCAGAGGAGGAGGGTAAGGGCACCCGAGCATTTTTCTTCCTCTTTGCTGGAGGGTTGAGAGGGGAGAGGATGCCCGCCCTAGCTGTTGGCTTCTTGCAGAATCCCAGGCGAGTCGAGCGGATCATCCCGTGGCTCCTCTGAAGTGCCATCCCCTAGAGGTGCCCTCTCCTCCATTTCTGCCGAAGAAAGACGCCGCAGAGAGAAGCTCCACCTGGATGACATCACAGCTGCCCGGCTGCCCCTCCTGCACCACACCCCTGCCCAGCTCCTCTCCTTCCAGGAGTCGATAGCCATTCAGGTCCAGCAAAAAGCAGCTTACGAGGTAAGCCTGACAGTGCGGAGGCTTCGCACAGGATCAGCTCTCATACTGTGGACCACAGGGCTGGAGGCAGGGATTCCTCTGGCCATCTTTTTGAAGTCCATACCTGCCCTGGCATAGGCTTGGCCAAGTGGCCCCTGAGCTTAAATGAGCCCTGCCTCCATTTGGGGGAGTATCTTTCACAGGTGGTAGCAAGACATCCCTGTCTCTGTCCTGGCTGTACATTCCATCCCACTCTTCTTGGGTGCTTGGGTGTGTTGTCTCCCTTCCTTATTGCAACCCCACAACAACCCTGCAAGGGAGGTGAGGCTGAGGATGGGCGACTGCTTTAGGGCGGAGTGGGGGTTTGCACCCGGATTGCCCAGATCTTAGTGCAACGTTTTAAGCAGTCTGCAAAGCCCTTTTAGGAGCCACTGGGGTGTAGCAATCAACGTGCATCTTGGCTTGCTTTGGCTTCTTGCCTGCTGGGTGCTGGGGAGCAAACCGCCGTGCTTTCTCATCCCAAGAAAGTGGCTCCCCTCTTTGTTGCAGGAAATGCAGGCCAAACTTGCCGCCCAGAAGCTGGCCCAAAAGCTTGGCATTAAGATGGTTCCCTACGAGCCAGAAGGGGAAGCGGGAGGCAGTTACCGAGAGGCAAAGGATGAAGATGGCTACAGCTCAGCCGAAGACTGAATCCGAGCCCAGATCTGCGGCTTTCTGAGTGTCAATATCCGCCAGGGATGGCCGAGAGATGGCTGAGGGCTCAGGCAGAGCACCGCTGAGGTTTGCATGATATTTTGCTGTTCCCTGGCTCTCGGAGGGCATGAAAATGGCCCATCTCAGCCTGCTGGGCCACAGCCGCTTTCCAGCCATGGTGACCCAACTCTACAGGAGCAGCGGTGGAGTGGGGATCCGCTTGCAAACAAAGGTGTGGCATTGGCTGCTGAACAGTCTTTTTTACTGCCGGGTTTTGAAGTCATGTTTCTCTATTTTTCTGCTGTATTTCCAAGCACGGTCCCTGGAATAAAAGGCCGGCTTGCAGAGGGATTGCTGCACTTTCTTCCAGGAGAGGCATCTCCCGAGCCAGGGCCCGCCAGCTTCATGGTGTTGCAGAGAGTGTCTGGCCAGCAGATGGAACCATCTGGCCCTCTCGGCAGTGTTCGGCCTCCAGCCTCAGTAGCTGCCGGGTATAGTAAGATGGGTGTCCAGGGGCACCTTAGAGGCCAGCAAGACATTTGGGGGAATGAGCTTTGGAGAGTCCGAGCTCACACCCAATGAAGGGATCTTTGACCCTCCAAAGCTCATACCCCAAATACCTTGTCAGTCTCTGAGGGGCCCCTGGGCTTGAATGTAGCCGTTCTACTGCAGGCCAACACGGCTGCAGGTATAGGTATAGGTGCCAGGTATAGGGACCCCCGCGCCAAGTGAGGCTGACATAGATCTGGGCCTGGTGTGTGCGTGTGGTTGACTGTGCTTCCTGAGAGGTGGATGACCAGGGATGCTTTGCTCGCCAGCATGTTTGTGTGAGGCAGCACTTGCATTTACCTGAGAAGGGCAGGGAGCCCCTGGGATTTTCTTGCAGGTGAAACGGTAAGCCAAACCTTGCACAAGGGAGAAGGCCGATGTGGGCAGGCGGGACTCGGCCCTGGGCCTTCTGCTGCCGGCCCCCGGCTCAAGGAAAGCAGGACCCAAGTCCAGCAAAGCCCTCTGGGTTGCTCTGGCATTTTAGTCCTCCATGGGGGAAACAAAAGAGGTTCCTTTGGCTGGAGCAGGGGAGGTGCGGGGAGGCGACCAGCGGAGGTCTGCGGCGTATCCCCTGTCCCCTCTCCCTGCCAGCCTCTCCTGCCGCCCTGGGTCACTTTGTCCTCCTTGGCTTTTTCTTACAGCCGGCTGTTACATTCAGGTGACGGCTCACAGAGGTACGTTCTTGGGTCCCGCTTCTGAACGCACCCACGGGTCTGTATTTCCCATTGCCAAACCCTTTGGATTGTTTTACCCCTGCCACAGCCAGCCCCCACACAATAGCAAGGTTCTAATGAGACCCCCATGATCAATAGTCACTTTTCTCAGTCCCCCCCCCAATCTGTCATGGCTGCAAGGGAAGAGGCCAGGAATGTTAGTGAAAGAAAACATCAAAGATTCCAGAGCGATGAGAAGATCAGCCCAAGGAGCGCGGTTGCCCTGCTCCCTGATAACCCCACCAGCGCACTCCAGAGTGGGGGGGGGGAACTGGGCCCAACATCTGGAGGCCGTGGGGCCACCCTCCCACCCCCCATGCCAGAGCCCAGGCAGATCCTTTGGGCTTACAAGAAGAAACATTGCAGGGGAGCCCCCATGAATCAAGTTAACATCCCTGTTTTCAATTATTCTCATTTTTAGAAAGACATCAGAGTTAATTATTTATCCACAAAGCCTCTCCTGAAGCTTATTGAATTTGATCCTCTGTTCTTTTTCTTTCCAGCTAAACTCTCGTGTTAGTTGGATCAGATTGACTTTTGTTCACCCCGCAAACCAACAGCCGGGGGGGGGGGGCTTCCCTGGTGGTCCATCAAGGCAAGAGGCTGGGTCAAGGCAGGAACTGTGCTGTGGGGGGGCACTGCCCTTCAAACAAAAACTTCTGGGCCACAGGGGTTTGTCTTTTGGTGGGGGCAGCTGTAAAAGGTATAGGCATGGTTCGGCTTGGCTGGGGAAAAGCCAGCCAGGGGGCACCTCTCCTCTTATGTTCTCTTCCTCCCCCCTCCCCCACCGGTTTTTATTTCACTTTGCTTAACATGCCCTCTGGAAAAGAGTTCTGGTGAACTCAAAAGCTGGCCTTTCAGCCCTCTAGGCCTCCCCAAATGCCCCCCACCGCCATGGTGAGTGTAGAGGGGACTGGCACAGAGTAGGAGCATTTGCTTTGCCCCACAGAGTGGGGTGTGAATTCCCGGCCTCTGCCTCTTTCCTGCAGGGGCCAGGAATCAGTGGCAGCAGCTGAGGATGGAAGCCTTTGTCTAGTTTTTAGGGGGCGGGGGCAGGGGACACCCAAATGCCAGGGAAGGGAACCTGGAGCAGCGAAAGAAAGGCTAGGCTCACCACTGGTATCTTTGGGCAAGTGGCAGGGCCCTTCCTGGCACTCACGGTCCACCATGCAGCTGTGCCCAGTGGGGCAGCCCCCACAAAATAATACAGGCACGGCCCCCCACCCCACCCACTGGGCTGATTGGCCTGCTGGTTGGCCAGGCAGCCAGCAGAGGGCAGCAGAAACACAGGGATGCACTGCTTGCCGAGAACACGGGCGGCCAGCTCAGCTCATCCGCATGGGCTCTCCACGTTGGTGGAAGTTTACCCAGCCTCCGTCTGGGCCGTCTGAAGTCATGCAGCACCCAGGGTAGACTCCTTTCTCATGGTCAGTCACCTCCTGGGAATAGAAATGTTCCCCCCTCATCTGACTAATCACACACACACACATACATGAACCTTTATTGGCATCATAATGGCCACGTTGCCGGATGCGTTTGCACAGGCACCTTAAAGGAAAAATCATGTTCCATCATAAACTGACAATCGGTTAAAATCAGTATATAACTGACATTAAAAAGATCTTCTCATATTTCAAAACTAATAAAGCCATCTGGACCCTTTAGTAACAAATTCACGGATACATTTCTATGGTCACCATTCTTGTCCTATACCAGCATTCTCATTCTCTCTCTCTCTCTCTCTCTCTCTCTCTCTCTGTCTGTCTTTATAACGATGGCAAGAAATTCAGCAACATTCTCGGTGACTTATGGGGTTTTATCCATCAATAAAAATGTGATACTCTTGTCCAGCTGACTAATCAACCCTTGGAAAAGTCCAGGGCGGAGAAGGCCGAAAGGGTGCTGGTCAAGGGATTGTGGGGCCTCCTGGGCTGCTTTGTCAATCCCCCCCCCCCGCAGTTCTTCCTGGGTCCCTCTTCAGCCGCCTCGCCTAGGAAAGGGCAGCCTTTGGCTCATAGCGGCCGTGGCTAACATGGTCCCAGAGGGGAAGCCTCCTCCCGGCTAATGACACACATGCGAAGCTGGGTGCTTTTGAAGAAGGCCTTGGTGGGGCCGTGGCTCGGTGGCAGAGTCTCTCCACTTGGCTCCCTGGTCTCTGGGCAGGATCTGGGCAGCAGGTGATGGGAAAGGCCTCTGCCTGAGGCCCTGGAACGGTCCCATGAGTAGACAGTGGTGAAACTCCCTGCCCCAGGATGTGGTGATGGCTGCCAACTTGGAAGGCTTTAAGAGGGGAAGAGGACATGTTCATGGAGAAGAGGGGTATTCATGGCTACTAGTCAAAATGGATACTAGTCATGATGCAAACCTATTATCTCCAGGATCAGAGGAGCATGCCAAATATATGAGGTGCCGTGGAACACAGGCAGGATGGTGCTGCTGCAGCCATCTTGTTTGGGGGCTTCCTAGAGGCACCTGGTTGGCCACTGTGAGAACAGACTGCTGGACTTGATGGGCCTGGGTCTGACCCAGCAGGGCCTATCTTATGTCCTTATGACAAGGCTGTCCTGGGTGGAGCGGGGAGGGGGTCTCGCTCAGTGGAGGGCAGCCTCCTGGGTGTGTCCTGGGACCCCTTTGCGGGACCTCTTTGCTCTCACCCCAGACTGGAATGAAAAGCAAAGACTGGATCCCTGCGACAGATTTGAAGGAAGGTTCCCTTGAGGGTCAGTGTTGGTGGAATTTTTTTTACCAGTAAAATGTCAACACATAATTAGGCCAATCACAATGTAAAAGGAGTGCCGGGGTGTGGGGGTGGGAGAATGGATCTATCCCCAAAATAATGCCGTTGGGCAGTTTGTAAAATCCCATAAGCTGTGTGGAAGCACACTGGCGCTTCCACCCTACTCTCCTCGGCCTGGGTGCGGATTAGAGGCCCCCTGGGGGGGGGGATTAAAGCACGGCCTGCTTTGCTGCTTTTGATGTGTGGCATCCCGAACAACAAGGCGTTGGGTGCCAAGAAAGCGGAGCAGCGTCTCCGTCACCTGCTTAGAAGCTCTGGGGAGAAGTCTGACCAAAAGCAAAGGGCTCCGCCGTGGAATGGCCTCTCCCCCCCCCCACCATTCCAGCAGGTCTTTCCCCTCTAAAACAATCCCCACGAAGGCCAGAAAGCCATTTATGTAGCAGGGACACGTGCTAATTGTTTAAACACCCCCTTTTTTTTCTTAAATAAAAAAAGCTAACATTTACGCAGCTGTGTTTATATAATTGCTTGAAGATTTTAAGGTGCCTGGTGGAATTCATTTCCATCCTTCTTGTGGTTTTGGGATAACTCCACTTGGAAAGAAACATCTTTTCGCTCCGCAGCCAGCCCTGTTTTGAGGCCGTGTGGCCGCTCAGCTACTTGAGTGGATTGGGACCTTTATGCACCAGGCAAAGAGAGTCACGGTTTGTGCAGCTGCCTGCCGGAGCCCTGCATATCCCGCAACAGTTCCAGGTTCCTGCGGGAGGCGCTCAGGAAGCAGCCAGTGGGGGGGGGGCTTTTGGTGCTGCGGAGCCCCCGCCAGTCAGAAGTGGTGGGCCTGCTGGCTCAGGGGCCGGAAGCTCCAGTCCAGCAGCCAGGCTCATCCCGGGGAATCCCCAAGAGACCGGCTGTCCCCAATCTTGCCCCCCCCCCCAGCCCAACTCCCAAGTGCCGACTTCGACCTTCGAGGCCCTGCATGTTTTTGGACCAGAGGATCCAGAGGCCCTTGCGGGAGGGTGTCCATGCTGCAAACGGCAGGGGAAGGACCCGCTGGGCTGGGACTCCCCAGCTCTTGCCAGGCCACATTGTGAGGGCGGAGAGTCCTGGCAAAAAAAACCCCTAATCCTTCTGAACATAAGAACATAAGAAAAGCCCTGCTGGATCAGACCCAGGCCCATCAAGTCCAGCGGTCTGTTCCCACAGGGGCCAACCAGGCGCCTCCAGGAAGCCCCCAAGCAAGACCACTGCAGCAGCATTTATTCTGCCTGCGTTCCACAGCTCCTAATATATTCAGCATGCTCCTCTGATCCTTGAGAGAATCATGACTAGTATCCATTTTAACTAGTAGCCATGAATACTCCTCTCTTCCATGAATACATGTCCACTCCCCTCTTCAAGCCTCCCAAGTTGGCAGCCATCACCACATCCTGGGGCAGGGAGTTTCACAATTTAACGAAGCGTTGTGTAAAGAAATACCTCCTTTTATCAGTTTTGACTCTCCCTCCAGCTTCAGCAGGTGACCCCGCGTTCTAGTATTATGGGAGAGGGAGAAAAACTTCTCCCTGTCCACTCTCTCCAAACCATGCATACCTCTACCATGGCTCCCCTCAGCCGCCTTCTTTCCAAGCCAAACATCCCTAAGTGTTTTAACTGCTCCTCATAGGGCTGTTGCTGTAGCCCCTCTGCTCAGGATTGGGCCAGGAAGAGAGGGCTCCTGCGGTCCACCACCTGCACCCGGACCTCGGCAGTCGCCCCCCCCCCTCCAGCTCTGCAGCGGAGGAGGGCAACCTTGCAGCCCCCCCCCCCCTCAGGCCCAGGATTCCCCTCCAGGATGATGGATGGCTGGACAGACGGGGAGAGGCAAACCAGTTTGACGCCTCCTGGCCATTTGCTGCATTGCTCCAATATCACAAAATAAGTGTCACACTTGAGTGTTTCTTAAAAAGAGACCCAAACCATGAGGTGAAAAAAACATCCCCCCCACCCCACCCACCCCCGTCACTCGGGTGATGGATGAGGTGTGTTTGGGGGGGGGGGCGGAGAAGGTGCCAGCAGCGTCTGGCCCTTTTGCCATCCTGTGGCCTTGGGAAAGGGCCGAGGGGCACCCAGCCTGCCTGGGGGTGGGGGGCATTCAAGGCTTCACACCTCCCGTTTGCGCCAGTCACTCTTCTGCCTGCACTGAAGCTTCTGGAAGGAAAACCCTTTGAAGAGCCCCCCCCCCAAAAAAAAACACCCCCAAAGAGCGGCCCAGGCCAGACTCGGTGCAGCCCAGCAGCTGGCGTGTCGGACTAGGAGCCGGGAGGCCCAAGTTCGAATCCCTACCCTGCCAGGGAAGTTTGCTGGGGGATGTTGAGCCAATCACATACATGCTCTCAGCCTTGCCTGCCTCACAGGGTGGTTGTTACGAAGACAAAATGCAGGAGACAAAATGATGCTCTATCGAGACAAGGGACATATCGAGAAATGCCCGTCCAGCCCAATGTGGGCTGAGCAGGGGAGGAGGGGGAACGGGGGTTTGTGTGTCCCTTTCAAAAGGGCACCCTGGACAGCCATGTGACCCAAGGAAAAACTGGGGCAGAGCTGGGTCGGTCAAGGGGGCTTTGGCAGGCGGGAGACTGTCCAAGCCTGGTGCCTCAGCATGCCCAAAGGCTGCCCAAGGGTGCCACCTTGCCTGGCACGCACGGCATCCATAATGAAACCCCTTTGCCCTTCAGATGCCCCCCACCCCCCTGCAACCGGGCAGGGCCTCGGGCTCAGACCCCATGCCGGAGGCTCTGCTCTCTCCTCTTTGCCCTGCGAATGATAGCAAAGTCCTTGCCAGCCACCCCCCCCCTTTTATGGGCAACGGGATGCAATTCTGGCCGCTGGGGTTTCCCAAAGCTTTCCAAAAACTGCCCCCAATGGGTGCCAGCCAGGCTCTCGGGCATTCCAGCCTGGGCCGGGCCTTTTCCAACCGGATTTCAGAAAGGCTTTCTGGGAAACAAGATCCGTTCACGTAGTGGGTCGCTTAGGATCACAGGACATTTTTTTCCTGTTCAAGCTGCAGAGGCTCGGCCGACCCCTGCTTGGCGCTTCCAGTTCCTGCTGAGAGCCACAGTTAGGAAATGCACGCCTCATCCGTCATGTACAAGGGAAGACCCTCGGCCGTGTGCATTAATCTGGGGTTGCGCTGGGCCCGTAGCGCTTGGCAAGGTCTGTCCGAGTCAGACGCAGGTGTGTCTTAAACATCCTTGGCCTGGATTCCAGCTCCTCTTGAACTGATTATCTGCAATCCACAAGATGCCGTTTTGCTGGAGTGCAGAAGGATGTCTGGCGGGGCTTCCTTTCCTCCCCCCCCCCCACAAGGGCCCGTGCGTCTCTCACATTGGGCCTCACCTCTGAGACCACCTGACTTTCTTTTTTAAGTGACCGTGAGGAGGTTACTTCTTAGGGTGCAGGGAAGCACGGCGAAAGGCGAAGCAGGACGTTTGCAACCAAGTACCGGAGCTGCTCAGCAACCTTGCTCCTTCAGGCAGTGAGACCCCCGGCACAAAGGCCCAGCCAGCCCCACGGATAGGAGGAGCAGCCTGGGCGCATTTCCATGTGGGACCCACAAGGGCCCCATTTTGCTCAGTTGGTGCTCGGTGGCTACACTGGGCTGGGGGGGGGTGTCACCAAACCAGCTGTCTTCTGGCCTCATCTGCAAACGAGGGGGGGTCGTCGTCTCCTCACAAAGCTGTTAGAAAGGCAAATTAACCTTTGAAAATGTGTTTCTTCGTCCCACCACTCAGGGTGATGGTGTTTGGGCTTTTCCCATTCTGCAACTAATCTTCACAACAACCTTGTGAGGTAGGGTCAGACTGAGAACGGCCCAAGGTCGCCTGGCCTCCCAGCCCACTCTCACCAGTGGACCACACGCCCTCTCACCCGTTTGGGACCTTGGGGCAGGGCCGGCTGTTTCCGTCAGGGGGACACATTTGAGCAGGAGGCCCTGGAGACGGCTTCAGCCCCACATCCAGCCCCTTCTCTGGGCACGGGGCCCTTTCTCTAGGGTGCTTGTGGAGGCCGAGCACGGCTTGGCTCTCAAGCGCTGCTTTGCTGTGCTGCCCCTCTCACCCCTTTCCTCCGCCCCCCTTATTTGGGTACTTTGAGCGGCCCCGGTTCCAATCTCGAAAGAATCCAGACGGAAGGATGCACCAAAGAAGAACCTCGTCCTGCCTTTGGCTTGCGTGTTCAGGGGCCGAATGCTGCTGCTGAGTTGCTGACACCGTTGACACCCGAGGGTCAGACACACACACACACACACACACACCCAACCCCAGCAGTAGCTGGGAGCTAAAGCAGGGCAGGCAGCCCCAGAGACAAACCGGCCCACACTTCTAGTGCCCGGCTGCTTTCTTGTGGGTCCGGCGTGTTTGGGACAATGCAAGACGTACCGTTGCATCGGTGGTGATGGGGGGTGGGGGTGGGAAATCACTATAAATCAATAAGGCAGGTATGTGGGGGGGGACAGGCCACCTCACCAGCTGTTCTCTGAGAGCCAGCGTGGTGTAGTGGTTAAGAGCGGTGGTTTGGAGCAGTGGCCTCTGATCTGGAGAACTGGGTTTGATTTCCCACTCCTCCACATGAGCGGCAGAGGCTTATCTGGAGCACCGGGTTGGTTTCCCTGCTCCTGCACACAAAGCCAGCTGGGTGACCTTGGGCTACTCACAGCTCTGTCAGAGCTCTCTCAGCCCCACCTACCTCACAGGGTGTCTGTTGTGGGGCGGGGGGAAGGGAAGGTGGTTCTAAGCCGGTTTGAGTCTCCCTTAAGTGGTAGAGAAAATCGGCATAGAAAAACCAACTCCTTCTCCTTCCCCCAGCTGGCTCTGTGGCTCAGTCTCTACCCAGAGGAGTACTGGCAGTTGTCCCGAAGCTGGCCGGCCGGCTCTGCTCCTCCGCTCGCAAATGAGGAATCCAGCTGCCAAGGCAGAGTTCCTCGTGCCGACACCTGCAAGCCATTCCGCCCGGATTTACAGCGGAACAAGAAGGCCCGGCTCCGGAGGGCTGCGCTCGCCCTCTTTGGAGTGTAAATGGGGGGAGCAAAGAAAGCCTTCTTGTGGGATGTTGCAGTTATTTGAAGTTTGGTGCCCTCTAACCCATGTGGGACCAGGAATCATTTATCACTGCACAGCAAAAGCCATGGGAGGGAGCAACTTCATCCCCCCCCCCCCGGCCAGCCCCCTCCCGGCGCCTTTCCTGTTTTCCAGAACAACCAACCTCTGGAGTCAGACGTGAGAAACTCCTCGGCGGGGAGGCCCACAGAACGGTTCTTGCCCGGTACCAACCAAGGCAGTCCCTGACTGGGACGGGCACCCCGGGAAGAGAGGCGTGTGAAAGGGGGTGGGGGAGGCAGGAAGGGAAGCCCCGCTGCCCAGCAAGGTCTGAAGGCCGGATTAATCAGAGAGGAGGCTTGGAAAAACTCATTTCCGAACCCCGGCGCTTATTGATTGATTGATTGATTTAATTTGCCTTTTTATGCCGCCCTACCCCGGCATAACTCTGCAGGGGGCCTCGGAAGAGCGACTCCCTCATCCACGCACACCGGAAGGAAGGGATTCCCTTATGAGGGATGCCGCATATTAGGACAAGGCCCCTTTCCCCCATCATTATGCAAATGCATGCAAATCATGTACCGATGGGGAGAGAGGCAGGGTATAAATGAAGTAAACAAATCCATAATCCATTTATTATTTGCTTCAAGCTCCTCTCCGTTCTATCTTCCCTTTCGAGCCCCCCCACCCCCCATCCTCTCCATCTTCCCCAGGAGGCTGAGAGAGAGCCTCATGGCAGAGTGGAAATTTGAACCTGGGTCTTCCCAGAGCCCTCATCACTGCACAGCCCACCGAGCCTCCTCAGACAAGCACATGGCTACAGTCTCTTGTGTGGAGGCCCGGCTCCACCTTCAGCCTGGTTTGCCGGGAGGGAAAAGGGAATCCATCACTCATCTCTGGGACAAGCTCGCAGGCAATGAACAGAAGGGGCTTCAAGGTGCTTAACTTGCCCTAGATTTGTATAAATTCATAGAATCACAGAGTGGGAAGGGACCACCAGGGTCATCTAGTCCAACCCCCTGCACAATGCAGGAAATTCACAACTACCTCCTGAGATTTCCACACTCTCTCTCTGCCTACGGATCATGTACAAAGGGCTTCCTGTCACCCTAACAGGGGTACAGATTCCAAATAAGAGGCGGTTTCAGAGAGGAGGAGCCGTGTTGGTCTGCTGAACCCTCCAAGGCCAACTTTGGGAGGGGGCAGAAAGCCACCCCGTGGCTTCTGGGTGAACTCTGCCATCACTCCGCAGGGCAGCCAAGTCCAGGGGGCCGTGAGCCCCTCTCCCCTGCCCCTGCCTTTGCCCCTCGTTCAGAAAGCAAAAGGCCTTGCCCGGGACCCGGGAGGCCAGCCGGGCGGCTTCCCAGCACCACCGCCAGCAGAAGACTCTCCTGCCAGGTGTGAAGCATTCGCCTCTGGGGTGTGAAAGGCTGGGCCTCCCGCTCCCCCCGCCGCCTGAGAGCTCCCTTTTGACACAGGGACAGAGCGGAGCGCCTGGCCGAGGGGGGACCCTGCCCGGCCAGCCCGGCCAAATGGGCAGCAAACCGCTCTGGGCATGACGGGAGGGTCACCTTGAAGCTGACAGCTGGATTGGAGTCCTATAGCACCTTCAGAACAAGAGAGACACATTTACCCCCCTGGAATAGGGACACAGAAGTCTTATCTCCCTACAGGGTGGAAAGCGCCTGCCACAAAAATCTTGCTGGTCTCTAAGATGCTACTGGACTCAAAATCTCACTCGCCTCATTACAGATGCTCATTTTCTTCCCCGCTGCTGTGATCGAGCCGGTTACTCTTTACATCATACCTCTGCGTCCCGAGTTCCTTCTTTGCCACACCCCTCCCACCTTCAGACTGGGACGTAAGGGCTCAGGGGTCTCTGTTCTGACCATATCTGACGAAGGGAGCTTTGACCCTTGAAAGCCCGTACACCCACCACCACCACCACCACCACCACCACCACCACCAATCATGTCGGTCTCTAAGGACTCGCCTCCAGTTCTAGTGCAGACCAGCGCGGCTCCTCTCTGAAACCCTCCTGAAGCACCAGAGCTACCCTTTCTTTCATGGGGCTCCTTCTCACCACCAGCAAGATTCCCAACCGGCACCCAAAGCCGTTCATCAAGGCAGACGCTGGCGAAGTCCACGCCAAAAACCTCAAGCTACGCAGATTTAAAAGACAGCATCAAGAGCCAGCATAAAGCAGAGATTGGAAACAGGGCTCCTCAACCACATTAGCCTCCAGAGGGAAGTGGCCCCTCCCTTCCAGAAAAGCAAGGGGGGGAGGTCTGGTGGTGGGAGCAAGCGCAGAGAAGGCCCTGTTCCTCACCCTCTGGAACAACGAAGAGCTGGGGGGTTCCTCGGCCCCTCCGGTTCTTTGGGTCTCATATCACTTCCCCCTTCTAGAGTTTCCAACTCCAGGTTGGGAAATTCCTGGAGATTTGGGAGGGGGGAGATTGGCGAGGGCGCGGTTTGGGGTGGGAGGGGCCAATGAGTCCACCCTCCAAAGCGGCCATTTTCTCCAGGGGAACTGATCTCTGTAGTTTGGAGATCAGCTGTAGTTTTAAGAGAACTCCAGGCCCCGCCTGGAGGTTGGCAACCCTCAGCCCTTCACAGGCTACCAAGAGCGTTTCCTGCCTGGGGGGGTGTAGCAAAGGTCCCTCCTACTTGCAGCGTTCACCCCCTCACTCGAGGGGAGGGGCTGTGGCTCAGTGGCGGAGCCTCTGCTTGGCATGCAGAAGGTCCCAGGTTCAATCCCTGGCGGCATCTCCAGTTCAAGGGACCGGGCAAGTGGGTGGTGCGAAAGACCCTTCTTTGCCTGAGACCCTGGAGAGCCGCTGCCAGTCTGGGCAGACAAGAGTGACTCTGCTGGACCAAGAGTCTGGTTCAGCATAAGGCAGCTTCGTGTGTTCCTGGGTTCAACCAGAGGGGCCCAGAGGCCCAGCTTGGCAGGGAGAAGCCGGAGGGGGCTGGAAGGGGCTTCCCTGGCCAGAAGGGCCCGTCTCAGCCGGCTTCGCCCCCGCGGCCCCCGCACCTTGGCAATCCTCACTCCCCTCCCAGAAGGCAGACAAATGAGTTGCCACATTCCTCTGTGTCTCTTACACGTCACTCTTCGGGGCAGAAAGGAAAGGTCAGAGGGCCCCTCTCTTGCCAGGAAGGGCTGCACTGAGCGGCAGCTGCTGAAAAGGGGCTTTTGAAGCAAGAAAAGCTGCTCTTCCCCAACCGTCCTGCCCACTTCTTGCTCCCAGAGAAATGACAGTGCTGTCTATGCACAAGGGTGCTGTGGAGCAGACCCCCCCCCCTTTCTTCATAGGATGGCAACCTGCGGCTTAGGCCTTCAAGCAGCCTTTTTAAAGGGAGGCTGGGCAGAGAAACCCCGGCCGCCCAAAGGACCGATTTCACGTCCCTGCAAGAAAAACCTCCCTCGAAGCTGGCCTGGCTTACAAACCTCCTTGCAGAGTTTCGTTTCTCTGCTGACATGAGTCTCTTTCCTCCCCTCACCCGGGTGGCCAGTTGATGCCCCTTCCTAGGAATGGGGAGGGGCGGTGGCTCAGTGGGGGAGCCTTTGCTCGGCATGCGGAAGGGCCCAGGTTCAATCAAAGGGACCAGGCAAGTGGGTGATGGGAAAGACCCTTTTCTGCCTGAGACCCTGGAGAGCCGCTGCCGGTCTGAGTGGACAATACTGACTTTGATGGACCCTCAAGGGTCTGATTCAGTAGAAGGCAGCTTCATGTGTTCATATATATGTTCAATGTCAGAAATATCTGCCTGGCACGGACCAAAGGGGCCACCGAGTTCACCAGCATCCTCGTTCCAAACTCCCATCCTTTGCCCCAAAGCAACAAGCGCTCCAGGGTAGACTGCTGCTGGATGTGGAGGTTCTGCTTTGCTGCCAAGGCTGACAGCCATTCACGTCGCACAGCGGTTGCTGCCAAGGTGTGCCCACCTGCTCTCTCTCAGGGGCTCTTCTGATTTTTTAAAAAAGAAAATGGGAATGATTTTGCTCACGGCTCCCAGCAAGTTCAAGTTCTCCAAAGGGAGGAAAGAAGGAACTGCTAATCCAGTCCAGCTGGGGATTTTGCCCCCTGACAGCCTTTGAAAAATATTATTGCTCTCCTTCCCTCCCCTCACATCTGCGCAGCGTCTCCGCTTCATCCTCTGGCCTCCCCCTCAGCCGGCTGACAGCTGCGGCTCCCAGGGAATTCCTCTGCGCCTGAAGCCGCCTTGCTCCGAGAGCGTGCCCACCTCGTCCGTCCGTCCATCCGGCTGTCACGGGCCCCTCCCTCCCGCATGGGCCTCCCTCGCCTCCCCCCATTCCACATCAGACTGTGCCCACCTGCGCCAGGGCCAAAGAGGCCCCATCACGCCCGCCTCTTCTTGCCCTTGCAAAGAAGAGCTCTGGCTGAGCGGGACCCCTTTCTGTCCACATAGGCCAGGACTTGGGGAGCCCTTCCGCGTGGCCCGGCCGGGGTAGCCAGGTCTGAGCTCCAGCAGGCCAGCTGCCCTCGCCTCTCTCTGCCCCCCACTAGCAGAGCGAAGGGCCACCCGGCACCACCGAGGGGTGGTGTCTCCCTGGGGCTCCCGTTTGCCACGCCAGCTTCTGGAGTGCATGCTGCAACACTGTGCGCGCGTCCCCACCTGGTCTCGGCCCCCACGGGCTCAGGGCCAGCCCCGGCCTTTCATCACCTGCCTTTCTATTACGGAGAAACAGCTGGAAACGGTTAGGAGTGAAAGAGGGGCCGGCCTTGTCCCCCATCCAGGCCGGACTCCAATTTCACAACCGTCTCAGTGCAAGAGGACAGATCCGGCGCAGGCACAGCGTGGTGCGGTGGTCTGGAGCGGTGGGCTCCGACCTGGAGCATCAGGTGGGTTTCCCCTGTGTGACGTGCAGTTGTCAAGCACAAGACCAGGAGCATCCAAGACACACAGACACGCTGGAGCCTCACAACAGAGGGGTAGCAACTCCAGGCAGCCATGAAGCCCCTCTGCCAGATACCCGGCAGGTGGAGAGGGGAAGAGAGCCCCGATCCACTCGCTGGCCAGCACGCACGGAGCCTCGCGCCGGCTGTGGGCTTCCTGTCCCTTTACAAGGGCAGCCAGGAAACGTGAGCCGCTCCCCCCTTGTCCAAAGGAGCAAGGAAGGGCCCGGAGGGCGCCTGCCTGCAAGGCCCCCAGAGTTCACTCGCAACGGTGTTCACACCATTTCCTCGGCCAAGCGTGGCTGCGAGAGCAGGTGGCCTCGTTTCCGCTCGGCAGCCGGCTTTGCTGCTTTCCTATCCAGGGACAAGCAGGGATCCCTTTATGTCTTCCCTCGCCGTTGCCTTCATTCGGCTGTTTCGCAGCAGCCCTGCGAGGCGGGGAGGTTGCCAGCAGACGGACAGGAAGCACTTTGTCACGCAGCGCATCGTTAAGCCCCGGGAAGCCGTTTGCATGCGATGCGGCGGAGGGTTTTGGAAAAGGATTGCACACATGCGTGGAGGCTGACTCCTTGCCTACGGACTGCAGGAACCTGCGGGAACCTCTGTGCAGTGGGGCAGTCTACCTCCACGTACCTGGCGGTCAGGGCCAGCCACAGGGAGAGTCATGACCTTTCCTTCAAGCGGCCTAATCCGCAGCAGCCCCTTGCAGAAATTAGCTCCTGCAAGGCTGTCCCAGGGCAAAGGAGGTGACCTGGTGGTAGCCATCTTCAAGTACTCGAAGGGCTGCCATAGAGAGGATGGAGCAGAATGGTTTTCTCTGTTGCCCCAGAAGGTCGGACCAGAACCAACGGGTTGAAATTAAATCAGAAGACTTTCTGTCTAGACATTAGGAAGGATTTTCTGACAGTCGGAGCGGGCTCCTCTGTGGAACAGGCTTCCTCGGGAGGTGGTGGGCTCTCCTTCCCTGGAGGTTTTTAAAGAAGCTAGATGGCCACCTGTCAGCAATGCTGATTCTGTGAACTTACGCAGATCACGAGAGGGAGGGCAGAAGGGGATGAATCAGTACTCGGCTCTCGTGGCCCTTTTCTCACATGGCCAGGGTATTGCCCATCCCCACTTTGAGTCCGGAAGGAATTTTCTTCCAGGCCAGATGGGCCGAGGCTCCTGGAGGTTTTTGGCCTTCCTCTGGGCAAAGAGCAGGGGCCACTGGGGGTTGGGGAAGGGTAGCTGCGAATTTCCTGTGTTGTGCAGGGGGTTGGACTAGATGACCTTGGGGAATCCCTTCCAGCTCTATGTTTCTATGCTTTTCTGCTAGCCAACCAGAGGCATGGAAAAGACCCGGTCGAAAGGTTCCCTGGCTTACCGGGGGTGGGGGGGTGGGGGGTTCTGCTCCTGCACCCCCATAGTCTTTTTCAAGCAGAACAACTTTTTACAAAATGCTGTATTTATTTATTTCCATTTCTCTCCTGGCTTTCCGCCCAGACATTGCAGGGCCTTTGCAAGTCAAAGTAACCCCGGTTCCTGCAGCACGGGCAGCTCAGGAGGAAAAGGGAACACAAAAGGCCCAGGAAACCCAGCAAGAAAAATAGTAGGACCTCTCCGAGGCCTTCCCACAAAGCCCAGTGAAAGGCAACCTTTTGAACCGTTTTGGACCCCCCCCCTCCTCCTCTTGAGAAAATGCAGACTGCCCTGGGAAAAGTCTCTGGCTGCTACACCCAGGAAAACTTGGTCAACACACAGGATGCGGAGCCCGGCTTCAGAAGGCGGCAAATACAAACAGGAGAGCCTCTGAGCCTACGCAGAGCGCCTTTGCCACCAAATAATCCCACCCACCACGACGCACACACTTTCCTACCGAATGGAAATGTCTTGGAGGCAGCCTTAGAAACGAGTCCCAGGTTTTTCAATTGCATCCTGGAAGTTGTAGTCCGCTACGTAAAAGACTAGCAGGAGAGCAACGAAGCTGAACTACACTTCCCAAAATGCACTGCGCCTCCAACCTGGACTTGGAGAAATGGAAGAACAACGCCCCCCCCACCGCGCAGCACAGCGCCTCCTAGTGTTCATATAGTTAAAGCACAGGCCCTTTTCCCATCCAAAGGCGCCCAGGCGGCGGGGGCGGGGGAGCGCTTTGGCTTCCACCGCTCCGCTAGGGTTGCCAACTCCAGGCTGGAAAATTCCTGGAGATTTGGAGGTGGGGCCTGGGGAGGGCAAGGGTCTTAGTGGGGGAATAATGCCATGGAGTCCATCCTCGGAAGCTGCCGCTTTCTCCAGAGGGACTGCTCTCTTGTCCTCTGGAGATGAGCTGCAATTCCATGAGATCCCCAGGCCCCTCCTGGAGATTGGCAACCCTACATTCTGGGCTAGCCCTTCCTCTGCATGGGGGGTTCCCTTCCTATATCCAGCCGACGCCCACCCCCATGAGAGTACGGACTTGTATGCTTAATTTGAACACAGTGTATGTAGGGTTGCCAACCTCCAGGTAGTGGCAGGAGATCTCCTGCTATTACTACTGATCTCCAGTCGATAGAGATCAGTTCACCTGGAGAAAATGGCCACTTTGGCCATTGGACTCTACGGCATTGAAGCCCCTCCCATCCCCAAACTCCTCCCTTCTCAGGCTCCGCCCCAATAACCTCCCGCTGGTAGCGAAGAGGGACCTGGCAACCCTAAGTATATGTCAATTGTATTGCACTGACTATTTTGATATGTAATTGTGAATAACTTGAACAACCCGAATAACCACACTCGGAGATTATTGTTCTTAAAGAATTCTTTATTGTAAGACTATTGCTTATAATATTGTACAACTGTTTATTCTCCTCATTAACACTTACCTGTTATATTTAGCCATCAGGGCTGTTTTGCTTTTAATATATTCTGAGTATTGGCACGAGGTGCTGTTTGAATTCCCACCTGGAGGTTGGCAACCATGTATTTTGGGCTAACCCTTCCTATATCCAGCCCACCCCCTAGCAAAGGCCATAGCAAAGCGCCATTTGGATCCATTCCTTGGGGGAAGGATTATGTTAAGGTCCTTCTTGGGAGGATGTTTGGACAGTCCATTGTTCTGTGACGTGGGCTTTCTGCCCGTAACTGTGTGCGGTTTTTCAGCAGGATCTTAACACTTCCGAACAGATGTATTTTTATTGGGCGGGGGGGGGGAGAACCCCTGGCTTTAAAAAAATGTAATACGGAGAGCTTTGTATCTGTTTTATTGCAGATGTCAAATATGTCAATGTGGAGAGCAGGGGGAAGACCCTCTTTGGGCTGATCTGACACCCGGAGGCAAGAATATTAGCTGCTGTGATCCTTCCCAGAATCTATTTCCAGGTGGGGGGGGGGTCAAGATGCAGTATGCAAACTCTCCCCCCTCACGCCCCCCCCATGCATCAAGAGAATCAGGCAAAAAGGAAGTTCACCGGAAAAAAACAGGTGATGGATGCTAGCCAGTTCGTTGATCATGGTTGTAAACATTGGAAATCAGTTCTTCTTTCTTAAAGGTTTTTAGTAATGGTATTAAAAGACCCCTCACACAGATTAACCCACGCTTGTGTGCATAATGATAATAATAATATTGTTAAGTCTTTTTCCTGATGCCAACAACGAGCGCTCCAGTTTCGCCTTGGGGCCCGGCTCCTCCAGCAGCAGCGAAGGGGGCTGGAAAGTGGGGCGGGAGTGGCTGCTGCTGCCCCTCATGCTGCAAACTTCAGATGCTCGAAATGAAGGGCCCGTGGCAAAGGCAGGCAAGCAGGCGGCCTGGCCCACCGTCTTCCTGCCAAATATCGTGAAGGTGGGGCGGGGTGGGAAACTGTGGCAAACTTGTTGTTATTGTTGTCTGGAGATTAACGTAAGAACATAAGAAAAGCCCTGCTGGATCAGAGCAAAGTCCATCAAGACCAGCAGTCTGTTCACACAGGGGCCAACCAGGTGCCTCTAGGAAGCCCCCAAGCAAGACGGCTGCAGCAGCACCATCCTGCCTGTGTTCCCCAGCACCTAATATAACAGGCCTGCTCCTCTGATCCTGGAGAGAACATAAGGAAAGCCCTGCTGGATCAGACCCAGGCCCATCAAGACCAGCCATTTGTTCACACAGGGGCCAACCAGGAGCCTCTAGGAAGCCCCCGAACAAGACGACTGCAGCCCCATCCTGCCTGTGTTCCACAGCACCTGATATATTCGGCATGCTCCTCTGATCCTGGAGAGAATAGGGATGCATCATGACTAGTATGCATTTTAAATAGTAGCCATGAATACCCCTCTCCTCCAGGAACATGTCCACCCCCCTCTTAAAGCCTTCCAAGAAGGCAGCCACCACCACCTCCTGGGGCAGATTGTGGTGTTGGGAAGTGCCATCAAGGGGTTTCAAGGCAAGAGCCGTTCAGAGGTGGTTTCCCATCGCCTGCCGCTGCCTCTGGACTTCCTCAAGGGTCCCCCATCCAAGGACTGAACCGGGCCAGCGCAGCTTAGCTTCTGAGATCTGACAAGATCGGCTACCAGGTCAGGGCCTTCTAGAGAGTGGCCACTCTCAAAGCTGGGAGCTTGTGCCCATGACCCGCTGCAAGCGCTCCACTCCTGGCTCCGCTCTCAGGAGTGAGAAAGAAGGGGTGGGGTGGGGGTGATGCTAGAACAGAACATCTTGGGAGTGGGTTGCCAGATTGCTCAAAGGTGCTTCGCCAGCATCTGTGCCTGCGTGTGTTTGCTTGCGTGAAATCCAGGCACGCTTCTGCGCCGGGCCTGGTGGCCACTTCTCCTGTTCATGTCAACCTGCCAGCTGTGGCTTAGCTGGGCTGACCCTGCCTCAGCAGGGCTTCGGCACTCTGCTCCCCCCCCCCCCCGTGGGCTCGGAGATCCCGCAGTGTCCCGGACTCGCGGCTGGAGCGTTTGTGTCTCAGTCTCTGGCGGCGAGGTAAGAGGGAAAAGGAAACGGGCTCGTTCCCAGCCAGTTGACCGACTAGAGGTGGAATTAATCTTGGCCTTCTCCCAGCTGGGCCCAGTGAGGACGCGCTCCAGGCAAATCCTGGCTTCGTGCCCCCCCCCCCCGTGCGTCCCCACCCCAAGACGTTTGCTGTTGAAAGTTGATTTACTGATATGCATTAAATTGTGCTATTTAATGTCAAATACATGAGTGCAAAATAGAAGCTGCCGTTGCTGGCGGTTCTGTCCAGTTGTGCTGAAAGAGGCACCTGTAGACCCTGACTGGGCCCTTTCTTGCATCACACGGTTTAATTTATTTTTAAACAATCTACATCCTGCCAAAATGGCAAGGATTATTTGGCCAGATGTCCACACCTGAGCCTCAAAGGTTGGGTTCCCCACTCCTCCACATGAAGCCAGCTGAGTGACCTTGGGCTAGTCACAGCTCTGTTAGAGCTCTCTCCGCCCACCTACCTCACAGGGTGTCTGTTGAGGGAGGGGAAGGGAAGGTGATTGTAAGCCGGTTTGAGTCTCCCTTAAGTGGTAGAGAAAGTTAGCATATAAAACCCTCCTCCTCCTCCTCCTCCTCTTCTTCTTCTTCTTCTTCTTCTTCGGCAGGATATTTCCTAAAAGATCCTGAGCCAGGCCGGCCTGCCCACACCTGTGGAGATCTGAGCCATGCCAGCTACACAGCTATCCAGCAGGTCAAGACAAGGAAGACGTCCATCTTTCTCTTAGGCCCTCCTCCATTGGGGGGGGGCATGTTTCATGCCGGACTCGGCTGGAATTCCCCAGGATAGCCTTTTAACTTCTCTCTCTCTCTCTCATGCCAAGGGAGTCACAGAGATTTATGACTCTGTCTTCCTTGAGCCGGTACTTCATGCTTCAAAAAAGAAAGAGGCCATTCTTTCCAGCCCGCGTGTGTCTCTTCTGGTCACTGAGGCCAGGGGAAGCGCCCCCCCCCCTCCGTTCAAAGAGGTGTCTCCTGAGCCAGGGCTCTGAAAAAGCCCGTCAAGCTTGCCCGGATCGCCTGGCGCCCAAACGCTGGCCATGGAGACACTTGCCCTTTGGGGGTCTTCCTCACCCTCTATGTGCCCCAAGCGGAAGACAGTTCATGGGCAGGTGGCATAGGGAAGAGGGCCCTGCTGCCAGAGGGGTGGCCTGATGGGTGAGTGTGTGGGGAGGGGAGGTGACAGATACATCCCAGAAGAGCCAGTTTCAGCTGGGGAGAGGCTCAGTGCATTTGGTGGGGGGATATTAAGGGGTGGGGCTGGCTGTGAGTCACAGGGGAGTTGGGCCACATCCTAGCTGAGCCCCCTCTCCCCTCGCTGCTCTGGGGTTCCCCTTTGGGCAGCTCCCTTCCCTCCTCAGCCCCAGCCTGCTTGGATGGAGAGCTTAGTGGCTTTTGGTTCTGTTGGAGGGGGGATTGTGGCTCAGTGGCATGCAGACGGTCCCAGGTTCAATCCCCAGCATCTCCAGTTCAAGGGCCCAGGCAGGTACCTTAGGTGATGGGAAAGAGCTCAGCCTGAGACCCTGGAGAGCTGCTGCTGGTCTGAGTAGACAAGACTGACTGTGATGGACCAGAGGCAGGGTCTGATTCAGTAGAAGGCAACTTCATGTGTTCAAGATGGCAACAGCCAGCAGGACAGAGACCGGCTTGCTTCTGCCCTGCTCCGTTCTCTTCCTATCTCCCGAATGCACCAGGATGGAAACCCTTGGAAAACCACAACCCTTGAATGAGCCTTCCCTTGTTGATCTTGGCCGGAGGTTGAAGACTCTACTTTCGCCCGTCGCCAGCAGATGCTACTCGACAACAGAGCTGCCAGCGCGGCCCTGTTTGCCACCTCCTGCTTTTTGGACCTCTGGCTGCTCTAGTCCCATGTTGTTTTGGAGCCTGGCTCAGCGTGCGCGCTCTTCCCAAGGCTGTGCAGAGAAACTGGCATCTTCTCCAAGGCAGGCAGAGGAGGGGCTCCCTCAGGCTGCCAGGGAAGCTGCCCCCAGCCCGCCCGTCCCTCTTTCTGTCCACTGGGAGGGCGCCCAAGGAGCCCTCGCAAAGTGTTTGTGCTGCCAAGTGAGATCACACACACACACACACACACACACACACACACAACCCATTAGCACATCAAATGGAGCGGGGCTGGCCTCAGAGCCTGGGAAAGGCTGTCCTCGAACCGCATGAGTCCCGCCGCCGAGGCCAGGATCGCTTTACAGTCTTCGCCGGGTTATTGGACAGATTTAAAGTCCCCCCAGTTCCCCTGAAGGTTGCAATTAGGCCTTTGAAGTGGATAATGTTTGGATTATGTTTCCTTTGGCCATTTATCTGTGCGGCCGAGCAGCAACCAAACACCCCGTGCGCGCGGGGAGAGACTTTTTCAAAGGCGGCCAGATGCCGAGAACCCCCCACAGCCCGGCGGGGGCTTCCAGGAGGACCCTGCCCTGCTGCCCACCTCCTGGTGCCAGAACAGGGGGCTGCAGCTCAGCTGGGGGGGGACTTGAAGACCACCACCTCATGCATGGTGGCTGGCGCTACCTGGACCCATGCGGCAAGCCAAGGGTTGCACCGGCAGCTGGCAAAGGAGAGTGGAAGGACATGTGCTGGCGGAGGCCAAGCAGAGGTGGAACCCGCAGCAGAACTGGTCAGACGGCATGACGTCTCTTTCGGAAAGGGGCGAGGGGTGTGTGTGTGTTTTTCCTGCCCCTTGGCTTGAAGCCTGAAGCGTGGCCCGTGGAGAAGTCCCAAGCCCCCTCTTGCCGCTCCCCAAGGGCGGGCACCTCCCTGGCAGCAGGCTCTCGTGCCAGTCCACAGAAGGGCAACGCTTGTGCACTCAAGTTGGGGAGCATCCTCAGAGCCAGCGTGGGGTAGTGGTTAGAGTGCCAGGCAAGCACCTGGGGTGGGGGGAGGCCCAGGTTCGACTCCCCACTCAGCCATGGAGGCTCGCTGGGTCTGCCCTGCACTCTCAGCCTAACCTACTTCACAGGGTTGTTGCGAGAGTAAAAATGGAGGAGGAGGAAGAAGAAGAGTTGGTTTTGATATGCTGCCTTTCTCTACCACTTAAGGAAGAATCAAACTGGCTTACAATCACCTTCTCCTCCCCACAACAGACACCCTGTGAGGTAGGTGGGGCTGAGAGAGCTCTGTGACTAGCCCAAGGTCACCCAGCTGGCTTCGTGTGTGGAGGAGTGGGGAAACCAACCCGGTTCCCAAGATTAGCGACCACTGCTCCTGTGGAGGAGTGGGGAATCAAACCTCCAGATCTCCAGATCAGACTGCACTGCTCCAAACCACTGCTCTTAACCACTACGCCATGCTGGATAATGATGGACAGGCGGGGTAAAACGAACGTCCAAACCCTCCCCTGAGCGCTCCGGCCAGGTCCCTGACCCATTCAGAGCCTGCTCCGGCTGCTCCCCTGCCCAGAGGCAAAAGCCGTCCCTGCGCCTGTTGTTGTTTGGAAACCGGCTGGCCCGTTACCAGCGAGGATAAAATGCGGGTGGGTCTGGGTCCCTCCCTCCCTCCCTCTCTCAAAACACGGCCGGCCGAGGTTTTCTCAGGAGTCTCTTGACTCGCTCAGCTGCGCTTCGAGGTGGGACGGCAGCAAATGGCTCCCAGCTTTGTTTTTCCAGTGTCCGCTGTGGGAAGACGAATCACCCCTCCAGCTTAGCTGGGTGCATTTCCAAACACCCGAGGCCGGCTCGCCTCCCCAGGGCCTCAGAGGCAACCCCGACAGACCGCAGGACTCCCGCGGCATCCAAGAACCTTTCCCTGGGCCTGCACAAAGACCAATGCATGGGTTCAATAATGCCTCCCTCGCACAGCTCGGCTTCAAAGGGGTGCAAAGGAGGATTCGGCAGGAGCATCGGAGGCCAGGAATGTCAAAAGGAAAAGCCCTGGACGGGCTCCAGCCAAGGCTCTTCTCATGGCCCCAGCCAAGCAGGACGGCCTGACATTCCAGATAGACTGAAGCTCTCCGTGTTCATCTCCAGCAGAAGATAAATGTGTGCAACTACCCTGGCCCACACAAACAGTTGTTAGACTGGCTTCTCCCTCCCTCTTCTACATGGGTAGCTTCTCTCCCATCAAGCCTACATATAAATTATAAACTCTGTGGGGCAAAAAAGGGGAAAAAAAGAAAGGTCTTTAATTTGATCTATTGTGTGGGCGAACCTGCAAAAGAAAGGATGGGAACCTCCAACAGGCATTGATGCCCAAAAGACGGCTTTATTGGTATCTGGCCTGGTTTCTGTGTGCAAACAGCATCGTGTTATACCGGTTACGTACACTGCACATGAGACACAAACACCCCCCCCCAAAAAAAAGAGTTAAACATGCTTTAACCCATAGCAATCATTGGGGTTTAGCATGTATCTCAGAGATGGATTGCAGTGGAAGGGGTTAAGCTTGGGGGATCTTTAAATAAATCTGCTCTGATCAATTTCCAGCCGTCCTGCAGAAAAAACATCAATACACAGAGAAAACATTTCTTTCCAGTGTTTAGGATTAAGATTGCGGCAACAATCGGGTTAACGTTTATTAACGGGAATAATATAAGGATCCTGTTGGACTTTTATTTTGGATTCCACATGCCCAGTTTTCTATACTTAGGTTTTTCTGAGGGGCTTCCCCTCTTTACCCACATCTTGCTGCATCCGGGCAAGGGGAGAAGAGGTTTTAAAGCTACAAAGAACGAGAGACAGTTGTGATGTTGCTTATGGCTTGTCATGAAATGAATCTGCCACAAGAGACACTCTTTTGCTGGAGAGGGAGAGGTCTAGCCAAAATGGAACTGCCATCGAAAAGGACACACAGATCTCCCCCCCTGAAATCCCAGAGCTGGGAGGGGCCTTGGATCAAACCCCTTGCGCAGCGCAGGAGACGCAGGCAGGCGCGGCCCCAACGGAAGGCCGTCCAGCATCCCTCGGTGGCCCTGAAGTGCTGAAGAGTGAATGGGCGGGCTCTTAGATAATGCAAACTTTTCAGCAGTCGCTGGACAGACATGAACACACACATGAAGCTGACTTTACTCTGAATCAGGACTTTTTTTGGTCCATCAATGTCAGCATGATCTACTCAGATTGGCAGCGGCTCTCCAGGGTCTCAGGCAGAGGTCTTTCCCATCACCTACTTGCCTGGTCCCTTTAAATGGAGATGCCACTGGGGATTGAACCTGGCACCTTCTGCACGCTAAGCAAAGGCTCTTGCACTGAGCCATGGCCCCTCCCCAATGCCAGCATGCCCCAAGCAGGCAGGCCATCACCGGACCTCACCCTAACCAAACACATGAACACACAAAGCTGCCTTCTACCAAATCAGATCCCCCCTTGGTCCATCAAAGTCAGTATTGTCTACTCAGACTGGCAGTGGCTCTCCAGGGTCTCAGGCAGAAACCTGAGTCTCACATCACCTTCTGCCTGATCCTTTTTAACTGGAGATGCCGGGGATTGAACCTGGGACCTTCTGCATTCCAAGCAGAGGTTCTGCCACTGAGCTATGGCCCCAGAGCCATTTGTGCATTTCTGCAGGCGCTCAAGGATCAGGAGGCGGCTCTGTGCGGCTCCATCTGTACACACTGGGCAGAGCAGTGGGCATGCTCTGTGGGCTGATGCATGGAACAACGACCCCCCCCCCCATGGTGTGAGGGGTGGCTCAGCAGGCTGCTCCCTGGATCGATGCCGCTTGGGGCATTGACCGACCACCTGGCGATGCCAAGAGAGAGACAACTACATCTCCCCATGCTGGGAAAAATACCACAGCTTCCTAACACAACCATGTTAGGAGAGGGAGTACAGATTGGTGCCCGAGGGTCACTTTACGTGGAGGCGGGGAGGGAGTAAGATGCATTTTAATGATGCTTCCAAGTAGGGCTCCGGAGGGCCGGCGGCGTCTCTTCTGCAAGCGACCTGGGTGTGTGAACTTCACCATGCGATTCATCTGGAGAGGAAATAAAAACTATCACTCCTTAATACTCGATTCAAGGCTCCTGCTGAGAAGCCAGAGTCTGCCCAGGCCCCTGGGGCTTTCGGGCTTTCGCTGATAGCTGATGCCTACGGCCCCAGTGGGTGGGGGCCGGCCCTGCCTTTGACCCGGATCCACAACTCGGAGGGGTTTGGCTTGTTCGTTTTTAAAAGAAAGAAAATACAGCTGAAACAATATTTTTTAAGAAACAACGCAGCTCTTCCTCCCTTTCATTTTGCAAACGGAAACACGGCTACTGCGAGAGGCTCCTGCCTCTGTGTGGACATGGCGCCGTTCGGGGTCCAAAAACCACAAGGGACTAACAAACTTGGAAGGTTTTTTTTAATGGAAAGCCGCATAGAAAATACTCCAGATTTATTTATTTTTTGGCCACTCGTTTTATAGCTATATACATGATTAAAATGGTAACAACATCCTTCCCAGACTCAAAAGACGGTCAGTGGCATGCATTGGGTAACTTTTTTTTTTTTTTTAAAGAGATGAATCGCACCAAGAACTGTGCATCAAAGGTTTGGGGGGGGGGATGGCAACTTTAATTGTTACAGGAATTTGTTGGGATCAACACACAGAGACAACACACACACACACAATACAGAAGAATACACAGGGCGAATTGCTCAGTGCTGGCACCAGTTTCCTTAAAAAGTACACAACTAAAGCAAGCAAGAAAGGTCTCCTTTCAAAATGAATGCTGGAGAGAATAAGAAAAGGAATTTCTTAACACATTTCTTTCTTTCTTTTTTAAAAAAAACAACCCTTCTGAATTAACACTACAGTAGGAATACATGACATTCATGTCGCAGAAGTTCAGGAATTAAATTTGCTTGCAAACACAGCTGGGGTGCATTCAGCCGACTGGGGCTGGAGAGAAAGGGGGCTCCTGTGAAGGGGAGCTCCTGGGCTCTTTTACCAGGGAAGGCGCGAGGGGAGCAATTGAGGCACCATGACAGAGCAGATCCGTGGGGTGCAGACCATGGGAAGCCCTCTTGCGCAAGACCCCCGGAAAGGGGCTGCTCATTTCAAGAGGTCTTGGCCAGGAGGCCTTCCTGGTTGGGCATGCCCGGTGTCAATTAGTGGGATGGGCAGTGGGGGAGGGGGGGACAGGAGCCATTTGCCTTTGGGGTCTAGGCAGAAGCCAAAAGGCTCTGGGGCCACTCAGAGTGGCAAGCGGATGCTTCCTTCTGTTGACCGCTGGAGGGACATCCTGGTTGGGAGGAACAGCCCACCCCCAGTCTTGGCCCCAGATTCCCTGCACTCCCCAACTACTCATCCTTGACCAGCCAACTTTCCACTTGAAGGTGGAAATAACATTTTAGATATATTGTCCTGAGCTCTGAGTTTTGCACACAGTGATGCTTCCTGGGTGGACACTGGGCACACATATTAGCGAGCACGCTCCCAGTTGAGCACACATGACCATCCTTCACGTCCCAGCACACGCCACAGCTGTCCCACCTCCTTCCCAGCTGTCCCAGAGAGAAGCTATGGCTGCCCCACAGTCCGCGTCCCAGGTCTGCACATTTTGACACAACAAAGACGATTCGAAACATACTTTAGAAGACAAAAGAACAGAGAGTGTCGAGATGCTGTTGTGTCCCCATCAGAACATCATTTGTGCCTGGTTCTTTCCCCCCCTCTCCCTGCCATGGGCTGACATTTTGCTTGCAAACAGCAGGGGCTTTGCCCCCCCCCCGCGTGTCCTCCCGCAGAGCAAAAGGCACCCCCTCCCAGTGGAGCAGGTCCTTCCAGAGCCGCCTTCCTCCTCTGGCAAGGGTGGTGCTGGATCAGCTGGCCCTGGGGAGGGAAGCCGCCGGGCTGGGTCAGGGATGGAGCCGCTTCCCACTGGCCTGCATAAACGCATGGATTCTGGACTGCCGTGAACCCCATGCGCACGTGAATTCTGCGCCCGGTTGCAATTGTAGGGTTTAAAAAATTATCTTTACAATTCCTGAGTGCACGTCCCCACGAAGGAATCCCAAGGGTCACGCGGTTGCCCGGGACTCCTCGCCTTTCTCCTTACGAGTTCTTTTGAGGAATCTTTATCGTCACCGTCTTCACTTCGGAATATTCCCGCAGTCCGCACTCACCCCTAGAGAACAAGCAGAGCGCTGGTGGAATCATAGAATCGTAGAGTTGGAAGGGACCACCAGGGTCATCTAGTCCAACCCCCTGAACAATGCAGGACATTCACAACTGCCTTCTCCCCCCCGACCCCCAGTGAACCCCACTCCATGCCCAGGTGGAACGGAGGCTCCCTTCACTGGGAGCCAGGAGGCCGCCAGAGGAAGAGGTGAATTGGCTGCCAGGATGGAGAGACAAGGGGGATAGAGAGACAAGGGGGAGTGGCAGGTTGGGGGAGGTGGTGGCAGGAGAGCAAGATCTGACCCACAGACTACAAGCCATCAAGAATGTCTTCGGCACACACCCCATGGAAAGTAACAGGAGCTGGGTGAGGGGCCCACCCGGCTCTTGCGCATCATTGAGGCCGGCACCGAACTTCCTTGTGGGAAGAGGAGAGTCGGCTTCCCTCCCTCATGCCCTGCACAGCCTGAATGAAACAAAAGCCCTCTCCTGTGGGGCCCGGCATGAGCATAGCAGCGCGTTCAAACGGCTCCAGCCTGGCAGAGCTTTCGCCTTGCCGGTGTGTCCTTTCAATCCAGCCTCAGCTCGGCTCCAGGAAGAGCGGCTCTGCCCAGTAGGCCGGTAGAGACACAAACCTTGTATACCAAGACCATGGTTACACAGCCCGGATAACCTACAAGAACCAACAAACCTTGTATGTTGCCCGGCTCCCAACCCACGGCCTGCCAGAAAAACATTTGAGCAACAGCGCCATGCTTACATTTCTCTCCCGTTGCCAGACATTTTGAACCCTCCAAAAGGACTCTGGGCATTTAAGGCGTTGTAGCAATTGATCCTGTCCAAGAGAAAGAGAGAGCGGTGGTCAAAGCCTTACCCTCCCACCCACAGCGGTTGTGAGCTCACTGGCCCCAGTAGCCAGAGGGCCAGGATCCCTTTGCCACAGGGGACGATGGAGGGAAGAGCAGGCACGCGGGTGGCCCCGGCACGTCTCTGGGGCCGCCTTCTCCTCCTCCTTCATTAGGAGGCTTTCAAAAAGCAATTCCAGAGGAGGAGCAAGCGCTCTCTGCAACAACTTGTCCTCTCTTGAATTCACAAGCATCGAGTTCCCCCCTCCACGTTACCAGGTGTGCACATGAGCATTGGTTAAAACGAGTGTAAAGAAGCAAACAGCTGTGGTTGTATGTCTCCTTGTATGTCTCCGTGTTTTACTGATGTGCACATGTGCTTTTCTGAGGGGCAGAAAAAACACCACACAAAAGGAATCTTGATCCAGCCCTCTACCCGACTGCATGAAGATTGCTTTTTTGCCATGTTTTACCAGCGTATGTGTGTGTGCCTTGAACTGACATCTGTGGCAAATTTCTAGTGAGTTCTGTGTGAAATTCACATCAACAGAACATTGCAAGCACATTGGTTCCACTTCACAAACAAGACGGAGAACTCCACAATCCTGGAGGAAATCTGCAGCACAGTCCTAAATAGAGCTGCATCCTTCTAAGACCACTGGGTTGGGGAGGGGGCATCCCTGCTTAGGACTGCAGCATTGGAGGAGGAGAATTTTGGAAGCCGCCCAAACGGCAGCCTTACCAGACGGTGCCCGCTTGCATCGCCGCAGAGACGGTCAGGGCCTTGTTGAGGTCGTTGGTGAAGACAGCGGCCACCAGTCCGAAGTCGGAATTGTTCGCCCGTTCGATCACTTCATCTATGGTCTTGAACCGCATAATTTCTTGGACAGGCCCAAAGATCTGCAACAGAAATGAATCATAGAATCATAGAGTTGGAAGGGACCACCAGGACCATCTACTCCAAACCCTTGCACAATGCAGGAATTTCACAACTACCTCCCCCATTCACACCCCCACACACCCCCAGTGACCCCTACTCCATGCCCAGAAGATGGCCAAGGTGCCCTCCCTCTCACAATCTGCCTAAGGACACAAAATCAGCATTGCTGACAGATGCCCATCTAGCCTCTGCTTCAAAACCTCCAGGGAACGAGAGCTCTCCACCTCCCGAGGAAGCCTGTTCCTAATGTCTAGATCAACTCTTTTGATTTAATTTAAATCAACTCTTTTGATTTAATTTCAACCCGTTGGTTCGGGTCCGAGTCCTTCTGGGGCAACAGAAAACAACTCAGTACCCTCCTCTCTAGGACAGCCCTGTAAGTACACTTGAAGATGGTTATCCTGTCCCCTCAGTCTTCTCCTCTTCAGGCTAAACATACCCAGCTCCTTCAACCTTTCCTCGTAGGACTTGGTCTCCAGACCCTTCACCATCTTTGTTGCCCTCCTCTGGACACGTTCCAGCTTGTCTACACCCTTCTTAAATGGAAGCATGGCCTGGCAAAGAGTTTGGATGTCAACAAAGGCAGAATTCTGGTGCAGCTAGATTGGAGCCCCATATAGCACCTCAGAAACCGACAAGATTTTTTGGGGGGAGGGGGGTATGAGCATTCGAGAGTCTAAGCTCCCTTCGTCTGCTGGTCTGCTAGGGCTAAGCACCAGGATCGGTCTCCCTCGCCTCAGCACTAGACAATGGGGGAGAAAGAAGACCGTGCCTCTGAGCAGGTGCAGATTACATTTCTCTCAGCACTGCCAATCCCCACACACCCTATTCAAATGTGCACAACGCATCGGTGACTATTTCTTTTGTCACCTGGCAGTAATGAAGAACATGGTGAAGGGGCTGGATATTTTCCCTTGGCAAAGTGCGCCCCCCCAACTGCATTGAGAAGGCACGGGGAGTTGGAAGAGCCATGGGAGGGACACCTGGGGACATGGCGGTGGACGGGGCCATCAAGTTTCAGCCAAGTTATGGCAACTCTATAGGGTTCTCAGAGCAAGGGACTAACAGAGGTGGTTTGCCAGTGCCTGCCTCTGCATCAGGACCACCATGGACTTCCTTGGTGGTCTCCCATCCAAGCACTAACCAGGGCCAACCCTGCTTAGCTTCCGAGATCCGACCAGATGGGGCCAGCTTGGGCCATCCAGGGCATCACGTGGTAGCCGAGGACAGAGAGACCAGCGTGTGGACTGGGGGAGTAGTTTTGCTTGGGAAGAAAGAGCAGTGCTTCCCCCATCCTCAGTAGCATCTTGCAAGGCCAGGGGGGGGTGTCAGAAGAGGGGCAAGGGGCTACCTCTTCCTTGGCAATGCGCATGTCATCGGTCACGTCGGAGAAGACGGTGGGCTCGATGAAGAAGCCCTTCCGGCCCAGGCCTTTGCCCCCACACTCCAGCCGGGCCCCTTCGGCAATGCCGCTCTGGATCAGTTCCAGGATCTTGTTGTACTGCTTCTTATCGATCTAAAGGGGGAGGGAAGAGGCAGCTTCAGATGCCCTGTAGAATCCCGCTCCCATGAGGAAGCACCAAAGAAAGCCCTGGATGAGGCCCTCCCCTGGCCTTTTGCATCCCAAGACTTTGCCCCTGGCCCTGCCCGGTTCCTCCTGGGTGAGGGACTCGTGGAGACATTTGCTGAATGGAAACAAGCAGCGCCCCCCGCAACAGCTCCAACCAAGGACAAGGGTCTTCTGCCCACCACGAGGGGCACGTTGCCAGGCGAGCAGCCATGGAGAGAGTCATCCCTGGCTGCCAGCAGGTTCTGCACGCCAAGCCAAGGCTCTTCCGCTGAGCCACAGCCCCTCCACAGCAGTGGGTGACCAGGGAGGCAGTGAAAGGGCCAGCCCTCTCAGCCCTGCTTGTACCTGCGGCCCTTGCTCCGTGGCTGGGTCGAAAGGGCTCCCTACAGCTCTCCTCTTGGCCCGCTCGACGCTCCTGCGGACAAACTCCTCATAGATCGACTCCTCCACGTAGACCCGCGAGCCGGCGGTGCAGCACTGCCCTTGGTTGAAGAAGACCCCTTGGTGGGCCTGCTCCACGGCATCGTCCACTGCAAAACCGGGAAGCCACACGCTGAGCCCCCTGCCCTACATCTGTTGCGTGCTTGCCCACGGCCGGCATGTTACTCGGCGCGGCCTGCAAAGGACACTGCGCAACTTCAAAGCAGAAAACATTGGTTGTGCGTGCATACGTGTGAAGGGAGGGGAGGGGGTTACGACATCAAAACATCCCAACACATGTGCCGAGCGGACCCCAGCCGTGGAAGAGGATGATTCATTCGTTTTACGCAGGGATTCCTGTAAGAACAGGGCCGAGATCAAAAGGATTTCAAGGCCTGCGGAGGGCCAGAAGATACACAGTAGGAGGTGAGTCACATTAGAGCCAACAATGGAGTAATTAATACTTGGCCAGCCCAGCTCAGACTTTGCGGGGTGGCCAAACCCCAGGCACAACACAGAACCCGGCCCGCTGCGGAGTGACAGAGGAGACGAGAATTAGCCTCCTGCGTCCTAATATCAGAGAGAAAAGGCCCCAGGTCAGAACGCACCGAGGGGAAACTGACCGCTGTGTCCCCCGGGGCAAGGCTGGAAATGGACAGAAATGACCCTTTGCTTCTCCAAACTCCCTTTTGGATGAGATGTGATCAGCCCGATCCAAGGGCTCTCGAAGGGGCTGTTCACACTTCAGGGCTTGCAGCTGCCTCTCTGCTGCTCGCCCCACACTTCAGAGCGTAAAGTGGGACTAGGGCCAACAGGAGTCGGGAAGTACAGACCACAGAGAGTCGGGACGGCCCCGCAACGCCTTGCGGACAGATCCTGGGCTTGTTGCTGTGGGTCACACGAAACAGGCCCCCGCAGCAGAGAAGGGCGAGGAACAGCCTCCACAAAAAAGGCAGCGTTTGGGGTGCAAAGCCCACAAGAAGCCAGAAGGCCATTTGGCACCACAACGCCACACCCAACCCTGGCCTGGGGCGAGGTCAACAACGGCCTCGGGTACCATAGCAGAGGACCGTCCCCAGGACAGGGGCAGGGAACAAGCCCCCCGGGGATTCTCCTGGACTTTGGAGCGGCTTTTGATATCGTTGTCCAGCGCTCGGTCTGGAGGGGCTGGGTGGGAGTGGGGGAAACCAGGCGTCTGCATTTCTGCTCTGATTTGACTGCCTGATTCCGCATTCTGGAATCAGAACAAGGAGGCATGAGGGGTGGGGGCCTGGGAGGTCCCCTGGGTGGCCTCCAGCCCAGGGGCTCTCCTCTCTGCAGCCTCAGGCCCCACCTGCACGATCCTCCCCCCCATGGCACGGTCCTCTGCCTCACAGAGTCCTTGCAAGGACTGAGATGTGCATGTGGAATCCCCTCAATGCTCAGACATGCGTCTGCAATGCTCTCTTATGCCTCCGACCGCACAGCTTAGCTGGAGAACGCTTGCGACGGGGCTTTTGCTTTCCCCAAAGATGCTTTGTAAAGCACGCACACAAGCATAAGCACAGCGTGCACGGAAGGCGAGAGGCGCGCCGGGGCCGACTTACAATCTGCGTCTGCGAAAATAATGTTGGGGCTCTTCCCGCCCAGCTCCAGAGTCACCCTCTTCAAGTTACTCCTTCCTGCTGCTTCTTGGATCAGCTTACCAACCTGAAAGGGAAAGGAGAGGCCGTTTCCACACACACCGCCCAGCCCAGAGTGCCGGCCGGCTCTGCGCAGCAGAGAGAGAGAGAGAGAGAGAGAGAGAGAGAGACGTCAGCTGCAAAGTCCCAGCAGAGACGGCATCAGGACTGGACCGGGAGCTTTCTGGCAGAGTCAAAGACCCAACTGAGCTGGCCTCTCCAGCCCTTGCCTCGGGCGGCAAGCGGGGCGGCACTTTCAGGGCCCCCAATATGCCCTTAGAAGTCCATCGGAGAAAGGGAATGCCGACACGGAGGTGGCCAAGGAGCAAAGAAACCAACGAGCCAGAAAAGAGAAAACGAGGGAGCCTCTCCGGCCCCTCTGGGGTTGCCAGCTCTGGCTTTGGCGCTTCCCCCCAAATTCAGTGAAGTAGAGTGCAGAATCCCCAGGAAATCCTTCCCAGGCCACTGTTCACGGGACCCTTTGAGTCCCAACTGAGGATTTGGGGAGGGGAGGAGAAAACCTGATGTTGCTTGAACCCCCCCACCCCCCGAGGGTGGACACACAGCTGCCCACATGCCCCCATTCAGTCTGCCCTTAGGAACCTATTTCACATCACCCGACAACTGCAGTGAACTCTCAGCAAAGGGCTTGGCAAGGGAGAGCAGCGTGGCAGAGGGAGGGAGGGGCAGCTAGACAGACAGGTGCCTCCCTCCTCCCCCCTCCAGCACGAGGCCCCCTTTGCAGAGGGAAGAGGCCGCTGGGCTCCTGGCTCTGGACCGGCAACATCGGCCCTTCCGGCCTGCACGGCCCCTTCCAGAGGTGCCCCCGGCTCTGCCAACCCCCTGCCCACAGACAGGCGGCGCAGCCTGGCTCGGGAGCCCTGCAGGAGGGGAGGAGGTGGCAGCGGCAACCTCCCCCGAGATAAGGGAGCCAGGAGTGCTGGCACCAGCAGGCTCCGCTCCCCGGCTGCTCAGGAGGGGCCCTGGAGAACTGCCCACGGAGGCCCCAGGACTCCCCCTCCCCAAGGCCAGGAGGGCGTGGTGGCGGCATTGAGGACACCCGCCCCCCCAGGACCAAAACCCTTCTTGCTGCAGAACCTCCACACCTTTGGAGCTAGGTTTGCCAACCTCCAGGTACTCTGCAATTTCAACTGATCTCCAGCCGATAGAGATCAGTTCACCTGGAGAAAATGGCTGCTTGGGCAATTGGACTCTATGGCACTGAAATCCCTCCCCTCCCCAAACCCCACCCTCCTCAAAAACCTCCTGGCAACGCTATTTGGATCCCTCCTGGGAGTGACCCCTGGGGTTCATGACAAGATCCACAGCAGGGGCACCAATAGCTGGCTAGTAGGTGGGGTGGAGTCACGGGCACGCTTGGGCACGGCTTCCATGCCAACTGGCCCAGGAGAGCCGCTTCATCCGAGGAAGGGAGCTTTGCTTCCCAGAGCCTCTGGCCCATCGGCGCCTCATCAGAAGCCAGGATTTCAGCACTCTGCTTTAAATTATCCCAACCTCCTTTGGGGGCCTCCTTGGCAGCCGAAAGGAAGAGGGTTAAAATATACATACAAAAAAATGAATGAAATGTAAATAAACTATCAGCTTGCAGGTATCGCAGCATTCCCAAATGATGCTGTCAAACTCAGGCTCGCGCCAGCGTCCGACAAGCCTCTGGGAAGGGGGCCTGTTTGTTGTCCAAACACAGCTTGACCCGCAGGAAAGATCACAGCGCTTGTCAAACCTGACAAGACACCCCAGAGGAACTCGACACCCCACCGAGACGGCCCAGCCGGAGAGGCTGACCAGGGCTGCCCCGAAGGCCTCAGCTGCCCAGTCCACCAGGGGAGGCCCGTTGTGAGCTCAGAGGCCAGCGGCTTCCACACAGCGGGCAAATGGGGGCTAGGATTGCTGCTCCCCCCACCCGACTGAGATAAGCGCAGGAGACAGAGCCGAACGACTGCTGGCTTTTACATTTTCAAATGTGAGCTGCGTTTGGCACCTCACCCCAATACACCTGTTCAAGCAGAGGCTAGATGGCCATCAGTCAGCAAGGCTGATTCTATGACCTTGGGCAGCTCATGAGAGGGAGGGCACCTTGGCCATCTTCTGGACACGGAGTAGGGGTCACTGGGTGTGTGTGTGGGGGGGAGGTAGTTGTGAATTTCCTGCATTGTGCAGGGGTTGGGCTAGATGACCCTGGGGGTACCTTCCAACACTATGATTCTATCTATGAAGTCCACCTCCCCTCCCTCTTGCAAACTACAGACCAGGTGGGGGGGCTTTGCCTCCAACCACATGTCCCCCCTTAACATCCCGCCTGAAGAGGAGCTCCAGCGTGGCGTAGGGGTTAAGAGCGGTGGTTTGGAGCAGTGGACTCTCATCTGGAGAAGCGGGTTTGATTCCCCCACTCCTCCACATGAGCGGCGGAGGCTAGTCTGGTGAACTGGATTTGTTTCCCAGATCCTCCATGTGAAGCCAGCTGGGTGACCTTGGGCCAGTCACAGTTCTCTTAGAGCTCTCTTAGCCCCACCCACCTCACAGGGCGTCTGTTGTGGGGAGGGGAAGGGAAGGGGATTGTCAGCCATATGAGTCTCCCTGAAGTGGGAGAGAAAGTCGGCATATCAAGACCAACTCTTCTTCTCCGATCAACTCCCAAGGCCCGCCCACTAGTTCCTGATGTTCTCAAAACCCCTGCCCTTCTCATTGCTGTGGGTGTTTTTCTTCCCTGCTTGGCCAATTTGGCTGCTTGCCGTGTTTGCCAAGACAAGCACAAGGCAGCGCCAGAGGAGCCCAGGGGCCCCCCTCTCTGGCTCACACGCAGGCGGAGGGGGCGCACGCCCACCCAGGCCTCTAGGAAGCCACCAAGGGAATGGCTCGGCCCAGGCCCGCTCACCAAGGCTGACCTGTGGCACGCAGTGCCCGAGGCAAAAGACCCTTCTGCCCCCCCATCCCCCCCCCACACTCATGGTAACAGGGACATGATCCCCAGGCAGATCTCCTGGAAGGGAGCTACTTAGGAGCATGGAGGGTCTCTCCAGTGGGGCTGGCACTGGGCAGGGCTTGCTGGTGCCCGGCATCTACCCCCTGCCCTCCAGAGGCTGTGGAAACAGCTGCCAGAGCCCTAGCTAAGAGCCGCCACTCAGATCTCACCAGAAGTGGGGCGGGGAGGGGGCAGAGTTCCTCCGGGAACTTTCAAGGCAAGCCCAGGGACTTCAGATGTCTGGGAGGGGGCTGAGTTTGGCCCCTCCCCAGCTGGCACAGGCCAGAGGGGGCCGCAAAGAGGCCTGGATCCGGCACGAGGCATCCATCCCGCCGAGCGGCAGAAGCGGGGCTCCCTCCCGCAGCTGTTTGCTACAAACATTTGCTTGGCCGGAATCAATCCGGGCCTCTCCCGCAGTTTGCTTTGATGCTCTCCCCCAGCCTCCGGCTGACGAATGTTGTGCTCAAAGCTTTGTTAATCTAAGCTTAGCCGGGCCGGCCCTCGCCTCGGGGCGCTGGACTGCAGGGGTGGAGGGCCCCCGCCCTTGTCCTCCAGGGAGCTGATCTGCCTTCCAGGGGCAGGTTGCTGCGTCCAGAGGGGACGGAGCCTCCGTCACCTTCTCCCGGCTGCTCCGCTGGCGGCAAAGCTTAGCTGCAGCTTCAGGCCTGGCGAGGGCGTCTTGTGCTGCAGAACACTGGGGGGGGGAGAGGAGATGCGGACCCCCTCCGAGGTGGAAACAAGATGGCTCTCTGGGGCACAGAAGCAGCCAGGGCACTCCAAATTCCGGCAAAGTGGTCAAGCCTGTTGCCAGAGGCAGCTGGGGACCACCAATCTGCCCTCCTTCACCTCCCGATACACCCCTGGCCTTCACTGCCCCCAAGCACCTTTCTCTGACTTCTCCTCACCACACATGAGAAGGGCCCAGCGGGATCAGACCAAACATCCACCTACACACATGAACACACATGACGTTGCCTTCTACTGAACCAGACCCTTGAGGGTCCATCCAAGTCAGTATTGTCTACTCAGACCGGCAGCGGCTCTCCAGGGTCTCAGGCAGAAAAGGGTCTTTCCCATCACCTCCTTGCCCGGTCCCTTTAACTGGAGAGGCCACTGGGGATCGGACCTGGGACCTTCTGTATGCCCAGCAGAGGCTCTGCCACTGAGCCACGGCCCCCTCCCAAGAGGGTTCAGGCCTCTCTTGCCAACGAAAGAAGACCCTGTCATCAACAGGACTAAAGAGCCACTGAGAGAACTGATCCATCCCTTGCAAGAATCTGTCCAGAAGCCACCCAGAGCTGGTGGCCTCACATACTCCACGGCCATTTATGCAGGGTCGATTTTGATGCTCGCTCAAAGCTCCTTTTTTAAACCCGACCTTTAAATTGACTACTCAGACGCAAGAGGAGAAAGTCCAACAAATTCCACACACACCCCACACACTTGCCTGCTCCTTCTTTCCTTCGTTTGCCTAGCCATTAGCAATAGTCGTTTGCGGTTGTGATTCTGCACGCTTCCTTCAGTGAATGCTTCGAAGGCACTGCTAATTTACCAAGCATAAACGGCACAACGAGACTGAGGAGTCCCTCCCTCCCTCCTCGGTACGCTACACCAGAAATAGGGGGCTAGAACCAGAGCTTCCAACTGGCACTTCTGTCCATTCTTCTTCTTTCACCCATACAAATTGGGCCTGAGCTGACCTGGGAGGGACCCGGCATGAGTGGAAATCCCTGAGATGAGGGGCCGGCCCTCCGGCGCTCAGCTCTCTTGCTGCAGTCTGGGTTGCTTTTCCCAGGGCTGCAGGCACACCCTCCATCACAGCCAGCCTCTCCAATCCCTCAGGCTGACCCCAACAGCATCTCTCCCAGTCCATGAACATGTTGCAGGCTTGTCTTGGTACCTGGGGGTGTGGGGGGGGGAGGGACTCCGATGACAGCAGGAAATCCGGGCACCGGGACGTGGGAGAGGCGTGGAAACCGATACAGGCCAAAAACGACAGCCCAATTCCACGCTGGTTTTCTTAAATCCTGAGAAAGCCAAACCCGGCTGTCTTCTCGGGTACAGCTGATCTTACCAGATTGTTTGGGAAGTGTTACTCCACTGAGTTGCTGCTACAAGGAATTCCACAGCACAGGAAATCAAAACCAATATGGAACAGTTTACATTCGCGCGGCACTAAAACGTTCCAGCTGTTCCCACTTTGGGTTCTTACGGAATTGGCCCCCTTTTTTTTTTCATCTCAGCAATGCTTTTCACTTCCTATTAGTAAGGCTCTTAAAGGCAGGTATTGAGTCAGGGCAAAATCCACCGTGTTTGAATTTAAATGCCTATTAAAACAAAAGCCCCTCTGGAATGAGGCTCGAAATCTATTTTGGCTACGAGAGACAATTCCAAAACCGAGGCCACCTGCCCGTCCTCTTCCCTTCCGACCCAGAACAGCCTCTCGCAGGAGGAAACTGATTGATCCAAACAAAGCTCACCTGGCCTGGGCAGGAGCCAATGGGGCAGCCGGGGGGTGTACCTCAAGGGTGCCAGGGGCAAAAACAGACAGGCCCAGCACATGGCATGCCATCCACAGAGGCGCCCCACTGCCCACCTGGGCACTCCCCAGAGGGGGCAATGGGACAGTGCCATTGGGACACCCATTTCCATCTCCAGGAGCCACCCTTTGCTCCCAAGTAAAAGGTCTTCTTGACCTTACAGGCCAAAGCTACTGTTATGAAAATCCGCTTACCTCGGTGGATCCAGTGAACGCAATCTTATCTATGCCCGTGTGAGAAGCGATCGCCGCGCCTGCGGTCGGCCCAAACCCTGGCAAAATGTTGACCACTCCTGGCGGAAACCCAGCCTGTCACAACAAAGTGAAGGAGAGGCAGGGTCACTTTTTGTGAGAAGGGACCACAACGCAAGCCACGGCAGCTCCCGGGCTGCCCTTCCGGAAGGGCGAGGGGACCCCTCCCCACTCCGCCAGGCTTACCTCCTTGATGAGGGTGCCCATGTAGAGCGCCGTGAGCGGGGTCTGCTCGGCCGGCTTGATGATCACAGTGTTGCCACAGCAGAGAGCCGGTGCGATCTTCCATGCAAACATCAAGAGCGGGAAATTCCACTGCAGGAGAGAGGGTGGGGTCACCACGAGCAGAGGGCTGCACCCCCCCTCAAAAGGGGGGCTGGTTCTGGGGAGGGGAAGAGCTTGCCCACACTCTGAGGAAGGGTTTGGTGGCAGGGCTTGCCTCGCCCAGCCCACCCCTCCATGCCCCAAAGGAGAAGAAGGCTTTTATATGCCGAGTTTCTCTACCACTTAAGGAAGAATCAAACCTGCTTCCAATCACCTTCCCTCCCCCTCCCCTGTGAGGTAGGTGAGGCTGAGAGAGCTCTATGAGAGCTGTGACTAGCCCAAGGTCACCCAGCTGGCTTCACATGGAGGAGTGGGGAAACCAACCCGGTTCACCAGATTAGCCTCCGCCGCCCACGTGGAGGAGTGGGGGAATCAAACCCGGTTCTCCAGATCAGAGTCCACCGCTCCAAACCACTGCTCTTAACCACCACACCATGCTTGCTCCTGTGGAAACAGAGGCCGGGCACAAGAACAGTGACTCACCGGGATGATCTGTCCGCACACCCCGACTGGCTCATGTCTGGTGAAGGTGAAATAGTCCCCATCTGAAAGAGGAGAGGAAGCCTGCTGACTCTCAAAGGCTGGGGGTGGGGGAAGGCTAAGAAAGAAACCCAGGAAGCCCCCCATTGTCTCTGGGGTGCATCAAGCCCATCTTCGCGTCCTGAGTTGTTCTTTCCTTCTGTCCCGAGAGCCCCCCTCCCCGTGCTTTGACATGAATCCCTGCTCTGTTTTGGGCATGCCTGGAAGCCGTAACACATGCAGAGACACCAGGGGCAGACTCCTCTTGTGAGGGGGGAGTCATTCTGCCTCACCCCCCTGCATTAGGAGTCACTGAGCCAGCCATTCCCCTCCCATGCTATGAATGATCAGGAGGAGGCCAGCTCAGGGCAGTGGCATGCAGAGGCCCAACAGGCAACCCCCTCGGACAGCATATAATCTTGCTCCTTCTCCTTGGAGCAGCGGGATGATCCAATTGCTTCTTTTCCAGATTTGGGGCAGAATGTTGATTGGATGCAGCCGAGGCCAGACCAGAAAACCACAGAGAGGCGGAGCGGTCTCACAGGCGCTTTTAATGATTTCCTCACACCTCACCTGCAGATGTCTTGTGGCTTTGGGGGGGAGCTCCTGCTGGGAGACACACACACCCCCGTGCACATTTTGCCCCAGTCAGGAACTGCTCTGCGAGTTGCACAACTTCTGTGCAGCTTCCCCACCCTGCTTTCCTGACTCTGACCAGAGAGAGACCTTCTCAGGAGTGCTGCTTTCCCACCCACCCCGTCTCTACTCCATGCCAAGGGGGAAGCGACGTGAGCCCAAGGCCCAGGCTGGCCTGCTGCTGAGGTTCGCTTCTGCAGCCTGGGGTGTAGAATCAGAGAATGATAGAGTTGGAAGGGACCACCAGGGTCATCCAGTCCAACCCCCTGCACAATGCAGGAAATCCATAACTACCTCCCACACACACACCCAGTGACCCCCTACTCCGTGCCCAGAAGATGGCCAAGGTGCCCTCCCTCCCTCTCATCATCTGCCTGGGGCCATAGAATCAGCATTGCTGACAGATGGCCATCCAGCCTCTGCCAGAAGCTCCTTGAGAAGCCCCCAGGCAGGGCATGGAAGCCCTGGTGGCACCAACACTCACTCAGGTGGCTCATCTGGGAAAGCGGGAGTGACGGGACCCCAGTTCTACAAAAGCCAGGCAGACGGTCTTTGCCTGAGAGAGTATTCCCCCCCCCCCACCAGCACAAAGATATCCAGCTCAAGACCCCTGGGCAGTCACCCTGTCTCAACACCTTCTGCCAGCATTCGGCATTTGCAATTAAGGCGCGGGTTTTATAGAGATGTTTATTAGACTTCCTTTCTGGCCGAGGAGTTTCAACTTCTCCTTTCACGGGGGACGGAGATTAAAGCCGGAATGCCGAGCGCCGCGTCCATCTGCTGCCCGCCTGCCCAGCGCTCGCTATAAAAGGGGCGTTTGTGAGACCCGAATAACTGAGCTTGACAAAAACGGGGCCCCCGTGGCCTCAAGAGGGATCTCTGCGAAGCTGGGAGCCCTCAGGACTCTGAAACCAAGCAGACGGCCCTGGAAGTTTTACTGCTGCCCTGTAAATCTCGGGAAATCTCCGGCACAGACAACCACCCTCCAGGAAGGGCGGGAAAAAAGACATGTGCACGATTTGGGGCCCTTCTCTACATTCTTTGGGGCCGCCTCATCACTTCTTGCCTTCTCCCCTCTCTAGGAGACCACAGAATCATAGAGTTGGAAGGTACCACCAGGGTCATCTAGTCCAACCCCCTGCACAATGCAGGAAATTAACAACTACCTCCCCCCAGCTGCTCTTCCTCCCCTAAAGCACTTTCAAATATGCTGAGAGGCCAAATCGCACCTTCCTGGGTGTTTCCCATCAGGAAAATGGAAAAGGGAAGGGAGGCGGAAGCTCCTCCCCTGCACGCCCCACACTCCCAGTTGGAATCGGGCACCACATGTGCGTCAGTTGGGGGGAACCTGCAACCCAACCTGTGTACTCCGTGATGTCTGAATTGGGACAGTGTTGACATATCTCTCGGAGTCATCCCGTGGGGCAGGGAGAACCCTGCCTGTCTGACACCCTGAGCTCCTTGGAGGAAAGATGGGATAAACACGCAGTGGGGGAGGGAGCCGGGATTTCATCTCTTCGGAGGATGTGACTCACCCACAGGAATGGTGGCCCCGTGGATCTTGTCTGCCCAGCCAGCGTAGTACCGCAGTGTCTTGATGACGCCTTGCAGGTCCACATAGAAAGCCTGCAGGAAGGGCTTCCCGGTGTTCAGCGACTCCATGGTCTGGGGGGCAGGAGAGACCAAAATAGAATCATAGAATCATAGTTGGAAGGGACCACCAGGGTCATCTAGTCCAACCCCTGCACAATGCAGGAAATCCACAACTACCTCCCCCCCCACACACACCCAGTGACCCCCTACTCCATGCCCAGAAGATGGCCAAGGTGCCCCCCCTCTCATGATCTGCCTAAGGTCACAGAATCATCATTGCTGGCAGAAGCCTTAGGCTGATTTTGACCTTGGTCTGATCCAGCAGGGCTTTTCTTATGTCCTTTATGTCTGTGTGAACAGACTGCTGGACTTGATGGACCTTAGAATCATAGAGCTGGAAGAGACCACCAGGGTCATCTAGTCCAACCCCCTGCACAATGCAGGAAATTCACAACTACCCCCTCACACACACATCCAGTGACCCCTACACCACGCCCAGAAGACGGCCAAGATGCCCTCCCTCTCGTGATCTGCCCAAGCTTACAGAATCAGCCTTGCTGACAGATGGCCATCTAACCTCTTCTTTAAAACCTCCAGGGAAGGAGAGCCCACCACCTCCCGAGGAAGCCTGTTCCACCGAGGAACCGCTCTGACTGTCAGAAAAATGTGTGGAGCAAGGCCACGGCCGCTCTACAGCTGACACCTCTCGAGAGAACGCACCACTGAGCTCATGACGCGGCCCACGAAGAGGTGATGGGTTGGACCAGTCCCAGCTGGGCTGGCTGGGCCATGGTTTGCCATGGCGGCATTGCCTTCTCCGATGACTTCCCTTCAGAACCGCTCAGGGCCACGGAGGGGAACCTCCCGATCGAACCCCCCTCCTTGGCATGCCCCGGCCAGTGAAAAGCCACCCTGGATTCCCCCTCCCCATACCAGCAGAAGGACCCCTGCAGAGCTATCAAATATAGACCCACCCAATGGCACAAGCAACCTGAGCCACAGTGTTGGATACTCCCGGGCTCCTGTGCGCTCTCACACCCGTGCCTCCCAGAAATACGGTAAAGGGCAGCCGCATGCGGCTCGGCCGTGGGACCGGCTTCCCTCCCCCAGGGGCTCCCAGCATCCGTCTCCCCGTCTGGGAGGACACCTTTGTGGCTACCTCCAGGTCAGCTGGCAAGATGGAAACCCCCCCTCCCTCTGCAGGCCCTGCTCGTCTAAGGACCGGCTCTCCGGACTCCCTCTCCCTCCTCATCAGAACCTGGAGAGGAAAGAGTGGCCACCTCCCGGACTGCAACGAGTCTTCCCAAGGGCTGCCAAGACCCCTGCTGAGAGCCGGCCTATCTGCGGCTAACAGTCTGTTATTTACTGCCATCCAATAAACACACCCTTCTCCAGAGAGGCTCCGAGCCACGGGCCCCGTCTTCACAGGGATATTGCGTTCTCAGTGGGGGGGGGGGGAGAGTCTTAAAGATCCTCTTAAGGGGCCCCATAAAATTTCCAGCAATCACTTAAATCACTTTTAAGAGGCATTATTCTCTGCTCCGAGGGGAAAACGCATCTCGGCCAGCAGGTATAACACACAAATGGATGTGAGCCATAAACCCCACTGATCTACTCGGGAGCAAGAGCCCCCTTTGTCCGCCTGCCTGCCTCCCTCCCACCACCGGCAGCCAGGCCTGCTCAGAAGAGAACTTGGCTCCGGGATCAGAAATCCATCCGTGGGCAGACAGCCCGCCCGATTCGCCCAGCCCTTCCCTTCTCCCCGTGGCGAGTTTACAGTGTTCGCTGGTGGCGAGATGATTTAAGTGTTGACAAAGCTGGAATTAAGATGTTTGCTGGCTCAGATCAAAGCACTTGACATGTGGAAAATAACATTAACGGGGCCACCGTGTCGGTGCCGGTCACGTGAGCAAAGACACGTGCCTGGACTGCTCAGCGGGCAGGAGAGAAGGGGAGCTGCCTTGCACGAAGCAGACTGGGACACTGGATGGTCAGTGACCATCCCCCCCCCTTGACTCACAGGTGACCCACCCAGGGCACCCCCCACGCTGAGCACGGCCACACATACAGGCCCTGTCCGGCGCAAACCGAGGGCCCTCTGTGCGCTGGAGTCCAGCATGGCGATAGTCAGAATGAAAGGTGGCATGCTCAGAGACCAGCCAATGCCACGGGCCGCAGCTGATCTCTCACCCAGTGGCCCATCATACCCCTGGCTCACCCCAGGCAAAACAGCTGAGAGCGCAACAAGGAAAGACAAGGGAACATTCCTAGAGCACAGGGCCTTGCTAGAAGTGTGCTCCTGGCATCCGGCCCAAGCGCACCTTCCCTCAGAACTAGTCGTGCTGCAACGGATGCCAAGGTGCCCTTTCTCCACTTCTGCTCCATCAACCACTGTTTGCCTGTTCCCCCCCCCCCAAACCCACACGACACTGCCCTCCTCCCCCAGCCCCTTCAGGCTGTTCTCCACCTTCCCAGCCTTGCCCAGCCAGGTCCCTGGCAAGCGCTGCCCACACCAAGGCCCCTTGCCCAGGTTTGTTGGGCTTCATCCAGCCCCTCGTGGGTAGGGTTGCCAACCACCAGGTACTAGCTGGAGATCTCCTGCTATTTCAACTGATCTCCAACTGATAGAGATCAGTTCAACGGGAGAAAATGGCTGCTTTGGCAATTGGACTCTATGGCATTGAAGTCCCTCCCCAAACCCCACCCTCCTCAGGCTCTGCCCCCAAAACCTCCCGCCGGTGGTGAAGAGGGACCTGGCAACCCTACTCGTGGGCTGGGAGGGGCCTCCAAGCAGCCCCTGAAGAGCTGCCCTTGCCAGGGAAGGAGGCCCACCGTTACTGGTGGCCCAGCGGCTGAGGTGCCCCAGGAGCTGCCCTGGCTCTCCAGAGGGCAGGCACAAAACAACTGGCACCGGAAGCGGAAGAGACCCAACCACGGGGCCCACACTGCTGGGCGGTCCCCTACCCCCCCACAACTCACAGCCAGGAGGGTCCGGTCTCTCTCCACCAGGTCCGCCAGCCGGTCCAAGAAGCGGCCCCTTTCGGAGGCATCCATCCGCCTCCACACCGAGCCCAGCGCGAAGGCCAGGCGGGCAGCCGCCACGGCTTTGTCAGCATCCGGCTGCCAAGGGGGGAAACACACAAACCACTCAGGGGCAGCAGCAGAAAGGCCGGCCGGGAAGGGGACGGTGCCAGGGGAATCGGGAACACCCCTTAGGGGCAAAGAGCCATCCGAAGTCCTTAAGTGGGTTGCGGTCCTCTCTCACCAGAGAGACACAAGGTCAGAAGGAGCGGGGAGAGGAGGCGGAAGGGCACATTTGGGGTTGCCTCTGCGTGATTTGCAAAATGACCAAGAAAAACAGCCTGCCACTCAGGATAACCATAGATTTAAAAACAGACATTTCACGTTACCGGAGAAGATGCATTTTGTTTCAGGAAGGGGGAAAGAAGCACGGAGCGACTTCGCAAGGGAGTCCCGAAAACTGCAGTAAATTTAGACGTGGTTCCCACTTTGAAAAGCCGGTGAAGGTGGGACTAGGGTTGCCCACCTCCAGGTACTAGCGGGAGATCTCCTGCTATTACTAACTGATCTCCCGCCGATAGAGATCAGCTCACCTGGAGAAAACGGCTTTGGCAATTGGACTCTATGGCATTGAAGTCCCTCCCTTCCCCAAATCCCGCCCCACGGTGGTGAAGAGGAACCTGTCAACCCTAGGTGGGACTGATTGGTTCCTGTCTACCAATCCCCATCTGGGAGACGGAAAGGGAGACCGGGGTTCCCCTCTTGCCCCTTCTTGAGGTCACCTTCCTCTTCCCTCTGCAGTTAAAGCAGAGCTAAGCCCAGCCATATCCGCGGGCTCCTTCCGGTCACGGCTGAAAGGCAAAACTGGGATCGGCCGGCAGCCGCTCGGAGGCGGAACGGCCTGAGGGGGAGACCGTGGGGTGGCTGGGGGCAGAAGCACCTCCAGCCCCTTGGGACCAGCTCCTGCCCCAGCCCCGCTCCAGGGACACCACCCCCATTGGCCTGCCTACCCTCAAATTTTATCTTGCTCAGCTCATAACGCTGTGGTTGTAGCATCTGAACAAGAGCCGAGAGACTGCAGGTCTTCACACTGCCATGAAGCCTCCCCTTGGGCCCTCTCCGCCTAAACCTACTTCGCAGGATTGTTGTGAGGATAAAATGGAGAAGGGGAGAACATATACACTGCCCCCAGTTCCTTGTAGGGGGGGCAGGATTGCCAAACAACGCACTGGATAGACCGACAGAACGAAGCCGTTCCCCCCCCCCCCCGGGAACAAAGCCCTGTCCCAGCCTCCCTGGACGCTCCTACCCCAGCCCTGTTACCTTGTCCGCCTCCTGCACCTCACAGATCTGCTCTCCCGTGGCCGGGTTGTACACGGGGAAAACTTTCCCGCTCTCCGAATTTTGCCACTCGTTGTTGATAAAAATCTGCAAAACAGAAGGGGTTGCTATCAAGGAGCTTGCCCCCAAAGAGGACAGTCCCGGCCCTTACGAGGAGGAGGCCTGGCTGTGCTAGACCACAGGGCGGAGCCGGCTGGGTGAAGAAGCCCTGTCCGAAACCCTTTCTCCAGGGGGATGGACTTGGCTGTCTCTCCCATTCCCTTCCAAGGCCAAGTACCAACTCTAGCATCCCAAAAGACGTTTCAGGGGCGATGCTCGCTCAAAGCTCTTTTTAAAAATGTGACGTCAAAAATGCCTTTTCACTGTCCACTCCCCGCCCCGCTCGCCTGCTCCTTTGTTCCTGTTTGCATAGCCATTAGCATATGCACAGCTAATGAGCCTCTGTTGTTTTGCATTGTTCCTTGAGGAGGGTTCTTCAAGGCAAACACCAAAGATCGTGTTAAATGGGCTCTTTAGTAATGTGAGGCAGGTATGCACCAGCTTCGCAGCCAGAATGATAGTTCAGCATGCAAAATTCAAAAAAATATGCGGGGCAATTCAGCCTGGAATGCGCTGCTAATTGCCATGAAAAAATGGCCAGGGTGATTTTTAGTTTGCAGTGGCCAAGCCCCTGCTTTGTACACTCTGGGTCACACACACACACATGAAGCTGCCTTCTACTGAATCAGACCCCCTCGGTCCATCGAAGTCAGTCCTGTCTACTCAGACTGGCAGCAGCTCTCCAGGGTCTCAGGCAGAGGCCTTTCACATCACCCACTTGCCTGGTCCCTTGAACTGGAGATGCTGCCAGGGATTGAACCTGGGACCTTCTGCATGCCAAGCAGAGGCTCCACCACTAAGCCACAGCCCCTCCCCACGCAACTAAGAAGCCCTCCAAAGAAAGAACTTCAACTCTTCTGTTGGTTTGCAAAGCAGCCCCTTAGAATGAGTGGAATAGAAAGGTGTGTGTTTAGGCACACAACTCTGTATTTTATACAAAATTATTGTTGGTTTCCAGGATTATTGGTAGGTTTTAGTTGCACAAGCCACAACGGCCACCCAGAGCAGGTGCCTGCTGCGGAGAGGCTCTGGGGCAGGATTTCACCCGCGCCCACCCCACCCCCCACTGCAGCCGTTTCGCATGGAAATCTCGGACGCGTCTGTCACTCCAAATCAACAGCCCTTTAGCAGCAGAAATGGGATTTAAAACCTTAAGTGGATTGCCAGGAACTGAAATTAGGATTCTTAGCAGCCACACAAGGGAAATTGCAAAACCCGAAACGTTAAAACTCACACACCTATCTGGAACGAAGGCAAAGGAGGGGGGATTGGCACCCGCCGCCACCCCCATCTCAGAACATAAACCGTTTTGTCATGGGAATCACCCAGACAATGTGAAATCATCTCCGATGCTGCTCTTCTCCCCGGAGCGAGCGAGTCGATTGAGATGGAACGGCCCAGCGTGGAATTGAGGATGGCGTTTATCCTCCACGCAGGGCCGGCCTAAGACGCCTCATTGCCCGCAGTGGAAAATCCTGGCGGCACACGCTCCAGCCCCACACACTTCTTGCCGTGGGACGACGTCTGCTGGCACAAACCTCACGGAAACAGATGCCAGGCAGACTGCCCCCGAAAGCCAGGCCCATCTGCAGCCCGACCAGCCATCTTGAGTGGTGCCACCCCCCCCTTCTAACAAGACACCTCAACATCACCCAGGGGCCTAAAGAAACCTGCTCGGCAACAGAAGATGACGCGGACGGGCAAAGCAGGTGGCATCGAAGAACGAGAAGGGTCCGTTGAAACCCGAAATCAAAACCTCGGCACTTTCAACAGACTTGTTGGGGGGAAACCCAAGCAGAATACCAGCTAGGATTGCCAGGCCCCTCTTTGCCACCAGCAGGAGGTTTTTGGAGTGGAGCCTGCAAAGGGCAGGGCTTGGGGAGGGGAGGGGCTTCAATGCCATAGAGTCCAATTGCCAAAGGGGCCGTTTTCTCCAGGCGAACTGATCTCTATTGGCTGGAGATCAGTTGTAATAGCAGGAGATCTCCAGCTAGTACCTAGAGGTTGGCAACCCAAGCCGGCAGGGACATGGCTGGTGCCACCAGGACATGAGGGTAGTTCGCCCCACCAAGGAGAGAGCTTCCTGGCAGCAGTCAGCTGAGCACGCGAGGTGACCTCCCCCCCCAAAGACCCAGAACAAAGCCATGGGGCTTGCTTGTTGCTTTACGCAGTGAGGGGCCTGGCAGTTAGCTGGGTCCAGCACCTTAACTGGTGAATCCTTTCCAAAAGGTGCCAATGCTCATAGCCACGACAGCTTCCAGTGGCAGGGAGTTCCACGGATGCCGTTCAGAGAGTGCTGTTCAGGACCCCTTGCACAAGCTACGCTCCTTGCCGCTGCCACCGCCGTCCCCCCCCCTTGCTTGGGTCTACTCCAGCTGGGCTGCAGCTCTAATGGCTTTATCCGGCACCCAGCCACTGCTGGGGATGGCGCTTCAAAACAGCCGTGCGAGTGAGAGGTTCAAGGCAGCGGCAGGAACTGCTACTGTGACTGGTTAATGTTCATTTCTTCCTGTTCCACTTGCTATAAACAAAGCACAGCCTAAAGCAAAGCTCATTACTGTAAACTGAGCGCCTTCCAATTGGCAGTAAAAGTGGCGTATGGACACTCCTGCCCGCAGAAAAGCATCTCTTCCAAAACTTCTGGCACGGGTTCAAGTCTTGAGGCCCAGCAGCTGGCGGCTCCGCAAGCCAAACACCCGGGTGGAAACCCCTCCCTCCCGAAAGGCCCGTGTCAGGTCGTCCTTTCCCCGGCTGGCTGCCCACCGCCCGTCCGAGAGGGAGGCACCGCCGTTCCGGCCGACTCGTGTTACACCTGGTTCATAAAAATGCCAGGCCCCGGGTGGGACCAGGGGGGACCCCCGTGGAGGGGACCGGGCAAGCCTGCGGAGCCTCCGGCCGGGGCTTCGGCCCTGCTTTCCTTCCCCCTTATTTATAGCCACCCTTGTCGCAGGTGACTTTAAATCAAGAGGGATATTGGACAGCAGTATTTGCCATCGGTGGATGGCAAATAACTCATCCCCGGGGTCAGATGGAAAAAGGGATAACCCCGGGAGGGGTGGATTCTGGCAGGCTTCAGGGTAAATCATGCCGCAAATTGGACGACACCCAGAGTGGGCATTGTTCCCCGCCCGGGATGAAGGGCATTCCACATTTACTAGGCCCCTGGAATCAATGTTAATTAAGGCTGGCTGGGGCCGTAAATCAGACCCTGGGTTTTTACAACTTAATTCAGCTTTAAGCGTATTTTTTTCCCCCAAAGAAGGTAACTGATTAACCACTCCAGTTTCCCAAGAGTTGCTGAGGTCATTTGTTTTGGTTACAACCCCGGTGTTACATTTTGTGGCTTGCAAGAGAAGGGTTTTTTTTTGGGGGGGGGAGAGATTACCCCCTGCATCATGTGTTAACTATGCGGCACTGTGAACAGTTAAAAGTCATTTTGTTTGTAGGGTTGTGGGCCCAAACTAGAACTCAGAGCAGGGGAGCGTATGGTTTCCCAAATGAATACCATTCCGTGATTACAGGGTAAAAATGGGGAAACACGGTCACCCACCCACGGCTCCAGGAAACGCCAGAAGAACGACCTGATGGCAGCCCCACATCCCATTCCAGCCATGCGAGGAAGCTCAGTTTATCCATCACAGCTATGGAGAAAGCTGGTTGTCTGGAGAGGCCCCTGCGCTGGATTTGCCGCAGGCCTGGAGCCCCAAGTAACTTTTTATCCGAGCCAGGGAGAATCTCCCGAGTCCCCCGCTACCCTCACGATTAGGGTTGCCAACCTCGGGAGCCCGAAGGAACCCTTTCAGATGCCAGAGGCAGCCTTGGAGCGATCGCCATGTTAAAATATTAGGTATTATGTACCCCCACATGTACACACACACACAACGGCACAGAACCCAACATTTCATGTCCTGCTCTTACCATGGACTGACTGGTTCCGGTTTGGGTACAAAAGCCTTCTAATGCACTCCTGGGGGTGTGGAGGAGGGTGGCTTTGGACAGAGCAGACTTGCAAAAACACAATGGACCCCTCTCCCTCAACAGTCACCGGGCATTTCTCCAGGTGCCGCCACCTCACCTGAATCTCAGCAATGCAATGCAAGAAATTCGAAGGTAGGGTTGCCAACCTCCAGGTAATAGCAGAAGTTCTCCTGCTATTCCAACTGATCTACAGCTGATAGAGATCAGTTCCCCTGGAGAAAATGGCCGCTTTGGCAATTGGACTCTATGGCGTTGAAGTCCCTCCCCTCTCCAAGCCCCACCCTCCTCGGGCTCTGCCCCAAAAGCCTCCAGCCTGTGGCGAAGGGGGACCTGGCAACCCTATTTGAGGGGCAGACGCCAAACGCTGCTTGGGCAGTTTGGAGTTCTGCCCAGGAACGGGGACCGGTGGGGATGGTTTCCATCCCTCCTTCAGTCTTTCTAGCCTCCTGATGGCGTCATCAGGACGTTCTGTGAGCTCCCAGGCGGACCAGGGAGCGCTTTGGCCGCTGGACAAAGAGGAGCCTCCTCAGAGAGGGAATTATTTTCCCAAGGATTTAATAAACTGCATTCTTGTCCTCGGGCTGCTCCAGGTTTCTGCTCCCCTCCCCGCCCCAGCACAGGAAGAGGATTTTAACTTCCACATAATAACAGCTTCCCCTAGGAGAGGGGCCTGCTGCATTTCCCAGCCCCACTGATTTAGGAGCCGCTTCTGGCTTCGGCCCCATCCCCGGGTTCCCTCTTTCATACCGGCAAGGTCTCTCGCAAGGCCCAGGTTGGGAGGCCGGAGGCACCGAATGCCAGAGATGCAGAAGGAACCCCAGCTGTTTGGCCCCCAGCACCCCTCTCAAGGCTGGCGGAGCTGTGTGCATAACGGCACTTTGGGGGACAATTTTGCAGGCACGCAAAGCATCCCAGAGCACCACTGCCCCGGGTAAATATTTCATAACATCGCCGAGACGGGGCACCTGTGCCTCCGGAAATGTCCTCTCCTCTCCCATCTCAGGAACTTCATTTCCTCTCACTTGGAAGCTTGTCAAGAGCTGCAGTGTGGAGAAGGGGGGAGGCCAGGCCCATCCAAGGCGCAGCGTGTTCCTCTGCTTTGCGGTCCCGCCCCAAGGCAAACCCAAACACTCCTGGCCAGGGGACCGTGCTGCCTGCCAGGCCCTGCAGCTGGCTGCAGAGCCCTTCCAAAAGGACTCTTCGCATCCCAGTCTGGGAATGTGCTCTGGCCAAGGGGAGGCCATCAAGGCCTGCCTGCTAACTGACACGTTGTCCTCACAACAATCCTGTGAGGAGGGGAGGGGCCGTGGCTCAGTGGTAGAGCATCTGCCGGGCATGCAGAAGATCCCAGGTTCAACCCCTGGCATCTCCAGTTAAAGGGACCAGGCAAGTAGGTGATGGGAAAGACCCCTGCCTGAGACCCTGGAGAGCCGCTGCTGGGCTTAGACAATACTGACTTTGATGGACTAAAGGGGGTCTGATGCAGTAGAAGGCAGCTTCATGCGTTCCTGTGTTCCTGGCCCTCCTGGGTCCTCTGTGACCTCTTCTGCATCCCCATCACTGGGTGGTATTTCTTAAAAAGAACGCTTTACTAGAGTGTCCTCTCTTGCGTGTTAAGAAAAGCTCCGCAGCTGATCCCTGGGAGGACTCCTGCCCGGCCCCCATTTTTTTCAGTGGGGCTTGCACAGGAGAATTTCCTAGAGGATCGTGGCCGTTTTCAATAACCTTGAACTGAATTAGGCCCCTCTCCCTTCGTATTTCAGGAGAAGCAGCCTTCTTGCCTTTCCCTACACAATTTCTGTCCTTTTTTGGGGGGGAGAAGAGGCTTTCAAGCAGGGCCCACTCTTGATCAAGATGTATCCAGCAGGGGAGGGGAGAAAGCCCCCCTCCCCTTTGGCCTGGAAGCCCGTTATGAGAAATGGGCCGCCTGACAGCCGTGTGGTGCGCGGCCCCTTTGGACGGATGGCCCAGCCTGGCATGATAAATCACTGGCCCAGTCCCTGACTTCTGCCTGTTTGATCTCAGCCCAGCAAGACCCAGTTTTGATGTGAAGATCTCCAGATCCGTTTGGTCAGAGACAAACAGCCAAGGGGCTGACCTGCCGAGGGCCAGGGCTCCGCTGGGCCCGAGTGAACAGCCGGGTGGCTTTGGGAAGCTTTGCTCGGGCGAGCGCCCTGCTAACCTTCTGAATGCTCTCCTTGACGGAGGGCCACGCCGGCTCTTTGTATCCTGAGGCTTAACAACCGAGTAAAAACAGCACAGGGGGCTTGCGGGAAGGATGAAATGGCCTCAATGACTTTTGGCATTTCTGCACAAACAAGAGGAACTCTTATCAACACTCACTCCGGCCCAAGAAGGGGGCATTTCTGAAGCTAACTGTGCACATGTGGCTTCAATTAGCCCCCCCTACCCACCCACACACTTTCTTTGCCAAAAGGGTCTTCCTCCGGAATTTGCAAGCCCATCTATGAAGGACACAACTGCCCTAAAATTTGCAAGAGGCCGAAGCCGCCAGGGACTGGGGGCACCCAGGTTGGCGTTCCTGCATCGCCAGGCCTCTCGCCCTCCCCAGCAGCCAGCGCCAAGCGGGAGAGCGTTAATAGGGGTTCAGAAAGAGGACACCTTTGGATCCATCAGGATCAGGTTACCTCCTCACGAGCAGCTGCCTCTTACCACCCATGACATCTGCGGTGACAGGCATAAAGCAAACTTACCAAGGGCGGCGGAAGGTGAGAAAATACACTGTGCAGGACTTGTGGACAGAGGATCTCCCGTCCCCTTGCCCGGTTCCCCAAGGCAGCAAACTGGGCAGTCGGCCCTTGCTCCTCCATTTCCTGCTGGCTCAGACCAAGGATTCAGCAAAGCCCGCCAGCAGCAGCTGCCAACCAAAAGTCCCAGGGAGGCCAGAGGGAGGGCATGGTGGCAACGGCCTTGCTCTGGCTGTGCCCTCCCCCCCAACAGAGGGCACCCCACAACCTACTGCAGCCACTTAAAGGAGAGCAGGGGGTTGGACTAGATGACCCTGGGGGGTCCCTTCCAGCTCTATGATTCTATTATTCCCTTCAGCCAAGGTGTCTGGTAGCCCTGAACAGACCACAGATCTGTCAAGTTGGAAGCCATCACACAGGACAGGGGTGGAAACGCCACCCCTGCCTTGTGCCTCGGGTGAAGGAGGCCTGGCAGCGGCTCACACAGGTCAAGTTGAAGCTGAATCCAGATAAGACAGAGGCTACAGTCAGTGGTGGGACGACTGGCGTCCACAAGGGACTGGGCCACCTTCTCTTGGACAAAGTGGCTTTGCCAGTGGCAGAGCGGGTAAAGAGTTTGGGGTTGCTCCTTGCCATTGGTAACGCAGGTCGGCGCAGTGGCCAAGAGTGCTTGCCACCCCCTGTGCCTTTTCGCCAACTCTTTTCTTTCTGGGACTTTCTTGGACCATGCAGAGCCCTGCTTCTGGAACCTCGCTGCTGGGTTATCGTGATGTGCTCAGCATCTAGCTACCTTTGACAGCGACCCAGAAACTGCAGCTAATCCAGAATGCGGTAATTGGGCTATTGTCAGGGGCCAGCCGAGAGGAACACACTTGGCCCGTTCTGAAACAGCTGCATCGGCTGCCAGTTGATTTCCAAGTTCGATCCAAGCGCCTCAATCTGGTCTTTAAAGCCCTCCTGAGCCTAAACCTACCTGTCTGAAAGACCGCCCCTTCTGAACCTACCTGTCTGAAAGACAGGTAGCCTAAACCTACCTGTCTGAAAGAGCCACCCGTGGGTGGGTCCAGAAGGGAGCTGGAGAAGCGGTCCAGCCGCACAGTTCTAAATTGAAGGACAGCAAGCTTCCAAGCAGCTTGCCGGGTATGCCGTCCAAGTGGAAAAGCCCACTGCCCCAGTCCAAAACCCACCACAGCTGACTGCACCACCACAGAACTGGGCACACTCTCAAAGGCCACAAATACCAATCCCTGGGTTGAACACATGAAGCCGCCTTCTGCTGAATCAGACCCCCCTTGGTCCATCAAAGTCAGTATTGTCTACTCGGACTGGCAGCTGCTCTCCAGGGTCTCAGGCAGAGGCCTTTCACATCACCTACCTGCCTGGTCCCTTTAACTGGAGATACCGCCGAGGATTGAACCTGGGACCTTCCACATGCCAAGCAGATGCTCTACCACTGAGCCACAGCCCCTCCCCTAGCAGAGAGAGGCTTGAGCCCGGACACTAGTTCAGGACCGCCCCCAGATAGCCTCTGCCTGAGGAAGCCTGCCTGGCCTCCCCCTCCCTGAGAAAGAATGCAGTGTGTGTCCACAAGGACTCAGAAGACACAGAGACCCCTCCACTCGGTGCAGCTGCCTGCCTGCCCTGGGAACCGTCTGAAGGAGGCAGCCCCCTTTCCCCGGCCAGAGCTTGGGCTGTAGCTAGCCTCCTCTGCAAGGAGCGTCCCCAGGGCCCACAGCTGCACAGCAGGAGCGGAGGAGCACAGAGACCGCCTGGCGGCTCTTCTCACCAGGGCTCCCTTCGAAGCAGAGAGTCGCCTCTGGCCGGTCCTTTCCCAGAGAGCACCATGCGGTTCTGAGCGCACCCCCTGGAAAAGCCAGGAGCGATTGCCCAGGCCAGCAGAAAATCACCTTTTTGGGTTGCCCAGAGGAACTGGACAGCGTGGCCAGGAGAGGCCATGTGAAGAGGCCAAAGGAGCAAGAAGGGGCCCTCCCCCATAGTTTGTTGCCCATCAGACTGCAGGGGTCATCTTAATAAAAACAAGCCCCACAAGGGCTTTGCTGGCACTGTGCCCCACTCAGGAGGAACCTCAGGGTGGGGAACAGCCTTCATTCACAGCCCATGAAGTCAATCAACCCTCCCAAGTCAGGAGACAGACTCCGGTTTTCCAAGGGGCACGCTCCAGATGAATCAGGTCCCTTCCACACGAGGATCGCAGGCGACGGCAGAAGTACCACTGTGGTTTCACACAGCACTTAAGAAAGTACTGTGCCAACCCTGCCATGCCCAGCCCATCTGCCAAGGGGAGAGTGGGTGGTGCATTTGCCAAGGAAGCCACACTTCTATGCCAGCCGTGTTCCCCAGTGGGTTGGCAGATGAGGGCTTTCTCGTTGCATTCTGTAGATCTTTAAAGTCTGGTGGGGGGGGGGGAGCTGCCAAAAATCCTAGCTCCACCCCCTTCTTGGAACATAAAATGGGCAGCGTTCTAATCAAGTCCAAGCAGCTTTGCATAATTCTGCATACTCCTATGGCATTCTGGCCAATTTCAAACAGCTTTAGGTAACAGACAGATACAGATTAGGGAGTCAACGCTATTCTGCTTTTCAAGGGATCTGTCAATCATGCTATTTAACTGAAGACCAAAACAATCTCTACTTGCAAGTAAAAATAACAAAAAAAAAATACTTTATTGCTTAAGTGAAACTACTCGTTTGACCCAATGGCCTTGAGCAGCATAAAGTTAACAACAATTCATTCATATTATTATTATATCTTACTATAACTCGAGAGATAACAAAACATTGAGAAGCTTACATCGCCCCCATCACTAGCATAATCAGCCCTGTCATTAAACATTTCTAGATCGTGTTTCTTCTCTGCAACCCCAGACTGTTTCAAAGTCCTTAGGGAAGGGATGATTAAAACGGCAGGGAGTGGAGGGGGGGGCATCAGCAACCAGGCCAACCCATCCCTCCTCCTAACCATCTACAGCACTGTCACTTTGCTAGTCTACTCTGGACAGGCTAGCAATGCAAATGCATTTGGAGTCAAAAGAACTCTTCCCAACCAGCTCTGGAAAAAATATGGGAGGACAACATGGGAAACACTGGATGGCAGCCAGTGCTGCTGTGAAGTCTTCTGGGTCCTCCAAAATAGTCACATGAAAAAGCGACAGCCGTTCCTGGCAAAACAGCCTCATGAGGAACCAGCCTGATCACCAGGCTAGCCAGTTTCTGAGAGGGAGAAGAACATAATTCACACCCTTTGGATCCTCCCAGGACTCTGCCGAGGCAGCATACAAACATCCTGAGTAAATGAAATTAAGATACAGTGAACCTCCAGAATGTCATAAGAACATACAAAAAGCCCTGCTGGATCAGACCCAGGCCCATCAAGTCCAGCGGTCTGTTCACACGGTGGCCAACCAGGGGCCTCTAGGAAGCCCTCAAACAAGATGACTTCAGCAGCACCATCCTGTCTGTGTTCCACAGCACCTAAGATAATAGGCCTGCTCCTCTGATCCTGGAGAGAATAGGTGTGCATCATGACTAGTAGCCATTTGGACTAGTAGCCATGGATAGCCCTCTCCTCTATGAACATGTCCGCCCCCCTCTTAAAGTCTTCCTAGTTGGCAGCCATCACCACATCCTGGGGCAGGGAGTTCCACAGTTTAACTATGTGTTGTGTGAAGAAATAATGGCCTCCCACCTTCCTTAGCCTTTCCTTGGAGGGCAGCTGCTCCAAACCTTTGACCATTTTGGTCTCTCCCTTTCCTAGCTCAATACCGCCCTTCCCAAGCCAGGATGACCAGAACTGCACCCAGGAATCCAGACGCAACTGCCCCAAAGGATTCAGAAAACACTTGCTGTTACCCCTTTCCTGGCACTACAATCTCATCCGCTATTAGAATTCCAGCCCTAATTACAAAAAGAAGCAAAGGAGGAAAGGCCCGGGAGTGTCTACAAGCCGCCCAGGGAAGCCGGGAAGTGTTCTGGATTGTCTCAGCATAAAGAAAAAAAGAGAGCAGGAGACGGCCTGGAAGAGGGCGGACGGAGAGGATTCCAGGGGCATCCTATAACTCCTAGCTATAAATCCTGTAGGGAGGACAGGACAGGCTGGGGGAGGAAGGCCAAGGGTCCTTTCCCCCCAGAAACGGCTGCCAGGGAAGCGCACGAGATGAGCCTCGGATCATAAAACATGAGCCCCACACGCCATGGCGACTCTACAGGGTGGCATTTGGAATAGGGCGGGGGAGAAGGCTTGGCCCTGCTCACTTTGACCCGTTCCCACGTGGGCTCCACTTTCAAGCCTTCTTCAAACATTTTCGGTTGTGAGGTTTTTAAGGAATTGGGGGTTGGAAGCGTAGTGGGAGAAACAGCTGCCCCAGGGCCTGGGGACCTGGTGCTGAAGGAGGAAAAGGACGCTCGGCCAGGACCAACGCTACGGAGGCCCTCCTGGGGCTGTGTGGTGGTTAGAGGGTCCCGGGTGCAAATCCCCACTCCTCCCTGGAAGTTTGCAGGGTGACTCTCAGCCTGACTTACCTCTCAGGGTGGTTGTGGGGATAAAACGGAGAAGAGGAGAAAGAGCAAAGCTGCTTTGGGTCTCCTCTTTGGAGGAAGGTGGGTGTAAATAAATAAATACATAAATAAAATAAATTTCCTGGGGAAATGGTAAAAGTCCCCATAGGCTGATGTCAATTGAACATGAGGGTGTGTGATGGATGTCTACGTTTCTTTGCTGGATATAAAGAAAACCCAAGTGTGCTTTGGGACACAGGGGGGCTTCTTCAAGGGCCCGGGATGGTCAAAGCCATTCCCGCACGTCAAAAGTTAACTACCCACATGTTACCCATGTCCGCATGCTGGCAGGGGGTCGAGTTGGCGAGACGGGCCGCTCTCCGGGTGCCAGAGGGTGGGCTTGGGCTCAAGAGCAAGCAGATTTGAAACGCCCCGCCTGACTGTACGAAACTGGAAGCTGAACAGCCAGGAAGCAGAAAGGAAAAGGAGAGTCGCGCCGGCCGCCCCCCGCCTCCTCTCCCGGCGCGCCCAGGCGGATCACAAGAGCCGCGGGCCAGGCGCTCCTCGGGACGCGCCGGCGGAGGGAGGGAGGGAGGGGGGCTTCGGGCGGCTTCCCCCCCCCTTGTCCGCTTCCCCTCAACCGTCCGGCTGCGAGCCCGGCGGAGACTCGCGTCCCCCCCACCGGCAAAGGGATTCCCGGGCGGCGGGCAGCGAGCCGGGCAGCCCCCACCCCGGCTTTTCTTGGCGTTTCTTGAGAAGAAAAAGAAGAGTTGGGTTTTTCTATGCCGACTTTCTCTGCCGCTTAAGGGAGACTCGAAGCGGCTTACAATCCCCTCCCCTCCCCACAACAGACACCCTGTGAGGGAGGTGAGGCTGAGAGAGCTGTGACTGGCCCAAGGTCACCCAGCTGGCTTTGTGTGGAGGAGCGGGGAAACCAACCCGGCTCTCCAGACCAGACTCCACCGCTCCAAACCACCGCTCTTCACCATTTCACCACGCTGCCTCTCTCAGATTGGGCTCGTGGCCCCTCACCAAAGGGTCTCGGGGCCACTTGCGACATGAAAATAGCACGAATGCATTCAAAACTGTATAAAACAGCTAACAAACACAAAGTATTCACACTGAAAGACTAACATCGGTCGCTTGCGCCGCCCCACGAATTAAACACCCCACACGTGTGGATGACGCTTCAAAGTCTAACTGAGGCCCCCCATTCGGCCTGGCCCGCCCGGAGGAAACTGAAACGCGCCCGGGCTGCAGGGGTGCCGTCGGGGCCACAGCCGAGAAGGCCTGGTGGCAGCGCTCCTGGCCAAACTGGGGCCAGGCACCTGGAGGAGAGGCGGCCCCCGGGTTACCAGGGTCCCAGGTGGTTCAGGGCTTGACAGGTGGACCCCCAACACCTTGAATTGGATCCGGAGACCACTTGGTCGCCAGGGGCAGCTGCCGGAAAATTGGAGCAACATGAGCCCACCGGGATGCCCCCACCTGGCAGCTGAATCCTGGACCACCTGCGGACCCCCACGCGTTTCCAAGGGTAGCCCCAGGCAGAGCGAATTACAGTAGTCTAATCTGGAGGTGACTTTTGCGTGGATCACCGCGGCAAGGTCTGACCCAAGCCAGCCAGGAGCCAGCCGGCGGGCCTGGCCCAGGTGGGGAGGGCAGAGACCCCCCCCCCAAGGGGAGACCCAGCCTGGAAGATGGCGGGTGCCGCAAGTCTTTTCCTAGGGCTGATGCCCAGAATTGCCCTTTCAGGAGCGGTTTGGGACCCCCCTGCGCCCCCAACTCCATCCCTTTTCCCCTTGAAAAGAGCCTGCGGGGCGTTGAAAAGCAGCCACAACAATTTGCCTCCCCCCCTCGCCCCCCCTCGGTCAAGCGAGACATCACCGCCTTGGGGGGGGGGATAGAATCACGTGTGGCTGACCCACTGAGGGCTGGGGGGGCAGGGAAAAATTCTCAAGACAGATGTGAACTGATGCACACAACTCCCCGCGGCCCCGATCCGGCACTTCGCCAGCTGGAAAGGCGCAAACCGCCTCCCGCCCACCATAAGGCGAAGGGAGGACCCGGAGCCAGACTCGGGCTGGATCGTGCCCACCGCCGCCTGCAGCAAGCGAGCGGCCCTCCAAGGCCCGCAGGTGTCCACTTGGGGCTCCCCATGGGGCGGGGGCTAAAACGTGCAATTGGATTTTCATTTGGTCCGGGGGAACAGCAGCAGGCGCAAGAGGGGAATCAGGTCGGAAGACGGAATCCAAAAGCGGACAGCCGACCGCTCTGTTGGCAGCCAGGGATATTGGTGTGTGTGTGGGGGGCTTTTAATGGGCTCCCCCTTTTCTTTAGTTCTGGGTCTATTTGACCCAAAAACAAAAATCCCCTTTCCCCGCGCCTGGAAGGGGCGAACCGCGGCGGAGGCGCAGAGGCGCGGGCGGGCAGAGCCGGTGCGCCAGCCGGCAGGAGCGCAAGAGACGGGCACCGCCGCCGCCGGGACCGCAGCACGCCGCCCCTCCAGCGCGCCCGTGCGGATCGCGCCGCTCCCGACGCCTGCGGGTCCGCGCCCGCTGCCTTGGGGTCCCCCCCGACGAGGCGCAGCTGAGGGAGGGAGGGAGGGAGGGAGCGGGCGCTGAGCAGCACCTCGCCTGAGCATCCTGACCCGCGTGGCCGGCAGGCGTGGGGCCGTGCCGCTGGTTGGACGCCCCGTCCCCGCCAGCGAGACCCTCGTGCCCTGCGACGCCCCCCACGCCCCCCACCCACCTGGGTGTGCTTGATCTCCAGGCTGAGGGCGGGCGAGGGCAGGAGCTGCAGGGAGGCCATCAGGGCGGCGGGGTCGGCCGGCCGGCCGCCGGGCCGCTCGAGCTGGCTGGAAGCCATGGTGGCGCCGGTGGGCCCCGCCGTCGAGCTGCTGCTGGCCGCTTGAGCGCCGCAGCCTGGGCGGGCGTCCCCCGTATATAGGCAGGTGTCAAGGCAGGGCGCTCCCTCCTCATTGGCCGCGGGGGGAGGGCCGCAGAGGCAGGGCCAGCCCCCCGCCCCGACGCCGCCGGGGGCTCGCCCGCGCCCCCCGCCCCGCCCCGCCCGGCCGCGCCTCCGCCCCCGCCCTGCCAGCCGCTGGCCGCCCTCGGGGCTGCCGGCGATCGGAGCGCCCGGGGCCCCCGAGGAGACGCGGCAGCGGCGAGTCCGGCCGTCCGGCCGTCCGTCCGTCCCGGGGAGATCTAGCCCGGGGATGCCAGAGCTGGGCGGCGGACGGAGAGACTCCCGGAGCACAAGGCCGCCCCGTCCTTCAGAGCGGGGCCCCCAGCAGACGGCGCAGAAGGGGAAGGAGGGAGCCGGCGGGCGTGCCCCCCCCCGCCAGGCAGTGGTTGAGGGTCTGCCTTGGCCGGCCCGGGGGCTCGCGGCTTCTCTGGGGCTCCGGGGTCGGCCCTTCGCATGCAGGAGCCGGGGGCCCCTTCCAGCCCCTTGGCCCGGACCCCCATAGGCCTGGCCCGGACCAGCCCCTCGGCACTGCCCTGGGCCCAGCGGTCCAGTGGCATCAGCAAGCCCCACCAGGAGAAAAGGCCCGCCGCCTGCGGCAGCGCCGCCTGGCCCGGGCAAGGGGGCTGGGAAAGGGCTTCGCACCCAGCAGGGGCCTCGGACTCCGGACCCGGGCCGGGTGCGATCCCTGGGGCCAGGCCCTGCGGAGGAAGCGGCCTCCCCGGGCTCCGCCTGGAGGACCAATCTGCCCCCGTGGGCCCGGCCGCCCAGAGGGGCCGCCCCCCGAGGAGCCCCGGCAGAGCCACTTCGCCCGGTGCCAACGTGGCGGGGCGGCCCTGCGCCCCTCTCGGCCGGTTCCCCTGCCTCACCAGGTTGCCGCAAAACACAGACCAGGAGCCGGGGTCAGGCTAATGTCAAGCAAAGCAGAGGCAGGCCCTGGCACGCAGGAGCCTGGCACGGGAGAGACGCCCTGCTCCATTTGGCCCCGCACCGCTGACTGCCACTGGAGGGGGAGGCTCCATTTAGCGGCTAGCATCTCCCTCCTGGGGTGTCCTCCATTGCTTGGAAACAACGCGCGCTGCTTGACCCCAAAGTGAACGCACGGAGGACAGCAGCCTTCCTGGATCGCGCCCCAGGGAGCAAAAGGCACCCTCCTTTGCAACCCTGCACCGTTCCACGAAGAGAGCCTGGGGGCCACCACCGGATGGTCTCTGCCAGCCTGGCGCTGCGCACCCTCGCCTCTCTCCCCCCCACCCAGCAACCAGGGGAGGCTCTACCTGCTTCCAGCTGATTCGGCCTCTTCTCCTGGGGCTCCCCCGCTCCCAGTTACGCACAGGAGACCCCACTCCCCTCCCCCCAATCTTTGGCTCTGAGATGGCCATCCGTCAGCAGTGCTGATTCTATGAGCTTAGGCAGTTCATGAGAAGGGAGGGGCACCTTGGCCGTCTTCTGGGCATGGAGTAGGGGGGTCGCTGGGGGTGTGGGAGGGAGGGAGTTGTGAATCTCCTATTGTGCAGGGGGTTGGACTAGATGACTCCTGATGGTCCCTTCCAACTCTGATTCTATGACCTTAGGCAGATGATGAGAAGGGAGGGGCACCTTGGCCATCTTCTGGGCATGGAGTAGGGGGGTCACTGGGGGTGTGGGAGGGAGTGAGTTGTGAATCTTTTATTGTGCAGGGGGTTGGACTAGATGACTCCTGGTGGTCCCCTCCAACTCTGATTCTATGACCTTAGGCAGATGATGAGAGGGAGGGCACCTTGGCCATCTTCTGGGCATGGAGTAGGGGGGTCACTGGGGGTGTGGGAGGGAGGGAGTTGTGAATCTCCTATTGTGCAGGGGGTTCGACTAGATGACTCCTGGTGGTCCCTTCCAACTCTGATTCTATGACCTTAGGCAGATGATGAGAGGGGAGGGGGCACCTTGGCCGTCTTCTGGGCATGGAGTAGGGGGGTCGCTGGGGGTGTGGGGGGGGAGGTAGTTGTGAATTCCCTGCATTGTGCAGGGGGTTGGACTAGATGACTCCTGGTGGTCCCCTCCAACTCTGATTCTATGACCTTAGGCAGATGATGAGAGGGAGGGCACCTTGGCCATCTTCTGGGCATGGAGTAGGGGGGTCACTGGGGGTGTGGGAGGGAGTTGTGAATCTCCTATTGTGCAGGGGGTTGGACTAGATGACTCCTGGTGGTCCCTTCCAACTCTGTCTTTCGATGTGGGCAAGAGGGGGCAGCCAGAGTTGCCCCCGGCCCGCTTGATTGGCCGCGGGACTCGCCGGCCTGGGCTCGCCCCGCCCTGGGCACCGGCGTCTCCCGGGCGCGTGCTGCCACCTGCTGGCCAAGCGCCTCCTGGCCAGGGCGCGCCAACTGCGCCTGGGGCGCGGGAGAGGCGCGGCTGGAGCGCGCCCTGGAGGCGGAGGGGAGCCCGGCCCCTTCCCCCGGGGCTCGGGGAGCCAAGGCCGCCAACCCCGCACGCGTTCCCGGCCCTGGAGCGGCAGGAGGCGGCGGTGCCAGCCGGCCCATTAAACTTCACGAGCCTCCCTGCTGCTCGGGGGGAGGCGGCGCACGCCCGGCCCCCGGGACCCCCGGCCTCCTTCTGCGCGCCTGGGCTGGAGACCGCGCCAGCGCAGCTCCTCGGAAACCAAAGGGCCGGCTCTTCTGCCCAGCAAGCTGCCCAGGAATCCGGGGGGGGGGGCTTGGCATGCCAGGCGCTGCTCTCGCGACCCCCAGAGACCTCCCCCGGAAGGTCCCTTCTCCGCCTCTCCCTCTACTGCGCTCCTTCCTCCAGGGTAGCGTTGCCGATCTCCAGGTACTAGCTGGAGATCTGCTATTACAACGGATCTCCAGCCCATAGAGATCTGATCACCTGGAGACTATGGCACTGGTCTCTCCCCTCCCCAAACCCCACCTTCCTCAGGCTCCACCCCAAAATCCTCCCGCCTGGTGGCAAAGAGGGACCTGGCAACCCTACTCCAGGGCCAGGGCGGGTAACAGGAAGTGGACGGCTTCAAAAGGGGGGGTGCCCCACATTCGTGGAGGAGAGGTGCACCGGTGGGACTGAAGGGAGCTTCCATATCCAGAGGCAGCAAACCGAGGTGGCAACAGCAGGGGAAGGCCTCGGCTTCCGTGCCCCCTTGGTTGGCCCTCCAGTTTGTGGGGCAGGACTGGACGGACCCTCACTGCTCCGATCCAGCAGGGCTCTTCTGATGCTCTTATGAAGGGATGGAATGGAGGGGCCCCAAGGCTGGAGGACCAAGACGACTTTGGAGGGCCAGTCTTTGGACGGCAGTTAGCCATGGCAACAAATGGAGCCTCTAGGTGCAGAAGCAGCGTACCTTTGAGTGATGGGAACACAAATGGGTGGATGAGCAGCACCCCTGTGGTGTCTGGCTGTAGAGCTTCCAAGTAGGCCTGGCTGGCCTCTTTTGGGCATCCGAAGCAGGGCCGGCCGGCCCCTTGACTCAGCCCCAGAGGGCCATTCTGGCTGCCTCTCCCATCTCAAGCCTTCCTCCTTAATTCCTTGGCCCTCTTTTTCTTTGCCGCAAGGGCAGCAAATGTCCCGCCTCAGATACTTGTGTTTTAATTTTAGTGCCCAAATAAATCACCCACTATAGCGGTTTTCTCCCCCGACCCCCCACCTGGGTTAATTGGATCAATCCTTTAAATGCCTCTGAGCCGAAGGATCTGAAAGCAGGTCAATGCAGGAGAGCGGCGGCAATTTATGGCCTGCTAAATGAGCCCGGGCGCCTCGCCTCCAGGAGCGTGGCCCCGCCCGGGGCTCCCTCTGCCCAAAGGAAGCTTCTCCACACCTCCTTTCGGTGCAAGTGCAGAACCGGATACAAGCAGGCAGGCGCCCTCCGAAACAGGGGCGGGTCTGCGTAAAGCTGCTCCACAAACAACTCCCCCCCCCAGCACTGGCAGGATTTGGGGATTGCTCCCTGTCCAGGGCCCCCTCTTCCCAGGTGCGTCACCCTGCAGCAGCCAGTAGTGCTAGGCCTGGGATCCAATTAAGCAGGGCCCTAGTCTCGAGTCTGTGTGAGGCAAGCTCCGTCCCAGAAACCCCTGTCTAGCCAGCCCCTGAAGGCCAGATGGTTGCATGTGCACATGAAGCTGCTTTATACTGAGTCAGACCCATGGTCCATCAAAGTCAGTATTGTCTACTCCAACCGGCAACGGCTATCCAAGGTCTCAGGCGGAGGTCTATTCACACCACCTACTTTGCCTAGTGCCTTTAACTAGAGATGCCGGGGATTGAACCTGGGACCTTCTGCATGCCATATATGAACATATGAAGCTGCCTTATACTGAATTAGACCTCCCTTGGTCCATCAAAGTCAGTATTGTCTACTCGGACTGGCAGTGGCTCTCCAGGGTCTCAGGCAGAGGTGTCTTATCACATCACCTACTTGCCTAGTCTCTTTAACTGGAGATACCGGGGATTGAACCTGGGACCTTCTGCATGCCAAGCGGAGGCTCTACCACTGAGCCACGGCCCCTCCCCAGTGGCCCTGTGCTTTGACAGAGGAGGCGTGGGGTCCTTCCCAAAACGCTGGGGCAAGATCCTGGCAAAGAGCGGAGGGTTCGGCACACCTGTGGCTTGCAGGGGAGGAGGGGGCGGCCCCCCTCTGCCACTCCTCCCCCATCAGTTACCTTCGGGCGCTTCCCTCCCCCCCCTTTAAAATTTACTATCTGAGAAAGACATCAAGCCCCACAATGGACTGACCTTTCGGCTAATGTACGTCGCCTAATGAACGGATGCCATTAACCAATTCCGAGCGGGAGACAGCTCTTCCCCAGGCCCCATCCGTCATCGCTAAACGCTCCATCTCGTGCGCCTGCTTAAATTTTTTATTTTTACCCTTTAAACTGAAGAAATAAGTCTTGGGCCTAATTAGGCCGACTTACATATTCAATTAATAGGATCATTATGGCTTAATGAATATGGAGCCGGGGTTAAGGGAACGGAGATTTTTTGCTTGCGAGGCAAAGCCGCCCGGGTTGCTCACCCCAAACATCCATCAGGGAACCATCCCCTCTCCACGCACATCCTGAAGGGGGGAGGGAGAGCAAGCCTGGGCCCCTGCCTGGGTCAGGCGTGCCAAGGGGCCTGGCCAGGCGCTTGGGGTGAGGTGCCAGCCTCTCCGGGCCTCTAGAGAGCAACGCGAGGGGACAGGGCAGAGACCCCCGGTCCAAGGCTTACCCACCCTGACAAAGGGCAGGTTGAGCTGCCCGGCCTCTTGGCTGGGTGCCTGGGAGAACTTGGCTGCCCTGGCCAAGACTGGCAGCCCTCTGAGCGGTGCGGAGGACGGCAGCCAACCGCCTGGCCTTCTCCCCATGCCAAGCAATGGCCTTTCTTTTATTTAGCGGCACTGTCAGGAGAACAGCAGCTGTAAAGGGAAGCGAGCGGGGTTCCAGGAAGGAGCTGGGGCAGGAGTGCCATGCCAAGAGCCTTGGTCATAGAATCATAGAGTTGGAAGGGACCACCATCTAGTCCAACCCCCTGCCCAATGCAGGAAATTCACAACTACCTCCCCCCGACACACACACCCAGTGACTCCCCCACTCCATGCCCAGAAGATGGCCAAGGTGCCCTTCCTCTCTTCCTCCCTATGGTCACAGAATCAGCATTGCTGACAGATGGCCATCTAACCTCTGCTTAAAAACCTCCAGGGAAGGAGAGCCCACCACCTCCCGAGGAAGCCTGTTCCACTGAGGAACCGCTGTAACTCAGAAATTTCTTCCTAATGTCTAGACGGAAACTCTTTTGATTTAATTTCAACCCGTTGGTTCTGATCCGACCTTCTGGGGCAACAGAAAACAACTCGGCACCTTCCTCTATATGACAGCCCTTCAAGTCCTTGAAGATGGTGATCATATCCCCTTCTCAGTCTTCTCCTCTTCAGGCTAAACATACCCAGCTCCCTTTCTTTGCTCTGCAGGACGCTTATTGGGACTCATAAACACAAGCCCGGAAGGCCCCCCCCCACCTTTGTTTTCTCTGCCTGTCCATGCCTGGCAGATTCATTCCCATCAAAGTTGGAATGTCTGTGGAAATCACAAACCAACATTCAGCTTTGCAAAGCCTGCGTAGAATCCAGGCAGGATCTATAAGATGCCCTCCCTGTTGAAGAAGAAGAAGAGTTGGTTTTTATATGCCCACTTTCTCTACCACTTAAGGGAAACTCAAACCGGCTTACAACCACCTTCCCTTCCCCTCCCCACAACAGACACCCTGTGAGGGAGGTGGGGCTGAGAGAGCTGTGACTAGCCCAAGTCCACCCAGCTGGCTTTGTGTTGATGAGTGGGGGGGAAATCCAGTTCACCAGATTAGCCTCCGCTGCTCATGTTGGAGGAGTGGGGTCGTCCAGATCAGAGTCCACTGGTCCAAACCACCACTCTTAACCCACTACACCACACTGGCCCTCACGCTGTTGGGAAGAGACAAAATGCTACAAACCTTTTCCCATTAAGTCTTGTAAGGGATTTTTCCCTGTCGAGCCAGGGCGACAGACAGTAAAGCAGTGCCCTTAAAATACCAGTGCAGAATGGCCTCTTTGCAGGGTTGGGGCTCAACTGCGCATGCTGGGGAGGGGCCCGCTCGACTGGTGCTTTCTGACAGGCAGCCTTGGTCGGGCCATAGGAGCAGTTCCACGCTTGCCTCCTCCCAGCCCAGGGTGGCTGATTCGGATAACTCCTGGGCCGAGATGTTCAACCGTTGAATGACAGGTGGGTGTGGAAGATGGCACCCGTCATCCTGGATTTAATCTCACATGAACACGCAGCCCTGGTGTTGAACCATAAAACCTGCTTAGACAGGCTAGGAGCCGGTCGCCGTGTCTCAGCTGCAGCCACCAGATTTCTCTGTGGAAAGTGGGGGGGGGGGACAAGAGGTCCAGGAAGTGGGGTTGCCACAGGGGTCGCCCCGCCCGCACCAGCTGCCCTGGCCCCCCATCATCCCACCTCCAGCATGGTGTAGTGGCTAAGAGCGGTGGTTCGGAGTGGTGGACTCTGATCTGGAGAACTGGGTTTTATTTCCCACTCCTCCACATGAGCGGCGGAGGCTTATTTGGAGCACCGGGTTGGTTTCCCTGCTCCTACACACGAAGCCAGCTGGGTGACCTTGGGCTAGTCACAGCTCTCTTTGAGCTCTCTCAGCCCCACCTACATCATAGGGTGTCTGTTGTGGGGAGGGGGAGGGAAGGTGATTCTAAGCTAGTTTGATTCTTCCTTAAGTGGGAGAGAAAGTCGGCAGATAAATTCCTCCTCCTCCTCCTCCTTCTTCTTCTTTCTGGAGCAAAGGGCTGAGTGCGACAGTTTAGTTGCAGCCATTTCTAGAGACAGCAGGCTGGGTCCCAGGCACACGTGTGGCTAGGCTGCCACATGGGGGCTCCACAGGGGGCTGCTTTGGAAGGCTGTTCTGGCAGGGGAAGGGTTATGAAATGCAGCCAGAGTTAGGGAGAAACTGAGAACAACCCTGCCCAGGGCTCCATCCACAGCTCACCTCCTCTCCATTGCCCAGGGCCCAGTTCAAAGGCCTCCCGAGCCCAAAAAGCCTTTCCCCCAAAGCACCTGTAGGACCGGCTGGCCCAGGATTCCAGAGGGGCTGCCTCTCTCCACCCAGCTTGATCTGCCAGCCCGGACCCCCAGGGCGGCAGCTGGCGGCCTGCTGGCCAAAGGTCAAGGTTGAGGGGGTATGCTTCTCCTTCCCCAGGAGGCCTTTGGCCGAGAGCCACAGTCATCCCGAGTGGGTTTTATGGCAGGTTTGACATCTGTTGTATGAAGTCATTTTACTGCTTTAGCATGATGTTAATGGCTCCTGATCTGGTTTTATGGTCGCCTGATTCTGATTGTCCAGTTTTGACTACCGTTGCAACTTCAGGACCATGCCCTGCGAGACACTTAGGAAGCGACTTGGGCTCTGCCTGCCCTTATCCCCCCCCCCACAATCCATCCTCCAGAAGGTACCAGCGCATTCTTCCTCTGCCCTGCAAGGTCCCCCCAATACCCTCTCCCCGTACCTACCAGGCTTCACCCCCTGAGTTTTGGGTCAGAGCCTCCAGACACGTGGGCCCTCTTCCTGAGCACCTAGTTTTCTCTCTGCAGGGAATTTGACAAGGTGGAGCCGTCAAGACCTGGACCAGCCTGGAGGGGGGGGCATGCGTGCCAGGCGGAAGCTTGGCCACCTGACGCTTTTGTGAACTTGGCCTCAGGGGTCACGGCTCCAGGGGCTCACCCTCGCCCGGCACGGGGCTGCCTCTGCTTGCAGCTCATCTGGGCAAGTGGAGGCAGAGACGGCCAGTCTCCTCCACCTACTCACAGGATGCGTTTCCCTGCAGCAGCCAACCACACCTCCTGGCTGGCAGCCAGCCGGGGAAACCTGTCCGACAGTCCAATGAGCGCACATCAGGCTTGGCAGCAGGGAGCTCACCGGAGAGGGCCTCCTTCTCCTGCCGCTTTTCGTCCCCCCTCCAGCTCTGTAGCAACCTAGCTGTCTGAGGGTGGTCAACAGGTGAGTGGAAGGGGGGGGAGTTTGCTGGCTCCCTGGCTTCCCAGTCCTCCCCCCCCTCTCTCTCTTGCGTCGGCTGCATATAAATAGAGGCGGCCAGCAGAGTGACGAGAAGGCAGCACGTGGTGGAAATTGGGAAGCGAGGTCTGGGAATGTGAAGTGGGCTCGGGAAAACCCGTCCTGCGGCCTGGTCAGATGATTGCCAGGGCCGCCTTGGGGCTCGCCAAACCTCCTCTTTCGACATTTTGGGAGGGGTGTCAAAGTTCAAGAGAAGCCAGAGAGGATTACAGAGCTGCCCTTTTGCTAGAACTGCCGAGCAAGAAGTCCAGATGGCCAAGAGGAGCGAGAAGAGCTGGAAGGACAGCTTCGCCTTGAAGAACCGTTTGGTGAAGGAAGCCCTCTCAGAGTTCCTGGGGACCTTCGTTATGATAGTAAGTGGAAGCAGATCCCCCCCTCTCCCTCCCTCCCTTCCAAGCAGCCGTGCATGGCGCTTCACTACTCCCTGCTTCAGCTCCTCTGCAGACACTGCTCAGAATGCATGCAGCCCTACAGGGCCCCTCCAAACTAGGCCAGGCAAAGGACGCAGGGCAGGCTGTCCCACGGCACACACAGGACTCCGCTGCACGCTCTCCAGCACCCCGAGAAAGTGTGCAAAGAAGAAAAAATCAGATCCAAACACGCCTCTGCCATTTACAGAACTTGTGAGCCGGGTCCCCTACGGCCAGCATTAGAACGAGCCATCTTAGGGCCAAACCACAAGCATTTTCCTTCCTAACGAGCAGCCACAGAGGACCCCAGTTCGGATCACGGGGATGGTACAAGGGAGAGGAGGCTGGCTCCATCCCCCAGGGCTGTTGCCTGAATGTGCTTCAGCTCACCCCACTGGGGCACCCACCGTCCAACTGGGGAAACGGCACAAAGTCGAGCGGAGAGATTTCCCAACCCAATCAAAGGTGTCAGCCCCCATGCCCGCTGTGCCGTTGCCCCAGCCTGGCCCCGGGGGCTGCACACGGCTGCTATTGGTGAGCGTCAGCTGCCCACAGGACTCTTTCCACTGGCTTTCGCTGGAAATATGTTTCAATGTGTACCTTGCCCCATGCCAGGGGGTTTCTTTGAGGTTGTACTCCTCCTATGAGGGAATAAGGAGGAGGTGGGCTAGCTGTTTTGGGTGGGCAGGGTCCCTAGCACACACGTTCCTGAGTGAATCCTTGCCTTCCCCTCCCCTCAGCCCACCCCTCACCGCTTGGGAAAGACCGAACCAGACAGCAAAGCACCAGAGTAACCATCAGATCGGCAGGATTCCAGCTCCTCCCAAAAGCTGGAAATGTCTCTGTTCTGATTTGGAGCATGTAGGATAGTTGTGAAGGGGCACAGTTTGGTCAGAACTCAGAAAGAAACGTTGGTGAATTTCGCAACCTGACTCACCAACAGCTCAGGTGCCTGAAAACCTGCCGAAGCACCTGAGGAACTGCTTGCCAGAGCCGTTGGTTCTAGAGAGGTGTTGAACAGTCCCCAGTGGGTTTATTCTGTCAGGAACCAAAGTGTGGGTCTGGGTGCTCCATCCAGCACACAGCCATTCCTGCCTTCTGCGACCAGAGATGAGGGCAAGTGAATCCCACAGATTGGGGAACTGAGGCCCAGAGGTTCAGTTCTGCCCCGGGCTTCTCCTTCCATGGAGGTTTTTAAGAAGAGGCTAGATGGCCATCTGTCAGCAATGCCAATTCTATGACCTTAGGCAGTTCATGAGAGGGAGGGCATCTTGGCCATCTTCTGGTCACTGGGTGTGTGTGTGTGTGGGAGGTAGTTGTGAATTTCCTGCATTGTGTAGGGGTTAGACTAGATGACCCTCGTGGTTCCTTCCAATTCTATGATTCTATGGGTCTTTGTGGCAATTGCATTTCTTGAGCGAAGCCTGATGAATTCAGGGACGGCCCGGCACAATCTGGTGCCAGCAACAAAGAACCACACGTGGATGGGAAGTGTGTATGTGGGGGGGGGGGGAGATCCATGAGGAACTTCTCCCTCAAAGCCTCATTGAAATGAAAGGGAGCTGCGGAAGAGAACAATTCATTGCATTGAGGCTTGTGCAGGAGATCTTCCCCACAGATGGGCCCTCAGGAAGCAGCGGTCCCTCTGCCACCCCCAAGGTGCCCCAAATCTGCCACCTGCCTGAAGCCAACACTTCTGTCTAGGGCAACCCCATGGACTAAAATAGAGTTCAGAGACAGTGATTTGAATGTGCCGACAGTTTGGATTATCTGGCCAACCTGAGCAGCCGAAGACAATTGTTATCTATTTTCCACATTAAAAAAGTACCAAGAATAGACAAGCAAAGCTTCAGGAAAGCACTAAAAGAGCCGAGAAACTGAGCTGCCCTCTGGTTCAAGTCATTATTACAGTCCACGGCCAGTATATAAATAAAGAAAACCTTAATTACAAAAGGAATAAAAGTAATATACAAAATCCCTTAATAAACACCGGATGTCCTAATGGATGCCAGCTAAAACTACACATGTCTGACTACAAATTGGCACTTGGACACTCTCCTGGTCAAATATTAAAAATTGCATCATTTCAGTGTCTGAAACCCTTCCCCCTCTTCAGTGTTGTCCCTTCCCACTTTTTTTAACGATTAGACCAGGGTGCAAAACTTGGCAACCAATCATGTCGTATGGTGGTTCTTATCTTACAGAAGCTATTCAAGCATAATTTTATTAGATCTTTCTAGCAACGGTCCGATAGAATAAGGTGCATTCAAAAAACGCGTGCTCTATCGATTTCTTTTCGTGGGCAGACGCATGATTTCTGTTCGTAAGGGATTTTCTTGAATCTTCCCTCCAGTAGTGCAGAGGGTAGGGTATTACTTCTAGCTAGTGTAAACACCCTCCTAGCCTTAGTAGATTCCAAAAAGAATAAATAAGCCGCCGGGGTTGCTATAAATCTGACATTATCAGGAGAGATAAATCCGGGAGCAGCCGTGATGTCCAGTTGTCTCTACATCAATCACCCTCTTTCAGCTCTTGTGGGCTCCTGCCCTAGGGCCAGGAGTGTTTGTGGTGTGAAGCCCAGTTTTTGTAGGAAGCTCCACACAGCCCTCTGCCAGCTAGATTGAAAATTATCTTGTAGTATTAGGGGGAATAAACCTTGGGGATTTAAGTTACCTGAGAGCCACTTGTAGATCGATAGAATGCGTATTTTGGCTTCAACTCTCAGCATTCCAGTTTCCAGTCTGGTCCAAGCATTTGGCACACATTTGGGGACCTGTAAGAGTGCCACCCCATAAACAAAGTCTGCCTAGGAAACGTCGGAATGTGACGTCACCCCATGGGTCAGGAATGACCCGGTGCTTGCACAGGGGACCTTTACCTTTAAGAGTGCCCTTAGAAACTTTGCCTGGACTCTCTCGAGAAGATTGAGAGATGAGGATGGTGAACCTAAGTATGACCCACAGACAAGTTGTGGTAACGTTTTGGCTTTGAATAGCTTGAGCACTGCAGGTATGGAAAAGCCCCCTTTGGGTCTATAGAATGTTAATATACCAGTTGCTGCTCTTGTCCCAACGGCTGCCGTCGTGGTATACGGCGCACCGTTTTCACGCCTGAGGCCATCAGCACCCCCCCAAAGGTATTTAAAATTTAAAATTAGAAACTTGTTCTAACTCGTTCCCCTGCAATTTCCAACATCTAATCTTTGGCCTTTTCCCAAAGGAGAGGATCTTAGTTTTTTGATATTGGGGCTAAAAGGCATCCCTGCCTTACACCTTTAAAAGTTCTAATGGATTCCGTTAAGTGCCCAATGCGGCTACACCTTACTCTCAGAGCGGTCTGCTCATGGATGGCTTGAATAAGAAACAATAAACTGAGGCAGCCCGTAGTTTTTCCCAGAGTCTCCCCCTAGGAACCGTGTCACAAGCCGCTTTTAGATCTATGAACGCTGCATGGAGTGATGCATTTCTCCCTGAGCCATTTTTTTCCCAATGAGATGCTGTAAAAGCAGGGAATGGTCTACTGTAGATCTACCTGCCCTGAATCCTGCTTGTTCTTCCGCCAATATGTTCTTTTTGTCCAGCCAGTCTACTAACTTCTCCAGTAGATGCTTAGTGTATAACTTGCTTATGATATTTAGCAAGCTGATTGGTCTATAATTTGAGCGGTCGTTCCTGTTACCCTTCTTAAAGAAGGGGGCGACTATAGCTGTACCCCAATCCGAAGAAGAAGAATTGGTTTTTATATGCTGACTTTCTCTACCACTTAAGGGAGACTCAAACCGGCTTACAATCACCTTCCCTTCCCCTCCCCACAACAGTCACCCTGTGAGGTAGGTGGGGCTGAAAGAGCTCTAACAGAGCTGTGACTTGCCCAAGGTCACGTAACTGGCTTTGTGTGTAGGAGTGGGGAAACAAATCCAGTTCACCAGATTAGCCTCCGCCACTCACGTGGAGGAGTTGGGAATTAAACCCGGTTCTCCAAATCAGACTGCACCGCTCCAATTTAACCATATTCTCCAAGTCAGATGTGTTTAGGATTGTTTCAGAACTATCATACATGGATTGGAAAAAGGAAACCCATCTGTCTGGCGGAAGGCAAGCTGACAAAGGGGAAGCAGCCTTGGTGTTTCCTTCAGTAACTAATTTCCAGAAGAGGGACTGATTTTCACTCTTTGCTTCCTCGATCAGATTGGCCCATACCTGTCTATTATATTATGTCTTGCGGAGTTGAATCAGGGCTTTGTACTCTTTCTTCTTAGTCAGGCTCTGCTGCAAGTTTATACGCAGAAATCAGGGCGTTTTTTGCCATAGCACAAGAGTGGTCAAACCACGGCTTGGGAACAGGTTTAGGATTCTTTTTCTATGTTACTGAACAGATTTAAGACCTTGAGCTAGGTCCTCGTACCTTTTCAGAGGATCATCTATATTTTGAGGGTTTTGAGCTACCTCTTGGTTGATTCTCAGTCTTTCGGCTGAGAGGAACTCCTTCACCCTCCTGTCTAATCTTGATGACCATTTCACCCTACAACCTGGATGTTGGGAAGCTAATACACCCAGAAGGTGTACGTTCTTGCAATTCTGGACTTCTCTGTCCAGCTGAAGGAGAAGTGGAAAATGGTCTCCCTCAAAGAAGGTAAACTCGCCCTTTGGTTCACACCCCTCATTTCTACATTTAATTTTCTAATAAATCACGCTGGAGCAGCTAGAGTAAAAGCAGATTTCCAGTAAGACATAGAGAAGCTCGACTAAAGGGTAGACGTGAAGGGCTGTCACAGAGAAGAGGGTGCTGTTTTCTGTTGCCCCAGAAGGTCGGACCAGAGCCAACGGGTTGAAATTAAATCAGAAGAGTTTCCGCCTAGACATTAGGAAGGATTTTCTAACAGTGAGAGCGGTTCCTCAGTGGAACAGGCTTCCTCGGGAATGGTAAGCTCTCCTTCCCTGGAGGTTTTTAAGCAGAGGCTAGATGGCCATCTGTCAGCAATGCTGATTCTAGGACCTTAGGGAGACCATGAGAGGGGAGGGCACCGTGGCCATCTTCTGGGCCTGGAGTAGGGGGGTCACTGGGTGTGTGTGGGGGGAAGGCAGTTGTGAATTTCCTGCATTGTGCAGGGGGTTGGACTAGATGACCCCGGTGGTCCCTTCCAATTCTCTCCCCTCTGGAATAACAGTGGGTCTCAGGTCAGTTCCGGAAATCTTTGTGTCCTCATCAGTGGGGCAGTCCCATCGCTTCCTTTGACCCTCTTATCAGCTGTTTTGCTGCATATGTGACCCACAATGACCCAGGCTGAGTCCAAGGTTAGGAAAGCAGAGGGGCCGCTGGGAACATGCTTGTGTCGTACAGCACTAACAAGTGAATAGGAGGGGGGTCAGCAGCAATGCCCCCCCTCAGAAGACCTGGGTCCTGGCAGCTGCCCCACTGCAGCCTATGCTGATGCCAGTCCTGGGCCGTGGGGCCTGCCTGCTGCCCAAACATGGTCAACACCTGGCAATTGGCAACCCTGGAGCAGGGTTGCCCTCCAGGGGCAGCTCCAAGCCCCTTCTGCAGGCCGGCAGGGCCAGACGCCAAGGGCTGCACGTGGGCATCCCTCAAGATTGAGCAGTGGGGGCTTTGGGGGGGGGAACAGCCTCGGGGTTTGCTGGAGGAGAACCTTGGGGAGGGGCTGCGGCTCAGTGGTAGAGCATCTGCTTGGCATGCAGAAGGTCCCAGGTTCTTGAAATAGGCTGGTGGTTTTATGAGATTAGAGGAGGAGGTGAGGGCCGTGAGGGGCTGGGTGGCTCAGTGGTAGAGCCTCTGCTTGGCATGCACAAGGTCCCAGGTTCAATCCCCAGCGGCATCTCCAGTTAAAGGGACTAGGCAGGTAGGTGATGTGAAAGGCCTCTGCCTGAGACCCTGGAGAGCCACTGCCAGTCTGAGCAGCAAGACTGACTTTGTTGGACCAAGGGGGGTCTGATTCGATAGAAGGCAGCTTCATGTGTTCATGTGTTCAACCAGAATGGGCATCCCTGGCTGTGGAAGTCAAAGGAGGCCTCCTTCCCTGAGATTTGGTTCCCTGGAAGAGGCTTTGCATATCATGTGAGGGGGAAGTCCTGAAGTGCCTGGTTGTCTTATAGAGTCCTGGCCTGTGGAAGGTGTGGATCAGAAGGCTTGGAAAGTTAATTAAGAGCAGATTGCCCACAGCCAATCTGGCGACACCCCTTTTTCTTGTAACAGAAGGGGGAGGAGAGTGCCCCGGGGGAGGAGAGACGGTGGGGGCTGGCTTTTTTCCTAGAAAGTGAAGGGTGAAGAGAGGAGACGGTGTTGCTCCCTCAGTTTCCGTTTAAAGAATCGATACATGTTGCTCAGTTCTAATTTCAGGAGCAGCTCAACTGAACACGGGGCTTCTGCTGAAAACGGCATCCCCAGGTCAAGCCCTGCCTCCTTTCTCCCGTTGCATATCAGATGGTTCATCTCGTTCCCCAATGGCATCCCAATAGGGTTGAGGGCGGGGTTTGTAGAGGGGAGGGACTTCAATGCTATAGAGTCCAATTGCCAAAATGGCCATCTTCTCCAGGGGAACCGATCTCTATCGGCTGGAGATCAGTTATAATAGCAGATCTCCTGCCACCACCTGGACGTTACACACCTATATACACAGCAGCACAAGACAACAAAACAAACTGGTCAAGCTATGCAACAAGTGCTATATTCTATGTGCAATGACAAAACATAAACACTTATTAATATATACAGTGATCTTATCTAAACAAATAGAACTATTTACAAAGGTTAATCTTTCTTCTTTAGAAGCATTATTCTTTTGGAATCATTGTCCATGTGTAATCCTTTCAAGGCTGTCAAGATTGAATATCTTGTTGTTGAAGTGCATACGTGGAGTCATATCCTGTTGGTTGCACTGTCAGTACAAGGTTGGGGTCTCACGAACTTCCCAGTCCGGGGCGTATTACAGGGGTCCGGATAGTCGCCCTGTTTCGACCCAAAGTCTTTTTCAGAACATGTTCAAGACAGTTAGTATGTCTGCTCTTCCGAAAACAAGAGCAGATTCTTGAACATGTTCTGAAGAAGACTTTGGGTCAAAACAGGGCGATAATCCGGACCCCTGTAATACACCCCGGACTGGGAAGTTCGTGTTTTGCTACCACCTGGAGGTTGGCAACCCTAGCCCCGATCAATGTGAGAATGTGCAGCCATCTCTCCCCCCTCCCGCCAACTATTTAACCCTTCTATTCCTGCTTCATTTCCCACATGCTAAACTAACAATAAATGTTTTTAAAGCCTTCATATAAAAAGGCCACACTGGTATTTTGAGTATTTGCGTTTCATTTTACATGGGCCATTTGAACCAGATCTTTATGAGCTTTAAAAGCTTTCAACGTATACATGTTGGCTGTCTCCTTATGAAATGGACATTAATATAACCTCGCCATAATCCCTTGTTCTGCCGTTGGAAAGGAAGCACTTGGGAAGAGGCGGCTTTGGCGGGGGCTTTTGCCCACGATTTTCGATTACTTAAATAGCCGTCTTTAATTCCAAGACCCCCCCCTTTTTATGATGCGTTGGGCCCGAGACCAAATGAAGGGAAATCCATTTGAACCTGAAAGGGTATTGACCGCATTCCTTGGAGACCTGCCGAATAATGGATATGACTCGTTTTATTACTGAAAATTTGATTACCTTGTAATACGCAGCAGGGAAACGATAAATATGTAACTAATGATCAAGGAAGAGCCACTTAGTTTTAAACAATTTATAGGGCTGTGTCGTCCAATCAATTGTTTCACGGGAGAGTTATATGCTCCACGTGCCGGGGAGGGGGGAGAAGCAGAAGATCATCACCTGTCACCCCATCCTGCCAAGGTGCCCGGGGCTTCCTTTGAGGGGACTGCTGGGAAATAGGCTCTTCTGTGACCCCCTGGGCCAAGGAGACATGGGGAGTGCTCCCACGGTCTGTGGCTCCCACGCTTGTCCTGCTGTTCTTTCAGATTGAACGGCAGGGGGCAGGAAGACTGCTATCCTCATGGGTTTGGAGGAAAGAACCAGAGGCCCTGCCGGGCAGCAACGTTTCTCTCCAGATCAAAAGAGATTCTGTCTAGACATTAGGAAGAACTTCCTGACAGTGAGAGCGGGTTCCTCAGTGGCTTCCTCGGGAGGTGGCGGGCTCTCCTTCCCTAGAGGTTTTTAAGCAGAGGCTAGGGGGCCACCTGTCAGCAATGCTGATTCTGTGACCTTAGGCAGATGATGAGAGGGAGGGCACCTTGGCCATCTTCTGGTCATTGGGGGTGTGGGGGTGGGGAGATAGTTGGGACTTTCCTGCATTGTGCAGGGGGTTGGACTAGATGACCCTGGTGGTCCCTTCCAGCTCTATGATTCTAAGATCAAGTGAGCCTGTGGCAAGTCTGGACTTTCCCCGTGATGGGAGCAAGGGACCAGGGGGTGTTCTTCACCCTCCTCCCTTCTGTGGTCGGGCATCCGTCCATTGCTCCCCATTGTGCAAGCACAAGCACAGAGGCCCCCACAGACAGGCCACACTGAGGCCACAGGCAATCCTCCTCCTTCCGCCTGACGCAGCTCCGGCTCCTCCGAGAGTTGGGCAAGAAGGGAGCGTCCCTTGCCTCCCTTCTCCCGTTCGTCCTGTGGTTTCCATTTTACAAAGAGGGAACTGAGGCCAAGGGGCACCCACCCTGGCCGGGCCACCCAGCGAGGGAGTGTTGTTTCTAGAGCCCAGGGCCCGGGTGTCTGAGAGAACCCTATTTATCCTGGAAAGCCATATTTATATATCTTGGAAAGACTAATACACACATCCTGACAACAGGAGAAAGGAAGAGCCCCTGAGCTTTACTCTCCCCTCCGCGAGGGATGCTGATAAAGCCCAGCCACTTTCCTGGGAACGAAAGGCAGGGCCGGTCCAGGAGGGCCTTTGTTTTCCTTCCTGTGATGTCCGCCCGGTTGTAGACAAAAACAAGGATCCGATATCGATGAGGCAAGGCTTTCTGGCAGAGGGAGCGGAGGTGGCCGGGACGGGCTCTGCCAAACTAAGCTTTCCTCTAATGACTACCATGACTAAGGGGTGGGGAGGCGGGGGGAGCCCACCGCAGACAGCATCTCCCCACCTACCGCAGCCGAAAAGATGCTGAGGGCAGCGCAGAACTCTCATTTATACCCCACCTTTCTCCCCAATGGGGACCTCTCCTCCATTTTATCTTCACAACAACCCTGAGAGGTAGGTTAGGTGGAGTGTGTGCAACTGGCCCAAGGTGACCCAGCAGGCTTCCGTGGCAGAGCGGGGATTCAAACCCCTTGTCCAATACTGTAACAACTACATCATTCTGGTGTGTTGTGTGTTGGGTTGCCAGGTCCCTCTTCGCCACCGGTGGGAGATTTTTGGGGTGGAGCCTGAGGAGGGCGGGGTTTGGGGAGGGACTTCAATGCCATAGAGTCCAATTGCCCAAGCGGCCATTGTCTCCGGGGGAACTGATCTCTATCGACTGGAGATCAGTTATAATAGCAGGAGGTCTCCAGCTAGTAGCTGGAGGGTGGCAACCCCAGTGGTGTGCTCTCCTTATTTGAACCAGAGCAGAGGCTGCCCAAGAGGCAGAGCTGTGCAACCCCCCACCCCTCCACCTCAGCTGCATTCATTCCCTGCACAAAACCCCGGGTCGCACCTGACGGAACTGCTCGGATGGCACACCTAGACACGCCTCTGCCTCCAGCAGCCTCCTGTTCAACTTGTGTAACCCGGCCCCCGCCCAGGATGTGTTTCAGCCTGATCCCCCAGCAACCTGGCCGGGATTCTCCCTGTCTCCAACCGTTCGTTATGCAACACAGTAAAACACACAACCTCGGGCTCTGCGTGGCCACGGGGCGTAGCCTGCCAGCGTTAGGTCAGGTCCGAATAGGGTTGCCAGGTCCCTTCCTCTTTGCCACCGGCGGGAGATTTTTGGGCTGGAGCCTGAGGAGGGGTTTGGGGAGGGGAGGGACTTCAATGTAGGTTTGCCAACTTCCAGGTAATAGCTGGAGATCTCCTGCTATTACAACTGATCTCCTGCCAATAGAGATCAGCTTACCTGGAGAAAAGGGCCGCTTTGGCAATTGGACTCTATGGTAATGAGGTCCCTCCCCAAACCCCTCCCTCTTCAGGCTCTGCCCCCAAAACCTCCCACCAGTGGAGAAGAGGGACCTGGCAAGCCTACTTCAATGCCATAGAGCCCAATGGCCAAAGTGGCCATTTTCTCCAGGTGAGCTGATCTCTATCGGCTGGAGATCAGTTGTAATAGCAGGAGATCTCCAGCTATTACCTGGAGGTTGGCAACCCTAGGTCCGAAGGCTCCCTGTTTGACCCGGCTGAGGTGGTCTGTCTAAATGGGCCCCTGTCCTCCAATTATATCGGGTGCAATCCCCCAACAAGTTCTCCCACACAAGTAGGGTTGCCAGGTCCCTCTTCGCCACTGGTGGGAGTTTTGGGGGGCAGAGCCTGAGGAGGGCGGGGTTTGGGGAGGGGCTTCAATGCCATAGAGTCCAATGGCCAAGACACCCATTTTCTCCAGGCGAGCTGATCTCTATTGGCTGGAGATCCGTTGTAATAGCAGGAGATCTTCTGCTATTACCTGGAGGTTGGCAACCCTACGTACAAGCCCCACTGAAATGAACAGGAGTTGTGCAAAGGACCAGTAAAAAGGGCCCAGTGAGATTCAAACCGGGCCTTCTGTCCCAGCACTTCCCACCCACCTTGTGCCCCATGGCAAGGGGCAGCCTAAAAGCCAGGCAGGCTCTGGGGGCCTGGGCAGCCCGCCCTGTCCTGTTTGGGCCGCTTGGCCTTGCCGATGCTCCACTGGGGCTGCTCTCAGCAAGCTTCTCTCCCCCCCCTCCCCGCAGACCCTGGGATGCGGCTGTGTGGCCCAGTCGGTACTGAGCGGAGGAGCGTTGGGAGGGGCACAGGCGATCTCCGTGGGCTTCGCCATGGCCGTCACCATCGCCATCTACGTCGCAGGAGGCGTTTCCGGTAAGCCCACCTTTTTGCCTCGGGGCTGTTTTTTTTTTTGTTTTTTTTAACCAGTTCTGCTTCTGGTTGGGTTTGAGGTGGCCGTTTCCAAGTAGTCTGTATGCTGACTTCTCTTCTGCTCAGTGTAGATTCGTGTTTGGGGATATCACAGTGGATTAGTGGATTGGTTGTTATTAGGGATGCATGTGTCTTCCCACCCACCCCTGTGGTCAATTGGCCGAACAAATGCCCTAAATAAACAAACAGCAGCCTGCATTTAGCAAGGCTGAAACAATGGGGGAGGCAGTTGTGAATTTCCTGCAATGTGCAGGCGGTTGGACTAGATGACCCTGGTGGTTCCTTCCAACTCTGTGATTCTATGATTCTATAATTAGTCAATTTAAAATATTGCTTAAAAACCCTCTGATGGATTACAAACTTGCCCCCGCACTAACTGGGCAGCGATGTTTTTTCAATTGTTGATTACTTTTATCGTAAGCACCCATACGTTGTGGGGTGGTAGGGTCTTAGAAGAGACATTATTTCCTCTTTCTCAGGAGGGAAAGCTTCTTCTGGGAGGAGGGCCAGCCACCAAGAATGCCTCGGTCCCCAGAACAATTTGGGATTTGCTGTTTTAGTTTTGTATTTAGTCAGGGATGTGCTTAGATATTATGGTAAGGGGCCTTAAACCCCAAGGAAAGGCAGGATATAAATATTTTAATAAATAAATAAATGAACCATTGTGGTGTAGCGGTTAAGACTGCTGGACTAGGATCTGGGAGACCTGGGTTCAAATCTCTACTCGTGCCATGGGAATTCGCTGGGTGACCCTGGGCCAGTCGCATCCCCACGGCATAACCTGCCTCACAGGGCAGCGGTGAGGAGAAAATGGAGGAGGGAAGAAATTATGTGAACCACTTTGGTGGGGCATAAATGAATTAAATAAACAAGATGTATAAAAAGATCCCTTTATGCATGAGCAAATCTATGCACACCTAACTCAACTGATCCATCAGGTAAAATCCATACAGTTAATTTGCGGCAGGCTCTTTCACTAGAGGGCAGCTCGAGTATTTTTTGAATTCTTGTTTTGGAATGTTAGAAGGACATTTGAAGTTGAGACTTCTTCAAAAAGGCTTCTGTCCCCTGCTTGCAACTGTCGGTGGCGAGCAGCACCAAAGGGTCCAGTGGCAGACCCCGGGCCCATTAAGTTAGCAGCTGATCCCAAAGTAGCGTGAACCGCAACTAGTTGGGAGGACAGGACCTGGGTTCAAAACGATTGCTGATAATTTGGAGAACCCGCCCCTGAACTGAAAAAACGAACCTTAACAAACACAATCTGGGGAAACAAATGCACAAGAACAAAAACTTGACCACAGTTGGATAAACAGTAACAATAAGCCAAGAAAGATGCTGGAATCGCACCAGGTGACTCACTGAAAAGAAATCTGCCAGAAATCTGATCTTGTAGAAAACCCTGGAAACACGATTCCAGGAGGCATTCAGAAAAAAGAACCCAGCCCAAGGAAGAGGAGGACACCACTGAGGTCAACCCATCCTTGGCCTCGGTCCCAGTCACCAAGCTGGAGAGAACTCAGAAGAAGGGTCAGCGGCCCAGGAAGCAAGACCAAAAGGAGCAAGAAAAGCAAGTGATTAAAATTCAGTTGATACCCTTGGATTAAAAAAAGTTAAGCAACAGCCTGGATCACGCGTGTCGACCGGAGAAATTCACCTCTGGCTCCGGTTTGGGCTCTCAGCCTCTGGGGATTTTGCATCCTCTATTTTGCAGTTCTGGGCCAAACGACACACCCTGCAGGGGAAATCTGATCATCACACTCCCAGAGTTTTCAGTTTAAAAATTGGGGGGGGGGGAGAGGGTAGTGGAGAACCAGGCCAAGGCTATGAGGTTGGCAGGAAACAGCTGTCCCCCTTTCCTCTGCACCGGCACACCAAAAGAAATGCTCCCTCAATCTATTATAAGGAGAGACGAAAGGCAGCCACGCTCTTGCTCCACTCACTCTGTTTATGCCCTGGAACACCATCTCAGAATTAACCCCCTTCCACTCATGATGTGGCTGTCTGATCTAGGGCTGCCAACCTCCAGGTACTTGTAACCAAAAAAACCACAGAAACACAATTCAATATTGCATAACCATTCCGTATTAAAAAAATATACACAATCAAACACCAATCTATTTCCACTACAGTGGAACCAACACACCAACCATGGAGCATACAGTTACTCCTTATCCTATGTAACAATTCACAATTTGTATTTTGGTCACGTCATGAGACGACAAGAGTCACTGGAAAAGACAGTCATGCTAGGAAAAGTTGAGGACAGCAGGAAAAGAGGAAGACCCAACAAGAGATGGATGGACTCAATAAAGGAAGCCACAGCCCTCAATTTGCAAGATCTGAGCAAGGCTGTCAAAGATAGGCCATTTTGGAGGACTTTGATTCATAGGGACGCCATGAGTCAGAAGCGACTTGACAGCACTTAACGCACAAGCAATTCATAGGTAAGTATTACAATAGTGTAACTACAAGTGCTATTTAGTATACAAAAATGTTATTTTTGGAGCATACAGTTACTCCATATCCTATGTAACAATTCACAGGTAAGTAGCAATTCATAGGTAAGTATTGTAATAGTGTAACTACAAGTTCTATTTAATATACAAAAATATTATTTTTGAAGAATTATTATACAAAAATACCAGTTGGTATTATTCTTTTGTGTCATATAATTCAGCACATATATAATTCTTCACTCTCCCCATGGGTAGAACATTTACATTTTCTTCTGCCTTACAGGGGCTAGACAGATTTCCTAAGGGGAACCCACAACTCAGAGGAAATCTGTCTAGCCCCTGTAAGGCAGAAGAAAACGTAAATGTTCTACCCATGGGGAGAGTGAAGAATTATATATGTGCTAAATTATATGACACAAAAGAATAATACCAACTGGAGATAAAGGTGTCAGAGGAGGAACTGAAGAAGAACAGAAAAGATCGTCTTCCTCTTCTACCTGACATCTGGAAAAGACAATGAACAGATTCAAATTAATATTTTTGTATACTACGGTAAATAGAACTTGTAGTTACACTATTGTAATACTTACCTATGAATTGCTACTTACCTGTGAATTGTTACATAGGATATGGAGTAACTGTATACTCCATGGTTGGTGTGTTGGTTCCACTGTAGTGGAAATAGACTGGTGTTTGATTGTGTATATTTTTTGAATGGTTATGCAATATTGAATTGTGTTTCTGTGGTTTTTTTGGTTACAACTATTGTGTACACAGAAGTGTCTGTATTTGTTAATTAACCTCCAGGTACTAGCAGGAGATCGCCTGCTATTACAACCGATCTCCAGCCGTTAGAGATCAGGTCCCCTGGAGAAAAGGGCCGCTTTGGCAATTGGACTCTAGGGCATTGAAGTCCCTCCCCTCCCCAAACCCTGCCCTCCTCAGGTTCCACCCCCAAAACCTCCCGCCGGTTGTTAAGAGGGACCTGGCAACCCTAGTGTGACCCCCTCTGGGTCCCTCCCCCTATGACTGATCCCTTTGGTGATCTGACTGGTGGCCCATCGTGGAACTTATCACGTGGCCCTCAGGTGAGGCATTTCCAAGGCAGGTGCCTCCTCCTCCTCCACACACACACAAACACTCCTGCTATTACAGTGGATCTAGGGTTGCCAGCTCCCTCTTTGCCACCAGCGGGAGGTTTTTGGGGCGGAGCCTGAAGGCGGGGTTAGGGGAGGGGAGGGACTTCAATGCCATAGAGTCCAATTGCCAAAGCGGCCATTTTCTCCAGGGGAACTGATCTCTATCGGCTGGAGATCAGTTGTAATAGCAGGAGATCTCCAGCTAGTACCTGGAGGTTGGCAAGCCAACGCTAAGCCAAGCCAACGCTTTCCTGGGCTCTGGAGTTGCCAGCGGAGGCCCCCGTGCTGCACGCCTGTTTTCTCCAAGGGATCTCCAGCACCACGAAGTGCTGCTTAGGGACTGAGGAAGGCCTGGCCTCCACATGAATCTATCCCCCCCCCAAGCCATCTCAGCGCCTTCTGGCCCCAGGCAGTCCATATTTCCAATTGCTGACAGAGGAGAAAATTGTTCATTTGATTCAAAGCCAGAAAAAAGGGAGGGTCTTTTTTTTTAGGAGCCGTGCTGCCAGCGGCCAGCAATTCTGCAGAGACAGTCCTGGGAGCAGGCGGGCCGGGCTTTGCTCTCTGCTGGGCATCGGAGGTCACACCACGTCGGACGCGGCACAATGCTGGTCTTTATCCCGCTTGCCTTATCTGTGTTTGCTCGCTCGCCAGAGATCAGAGATGCTCCGGTTCCCGAGATAACACCCTGACCCCCGGCGCGAGTCAACAGAGAAAGCGCACAGACGGGGCCCTTTCTTCGCAGACAAAGGTCTGTGCTTATCGGAAGCTTTTTATCCAAGGCAGCCTCAGCCGGCCTTCAAGAGAAGCCCTGCCTGCAAATCCCGTCATCCCAATAAATGCACTTGAAGCAAACCGAAGACCTGCTTGTCTGGCATTGTGAGCAAAACCAGCTCTTCCATTGATTCGTTGAGATATTTCTAGCCCATTTTGCTCTCCCATGGGGACCCAAAGCAGCCCACCATATTGCTCTCCCTTCCTCCATTTTTTCCTCACAACAACCCTGTGAGGGGGGTGAAGCTGAGTGTGTGTGTGACCGGCCCAAGGTCACTCAGCGAGCCTGCACCACACGAGTGGGGATTCAAACTTGGTTTTTGTCCAGCAGCACTTCAGAGACCGACAATAATTTCGGGGTATGAGCTTTCCACAGTCAAAGCTCCATTTATCAGATACTCCTCAAAAGCTCATACTCGGAAAATCTTGTTGGTCTCTAAGGCACTCCTGGACAGGAGGCTGAAGTTGGTTCAGGAGGCTGAAGTTGGTTCCAGTTCCCAGTTCGTTCCCTATTCCCAGTTCCTTATTCACATTTCCTAGTTCCTGAATGATATTGAGGTCAATTTAAAAGCTCTGAGCCCCCAAATAAGGATTGGACCCCTTAGCCTCCTCTCCTGGACTTGAATCTATCTCTTCTACTGCAGACCGACACGGCTCCCCTCGGAAACTGGCCTTGGCACGCCCCACACTGGCTCTTCACCCCTTCCAGGATGCCTTTGGGGCAGAGAGCCGGGTCTTCACAGCTGGCTGGCTGACCCAATTGTAGAGAATCCAGCCTTTCCCAGGCTGTACCATTTTGGTGGGGGTGGTGCTGGACTGCTGTTCTACTCTTGAACACATGAAGCTGCCTTATACTGAGTCAGACCCTGGGTCCATCGAAGTCAGTATTGTCTACTCAGACCGGCAGCGGCTCTCCAGGGTTTCAGGCAAGGGTCTTTCCTATCACCTACTTGCCTGGTCCCTTTAACTGGAGAGGCCGGGGATTGAACCTGGGGCCTTCTGCATGCCAAGCAGATGCTCTACCACTGAGCCATAACACTTCACATGAAGCTGCCTTCTACTGAATCAGACCCTCGGTCCACCAAAGTCAGTATTGTCTACTCAGACCGGCAGTGGCTCTCCAGGGTCTCAGGCGGAGGTCTTTCACATCACCTACTTGCCTAGTGCCTTTCACTGGAGATGCCAGGGATTGAACCTGGGGCCTTCTGCATGTCAAGCAGAGGCTCTACCAATGAGCCACAGCCCCTCCCCACTCTGCATGCTGGGTGTCAAAAATTATCAGGCTGAGAAAACATTTTGGTCTGTTCTTTCCCCTCACCCGTTCATTTGTTTGCAGGGAGGAGGGGATGTGACCCACTGGAGAACATTTGAGCAGCGCCCTTACAAGCCTGGATTGCCACCTGAGATAACACCCTGACCCTCACTGAGCACGCAACCTGGGCCAGGAGTCCCAAAACGATACACGGGGCTCTCTGTGACCAAAGTCGCTTGCATGGTTCTTGCCCCAGATGAGGAGCTCTGTCCAGTTCCCATGCTTGCATGTTCCTACAGAGACAGGTCCACCCCAAAAAGTTGTCATGGGGCTTATTTGGTCCCACTGAATGAAGTGGCATCTCCCCTATCCACCCCGCAAGAGTGGCTGTACACCTGGTTCCACAGGCCCTGGTCATTCATCCTCTAGTCTACCACAAGGGGGGGCTGAATGGGAGGCTTGCCCCCACCTGCAAATCCCAAAGTTGACATAGAATCATAGAGTTGGAAGGGACCACCAGGGTCATCTAGCCCAACCCCCCTGTACAATGCAGGGATTTCACAACTACCTCTCCCCCCACACCCTCAGTGACCCCCCTACTCCATGCCCAGAAGACAGCCAAAGTGTCCTCCCCTCTCATCATCTGCCTAAGGTCATAGAATCAGCATTGCTGACAGATGGCCATCTAGCCTCTGCTTAAAAACCTCCAGGGAAGGAGCACTTCATGTGCCCAAACAGAGAACTGCATCACAGTTGCTGGGGTGGGGACTTTGTATGCACCATGTGGGACTCAGAGGCAACCACACACGCCCGGCTCCTCTGACGGTCCACCTCCTGAGCCATGTGCCTGAGGAAATGAGCTGTGACTCATGAAAGCGCAATCTAGAATAAATGTTGTTCACTTTTAAAGTGTTGCTGGACTTTTGTTTTGCTACGACGGACTAATGTGTCTCCCTCTTTGCTTCCCACCTCCTGGGCGCTCTTTTCCAGGTGGCCACATCAACCCAGCCGTTTCCTTTGCCATGTGCATAACAGGGAAGATGCCCTGGGCCAAGTTACCCATCTACATATTCATGCAGTTTCTTGGAGCGTTCTTCGGAGCTGCCACCGTCTATGGGGTCAACTATGGTGAGTGGAAGGAACACGTTTCTGCCTGGGGAACTGCAGAGCAAATCCAGTCTTCAGTGCCGACACTGGGAAATCTTGCTCCAACGAGGGCTGAAAGACACTTCATTCCGGTGGGGCTTCTGCGCAAGAAGTTCTCGCTGGATCATGCCCCTTTGGAAGTGGCCAACATGAAATGGGGAAAAAACACTTGGGATATGGGGGAGATGGAGCCCATCTCCCAAACATCACTGTGCTTTTAAAAGGGGTTCCTTCTTTAAGAAGAGACACATGTTCAGACAGATCACCTGAATGTTCCTTTCATGTGTGGGTGTGGGAGGGGAAGCAATGCAACCCACTGAGCCAGCATTCAGTCTGCTGACACACACACATGCACACATTCTTTCTCTTGCAAAGCTGGGGGAAGCCCGGCCGAGGGACACACTGGAAAGCTCTCCTTTTCTGCTCTGTCTTCTCCGAGAAGGTCTTTGCCCAGGGGTGGGTAAGAGAGAGAGTGCACAGTTCACCAGTGGGGGGACATGGCCAGTTTCTAGTGGCCCACCCCATATCTGTAGGTTGCTGGGATTCTGGCCAGGCATGCCAGAGATACACACCTTGGTCTGATCCTGCATGGTACTTCTCCTGTTCTGATGCAGGATCACTGAGTGCCAATCAAGGCACTGATCCCTCTGCTGTGAAATCCTACATGTGTTTTTGCATAGTGGGAACACTTTGGTGGGCCGTGGAAATTCTAGCCAGAAAAGGCCCAAGGCCCCCACCTGGCCTTAGGCAAGCCAGCCTCAATCCCCCATCTTCCAATTGGCAATATGAGCATCATCTCACTAAACGACCGTGCAGGGTTGCTTGTAAGGCTTGCTGTGAGTCTGCATGAAATGCCTCGCAATGTGCATGTGCTGATTAATTCTGAGTGCAACGACCGCCGCTCCCTAGATGCACTGATGGCCTACACCGGGGGGAATTTCACCGTCACGGGGCCAACTCGCACCGCCCATGTCTTTGCAACGTACCCAGAGGAATACCTGTCAGTGACCAATGGATTTGCCGATCAGGTAGGCAGCAACGAATGAGGTGGGCAGCTTGAGCTGCCAGGGAACCGTGGTCAGGCTTTCTAACCATCAGCGCCTCTTCCTGGAAGGATGGCAAGCAAGCATTGGAGCGCCAGGCTCTGGGAGGGCGGAGGCATTCCTGGGTGGCCAGACGTGGGCTGTGCATGCTCTAGGCCCCATTTGGACTTGGCAGGGGTTCAGTTAGAGCTCTCTCAGCCCCACCTACCTCACAGGGTGTCTGTTGTGGGGAGGGGAAGGGAAAGTGACTGTAAGCCGGTTTGAGTCTCTCTTAGGTGGTAGAGAAAGTCGGCATATAAAAGTCAACTCTTCTTCTTCCTCTGGAGCACAGCAGTGCCTGAGCCTGTCCCCTTCCCACTCCACAGGTGATCTCGACCGCATTTCTCCTCCTGGGCGTCTTTGCGATCTTTGATGCAGGCAACCTGGGCGTCCCAAAGGGGCTGGAACCCATCGCCGTGGGGCTGCTGATCATCTTGCTGACCTCTTCCATGGCCATGAACAGCGGCTGCGCCATGAACCCGGCCAGGGACCTCAGCCCGCGCCTCTTCACATTCCTGGCCGGATGGGGGCCAGAGGTCTTCACGTAAGTGGGATCCGGTTCTGCTCCAAGAATTTCCAGAGCCCTCTGGGCTCAAAAGCATCTTTGATGCATGTGGCCAAACTGCCTAGGGGCAAACCTATCAGGAGAGATCCTTTTGCCACACAGCTAGATTTGAGTCCAGTAGCACCTCTGAGACCAACAAGATTTTCAGGCTATTAGCTTTCAAGAGTCAGAGCTCCCTTCATCCAAAACCATTTTGCCACACAAACACACATACGCATCTGGGTAGACAATACTGACTTCGATGGACCCAGGGTCTGATTCAGTATAAGGCAGCTTCATATGTTCACGTGTGTTCATGTGTTCATGCGAGCCAGTGAGCCACAGCTTCAGCCCCTTAGCCCTGCTGGAACAGGGAGCTTCTGCCTCTGGTGTGCGGTTTTCCAGACAGCTTTGCCAGGGACAAAGTGGCTTCCACACTGGTTGCTTAATAACTTTTGCTCTCTGGTTGCTTGTTTATTTATGTAGAGCGTTTCTGTGCGCGTCCTCTTTCACAGTCCTGCATGAGGCAGCTTGCAGTTGAAAAACACAGTATTACAAAACAAACCCTGACAAAAACATATGACTTTGAATGAGAAGAGATTTCCCCCAACCTCTTCAGATCTTCCCCAGTGGGTCCCCCACCATGGTTTGGAGACACATCTGGAGGTAATACAGCGAAGAGCCTGGAAGAGAGAGTGCTCAGGACCCCAGGAGATACAAGAATATGAAGCAATAACTTGGAAACATTGCGGCATGCTTTCAGTTTTTAAAGTGCACATGCATTATATTGCTATATATTTTACAACAGCCCTGAAAGGCAGACCAGTACAATCCTCCCCATATGGCAGATGGAGTGGGGGGGGGGGTCTTGCCCGAATGCACCTGGGGAGATAGTTTGGAATTTCCTGCATTGTGCAGGGGGTTGGACTAGATGACCCTGTTGGCCCCTTCCAACTCTATGATTCTGATTGATTCTATGAGATTATAGCAGGGGTGACATTTGAATCAGGGACCTCATTCTTTTAGCCCCTAAACCGATGATGCTCCTTTGGGTTAGTGCCAAATAGAGCATGGCTAGCCCTCGGAGTCTTCCATAGGATTGCCAACGTCAGGTTAGGAAATTCCTGGAGATTTGGGGGCGTCGATCCTGGGGGAGGGGGGTTGGGTTGAGGGGGCTCAGCAGGGATGTGATGCCAATCAAGCCCACCCACCAGGGCTGCTATTTTCTGGGTTTCAGTTGTAAGTCTGGCAGAATCTCCAGGCCACACCTTGAGGTTGGTAACCCTAGCCTCTAAGGTCTAACCCCCTCCTCCTGGCTGCCGGTTGCCAGAATTAACCAAGAAAGGGGGGGATTTCAGTGACTCCTTGGTGTTGCAAGGGTGACATCTGGTGGACAAGGACTGGTAGTGCTTCCTGGAAAATGTCCTTAAAATAAGAACTTGTCCCTCCCTCGAGCTTGCTTACTTTAAAAAATAATAATTCTTATATCTTGTAATCACCGTTGAATGCCCCCACTGGGATAGAAAAACAGCAACTTCTTTTTAAAAACAAATACATGTGAAACGCACTATCCAAAGCTTTTTTGCCCATTGCAGCAAAATAAAACAGGCCCCTGAATAGGGTTGCCAACCTCCAGGTACTATCTGGAGATCTCCTGCTATTACAGTGGATCTAGGGCTGCCAGGTCCCTCTTTGCCACGGGTGGGAGGTTTTTGGGGTGGAGCATGAGGAGGGCGGGGTTTGGGGAGGGGAGGGACATCAATCCCATAGAATCCAATGGCCAAAGCATTCATTTTCTCCAGGGGAACTGATCTCTATTGGCTGGAGATCAGTTGTAATAGCAGGAGATCTCCAGCTAGTACCTGGAGGTTACAACCCACAATAATTACTTAGCTGTACTAGTTTATGTTATTCAAAAAAACACAGCTGTATGGCTTATATTTTCTTTCTCAAACTTACTAATAAGGTTACCTTATTTTGGGTAACAACAATAAGCTCTTCAATAGTAGTAAGTTTGAGAAAGAAAATAGAAGCCATACAGCTGTGTTTTTTTTTGAGTACCTGGAGGTTGGCAACCCTAAATGGATCTCCAGCCGATAGAGATCAGTTCCCCTGGAGAAAACGGCCGCTTTAGCCACTGGACTCTATGGCATTGAAGTCCCACCCACCCCAAACCCCGCCCTCTTCAGGCTCCACCCCCAAAACCTCCCACCGGTGGCAAAGAGGGTCCTGGCAACCCTACCCCTGAAAGACAAACCAACCAACCCAATTCCATCAATCAAATGAGCAGGAGTGGAGCAACACCAAACCATCTCCAACCCGGGAGGCAGCTGTGTGAGGCACAAGAAGTAGACCCAGTTAACAGCTGGGGAGGGTGGCACCGCTGGAGCGGGCAGCACCAAGAGGCGGTGAGGAAACACAGACAATGGCACCATGCTGATCCCTCTTTCTCTCTGCCTCTTTTTCTCAGGGCTGGCAACCACTGGTGGTGGGTCCCGATCCTGGGCCCCATGGTCGGGGCCGGTTTTGGGGCCGCTGTCTACATGCTGTTTATCGAACTGCACCACACTCACCCTCCACCACCTCAGAGCAACGCTACCCGCGACAAATATGAACTCACCAGCATGTAGGCTGGCTCCCCCCGGGTCTGCCCCTCGCTCATTCTGGAACGGCATCCTGCGCCAAGCTCTACTCCTTCTCAGTTCCCGCTTCACTACGAGGATTTCTCACATTAACTCCAGCACTCGACCACGTGAAGTTTGCAGCATTCACGTGTGCCCATTTCCCAGGCTATGTCACTGACGTGCCCACACCGATAAAGCACCACACACTTGTTTTATACAATTGCGCTGGGCCCTCTTTTTGTGCCACGTTTTGCCAATCCATGCTCGTCCATCACTGAAACCCCACACACAAGGAGCAGGCCTAGACTGCTTTTTTAATGTGCGTGTTGCTAATGGGGAGAGGGGACGGGCAGGGAGGGACTGCCAACCACAGACGCACGGAGCTCTGAACCAATCTTGGAAATAAGCAGAATGCAGGTTTATCTGAGACAAGCCAGGGAGAACGGTTTGACTCCTGAATTGCAAAAACCAGGTTCGTTTGGGGTCAACATGGCTGAGCCAGCAGCAAATTAGGTCCCGTCCGTTCGCGAGGATTTGATCCTGGGTGAAACACGGAAGAAACTGGGCTAAGGGACCATGCGTTTTAGACCTGGGTCTTAAACCAGACTAGGTCATGTACAGCCTCAATATCCTGAAGAAATTTGCTGAAGGAGTATTTCACAAGCATCTCTGCCTACGTGGAGGAAGCTTTGGGTAGGCTGCCTGCCCCCATAACACCACTGGGAGGCAGCTGGGCAACATGATGCTCGGACCACCCCCTGCCTCACGCTCTCCTCTGAGCATTTGAAGGGTGAGAGGACCCACGCCCCTCCTCTGGCTCGCCCCCCCCCCCCATGGCTGTTTGTTGACGGCTCCCAGGGAGAGGCTGAGCAGGGTTGCCAGGGCATCTGGCACAAACACCCGGGCAGAGCTGGGGAAGGAAGGCCGCTCTGGGTGTCCCTCACCGTTTCCCTGTCCTGGTGAGTGACCACCTGCCTGCTCTCCACAGCCTCAACCTGCAGCTCTCGCACATGCGGGGACAGGCCTTCTTCCCCCACTAAACTCAACCACCCTCCCAAGCAGGCCTCGAGTCGGTTTGTGGCTTCAGCGCTGCTACGGGGTGGGCATTTAAACCAGACCAGCAGCAACCAAACAGGATGGGGGAGGAGGGTCCAGAGGGCAGGAAGGGGCCAGTATGGGAAGCAGGGGGGCAATCCTGGTGGGAAGGTCTGCAAGGAGGTGGGCAACAGACGGGGGCGGGGGCTGTCTTTGCCCTCCTGACTCCCCTTCCCCTTTGGCTCTTCATCTCATTTCCTCCCACTCCATTTCCTATGGGATTGCGACTGACACAGGTTTGGCTCCAAAGCGCTCTTCCTCCAAAGTCGGGTCCATTAAAGAGCCTGCCCAAGAATTCATTGGTGGTCAGTGGAGCACAACCTCTTGACTGGCACGGCTACACTGTCCTCACAAAACAAGACTGTCCTACACACCCTACACTTTGCAGCAGCTGGAATGGAAATAAGGGGGGGAACCCTGGAAGCCCGAGGGGCAGAAATTTGAGGGGATCTGCCATTCTGGAGAAATTCTGGCAAGAGCTTAGATCACCATGATTACATTCAGAGAAGTTGTGCCAGAGGTCAGATGCATTTTGGAAAAGAGGCAGTTTTATACTATATTAATTATCTGTAAACCACTTGTAGAGCTGGCTCAAAAGGCTGCGTGCCCTTGAAAGAGGGAAAGAGTTTGTGCTGTAGCACTGAAGGAAGTCGCATTTAATTTCATTTTGATTTTTGTCACACACACACACGCAGAATATATCCCCCCCCCCTTGCTGAGGATTGCCAAATATCCGCAGTTCCTGTCAAGGTGGCCGATTCCAAACTCCGTTTCATAGCGCAAATGACATTACCCTGGCCTTCCTTTCACAGCTCCCACTACTCCAAGAAAGATGGCATCTTCTCCGGTGCCCGGCTCAGTCCGAGGCCAGTCTAGGACTCAACTGTTGTCCCCTCAAACCGAAATCCAAAGCCTGCTAAAAGCTGGAATTAAACTTTTCCGTGACAATGAAGACCTCCGAGCTCTGGCGGCATTCAAGAAAGCTTTCCTACTCTCGAGTCGCCTTCCAGAGCCCCCACACACGCAGGCCACCTGCCTCTTCAACCTGGGGGCCGCGTACATCGCCACCGGCAAACCCAAGAAAGGCCTAAAATGTACCCGGAAGGCAAAGAAAATGGGTGCCGCCGTGGAGAAAGACGGCGACTTCTCCTTCAACATTGCGGCGGCTTATGACAACTTGCGAGAGTACGCAAAAGCCGCCGAGTTTTATGGGAAGGCGGTTCATGAATATGAGGCCGGGGAGACCCCCAATGCCGCAGATGCCCTGGTCAAGCTCGCTTACTGTTTGGCCAGCACAGGTGACTCCGCCTCAGCTGCTGGGTCCTTCCGCCTTGCTGGCTGGGCTTACCGAGAGGCACAGCAACCGGAAGACGCGGCCATGGCCATGCGGGAGGCAGCCAATTACTTCCTGCGGAGCCCAAAGTACCACCCAGAAGATGTGCTGGAGGCCTTGCAGGTGTGCAGCCAGCTGTGCATGGGCATAACCAACCTGGAACTGCTCGGTAGGACCCAGTTTGGTCTCCCACACATCAGAATCCTCCTTGCCCGACTTCGCCCTGGCATTTGGGGGTCGCCAATTACCAACTCTCCTTTCTGAAGCATAGCCAAGACATTGGCCAGCGCCAAGACATTGGCCAGCCTTCACACAGGGCCCTAGAATCATAGAGTTGGAAGGGACCACCTGGGTAATCTAGTCCAACCCCCTGCACAATGCAGGAAATTCCAAATTACCTCCCCCCACACCCCCAGGGACCCCTACTCCATGCCCAGAAGATGGCCAAGGTGCCCTCCCTCTCATGAACTGCCCAAGGTCATAGAATCAGCATTGCTGACAGATGGCCATCTAGCCTCTGCTTAAAAACCTCCAAGGAAGGAGAGCTCACCACCTCCCGAGGAAGCCTGTTCCACTGTTCCCCTGCATGCTTGTTGCTTGCCACAGATCCCAGTTCCTCAGTTCAAGGATATCTGTTCTCATGCCCACCCTCCAGGTTAGAGATGTGCACATGGTAAAACATATGTAATTACTTTTTTATAAGAACATAAGAAGAGCCCTGCTGGATCAGGCCAGTGAGCGTCCCATCTAGTCCAGCATCCTGTCTCACACAGTGGCCAACTAGTTCGTCTGGGGGGCCAACAGGGCTTAGAGGCCTTTCCCTGATGTTGCTTCCTGGCATTGGGGTTCAGAGGTAGACTGCCTCTGAACATGGAGGTCCCCTTTTCTCACCATGGCTAGCAGCCGCTGATAGACTCTCCACAGATCTGTCTAATCCCCTTTTAGAGTCATCTATGTCTGTGGCCATTACTACATCCCCTGGAAGCAAATTCCACATTTTAATCATTGGTTGTGGAAAGAAATATTTCCTGTCCATCCTGAACTGATGTAACTATGTGTATGTTTGTATTAAGTTTCTTCTAACATGGCATTCTCCTGATGTGCAGGAACACCTGTACGCAATACAAAAACACTGCCTGAAAAGAACGGGGAGGCAATCATATGCATGATCACAGAAAAGTGGCTTTTGCTTGCAGTGTTTCTACCCACCTGTACACCAGTAACATTGAAGAAGAAGAAGAAGAGTTGGTTTTTATCTGCCGACTTTCTCTACCAGTTAAGGGAGACTCAAACCATCTTACAATCACCTTCCCTTCCCCTCCCCACAACAGACACCCTGTGAGGTGGGTGGGGCTGAGAGAGCTGTGACTAGCCCAAGGTCACCCAGCTGGCTTCGTGTGTAGGTGCAGGGAAACAAATCCAGTTCACCAGATGAGCCTCTGCCCGCTCATGTGGAGGAGTGGGGAATCGAACCCGGTTCTCCAGATCAGAGGCCACCGCTTCAAACCACTGCTCTTAACCACTACACCACGCTGGCTAACATTGGGAGGTGGGAGAATAAGATGCACATGAACTGAAAGCAGGGGCAAATTGTGCATCCTTCAGTTCCTCATACCTCTAAGCAGTTTTGCAGAGAAAGAGGAGGGACACAGGTCATGTCTCAGGGGTCTCCGAAATGCCGGAAGAGTGAACAGAAGGGGGTCTCTAGAGACCAGCCTTGTATAGTTATACCGGGGCCTATAAATCAAGAGGGCATAGAAAGGAGAGTCCAACCACATGGCACCCATGCCCTAGCATAGCCAGAGGAGCATCCAACCCCTCCAGGAGGGCAGTGCCAGCATGGCGTCGTGGTTAAGAGCGGTGGTTTGGAGCAGTGGACTCTGACCTGGAGGACCGGGTTTGATTCCCTCACTCCTCCACATGAGCGGCGGAGGCTAATCTGGTGAACTGGGGATTTGTTTCCCCATTCCTTGCACAAAGCCAGCTGGGTGACCTTGGGCTAGTCACAGCTCTCTCAGCCCCACCTGCCTCACAGGGTGTCTGTTGTGGGGAGGGGAAGGGAAGGCGATTGTAAGCCGGTTTGAGTCTCCCTTAAGTAGTAGAGAAAGTGGACATATAAAAACCTCCTCCTCCTCCTCCTTTGTGCTCAGTCTCCCACCCCAACATCCTTTCTGCTACAAGGGGAGGTGTTTCTGAAGCCTGAAGCCCCCTCTTGTCCCCCACGGCATTTCCACAGCAGTCCCGCTTGTGATTCTCTCTCCCTCCCTCTTAGGCAAACTCCACAACCACCTGGGCCTGCACTACGCCGAACTGAAGCACTTTGGCCAAGCAGAGATGCATTTTGCCGAAGCCCTGAAGCTCTGCAGCGGGGAGAACTTCACGCTCCGCAAGGGGGCCGTCCTGCTGCAAAACCTGGGGGCCATCTACAATGCCAGGGGGGAGCCCCAGCAGGCGCTCAAGTACCACAGCCAGGCGGCCGACAGCTACGGTCAGAATGGTCCCTGCAGCTCCCCTCTCTAATGGGCACAATCCGATCCTAAGACAGCGTGGAGTAGTGGTTAAGAGCAGTGGTTAAGAGCAGTGGTTTGGAGAACCGGGTTCAATTCCCCACTCCTACACATGAGTGGCGGAGGCTAATCTGGTGACCCGGGTTGGTTTCCCCACTCCTCCGCATGAAGCCAGCTGGGTGACCTTGGGCTAGTCACAGCTCTCTTAGAGCTCTCTCAGCCCCACCTGCCTCACAGGGTGTCTATTGTGGGGAGGGGAAGGGAAGGTGGTTGTAAGCTGGTTTGAGTCTCCCTTAACTGGTAGAGAAAGTCGGCATAGAAAACCCCAACTCCTCCTCCTTCTTCTTCAGGAGCGCTGGGAGAGAGGGCCAGCCAGGCCCAGTGCCTCTACAATCTGGCCAGTGCTCACAGCCAGCTGGGGAACGTCCACCGTGCCCAGCTTTACTATCAGCAGGCACTGAAGGCTTTCGTGGAGGCAGGTAAGAGGAGGGGGCTCCCCACCCCGGTTTGCCTAAATATGAAGAAGACCGAGGAGGAGGAGGAGGAGGAGGAGGAGTGGGATCACTGTCCCTTGCTCACCAAGGGCCCTCCAGCACCAGCCTCAAGCAAGCGCTGACCCCCTGCTCCTTCCCTCCAGGCGATTCGTATGGTGAGGCCCAGGGCTGCGAAGGACTGGGGACCGCCCACCTCTTCATGGGCCACCCGGATCAGGCCACCCAGTATTACAAACAAGCCCTGGCTCTGTTTGAAAAGTCAAAGGTACATCGCTATTGCGCTTGCTCTGTTTGCTTGGCACACAGGAGAGGAGGTGGGGGGGGAAGGAGAGGGAGGCCTCCTTTGCAAACTGCCTTGACACCCTCCCCCCTTTTACGTACAGAAGAGCCCCTTCGCTCCAGTAGGGCTTCTCTACCACTGGTGCCTAGAGAAGGCGACTCCGTTCAGCTCTCATCTCCTTCCGAATGGAGCTTTCGGCTCCAGACCTCAAAGGCCACGGAAGGCACCTCAGGAGAGAGATGGCCATGCAAACAGGAACAAAGGGGCAGGCGGGTGGGGGGAGTGGAACTTCTCCTTTTGCGTCGGGACTGTGAAAAGGCATTTTTAAAGTCGCATTTTAAAAAAGAGCTTTGAGCGAGCATCAAAATTGACCATGCAAAAATGGCCAGAGAGACATTTCCCCCGAAGCCTCAACAGGTCCCCCTTCAAAGCTCAAGAAACTGAGATGGATAAGTGGAGGATCAGCACCAAACCTTCCTCCAGTCAGCTGTGTGTGTGTGTGTGTCATTTTATCTGCACTCAACCTCTTAGAAACATTGCATGTGTCAGATCGTAGGCGGGGGGGGGGAGAGTCCAAGATGCCCCCTTTGAGCTGCCCCACTCTGACAGGCAGGACCCCATTATGCCAGCTGCCGAGAGCATCTGTTCCCCCTGCCCCTGGCTCAGTAGTCCAGTCTCTGCAACAACCCAGGGCAGAGCGTGGAACGGGGGCACGGCCCAGGTCAGAAAAAGGCGCAGGGCTCTCTCTTCTGCTGTTTCCAAACTGGAGCTCTACCACCCTGCTCTACCCAGAGACCTCTGAAGATGCGCGAGTCAGTGTCTCAGCCCACGGTCAAGCGTAGCTGCCGGCCCCTCTTCCTGGCAGCGGCTTTTCAGGATCTCCAGGCTGAGAAAGGTCTTCCCAGAGCCTGCTGAGACCCTGAGGTTAAGGATGCCAGCAAGGCTGGGTGAAGTGGCCAAGCGCAGGCTGGAAGCACCAGGGCTGACCCTGGCATTTCTGAAAGAGCCAGCTCCACGTTGCCTGAAGCCAGGCCGCCTGGGGGCACATGGAAGAAGACCCTTCCCGGTGGCTCTGGGGCTTTTCGAGGTCCCCACTTTGCAGCAAGACTGTCCTGCTTGAGCCCTTCTCGCGGCAGGTGTCTTTCTCACATCCTTTTCAGCACATTACGCAACCGCTTTAATTCCAGAGCAACGTCTGCAGCAGCAACCAGCTTGAACATCACTTTGTGACTTAATTACCATAAGAGTTTCGCGACAGAATCAGTAACTTAGGCAGCAGGTGTGCCGTTTAGTTAACAAAGAGGGGTGGGGGAGACATCGTGGAAGGGGCTCTCCCAAGTTTGGCAGGGCCTTGGAAACTCCCAGCCAACCTCTCTAGGAAAGGAAAACTGCAGAACGGCCCGATAGGGGAAGCCACCCCCCCCCAACATTCCCTGCAGAGACAAGATTTGCTCAAAGGGCTGCTGCACAGAAGAGGTCGATGTGGCCCGTCTCTCTTCCACACGTCCCTTTCTGCAGCACGCGCTGTGATCTAGAGATCAGAGCCAGAAGTACACACACAAACACACATAACCGCCTAAGACTTTGTTTCTGCTTTCCTACATGTTCAAACTCCGGCTGGCTTCACAGCCAGCAAACTTCACACGAGTTGTGGGTTGGACACAGAGATTCTTCTCCCCTTCTTTGCAACGCAACACACAAGAGAACCCAAAAATAACAGCAAAATAGGCACCCGGGGTGACGTTCCTGCCACCGGCAAAGGGTGAGATAAAAAGCGAAGCATGGGGGGAAGCAGGGCCCGCCTTCACCCAACAACAGCCAAACCGTATTTACTTTGCACAGATTGGTTTCCAGCTTTGTTAAAGGAAAGATTTAAGAGGGATCAATAGCATCCCATCCCTCCCCCCAAAAAGAACATTGCCATGACAACCGGCAAAGCAGAGAAGGGTGTGTGTGTTATGCATAGGCATTTGACACAGCCTGAATACCCAGGTGAGCAACATGACGGGGTCGAGCAGAGGAATCACGACATGGAAAGGCAAAAGGGTGGCTGAATGCAGAGAGAGCGGGAAGGGACCCCCCCCCCCGGCCCTGTTGGCAGGGGGCTGCCTCTTCCAAGCCCCACTTGCCAATGGGGCGGGGGGGGTTGGTGGTTGAGGAAAGGTGGAAAGGGACAGATCAAGGGCTGCCTAAGCAAGGGGCACCCGCAGCCCCCTGAGAAAAAGCCAAAGCCGAGCAAGTGGGCACTCAGCAGAGTTGGTTTTTATATGCTGACTTTCTCCAGCACTTAAGGGAGACTCAAACTGACTTACAATCACCTTCCCTTCCCAACAGACACCCTGTGAGGTAGGTGAGGCTGAGAGAGTGCGACTAGCCTAAGGTCACCCAGCTGGCTTCATGTGTCGGAGTGGGGAAACAAATCCAGTTCACCAGATTAGCCTCCGCCGCTCATGTGGAGGAGTGGGGGAATCAAACCCGGTTCTCCAGATCAGATTCCACCACTCCAAATCACCGCTCTTAACCACTACACCAAGCCTTAGACGCAGGCCTCGAAAGCTGTCGGCTCATCACTGTGACCCTGACCCAGGCTGTTGGACCCCCCCCCCCCAGCCCAGTGCAGTCTGCCCCTTTCCGGGCATGAGGCCCGACATCCTCTTCACTGGAGATGCCACAGACTCAGCCAGGGACACCCCTGTGTTCTTTCCCCAAGCAGCGCCAGCCCCCCACTCCAGACAATGGTTGCTTTGCGCTGGTTCCCTCCTGGTTCTCTTTCCTCCATCCTCCCACAAACAGGAAGCACCTGACGTCCCCCGAGAGCGAATCCTGGAGAAACTGGCTGACATCGCCAACTATCGAGAGGCTGTCCCGGGTCGCAGTTCCCACACGGGTGGCATTGCTGACTCAGGAGCAGATGTAAGAGAGGGGTTTGGGGCCAGGGCAGGGAGAGACACGAGAATGTTGGAAGCACGATCCAAGGGGTCAGCATGCCAAATATTCAGCTGGGGGGGCGGGAGAAAGGGGAGCTGGCTCAGGAACTTCCATTTTTGTAGGGTTGCCAACCTCCAGGTATTAGCTAGATCAAAGATGCACTGGTATAAATTAGACAAGCTGTATGAAAGAATAATACCAAACTCGAAAATTTCTATGAAAACTTACATTCTAAATAGTGAGTACTGGTAAGTGCAATGTGCTGAAACAACATACAAGTGACAAAACTGAAACTTAAGGTAACATACAAAAGAACAAAGAGACACTGAGTAGCTGTGACAACGCTACTGACTTCTACAAGGCAGCAATGCTTGCAAGGTAAGTAAAAGTCCCAGAGATATTATAAATGTCCATAAATATGCTTTCCTTCGTTTTCTCCGTTTTTACTCCAGGTTGTATAGACGTGCAAGAACAAGACGGAGAACGAAAAATGTCTTGTTCTTGCATGTCTATACAACCTTAATTGATGTTGTTTCAGCATACAATTCTTACTCACTATTTAGGATATAAGTTTTCGAGCTTGGTATTAGCTGGAGATCTCCTCCTATTACAACTGATCTCCAGCCGATAGAGATCAGTTCACCTGGAGAAAATGGTCGCTTTGGCAATTGGACTCCGTGGCATTGAAGTCCCTCCCCAAACCCCACCTTCCCCAGGCCCCGCCCCCAAAATCCCCCGCTGGGGGCAAAGAGGGACCTGGCAACCCTAATTTTTTGTCACTCAGGTCAAAGGGGCAGGGAGGGTGTTGGAAGGTGGAGCAGATCAGGTTAGGACTGAAGGCCGCAGACAGGCTTAAACTGAAAAGGAAAGGCAAAGATCCAGCTTCTGGGTCGCACTAAGCAGAGAAGTCCCACTGCAGCAACTGGTGAGGGGGCAGGTGGCACCCCTTTGACTTCTGCTTGGCATGCAGAAGGTCCCAGGTTCGATCCCTGGCATCTCCAGTTAAAAGGGACTAGGCAGGTAGGTGATGTGAAAGACCCTTTTCTGCCTGAGAACCTGGAGAGCCGCTGCCGGCCTGAGTAGACAATACTGACTTTGATGGACCAAGGGGGGTCTGGTTCAGTAGAAGGCAGCTTCATGCGTGAGTACCGCAAGGAAGAAAGGTGGCTAATAAATGTTTTTAATAAATAAAAGAAATAGTAAGGCCTGGGGTGCCGCAGAGTAAGGACAGCCCATCTCTTCCCACTCCCGTTTTTCTCCTGCTCCCCAACTTCCACCTCTTCTTCCTAGCTTATGCCCGTTCTTCTCCCGGCGCAAGCCTTCCTTCCGGCAAGAGGTGGAAGCAACCTTGGAGGGCTCTTGATTGCCTCTCATGCATCCCCACCCCACCCCGTGCTTGCCCAGGAGATTATCCGGGAGGGCACCGCCTGTGCTAACCGGGTGTGTGTGTGTGAGAATGCGGACTCGGGCAGAGAAACGTCTTGGCTGGGCCCTCTTTGCAGAGCACCACAGATCATTTTCGCTGTTTTTGTTTTTGCTTTTTTTACAGAAAGTTTCCCAAGGGGGAAAAAGCACTTTCTCAGACTATTATTTCCTTGAAGCTGAACCCTTACGTCCAGATGAAAAAAGTTAATTGCTTGCCTGCTTCAGTTCAGCTGACTCTCCTAGTTTCCAAGTGATTAAGATTGCATTGGAGATGATTCGCGGACTTATTAAATTAATGTTTACAGTTCTGTCTGTGACAAAAAAAAATAACACGTTGTCATTTTAATTAAATTATTAATACATTACTTTGGTTCCGCTTCAGATGTCCATGCAGTGAGAAGGGGGGGGTCCCCCTCAGAATTCCTGATGCAATATTTGCCTCTAATTGGCAGTATGTGGGAAATTTTGGATTAAAATGCAAATGGACTCCGTCTTCCAGGGGGCTTCCGGCTTCTGTGCTACCCTCCCCTCCACACCGAAAGTCACCAGCTCTTTCATATCAACCTTCCTTGCTGCCAAGGAAGGGGGGGGGGAGACTTGGTCTTGAAGTAGGGTTGCCAACTCCAGGTTGGTAAATCCCTGGAAATTTGGGGCTGGAACCCAGGGAGGGAGCTTAGCAGGGAAGCGATGCCCTAGAATCCACACTTCAAAGCTGCCATTTTCTCCAGGGGAACTTATCTTGGTCATCTGGAGATCAGCTGTAATTCTGGGAGATCTTCAGGTTGGCAATCCTAGATTGAAAATATCCCGGACTAAATTGAAGGTGAGAGGAAGCCAAGAGAGAGCCTGTAAAGAGTGGGAAACCTGCTGAGTACGATCCCCAGTTCCTTTGCCAGGGCCCTCCAGATACAGCCACCTCTGTTCTGAATTTGGGCTAGGAGAGGTAGGCCATTGGCGAGGGGATGCAGGAGAACAAGCTGGCATGGAGTTCAGGGAAGATGGAGGGGGTTGTGGGTGGAGAAGGCCTGAGGGCATTGATCTACCAGGCTAGACTGCCTCAAACTGAGACCAGAGAGCCAGGCACTCAACCCCTGGAACAGAAGGGGAGGGTCCGTGGCTCAGTGGTAGAGCATCTGCTTGGCATGCAGAAGGTCCCATGTTCAATCCCCGGCATCTCCAGTTAAAGGAACCAGGCAGGTAGGTGATATGAAAGACCCCCGCCTGAGACCCTGGAGAGCCGCTGCCAGTCTGAGTAGACAATACTGGCTTTGACGGACCAAGGGGGGGTCTGGTTCAGAATAAGGCAGCTTCATGTGTTCATATATTGTGCAGAAGGCCCTGGCCACTCCAGAATGCTGGAAATAATTTTGGTCTGATGTGGAGCATTCTCAGCATTTGGCCAGCTGGACAGTTCAGGGCACCTCTGAAAAGCCTTTCTCCGGCCTCCTGAGCTCACCAGAGAGTGGCCAGCAGCCAGCCAGCAACCCTTCCTTTGGCCGACCCTTAGCCAAACATTTCCCTCCCTCCCTCTCTCCTTTTCTCTTGGCTGTCCACCTCTTCTGCCATTTCTTTTCTTTCCAGCTAGAAGAGCAAAGAACAGAGGATAATTACATGCTAGCGGTTGGAAGGCCTGATTTGTTCTGAACCAATAAACGTGCCTTCCAGTTGTCAGGGAACAAAAGGAGGCGACCGAGGAAGAACAGTCTTCGGTTTGCAGCTGGTGCTCCAGTCTGCGCTCCCCCCCCCAGCCTAAGAATCCATTGTTCCCATTTCCATTTTTCTCCCTTCTTGGGAAAACAAACAGACCCCCATGGCAGAGAAGGGCTCTCCAGCCTTCTTGAGAGCAACGCAGCCATTTCTCGCCTTCCAAAACAATGCAAATTCCATTTCTGACAAGCATCATGCAACCCAAGAGGCATGCCCCAGAACCCTCACAAAGTACTAAAAAGTACCTTAACCAAAATACAAACCACACACAAAACCAGAAGCGGTATGGACTGAGCAACAGTCTGATATTTGCGACACTGTTCTGGGAGCTGTTCAGTAAAATATATCCATATGTAAAAGTATATTTTGGGTCTCTAAGAGCGGACCTGCCAATATTTCACAGCTGAAAACCGGCATACTCCTCTGCTTCAGCAGATGGGGCTACTGGCAGAGGAGAGCTGCCTCATCCAGCACAAACAAGATGCAAATGAGCCCCAGGCAGAAAGCAAGAGCTAAAGTTGCATGCAAACAGATGACCCTTTCTGACGGTGAGGGCTGTTCGAAGGTGGAATGTGCTGCCTTGGAGGGTGGTGGAGTCCCCGACTTTGGAGGTCTTTAAGCAGAGGCCGGATGGCCATCTGTCGGGAGTGCTTTGATTGTGGGATCCTGCATGGTGGGGGGAGGGTTGGGGTCACTGGGGGTGTGTGAGGGGAGGTAGTTGTGAATTTCCTGCATTGTCAGGGGGTTGGACTAGATGACCCTGGTGGTTCCTTCCAACTCTATGATTCTATTGATTCTATGACCCCTCCCCCAGGGGAGAAAGCAGCCAGGCAAGGAAAGTGAATGATAGAGGGCACGCGTCCTGACACTCTAGCACATGTATAAAGGTAAAGGTCCCCTGTGCAAGCACCGGGTCATTCCTGACCCATGGGGTGATGTCACATCCCGACGTTTACTAGGTGGACTTTGTTTACGGGGTGGTTTGCCAGTGCCTTCCCCAGTCGTCTTCCCTTTACCCCCAGCAAGCTGGGTCCTCGTTTTACCGACCTCAGAAGGATGGAAGGCTGACTCAACCTGGAGCCGGCTACCTGAAACCCACTTCCGTTGGGATCGAACTCAGGTCGTGAGCAGAGCTTGGACTGCAGTACTGCAATTTGCCACTCTGCGCCACGGGGCTCTTAGCACATGTATACCTGCATGGTATACATGGGCCCATTTTACAGCTGAGGGATACTGAGGCACAGCAGTAAAGAAGCAAGCCGAAACCAGAGAGAGATACGCAGCCACAACAATCAAGAAAATATCCCCCATTTTCCAGACTGGTAGGAATGCTATGCCACTCGATTGCCATCCAAATTAGCATTTGGCTGTGAATCGAGTGCCCTGCTTGGATGCTTTCCATCTCTCTGTCCCCTCTTGGAAACAGGATATGGGGCTAGATCGACCCTTGGCCTGACCCTGCAGCCTTGTTCTGAGGGCCTCCTTAAGCAGGCAGGGCCAAAGAGGCAGCGCCTTCCCCTGCCGGTGGGTGGCTCTCAAGCCCCTCCACTTGTCTTGGGAATTGCACACATTTCTTCCTCACCGGCATCAGTAGACCATAGGCAGGATTACCTAGGAATGGACACCCCCCCCCCTCCAATTTTCATCAAGTAAATAGCTGCTCCTGTGGTGGACGCCGGGACTCAGGAGTGCCTTTGAAGGCTTCAAGCAATTATAGTTTTTCTCTTTCCAAATCGATGTAAGGGCTCTAACACACACACACACATTTTAAAAACAAGATTGTTATTCGTGAACTAGATTGCCTGGCCAAGTCACATTTCTCATTAAAATTTCTGCAGTGTCGGTTTCAAGAGAAAACAGTTGAGGAGGGAATAAAAGATGCAGAACGAGAGAGAGAATGAGAGAGAGAGAGGCCTCCTGGAAGCTGAAAGTCCAGAGAAGGAGCAAAGGAAGAAAAACCGGGGAGCACCTAAAAGTTCATCTAGCCCAGTCCACCACCACCCCACAACATCAGATCAGCATGTTCAGCGCCACAAACAGGAACCAGAGGTGCACCGCAAAAGCTGGGTGCAGAGGAAACCACCGCTGGTTGATTTGCTACCTTCAACCCTGGACTCCAGAACTCTGAAGAGCTGCATGATAGATCTAAATTCAACAGGGGCGGTTTTGCACTGAATGGAAGACTAACCACAGGGCTGTTGTCGTGTCACAGGTTGGGGATCTCACTTGAGGGATGGATGCACCTTTTGCCTAGGATATGGCTAAGCCTACCTGGAGGAGATTCCTTTCCTTACTCTCGCTCCCAGAGCCCTGAGCTGCTGGCAAAAATTGAACCACACATCAGACAAATTATCAAACCCATAAAATAAGAACACACATCAGACACAGAGCAGGAAGGGATCAAATCCCTTTCAAAGTGTGTTTGGACAGGAAACTATCAGCTTTGGTGGAAGATAACAGCTCAGTTCAGAGGGCGGAACAATCACTGCAATGGTCAGAGAAGAGCCTAGCGCAGACTCCGTCCTCCCACGGACTCGTGCGGGGAGACACCATGCCACGGCATGAGCCCTTGCATGAACAGCGGATCCACCTTGAGCTACCAGGCCCTTTTGGAGAGCCCGCAGCTGCCCCTTCCTGCTGCAGAGTCCGAATGCTCGCAGTCACTGCTTTCAAGCCAGGTTGTCTGTGCCATCATCGCTACCAGAGAGAACGCGCCCAGTTCTTCTACTCAAGCCACTCCACAGGAAATCTAGTATCTGCATAGTCCATGTTTATGCCACCCTTCCCAAATGGAAGGGAAGGAAACCTGGCCCTCCACCCCCAAAGAGCCAAGGCCTCCTGGCCAGCCTGCGCTTGTGGCATTTGACTCCTGTCCTGGCAGAAGATGGCAGCAGTGGGGGCGGGTAGGTGGGAGAGCTGCAGGGCCTTTTCAGCAGTTGCCCCTCACCACTCCAGGATGTTCATCAAGGGCCTTACTCACCCACAGCTTCCCAGAACTCTGGTTCCAGGGGCCTTTTAATGACTTGGCTGCGTGGACCGTCCGGCGGGTGGTCCTGGCTCCTTGGCTCCTGACCGTTTCAGCCAGGTTGGGCATCTTATGCACAGCCCTGAATTCTGAATCGGGCCTTTTCCTGTTGCACAGAAATGGATTGGTGGCAGTTGGGGTGGGTGGGAGGGAGTTACCAGCGGTGTCACACTTGCCTAGATTATTGCTTTAGCTTTAGGATTTGTAGTATCCGTTTATTTTTCACGTAATGGGAGGCCAGTGGGGGTATTCTTCAGAATAAAAAAGCAGCAGGCACATTTTGTTAAACCCCCCCCCCAGTCCAAGGACACCGCCATTCACTGCAAACAACCACTTGGATTGTTTGCCGAGTTACCTGGCCCTGCTGAGAGAGACACACTTTTCTGCCTGTCTATCATCCACCTCCACAGTCAGCCAGGCACTGCAGGGGAAACACCGTGGAAATGGTGGCCAAGCGACCCCCACCCCCTCCTCGGCCAGCTCTCTTGGGAGCAGCCTAGAACTTCTGCAAATAAAGCCAGCCAGAAACTGATACTGGCCCAGGACCCAGATGACCCACACACTTGACCCCTCAAGCCTTGGGTGGGTAGTAAGAGAAGTGCGCTGGGCACATGCCCCTTTCCATCACGCGTGGTGCAGATAAAGCAGACCTCAAAAGCTGGTTCCGTGGCATCCTGCCGCTTGAAATCCCCATGCAACAGAGAAACATGGCAGAAAACCCACCCCACTGAGGAACATTTTCCTACAGGCTGGCAATTCTGCGCTCGGTGACTGTGCATTAAAATTAATTGGAATTACTCATGTACATCACACAGGGCCTTTTAAAAAAGGAGAAGTCGACACTGTCCACGCATGCCCAGCAAGCCAGCAGCCAGGGAGAAGACAGGACAAGGAACTCCTTATTTACAAAACCATCTGGAAGAGCCAGGACATAACTTAAGGACTGCGCAAACAAACCTCAAACACACTTATCTATTTCCCGCACCAGTCCGACTGGCCCCGGTTCTCTCAGGGAGGGCAGGATCCTTCCCACCCGCCATCCTCTGCACCACCAGGGGCCTGGACTTCGGACCTCCTGCAGGCAAAGCGGGGCTCTTCCGGTGAGCCAAAGGCTCAACCCGCCCACCTCTCCAAAAGCCCTGCGCTGTCTGCTCTGGCTACTTCTGACCTGGTTATCCATTTCCCTCCTGTCTGGCTGAGCAAACATCTTAGCGGGACTCGTCCTTGGTGCTGACCCATCGCTCTTCCCAGCTGCCCCTTCCATTCCTTGAGCCCCGAGGATCACTTTTCCTTGCTCAAATCTACATCAGTCTTGCGGTGGGAGGGGGGGGGCTTGTCGGGCCCTCTGCAGGGTCACCACATTTTGCCCTCCAGGGGTATCTCTTTCAGCAAAGGTTCCCTGACCAAGGCTTTTGCCCACCTCATGTGCAACACAGACCCTGAACTGTCCCCCCCTCCCCGCGCCTTGTCCTGTCGCTAACACGTTTTGTCATGAGGAGGTTTCTCCCTCCATCTTGCACCCAAGTTTATACCTCTCTCTGTCCCGAGAGGGCAGGGTTAAATTAGCGTGGTTAGCAGGGCAAGGGGCACGGCTCCCAGCCAGGCTTCTAAACAACCTCTCTAGCCTTTGGTAGGGCTGCCAACCTCCAGGTGGTGCCTGGAGATCTCCCAGAATTAACACTGATCTCCAGAGATCCGTTCACTTGGAGAAAGTGGGCCACTTTGGAGGGCGGGCAGTATGGCATTATATCCTGCTGAAGTCCCTCCCCTCCCCAAACTTCGCTCTTCCCAAGCTCTGCTCCCCCCCCCCCAAATCTCCAAGAATTTCCCAGAGTCGGCAACCTTTTAAGTAAGGTTAAAACACAGCACCTGCTTCAAGTATTGGGAAAGGCGCCCTTCAGATGCTGGGACTTGACGGCACTTTCCACCACCACCACCTTGTAGTGGTTAAGAGCGGTGGGTTGGAGCGGTGGACTCTGATCTGGAGAACCAGGGTTGATTCTCCACTCCTCCACATGAGCGGCGGAGGCTAATCTGGTGAACTGGATTCGTTTCCCCACTCCTGCGCACGAACCCAGCTGGGTGACCTTGGGCCAGTCACAGCTCTCTCAGCCCCACCTACCTCACAGGGTGTCTGTTGTGGGGAGGGGGAGGGGAGGCGATTGTAAGCCGGTTTGATTCTCCCTTAAGTGGTAGAGAAAGTCGGCATATAAAAAACCAACTCTTCTTCTTCTTCAGGCTGCAGGGCCTTTTTCTTCACATTTCTGAATACTTCCAGCTGTCCTTGCTGGGCTTGTGTCTGTAGCAGCCCCTCAAGCCCGGGAGATTCCTCGGGGGCTCAGAAGCACAGACAGTGGGACGGAGAGAGCAGGGCTCCCTTTGGGAGGTTAATCATTAATGGGCCTCTGGGTGGTGATGATCGAAGGGCCCCGGGTTTTTTTCCCTCTTCTGGGACTCGCAGAGAAGCCGTCGGTCCTGCATGGAGGAGGCCCACCATGAGAAGCCCCCCGGTTCTCGCCCTGCTGCTGCTTGCCTGCGCTGCTGCTCAGGAAGACCCCACAAGCAGGAGGAGGAAAGGTGAGCAGTCCGATCTTGTGCCATCGGGAGCTCAGCAGTGTGCTTTGGGGGCACTCCCGCAGGCTTTAAAATGGGGCTGTTGCGGTCTGCTCGGCCCTCAAAGGGGGGGGGTTGAAGCTGACCATAGCATGCAGTGGGTCCTGACTGGGAGTCTGAGAGCCAGCGTGGTGGAGTGGTTTGGAGCGGTGGACTCTGATCTGGAGAACCGGGTTCGATCCCCCACTCCTCCACGTGAGCGGCGGAGGCTAATCTGGTGAACTGGATTCATTGCCCCGCTCCTACGCACGAAGCCAGCTGGGTGACCTTGGGCTAGTCTCAGCTCTCTCAGCCCCACCCACCTCACAGGGTGTCTGTTGTGGGGAGGGGAAGGTGATTGTAAGCCGGTTTGAGTCTCCCTTAAGTGGTAGAGAAAGTCGGCATATAAAAACCAACTTCTTCTTCTCCTCCTCCTCCTCCTTCTCAGAAAGGGCTAGCTTCTCACTTGCTTGAAAGCAGAGTTGGCACTGGCAGAAAGGTGGAGAAGGGTGAACCAGAGCAGGGCAGGGGGGGTTGCTCCAGCGGTTAGGAAAACCTTCCAGCTCCCAAAGGCCTCTGCTCTAGAAGCAGAGCCTGCAGAGCCCTGGGCTATCTTTCCTTGTTCCCTTTGCCTAAGGTAAGGCTGCTGTGTGTAGTCTCAGAGGCGAAAAGGCCCCTAATGAACCAAGGACGCTCTCACCAAAGTGGAAAAGAGCCATGGAACAGGGAGGGCTGCAGGTACCCTGGGTTTGACGGGAAGGTTTATCTCTCTAAAGATGCATTTAGGAGTTTGCGAGGGGAAATTCAACTTGAGAGGGGATTTGGGAGCAGAGAACAGCCCGAGAGGAACGAAGTTCACCCCCACCGTCCCTTGTTCTTTCCTGCTCAAACTAGTCCCCTCTCAAAGCTGCTCTTCTGCCCACTCCAAGCCTCACAAGCATTGGGGTTCTAATGTGATGAGCTCCAGGAGGGGGGAGTGCCTTAATACCAAAACCAGAATTCATCACCCAGCCTGGCAACAAACTCCAGACAGACCAAAAGAAATATTTCTTCTCGCAGTGCAGAAATAATTAGTGGACTTCACTGCCACAGAGTATGGTGACTGGTGACAATTTCAGACACCACCAGTGGCCAGGGGGGCTTGAGCTGCGCTGGTTGCTGCTGGAGCAGGGCGAGGCATGCCTGGCGCCTCATGCAGGGTGGCGCTTCGGTCATCCCCCCCAGGGACGAGCCCGGGGAAGAGGCACACGCCTTCTCTCATCACCCATAAAACAGCTGGCCAGGGATGCTCTGAGCCCATCTGCTCCTCCCCTTCCTTGCTCAGGAGGCCGCCTGCACGCGCTGGCCATGGCTTAATGTTAATGCTCAGGCATTTGTTTGCTTTTGAAAAAGACAGGGTTAACCCAAGAAAAGCCACCCAGTTGATAAAACAGAGAGTTGTGAGGCAGGCCAGCCAAAGGAGATAACCGAAGAAGAGCTCTTGCAGTTTCTTGCCAGTTTCCAGCGGGCTGTTACACGGCCCGTTTTGCTGACAGAAACAGGAGCTCCGTCCCCGCACGGAAGTTGGGGACTAGCAATCTCAGCCTCTGCAAGCAGAGCAGCCTCCCCTGCCTCAGCATTTCTGTCCTCGGCAGGGGTTAAGCTGGGCCTGAGGAGGAAAGAGCTTGGCAGCAGGTAGCCTGCGCTCGCCGCCATTTCCGAGCAGCGTAATTAAGTTTTCCTGGCAGTGAGAGGCAGGAGTGACAGAAGGGCCCGTCCACCCACGCGTGCCAAGGCTGGTGGCGAATGTCCCACCCCTTTGGCAAGGGCTCCAGAGGAAATACGGTGCTGACGGCACAGGATGTGAGGAAGAAGAAGAAGCCAATCAAATGAATCTGTCAAAAACATGTGTTGAACTCTGAAAAGCGAGTGGCACCACAAGAAGAGGAGGAAGAGGAGGAAGAGGAGGAAGAGGAATAGTTGGTTTTTATATGCTGACTTTCTCTACCACTGCCCCCTTTATCAGAGAATCCACCTTAACTTCATCAACCCATTGTTTGCTGGTAGGGCATGAGCACCCAGTTGAGCGCAAGGTAGCTTTTCTAATGCCTATTCAGGATGTGGCCACAATTGACCATGTAGCCTAGTTTTTGCAGTACGCAATGTGGATCCATGAAAGACACTGTAAACGGGAACAGGCGAGCTCTGTGGAGTAAAACTGTATGATGATGTTCTCTGCAGGTATTCTGCATGCCAATAAAGGTTTGATTGATTGACCTCAGATCAGTGCTATGATTTATGCATTTTCAAGGAAGCCTCTGTAGCTTGTGGAACTCACATCCCTGAAGCGCATCCTCTCTATCTCTCAAAACAAACCCTCAACGGGTGGGGCAATTTCTTGGCTCAGTTCACCTGCAAAGAACATTCTGGTTCCAAGAACTGGAGAAACGTTCTGCTGGAGTACGAGAAAAGCCCAGCCCAGCCCGATTTAGGATGAACACAGCCCTTGAATCTGGTGCGCAGCCCCCTACCATTAAAATCAACAGACACTGGAATCAGAAGCTCTTCTTACCAGACAGCCTTGGGAGTTCAGGTGGCCGGCAGATGACAAACGGGCTTGTTTGCAGAAGATCTTTGCAGCAGACGATTCTGCCCAGATGCTGATAGCTCGCCCCTCAGCCCACTGCCTCCTCCTCCTCCTCCTATTTTAGAAGTAAGAGGGGCAGCGGGATTAATTAAACTTGGCTGGATTTGCCATTCAGTTCTTTCCCTTCCTGGCCTGCAGACTCCACATTCAATTATTCCAAACTCTGCAAATAAAAAATACTAGCTAGAAACATATGAAATATTCACCCTGGTTAATTATGGATGGCATGATTTAATTTCTCCCCTGGTCTCGAGGCTCTCAATTCAATTATTCCGGGACCTGCAAATAAGAAATACTAACTAGAATCTGTGAAGTATTCGCCCTCTTTAATTATGAATAGAGGGATTTAGTGGCAGCCGAATGGCAAATAAGAAATGTTACCTTCCTGCAAGAACATGTTCCCCAGGCCTTTGCCCCTCACCCCTTTGCAACCTACCCCCACAATTTTTACTGCTCCAGCCCTTCCTGGCAAGAGGGGGTGGGTGTTCATCAGGCACCAGACTTTGGCTGCCATTAAGATTGGCGGCAGGAGACAAGCATATCAAATGCGCAGGGCCCCGTCCACTGGAGAGATCTGACTTCAAGTACTTGAAGGGCTGCCATAGAGAGGAGGGTGCCGAGTTGTTTTCTGTTGCTCCAGAAGGTCGGACCAGAACCAACGGGTTGAAATTAAAAGAGTTTCCGTCTAGACATTAGGAAGAATTTTCTAACAGTTACAGCGGTTCCTCAGTGGAACAGGCTTCATCTGGAGGTGGTGAGCTCTCCTTTCCCTGGAGGTTTTTAAGCAGAGGCTAGATGTCCAGCTGATCGTATGACCTTAGGCAGCTCATGAGAGGGAGGGCCATCTTGGCCATCTTCTGGGCATGGAGTAGGGGTCACTGGGTGTGTGTGGGGGAGGTAGTTGTAAATTTCCTGCATTGTGCAGGGGGTTGGACTAGATGACCCTGGTACTCCCTTCCAACTCTGTGATTCTATGACTTTGGAAAGAGCTGAACCTGGAAGGGCCACTCTAAGAACTGCCACACTGACAAGAGGTTTCCCAAAAGCAGCAATGGGGAGGCATTGCTGGCTTGGGGGAGCACCTTGCCCAGGGCAACCTGGACAGGTGGCATCTGCCTGATGGGCTCTTGGGGTGTGCATTTGGAGATTTTTGGGGCAGAGCCTGAGGAGGACGGGGTTTGGGGGCAGGGAGGGACTTCAATGCCATAGAATCCAATTGCCAAAGCGGCCATTTTCTCCAGGTGAACTGATCTCTGTTGGCTGGAGATCAGTTGTAATAGCAGGAGATATCCTGCTAGTACCTGGAGGTTGGCAACCCTAGGTGTCACCATGTGGTAGCATTAGTCCAGCCCTCTTCGTCCCCAGCAGGTTTTGGAGCCTTGAGTAGCCCATGTGGCATTTGCTACTTCTGTCTTCCCATTTCACATATCAGGAACTGAGGTTGAGATAGGGTTGCCAGGTCCCTCTTCACCACTGGTGGGAGGTTTTTGGGGCGGAGCCTGAGGACGGGGTTTGGGGGAAGGGAGGAACTTCAATGCCATAGAGTCCAATGTCCAAAGCGGCCATTTTCTCCAGGGGAACTGATCTCTATCAGCTGGAGGTCAATTGTAATAGCAGGGGATCTCCAGCTAGTACCTGGAGGTTGGCAACCCTAGGCTGAGAGAATGTGACTTGCTCAAGTCAACAGACCGAGTCCCAGGGAGAGGTGGGACTTGAACCCAGCCCTTCCTAGGCCCCAATCTCTCCCTCTCATTTCTCATGAGCGTGGCTTTTTGAGTTACTGATATTTGAGCTTGTTTTTAACGGTGGCTTGCTGATTTTAAAGAGGGTGGTTTTTTTTGCGAGCACCCCCTCCTCCCAAACACACTTGAAGCCCAAAGCCGTGCTTGTCCAGAAAAAAAGCTGTGCTTCTGCTGATTTATCTGAACTGGCCCTCACCTTTGGCTAGTGAAAAGTTCTGGGGACCACTGGAGGGAGGACAGCCATTAATCTTTAACTAAGGGATTGTTAGCCTGCCATTCCAAAGGTGGCTTCTTATACGGCCCAGGAAGAGGTCAGACACTAACTGAACCCTAACCCTTTTATTAGAATATTATTATTATTATTAAATACTTTGTGTGAGGGTCCTTCCCTTCTGACCAAGAACCTTTAACTGGCTTTGGCAGGAATCAGACCTGGGGCTTGGTGCATGCAGAGCAAATGTCCTCCACTATGACCCCTAGTTCCCCCCCCCTCATGAAGAGGTCTCAGCAAGACAGAATAATAGACCCTCCGACTTTGTGTCTTTCTTTCTGAGCCCCGCCTTTGGCCCTCATTTCTACCTCCAAACTAGCCCTCTCAAGCTGCTACGTACTTTAAGAACAAAATTAGTTCTCCCAAATGTTTGTCTCTGCCGAGAACATGCCATCCAGGTCGGCAAGCCAAGTCCAATATGAGAGTGACAAAATTGTGGGGTCAAAGGTATTCCAACATTTGAACGCGCTGGCTTTTTCCACATCAGGGAAGCATTTATTTGGTACTTGCTTCATTTATACTCTGCTTTTCTCTCCGATGGGGACACGAGAGGGCTTGCGTCATTCTCTCCTCCATTTCATCCTTACAACAGCCGTGAGGTAGTGGTTAGTCTGAGAGTGTGTAACTGGCCCGAGGTCACCCAGCAAGCCTCGAAGTTGGAGCCTAAGTTAGAGAAAGTGAGCCACAGCCATTTGCAATGACAAGTTCCTGGAAAAACAGTCCTACAAAAATTATCCCCCTTCATCTGTGAAAAGTTAAGATGGTTTTTGAACTGGGACTGCTACAATGGGTATCCGGTTACGTTCCTCTGGCGTTCAGTGTGGCCTGCCTGAAATTGCCAATGTAGTTTTCAGCCCTAAAAACACTCAACTGTCTCGCATCATGTAGCCCTCAGAGGACCGTTGCTGAATCATAGAATCATACAGTTGGAAGGGACCACCAGAGTCATCTAGTCCAACCCCCTGCACAATGTAGGAAACTCATAAATACCTCCCCCAGCCACCCCCAGCGACCCTCACTTCATGCCCAGAAGATGGCCAAGATGCCCTCCCTCTCATGATCTGCCCAAGGTCACAGAATCAGCATTGCTGACAGATGGCCATCTAGCCTCTGCTTCAAAACCTCCAGGGAAGGAGAGCCCACCACCTCCCGAGGAAGCCTGTTCCACTGAGGAAGCGCGCTAACTGTTAGAAAATTCTTCCTAATGTCCAGACGGAAACTCTTTTCATTTAATTTCAAATTTGAAATTCCACCTCACTTTCCTTGCTCTCTGGGCATATGTTTATGCCAGCTGACTGGGGGTGGGGGAGAGACTTTGGCACAAAGGAAGAGTTTTCCTGGCAAAAGAGCTTCGTTCTTCCTTCTCTCCCTCCTTTGCTGCCTTTGAAGACTATCTTCAGCCAAACCCCGTTTCGGACCTTTCGGCTGGCACCCTCTCAGTGGCCGCATCCTGCACCTGGCAGAGAAGTCCTGGCCTCGGCACTCCTTTCTCTGCTCCGAAGCGACTAGAGGGCAGACATCCTGCCCAGCGCCAGCCGTTGCCTCCCCACTTGCCAGTGCCAAGGCAGGTCAGGGGAGTTATTCTTAGCTCTAATTAGCACTGCCACCTGCAGCTCTGCAGTGCTCTGGAAAAAAGAGGCAGAGATCTCTCAGACCTTGGAAAGCCACGTAGGAGCCGCCCTCCTGCCTGAGGTGGGAACTGGAACTGGTCCAATGGGGGCTGTCATATAAATCCGAAGCAAAACGGTCCGAGCCAGGAAAAGGATTCTTCCATGGATGGATGCGATGGTTCAGTTTCCGGTCAACTAAATCCTGGTGTCAACAGGCTTTTTGGAAAGTGCCCTTCCCAGGCAAGGATTTGGGCATGGGAGCCCACTGTCCTGCCAGCTGTGCCTAGCAGAGGTTTCCCAGATGTTGACGGCCATGCTGGACACAACCCTGGGCTTTCTAATAGGATCCCAAGTGAGCCTCTCCCTGCCTGGCATTATCCCAAAATGGTCCCCTCGGTCCAGGTGCCTCAGCTGAAGAAAAGGGGCACGCAGACATTTTTTCCCCGCAACCTCCTAGCTGCAGAGACCAGCGGCTGCCACTGCAGCATATGGTCCAAAGAAATATGCATGTGCGCCGGCCCATTCCAGGGACCTCATGAAAACCCTTCTGCTTTATTACATTAAACACAGGCTGTCGGAGTGGCTCGCAATATTGACACCAAATGAAAAAGGGGGAAATGAGGCTACGGACGCCGTAAACGAAAGGTGTCCAGGTGTAGGTTTATGACGCTGGTGTCCACAGCTGTGGAAGAGTTGATACTGAAAACAAAGCCCTCTGGGCCCAGAAGATGGCCAAGGTGCCCCTCCCTCTCACCATCTGCTCAAGGTCATAGGATCAGCATTACTGACAGGTGGCCATCCAGCCTCTGCTTAAAAACCTCCAGGGAAGGAGAGCCCACCACCTCCCAAGGAAGCCTCGTTCCACTGAGGAACCCCTCTGTCAGAAAATTCTTCCTAATGTCTAGAAGGTTTTGAACGACTATCTTGGCATTAGTGGCTGGTGATTTTCTTTGTCTTTGGGGTCTACACTGGGGCTATTTCTTTGTCTTTTGAAAGGGGGGGCAGCACTGGGGCTATAGGCTAGGGCTACCAGAGGGCAAGGGGATCAAGGCCTTACTCAGGCAGAAGAGCCAAGACTGACCTGGATGGACCGAGGGGTGGCAAGCACCTCCTCCTTCCCCTGCAGAGGAATCCCCCCCCCCAAGAACATTCAAATGCACTGGCCAATTCTTTTAGGGACAGACGTCCAAACAACAAATTATGCACGTGCACCATCAAAAGTTCCAGGTTGTTTTAAAGTTTCTCCTCCATTTGGGTGAGGCCAAAGGGTGCTTTGCTACTCTTGCATGTGGGACAGCTGCAAACAGAAGTTGTCTCCCCCCACCCTCAAGTTATTTTGCCTCTGCTAGTTGCCATGCTCTTCCCCAGAGCAGCTCCAGCAGCAGTTGCTCTGCAAATGTTCCCTTATGCCAATTCCTTCAATTGCTTCTGAAAAATGCTTTGCATTTAAGGCTGGCTCTGGGGAAATCTCATTTGGCGTCTCTCCTGGAAACGGTCCTATTTATTCACCCGCCTTTTGTGGAGGCATCTGGGAGCACGGCCTGCTTCAGACTGGATGCGATGGCCTTAATCTTCTGCTCCAGGAATGCTCTGGAATGAGGAACTCTTTGGGAACTGCTGGCCGTTTTCTCAGAGGAGGGCAGAGGAAACGGGGGAGCCGGGGGCCTTGGGGGTTTGTTGTGGAAGTAGGGGTCGCTGGGGGTGTGTGGGGGAGGTAGTTGTGAATTTCCTGCATTGTGCAGGGGGTTGGACTAGATGACCCTGGCGGTCGCTTCCAACTCTAGGATTCTCTCTGGCTCACAGAAGGGGCTGAGCCTGAACTTCTTCCCGACACCAGCATCGCGGCTGGCAGAAGCACTTCAGTCCATTTGCCACACCAGGCATATCCCAGCCTTTTCTACAAAGCTCGCTTCCCTGCAAAATCTCAATCACGCACCCCTACTGGAGAGTTTCCTTGTCCAACTCTGCAATGCAGATACTGTGCTGGATTGGTGGGTTTCCAGTCGTCATTTCCAATGGCACTTGGCACTGCCCAGGACTACCTTGCGGGTGAGCTCACCATTCAGGTGGAGGCCGAACGGTGCAGCCAGGGAAAGCGACTCCTGGCAAACAGAAGCAGCCTTACCGGAAAGTGTGATGTGAAACACCTCTGCCTGAGACCCTGGAGAGCCGCTGCCAGTTTGAGTAGACAATACTGACTTCGATGGACAAAGGGGGGTCTGATTCAGTAGAAGGCAGCTTCACCTGTTCATGTGTTCGGTGACCAGCATAGACCCTCACCATGCTCACAGACTTCCATGCCTATGTACAGCATCATCTTCCCAAGAGGAGTCCCAGACTGAGCGAGAGAAGAGCTGCAGCAGCCCCTTCGTTTATAATCTTAGGAGTCCATCGGACTCCTCGGGGCTCTGCCCTCTCAGAACCCAGGGAGGGGATACCCCCAGTCTCTGAGACACTTCAGCACCCTCACTTTTCACATAAGGAAATTTGAAGAGCTGCCAATTGAGTGACTAAGAGGCAGGGGTGGAGCAAGGACTTCCGGGAAAGGCTCAAGGGCTGGACCACATATCACACATGCAGAGAAATACCAAGTATGAATGCAAGAAAATGTGCAGAGCTGGGATTGGCTGAAGCCAATGGGAGCTACCGTTCCCTCTCCAAGGTGCTGCTCTGGCCTCCCTGCTCACGGCAAGAAGGGTCGGGTGTGAATCAGGGGGATAACCCACCTATTTCCAGCTTTCTTTGTCCTCTATCGCTGTTTCAGCCAATGAAGCATTTCACTAGACCGACGTTCAGCTGTCCCTCATGAAGCAGCCCGTTTGGCCTTCTGAGCACTGAAAGAAACAGAGAGAAGTCCCTTGATTTCTTCGGCCCTGCAACCTCAGGCATTCTCTGAGGCATGAACAGAACTCTGTTGTGAGCAGATCTTCCTTGCCTGGTTGGGGAGTAGGCTCGGGGGCCCTGCACCTATGTCCAGTTATATGTGAGGCGCTTGGAAAGCGTACAAGGAGTTCTTGCAGAGTTTGTTTGTGTGTGCATGGGAGGCTCACTACGTGTACCCTGGAAGCCCTGAACCCACAAAAAGTTGCTAGGCCCAGGTTCTTCCCTCTGAAGCAGCCATGGTCTAAAATAAATGCATTTCTAAGCCAGAATTTTTATTTAATTAAGTGATGAAAGTACTACATTTGTTCCCAGTGTTTACGGCTCACAGCTTGCCTTCTGGCTTCACGCAGCTCCCGTTCCAAAGCTTGGCTGTGGATGAAGTCTTGCTAAAGGCGCAACAGGGTGCAAATCACATTAATGTGTCAGAAATTAAAGGGGTGCCGAAAAGAGGAGAGTCAGTTGGGCGAAACACGAGGACGCAGGCGTCAGAACATCAATGGATGATTGGAGCTGGTTTTGTGACAGACGTACACACTCACCCAGCCTGCCCCGCATTTAAAACAAACGATTCCAACTCCCAGCAGTCTTTTTCTTGGTGAGCCTAGATGGTGCAAAGCAGGAAGTGAGCACCTACTCCGGAGGCCTGTGAGAGAAGGGCTGGCAGCCCCATGTGAGCCCCCCCCCGGGGTCTTCAGAAGGCTGAAGCCCATGTGAACCCCCCCCCCCAGGCCAGGATCTGCTGCTTGCTCTGCGTTCCCCTTAGATGCCTCCAGCTGTTGCTTGGTTTGCATGAGGCGTTCAGAGCCTGCCGGAGGAGAAATCGCATGGACAAATCACAGCTTCTTGACATGAACACAGACAAAGCTGCCTCATACTGAATAAGACTCTGGGTCCATCACGGTCAGTATTGCCTACTCTGACTGGCAGCAGTTCTCCCGGGTCTCAGGCAGGGATCTCTCACATCACCTATTACCCAATTCTTTTTACTGGAGTTGCCAGTAGGAGAGGGGCTGTGGCTCAGCGGTAGAGCCTCTGCTTGGCACGCAGAAGGTCCCAGGTTCAATCCCCAGTGGCATCTCCAGTTTAAAGGGCCCAGGCAAGGAGGTGATGGGAAACACCCCTGCCTGAGGGCCTGGAGAGCCACTGCTGGTCTGAGTAGACAATACTGACTTTGATGGACCAAGGGGGGGGTCTGATTCAGTAGAAGGCAGCTTCATGTGTTCATGTGAACCTGGGACCTGCTGTACGCAAAGCAGAGATTCTGTCACTGAGCACAGACCCTCCCCAAAACAGCACACAGCGGGGGATAAAATCTGTTAATCTCTTAATCCCCTTTTAAAGCAAAAGCAGAAAATAAAAACCACCAGTGGAGGGTTGCAAAACTTGCTTTGGATAACTGCATGGTCTCACACCCTCCAGAACAGGGAGGGCGCTAACCTGTTGAGGGTGTTTGTGACCGAGTCGTTTCAGCACCCGTACCTGAAGCCTCTCTCTCTCTCTCTCTCGCTGTCTTTTCAGGGCCTTTGGGGTCGCAGCTGCCACACCTGCGGAGGAAGGGTGACGGCCACGGCTCAGACACCCGGTTCCTGCTCTACTCCAACACCGCAGAGGAGAGTTGCCTGATCGAGTTCAAGCAGCTGCCGACCCTGGAGAGATGCAACTTCAACGCCTCTCTCCCACTGGTCATGATCGTCCACGGCTGGTCGGTAAGAGGGGACATGATCACCATCTTCAAGTACCTGAAGGGCTGTCATATAGAGGAGGGTGCCGAGTTGTTTTCTGTTGCCCAAGGTCGGACCAGAAGCAACGGGTTGAAATTAAATCAAGAGTTTCTGCCTAGACATTAGGAATAACTTTGTAACAGTTAGAGCGGTTCCTCAGTGGAACAGGCTTCCTCAGGAGGTGGTGGGCTCTCCTTCCCTGGAGGTTTTTAAGCAGAGGATAGATGGCCATCTGTCAGCAATGCTGATTCTGTGACCTTGGGCAGTTCATGGGAGGGAGGACACCTTGGCCATCTTCCCGCATTGTGCAGGAGGTTGGACTAGATGACCCTGGTGGTACCTTCCAACTCTATGATTCTAAATTCCTCATCTGTTCTGGTAAGGAATACACCTGGCGCTGGAGATCCAAGTGCCGGCGCTGCTTCTTCCAAACAAACAACCACAATAAGCTCTGTGTGGGGCTGCCTGTGGACAGTCTTCCAGAAGCAGCCACCAGTCCAGAAGCTGGTGGCCGGCAGTAGCCAAAGAGAACGTTTTACTCCTCATTCTCACACTACTGTTTTTTGGGATATCCTGACCACAGCCTTCCATTAGGGAGCCCCTTCTTTCTGTGGTACCATAGAAAAGGACCTGCTTGATGGCCTTTTCTGCAGGGGGGGGGGTGCTTTGCTTTGGACCCCTTTGCTGGAGGTTAGAGGCTCATCTGGTCCCCTGCTGACCACCACCACCAGCAAAATCCAAGCCCCTATGTCAAAACATCCTTTATTTCAATCGGAGGGGGGAAACTAACGTGTATGGCCAGGCTCTCCTTTGCCAGCCCAAGGCAATGACTACCCTCAGGGAGCTTGGGGTGGGTCAGGGGTTTCTGGTCTGGCCGGCCAGCTCTGTGCTCATCTTTGGGTGAGCTCTCGTCAAGAGCTTTCTTCCTGAGCCTGCAGGTGGATGGAAGGCTGGAAGGCTGGATTTGGATGCTGGCCGAAGCCCTAAAATCTCAGCACCCGCAAACCAACGTGATCATCGCCGACTGGCTCACCCTTGCCTGTCAGCATTACCCCATCGCGGTGCAGAATACACGGGACGTTGGCCAGGAAATCGCTCGATTCCTAGAATGGCTGGAGGTATGCAGAACTGAACATACATACATATATATTCACACACGCACCAAGGGTGTCCTTTGCCCCTGCCGTCATGCAAAGCTCTCATGAAGCTGCCTTATACTGAATCAGACCCCCCTTGGTCCATCAAAGCCAGTGTTGTCTACTCAGACCGGCAGCGGCTCTCCAGGATCTCAGGCAGGGGTCTTTCCCAGCACCTACGTGCCTAGTCCCTTGAACTGGAGATGCGGGGATTGAACCTGGGACCTTCTGCATGCCAAGCAGATGCTCTACCACTGGGCCACAGCCCCTCGTCCTGCTCCCTCCAAAGGGCCTTCCTGGCTGCCCCCTTTGCCCAGAATGGACTTTCACAACCCCAGCATGATGCCCCCTCTGTCCTTCCTTCAGATCCCTCCTTAAAACCCTCTTCCCTACAGCAACTGGAACTGGAACAAGCCCATTCCGCCCTTGTGGATCCCACTTTTTACCGTGATGCTCCTCGGGGCAGGGACCTTCTACTCTGCACACCACCAGGCACAAGGATGAATCGCAGAATAATTGTGTCACTGTTTTGAGCAGCATATCCCTTCCTTCCTAACCCTCTTCTAGGACACTGTCCAGTTCTCCAGAGGCAACGCTCATCTCATTGGCTACAGCCTGGGAGCCCACGTCTCCGGCTTCGCTGGCAGTTTTATTGGGGGTGGAAAGAAGATTGGCAGAATCACAGGTAAGGGAGAAGAACAGGACTATTGCCCAGCCCCGTGATGGCTGGTTCCTCCCTGCACTGCACAGAGCCAACGCTTCCAGGTTTACTTGTACTGTGAATAATTCTGAATATCTGAGCCATGATTCATAGAGTCAACATACTGGGATATTTAAGTATGTATGAACAGGAAATTTCAATATATTCCAAATGAACGCATGAAGCTGCCTTATACTGAATCAGACTCTTGGTCCATCGAAGTCAGTATTGTCTACTCAGACCAGCAGCGGCTCTACAGGGTCTCAGACAGGGGTCTTTCCCATCACCTACTTGCCCGGTCCCTTTAACTGGAGATGCCAGGGACTGAATTTGCATGCCAAGCAGATGCTCTACCACTGAGCCACAGCCCCTCTTCATGAGACATGAAGAAATCCTGGGGTTCTTATCCTGGCTGTGAGTTCATTTGGGGTTGGTCCTGATCCTTCTGCAACTGCTGTCCCCTGTAGAAATCAATACGTCAGTCTTCAAGAGGGAGGGGCAGATAAGTGGGCACCTTTTCAACCAGACCTCCCGGGGTCAATGCTCCCTCTGCCATAACAGCCATTCCAATCTTCAGAGAATTTCCCGACAGCAGAGGGCAAAATGGCAGACAGGAAACCCCCTTGAAGCCACCCTGAAATCTTCAGAGGAAGGGCAGACTAAATGTCTCCTTCCTCAGGTGCACCTTCTGGAAGCCCAAGGGGGAGAGTTTGCAAAAGGCCTTTTAGTGGCATTGGGTTGCAGAGTATTGTCTTCTGGGGCAATGCAGGCTGCCTTCTAGAGATCTAGTCCTACAATACATTATTGGCTATCACAACACGGTGATTCCTTCCGGAATCTAGACAAAGATAGAACGGTGAAGATAAAAGGATGGGTGGAGGGGCAAGGGAGAGAAACACTCTCTCCCTAAAACACCACGTTGTGTACAAAGGCCCAGGTGTGAGGGTCTCTGTCTTTGTGTCTCTGCTTTCCATCACCTGCTGTGTTATCAGTGAACTCGTAAAAGCAGTTCACACCTTCTGGTCTCAGGCGCCAGGCCTGATGGCCCATGTATCTTCCCCCCCCCGCTGTTCTTCCTGCCAGTACTCCCTCAGGCCGATGCGGCCTTGGAAGTGTGATAGCCGCCCAGACTTCCTGGGATCTGTCTGATGTTTTGTATTATGCCAAGCTTGTAACTTCCCATAACAATAAGTGTGAACCCCAGTGCCCCAGTGCCCTGGAGTCAATATATTCTGTAAACCCGTATAGCCCCTCACTTGCAACTTTCTACCTGTGCCTGTCTCATCTCCTGAAGGCTTCAATAAATCGATTGTTTCTGTATCAACGTCTGAGCAACTGATTTGGAGAAGCAAACTCAGAGAGGGGGATCTCTCACATTAAGTTGCAAGTCTTTGCCTCTCGGACTGCAGCTGTACCGCTTTGGACAGAATGTCAGCCGACGAGGACACCACCCCTAACCCCGATGCCCCCAAGGAACCGGACGAGCCGGAGAAGCCGGACCCTAAAGAGGAGGGAGCCAAGCCAAAGAAACCGAAGGGTCGCGCCCCCGACCAAGATCGGGACGGACGTCCCCGGGGGCTCACTTATTGGCTGGACTCTCCCAAGGGCTGGTCGCTCTCGCGGACTGCGGCGAAGGATCGCCGGTTGGCCTTCCCCAGCACGGGACTCGAAGGGGACCCGGCCCGCAAAGAGGCCCTCATGGAGGAAGAACGAAAACAGTGGCAGGAAGACCGCCGGGCTATGCAGGAGCAGATGGAGATCATGCAACGCGTAATGGGTGAGATGGCCACGACCCTAGATGCGCTGAAATTGCAACCTCCAGCCGGTGCTCCCCCAGACGGGGCGCCAGTAGTTCCGCCCGCAACCCCTGCCCCCCCGGCCCGTCGGGACCTGAAAGTCACGTATGACGGGTCGGGAGACCAGTTGACCTTTTTTATGGTCCAAGTAGACATTTTTATGCGGGAACAAGGCCGAACCTTCGTTTCTGAGGAGTCCCGGGTGCAGTACGTGGCTTCCTTACTGCAAGGGGAGGCGGCTGCCTGGATGGTGTTGCAGTATGAACTCCGCTCGCCGGTGCTGCGAACCCTGGACGAGTTCATGGTAGCACTCCGAAACCGTTTTGAGGACCCGACTCTAGGTGAGCGGGCTAAAGCCTCCCTGATGCAACTGCGCCAAGGGACTAAGTCGGTGGCGCAGTATGCAAGTGAGTTCCAGTCACTGGCTAGCCGAATTCTGGACTGGAGTGAGGCTACCTTGGTACAATGTTTCAGGGAGGGCCTCAACCCAGACCTCCAACATTGGGCCTTCATGCAAGGGAACCCCCCGGATGTGGAAGGTTGGGTTCGCCATGCTGCTGACATCGAGAATCGCAAACAACTCCTGAACTTGTCCAAGCAACGGATTGGGCGAGACCCCAGGCCCCGGGGTGACCGTGGCCGGGAACTCCGGCAAGGGGGTGGCGGGGTCCTCTCGGCCGCGGAACGCCGCAAGCGGTTCGAGGCCGGCGTCTGCCTGATCTGCGGGGGAAAGGGTCACTTTGCATCGCAATGCCCCTCTCGCTCAGGCCGTCCGACCCCTCCCCGCCAAACCCAGGCCGAGCCGACGAAACCGGCCGCCGACAGCCAGCCTCGCCGCAGAAGTGGACCACTGAGCCGGCGCTCCGGCGCACCCTCCGCTCTTCACGCACGTCCCCAGGATGGGGCATCCGACTCTACGGTCCCATCGGGGTCCCGGATTACAAATACCGTCTTTGATTCGGACGGCTCCCCGGAGGCCACTACCCCGTCCCCCTCTTCCAGCGAGGAGGAAGAGTGGGAACAGCCGGCAAAAAACGCCGTCGGTCTGCTGTAGAGGGGGCTCCGCAGCAGACCGTCCCTATCGTTGTGCAAGGAGCTCCACCGATGGTAAGCGCCCAAGAGGACAATGTATTTGTGCGTGTCCATCTGTCCCTACCCAAAGGGGGTCCCCCATTAGAGGTCCCCGCGTTGGTCGACTCGGGGTGTGCCCGCACCATGATAAATGAGGAAACTGCCAAGAAGTTGGGTGTCCGGCGCAAGCGGCTTCCGGGACCCCTCCGTTTTTCCCAAATGGACGGGAGTGACTTTAAACGGGGCCCGGTGACCCACAGAACTGCAGCCGTGATTATGTCCGTGGGGGAACATTGGGAACGGTTGTATTTCACTATCGCCCCTATTGTAACCCCTGTGGTGTTAGGGATGAACTGGTTAAGGGGGCACAATCCCTCCATTGATTGGGTTAAACGGGTGCTTTCCTTCCCCGAAAACCCCTGTGGGTTGCATGACAAGGAACGGGTACTCAGGACTCCAGCCGCCGCACTGGTAGGGTCCCCCGCCCCAGTCTCTCCTCAATTACCCTCTGAGTACTCGCAATTTACTGATGTTTTTGATGTTAGAGAGTGCGACGAACTGCCTCCCCACAGAGAAACGGACTGTGCCATCGAGATTGTAGGGGAAGGCAAACTGTCTAAGGGAAAGGTTTACCCCATGAGCCCTAGTGAAAAGACAGTGTTGCGAGACTATCTGGATGTCAATCTGGCGAGGGGTTTCATACGCCCCTCCAAGGCTCCTTATTCAGCCCCAGCTTTCTTTGTAAAGAAAAAGACGGGAGATTTAAGACTGTGTATTGACTTTCGCAGACTGAACGCAGTCACCCAGTCTAATGCTTACCCCCTCCCTCTTATTCCTGACCTTCTAGCACAATTAAAGGAGGGCCGAATCTTCACCAAACTGGACTTGGTAGAAGCCTACCACCGCATTCGCATCAAAGAAGGAGATGAACCCAAAACGGCCTTTTCCAGTTGTTTTGGGATGTTTGAGTACCTAGTCATGCCGTTCGGACTTTCGGGGGCTCCGAGTGTCTTTATGCAATTAATTAATGAGGTTTTGCATGATTTACTGTTTCGGGGGGTGGTGGTATTTCTCGATGACATCCTTATTTACTCTGAAACCATGGAAGACCATGTGCGCCTAGTGCGAGAGGTGCTCCAGCGGCTGCGGGAGCACAAACTGTATGCTAAGGTGTCCAAATGTGAATTCCACCAACCCTCCATTACATTTCTGGGGTATGTGATCTCCCACCAAGGGTTGGAAATGGACCCCGCCAAGGTCCAGGCAGTGCGGGACTGGGAACCCCCCACTACCCGCCGCCAACTTCAGCAGTTTTTGGGGTTTGCCAATTTTTACCGGAACTTCATTCCTAACTTTGCCCAAGTTGCGCTTCCCCTCACTGCCCTGTTGCGTACCAAGGACAAGGGGGCTAGCGCCGCGCTTCCCTCAGCCCGTTTGCAATGGTCCCCCCAGTGCCAGCTAGCTTTTGAACGTTTGAAGCTACTTTTTTCATCCGAACCCGTTTTGGCTCACCCAGATTGCACCAAGCCTTTTGTGGTGCAAGTGGATGCCTCGGATGTAGCCATGGGCGGGGCCCTATTGCAGAGGGATGAGGGGGGACGGTTGAGACCATGCGCCTACTTCTCCAAGAAGTTTTCCCAGTCTGAAATCAACTGGGCCATTTGGGAGAAGGAGGCAGCAGCGGTCAAACATGCCCTTACCATATGGCGACACTTCTTGGAAGGGGCCGAACTGCCATTCGAAGTGTGTACCGATCACAAGAATCTTGAGGCCCTCAAGGGGGCTAGAAAACTCAATGCCAAACAGGTTCGGTGGGCCCAATTTTTCGCTAAGTTCCGGTTCACTCTCAGACATGTCCCTGGCAAAGAAAATGCCCTAGCCGACGCTTTGTCACGACTTCCCCAGTATCGCAACGATTTCGATCGCCCAGTCGACTCCCTGTTCACTCCCGAGCAGCGAGGGGAAGTTCCTAGCTTAGCCGTCACCACCCGGTCCCAAGCCCGACCACCGGAGACCCCCCCTACACTCAAAGGCATCCCGGAAGCCTTCCAACAGCGACTCCGGGACGCCTCCTTGCAGGAGGAGGAGCATCATCTCCTCCCCACTGGTCTGGAACGTACCAACACTTGGTGGGTGCAAGGGGGGAAACTGTACGTCCCCTCCTCTCTTCGCAAGGAAGTATTGGGACTTGTACATGGTGCCAGGCTAGCGGGTCATTTTGGTTTCATAAAAACGCTTCACCTGGTTCGAAGACAATTCTGGTGGCCCGGTATGAGATCTGATGTAGAGTTGTATGTGCGCAGCTGCCCCACCTGCGCCACAGCCAAGAAACGGATGGGAAAACCCCCAGGGCTTCTCAAACCGCTTGAGAGCCCCTCCCGTCCCTGGGAAGTCATCGCCATGGATTTTATCACCGACCTACCTCCGAGTCGGGGAAAAACGGTTCTTTGGGTTATCACAGACCTCTTTTCCAAACAGGTTCACTTCGTTCCATGTGCAGGCCTTCCTTCAGCCCAGGGCTTAGCTAAACTGTTCATCACACACGTCCTCAGGCTACACTCGATCCCGAGGAAGGTCCTCTCCGACAGGGGGGTCCAGTTTGTTGCCAAATTCTGGCGGGCCTTCCTAAAGTTAATGGGAGTGGAAGAGCAGGGCCTTTCTTCCGCCTATCACCCCCAAACGGATGGTCAAACAGAACGAGTAAATGCGGTGGTAGAATGTTATTTGCGTTGCTATGTAAATTTCCACCAGGACGACTGGGTCGACCTGCTGCCATTTGCCGAATATGCGTATAACAATGCGCCTCATTCCTCTACCGGCTTTAGTCCCTTCCAAGTTATATACGGGACGGATTTCGGCCCTTTCGGTTCTGCCCCCGTCTCGCCAGAGCTCCAGTCTACCCCTGACCTTCAGGAGTGGATTCAGGTGGTTAAATCCACCTGGCCATGGTTGCTCAAAAATCTGGAAAGGGCAAAAAGCAAGTACAAGGAACAAGCAGACAAACACCGGTCTCCGGGATGGGAACTCAAGGTGGGGGAGCAAGTCTATCTGTCCACCAAAAACCTCCGCTCTCTTCGCCCCTGCAAAAAACTGAGCGACCGTTATGTGGGACCTTTCCCCATTACCAGAGTAATCAACGAGGTTACTGTGGAACTGGACCTCCCAAAAACTCTGAAAGGAGTCCATCCAGTCTTTCATATAAGCCTCCTCAAACCCTATGTGGCAGCCCCCCAGTTCCACCCCCCTCCCGCACACGAGATTCCTACCGTAGTAGGAGGGGACACCCATTTGGAAATATCCAAGGTTTTAGACTCCAAATGGAAGAAAGGGAAACTGTTTTACTTTGTTCGCTGGAAAAACCTTGGCTCCGCTCATGACGAATGGGTGGCCGCACCCCACATGGCGGCTCCTCGCTTAGTCCGGGAATTCCACCTTGCTTATCCCGATAAGCCTCGTCCTCTCGGGGACCCCGGGGGGGGGCCTTAAGGGGAGCAGAATGTGAGGGTCTCTGTCTTTGTGTCTCTGCTTTCCATCACCTGCTGTGTTATCAGTGAACTCGTAAAAGCAGTTCACACCTTCTGGTCTCAGGCGCCAGGCCTGATGGCCCATGTATCTTCCCCCCCCCGCTGTTCTTCCTGCCAGTACTCCCTCAGGCCGATGCGGCCTTGGAAGTGTGATAGCCGCCCAGACTTCCTGGGATCTGTCTGATGTTTTGTATTATGCCAAGCTTGTAACTTCCCATAACAATAAGTGTGAACCCCAGTGCCCCAGTGCCCTGGAGTCAATATATTCTGTAAACCCGTATAGCCCCTCACTTGCAACTTTCTACCTGTGCCTGTCTCATCTCCTGAAGGCTTCAATAAATCGATTGTTTCTGTATCAACGTCTGAGCAACTGATTTGGAGAAGCAAACTCAGAGAGGGGGATCTCTCACACCAGGATAATGATGCTGCAGGACAGGAAATGACCATGAAGCACCAGGAGGGCCCTCAAATGGGGCCTGCTGCTCTAGGATGGCTCCGGCTCAGCGATGCTTGAACAGAATGACTGGATGGACGGTGGAATCTCCACCACAAGGAAATCCAGAGCCAGCAAAGACCCATTTCCTGAAACATAGCAGAAACTCAGAGTAGACATGACCGCCCGTCCCTCCGAACCTGCCCTTTGCATTTCTGCAGGCCTTGATCCGGCCGGCCCCCTCTTCGAAGGCATGTCCCCGACAGACCGCTTGTCGCCGGACGACGCAGACTTCGTGGACGCCATCCACACCTTCACCCAACAGCACATGGGCCTCAGTGTGGGGATCAAGCAGCCGGTGGCTCATTTCGACTTCTATCCCAACGGGGGGACGTTTCAGCCTGGCTGCCACTTCATGCACGTCTACGACCACATCGTACAGTATGGAATCAGTGGTAAGGCAGAAGGCATGACTGATCGCAGGGGAAGCGAAGGTGCCAAGGATTGCTTTGCACCCATTCCCCAAGGGGCAGGAAACTCCAGGGTACCGGCAACATTAGCCAGCCTTGCAGAACTGTCCTCAGGAGTCTCTTGGAGAGAAGCCATCCCCAAAGCCTGACCTGCTAAGTTCTGCCGCCCCCCCCCTTTTGTTTTGCCAGGGTTCACGCAGACGGTGAAGTGTGCCCACGAGAGGTCGGCTCACCTGTTCATTGACTCCCTGCGACACAGTGATAAGCAGAGCATGGGCTATTGGTGCAAAGACATGCAGACCTTCGACAAGGGCCGGTGCCTCAGCTGCCGGAAGACCCAGTGCAACACCCTGGGATACAGCATCCGGAAGGAGAGGGTGCCTGGCAGCAGCAGGCGGCTCTTCCTCAAGACACAGCCTCACATGCCCTTCAGAGGTGGGTCTCGTCGGGCATCCTGCGTGCTCAGCATTATTATCACACATCCTACATAGGCTCCGTCTCGCTTACACCCCCTGAGCCGTGGTAGAGCATCTGCTTGGCCTGCAGAAGGTCCCAGGTTCAATCCCCGGTGGCATCTCCAGTTAAAGGGACTAGGCAAGTATGTGATGTGAAAGACCTCAGCCTTATTTAACCCCACCTCTTTCCCCCAATGGGGAACCAATTCAAGTGAAACAAATGGAACCAACCAGCCAATCAAGAATATGCCAAATCTGGGGTAGGTTCTGGATCCCTTTCAGAGCCACAGACTAAGAGGCCCCCCCCCCCAGCCATGCCCAAGCTCAGTACCGGTGAACAGAAGAGAAACTCTGCCTGGATCTTGAACACGTGAACACATGAAGCTGCCTTATACTGATTCAGACCCTTGGTCCATCAAAGTCAGTATTGTCTACTCAGACCGACAGCAGCTCTCCAGGGTCTCAGGCAGGGGTCTTCCACATTACCTACTCGCCTGGTCCCTTTAACTGGAGATGCTGGGGGTTGAACCTGGGACTTTCTGCATGCCAAGGAGGCTCTGCCACAGAGCCACAACCCCTCCCTCTTATGCAGCTACTGTGAAGGCATTTGTGATGGCAGCATAATTTGAACCCGGCACTTCCCCAGTTACAGTTCACGGAATGAGAGACCCTCCCAAGATGTCCAATCTTTGATCTTTCCTCACTGGATTTTCATTTCAAGCCCAGCTTGCTGGGGCTGGTGCCACAATTCCAAGAATGTGCACATACCCAAAGGTCAACGTACAGAACAAAAATTGTCTTTCACTGGGGAAACAGTGCGGCTATTCTTTCAGACTCTATCAAGTGATCTGCAAGGACTTTCCCCCAAATGCTGCAAACATCATGTGAGAAACTCAGAGGCCAGGGGGCAAAAAAAACCCTCCACCAACAACACCCCCCATGCTCTTATGCAGCTCTGCCTTTTCCAACCGCTGAAAAGAAGCAGAGATTCCAGTGGCATGGAGTTAGACCTGCCAGAAAATTCTCCCATGCAAGCCCTGTAGCAATGAATGCTGATTCTATGACCTTGGGCAACTCATGAGACGGAGGGCACCTTGGCCATCTTCTGGGCATGAAGTATGTATGGGTCACTGGGTGTGTGTGGGGGGAAGGTAGCTTGGAATTTCCTGCATTGTGCAGGGGGTTGGACTACATGACCCTGGTGGTCCCTTCTAACTCTAGGATTCTATGAACGGGAGCAGTGCAGGAGAACTACCTTGCTCTTAAGTCAATGACATGGCTCTATGGGGAAACCAGCGGCCTTCCATTTTGAGCAAAGCCTACCGAGTTCAAAATCAGGTGCGGGGAGAGAACACAGCACCCTAGAGCATGAGCTGCCCCATAGATAATTCTTGGCCCCCCTGCCGTTTCCCGTCACAGTTTACCACTACCAGTTCAAGATCCATTTCATCAGCGAATTCCAGGAGAAGCAAATCGATCCGACGTTCACCATCTCTTTGACCGGCAGCCAAGATGACGTTGAAAACCTCTCTATGACCCTGTAAGTAGTGGGGCTTCTGCCTCTGCCCTGTGATGCAGGCCCTCCAGAATAACCAGTTAGCCATGGTGATGCTGGATTAGATGGGACTTCACTGGTCTGAACTCCAGCAGGCTGCTCTTATGTTCTTAGGGTGGGCGGCCCACAGAATCTGTAGCCTCGCTGCTTCGCTTCCTCTTGTGCCAATCCTTCTACATACCTCAACCATGGCAGGAAACAAGTGGGGCTGCTTCAGCAGGCCTTTGGCAGGAGATTTGGGGTTCAGTAGAAAAGGAGAGGGCCTGGGGTCATTTTTAGGAGCTCTTGTGAATTCATCCGTATTCATTTTTTTTTAAACGTGGCTGCTCTAGCTAAGAAACAGGACCATGCGGTAGATATTTGCCTGAGTTGTAATCGCAGCGGGCATTTTGACTCCTTTCTCTCTCTTCTTGCCCCAGAGTTGAAGGCATTAGTGGAAATAAAACCTACACCTTCCTTGTCCCCCTGGATATCGATATTGGCGAGCTGATGATGATAAAATTGAAATGGGAAGGAGTTGCAATTTGGGAAAACATCTGGAACACCGTGCAAACCATCATCCCGTGGAAAAAGAGGAACCACCAACCGGGGCTGATCGTGAAGATGCTGAAAGTCAAGGCGGGAGAAACTCAGCAGAAGTAAGCCTGGCAGGGCTCGGCCATCAGGAAAAGCCTCTAGGAGCCAGGAGGAATAGAAGGGCTCCACAATCAATACACCCCACGTAGGGCCACCTTTGAAAACCACTCAGCTGCTGCTGCTGTGGCAGAAACTCTGCAGGGTAACTCCGGACAGGTGAAGAGAGCCAGCGTGGTGTAGTGGTTAAGAGCGGTGGTTTGGAGTGGTGGAGTCTGACCTGGAGAACCGGGTTTGATTTCCCACTCCTCCTACATGAGCGGCGGAGGCTAATCTGGTGAACTGGATTTGTTTCCCCACTCCGACACATGAAGCCAGCTGGGTGACCTTGGGCTAGTCACACTCTCTCAGCCTCACCCACTTCACAGGGTGTCTGTTGTGGGGAGGGGAAGGGAAGGCGATTGTAAGCCAGTTTGATCCCTCCTTAAGTGGTAGAGAAAGTCGGCATATAAAAACCAACTCTTCTTCTTCTGAAGGCAGTGCAGGAACATGGCAGTTCCCAGTCTGGCCCAATTGTATAGGCCCTTCCTTGCCACCATGCCCAATTTTAGGTAGGCACCTGCCTTTTACAGCCCTCAACAGCCACGGGGCAGCAACCCTTAGGGAACGGCTGCTTCTGCATGTTCCTTTCCCAGGTGCCTCAGATGGCAGGACCAAGTAAAACTGGTAAGGGCTAGGCAGCAGGGGCTTCTTGGTTTTGGCCTCCGCACTCTGGAAATCCTTAGCAGACTGCCTCCTTGGCAGCAAGAGGAAGTATTTTGAAACGCTATTACCTGACTAAAACCACAATGCATGTTTGATCAGCTGCCGTGCAGTCTGTCCTGTTTTGATTGCTTTTGCCATTAGCTGCTTTTATTGTGGCAACACACTGGCAGCTATTTCCATCACGACCGGTGCTGTTTTGATGAGAGGTTTTAGAGTTATTCGATTTATTGTGCTGCTGTTTTTAGGATGGGGAGGGGGCTTTTGACAGCATACAGGTGCTTGGATGCCTCCCAGCAGAGGATGACTGGAAAATATTATGAATAGTAAAAGCTAGTCACTTGTTTCCTCCGTCTTCTCTCTCCTGCCCAGGATGACATTCTGTTCTCAAAGTGCCGATAATTTGCACCTCTATCCCGGGCAAGAGAAAATGTTTGTGAGATGCGAAATCAGTTCCCGAAGGCTGAGGACTCAGGCATGAGCAGGATCCGCCCAAACCTGGAGCCGCCTCTCAAGAATTGACCTTCAAGTCTTTTTAGAGAACATTTATTTTTAAAGTGCAGATAACGTATGAAAAAATAAATAAATTACAAAAGAAAACCGACCCAAAAATATAACAGGCTGCATATATTCAAATGAAGGTTATCTAAGGATAGAAATATGGAAGTGTGAAAACAGTTGTTAAATAGACCCAAAAATATGCGTATCTGCAAAGAGCTGAAAGAAGGGAACGTTCATTATCGACTTAATAACAGGATACCATTTAGCAAGAGCCGTTTTGGGCTGGGCCAGCGTGGTGTAGTGGTTAAAGTATCAGACTAGGACCTGGGAAACCCAGGTTCGAATCCCCACTTGCGCCATGGAAGCTTGCTGGGTGATCTTTAGACCAGTTACTGACTCTCAAACCTGACCTCCCAAGAAATACCAAGGTTATGGAGGCAGGCAATGGCAAACCACCTTGAAAACCTAAGGGGTCACCATAAGGTGTGACTTGACGGCACCCCCCTCCCAAACAAAACTCAGTCTACCAAGCTTATTAGGTCTGCCTGGAGGGTGAGAACTTAGAATCATAGCGTTGGAAGGTACCCCCAGGGTCATCTAGTCCAACCCCCTGCACAATACAGGAATTTCACAACTACCTCCCCCCCACACACCCCCAGTGACCCCTACTCCATGCCCAGAAGATGGCTAAATTGCCCTCACTTGTCGAATGGGGAAGGCCTGGGGGCAGTTCCCAGCCCCCTTGCAGTGTCCTGCTTAAAAGAATAAGCAGGGAGAGGCAGCCACGCCACAGAAGAGACAGGCAAAAGCAAAACAGAAAGAGGAGGTCAGGACGGGGAAAAAATCATAAAGGCCAGGAAGACCTGTTGAGGTAGGCCTGGCTCACCAGATCCCACAAAGCAACCTCGATCTTGGGTTGTTGCTTTAAACTGCCACACAGGTCGATTATTCTCAGCTTCCGTCGGGGACAGTTGAGGTGGGGGACTGCTTCTCTGCACGGATTGGACCCTTTAGCCTCAGAAAATGTCCGCGTACACAGTTGTACACAGTCAGCAAGTCTAGCCAGGTACGCCCGAAGGCCCCAACCCAGCCATTCTCTTATCCTATTAAAATCTCTCTCAATCATGACATCCAGCACAGCTGTGCCAATGCAGAACGTCCAAACAAAAATGCCGGCAAAAGAACTGCAGAGCCAGCAGTTCTTTGCATCTTTTGACGAGGCGCGCGTCACAGATGCCGCCCAGGCTCCTCCGCATTGTTCCCCACCCCAGTACACATTCACAAGGCATTCACCAGCACGGCTTTGTTCTCCATACCTTCCCCCACCACCATTTCTGCCCACTGAGAATATAAATAGCGCGCTCACCCAGAACAACTTGAATGCCCTCCTGAGCCATTTCAGAAATCTATACTGAGAGGTAATGCTGGAAGGATAATGACATGGAAAGCCAGGCGGTTGCGTGTTTGGAAATCAATGCCTTTGAGCGCCTTTTGGGACCTCTCTCCCTTTCGATGCAAGAAGTTTGGATGTAGCGGCCCCTTCCCAGAAAGAAGGGAAGCCTGCTCAGAGCTCTGCAAAACACTCACCCTGCCGTAGAGGCGGATTTCACCACATCTGAAGCTGCACTTGTGGCCTCGTAGCTTCCTGTCCTCGGCGGTGACCCTGGAGGCCGAAAACAAAATATTTAAAACGTACACTTAGAAAAACCAAAGCAGGAACCCATTAGAGGGAAAGGAAGCACTCTGCCTGAACCATAAATATTAACGAAGAAAGGATGCTCTGCAGAGCCTTTTGGTTTCTTCAGCCCTCTTTCTGTCTCCTGGGCCCCGAAGAAGCAAGTCCCCATTTCCCCAGAGTCATCCAGCCAGGAGGACCGAGGCTCTCCCCAAACGGGCCGAAGCCCCCGGCAACAAACCAGCCCCCCCACCCATTGCCTTATCACGATGTCGAAGTGCGGGTCGGGGGCCAGCTGCACCCCCCTCCCCAAACAGGTCTCTTATTCAGACCCTGTTGTGATATTGGAAGTATTTCTGAGGTAAATACCTTGATCGATCGATCTCTGCCTGTCTGTCTCTTATTCAGACCCTGTTGGGTTCTGAGGTAAATATCTATCTGTCTGTCTGTCTGTCTGTCTAGGTAAATATCTATATCTACACACACACGCATAGGTATATACCTCTATCAACAATATATGCCTATATCAAATATATAGGCAAATACCTTGCCTATATATTTGACTGGCTAATGAAATAGTCAAAAACCTCTATAAAATCATTTCATTCCATAGAGCCATTGTGCTGTTTTTTGGTACAAGCTATAGATTTGCCTGGACAGACAAAGGCACTGGTGAAAAGTCAGCACATTTTATTCACTAGAAGGGGGGGGGAAACCCCCAAGGTCTTCAACGGAGGAAGCACGGGACATTTCCGCTTCCAGGGGTGAAGGAACTCTCCATTGCGACCCATAGACAGCAAGGAGGCCCCGGCTGCCTCCCCTCAGGTGAGGAGGCTGCCGGAGCCTGGTGGCCCCCCACAGGTAAGCTCCTGCCAAGGGTGGGCTGGGTTCCTCTTCCACCTCGCAGCCCCCACCCCCCCGGCTCCCAGGAAGGGCCCAGGGGGACTGGGGGCTTCTGGTTTCCCCCAGGGTGCTTAGTAGGGATCCCCTGCACATAGGCTGGCTCTCCCCTAAAGCGACCCCACCCCACCCCTCGAAAACCCCAATAAAAACCCTGGCTTATCCGCAGCCTGCAACCAGGGCCTCCGAGCCCCTGTCTGACACGGGAGTAGCGGATAGGGTCCTGGGTGGCCCAGGTTTGAACCCCCGCTTCTGCCGTGGAAGCTTGCTGGGTGGCCTTCGGCCCAGCACCAACTCTCGTCCTGGCCTACCTCACAGGGCTATTGTTGCTGTGAGAGAACTGCAGAGGGGGGAGCGGCCTTCTAAAAAGCCCCTTTGAATCCCATCAGGGGGGCACAAGGGAAGACATGTGCCTGAGGAGGGGCGGCCTCTCCCCCCCCCCAACCAGTGGCGCTCCCTGGCCTCTGACTGGCTGGCCATCAGGACCAGCCTGAGGTTATAATCTCCCGGATTGGTTCAGAGGCCAGGAGGCAGGACTTTGGGCAATGAAGGGAAACATACCCTGCATTAATAGTTGCCAACCTCCAGGTGGTGGCTGGAGTTCTCCCGCTATTACAACTGATCTCCAGGAGAAAAATGGACCACTTTGGCCATTGGCCTCTATGGCATTGAAGTCCCTCCCCTACCCAAACCCCACCCTTCTCAGACTCCACCCCCAAAATCTCCAGGTAATTCCCAACCCGGAGCTGGCAACCCTATGCATGAAACTTCATTTAGAAGACGGCATCAAACTCAAATGTGGGGCTCACTAATCAAGTTCCACAAAGAGGGTCTGGAGGCTGCATTTGGCCCCCTTGGTGGAAGGGTTCTTACCTGCTTTTCCTCCAAAATAGCCTACAAGATGGTGTACAAATGACAAAACAGATCCCGTTAAAACAATCCAACAGAACTAGTACCAGAATCTATTCTATGCCATATGTTTGCGGGGAATGGATGGATAGGTTTGGCACCAAAAAAATGAAGCAATGCTGGGAGGGGCCGTGGCTCAGTGGTAGAGCCTGTGCTTGGCATGCAGAAAGTCCCAGATTCAATCCCCAGTGGCATCTCCAATTAAAGGGACTAGGCAAGTAGGTGATGTGAAAGAGGTCAGTCTGAGACCCTGGAGAGCTGCTGACTTTGATGGACCGAGGGTCTGATTCAGTATAAGGCAGCTTCATGTGTTCATGTGAAACAGTAGGTGCCAGCTAATAATCTGGATGGGAAAGGAATTCCCTAAGTGGGGGGGGGCACTCCAGAAGAGGGCTGTAGGAGCTCATCTTATTCCCAGGAAGCCCTTGAACTGCCCTCCCCCCAGGGATATGGCAAAGGGGTGCCCGGAAACAAACGGGGAGCCAGCAAAGCTCTTTCAGAACTGGGAAGGGTTCTCACGCGCCCTGGGCCTGCTGAAGCTTCTACAGTCTTCAAGGGCAGCCCTATGTGGGATACAGTGCAGTAATCAAGCCTGGGAGTAAGTGGACAAACAGCGGCAAGATGAGCCACGCTGCAGCGAACAACACCTGCACAGCAGGAGGAAACAGCCGATTGGCTTTTGGAATCATGGAAACCTTCGGAATGATTTCATCATTTCTATTTATTAATGCATTTCAAGTTTCAAAAAACCTTACATTTCTTTGCACAATACTTTATTTTTTTTGCAACTTTAGTAAAAATTTCCAAAGTGAACAGAAAAAAAGATACTGTATAAAACACAGTGGACATTAAACCGACAGCAGTATTAGATCGCCATTTGTCCAGATGTTTTGTTTTCAATTTACCAAATTTTGACTTAAGAGTGGAGAGTTCAGTGCACTTTTGTCTTTCGCAGAAAACATTTCAACTTGGACCCAAAATCAATCAGGGCAGCCAGCTCTCTGCCAATCGCCCGAGTCACAGGATAACATGAGAAGCAAAGAATTTACATGTTCCAAGATCTACCACACTCAAGAAGTTACTGAGAACTCCTGCAGAATAAAAGTCATTGATTTAGAAATGCAAACCTAGCTTTCAGTCTTTGCACAGTTTGAAAAACAAAAGCAAACCTAAATGTATTTTAAAATGTGTTTTAAAAGCAACAACAGAGATTGCTAAACTTGTTAAGATCCTTTAGTATTATTTAGAGTCTATTGGTTTGGGGGTTTTCTCATGTACAAAATTTGTCTCTAAACCATGTACAAAAAAGCTGTATTTTGAAAAAAGTCACCACATACTGTACAAGTTTTACAAGGAAGAGATCCCATTGTATTCTCTAACATTTTTGGCCTTGCTGGCTTGCGTCACATTATGAGAATGCGTGTGTAAACCTTATACTCTTGGAAAAACAAAACCAAAAGAAGGACAAGAACCCCCCCACACACAAAAAAACCCACCCTCCCTGGACCCTTAATCAATCTGATTCCTAAGCAAAGCCAGAAATATTATAGCCATCGGCCTCCCTAATTAGCTTGGTGCTTTTGGAAAAACAGAAGCAGTGGCTCACAAGCTTCCATCAGGCCCTCTTCCATTTCCTGCATAGCAGTTAAGCCTATCACAACATCGCATCTGATTTTCCTCTTGTAAAATGCCAATTATTTACACTGGCCATCGAAGATGGGGGGGGGGGGGCAGGCATGCTGCTCTGAGTCTCCCCTCTGCATTTCAAAGGCTCTACGACCCTTCCCCAGCCTACACAAGTTAATCAGGCTCTGGCAGCGGCTGCCGCCACCGCTACATTTGTTTTAGTGGTTATCTTTTTAAAAAAACAGTATCATGCTGAGAGGCTACCAAAATACTTGCTAAAATTAAAAATAATAATATCCACACAGCTTGTCATCTCTCCCAAGTTCGTCAGGACTGGAAACCTAATGATCGCATATTAAGACTATCAGAGCATATCAAAGGAAACCAGCTACCATTGCATGAGAAAAATATAACACACATGTTATCTTTCTACCGAAGCCTGGGGGGAAAAAAACCTGATTATTTAACAGAATAATAGGCAGAGATTTTTCTTTTTGAAAATACTTATATGCAGAGAGCTCTCAGAAGCCAGACAATTTTCATAAAAAACCACAGTGGGAACCTTCTGGCTCGCGCTATCCCCAAGACAGCAGCAGAAAAGGGCCCAATCCAGAGGGCCCTCTTCCTGCACAAGTCACCCCCCGCCCCCCAATATCCAAGTGGAGGGTTTGTGCAGGAGCAGCAATCTGGCTTTCAGGGCTAGAACGAGCATTTGCAGTAATTCTGACCACATTATAGATACATTTAAAAAAAAGAACTGGATTTGATTCACAATTCCTGCCCCTAAAGCAATACAGAATCCTGGACTTTTATACACCACCAACCTCTGTTATCCTGAGTATGTCAATTAAACAGTAATTTCTTCATTAAGAGCGTAAAAGGTTTATAATACAAAGAAACATCCATATTGCAATTCTCTTGTTTTACATTTGCACACACAAGTACGGGTGTACATTAGAAATACAATGTCTGCATATAACAATTTATGTACACTGGCAAAGTAACGTCTCCAGTTTTGAGGCGGTCTAAGCTTCCTAGCCTGGACAGTTGAAAAATAGATAACTTTGATTTGGGTGTGAATGGAGGGTTCCACAAGAGCCACGTTTGCCTGCGAGAGAAGAAAAGGCAACCATGAAGAGCCGAGGGGAGAGAACCACGGTGCTTCAGGTCGGCCGCTGGAGCAGTGGCTTCTCTTTCGAGCGGGGAAACGCGGGGGCCGGACAGGTCCCAAGAAGCCCGCCTCCTCCCTGACTTTCGCTTCCGCTGCTTTGTGAGTTGAAAGTTAGACCGGGGACGCAGGTTTTCTTTGGAGTGAAATTTTTTTCCCACTGTAGGCACTAGGAAGAACCAAGGCAACAGGGCAGCAGTGCTCAGCGTCTCATGTGGCCCATCTGGTAGCTCTCGCGGGGCCTCTGGCGGGGAGGAGGCTGAGCCGTCGGGGGCGGTCTCCGGCGCTTCAAAGTGCCTGCCGGGCAGGAAAGGGAACACGGCACAGCGTCACAAAGGGGCAGCCGCAGCGCTAGAAGCTCACACATTCGCAGTCAAGAGCCACCTTGCCGGCAAAGTGTTAAAATTCAATTTCCCTTTAGATTCTGAAACAATGTTACTGGGAACAGAACCGGTAAATTTAGATAAAAGCCACAGGAAAACTATTCAGTTATATGACAACGGCCGCAAGAGTTGTCCTGGCTACGGTACGGAAGCAAGAAGTAATTCCGGATTTGGAAAGATTTGGAAAAACGTCTGAATACGCAGCGATGGCTAAACTATCCAACTTGCTGAAAGGAAGATTGACGGATGAATTTGAAAAGAAATGGAAGCTTCGTTATGACTATGCAAATCTGAATGTGTAACGTAAGAAATATATACTTAAAAGTGGAGGATAGAAGATGTTAGAATAGGAAAGCAAAGGGGGTAACAGGCAACATAGCTAAGCCAAAGTAGAAATGAAAACAGTAATGAAGTATATTAATGTTAGACATTTTATCACATAAAGAATTGGTTAATCAGAAGATTGGAAGAGCTAAAAAAAACAGGATGTTTATAAAACATAAGTAATTTAAGAGTTGTTGATCTGGTAATTACACTTACTATATGGTTTGTATGACTATGTTAGAAAAGTATGAGTATGTTAGAAAAAGCAAGTATTTACTGATTTCCCTGAAAGATTGACAAGACTTTGTGTATGTGTTTGTTGAAAATTTTAAATTAAAATATATTTTTTAAAAAGAGCCACCTTGCTGGCGTTCCCCCCTTCTCCACCTTTCCCCCTTCGCCCTCTCCCCATCGTACCGGTCAGAGAATGCAGAAATGAAAGGCGGCTTCCTATGCACATGTACTGAAACACACACACACAGGATGCGTTTTAATGACGCGAGCCACTCCCATCCCCACCCCCGGCAGCCCTGGAGAAGGCACTTACCTGGAAGGGGCTTAGGAGGGGGCAACTTGGGGTTGCTGCTTGGCGTGTGGACACTGCAGATCTTAATGAAGCCGGCCATCAGCATGATCAGCGCAATGCCCATCAGCAGGACTGCCCACCAGTGTGCCTGGAATGGCAAAGGATCAAAAGGGGCTTGGTATACGACTGGCCTCGACACGCCCCGGACCACTCCTTTAGTTCCTGCATTTCCCTCCCACCCTTCCTGGTCCCCACCCCACCCCCAACAGCCACCCAATGAAGTAGGTTAGGCTGAGAGGGAGTGGCTGGGCCCAGGACTCCCAGCCCACCGAGCGAGGCTTTCAACCCAGGACTCGCCTGGTCCCAGCCAGCCCCACATGGGCAAGAAAACAGTGGCCCCTTCCCTCTGCTAAATGGGGCCCACGGAAGCCTGAAACGGACAGTGGCGGCAGAATGGGAGGATCTGAAGCCGGGCGGCCCCTTCCCAAGTGCCCATGGGAGGCACATGAAATTTCGCTGAAAGACCCGTGTCGCGGGAGGCCTCATTAGACACAGCGGAGGCACCACAGCAGCATGGCCCCAAGCAGTCACAGTTTGGCAGGAATGGAAAGGAAGAGCAACCAGCAGCAGGCAGACCAGAATGGGCCTTTGACTGGGGTAAGGCGGCAACAGCAGAGAGCAGCTAGAAACCCTTTCTGGGAAGAACAGAATCAGCATTGTAGGGACTTCGTGACAGGACTAAGAACATAAGAAAAGCCCTGCTGGATCAGACCCAGGCCCATCAAGTCCAGCAGTCTGTTCACACAGTGGCCAACCAGGTGCCTCTAGGAAGCCCCCAAACAAGACGACTGCAGCACCATCCTGCCTGTGTTCCACAGCACCTGATATATTCGGCATGCTCCTCTGATACTGGAGAGAACAGGTGTGCATCATGACTAGTATCCACTTTAACAAGTAGCCATGAATACCCCTCTCCTCCATGAACATGTCCACTCCCCTCTTAAAGCCAGAGGCTGAGGACCTGAGGGGGCACTTGGTGGAAGGGGGGCGGGGAAGGGACACCCCCAGGACACAGAGAAGCATTTTCCTACAGTGAGTTTGGTCACTGACCTTGTCCTTCCGAGGATTTCACGGTGACCCTGGCTTCCCCCCTGCCGGGGAGCTGGTTTCAACAAACTGCGACTGGCCCAAGCCACCTAGTCCAGCGTCACGGTTAAGGAAGGGTTTGAAAGCAGACCTCTCCCTTCAGTTCAACCTTCCCATGAGACTCTACTCTTCCCATCTACCTAAAACTGTGACGGTGGGCCTGCAGCACGGAAGCTAGTCTCCAAGTTCCAGCCATCCTCAAAATTCACCATTCTCCCTCTGTATGTTCAGTCAACCTCTTATTTTTGAACTGTGGCCAAAGCAGTGGCTTTTAGTAACTAAAAAAGTCAACTTTGGTCAAATATAATTATTTTTAAATTATCTGACAAAGGCAAGATTTAGCGTAACTTACAGGAAAGATTCCATCCTTCAAAACCTACCACAATCCATTCTGCAATGTTTTCGTAGAGCTCGGGGTTAAAAATGGCTTTTTTCAACCTGGCCAAGGGGCCATCTGCGTCCACCAACCGACACCTCATGAAGACATCGCAGTAACCTTTAAAATCGTTGCAGGGAGATCCAGGCTGCAGGGTGATGGTTTTGCTGTTGAAGTGCTCCTTCCACTTAACGGATCCCGTACTCGCACACGTGTCTGGAAGCACTGGAGGACGCAGGACACAGGGGTCAGGGCCAGGTAAAGAAAAAGCAAGAAAGCACAAAATGTGCAGCAAAAAAAAAAAAAAAAAGGCATCCAAAATGTATCAACAGAGCAGCTGGTTCTTAAGGGGCCGCCTTCGCTAGATAAAAGAATTACAATGAACGTGGGCCCGGGAGGCAAATGGCACCCCTCGCCCCAATTCCCATAATTCTACTGGGACGTTCTTTTGGACAAGCTCCACAGAAATAAACAAGAGGCATGCAAGAGGGTGGACGTGCTGCTGAGCAGCTCCTGCTTGCTTCAGTGCATCTTGCAACAGAGAAACTGCTGGTGGATTGGGCCCCCAGGTTCCAGATCTACCTTTCCCCTGCCCGCCCATTCTGCTGCCACCTCACCTTTCCTCACTGTCAGGCTGCCTCTGAATAAAAGTTAAGCGATCTCCAAGGAGGAATAAACCTAAACTCTAAAAGATTTCCAATACACTACAACTCAGGTCTTTGGCCTGAAAATATTGTCTGCCAATACTGTATTTTACATTCTTCTAGCACTTAAATGGTAAAAGCAGGTTAGCCTTTTGAAAATTGACTGAACAAACCCCAAAAATTACACTTTAATCCTCAAAGACCTTGAGGAGGGTCTGTGGCTCAAAGGAAGAGCCCCTGTTTTGCACGCAGAATGTTCCTGGTTCAATCCCCAGCATCTCCAGTTAAAAAGGATCAGATAGGAGGATGTGAAAGACCTCTGCCTGAGATCCTGGAGAGCCGCTGCCAGTCTGAGTAGACAATACTCACTTTGATAGACCAAGGGTCTGGCTCAGTATAAGGCTGCTACATGTATCCAATGGCCAAGTGTTTGCTCCCTTGCCTTCCCACTGACCTACCATGTTTGTTTAACTATCCACTGGCAAGAGTCTGACGGTGACAATGCCCCGTTTACCATTCATCACCCCCAGTTCTCCTTGAAGGGCAGCTTACTTTTCTCCATGCAACAGACGTGGCACAATTCCTTATCATCCTTCGCATCAGTGCTGGCACAAGTACATTCTTCCAAGCCGTACTTCTCGCAGATAGAACCAGCACATTGCTGTCGAGGGAAAAAAAAATTCTTACCCAAACAAGCTTCACATCCCTCGGTTAAGCAACAAATTGAAGTGGAGAGGAAGCCAGAAAACGTTTCAAGCATCCCGCTACTGAAACAACTCGGTCCTCTCCCATAGCAAAGAGGCCCACTTGCTTTGGGGAAGGTCAGCCTCCCACAGAACAGCAACCTCCAAGCCCCTCAAGTAGCACCACAGACTAAACCAGATGGCCAGACTGTGCCTCCTTTTTAAACCCCTTCTGCACCACGCAGGGGAAAGCATCCTCCCTGTGCAATAGGCATCCTACGGACAGAAACTCTTTTGCCTAAGTAAAAATCCATTTTCATTCCTCCCCTTCCAAAAAATCACTAGAAATGGTGGAAGCTGGAGATCTGGCAGCAAAAACACACACACAGATGAGGCACTTTGGGGGGGGGGGCTAGTTCAAATCTTGCTGGAGATACAGGAAGTGGAAAGCCAGGACTACGTTGGGTTAGAGTTCAGCTACAGCAGCCCTGTCTGTCTGCTCCATGGAAGATGTGAAAGGCAATAGGATGCGGGGGAAGTTATGCCCCCCCCGCATTTCTTCCCCCAAATCAGCAGAAGATCCACCTCCAGTAGCCCTCTTTGACCTTCCGTCTCCAGACCCCAGAAAACATGGGGTCAGGATGCTTGCCTAAAGCCCGGAGAGCCCACCCCCCTCACCAGCCCACCTCTGCAAACCCCGGTGTGATGGGGTTGGGGTGAGACTCAACTCCAGAGCTTTCTCCACCGGCTAAGCTGAGAAAATGGGGGGGGGGCGATCCTCATGGACAGAGAGCAGGTCTAAAGAGCAGGGGGAGACTCACGCCATTAATGCAGACTTGCGTATTGCGGTTGCAGTCGGTCAAGTTCGGCTTCGGGGCAGACGTTGGGCAGAAAGACGTGTTGCCGTTGCACCTGCCTTCCTCCGCGCACTCCGAGTCGTTGCGGCATTTGGCCCCTTGCCTCCGGAAGTCGCACTGGGCTGTACAACAGGGGCCTTGGCTGGGACTGGAAAGCAAAAGGAGCAGCCCGTGATAAGGGCCCCCAGAGCTCCTCCGAAGGAGACCCCCGGCCCGCAGGCTGTTTGTTGCCCGTACAGGCCAGAACCCTCTGCACTCATCAGGCACGTGCGGCCGAGAGGAGGGGGAGCCACTGCTGGGCCTTCCACACCGACGGCGGCTCTACAGAGGAAGGCTTCCCCCTCTGATCCCCGAGAAGCCGCAGCTCCCAAGCCCAGGCAGACGCCCATACCTGCACCGCTTGCCTGGCCTCAGCTTGCACTTCTTGTCTTCCGGCTGGTTTGCGTCATAACAACAGTCGTCTTTGCACTGGTCGCTGTAGCCACAGTCGCAATGCTCCCCTTGTTCCACCAAGCCGTTCCCACAGATTGGCTGGCCAGACTCTGAGGACCGCCAAAAGACAAAGGCCGCTCACTGACTGAGGGGGCAGAAGCCCTTGGAAGCACACCCAGAGAGCGTGCAGGGATGTGACGGGGCCCAGCAGCGCACCTCTTCTGACCCACGCCCACTGCTGCAGCTGAATTGCCCCGCAGATTTTTTTGAATTTTGCATGCTGAACCGTCATTCCGGAAGTGACTGCGAAGCCGGCAGGTGCGAGCTAGCTATGCACATGCTAATGGCTATGCAAACGAACGAACGAGCAGGTGAGTGGGGGTGTGTGGAATTTCTCCTTTTGGGTCGGGACCATGAATAGGCATTTCTAAAGTCGCATTTTTAAAAAGAACTTTGAATCAGCATCAAAATTGACCATGCATAAATGGCCTAAGAGTACCGAGCCTGCCTTCTCCCAGAAGAGCACTGCCTGGGCCCGAGGGGGCTGCCCTCTCTGACGGGAGTGGGAGCCAGACCTATTGAACGTGACACCCTAACAGCAAAGAAAGGGCACCTGGGAAGACAGCGCCAAACCCAGTCTCTTGTACCGCTGGTGTAGAAGTCATGCTGCCAACGCCTCACCTGAGCAGCTCCCAAACCAAAGCAAGCTCAAACGATTAACTCACAAGAACAACTCGGAGGAAAGACATACCGACAAAGCAATTGTTCCGCTTCTTTTCCAAAACTTGGCTGATATTCCGAATGCTACACAGAGAGAACTTGTTGTTGTTCAGCTTGTCACCAGACGTGGCTCTCGCGTACATGATGTAGTTGCCGTTTTCTTTTTGCCCTAAGTTCTTAGATTCCCCTGGAGTGCATTCTGTTCCAGAGTCATGCTGAAAGAGAGAGAAGTGGCAACTTTCTCACGAAAACTATCTATTTGCTGCTACCATAGACGCCTGTACAGTATCAGTTGTACATAAAACATGACAGATATTCCGGTGGGGGGAAAGAAGAGGAAGAGTCATATTTGCACACAACTTGCCTGTAATTAACTTAAAAACTCTTCACAGAACATTAAGCAACTCCATTAAAACTGTTTTTAATCAACGTGCTAAAATTACTGTTTTTATCCTGGCTTATCCACTAATAGCGAATATGTTGTAATGCCCAGGCCTCATTTATATGCTGTAAACAGTTTGCATGCAGGCGGAAGCCAGCTTCGTGTATAATGGCAGCAAATCACTCTAGCATCAGAGAAAACAATGAAGTTTTAATACCCCAAAAATGCTTTGCACATCCAGATACGAAGCTCTTAAGTTCAGCACAAATAAATGGGCTTTGCGGACTCTGGTACATTTTGTGTTCTAGATGCAAGCGCTCACGACCAACACAACTTGCGAGTCAAAAAAGCCATCATAATCGGTAAGCCGGTGCTGATTTTTTCTGAAGCGCTGACATGAATCCCCGTAAGTTATACTGACCACTACTGAAAAATTGGTAGAAAGAAAAATGAAACTGCTTCAAATTATGCCGAAAGACTCTTGCTGTTTGTATACTACCAAGCTTTTACCATGTACCTAATTTATTGACATAGCATGCCCTCCATACCTGGGCACTCGACTGGAAGCCAGCCCCTGAAGAAGCCCAGGCTACCCCTCGCGTTCATTTTATCAACACTTTCACAAGACAATACTGTCTCCGGCCTTGTTAATATTTACCTTGGAGAAGCACCCAAACATAACTTATGTTTAGCCTGAAGAGGAGAAGACTGAGAGGGGATATGATAACCATCTTCAAGTACTTGAAGGGCTGTCATATAGAGGATGATGCCGAGTTGTTTTCTGTTGCCCCAGAGGGTCGGACCAGAACCAACGGGTTGAAATTAAATCAAAAGAGTTTCCGTCTAGACATTAGGAAGAATTTTCTAACAGTTAGAGCAGTTCCTCAGTGGAACAGGCTTCCTCGGGAGGTGGTGAGCTCTCCTTCCCTGGAGGTTTTTAAGAGGAGGTTAAGATGGCCATCTGTCAGCAATGCTGATTCTGTGACCTTAGGCAGATGATGAGAGGGGGGGGCATCTTGACCATCTTCTGGTCACTGGGGGTGTGTGGGGGGGAGGTAGTTTTAAGTTTCCTGCATTGTGCAGGGGGATGGACTAGATGACCCTGGTGGTCCCTTCCAACTCTGATTCTATGATTCTAAGCAACACCACCAATTGGCCAGGAAATAAAGCAGACTTCAGAGGTGACTGAACAGGCACCACTTCCTAGAAGAGCACTTGCTCTACTGCGTCTCAATGACATAAGAAAATCAGGGGGTGCCAGGACACACCTGGACCATGTGGCTTGGCCGGGGGATGCTCTGCAGCATGCGGGTGCACCCCCATGCCACTGGAGGAAAAAGTGACTCTGTGCCATTGGCTTAGTGTTGGGGGAGAGGGAAGGAGATAAGGCTTTAGCAAAACTCTGTAGAGTTTCTGAAGACCAGTGACAAACACCACGTACTCACCGGAGAGCCAAAGTTATGTCCAACTTCATGCGCAAAGGTGATGTGAGAGACTTTGGGAGGGACGTGAGAGCCGTAATTCTGAACGGTAATGATACCAGTGTTTAAAGACTTCTTTTTGCCATCGGAATAAAGTTTGCTCTTCTCACAGATTCCACCCGAGCTCCCTGCAATTGAAGTAAAACGGCAGGGAAAGGGTTTCTGTAGATGCCTTTAGGACACGATGGAGAGAAAATAGGAGGAATGCTCCCTACACAAACGCCGCAACAGCATTTTCCACTTGAATCACCTTTATCAAAAACATCTTTATAGTAAGCTGGCATAATTTGTGGAGAGTTACTTTGACAGTAAGGACGTGTGGTCATGAACGCAGCTGCAAACACCAGGGCTCTGGAGACCCTTTTCAGCAGAAAGCCTATCCTACAACTAGTTTATCCCAAGGTATGAATTTCACTGCGATAGATGGAGCTATTTTACCTGGCTGGCACATGAGAGAGGGCCTTTTCGGTGGCAGCCCCACAATTATGGAACAACCTCGCCAGGGAGGTGGGCCTGGCCCCCCTCACTGTCAAGCTTCAGCAGGCAGTTGAAGACAGTTTTATTTATGACTCCATTTGACTGATTTAGTTTTTACTTATTGGCAGTCCTAACTGGAGATTTTAAATTGTGATTTTGTATGGGGTTTTTATAATTGTTGCTTTTATTACGTTTTTAAAATAATTTTTATTTATAAAATATTTATATTTATATTGTCAGCTACCTTGAGTTCTGCAAGAAAGACTGCTAATAAATGCTTTAAATAAATCAATATATTTGTGTGTGCTCTCCTTTCTGATAGCTCAGAATCTCTACAATAACTGTAGGGTGGGCAGGTGGGGGCCGTTTTGCTTTCCTAACGATCCCCGACGCCGAAGGGGCTCCTCTTGGCCACAGGAGAATGAACTGACATCCTGGGACTCTCTGCTCTTTTTTTGTGTGGTTGGCATCCAATTTAGGCACCACCAGGATACGCAAGAAGCTAAGATTCGTGGCTCAAGCCTGAAGAGTTTCTTTCAGAGTCCCTTCAAGCTGCTCCGGGGATTTCACCACACCAAAGAAGTTCGTTGTCATGTGCAAACATTGCTTCAATGTCTTGTTCTCTCTTACATATTTCCCAGGGCATCTCTGCCCTTGTTCTCTGCTTCCAGAATTCTACCATCAAGATAAGGTAAGAACCTCTAAGGAGATTAGCACGTGGTTACATGATCTGAAGATTCCGCAGGAGAAGGGGGCAGGGCCGGCTAAGAATTCTTGAGGTCCTCAGCGCTGTGATTTTTAGATCTGAACATCCCCAAGTGCCAAATCCCAAGTGTTTAAATAGCATGCACTTCATTTCTGCAAACAACTTAGAAGCCTAAGAATATCTACTTATCCAGGAAACAGGGTGACTCATTCTTCACAGCATATTTACAGATGAACTGTGCTTTGGGAAGTCTAGGTTGAAACCATGGGCGGACTAAAATACCAGTTAGGCAAGTCACACCCGCTACAGTGATACCACAGCTATCCAAGATAACCTTCCTGAGGCAGTAGAAAGGAACAAGAGTCCAGTAGCACCTTAAAGACGAACAAAATTTCTGGCAGGGTAAGAGCTTTCGTTCCCCTGCACCCCCCTGTGGGTAGAAAAACGGCAGCTGCTGGTCAATAAACAAGAGAACCTATTCCCAACCAATATCAACAATCCTGAGTTTTATTTTGTAGATATTTTCTCCTACTATGCCTGCTCCCACCCCATTCAAGCCTGGATCTGCATTAAATAGTACTGAATATCTGCTGCCAACATTCACACAGTCGAAAGGACTGATTTCCTGTCTGATGACAGATGGTATTTCTCCAACAAGCAACAGTAGTGTTAAAAAGAGATTGAGTCTCTCAGTATGTTGCAATTGACCAGGCATGAGCCACAGTGCTTTTCTTTTGGCCCAAGAGCTTGCCGTAGCAAGGCTCCTGAAAACATCTCCACCCGGTCCTTAGCTCAACATTTTAATGCGGAGAAAAGCCTTGAGTCAGGCAATTTTAGAGCTGTAACTCTAGAAGGTTCTGAGCAACTCTTATGCAGGCACAAAACCCACGGGGGTCCACAGAGATGTTTTAAATCAGTTCAAACTCTGGTCGACCACTCAGTTTGCAGAGGCAGGACAGAAAAAAAGCTGTAAATGCACACAGCCACAACTGTGGTCCATCTTGCTCAGCAAGCTGCTCTCCAGCGATACAAGCAGGCTCTCCTGACTTGCCAACAGAGAGCCTTTTTAATCCAAAATGTCCAGCCCGGGACTGTTCACACATGACCAAAGCTCCAATATTTAAAGTCTGCTTACCCGACGGCGCTCCTACCCAGGCCAAGCCAAGGACACCGTCGTCAAAGTCCCGGTCCGTGAACACGTAGGCCAGGCAGTAGTCGTCGTGGTTCTGCTCCGAATTGAGCTCCAGGAACTTCTCCACACCGATGTTAGGGAACCGGAAGGGGTTGGTAGGGTCTTTTTCATCTTGCGTAGTGTTGATCTAAAAGGAAGCCGCAGGTTGTCAGACAGCACTGGAAAGGCAGAGTAAAAAAGCCTTTCGAAGACTCTCGCTACAGACAGGGGCCTTTGCCTCAAAGTACCAGGTCACAAACATTATACGCATCACTCCTTTTCACTAATTAACCCTTCAGTTGATGACTCAGGTGAACAAAACGCATCCATCACAAAGCTTTCAGAGATGCCATGAAGGCCCTGGAGTTTGATTCGCGAGGGCGTTTTCAATGCGTTTGTGTCATTGACCAATGCCGCACTCAACCAGAGGCCAGAATTCACGCAGGATCGGACCTACAGTCCAGACACTCATGGAACAACAGGGAAGGCTAGTGGGGACGATATGCGCTCCCATGCGTGGGGACCAGAATGATGGGGAGGAGTGAACAGGAGGAACGCATGGAAGGCAGCGTTTCATGCCCTAATGTGACAGGAGGGCAGTGGCACAGAACGGATGCTGGACCAAAGGCAACTGAAGCAGTTTTTCAACCCCGAGGCTTGAATTAGTCTGCCAGATCCAGGGACCTCAGAGCAGCATATGTGAGATATTGCCAATTTATCCACCCCCCTTTAAGGTAGGTTAGGCTGAATGTGAGAGACGGCCACACGTTCCCTCTGGGGATGAGCTGGGATACCCAGATCCAAGTCGAAAACTACATCCCACTTCTTGGGACTTCCCAATAATCCAGGTTTTGTCAAGCTTGGCCAGTCGCTTTAGTCACTGATGTTTTCCTGGAAAAAAGGAGCTGTACTCAAGATCTTTGTACCCCAGAACTGCTAAAAACCATGAGCGGGCAACTGGAGCAGAGGGAAATTTTTACCTGGCAGCAGAGAAGCTAGCCAGAGCGTGTGCCAGTGACGACGACAGAAGCCCAGAATTCAGTCACGGGATGCTTACCCGTATTCGTTTCACCATAAAACTGATGTTCCGGATTCCTGAAAAATCTGTCGACTGGTAAATTGTGTCAATTGCTTTAACATGGCTTGATATCTGAAAGAGAAAAAGCATGCAGATGCTGACAGCAGAATAAAAGGTTCGGTTATCCAGGAAGCAAGGAAAACAATTCTTACTCTCGGAAGCAAGGAAAACAATTCTTATTAGACTAACTGGTGGGTGGTACAGGAGCACCCCAGGCAGTAACTATCACCAGGCAGCAGCAAGCAGAGTTGAAGCTGCCTCATACTCAGACGGGAAGTGGCTCTCTAAGGCCTCAGGCAGAGGTTTTTCACATCATCTCCTGCCTGGTCCTTTTAACTAACTGGAGATGCTGCCGGGAATTGAACCTGGGACCTTCTGCATGCCAAGCAGAGGCTCTTCCACTGAGCCATGGCCCCTCCCTTTTAAGACAGTCCAGGTACCTTGTGGCTTAATCACAAACCTTCTAATCGTATTGAAGATTAGTGGAGGAGAGGGATGCTAATGGCCCGTGTTGTCAAAGGGCGGGATCCAAGGGAGGACACACGCGCCCAGGAAAGAACAGCACAGGCCTTGCCCTTCCCGATTCTGTCACAGAATCTGTGTCCATAGACACCAGCCAGGCACTCTGCAGGCCTTATGACAGCTCTCAGCAAGGAACCAGGGCTGGCGATTTTCTCAAAACGCACGCAGGATCTTGGCCAAGGCACATATTCAAGTCAGCTCTCCCGTCAACAAGGCTATAAACTTGAATCCCCAGCCAAAATGCTTATAGTAGTAATTAAACAGCCGCTCTGCCTTTCACAAGTGTCCACAATTGCAAGAAGATTGATTGATCTCAGTGAAATTTTGTTTTTCCCCCTCACCCTGGCCTATTATCTGTTCTAGACGTGCACAAACTGCCGTATTTCACATCCGCAAAATCTCAGGACGGTACTGACTCCGTTACTGAGAAGACCCTGTTGCCCAAAGCAGGAGAACAGTTTGTTTCCACACTGCCCGCAGCCATCCTTGAGAGCGGGCTTCCGAGAGGCTGGCAGAGCCGCTCCAGGCCTGACGGTGGCACAGAGGCCCTTGCCTTCCAAAGGCCAGCAACGCTGGCAACCAGGACCCACTGCTCACCTGTGCAATCACGGCTTCCCTCGTGCCGTAATATCTGAAGAACAAGTGGTCCGTCTGGATGAAGAGCTGGCAAGTGTTCTTCTCCGCTTGTGTGGCTCGCTTCCTTCTTAGCCGCTCAGGGCCAGGATTGGCAGGCTCTTCTGAAAGTTTCTGAAGCATGCAAAGTCAAGGGCCTTATTAATTATAAACTACACCTGTACACTGCCTATCACTTCAAATGAATATAGAACAACAGTTAAAATGCTGTATATCAGTCACTCCCAATGTGGAACCTCCACATTCAGAGGCAGCAAACCTCTAAGCAACAGTGCCAGGAGGCAATGTCAAGGGAAGGCCTCAGCCTCTCTGGTCTGTTTGTTGGCCCTCCAGAGGAACTAGTTGGCCACTGTGGAAGAGAGGATGCTGAACCAGATGGACCACTAGTCTGATCTGTCAGGGCTCTTCTTATGTTCTTATATCTGTGGGCACCATGGTACCTGCAAATGTATTTCGTGGTGCACACTTGCCACTTAACAAAACTGGTGACCTCTGCTACACAGAAATATACTGACAGAGACAATCTAAGCTTCTGAGACCCCTGTGTCAAGTGATCTTGTTAACAGGCTGTCCATGTGCCAGAGACAGAGGCCCTTTAAAAGTTAGTCCTGATATGGGAACCGCTTTCCTCTAATAACGCAAGAAGAGCCACGCTGGATCAGATTTAAGGCCCATTAAGTCCAGTATCCTGTTCACATAGTAGCTAACCAGCTGCCTCTAGGAAGGCCACAAGCAGGATGACCGCAACAGCATCCTCCCAGCAACTGGTACAAAGAGACACCATTCTGCCTCTGGTACTGGAGGAAGTAGATATCCATCATGCCTAACAGCCACTGATAGCAGCCACCATCCTCCATGGTATGTAAGGCCTACACCATGGTGCAGAGGTAACATCTAAAAGTCCACAAGCAGCTGAAAAGAGAAAACCATACGGCTCTCTCCTGGCACATTCTCTACACCAGTGTCCCTGTGGCCAGCTCTGTCCATGGGGTTGCAGGTCTTTCCATGTTAGTTCCACAAGGGGCTGGATCTATGGAAAAGGTGTTTCCATGGTGGGCCTCTAACCTGTAAAGGGCACCTCAGGTAAACAGGCTACGCGTTATCTGTTAATTTCTGCAACATTAGTGTGCCAAAGCCTGTGGGGGGTATCCTCCATGATGGTTGTCACTTTTAATGGGAAACTGGATTTGACGCTCCTTTGTGCTACCCAGGATTAAAACCGCTTGAAGCAAGCCAAGCTGTCCTATCGTCCCATTCGCTGGTACAGTGATGTGTCTCTCAAGAATGTCTGCCTCCAATTAATCTGGCACACAGAAAGTTTATCCAAGGACTAAGAGAAAATAAAACATGCTCACGAGCCAGCTGAATGCATGAATGAAATTTCAATGAATAAAGGCGCACTTCTGCAGCCGGAGGCCATTCTTAGCCAAGCTTTTAGGACTGCTGCTGACAGGTATTTAAAACGTTCTTAAAACCTGCAATTAACTTTTTAATAGAAATCAGAAAACCTAATAAAATCTTCTCAGCCAATGGCATCCATGTTCTTGCCTCTGTAAAAAGCTTCAAGGACTCCACAATTTTAAGGCGAGTGCAAGGCTCATGCCCCATTTCCAGGCAACACGGCCTGGGTTCCAAAGATCTGTGCACAACCACCTCCGCCTGTCTACGGGGGCTTTGGCTCCTCCCCCAATGCAGCTGCCCCACTATGTGGCTAAATGGAGGGAAGAAGAAGAGGAAGAAGAAGAGGAGTTGGTTTTTATATGCCGACTTTCTCTACCACTTAAGGGAGAATCAAACCGGCCTACAGTCGCCTTCCCATCCCCTCTCCACAACAGACACCTTGAGAGGTAGGTGGAGCTGAGAGAGTGTGACTAGCTCAAGATCACTGAGCTGGCTTCGTGTGTAGGAGCAGGGAAACAAATCCAGTTCACCTGATTAGCCTCCGCTGCTCATGTGGAGGAGAGGGGAATCAAACCCGGTTCTCCAGATCAGACTCCATCGCTCCAAACCACCGCTCTTAACCACTACACCACGCTGACTGGCAACTTTAGGAAGTAATCCAAGACAATGGTGGGGCAGAGGTGGCCGGACGTTAAGAAAGGTAAAGGTAAAGATCCCCTTGGGAATGCACAATGTCTTAGTCACGCCCTAAAGCGGCCCGGGCTTGTGCTTGCAAGCTCCCTGATGTGCAAAGGGGCAAATAGGAAAGCCGTGACGCTGTATCAAGGAGATACATCAACTTCCAGGACATTTTCTACCTGGTCTGTTGGCTCTTCCACACCAGTCATTTGGTACCTCTTCATTCTTTCAAACACAGAATGATCCGCACAGCCACCTTGCGGTCCATATTTATGTGGGTATCCTAAAATGCAAACCACATTTCTTGACTTTAAATTATGAAACAGAAGGCAAAAATCAGCGAAATAGAAAATAGTGAATCTTTTGAGCTGTAACAGTCCGCACATTTTTGCAAGAAGCTCTTTTTAGATTACGTTTTTTAAAATACAAGAAGAGGCTGGACTCGTCCCACATTAAGATGACAACTTCGGAGCAGCTTAAAAAAAAGCTGTTCATATTTTGATTTAACAACACATGCCGACAAAGCAGAGTTCCATAGGGAGCAGATGTTCTACCTCTAGCATATTTTTTGCTTGGGATGGGGAGAAAAATCAGCTAGCAGATATGTACAATTGAAAGCTGTTAACACCATAAGGATACCTGACAGGCCTGGTCTTTCCTTAACTCTCAGAACCCCCATAAAGATGGGTATCCAGGGTTACCTGCCATTTCATAGAATCATAGAGTTGGAAGGGACCACCAGGGTCATCTAGTCCAACCCCCTGCACAATGCAGGAATTCTGAACTACCTCCCCCCCACACCCCCAGTAATCCCTACTCTATGCCCAGAAAATGGCCAAAATGGCCTCCCTCTCATGATCTGCCTAAGGTCATAGAATCAGCATTGCTGACAGATGGCCATCCAGCCTCTGCTTAAAAATCTCCAGGGAAGAAGAGCTCACCCCCCCCCCCGATGAAACCTGTTTCTAGAAGAGTTTGGTTTTGTCCTAGTGGCTCTAAAAAAACCAGGAAAGTCCTAATGAAGTATACACCTCATCTTCCCCATGTGCACTTTAATACATAACTAGGCCCGGAATTATTTACAGGCTGGTTTTTAATGTAAATAACACTTCCAGCAGCAGCTCAGTGATTAGTGATACTCATAACAACAAGGCCCCCAATGTTTGCACAGCTGAGATGGCGACGGAAGCCAGGAGCTGCATAAATGGAACACTAAGCAGCATCTAAGCAAGCCTGCGCCCTGAACAACCTCAGTCCAGCTTCAGCCCAAGAGCAGCGGATGCTCCGGGACAACTCAATACTGTTTGGAACACCTTTGTCAGCCTGCAAGAAGACATCCAAGAAGAGTCTCTCCCGGCAGGCTCTTCTCTTCCAGTGCTTTTTTACACCACACTAAAACACCACATGTGGTCAGACCACCATTGCCATGTGGAGGGGGGGGGAGGCTTACACTTACAATTTAGCTTTCCTTATTCTCACAAATCCGATGGCAAATTCTGAGCAGAAGAATATTTTGAGATAAGTTTTGAGAGGAGTCAGGCAGCACCCAACAAACACAACCCCTTATACAATGGCTCTGTCTCATCGCAGCTCTGGATGACCGCTCAGTCAGGGATATAAATTGCCAACAGAGCTAGCCCATAATGCGCTCTCAGTCAAAGCCCGCCCACCAAGCAAGGATGCCATCTGCAGTCCTACACACTTAGCTGAGCAATCGCCACAAGCGCGCCTGTACTAGATTTCTAGGAGATTAAAGGTTTAAAGAGGTTGGATCTCCTTGAATGAGCCAGGCACTCAGTAAGTCCTCTGAGACAAGACAAGGCCAAGAACTTGCGGAGAGGTGAAGATGATGTCATATCCCTCCCATCAGAGAGGCAACAGACTAAATACATGAAGTTGCCCTATATTGAATCAGTCCCTTGATCCATCAAAGTCAGTATTGTCTACTCAGACCGGCAGTGGCTCTCCAGGGTCTCAGGCAGGGGTCTTTCACATCACCTTCTTGCCTGGGCTCTTTAACTGGAGATGCCAGAGATTGAACCTGGGACCTTCTGAATGCCAAGCAGAGGCTCTATCACTGAGCCACAGCCCCTCCAAAATACACATGAACACATGAAGCTGCCTTCGAATGAATCAGACCCTTGGTCCGTCAAAGTCAGTATTGTCTACTCAGATCAGCAATGGCTCTCCAGGGTCTCAGGCAGAGGCCTTTCACATCACCTACCTGCCTAGTCCCTTTAACTGGAGATGCCACTGGGGAATGAACCTGGGGCCTCCTGCATGCCAAGCAGAGGCTCTGCCACTGAGCCACAGCCCCACCCCTGCTTAGAGCACAGGGAAACCTGAAGGAATTGTGCCAGTGAGCACCCCGGCAGGCCCACCATTCACAACAAAGGCGAGGAAATAACGGATGACTCTGCCTACTGTGGGCGGGGCCATCAGTCACGTTGCTGGGGGAGAAAGGAGGTCATTGTTGTGTACTGCAAAAGCTAGACAGTCTAAGATCTTTTAATCTGGGAAATTAGCACAGATGAACGCTAGACCCAGTCAACGAAACAAATGCTCCATTCAAAACAGGCGTGGATCATGAGGCATAGCAAACATTAATCTCCAAAGAGCTCTTTCTCCTCCTAGACATCAACCAAACCCAAAACTGCACCTGAAATTCCAACCCAGCTGCTGTGCGCGGGAGTCTCCTGTCCAAAGGTACCTGCTGAAGGATGCCGCTTTTGGCCCCTGCTGCTGAATATCCAGGGAGCCTGAAGGGCTCCCCGACCTGTTTCTGACCACGCTCATTTTTGACGTCTGCCTTGGGTCCATTTATTTCCCGCTGTAAATAGTGGGAGCGCACTGAAGACTGGGGTAACTCATATTGCGTTTGGAGGGGGGGGGTTGTAGAGATAAATGAGCCCCTGGTAGTATGGCAGGTATTCTTGGGTCCTGTGATAGATGGCAATTTAGCTTCCCTTATCAAGCAGGTATAAAACAGCCCTTCTGTGACACAAGGGAACACCTCAACCCTCTAACGGTGCAGGCCTTCTGGTCAAATCTCTCCAAGGTTTGGTAAAGCACAGCTCCATGTTTAAACGTGCCTTGAAGTCAATCCCTGCCCTCTTGGGAGCTGAGAGGGAGAGTCGTTATCATCCTCGCTTCTGAACAGCCTTCTCTTGCAGCGAGGCTTTACGCATGCAGAAGACCCCCAAGAAGGCCAGGAAATATCCTGCTTAACTGTGAAACGTGGTCTTGGTGAAAGCTCGGACCTGATGTTTCTCCAAGCAGAGCTGAACTAACGGGATAACTTCAAACAGGCCGTGCCTTGAAGCCAATTACAGCCCTAATCAGCCTCATGAAGTGAAGATCATGTGATAGTTTCTGATGCAAAGTGAGTATTAGCGAAGGCGAGGGGAAGGAGTATTTCCAGAAAGGCGCACTTAGGAATTGTCATCTTTCAAGAAAACTATGAAGATGTTTTTCAATGGAAAGCAGGGCGGGGGAGGGGGGACGAGGACGACACACAGGGGACAGGGAGGAGGGGAACACGCAGGGGAACAACATTTTTATTCTCATTCACAAACATTTTTAGGGAAAATGTGACTGTATAGGTGTGTCGCCTTGTCCTGACTGCATCACACTAAGAGAGGGAAAACACAGAGGAGCAGCGAAATAAATCTCAACCGAGTTCAAAGCTCTACCACAGCCACCAGGAAATCTACCGGATGTCGTCCGTTCTACGCTGAATTAGGTTAATGTCTTCTGTTCATTTCCTGGCACATATTTGGAAACAATGACACAGCATCACAAACAGAAACTGCCTGTAAACAAAACTTCCTTTTAAAAAGTAAAACTGGGGTGAAAAGAAGGGGAACAGAACCCAGTGACATTTTTTTTGGGTTTTTTAAAAGTAAGTCTAAGGTCTGAAGGAAGTACGGACGTCAGACTGAAAAGCCACCACTAGCTTAGCTAGCTTGGGCCGAGGGGTGAGGAATCAATTCAATCTCCAAAATACCATCTCAGCTTCAATCTGCGTGCTGGTCCAGAGATAACTGACTCCAGCTTCTGATCTTAACATATAATCAAAGGTGAGTCAAGGGGGCTCTTCTAGGGTAAATCAAAGGGGAAAACGCTACTTCCAAGCCCCATTTTCCGCTACTGTTTAATGCCTTCGCACCCACCGCATGCAGTATGCTCAGCCTTTGATTTCTTGCAAAACGTACCTGCGGCCACCAACCAAGCCATGATTCATCTAAGGCAGATTTCTGCGTTTCACGACTTAGCTTATTAGCACTGCCCAAGCAGTGGCTAAACCAAGGTAACTCCTGCATGCCAGCATGGAAAGAGCTGTGTAACTTAATTAGAATCATTAAGAGCAGCAGCAATGAACTATGAGCTATGACGGGGGGGTGCATTGGGGGCTCCCATCTCCCCTGGGTCGTGAAGTGGCCTCAGGGCAAACCAACTTCCTCACCCACAGCTTCCCCCCCCCGATCTGCAGTATGGAGATGATCCTTACTGACCTACCTTACAAAGATGTTGTGAGGGTTACAAGGTAATGTATGTGAATGGCTTTGAACACTGTTAAGTGCTGTGCAAATGCTGCTGCCCCTTCCAGAAAATGGGCCTTAAATGAGACCCCAAACCAATTCACTATCTAGTGAAAATGTTAATAATAGGGATGCCTTCCCCAGTTGCCCCCCCTTCTCCCCTGCACAAAGCGCTGCCCAGGAAGAGAACGAGCTGATCCTCCCTTGCAAAGCCAGCTTTTGTTTACGTTCTTAATAAGACTTCATTTTGCATTGTTGTTCCTGAAAGCTGTTAAGAAACCTCTTTCTTAAAACCGGGAGACAGGCAAACAACCCCCCACTTCTTTATCCCAAGCAGTCTTTTGGGGAGATGGTGGCCCTGTTACCTGCCCACAGCAGAAAGACTTCTCAAATATGGGGACAGACACCTTTTTACAAGCATCCATTTAATTCCAGTATCAACATGCACACCCCATAAATTTAATTTTCTTGCTTAATAAACTGCAAACACCAGTTTGGGGAGGCCTCTTTGTGTAAATCTAGCGAGTTCTTTTGTCAGTAGTGTCAAGACAGAAATTGTGTTGCGCGAAGCGACCTCTCCTTCCCATCCGACCCACTACCAAGCACCCACGCGGCTGAGAGTCAGGGAGCAGGAGGGTACAGAGTGGTAGACTAGGTGGGGCGGGGGTTCCAACCTCCCCTCTGCCACGAAGCTCTGGGTTACCGTGGGCCAGCCACACATGCTCAGCCTCACAGGGGGGTTTGAAGATAAAATGGGGAAGAGAGAACCATAGACACCACCCTGAGCTACCTGGAGGAAGGGTATCTATCATAAGAGGGTACGAGGTAGCCGGTGGCAGCCAAGCTTCTGGAAAGAGCTGTTGTGACTGCTTGAGGTGTCATTCCAATGCTCAGAAAGAGCAGAGAGAATGCGGACCAATTTCAGAGAGAGGAGGAGGAGGAGTCAGTTTGTTGGGGATTATTATTCCACACAGACTCTGGCAATAGCAGTATTATGAGGCCAACTAGGATAAGATTCTGGTAGACTGGGAAGAAAAGCAACAGGGAGTCCAGACGCAAGGTAGCCAAAGGGTAGAGAACAGGCAACAGAAGAGGAACTCAGGACAAGTGCAGAAAGAAAACAAGAAAGGGGGGGAGTGAATTTTAACATACTGCTTTCAACAGGCCAGCTTTCGGCTGCCAGCTTATAGCATTACCAGAAAGCTCTTGCTCATTCTAGCCAGCACAGCATTTCCTGGCCACTCTCCTTCCCTTGAGGCAAGCCATGACCCCCACGTCCAAAGCTAGCCTTCCCTTCCCTGTGTACCCACTGGCTGTTTGCACAGGGCCCGAAACAAACTAAGCTGGCCAGCAACCAAAGCTCCACCTCCCTCATAAACACTGGTGCCAACAGAGAAGATCAGGTGATTAGAAAAAACAAGAAGAAGCCAGAGATGGAGCTGAGAGCGGAGCTGAGAGCAGAGAAAAGACGGGAAAGTTTTATCACTTTGGAATGCTTCAGAGACTTGCAGGCATAATTCACTGACACTGCTGACTTAAATTAATTCCAAGCTACATAGGACATTTAGAGTATATTTTTGAAGAAACTGTTGCCTGCCCTGTGTTATTATGTTTACCACCACTAATTACTACCGAAGGGCAAGCTAGGCCTTCAAACTTCAAACCCACATTCAGTGATTGTTGTGAGGTCATTCTGCACAGTTGCACCCGTCCCCCATAATTCTCTGATGCTCTGAAGAAAGGAGGCAAGCTGAACTTCACCACCCCCAGATTATGTAGTCCACCAGGCGCTGAGCCGTGCCTGCCCACCATCAGGATTGTGAACGGATAAGCCGTCCACCCTTTCAATGCTTGCAGGAGTAGGGATTCCAATCCCCTGTAGTGACTGCGAGCATGAAGTCACCAGCTGGCAGTTCTTCTGGGCTAATTAACACCGAGGATGAGGTTGTGATCTTGGGTTAAGTGACTAAGATGATCATCCTCCATCTATCCCCAGAACAGGCGTTTGCATCAGCCTGGAAGCCAGAGCCCCCCCGCCCCCGGGAGCAGTAGCACATGACCACGGGTCAGTACCTGGATCGGGTGCACTCTTTGGAAGCAGCGACTCAGTGGGAGAGAGTCTGCTTGGCATGCAGAAGGTCCCAGGTTCAATCCCCGGCATCTCCAGTTAAAGGGGCTAGGCAAGTAGGTGATGTGAAAGACCCCTGCCTGAGACCCTGGAGAGCCGCTGCCGGTCTGAGTAGACAATACTGATTTTGATGGACTGAGGGTCTGATTCAGTATAAGGCAGCTTCATGTGTTCATGTGACTCACGCATGTCAGAGTGTACAGGGAGACGTACTAAACTGGGTAAAAAGCCGGCATGGAACCCATGAGATGGCAGTTCTTCAGGGTTAACTAACACAGAGGACAAGGTCTGATCTTGGGTTAAGTAAAACTCTTTGTGGGCGCCTAACAAAGCAATCACACTACGCACACAGAGCCATCCTGGGCAGCCATGGGAGAAGGATGGATCTCACTCGTTTTCTTCGTAGCCCTTTCCCTCCCTCGGTTAGCAATTCAGCCACCATCTGAACTCCTCCTGTCAAATGCGAAGTTTCCTTTTCTGCCTCTGTCCCTTAAATTTAATGCTTCTTTATATTGTAAGCATTCAGGCTAGAACCTGATCAATTTCATCCCCATAGAGTACACCCAGTACAGAATAGTATTTTTTTGGCTAAAATGTTTTATACAACACTTTGATCAACGTCAAAGTCTCTCAAAGGAGGCCAACGAGATGGCGCTTTTGTGAAATCTTATAAAAACATTACATGCTCCAACCTAGCCTGAGAGCCAGCTGTACTTGAAAGATGATGGACGATTCTGAAAGGAGAAATGACCTCTGTGTCATCTTCTAGCACTTGGTTCACGCATTTTCACTGGAACAACAGAATGGAAGCACTTACTAATATCATCTTCATGATACATGACGGAGTGAAAAGGCAGGGCTCTGTCCTTGATATATCTTTCGGCTGGCTCGATGTAAAAAGTACCAGTGTGAGTCCGGATGAATCCTTCAAATCTTCCATCAATAACAGATCCATGGGTAAAGCTTCCCTGTTCACCTATTGGGGGAAAAAAAGCACGTAGAATTTATGGAAAGAGATGTGTATTGCCAACTAGGAAAAGAGATGTGTGCTGCCAATTCTTGTTTATACACATTAAGCACCAATTAAGCAGGCATCCTGAGACAGCCTGGCAGACAGTCGGTGCCCACGCAGCTGACCGCTTGCCCGCCTTCTCCCTCAGCCACCACTTACGGAGCTCTGTCCACAGCAGGAGCAAGCACTGGGGAACTAGCAGCGCCTCCAGAACTCATGTGTTAAACACTGCCTGACCCTGAAAGGAATGTTCACAAACCAGCTTGCTATAAAACCTTTTCTACAGACCTTGTAAAAAAACCCCAAAGGATTATCACAAATCTAACACCTGAAAATAATGGTTCTGGTGGCCTGCCTTGCTGAAGTCGATTATTACTTTTAGCAGGAGGCAAATGGCCAGGAAAACACCACACAATTATGCACACAATGGCAGCTGGCGCCAGGAATAAGAGCCGTGTTAAGAAACAGTTAACATCCTGTTAGCAGCAAGCTAGGATTTAGCTTGTTCATTTAAGTTCCTATTTAAATCAGGAAACAACTTATTTACCTTTTTTCATTAAAAATACCATACACAGTTGCTGAATATATACATTTTTGTTAATAAAGGTTAATGTAAAAAAACAGATTTCTGCACACATGCTAGCCAAACCTTCTATTCCAAAAGGCCACACCACTAGTGCCAAATACCCAGAACTGGGTTTATGGACGATCTACTTATCAGATAAAACAAGCATCTCTTAACACACAAAGTATCGTGGGATCCTCCAACTACAACTCAGCTTTGTGGCTGTTGAAATGATGCGCAACTGCAGAATGTCACAGGTGCTTTTCTCACCAGTGGCTGGCCATGGCCAGTTGCTTCTGGGGCCAGATCTCCTCTGCTGATTGGTGGGGTAACCACAGCATGGCCAGAAGCTCAAAGAGCATTTTGCTCTAAAATCAACATGGATGATCACATTTGTTTTTTTAGCTCTGACCAGCTGTTACAGACACACTGGCTATAAAACTGCCAGTGAAAATGGAGGGACTTGGGCTCTGGGGCCAGGGCCTATGTTCTCAATATCCCCCCCAAATCTGGCACCCTCAAATTCTTGCATGCCACGCTCTCTCAAGTTTTTGTGCTTTTCGGCACAATAGCAATCAAATTTTTTACCATCACAATCACCATAAATATGTCAACGTGGGGGAAATTGTTAACCTGTCTATACAAGAATTATTAGATCTTTGCACCAACTAAAAAAACGTGTTGAAAGGAGATTAAAGAATCCATGAAACAGATATGACAGGAGGAAAAACCTGAAAGTTTAAATTCACATTGTTGGCAACAACCAGGTTTTTAGGTTGACTTTCCAACACCATGTCAGTTACTGAAAGATGATCTACTACCCGTATCACAAGAACATTAAAGTCTATGCACCATCACTATTTCCAAGTAACAGCATTTTAAAATTAAATTCAGGACCACTGAACTTACCATAAATGTGCCCCGTATAAATGTGAGAGGTATCATAATCAAGTACTTTATTGGACATCTCTAGTTTGAAGTCATCACTAAAGAGGGACATGTCTCTCTTCATTCTAAGGTTAAAATGTCTGTGAAGGAAAGGTGAAAGAGAGCTTGGCAACATCTGCATTAAAGACCAATCTTTTTTCTCCATTGCCTGCGCACCCTGTGACAATATGCCATGGCTGAACACTTTGGTTTCTTGAACAGATTAAAAAAAGCAGCTTCACACAGAAAGGTTGCATTGCAAGCTAACATGAATGCGCTGGCAAGAAGAGGGAGAACAGAAATGCATCACGGAAATAAACAAAGCAGGGGGAGAGATGCAAAGGTTGGCATGGTCCTGTACTTGGGACATCACATATAACAAAAAGCCCCAAGGAATTCATTAGGTGAGAAAAGCCCACTTTCAGATCCTAACTAAAACAGTATGCTACATTTTACTGTTCATTTATATTTCACTGATATGCCTGAATACAGAGTAAAAAACAAAACAAAAAAAAACTATTTACCTTCCATGAGCATGAAAATCTAAGCGCAAAAATTGGTCTTCATGAGAAACTGCTCTTTTGGCACGCTGGTGTTTTTGGTGTAATGAATCCACATCGTATGACAATCCTTCGTAATGTCTTACATGTTTATTTAAAGGGTTTCCGTACTGACCTGTGAATAAAACAAGGTATTGATACGTCAGACACATTGATACTTCCAGGGACGGGGGGGGGGGGGGGAATGTGTATTTGTTTTCATTCTGCATTAAGCGGACTGCTTACAAGAGTGAAGGTTTTTGAATGCTGAATCTACACACCTTTAAAATGAAACACAAAACTCAGTATTTGATGGTGCTGCCGTCTGAACCCCTTTTCTACTTTTTTTTGGCAACAGAAAACAAGAATCGTATTGTAATATGAAACGTTCGTTTTGATTTGAATCTCGTGCTCAGTACTTTTTATTCCATCATAAACTATTACTGACTTCGATCCCAATCACCATGAGTTTCAAACTAAAAAAAACATGAAGTGCTTTTCAAATGACCCTCAGACCAACTTGTGCTCCTTAGGGAAGGGAGTTTTCAAGCAAATCTGAAAATCCTGCATGGGGTAATGGCTAAATTGGATGGAAGAGAGAAAAATCCCCAATCAGGGCTAAAGCCTGCAGAGGAGCCCTGGCCAGCCGTTGGACTTTTTCACTAAGTCAGGCTAAACTACTGAATACCCTGTTGCTGTTATTCTAAAACAAAGTTTCCCTCTGACAATATTCAGACTTTTCCACATTTCTTCCCAGCTTGCATACAATAGCGTACCTTATCATAAGAATTAACCCCACTGGGAAAAAAGGCATAGCAAAATTATTTGACAAGAAGAATGCCTAACCAGAGGGTGGGAGAACATGAATTCCGAGAGACGAATCATGACTCAGAACAAAAGCAACTGAACAACGGAGAGGCTATTTAGCACTGAATATTTGGAGCTTATGGCGAATATCAACTATGGGACAAGATGGCTGGATACAGCCAGGAAGCAAAGTTCACATAAAAGCGCATGCTTCATTGGATGAGTATTGATCCAAACACAAGAGCCCTTCAGAAGATAACAAAGCTTGACCGAACATGTGCGCGTCCATCTATTTACAGTACAGGCCGAGAGAACCCATTCTTTCCCTGCCAAAACTGAAGTATGCTCTGAGTCATTAACAGTGTCGGTAGCAGGAAGCGAGAACTGGAGGGTTTGGGGGGGGTGTTTGTTGCAAAACTGTGACCAGTCATTGCTTGAGGCAGTGTGGCAGCCAGCTGAGCGCATGATTGCCCGGTGTCAGGGAAGCCTTCTTCCCTGATTGCTCTCCCAGCACATGGGTCCAGACAGATGCAAGTGCTACAAGGAACGCAGCTCCCAATCCTTGGAGTTTAGCTCCGGGTCAGAAGGAGCTGCCAGGCTGAAAGGTCCAAAGGGGCCAGGCCTTCGCAGTGAGTTGCAGGGCTGCTGTTGACGGCCGTTTCTTGAAGCGGCAACATACAGGGATCACTCTGGGCTGTTTGGCACCGCGATGAACCAAGCGGTCAATCGCAGCACACCTGATATTCTCCCCAGCTCAACAGCACAGCGAACTCAGACATGCACAGACAAGCAGAAACCAGAATCACAGCAGCTCACGGAATGAAGACAGCTGGGGAAAGACTGGTGAAATGGTTTCACCGATGACTCTTAAATATGAATTACTGGCACTGCATTTCACTTCTCTAAGGAAATATGATATTTGTTTCTACATCTGTGGGGATCACATATTTCTAAGCCCAGACAGCAAAGCCGTTATTTGTTATTAACTACAATACTGATGGTTTCTGCCTTGAGCTTGTTTTATTTTTCCTACTTGCCAACAGGCGACAATATATGCTTAGGTGTTTGAAGGCACAAAGGCTTGCAGCAACATCCATCAATGTGTACAACTGTAATTATTCATTGAATAAACAGTGAGTAATGTCTGCTTTTACTTCATAAATATAACATGCAGTACTGTTATGTACAGCTAAGATATGCAAAATACATTTCATAATCTTCAGTTTTGCAAGGCGAAGATGCGTGTGTGTCAATTTTGCAGCAGCTTTGTTTTTGGCATCTACTCTGTTTTATTTTATTCATTTTAATTGGGTTTTTAATATTGAACAGCCAAGTCTCAAGTAGAATCTATCCAGAGACGGTCTTATCATGTCCTGATAGAGATGTAGCCGTTAGGGCACGCTGTTTGCAAACACAGAAGGTAAGATGAGTTTGCTTTAATTATATTTCATTATAGTTAGTATATTGTGTGATTATACAGTTGGTTTGTATTTTGGAATGTTATATTTTTAGTTGAAGAAGTGCCTGTGAATGAAACGACCTGGTCTGGGGCATCTGTCGTCCTTCTTCACTGACGGGTCGTATCACTGACATTGTTTATTAAAGATAATAACCAGCACTTTGAACTAAACCTGGAAACAAAATGAAAGCCAATGCAACTACTTGAGAACTAGCATTGTATGCTTAAAAATTGCCTGCTGGAGTAGGTCAACAAGCAGCTGCCTTTTGCACCATTTGTCTTCAATGGCAGCCCTGTGCACAGTGCATTACAGTAGTCAAGCCCAGAGGTTACTGATTCATGTATCGGCATGGAAAAATAAGCCTCTCCTAGGAAGGGCAAAAAGCTCCATTCAGGATGGAGGGGGGAAAGCACGATTAAGACAAGGAAGCAATTTGTTTTATCAACTTGTGTTGATAAAGATACTGAAACCAACAATCTGTAAGATTCCCTTCCCCACCAAAACACCTGGCTTCCCTTCCAGCATCACATCTGATTAGTCTGGTTTTAATTTCAGCTTCTTCACCCTCATCCACTGGACCTTGGCTTTAAAAGAATGGCTTTACTTGCAGCTTTATTCTCTTCATCTCATGCAGACAAAATGAAAACAGCAGTCATCTGCTGTGGAGGAACAAGCATGTCCTCATCCTCCAGCCTGTATCGTAGGTCTCAAGTGTAGGCACCTGCCAGGCACCACCCGTACAATCCTTCCACCACACAGATGTGAGAGACGCGTGACAGGAAGGAAAGGAGGCAAAACAAGACTTTCCTTTGCAGTCCCCTCCTCCTTGGTAGATGATGCACAATGCAACTGGTGGATGAGTGGCATGCCCTGGGACCAGTGGGAGGCGAACTGTGGAAAGCAATGTTGCGCATACATACACGCCTCTTCCCGACAAAGCTTCCATTTTGCAGCTACTGCCTGTTCACAGAAGGTGTTTCAGAAGGATGTGTGCTTGGAACACTCCAGCCCCAGTGCTTGGTCTCCAACATGCTGCAGCTTGAATGCCACAGTCCAGTGGAGAGGAGGACCGGCACCCAGAAGAGACGGGGGATCCATTACAGAGCTGCTCTGGGTCAATATGGCAGTCCCAAACGACCCGTTCTGCTGGAAAACTTTATGCAACTCTTAGCGTTTGAGGGGATGGTTGAGGATTTTAACAACTCAAGGTGGGAATCATTTTGTCTACCCATTTCATACCAGAGATTCTAAACTGCTTGAAAATACTTAAATTGAAACTCAGGTGTAAGATGTGAAGCACACATCAGATGTTCAGGTACAATTGAACAACCCCTCCCCCCTGTATTTTGACAAATCCCTACTTTGACAACCTGGAACAAACCTCAGGGCAGGTATGGAAATGCTTCTTTATCCTTTCCAAGGCCAAAACTGTAATTAGAAAGCCTAACAGAATAACCAGAAATTCAGCTACTATCAGGTGAAAACACAGTAACTGTACAAAATGTACAAACACAGACTAATATGACTCAGAGGGGGGAAAGGTATCTTGTCAGCAACACCGATACTCAACTCTTTACCCAAAAGATGAAAAGCTTATTAGTTTGCCTTAACTACTATAGCTTCCCACTGTGTTATAGTTTTCTACAACAATTTGCAGAAGACTCCTCGCAGTTCAAAGTTACGAGAACTTGCTCATTAGTTCCCTCAACCTGGCACTCAGAATCATATAACATTTCTACCTATTAGGACTACATAAACGATTTGGTAAAGAATGTCACATTCTTTCATGTTCAGCGGCAGTATGTAGCAATCACATTAACTGTACAGCAGACAACCTGACATAGATTACTTTTCTCTTCCGCATCTGCTACACAAATGACCACCAGAGAGAGATTTCTGCCTGAGCAGAAACATTCCACTAGCGATTGGGGAAGTGTTAATTCTCAGCAACTTCCTGATAGTCAAACCACAGAGGCCCCCATACTAGTGAGAATGCCCAGGATTCACTTAAAGCCACCCAGCTGAGTTGTGATTTGAACCACCGACTTCCAGCACGGAGCTTATACTCCTGACTGCTTATGCCAGTCCTTCCTTCAGATCCGAAGTAACACACACGAGATGGAAGCCGCAGCTGCCTGACTTCCTACTGAGGAGACTCAAAAGGGTTTATCCTTTGTGCACAGGGGTCCACCACAGTTAAGAAGCTACAGAGGAATTTTTAAAAAGAACCATTTCACACACACCCTACATATTCTGGGAGACATTCTGAAATGGAGTCTTTAATATTGCCCTGAACATCCTCATACCAAGTAAGTAAAGAAGAAAATTTTGAATTGGTTAAATGTAACAACACTGCCTATGCTATAACAGCCTGGACTAGCACTTAGTTGCAGATTCTAAAAAGCAACAATACAATTTTTCAACAGCGCAGGAGCTTTCTGAAGTGCTCAAAGTATACACATGAAAAAGCATTCCCTGCTTTTGAACATAATGTTAGCAAAAAGAAACCAGATTGTCTAAAACAAAGCATGCAGGCAAGAACAGTTTAAATACCAACCTCAAGTGTACCAGAATCCTCAAGTTCAGTGTCAGCAGTCACAGAACTCGGTGCAGGGAGAAAACAGAAAACCTAGCAACCCTCGGAGACAGCCAACAAGAAACAGGGCTCCTACAACGTTTTGTCCCCAATGTCCAGCATTAATAGATTCCGATACTTAAGATCACGAGGGCACCTTCGTTCCCCACCTGCAACCTTGCCCGTCGATGAAAGAATGCCCAAGCAGCTGGATCGCATTACTAACAGTATGGCTGAAAGTTAGGCAAAGCTTCCGTGCAGAGTTCAAACTCGGGAAACGCTCCCAACAAAGAACCGTTTTATCTTGAAAGCTCGCAGGTGCTTTAGGCGTCAGCATCCGCCAGCCTCAAAAGCGACGCAATCTCCTCACATTCTTTGTGGAGAACAACACACAGAACCCTTTTCAAGCGAAACAGATCTAAGACGCCGCACGCCGCACTGGAACACATCATGTTCCAAGTAACGTAATGCCCAACGAGGGCTGCCGTTGCAATGGCAACCCGGCTCACTGACCCCGGCTGCACAACCAACGCCAAGAATTGAAATCAAACTTTTCTCAGCTTTGTGATAACTCTTCTAGACAACGGCACATTTCCAGCAAGCATGGCGTAGTGGTTAAGAGCAGTGGTTTGGAGCGGTGGAGTCTGATCTGGAGAACCGGGTTTGATTTCCCCATTCCTCCACACGAGCGGCAGAGGCTAATCTGGTGAACTGGATTTGTTCCCCCACTTCTACACATGAAGCCACCTGGGTGACTTTGAGCTAGTCACAGCTTTCTCAGCCCCACCTACCTCCCAGGGTGTCTGTTGTGGGGAAGGGAAGGTGATTGTAAGCCGGTTTGATTCTGCCTCAAGTGGTAGAGAAAGTAGGCATATAAAAACCAACTCTCCTCCTTCTTCTTCACCTTATATGTTATGTACTTTAACTAGGTCCTATTTGATTCAACACAGGGTTCCAGTATTTAGTCCCGCTCCAAAGTAGCAATGCCCAACAGAAATGGTAAACACGCACACAAAAGCTGCAATAATTGATTTTTTGTTATAGGAACAGCAGGTTACATGCGAATCTATATTAGCAAGCACGGTGACATTGAGCCTGCTGCGCCGTCCTCCCTACTTATAACCCCTCTAGCATACGTCACACTGACCTAACAAGAGTTTCAGTCCTTAAGGATGGGACTTCAAAATTCACATTGGGGGACGAAAAGTTGATGCTTAATGCACTTAAGCCAGCCATTCTCGAACATTAAAATCAAACTGACCTCACAGAACAAAATGGATGCCCGCTAGACCAAAACCTTTAGCGCTATTGCCGATGTTGACAGAGAGCACAACAAATACATATCAATACCCTTACGGTGCAATCCTAAGCAGAGTTGCGCTCAAAGCCCAGTCCTCTGCTTAGAAGCCTCAGACTCAGTCTGTTTAATGGGCATATTTATTTAAAAGCACGCCCTGCTCAGTTCAAGGGGACTACCCTCATGTGGGCACAGGACAGCCGCCTGGTCGGAACAGATTCTTTGCTACGTGTACAGTATTCTATGAACAAGATCTCTCTAACTCCCAAAGGCTTCTGCGGGGTCTTTGCAAATGCATACAGGAGCTTGCCTTTAAATAGAAACTTTCCAAGTTCAGCTTCTTAACGGAAACCGAGTACGTAACACTGGTTACATAAAAACAGGCTGACCTCCCACTTACCCACAGAATTTAACAAAACTTCTTTTGATCTTCTATGCAATTGTTTTGAACTAGCTTCAGATTTCTTTGTCACAAACTTCCCACAAAACCAGGCTTCACACACACACAAACACACCCCAGTAACTACCGCTGGCTTATCAGTGCTTGCTTCCCCCTCTCCTCCTAGGACCTACGCCCTTCAGTGCTTCCTGATAACAGTGGTTTGCCAGCCAAGCTGTGTTACTCATCAAAACGTGCACACTAACAAGTATATTAAGACCCTGTGCTGAGACCACACCTTGTTGCCTGCTGGAGTACAAAGGGTTTCGGTGTGTCATGAGGGATCCCGTACACAGCAACATCCTGGGTCCAAACGGTGTAGAAAGAACACCACCGAACCAGGATGCCACCCCATGCATCAGAAAAAAAGCCATCGGCCTGAGGGCAGCCTGAGACTTATAAATTGGGCAGCTGTGATCTAGACATGTGCAAGATGGGCGTAATGGTTCGAAGACTGGCGAGAGCCAAGTTCAAGTCCACGCTCAATCATGAAGCTCACTGATCCTCCCTCAGCCTCATTCAGCTCACAGGGTTGTTGGGAGAGTTAGGTGGAAGAGGCATCGCCGCTGTACTCCAGGGGTCTGGGTGTAAAAACTTAACAGGGAACCGCAACGGTATCCGTACCTGCCCATTTACACAGGGCTTTGAGTTCATCTGGAGCAAAATCAGTGCTCCTAGTTCTCACCATCTGACCCTGAGCATTCCAGTCAGAACATCCAGCGGCTGGCTAGAAGTGTCTGCTCTATGCTCGGGGTGGCGTTACACCACCCTTTCAAATCCAAGCTGTGCCTCCAATGATCTGGGCCGCCCATGAAGAGGGGGCCAACCTGGGCTGCTGGAAAAGACCTCTCTTCCAGGCAAGGCCTCCCTCCTCCTTTGTATGCCTGGGAATTCCAGATCACCGGCCGCTTCTTCCAGGTGTGTGCGCTTATGTATGATTGTTTTGGAGAGTGTCGATCTGCAGTAGGAGCCAGATTCAAGTCCAGGAGCACCTTAGAGAACAGGATTTTGGGGGGTGGGTGCGCCAAAGAGTCCGGGTTTTGGGGGATCAGGTGCACATGAAGCTGCCTTATACTGAATCAGCCCCCCCCTTGGTCCATCAAAGTCAGTATGGTCTGCACAGACCAGCAGCTGCTCTCCAGGGTCTCAGGCAGAGGTCTTTCGCATCACCTACTTGCCAAGTCCCTTTAACTGGAGATGCCACTGGGGATTGAACCTGGGACCTTCTGCATGCCAAGCAGATGCTCTACCACTGAACCACAGCCCCTCCCCAAAGGAATATGTTGTCCCCTCTTGACCACATAAAGCTGCCTTCTACTGAATCAGACCCCCCTTGGTCCATCAAAGTCAGTACTGTCTACTGAGACTGGCAGCGGCTCTCCAGGGGCTCAGGTAGAGAGGTCTTTCACATCACCTTTAACTGGAGATGCCAGTGGGGATTGAACCTGAGACCTCCTGCATGCCAAGCAGAGGCTGTACCACTGAGCTCTACAGCCCCTTCCCCATTATGCACATATCTAGGTGCAAGTGGGAAGGGAGAGGCCTCTGAGCCCTCCTGTCCAGGGCAGCAGGTGGGGGTGATTGGGTTTGCAGAGAAAGGACCTCTTCTTCTCTGGGCCCCTTCTTCTTCTCTGCAGAACCCCATTGGCCCCACCCACCGGCTGGGGCAGGAGGGCTTGGAGGCCTCTCCCTTCCCACTTGCACCTAGATATGTGCAAGAGTGGCGTAATGGGGAAGAGGCTGTAGAGCTCAGTGGTACTGCCTTTGCTTGGCATGCAGGAGGTCCCAGGTTCAATCTCTGGCATCTCCAGTTCAAGGGCCCAGGCAGGGAGGGGATGTGAAAGACCCTTTTCTGCCTGAGACCCTGGAGAGCTGCTGCCAGTCTGAGTAGACAATACTGAGTTGGATGGTCCAAGGGTGTGTGTGTGTCTGATTCATTAGAAAGAAGCTTCATGTGTTTGTGTGTATTTTGGAGGGGGCTGTGAGCTCAGTGGCGGAGCCTCTGCTCGGCATGCAGGAGGTCCCAGGTTCAATCCCCAGCGGCATCTCCAGTTAAAGAGACCAGGCAAGTAGGCAATGTGAAAGACCTCAGCCTGAGACCCTGGAGAGCCCTGGGGAGGGGGCTGTGAGCTCAGTGGCGAAGCCTCTGCTGGGCATGCAGGAGGGTCCCAGGTTCAATCCCCAGCGGCATCTCCAGTTCAAGGGACTAGGCAAGTAGGTGATGGGAAAGACCCCTGCCTGAGAGCCTTGGAGAGGGGCCGTGGCTCAGTGGCACAGCACCTGCTGGGCATGCAGAAGGTCCCAGGTTCAATCTCAATGGCATCTCCAGTTAAAGGGACCAGGCAGGGAGGGGAGGGGAGGGGAGGGGAAAGACCCTTTTGTGCCTGAGACCCTGGAGAGCCGCTGCCCGTCTGAGTAGACAAGACTGACTTGGGTGGACCGAGGGGGGCGGTCTGGTTCAGCAGCAGAAGGCAGCTTCCCGAGGAGGGGCCCGTGGCTCAGTGGCAGAGGCTCTGCTTGGGCATAGCAGGAGGCCCCCGGCTCAGTCCCCGCGGGGCGCCTCCGCTCCCCCCCCCACCGCCCCTGGCCCAGGCGAGCCCGGGACTCCCCACCCCCCACTCGCTGCACGGAGGCCAGGCCAGGCCGGGCGGGGGAGGCGGGCGGAGAGCGAGGCCGGATCCCGCCGCCGGGCCCTCCCCCCCTCCCTCCCGGCCTCCGTGCAGCGGGGATCTCCGAGGGGGAAGTGGGAGAGGGAAGAAAGGGAGGTGGGGGTGGGGGAGGCCTGAGGGGGAGACACCGCCTTCGCCCGCGGGGGGGTGGGTGGGGGAGGGGAGCCCCTTCTGAGGAGAGAGACCCCCCCTCCCTCCCTCCCTTCCCGCCCGGCTGAGGGAGGGAGCCAGGCCGCGGGTCCGCTTACCTCCGGCGCCGGCCGCCCAGGAGCCCAGCAGCAGCAGGAGCCGCCCCAGCACCACCATCTTCGACCCCCGGCCCAGGCCTCCTGCCGCCTGCCGCCTCAGCCCCAGCCCAGGCCGGCCGCCTCGCGCTCCCTCGCCGCCTCCTACCCACAAAGCATCCGCCCCGGGGGGGGGGAGGAGGGCCGGGGGCGGGCGGGCGTCTCCCTCGCTCTGCCGCCTCAGCCTTCTCCGCCGGGCCCGGGCCGCCGCCAAAGTACCTCAGCGAGGGCCCCGCTCCGGCTGAGGCGCGCCCCCGCCTCGCGCGCGCGCGCACCCCCCTCCCTCGCTCCCTCCGCTCTTTCTTCCCACGGTGCGCGCGCGCGCACGCCCTGCCTCCCCGGGGCAGCCGCGGCAGAGCGACGCCAGGCGGGGGAGGGCGGGGCGACGGCGACGAGGCCCCGCCCCCCGCCTTGTCTGTCTGTCAGCCCCGCGCGAGCGCGCCCTCCTCCCCCTCCGTCGCGCCGCAGCCAACCCCGGCCGACCCAGCCGAGGCCCCGCCCTCCTCGTCACGTGCCGCCCTCCACCCCGGGTTGTTGTTGTTTTCGTCGCGCGTGCGCAGGAGCTCCCCGTGGGGGGGGGTTTCCTGGGGTGGTGGAGTGACCTGGGTGTGCGTGTGAGCGGGGCTTTGGCCGCGTGGTTGCACGCAGGGCGCTTCCGCAGAAGCACAGCTGGAGTCGCGTCCAAGAGGCCCCAGTTAGTCCAGGTAGCTGTGAATGCCCTGCCTTGTGCAATGGGTTGGACTAGATGGCCTTGGTGGGCCCTTCCAAGTCTAGGATTCTATGAGGGCACCTTGGCCATCTTCTGGGCATGGAGTAGGGGTCACTGCGTGTGTGTGTGTGTGTGTGGGAGGTAGTTGTGAATTTCCTGCATTGTGCAGGGGGTTGGACTAGATGACCCTGGTGGTCCCTTCCAACTCCATGATTCTATGACCATCTGTCAGCAATGGTGATTCTGTGACCTTAGGCAGATGATGAGAGGGATTCTATGATTCAGAGTCAACATTCCCTTCTTCAGCGCTCTTGAGTACCGGGGCACGCATAGGATTGCAGCGTGCAAATCCCTTGCGCAAACCCTCCGAAGGCAGAGCGGCCCGCTTCAGGCTGGGGAATTCCTGGAGAGGATGGAGGTGGGGAGGGACCTCCTCATCAGGGCATAATGCCAAAGAGCCCCCTCCCCTCCAAAGCTGGCACTGTCTCCTGGGCAACTGACCTGTGTAGTTTGGAGAGGAGTTGTCATTCTGGGAGATCTCCGGGGTGCACCTGGAGGTTGGCAACCCTATTCCAAGGTGGAATGCAGACGCTGAGCCCGTTCCTGGTCACATGAGCTCAGGACTATTGGAGTAGGGGTCACTGGGGGTGTGGGGGGGGGAGGTAGTTGTGAATGTCCTGCATTGTGCAGGGGGTTGGGCTAGATGACCCTGGTGGTCCCTTCCATCTCTATGATTCTTTGACCATGTTGAATGGATGGCTGAGGGATTGTTGGCTGGCTGCCCCTGGAGGGCTCCAGTGTCCCCTTGGAAAGGCAACAGCTCCCGGATCATGTTTGGCTCTGCCTCACTGGCTTCCGGAAGAGGGGAGTGTGTTTAGAGGGAGTGAATTTTGGGGGGAGTGGGGTCCTAAATCTGTGCGAAACGAATAAGTAAATTCCATGGATTTAGTAAACAAGGCTGGCTGCCGACTGGGCTGTCAGCAAAGCTTCTGCAGCTTGGCATTTGCAAGGTGCGGGACAGCGTCTGACGCCTCTTCGTCACCAGCAGCTCTGTTTTCTCTCGGCCTGGCTCCTGTCCAGTCTCTTTGCTGATTCCACACATCCCTTCCAGGAACTCACGTGGGGCCTGAGGAACAGGAGCCACAGAGCTGGGCCTCAGCAGCTGTTGCGCCTGGCTCTGGGATGAAACTTTGGGTCTTGCGGCACAAGCAGAGATGCTCCGGGGACACCCTCACAGACTTGCCTAGCAGCTCGGTTTAGAGGGCAAGGCGGTGTTGCAGTGCCTACGATTGTGCTTTCCATCCCAAATCACTTCTTGATCATATCCGGCGTACTCCTGCTCCGTTGAATTATTCCAGGATCAATGGGTCGGCCCAGCATCAGGGCAGGACTTCCTCCTCTGTGTTGCTTAAAGTAACACCCCCCACACCTACTGTGGAATTATGCAAGGAAATCACCTGGAAATTGGTTATTAAGTGTTCTTGTTTGAGACGGCAGATCTCCTTGCAAAAGGTCAAAGCAAGATGCAAGAACAGAATAGTTCAGTCCACTCTATGAAGGCCCAATGTGAGAATTCGGATCAGTAGTGAAATAAGGGAGAGTAAGTCTGGTTTCTTCCTAGAGAAGGGCACAAAATGAATAATATGGGATCATTGCCTGCTATTAAAATCCTGTTGAGTTACATCATGCTTATTATTGGTAGTGATTTTTTTAAAAAAACTTTATTTACTTACTTTATAGCCCCCTCCAGTGGAGACCCAAAGCAGTTTACCTTGTTCTCCCCTCCTATACAACATTGGCCTCTGCCGGTAAAATTCTCACCAGTAAAATCATGATTACTGGAATAGCTGAAAAGCCAGATGCCAGGCTGTTCAGAGGCTCAGTGAGGGCAGCAGGCCAGACAGTGGCAACACTGAAGCTTCTCGTTGGCCTAATTCGAACATTTAACCAGTGATCTCTACTTAAGGGGTGTGTGCCATTGGACAGCAGGGAGGGGGCCTCTTTGTGCACAACCAACTGAGCAGAAGTTGGAATTTCAGCAGTACCCACTGTAAAGGTCTGCAGCCACATGTATTTGTTTAAAATTTATTTAAACCATTTTTAAGCTGCCTCTTTAACCAGCTCCACCGCTGGTTCGGGAGCCTCGGAAGCCCAGTCAGGACACAAAAATGAACAGCAGCCACATGGCAGATGCGCCTCCTTGGGCCCTGCTGGGTGGGCTTTGAGAGGCGTCTTTGAGAGGCGTCGAGCTTGACCTCTACCGTCACAGTGGTTCCTGGATCTCAATGCTAGATTTGCAGCATGTGATTTGGGAGCTTTTTACAAAGTCAGGATTTTATGGCAATATATACATATTTGTTTGGTTTTCTTGTCGTCAAACCAGTAGAGGATTCCTTTTTTTCACGGCAAGTTACCCGACTTCAGAGCAACTTTTCAGAACGGCTGTTGACAGAGAAGGGCTGCAGAGGTGGGAGGGGCCACCTCTGTAGCTTAACACAGGAAGCAGCTGTTTCCCGGAAGGCCAACGGCTGGTGTTTTGGTTCCAGTCCCCCCCAGTGGCAAGGGGCCTCCCTTTCTTCCTCCTTGAGTGTGTGTTATTGTTATTCCGCAGCCAACTACTCCAGAGTAGCAGGAGCAAGCAAGACACACCCCTGCTGCAGAGGAGGCCTGCTGGATCGGACCGAGGTGGGTCCATCCAGTCCAGCATCTGTTTCCCACAAGGGGCTGGCCAGATGCCCTGTAAGGATAAGCCACAGACGGTCTGGTGCGGAGTTTATCAAGAGCCCCTAAAGTGTGGAAAGAGTGACTCTGCATGGAAAGGGCAGGGGGTTTAGGAAAAGGACAAAGACTTTGGGGTGGAGTTACTTCAGCATGAGTTCACCAAGCTGGAGGCCTCCCAAGCATTGCCATGGGTCCCAGAACTGGCGGGAGGGGGCATCGGGCAGCCCCCTCATATTTACATAGCACAGAAGAGTCAGCATAGTTAAATGGTGGAACTCCCTGCCCCAGGATGTGATGATGGCTGCCAACTTGGAGGGCTTTAAGAGGGGAGTGGACAAGTTCATGGAGGAGAGGGCTATCCATGGCTACTAGTCAAGATGCATACCTATTCTCTCCAGGATCAGAGAAGCATGCCGAATATATTAAGTGCCACACAGGCAGGACGGAGCTGCTGCAGTTGTCTTGTTTGTGGGCTTCCTAGAGGCCCCTGGCTGGCCACTTGGGCTTGGTGGGCCTTAGTCTGATCCAGCAGGGTCTTTCTTTTGTTCTTAAGAGCATACTGAGTGCTGTAGAGCGCAGGCAGGATAATAATGCTGTGGCAGCCGTCTTGTTTGGGGGCTTCCTAGAGGCACCTGGTGATGTAGTCTCCCCATTACCATAGAGTCCAATGGCGTAATGAGGACAAGGAGGCTGGGGTGAGCTTCACAGCTTGCTTTATTGGCCAAGGAGTCAGACCGGGTGATCCCAGAAGCAGACTAATGAGCTCTGCTATCTTGTCATACCCCGGGGGGGGGGGCGCAATGCAAGAGGTTTTATAGACATTTGACATTCCAACAAAATTCGATGCAGCTTGGCACTGCAATGTCATTGACCTTCTACCCCGCCTGTGTGAGCATTGTTACATCTGAATAGAGCTCTATTGTTCTCTGGCAGGGAGAAACGAAACTTAACGGAGGAGTGGGTGGGAGGAAAGATTTCAGTCTGTGTGTGTGTGTGTGTGTGTGTGTGCGCGCGCCTGGTCGGCCCCTGTGTGAACAGACTGCTGGACAGGATGGGGCCTGGGTCTGATCCAGCAGGGCCTTTCCTTACGTCCTTATGCATAGTAGTTATGATGCATACCCATTCTCTCCGGTATCAGAGGAGCATGCCAAATATATTCGGTGCTGTGAAACACAGACAGAATAAATGCTGCTGCAGTGGTCTTGCTGTGGGCTTCGTAGAGGCTCCTGGTTGGCCTCTGTGTGAACAGACTGCTGGCTGGACTGGATGGGGCCTGGGTCTGATCCAGCAGGGCCTTTCCTTACATCCTTATGATGCGCCAGTCAGTGAACAATCCCCCCACTTTTATTATATTTATTATTATTTATTATTATTACTACTTTATTATTATTATTGTATTTTTATTATTATATTTTATACTATTATAATTTTATTATTACTTTTATATTTTTATTATTATATCATTTTACACTATTATTATTATTACTACTTTTATTATCACTTTTATATTTTTATTATATTTTATACTATTATTATTTTTATATTTTTATTATATGTTATACTATTATTATTATTTTTATTATTACTTTTATTATCATTTTTATATTTTATTATACTTTATACTATTATTATTTTATTACTACTTTTATTATTATATTTTTATTATCATATTATTTTATACTATTGTTATTTTTATTATTATCACTTTTATTCTTTTATACTTTTATTATCATATTATTTTATACTATTATTAATATTTTTATAAAAGCACGCACGGGGGTGGAGAAAGGGCCCCGCGTCCGGCCACGGCGTCCTGGCGCCGCTTTCCACCGGGCCGCCGCCTCCTCCTCCTTCTCCTCCTCCTCCTCCTGGCGAGACAGCGCCGCCTAGTTCCGTCTCCCCAGGCACCGCCCAGCGGATTGGCTGTCCGGGGCGGCCCCGCCCCTCCTCCCCCCCTCCTCCGCGCACGCGCGCGCGCGCCCGGGCCCCGCCCTCCCTCCCTCCCTCCCGCGCGGGGCGGGGCGGGGCGGCGTCGCCCCTGTCATGGCGGCGTCGGGCCTGCAGGGGAAGGAGCCTCGGCGTCGGGCGGGCCTGTGAGGCGGCCGTCCGGCGATGGCGAGCCCGGCGCCGCCCTCGGCCTGCCCCGCCGCGCCTCCGGGCCCTGCCGCGCAGGAGGCCGGGCGCGGCGGCTCCCCTCCGGCGGGCGGGCCGGGCGGGGCCGGGCGGCGCCCCTCCTCGGCCTCCTCCTCGGCCTCGTCGTCGTCGTCGTCTTCCTCCCGCCGCGAGGAGTCGCGCAGCCCCGAGGACGAGTCCTTCGCCAACCTCCACTCGTGCAGCGGCCCCAGCAGCTCCGACCTCAACAGCGACTCTGAGGAGGCGGCGGCGGCGGAGGGCGAAGGGGGAGGGGACGGGGAAGGGGGGCCCTCGACGGCCACCGTCGCCGCCGCCGCCTCTCCGCCCCCCCCTCCGCCCAAGGAGCGCTTCCCGGGCCAGTCGGTGTACCACCTCAAGTGGGTGCGCTGGAAGGAGGAGAACACGCCCGTGGTCACGCAGAACGAGAACGGGCCCTGCCCGCTCCTCGCCATCATGAACGCCCTCCTCCTGGCCTGGAAGGTGAGCCGGGACACCCGTCACACGCACCCCCCCCCCCCCCACACACACACACACGGGGCGGCGAGGGGGGCTGCGGCGGCTGCTGCAAGCGTGGGGGTGGGCCGGCCTCCCGGGCGTCACCCCTAGACCCCCCCCCCCCGGCTGCCCTGGTGGTGGTGATGGGACGGGCTGCTGTGGCATTTCCCAGCCCCCCCCCCCGACCCTGGAGAGCCATGGAGAAGAGCTGTGGCTCAGTGGCAGAGCCTCTGCTTGGCATGCAGAAGGCCCCAGTTTCAATCCCCGGTGGCATCTCCAGTTGAAGGGACTAGGCAGGTAGGTGATGGGAAAGACCCTTTTCTGCCTGAGACCCTGGAGAGCCGCTGCCGGTCTGAGTAGGCAATACTGACTTGGATGGACCAAGGGTCTGATTCAGTAGAAGGCAGCTTCATGGGGAGAGACTGTGGCTCAGTGGTAGAGCCTCTGCTTGGCATGCAGAAGGTCCCAGGTTCAGTCCCCAGTGGCATCTCCAGTTCAAGGGACCGGGTAAGTCGGTGATGGGAAAAACCCCTGCCTGAGACCCTGGAGAGCCGCTGCCATTCTGAGTAGACAATACTGGCTTCAATGGACCAAGGGTCTGATTCAGTAGAAGGCAGCTTCATGGGGAGAGACTGTGGCTCAGTGGTAAGGTCCCAGGTTCAGTCCCCAGTGGCATCTCCAGTTCAAAGGACCAGGCAAGGAGGTGATGCGAAAAACCCCTGCCTGAGACCCTGGAGAGCCGCTGCCGGTCTGAGTAGACAAGACTGACTTGGATGGACCGAGGGTCTGATTCAGGATAAGGCAGCCTTATGTGTTCACCTGCTCAGCATGCAGAAGGCCCCAGGTTCAATCCCTGGCATCTCCAGTTGAAGGGACCAGGCACGTAGGTGATGAGAAAGACCTCTGCCTGAGACCCTGGAGAGCCATGGAGAGGGGCCATGGCTCAGCGGTAGGGCCTCTGCTTGGCATGCAGAAGGCTCCAGGTTCAATCCCCGGCAACTACCACACGAAGCTGCTTGATGCTAAACCAGAACCCCCCACCCTACCCTTGGTCCATCAAAGTCAGTATTGTGTGCTCAGACCCACAGTGGCTCTCCAGGGTCTCAGGCAGAAAAGGGTCTTCCACATCACCTCCTTGCCTCTGGTCCCTTTTAACTGGAGATGCTGCCGGGGATGGAACCAGGGACTTTCTGCATGCCAAGCAGAGGCTCTGCCACTGAGCCACGGCCCCTTATACTTGGCCCATCAAAGTCAGGATTCTCTACTCAGTCCAGCAGCTGTTGTCCCAGGTCTCAGGCTGAGGTCTTTCCCATCACGTCCTTGCCCGGTCCCTTTAACTGGAGATGCCACTGGGGATTGAACCTGGGACCTTCTGCATGCCAAGCAGAGGCTCTGCCTCTGAGCCACGGCCCTTCTCCCTCCTGGCATCACACCTGACCTCTAAGCGACAGGGGCCAGCTGCCCTGGAGAAGATGGGCTGTATGGGGAGGATCTGTGGCTCAGTTCATAGAGACTCTGCTTGGCATGCAGAAGGTCCCAGGTTCAATCCCCGGTGGCATCTCCAGTTAAAGGGACCAGGCAAGCAGATGATGTGCAAGACCCCTGCCTGAGACCCTGGAGAGCCGCTGCCGGTCTGAGTAGACAATACTGACTTCGATGGACCAAGGGGGGTCTGATACAGTAGAAGGCAGCATCATGTGTTCGTGATCATACCCCGCTGTGGCATTTCCCAGCCGGGAGCTGGCCACCTCCAGGGTTAACCCAGGTGCTGGGAAGCCCTGGAGAACAGCCTGCTTGCCATGGGCTCGCTCGGCTGTGGAGGGGAGCCTTGGGTGGGGCAGAGCTCCCCAGTCCAGCAGGTGCTTGGCAGGCAGCAAAGGCTGGGGAGGGCCCAGGCCTGACAGGCCAGGGTGTTGCCTGCAGCACCTCATGGTCGGTTGGAGCTGGCGGGGCTGTGGCTCAGTGGTAGAGCCTCTGCTTGGCATGCAGAAGGTCTCAGGTTCAATCCCTGGCAGCATCTCCAGTTCAAGGGACTAGGCAAGCAGGTGATGTGAAAGACCTCAGCCGGAGACCCTGGAGTGCTATGGAGAGGTGTCGTGGCTCAGTGGTAGAGCATCTGCTTGGCATGCAGAAGGTCCCAGGTTCAATCCCAAGTGGCATCTCCAGTTAAAGGGACTAGGCAAGTAAGGTGATGTGAAAGACCCTTTTCTGCCTGAGACCCTGGAGAGCCGCTGCTGGTCAGAGTAGACAATACTGACTTTGATGGACCAAGGGGCGGGTACGATTCAGTAGAAGGCAGCTTCATGTGTGTTCAAATCTGAAGGAGGGAACAGAAATGCTTCAAGCTTATTTTTCTCGGGGCAGAAGAGCTGTCTGGTGGGAATCGTGGTGAGGGGAGTCCATTCTGTGAAATTCTGTTGAAGGTCTGTAGCAAAAACCAGGGAGGTGCCCTTAGCCCCCCCTCCACAGATCTCCGTGTTTCCATGGCTGCTTGGAGGGACGGGTTGCATCCTACTGTTTGTTCAGCAAACCTTCTTTTCCGCCCGGCGCCGAAAGGAAAAACGACCCAGGTGGCCTGGGACTCAGCACCGCCGCCCTCTGCGGAAAGATCTCTTTTGTGTACTGTTCCGAGCTTTAACTGTAGGAACCTTTCTAATTTTGGAAAGCACACGCAGTCTTGTGAAACGGCACATCTGCCATCGGCTCGAGACTACGTTGCGCCGTCTGAAGTGTGCACATAAGGTGCGTTGCAAATGGAAACAGTGCAGGAAATGTGTGCATTGTTGGGAAAGACAGGATAGACTGTGGCTTCCTGTTGAGATGGCGGACCCAGGCTCCCCCCCAAACTGGGATGTGAAATTGGCCTGATTGTTCGTACGTAATGGTAGGGCGCTAGAGACTTAACCAGAATACCGAACAGAGGGGAGGCAGGCATGTGGAGGAACAGTCGTTTCCCATCTTGACAGCTGGCCTGCAGGAGAACAGCTAGATTCAATTTGTCAGATAGCCAATGAAGGGACCTTTGACTCTTGAAAGCTTATACCCCGAAAATCTTGTTGGGTCTCCAAGGTGCAGCTGGACCTGAATCTAGGTGTCCCGTTTTGGAAGTCACATTATTTGTAAAAGGAGTTGTGTGATACATGCACGCACTGTTTCTGGCACGCAGGTAACGCTGGCCCGCTGATAGGCTACTTGCCAGAAGCAAACACACCACGGTGTATTTGTAAAAGTTGTGAAAAGTTTCCTGCCACTGAAGGAAGCGCTGTGTGGGAATGCCACGTGCCGCCCCACACACTTGGGTTTCTGTGTTGCTCTTTATATCCTGGCTGTGTTGTTCAGGGCTGCCAATGCAGGGCTGAGCTATGCTCACAGTTCCCACACTCCCTCCTGAGCAAGCTTTCCTGGGTGTTGCTGGTTTGGACACAGACATCAGGACACGGTGACTGGCTTCATACTAATGGCTTTGGGTTGTGCTTGGGTGCTGTTTGGTGGGTAGTAAAAAAAAACAGTTCTCTTTCCTCTTGTGGATCAGAGCAGACCTTGTACCAGGTGTGTTAACTTTCTTTAAAAAGCATGTGTGCGAATGCCTTCTAGTATGTGCAAATATGCTTTGCCTAGTAGGCTGATAACGGTCCGCTTTCAGGCACAGCTGCTTCTGAGGGAGTTTCCGGTACAGTCCTCAGAAGGGTTTACGCCCCCGTAAGCCCACTGACTTCAGGTGCAGTTCAGTTTAGGATTTCTGTACTGGAAATTCTGTTTTGTTGGTCAATTTTATCACTTTCAAGTATGATATTGACAACTTTCTGCAGAATATAGAAAATTGCTAGTAGCTCTGGTAACTGAAATCCACAACGGGTGGAAATTAAAACAAAAGAGTTTCCAACTAGACATTAGGAGCTTTTTCCATTCTGCAACCTCTGACGTTTACATTCTTTCCCAGGTAAAGCTGCCACCAATGATGGAAATCATAACTGCTGAACAGTTGATGGAATATCTAGGTGAGTACTGACAGCTTTCTACGTGTGATCTGGGTTTGAGATGAATTGGCACAAACGGGCCAGGCTCTGGCAGAATACGGCTTTTCTAATACAAGATGTTCAGGAGTTGTTAAATGTAGAAAGGACCAAGACAGTACCAAAATGAGATTAGCTCACTTCAGATCCACGAGGGAGTCAACTTGCCTGCTTTGGTGATGAGCTTAGCTTGGATATCAGCTCCTGAACCTCAGGCCCTGCCCCTCCTCGGTCACCTTCTGTTTTTGCAAGGAGGAAGTGATGCGCTGGCCTCTAAATTGGCAGTAAAAACAATGCCCACCAGTTCTCAAACATAATTTGCCGTAGTGGATATGCAAGGCAAAAAGCCCTCACAAGGATGCTTCTGTCATTGTGGGTCAAGCAGATGATTTAAGGAGAATCGCTGCTTTTGCCCAGGTGGGCACGTACAAAATAGTAGTCAGGCACTAACAAGGCCAGAGTTGAAGAATGCCACGTTCCTGTGACTTAAAACTGCCCTCTCAGCGCTTCAAGATATTCTGTTCCAGAATAAATCAGAAGTTGGGGTTAGAAAGGTCAAGCCATCTTAAGAAAACCTTCATTTTATCACAACAGGTTATTTGGAAATGTTCATACACTGAGTAGTTTCTCAGTATGAACATGGAAGTGCAGTATGTCAAGATACTAATAATGGCTTAAGATGCCGGCTTCTCTGACTTGAATGCTGCTGCTGGGTTGCTTGGCCCCTCTGATGCTTGGGTTAGTAGCAGCTCACTTCTGGCGTGGTGGTGGTTGCTTAATTCTTGATGTCGGCTCAGGTCTGAGCTTTGCCTGAAGTCTTGAAGTTGCGTATAACAGCCCTCTTTGAATTGTGGTGCTGCAGCTTTCCAATGAGTCTCTTCTCTTCCAGGAGATTACATCCTCGATGCCAAACCAAAAGAGATTTCTGAAATACAGCGCCTAAACTACGAGCAGGTAATAACGAGTTCTTCTAGGGAGGAAGCGACACTTTCTAGGAGTGAATTAAAAGCAGGCACATTCTATTTGTATTGTGAAATTGCTAATTACGGCTTCTGTAGAATCTGATTCACAGTGAGTCTTTGAGTCTTTGTTGGTCAGGGACTCCTCCTAAGTAAAAAAAAGAACCTTTTAGTGTATAGAAAATACGTGATGTTGCTTTGGGCGCCTGGAAATGGCATCTTTTTTCCTGCGAAGCAGATGATGCAATCTAATCTCGTGACTCTTTGCCTCAGATGGGATTGTCTGTTCCTTGGGCTGAATTCTACCAGCTTTTCTTGTAGCACCTGGAGGAGTGGCCCCTTTCCACCGCCATGTGGGGGACTGTGGAATGTACATTGGGAAAATCTATGAGGGGCAGTGAGAAGGGGAATGGGGCAAGATCGCCCTTCCCCTCTCTTAGAACAGCTAGTCAGACCCAGTAATTTGTCTTAGTTAAATTAAGGGTTTTTGGCCAGGACAGATAGATGATTCTGGTTTTTTACATCGTTTTATTTTCATGAATTTCTTAAATATCTGGAAAATGAACAGGAAGGGGTTAAATCCTCCAGTAAAATATCATTAGTAAGTCATGATCTCAGAAGCAGTTCCTTTATTCTGGACATCGGCCAACCTGACTTGGTATTTGTGAACACATACCAGTGCATTAGGATGAGATTGGGTTACTTGTCAAAGACTCTTAGAAGTGCCTGAGAATTACCAATAAATGTTAGAAACAACGGTCACTATAAATTGTTTGGACACTTTACTAGTGCAGCTTGGTAAATACTAACCTATCAGAAATGGAGCATATAATCGATTTATGACCTGGTGGTGGTCCTTGTAAATGCTGGATCGTCTTTGGTGCGGTCAATCGTCCTCCTCTAGCGTTACGGTCCAGCACTTCAGAGATTTCACTGTAATGTACGACCTGCTTTTAAAATATTAACGTAGGGGTGTGCTTCTGTGTGTGGCCTGATGCAAACGGTGACGTGTGTCCGTCTCTTTTTTTGGCAGAATATGAGCGACGCCATGGCAATCTTGCACAAGCTTCAGACAGGCCTGGATGTCAACGTGAAGTTCACCGGGGTGCGGGTCTTCGAGTACACACCTGAATGCATCGTGTTTGACCTTCTTGATATTCCGCTGTACCACGGGTGGCTGGTGGACCCTCAGGTGAGCAAGCGTGGGTGTGCCGCTGATCCCGTTCTGGTCTCTGCTCCGTATCGGAAAAGCTGCCGTGTACAATTCTCACTCGTTTAACCGTCCGTGTCCTTCTGTATGAGGTAGAGCTGTATACAGTGTTCAAAAGTAGTACTCGGAATTACATTTTCTCATGATAGAGGTAACGTGTTAAGTCAAAATGGGGCTTTCCTTCCAGATCGCTGACATTGTGAAAGCGGTTGGTAACTGTAGCTACAATCAGCTGGTGGAGAAAATCATATGCTGTAAGCAGTCGGACAACAGTGAGCTGGTTGATGAAGGTGGGTGAACTGCTTTTGCGGTTAAAACTAGCTCTGGTGCTGTGTTCAGTGTAAGGAGAATAGTCAGCTGAATATTCCTTCAGCAGGTAGATCTTGAGTCTGCCATATCCAGAATTCTCAGTTCCATGGCCATGAATTTTAAAAATCAATTTTCAAAAATATTTTAATGCTTTTTTCTTTCTCCATTCATGCTCTTTTGATTTGGCAGGTCCAAATCCCAAGTGGTTTGCAACTTCCTAACTCATTCCCTCAGTTTTACCATAAAGCAGACTTCTTATAGTCTGGAACTGCCATCTTTTGAAATTAACGGTTTGAAATAAAATCAAAAGAGTTTCCATCTAGACATTAGGAAGAACTTTTTAACAGTCAGAGCGGTTCCTCAGTGGAACGGGCTTCCTCGGGAGGTGGTAAGCGCTCCTTCCCTGGAGGTTTTTAAGCAGAGGCAAGATGGCCATCTGTCAGCAAAGCTGATTCTATGGCCTTAGGCAGATGATGAGAGGGAGGGCATCTTGGCAATCTTCCGGGCATGGAGTAGGGGTCAGTGGGAGTCTGTGGGGGAGATAGTTTGGAATTTCCTGCATTGTGCAGGGGGATTAGACTAGATGGCCTGGTGGTCCCTTCCAACTCTATGATTCTTCTCCCTGCTCTAACTCTTGCACACCACCCATTCTGTGGATGGCATCTGGTGTGCCAGGCTGGCCTCGTGGCAGACCTGTGTGTCGGGAGTTTTAACGAATGAAACCTCACCTGGCCTCCGTTGTGGCGTTCTGTGTGTGTAGACACGGTGTCTTGTCTTCACAGGTACTGTGGCAGAGCAGTTTCTAAACAACACAGCCACTCAGTTGACCTACCACGGATTATGTGAGTTAACTTCCACAGTTCAAGAAGGAGAACTTTGTGTGTTCTTTAGAAACAACCACTTTAGCACCATGACCAAACATAAGGTATCTGGCTATAAACGGTTTTTGTCATGTTGGAGTCTGTCAATGTGATACTCGCGGGCCTGAAGCCCCACCCCCACCCCGAAAGCCGTGCGGCTTTCTTTGAGTTGGCCCTTTAGCAGTTACTTAACTGGGCAGGGCCCAGGAGGACCAGCTGATGCTTCCTCTATGGGCGTTCTCCGCCCTCTAATAATGTTTTCCTTGGCTGGATTTCTGTACATGCTTAAGAATCTTGAGCGCAGGTACATTTCAGTGCTTTAGACATAAAGATTTGGCTTTTTGCTGATCTCTAAGAATCTTCTCCTAATATGTACAGCCGATGAATTATTCAGTGGATTAAGTGGTCTGTTTGCAGCCGTGGCCTCTGTTAGCTCTGTGTCCCTGGAGCGTTTGCCCCATCTGTGCAGAGGCTCCTGGGGAAGAGAAGCCCCGTAATGGAACCCCCTCCACCCTCATTTGTGTGTCTGATGAAATCCATCTTGTTTACCCAGATTCTGAACAGTAACTTACTGCGTTACTGATACTGAGTCTGTATTGCTGACTATTAAAAGTTGGCTCTGTTGTTTTAATGGTGCGGCTTCAATTTAATTTAATGCTTGTAAGTGGCCTTTGGCGCAGAGAGGCAAGCTGCAGAACTGCAGTCCAAGCTGTGCTCACGACCTGAGTTCAGTTGCGACAGAAGTTGGTTTCAGGTAGCCGGCTCAAGGTTGACTCAGCCTTCCATCCTCCCGAGGTCGGTAAAATGAGTACCCAGCTTGCTGGGGGTAAAGGGAAGATGACTGGGGAAGGCACTGGCAAAACCACTCCATAAACAAAATCTGCCTAGGAAGCGTCGGGATGTGACGTCACCCCCATGGGTCAGGAATGACCTGGTGCTTGCACAGGGGACCTTTACCTTTAAGTGGCCTTGGAGGCTTTCAGAGTGGAAAGCTGAAATATACTGGGTTAACAGCTAGCCCTTTAAACCTTCCACATAGCTCTGTTTTGCTGTCAGGGATTTCCCTGGAGTGGCTGCGCATGGCTTGATGTCCGACCAAGAGAAGCGGTACGGCCACACAGCCGGTGTCGACAGGTGTTTGCCAAGCTTCTGGAACCCGTGAGCTCAGAACGCCACCACTGACTTCATAGTGTTCACCGGATCTGCTGATTGCATGACTTGTTTCCCAATCAATTCCCCAGTTTTTTTAAAAAAAATTCTTTCCGTGTAGGGTCAGCTTTACCTTTTGGTGACAGATCAGGGTTTCCTTACAGAAGATAAAGTTGTTTGGGAAAGTTTACACAACGTGGATGGGGATGGAGATTTCTGTGACTCAGAATTCCACCTGCGACCTCCGTCAGATCCAGAAACTGTATACAGGGGGCAGCAAGATCAGATTGACCAGGTAAGCCTTGAATGTTGTCTGGCAGCTCTGCTGGTTACGCATCTGGGATGGAATGTGATCTTTTCCTCTTCTCCCCCACCTCACACTTCCTTGTTCCACAGCCTCTTCTTCCCCTTCCCTGCTCTGGAGGCAGAATCATTAGGCTAAACTCTGTAGGCTTAATGCAGGAAGGCACTGGTTGAGCTAAAATAGGTGGTTTGTGTTACTGGCTGAACCAGGTCATCCCACTATAGTTAGCTAGGCTCTGTCCAGCAGAATCAAACCATGGTTTGAAGGTGGTCTACGAATCACGGTTAGTCTTAGCTGTGCTTTCCTGTGATGTGAGTGTAGAGGCAGCCTGCCTATAGAACACAGGCAGTTGAAGCCAGCAATTGCCAGGTAGTCTAGGAGTGATGACCTATGTGGCGTAGTGGGTAGTCAAACTAGGATTTGGGAGGCCCAGGTTTGAATTCCCACTTGGCCGTGGAAACTCACTGACTGACCCTGGGCCAGTCCCGCTGTCGGCCTAACACACCCCACAGAGTTGTGATGAGGATAAAATAGAGGAAAAGAGAACAACTTGGACTGCTTTGGGGTTCCCATAGGGGAGAAAGGTATGACATAAATGAAATACTTCTTCACACGGTGCGTAGTTAAATTGTGGCACCCGCTGCCACAGGATGTGGTCACGGCCGTGAACTTGGAAGGCTTTAAACGGGGAGTGATCAGGCTGGGGTCTGATCCAGCAGGGCTCTGAAGTCGATGAAGTAGCTGAATCCTGGTTTCAGCAAAGCTGTTGCTATGTTCGGGTAGCGGGTAACTCGTAACCGGGGCACCCTGTTGGCTGCGCTGTGTGAATGCAAGCAGTGCGCCCTGGCCCAGCGTTCCTGTGGCTGTCGCTGACATCCCCGTAACTGGCTCTTGGGGGGGTGGGAAGAAGGGGCCGTTCGGTGACGTCAAGTTTCCGTCCTAGGACTACCTGATGGCCTTGTCTCTGCAACGAGAGCAGCAGAGCCAAGACATTGACTGGGAGCAGCTCCCGGAAGGAATCAGTGACCTCGAACTGGCCAAGAAGCTCCAGGAAGAAGAGGACAGGCGGGCCTCACAGTTCTACCAAGAGCAAGAGCAAGCAGCGGTTGCTGCAGCTGCTCCACTCCAGGTATGCCGGGGGGGGGGGCGGCGGCGTGGGACCATTTAAAAAAAGGTAAATGAAGCTTAGCGGAAGTGTTCAGGGAGCTTTTGTTAAGGACTGAATCCACGACCTCCATTTGTGGTTCTAGCTACAGTTATCCTCTTGGGTTACGACCACAGTATGCCGGCAGCTGCAGACGGAAGGCCTTCACGCTGGCGATGGCTGCTTTCAGCATCCTCTGGTGACAGGCCAAAAGGGGATTTCAGTAGCTGTATGCCCCCTCTCCACAAGTTCAGCAATTTGTGTGACACAGCGTGGCTGGTATTTGTGGTGGCCTTACTGTTCCTAAGCAGAATGATTATTCATACAAGCCACGTTCCCCTTCCTAGCAGGTGCCGGGAGCCGCTTCTCCAGCGACAGGAAGACAATCTGGGGGCAGCGAACGGAAGCGCAAAGAACCTCGGGAGAAAGAGAAAGAAAAAGAGAAAGAGAAGAACAGCTGTGCCATCCTATAACAGCAGGTGGATTCTGCCTGGACTCAACAGCCAGATCCTTGGATCCGAAGGGTGGACGCCAAGCCCCCCGCGCCGCCTGTGCCTGATGGCCCCTCAGAGGCCATTGCCCACACGTCTTTCCACAGGAGCTGGATGCGGCCGCCTGTGCTTCTGAAGCATGGGGAGAAAACTGCGCCTTGGTTGATGAGTCCCCCCACTTGCTGCAGGTTTTGCACTGCAGGGAACACGAGAGTTAGCTCTTTCTTGTCTCAGCGATGAAAGGAGGGCAGGGATTGGTTTTCTTGGTGTGCTTCTGTTGGAGGCCTGCGCATCAGCACAAAAGAACCACACCGTCTTTCAAGCCTCTGGGCACTGCGCAGTGTCTGTCATACGCCGTCATGCTCTCCTGGAGGGCGGGTGTCCCCCTCAGCAGCCTTCAGCCTGGGCTTGTCCTGTGTTGGCACACAAGGTGGGCGTCTGCGACTGAGAACCAGTCTCACGAGCTGAAGGAAGCAAGAAAAACAGCCCCGTGGACCTGCGGTTAAACCAACCGGCTGTAACTGGTCTTATTGCTTCCTTGTGAGCGAGGCCAGAGCTTGACCTGTTATTTATTGACCTCTCTACGCGGGAGAATCTGGTATGCCACAATCACTTGTCACTTGCCTTTTCTCCGGAAGTACCTTGGACAAGTCATTTTGGCGGGGGGAGGGTGCTTGTATGCCTTATCAAGTGTACTGTAGTTGGATAATCTGTCCCACGCCTGTGCAGGCCCTCGTAAGCACACTTCTTCCGCAGAGTGCGACAGACAGCCGCTCCACTCGGGGGCTTTTGTGAGTGAATCCCATGGATTTTTGTTTTTTTCTGGGGGTTGACTCGCTCGTCCGTCTGAGAGGACGCTCTGGGGGAGACACAGCTGGGAATGAGATGCAAACTAACAAGCGCCATCTCGCAGCAAGTCTAGGCAGAGTGCATGAGCATTTTGGGGGGGGGGAATAACCCCCCCAATCCTTCTCAACAGAGAGCAGTACGAGGGCCTTGTCCACCCTGCAGGTCATTTTTGTATCTCAGTGCGTAGATGCTTGTGAGAATTGCAGGCTCACTCATCTGTCCTGTACATGAACCTTGGCAAACAGCCTTGCCGCATAGATGCTGGTGACGGAGGGATGGTTATTTAAAGGCAATCAGGTTAGGCTAAATTTGCCCCCTGTGGGAGCAGTCTGCTTAGGTTTCTCATGACACTGGTTCTGCCGCTCAGCCCTAAGGTGTTCTGGAGCTGTGAGACGGGGAGGCTATTCGTAGACCTTGCTTCTCAGCAGAGGTAAATGCCCCCCGGCATTAATTCCCGTGAGAAGCTTAGGGGACTGTGCACTTGCCTTGTTTAAATCAAGATGAGAAAGAACATAGTTGCCTTCAGCTACTAGCCTGGAAAGTTAAAATGTCTGTCAAAGGGGGGGGGGACACAAGTGTAACAGCTTTATTCAGAACGGAATCCATTTACCTTGTATCATGCCAACCTTTAAATATGTAAAGAGTATCTCTTAAAACTTCCCCCAGTATCTTCTTCCTCATCTGTATTTCCCATAGTGATTTCAGAAAAGTGCTCCTTCCCATTAACTTTGTTTACATATAAGCTGGCACTGTAGTTCTCTCAACACTTCTTGGGAAAAGTTACAAATGTTTGTTTACATGTGACTGCGAGCCTGCGTGATACTCCCAGCCTGTTTTTTTTTTTTTTTACATGCGCATGATTTGGGTGACTTCAACACACAAGAGAGAGCGTGAGAGGAACACGTTCTTAACCTTGGGTTCTCCCTCATATGCTCAGTGACCAAAAAAGCTGGGCTACAGCTTTAGTACCACCACCACCACCCCCGGTCTCAAGACAGAACCCCTTGTAAGGAATGCTGCAAATGTGGATGTGGCTGGCTGGCACGGTAGCAGCCGCAGGCCCTGCTTCAGTCACACACGACCGGCTACCGAAGAAGTGGCTGGAGGCCAAATAGTTGGGGCCCGATTAGGCAATTTAAGAGTATGGTTCTTGCAGAAGGTAAACATGGGCACAACTGACGCCCGTGCGGCAGCCACCTGGAAGCTCTTGAAGGGGAGGGGGGCATGGGTCGTGGTATCCTCTAATGGCACAGGAAGTCCAGCCCCAGTTCCGGAGGTAATTTTGCAGGGTTCGAGCCCAAGTCTCTTAACTCTTCCATGGGGTTCCTACTTCCTCCTGTCCTACAGGACTTGAGTGCATTTTGCTCTGGAGCAGGCGTAGGCAACGGAACAAAATACAACTGCTGCCCCCTTACTAGGAATCCAGCTTCTCTGACGTTTCGTTATACAACAAAGCCTGGTCCTTTGGGGTTTTTTTTTTGGTACAAATGCATTACTTCTGTCCGGCATGAGGGGTTAAGACACCACAGGGGAGGCCTTGTTGTTCACCTAAGGCCCTTATCTGTGCTTTGAGTAGGAAAGATGCTATCGGAAGGATGCTCCGTTGCCCTGGTGATGTAAATGATGTGTACAAATCACTACCACTTGAGCACTGCCAAATACTGTTTTGTAATTTTATATAAAAAAGGCACTTGTAAGATGTTGCTTTTTTCTAAAAAAAAACAACAAGCAAAAAAACTCCCTGCTAGTTGTCCTCAAGTGCATTCTTGAGCAGTCAGGCTTCTTGGTTTTCTCCAGCGGCCCGCCCTGAGCGGCGCTACAGTGGCTGCTTCTCGGTGGTGGCAGCAGCAGTCGATGGGGCAGCGCCCCAGATACTTCCTCTCCCCTGCTGGAAGGGAAGGCGGACATACATGCCTGTGTACGCGCATGCTGTGTTCAAGCACATCCTGCAGCTGTCAAGGGCCCCCGGGCTTGCAAAGAGCCGCCTTTTGTAGCGCCATCCAGCGACCCACGGACAATCTGAGGTGGGATTTCCCCCCCAGCTTCTCCATGCCACCTGGACTTTGTTCCTCAAACAGCACTGTGGGGCAGAATGGGGGGTGGGGGTCTGCCACACGGAGGGGAACCAAAGACTTCAGAGCCCTTCAGTGTTTGAACAAGTAGATGGCGATGCGCCCGCATCACTTCCCGGATTCCTTCTCTTTGCAGAGCCCCCAAATCACAGCTCAGCGACAAGCCAGCTTTCAGTAAGACAGATAACTTCTGCATGGGTTACACTGTGATCAGCAACTGGCTGTTTTCTGTTGGATCCTGTTGATGTCTTGATATTAACTGTTGCCATTCTCAATTTTTTTTTATATTTATAATTTTTAAGTTTCAAAGTGACTTCCTCATGTAATAAACAATTTAACTTCTGACGACGTGCTGACTATTCAGCGAGTCTGCCTGCTTCTTCCTCTTTTCCTGCTGCCTTCCACTTTTTTTAGTATCCCTTACCCTTCAGGAACTAAGAGCAGGGGGTAAGTGTTAACTGGCACAGGGTGGCTAGTTGAACTTTCGCTTTCAGCTCACTAGCAAAGACACTATCTGCCTTTACTCTTCAGCAGCTGCTCCCCCACCCCTTCTCACAGCAACATATAAGCTTCAATTACATGGTGTGTGTAAAGAGCCGTCAAGTCGCAGCCAACTTATGGCGACCCCTTTTGGGGTTTTCATGGCAAGAAATGGTTTGCCAGTGCCTTCCTCTGCAGTTACATGGGGATTGAAGGGTATTTACTAAACCAGAACTGAACATTCCTGCACCAGAGGTCTGGTGCATTGGAAACTCTTGTAAAAGCACAACCCTGAAGTCAAAAAGAGGCCAATTACAACCAGTCAAATGTGTGGCAGAGCTGGACAACCAGCCTTGAGAAAAGCCATGTGTAAAGGGGTAATAAGGGTCTCCCACGCTGGCACAAGTGGCACTGGTTAAATTTACACACCACAGTCCAAGAGACATCAAAGCCTTCGTAGATAAGAACCATAGTTTGTAGCTGTGGTTTGGCAGCTTTGGAGGTAGTTTTTTCCTACAAAGAAGAATCGCCAAACCAACTGGCCAGCATGCAGGGCAGTGGTAGGGAATAAGCCAGATTGCTCCGAGCCCATGTGGTACTAGGATCTGGGGGCCAATCATACGCTCTCAGCCTAATGTACCTCAGAGAGTTAACATGAGGACAAAATGGAATATAAGCCACTTTTGAGTCCCCATTGGGGAAAAGGTAGGGCATGAATTAAGTACAATCAGTGAAGTAAGCCCCAACCCTAAAAGCCAAAGATGGGTGGCTTTCTTCGTCCGTTAGACTGGTCCCGGTTTCCTGCAAAGGATACAAGCTGGTAATAACAATCGCTCCTGTGGCTCTGGCACATGATGGTCAAATGGTAACTTGGCATCTGTTCAAGCCCTGGTTTCACCAGCCCTTGAAACTGGCTGATATGCAAAACTTACTTTGGGGGTGGTAGTTCCTTACCGCTTTCATTTACACAGACTGCTTATCTGCACGCTTGGTTTTACTGTGATCTGACCTCAAAATATGGGGGGGGGGAAAGAAATGAGAGGAAGCCACCCCTCTCCAGCAAGAGCAGCTCAGTATCTACAGCCAGCCCACCTTGCTCTCCACAAGCAGACAATCCAGACAGCTACTGGCAGCTGTTACAGATTATGAAGGTTTATTTCAAAAGGGTACATAAGCCAAGATACAGGTTTACTCAGTGGAACAACTGCAAAAATAGGTTACATAATAAGACCAGGAAACGCAACCAACCCAGCCTTGGTCTCTACCAGCCGTAAAGCAGGGGGGTTTGTACAGCTCAGTTGGGTGGGAGTTGTGTGAGGAGTACCTAGTCATCAAGCCTTGACACCTCGGAGCTAAGGCTGGTGGTACATTAAACTACAGGCGCAAACCGGGCCCTCCCTTCAAACGGCCACCGCCACACGTTTCAGTTCTGACTTGTTTCCGTCCTCCATCCAAAGGTACCAACAACTATCCAAAACCCAACAACCTAACTCATTTTAAAATGTCTCCAAAAGGGGGGGGGGATTAAAATTAAAAAATACAAGGTTTTCAGCCAAGGCTTATTGTTCACAAGAGATTTCCAATAAGTTATCTTGAAACCAAGGTGGCTCAGTATCTTCGTGGCAGTCCACTCTTGAACTGCTTAAATCCAGAACCGCTTCCCCTCTGCATGGAATTGCCCGTGATCTGTACAACTCTGTTAATGGGCGAGGAATTACTGGAAACGAAGTTTGAGAAAAAATAGAGTTAAAGGTGCCAACTTCACTTCTTCAGATGCTCCCTCTCTTCTGCAAGCTTTAGGAAAGCGCATTGATAGGGCTGGGTTTAAATCTCAACCCAAGGCGGATGTTAGGAAACACCTATGCACTTAAGCTTCTCACACACGGTGATGGAAAGCGCCACCGAGTCACAGCCGACTTATAGTGACCCCGCAGGGTTTTTAAGGCAAGAGATGAACAGAGGTGGTTTGCCCTGGGACTCCCATCCAAGTACTAACCATGGCTGACCCTGCTTAGCTTTCCAAGATCTGGCAAGATCGGGCTAGCCTGGGCCCTCCAGGCCAGGGGCTTCCCGCACACTCCCAGCGCTATTCTGCGAGAATGGTATGCCAACAAGGGAGGAACAGCTCTTGGGACACGCATTCTCTGGCACGCATCAGGAATAAAACACCACTCCAGTTGTGGGTGGGAAAGATGGCAGAATAATACTTCAGGGCTGTCTCCATTTACTGCACATTATTCCGAACTGGGCTCAGGTAGCAGTTGTGGGGGAAACATGAAAACTATGCAAATGACTCTGAGGGGCCTTCTTTTCAACTGTCCCCAGAGCTTCCAGCAGGCAGAAAGCTGCCTCTGAGGAGGCCTACGGGGACTTGCCAACAGCCACAGGATTCTTCTCACATTTGCGAGGGATCAATTCCCAGCTGATGGACTGACCGGTACAGCTTCACAGTACCCAACCGGACAGTTTGTGCAGTCAAGCTCCACAGATTAGGGTCCCACTTGTGGTCTCAATTCTCTCTGCAAAGCTAAAGCGAGGCAATCACAAGGGGGGGAGGGGGAGGGAGGGACATCTACCTTGAGTGCGGGGCCATCATGCTGCTTCCACTTCGGCTGTCTCCCATCCGCCTCGTGTCATGGTAGCCGCTGCCCTGCGAGCTGGCGCCGTGCCACTCCTTCCTGGGCCCACTGTCGCGGCTGTGCCGCTCAACCACGTGGCGGTCTTCATTGTAATGCTAGGAAGGAACCGGGGCGGTTACTCTGCTGGCACCGAGACCTCTGGCTGCCATGTCGCTACGCACACCACACTCGGGCCCCTGGGGCTATGCCACAAGCCGAAGCAATCTCCGGCAGGGGCGCCTGACACGGACCCCCAACTGCCGAGGACGGAAGCTGAAGCTGGGCCCTGGAGCAGGAGCTTCACCTCAGACTGAGCCTTTAGACTGGATGACGCACGCGAACGCAGCAGGCACAGGGGCTACCGGCAAGCTGCATCCACCCACCTGCCATCTGGGCAGAAAGAAGGCTTGAGCATACCAACACAGGCAGGTGGCAGAAACCGTTTGCAGAGCCTCTTCTGGAGTGCACGCTCCCCACCCCCACTCCTTTGGAAGGAGGGAACTAGCTCAAGATTGGGACTCTGACAAGGACTGTCAGGGAGACCGGATTAATTTCAAGAAATCATTCCACTTTGATCAGCAGCCTCCCTAGACTGCGATTTCTCCACGGCATATGAGGACTGGGAACCTGCCCTCTGTGGTGCTGAGCTGCACACAGAGAAGGGCCATGCAGTTACTAGCAGGTGGATAAGAACGTTTCTAATGCTAGTAAAACTGATTTATCCAGCCCAATGTCAAATGAAGACAAGGAAGTGCTTGAATGGGTGGAGAGGTTTGCCAGCGCGGCCGTCCCAGCTGAGGCTGCTGGGAATACACTGCTTTCTGCTCAGATGAATGTTTAGTAGGACATTCACGGACCTAAGCCAGAAGCAACGGCTGTTTCAAAATAAAAGCACAGCTAAGGCTTGGGAACACACAACTTTGGTGGCTGTCAGCTGGCTTCCACAACATTCAGAATCCCAGTTCTGCCTGGTGAAGACCACAACGGTGCTGGCCCACAACCCCTCCGGATTCAGAGCACTTCCCCCATATAAAGGAGCCTTGTCAGGGTCTGGGTGCAAATGGCACCTGGAGGCTGGGCTTGTAAGGCAGAAGCAGCAGGGGTCTCTGGTGATGGCCCATAGTCCTTGCAATTCCCCAAGGACCGGCCAGGCTGCTTCATTGTTCAGCTGTCAAGGACACGTGCTGAACATCTTTTTTTTTTTTTTTTTTTACAAGCTCTTGATTAAGTTGTCTGTTTTCTGCTGCTGGCTATAGATTTGTAGTTTTATGACTAGCATATTTATTCTGATGTGGTTTTTCACTGTTTTGTGGTATAGGCCACCTTGAAGGCCCAGGTTAGGCAAGAGGCAGCACATGAAGAAGGAGGAGTTGGTTTTTATACGCCGACTTTCTCTACCACTTAAAGGAGACTCAAACCGGCTTACAATCACCTTCCCTTCCCCTCCCCACAACAGACGCCCTGTGAGGTCGGTGGGGCTGAGAGAGCTCTAAGACAGCTGTGACTAGCCCAAGGTCACCCAGCTGCCTTCGTGTGTAGGAGCGGGGAAACCAACCCGGTTCATCAGATTAGCGTCTGCCGCTCATGTGGAGGAGTGGGGAATCGAACCAGGTTATCCAGGTCAGAGTCCACTGCTCCAAACCACCGTTCTTAACCACGACACCACACTGGCTCTCATGAAGAGGGAGTTCCCAATTTAACTGACAGAAAACACAATACACAGAAGTCAGTTTTAAGACTCACCAAGTTCCTGACACAACCGTATCGGCCGGCATGTTAAGCCGCTCAGCCACTCTGGCTGCAGGACACGCGACCTACCTGTCCCCCACTCCCTCGTTCCATCACACCTCGCTCCGCCTCCCTGCTTCCGTAGCCAGAGGCGCCACTGCGGCTCCCAGTGGCCGCGCCTCTCACTGAGTGTCCGGCGACTTCCCTGCTGGACCGTTCTGGCCTCTCCCTATAGAAAGAACATTCTGGTCAGTGGGCAGGCATGTTTATCAGGGCATGGTTGGGTTGACCGCTACACTCTTCAGAGACACCAATCAGACCCTTGTCCCATCAAGGCGAGAACTGTCTATTCAGTCTGGCGGCAGCCCTCCAGGGTCTCCAGCATTTACACAACCACACTGTTCTCAGCCAACAAACAGCACCAGGCAGACCGGGGCAGGGATTTGAGCTTGGTATTCACTCACTTGGGCAGAATTTCCCGCCAAGCCCCAGGAAAAGTCACCTGGCATCCCGCTTGTCAGGGTTGATGCTTCCTTCGTTTTTCCACGAGGCCTGCCGGGGTGGGTTGGGCCCCGCCTCTCGCGGGTGGCGGCCGTGGGGGAGCTCCGGCCTCTCGTGAATGATCACGGTCCTCCGCTCGTCTCGGTCTCCTCGGACTTCGCGCCGGTCAGTGTCCCGAAGTTCATTTCTGGGCTGGGGGGGCTCATTTCTTCTGGATTCGCTGAAGTTCTTGGGGTACCGCTCGAAGCCAGGCTCTTCCCGTCTGGCGGTGGGCCGAGTCTTTTTTCCATCACCTTGGTTCACAAATCGCTCACGCCTGTTCAGCAAGGCAGGGATATGTTCAGATTAAGAAGAGTTGGTTTTTATATGCTGACTTTCTCTACCACTTAAGGGAGAATCAAACCGGCTTCCCCTCCACACAACAGACACATGGCATCATCTGCTTAAGGTCATAGAATCAGCATTGCTGACAGATGGCTATCTAGCCTCTGCTTAAAAACCTCCAGGGAAGGAGAGCTCACCACCTCCCGAGGAAGCCTGTTCCACTGAGGAACCACTCTGTTAGAAAATTATTCCTTATGTCTAGACGGAAACTCATTTGATTTAATTTCAACCCTCCCTTAGAGCAGTTTTAGGCTCTATTGCACAGCTTTTATCCATCCCTGGGAGTTCCGTTCCTAGTTATATTGTGGGTATTTATGAATTTATTGTTAAATGGTTTTTATTTTGTTAGCTGCCCTGAATAGGTTTCTGGTGTGGCAGCCTATGAAATAGTCTAAAACAAATAAGGTGCCTGCTATTTCTCACAGAGTCACTCCTCTCCCCTTCAGCTGGGTTGTGAAAAGCTTCCTCACAGGTGAGTTCTAGCAGGGTACTCAAGGCAGCACTTAAGCCAAAGCCACGGCTGCAACAGAGAGGAACGCTCCCTCTGTGGCCATCGCTGGCATGCATACCTCTCGAAGGAGGACGACTGCACGGCGGAGCCCTCTGGGTAGCGGCCCCTGTCTCGGTGGTCAAAGTCACTGAACCGGTTCTGCTGGCGGCTGTATTCCGAGCCGTGGCCAAACCGAGCGTCAGTGTCCAAGGACATCTTCTTATTTTCATTCCAGTAGGGTTCGTCTCTCCTTCAAGAAGAAGAAAAAAACAAGGGGAGAACGTTACAAGTGTGATCTGAGAACTGGTGCCTGAAAGTGCTGCGGCTGTCTTACTGTCTCCAGTGAATTACACTGGCCAGGCCCCTCGCTGAAATAAGAGTTCCACCAATGGTCAGCTCCCTCGCCCCACCTCGCAGCTTCCTACGCTTTCTAGTCTCCTGAACATTTTCCACAAGTTTCCACACTTCGTTCTAACAGTCAAAGCTTGTTCAAGGAGGAGGCACCATTCTATGCACAAGCCAGGCATCGTTAGTCACTGGGCAGCCATGATCAGCCTTAGAAGTGGAACGCTGCCCGTCTGAAAAGGAACAAGCTCTACCTGTGATCAACATCACGAGGTCGTTTCAGAGAATTCCTTTTCTCTTGCTCGTAACGAAGCTGCTGCTGCTGCCGCCGGAGCTCTTCTCTTTCCCGAGCAATCCGCTCGGCTTCCTTGCGACGCTCCTAACCGGGACAAAGATCATGGGTGTCTTTTCAGAAAACTTTACTAAGGGTATGTGTGACGTTATTTCTTATCAACCTGGGGGCAGGCGGCCTCATGTGCTACTGATTTTAGACACAGAGGCAACGACAGTTCCAGCCAGAGCCATAACTAAGCGGCTGCAAGTCCCCAACCCCGTCTTCGATGAACCGCACCCTGCTCTTTAGGGGAGGGGGAGGAGAGCAGCGCAACATCCACAGCACTACAGAATGCAGTAGTACCAGCTCCCCAGAAAACCCAACAGGCTGACCCGCCTTTACTAAAATCTTCAGGGGAGGGGCTGTGGCTCAGTGGTAGAGCATCTGCTTGGCATGCAGAAGGTCCCAGGTTCAATCCCTGGCATCTCCAGTTAAAGAGACTTAGGCAAGTAGGTGAAAGACCCCTGCCTGAGACCCTGGAGAGCCACTGCCGGTCTGAGTAGCCCATACTGACTTTGATGGACCAAGGGGGGGTCTGATTCAGTAGAAGGCAGCTTCATGTGTTCAACTCCTGAAGGGTGAGAAGGGCCTTCTCAGTGCCAGAATGGGACAGTTACACTCATCTCCTGCCCCATCCTCCATGGCTCTAAAGCAACTGTCCCGGACCTACACACCCCTCCTTCCACGAGCCTATTCAAAACTGGGTGAAGTCGTGCCATGTGTACAAAGACACCTCTGTTGCTCAGTCTGCATAGTTCCTTCCAATGGTAGAAAGGAGAATTTAGCATCTCAACCAGTGAAACGCAGGAAAGCTCTTGAAGGGTTTCTATGGGCTCGCCTCTCACAACGCTGAAGCTGCATTTCCATGAGGGTCTTTCTCCAGGTTTGTTCTCCCCCAGCCGACTCCCACGTTCAAGGAGATCCACACAATCCACGGGCTCACGGAACACTCTCATCTCGCCCCACTTCCAAGGAATAAGCAGCAGCAGAAGGGCGAAATGCTGCTCTTTTTGCTCGTGAAGCGGAGGATCTCCCCTAACCCTGGGCAAGCACCGGGAAGCATTTGTGCTCTCAGTTCACCAGTGCCCATGTGGCCTTTAAAAGGATGTTCATGTTATGACTGGGCAGGTGGACCCCGCCCAATGAAACTGGAAGGAGTATAATTTGGTACCTGCTCAATGCGGATGCGTTCCCTTTCCAAGCGTTCGCGTTCCATTCTCTCCCTCTCCAACTTCTGCCTTTCGATTTCCAGCCGCTCCCTCTCCCTCTGCAAACGCTCGCGCTCCTCCCGCTCGCGGATAAGTCGGATGCGTTCCCTCTCGCGTCGCTCACGCTCAGCGATTTCTCTTCGCCTGCAAAAGTGGGGATTCGAGAAATGGGGCGGTTGCAGTCTGCAATGGAGATCGGCACTCCCTGAAACTTAACTCCATAGAACCATAGAGTTGGTGACCAGCCGAATTACGGCTGTCCTGTTTGGAAGTTTTTTTACTTGGTCTGGAGGGCTGCCAATTTGTCATTTCTTTTAAGGCAAGGAAAAGGCCGCAGGAAGTTCCAGCTCCCTCCCAGCATCCCCTACTCATGTAGGAGCACAAGCAGAGAGCCCTGGCATAGGCCTGAAGACCTTCCACCTCTCTTCTGCCAGTCAGTGTTCCAGCCCCTACCTGCGCAGCTCTACGGCACGCCGTATCCGTTCCAACCGGACCATGTGCTCGCGCATCCTTTGCTCCTTCATTTTCTCAAAGGGCAAGATATCCTTCCGGGCTCTGTAGTCTCTGAACTTCATTTTGTCTTGAAGGAAACGCTCTTTGTTCCTTAATATCTGTGGCTGGAGAATGGTATTGACACAGCATCAGAGTGAGGGAGTCTTGTTCACAGCATGACTGTCACGAAAATCAACATGGCTTCCAGCACACGTTCCAGGGCCTGAGAACTAGAGATTCCAAATTGCAAAACTCCAAAGTCCACCCCCCCCCAGGGAAGCTGCGTACTCCTCCCCCACTCTCAAATGCTCCACCCTTCACTATTCCTCATTGAGGCAAAATGCTTTTTGTACAACTATCTTGACTAAAAGGTAAAGGTCCCCAGTGCAAGCACCGGGTCATTCCTGACCCATGGGGTGAAGTCACATCTTGACGTTTCCTAAGCAGACTTTGTTTACGGGGTGGGTTTGCCAGTGCCTTCCCCAGTCATCTTCCCTTTACCCCCAGCAAGCTGGGTACTCATTTTACCGACCTTGGAAGGATGGAAGGCTGAGTCAACCTTGAGTCGGCTACCTGAAACCGACTTCCGTCGGGATCGAACTCAGGTCGTGAGCTGAGCTTGGACAGCAGTACTGCAGCTTACCACTCTGCTCCATGGGGCTCTTGTATCTTGACTGAGGCCCTTCAAACTGGGGCACATCACTCTTGCTTTCAGCGCAGCAGAACTGTGGCTTCAGAGCCCAGTATCAAGTCGCGACTACGTGTGGCTTCCCGAGGCCCCCCAACTGCGCACGTCAGAAGGAGACGAAGGCCAAATCCAAGGTGAGCTTGGAACCTTACCTTTTCAAACCTCCCCCTCCGGATTGGCCTTGGGTGCATCTGGTCTCTTTTCGTTTGGTCGAGGACTACCATGTGACTAGGGCTTTTCACACCTGGGGTGGGGGTAGGCGAGACAGACATGTATCACTCAGGGGCAACAAGAACGAAGAACGCAGGCTTTTTGCTAGGCTTGCATGTACGTTTTGCTTTCATGGCTTCACTTTCTAAGACAGCTCTTCACCTTGACAATGTCACAAAACAAAAGGAGCGCGTCAAGAGGTTCACATGACTGAAACCCCAGCAATTGTTCTAGGGGGGAAAAGGGGAGGAGAAAAAGGACTGCCAATCTCAGGGTAATAAGGAAAGCTCAGGAGTATGTTTTACAACGCCAGCCCTGCGTCAACACAGCTGCTTACAAAGTATTACAGAAAAGCGGTGTGAACACAGACACAACCACCACCACCCTGCCCCAAGTTAACTGGGGTCCATTTTAGAGACACGAGTGCAATCCTAGTATCCCAGGTTTGCCCATGTGGAAAACTAAGCTGTGAATTTGTCTGTAAAGAGAACAGCTGGAATGCCTACTGATTCGCTTCTTCTCCTCAGATGGTTTAGCGGGCTCTTGAGTAGGGCAGCTGGCTCCGTTATCGCTCTTCTCATCTTTACCTTCGGGTTTCTTGGCATCCTTACTCTCTTTCTTCTCCGACTTGTCAGATCTCTTATCGTCTTTTTTGGATGGAGCCCTTTCAAAAAAAGAAGGAAGCCGTAAGCAGGGCTCCGTGGAGGCAGAAACGGCACGGGCGTGTGGAAGGTGGTGTTCGATCAAGCACTCGGGAAGCTCGACCTCCCACCAGAGAACAGCCATCACTGATAGGCACCACCGCCAAGTTACCTCTCACATGTTGTCAGAATAAGGATTTAGCTTAATTAACGAGCAACCCGTCTTCTTGTCCACACAATGAAACCTGTACACATTTGGTTGTGTGCGATATATAGCTGTATATACACACTTCTGCGGTATGTAAATTTATCTGCTGCATGTTCGTGGAAGGCAATTATAAACAATTATAACCCTTACCCCACCCATAGGATTTCTCAGAAGCGTCTGAATGCATGCAGGAAATGCCTGACAAAGGCTAGGCAGCTAGAGGGGCCTTCGAGGTAGAGCTTCTTGGTCCGGCACAGCCCTTAGCCAAGCAGCGGAACGGATGCAAGCTTCTCCAACTGGCAGGGGGGCTTCACTGCCACCCAGAAAGGCCGCGGCTTCTCCTGATCTCAGACTAAATGGTGCTTGACCTGCCCAAGCCGGAAGAGGCAGATGGAGCTTACTTGCTGGCTTTATCGCTCGAGGCTGTCTTCTTCTCTCCGGGGTTCCTGCTGGAGCCAGACTTCTCATCGCTCTCTTTCTTCATCTCTTTCTTGGAAGGGTCACCTTTCACCTGCCATTTTAAAGAAGGCACGTGATGGATGGACAGGTACACTGCCAGGCAGGGCATCTCGGGTCTCGTGGAAGAGAAAGATGCTCCCTCGGAACCAAAACAACTAGCTACAAGCTTTGAATTTACATTCAGGCCAGAGGGAAAAGTTTTGTCAGGCACCCAGGCCAACCGCTGCTTGGCTGTTAGGTCAGGAGGAGGCCGGTTACAGATTAGGGCCTTGGGGAAGCTACAGATCTCTCACTCCTATCCAACATCTCTATTAGGATAGAGGCACGTTGCAAATATGCAAACACACCAAAGCCAGCTCCAAATCATGTAAAAGGAACATAACCAGTAGGAGACAGGCCTGGCCCCTAAAACCCTGTATGATTCCCTTCCTAAATCAACTCCCACCAGGCTGTGTCATTTAAACAGTTTGGAAAGCAGCCCGGTTTATCTCAGAGTGAGTCCAAACAAGTTTGCGTCCCTCAGAGAGACCAAGCCAGCAATGGGCAGCCTCTGTCCTCAAGGAACAGGAGCAGGCCTAACAGTGGGTAGTTCCCAACGGGAGGGGCTGTGACTCAGTGGCAGAGCCTCTGCTTGGCATGCAGAAGGTCCCAGGTTCCATCTTCAGTTAAAGGAACCAGGCAAGTAGGTGAAGGGAAAGACCTCTACCTGAGACCCTGGAGAGTCACTGCTGCCGGTCTGAGTAGACAATACTGACTTTGATGGACCCAGGGTCTGATTCAGTATAAGGCAGTTTCATGTGTTCATTTGGGGAGGGTCCATGGCTCAGTGGTAGAGCATTTGCTTGGCATGCAGATGGTCCCAGGTTAAATCCCTACCATCTCCAATTAAAGGAACCAGGCAAATAGGTGATGGGAAGGACCTCTGCCTGAGACCCTGGAGAGCCGCTGCCGGTGTTAGTAGACAATAATGACTTTGATGGACCAAGGGGGGGGGGGTCTGATTCAGTATAAGGCATCTTCATGTGTTCATGTTGTTTTGTTATCGTGTGGGTGGAACAAAACCTCGAATTAGGAATCAATTCTGTGGCTGCCTTAGCGGGGTGGGATTATCACTTCAGGGTGCACTTCCCACCCACCCCCGTGCACGACTGTTCTATGCTGCTGAGAAGCAGGGCACCTACTTTCTCCACAGAAATCTGCTGCCCGTGCAGCTCCGTCCGGTGAAGGTGGGCGATGCACCTGGCCACCTCTGTGCTGGAGGACATGGTCACAATGCCATAGCACTTGGCTCCGGGGCTCCGGGCATTGGTGACCACTTTCGCAGCCAGGACCTACCAACAGATACCAAATGCGAGTCAAGGTTTTAAGCCAACCCCCCCGTCACATCAGCGCTCTCCACTCTGAGGATGCCCATTCGTAAACTCCTCTCAGGCATCTTATGCGCCTTTAAGGCCAAAGGTTGCAAGGCCAGCTTCTCAGCAGGTATCTGCAATGCATGGCCCTCGTCTGCTTGCCTCAGAGTCACAACGTTGAGCCTTCTGTTGAGCTGAACCTTGATATGCAACACTTGTTTAGGCCAAGGCCAAGAACACACAATCTCAGTTTGAAGAGAAGTCTCAGGCTCCCTCTCGTACCCCCCCACCCCCAGCGCATCCACAGACAGGCCCGGCTGGGCATCGACAGAGCTGCCTCAGCTTCATCGCTGACTTCCCAAGCTCGTAAGAGAAGAGCTGCAAGCCACTGCCACGACCAGCAGGAGTTTTACTTCCTGGCCCATTAGCAGCCAGAATCAGAAGGCGCAACCTTTGCTACTCGGATCTAGCTTCTGGCCTCCTGCTCTCTCATAACCTTCCTTGGGAAGCTGTAACTCATAGAAGAAAACAGGTCCTTTGTGGGGCACCCAAGCCTTCAGTCACAGGCCACAGCCCATATTGGGGCATATTCTGTGGCGGTGGTAAAAGACCACCATTGCAACCATAACATGGTACCCAGAGGAGCTCTCTGTGGCAAGGGGTTTAATCTGTACTGAGCATCAGGAAGAGAGGTGAACTGTACAGCTCTGTGACCTTGAGAACTGGGGAACGTTTCGTGGATATGACCATTTAAGTGGAAAGAATGCTCCACCAAACAGATCCGGAGCAACCACTTGGCAGTGTTTTATTGCACACTTTTCAATGTGTGCAATCTTAGATGTGGGAGAAGTGGGGCCAGCCTCCAGCATGCTTGATCCTAACGTCTTCCTGGCTCTTGAGATGAGCCAGAGGAGGCCTCGCCAGCTGGGACAGTTGAGGTTGTCACACTCCCTCTGGAGGGAGGGAACGGTTCCTGGGAAGCTTCAGGAAGCTGTGGTGCGAAAAACCCCTTTGGAGCAGCAGACTCTGGGCACTAGCAGTTGGGACAGCTTTAGGCCTGTCCTGGGCAGTCCATCCCTGGGCAAGGCGACTTGCGCATGCAATGCTCTCTCCATTCCAAGTTCCCTGAGATGAATCAGATTATCCGAGCCCTTATTTGCCTGGCTTCTGCCCAGATTTTGGCACCGAAACTGCCTTGGATGGCAACCTGCATGAAGAGTTGGATGGTGTACCTAAAGTTGTTCATTCTTCTCAACAGCTGCTTTCAGCGCCACTGACAATAACTTTTAGATTGCCGCTGAGCTGCCTTGTGATGGATCCGATCCTTCCTTGAGATCAGAGCCCCAGAAGGCAGTGTGTTAGAGGACAGCCTGCTCTTTCCCCGGGGCCTTTGGGGTTCCGTAAGATTCCATCTTGTCGCCAATGCGCTTTAACATCTGTAAGAGGCCACGGGGCGGGGGAGGCTGGGAGGAGGTGCGGTGCCACTCATATGCTGACACTCAGGTCGTCTTCTTGTCTGCATCAGATCCTAAAGCAACACTGGATGGTCTGGATCAGTGCCTGAAGACAGTGAAGGGATGGATGAGGGCAAGCACCTTGAAAATTAATCCAGGAATCGCTGAAGTGTTACTGTTTGGTCATCTGCTGATCTGGGATTCAGCCTGTCCTGGATGAGGTCACTCTCTCCATGAAGACTCAGGCTTGCAGGGTGGGGGTATTCGAGGTCTTGCTACCCAAGGGTCAGGAAGCAGCAGCAGATTTGAGTGCATATTATCAGCTGCAGCACTTCTTGAATAAGTCTGACCTAACCACAGTTACCAAACCCTCAGGCTATGTGGGGCTGCCTTTGAAGAGTTCCCAGATGCATCCTTCAGTCCAGAATGCAGGAGCCCAGTTACCACTGGAGATAAGTACTGGGACCATGTTGATTTCCTGGGTACAATTCGAAGTGCCGGATCGGACCTTTAAAGACCCAAGTAGTTTGGGAGCATGGTACCTCCTCTCCAATATGAAGCTTTGGACATTGCGAGCTAGCCAGGCCCTGCTCTGGAGGTCTGACAGGTGGCAATGCCTGACAGGGCCTTCTAGGTATCAGCTTGGGGGGGGGGGAGAGAAGTATCTGAATGAAGTCAAATGTCTACAGTACAAGACAGACCAGAAGACACAAATTTAGGAAAAGAGCTCTCTAGCTTCTATTGGAGCAGCGGCCTGACAGAGAAAAAAATGTGCCCCTTGAGCCTCAGCGCCCTCTCTCAGCCAAGCTCAACTGAAGAGCCAGTTAACCCCGCGGAGGTGAAGCCATACCTTGCCGTACTTGCCAAAGAGATTTTTCAAGTCAGCAGCTTTTGTGTTGGAGGACAAGCCGCTCACCCACAGGTTCCTGGTTGAGCTGCTGCTGCCGCCACTGCTTGCGCTGCCTATGAGAAAAGCCACAAGGTCATGTTTCAGCCTTCGCATGCTCACCCGCGTGGCAGACAACCACTCCGGATGCCTGCACCACTACTCGCTTTGGATAAGCAGGACGTGAAGATTGGGGGGGGGGGTGAACTTTGCCACTGCTGACAGAGCAAACACAGAATTTTAGCGAGCTTCACACACTCTTCTGAAGCAGTGACAAGTTAGCCACTGACTAGCCAGAGCCCACTAAAATGGCCAGCTAATTGCCTCCAGGATCAGAGGAGCATGCCGAATATATCAGGTGCTGTGGAAGTCAGGCAGGATGGTGCTGCTGTGGTCGTCTTGTTTGGGGGCTTCCTAGAGGCGCCTGGTTGGCCACTTTGTGAACAGACTGCTGGACTTGATGGGCCTGGGTCTGACCCAGCAGGGCTTTCCTTCTGTTCTTATGCCTCCTAAAAACAGGGTCTGCCACCCGGTTCTTACTGCTACAACAACAGTCTTGGTTTGCAGCAGTCTATCTCATGAAATTAAGCCACTTCACCAGACCTTATACTCCGGCACAAAAAAGCCCATTAGGGGACCTTCAGCGAAGTCACGCTGACTGGTCAAAAATATTTTTAAATCAGGATTATCCACAGAGATATTATACAGCGAGGAAAACTGTCCTTCTGAACAAAGTGGTTTCCTATTTATATTTTATTTGTAACGAACAACAGGCTATATGGTGTGAGAAGGATCTACACAGGTTGTTGGGAGAGGGGAGGAGGCAATTTCTGCTAATTCTCTAATGCCGTGGCAGCCCTTCAACTTCCCTTCAGGCTGCCCCTGGGGATCCTGGGGGCAGAGGAGTTGTACTTCTATGCATGGAATTTAGACGGAACCCAACCCAGAGTTACCATGGTGGCAAATATCCCAGAAATTCACCTAGCACGAGAAAGCAGCACAATCTACTCTGCTAGTACGTGACGCGTGACTCGCATTGGCTGCATGTGGTATTCCGATTAAGTGCAAGCTCTGTGATAATGAGCACAACGCTTTGATTTCATACACTATTTTGCTAGGAACACACAACAAGGAGGTACAAGCCCCCAGCGATGCAATCCTCTCTTTTGCACATAGTTCTCTCTCTCTCTCTGTGTGTGTGTGTGTGTGTGTGTGTGTGTGTTAAGTGCCGTCAAGTCGCTTCCGACTCATAGCGACCTTATGAACGAAAGTCCTCCAAAATGTCCTATCTTTGACAGCCCTGCTCAGGTCTTGCAAATTGAGGGCTGTGGCTGCCTTTATTGAGTCAGTCCATCTCTTGTTCGGTCTTCCTCTTTTCCTGCTGCCCCATAGTTCTACCCCCATACTTAACAGAAGCAGACATCTATGACTACTCTGGGTGTAAATCATTACGTCATAAGGATTTGTTTGTGCGTCACAAAGTCGCAGGCAACTTATGACGACCCCAGCAAGGGGCTTTCAAGGTGGTTTGCCATTGCCTGTCTCTGCAAAGTCTTCCTTGGTGGCCTCCCTTCCAAGTACCAACCCTGCTTAGCTTTTGAGCTCTGACGAGATTGGGCTAAGGATTTGTTATGGCTTATATATTGTCTAAATGACAAGCAGAGCAGTCTTATTGAAAGCCAAGAGAAATAACAGTCCCTGTAGGGTCGCTCTCCCTCCTTGTGCCTGGCTGCTTAATTCATGTTTGAAATGATAACATTCTCAGTAATTCAAAGGGTTGATTTACACCCCAAAGTATAACCAACCAATACTACTTAGATGGAAGCAGTAGCTCTGTGTAATGGGAAGTTCACTAGACTAAGCATGGGGAGACCTGGACTCAAATGCCCACACTGACATGAAGCTTACTGGGTCAATCTTGGGCCAGTTCCTCTCAGCCTAACCTATTTTACAGGGCTGTTGTGAGGATACACAGAGAGGTGAGAGCAATGAACACCCTCCCGAGAGGAAGGACAGGGTAGAAAGGCAACTCACAGATAGAATAATAGAGTTGGGACCACCAGGGTCATCTAGTCCAACCCCCTGCACAATGCAGGAAATTCACAACTACCTCCCCCACCCCCAGTGACCCATACTTCATGCCCAGAAGATGGCCAAGATGCCCTCCCTCTCATCATCTGCCTCAGGTCATAGAATCAGCATTGCTGACAGATGGCCATCTAGCCTCTGCTTCAAAACCTCCAGGGAAGGAGAGCTTACCATTCCCGAGGAAGCCTGTTCCACTGAGGAACCGCTCTGTTAGAAAATTCTTCCTAATGTCTAGATGGAAACTTTCAACCCATTGGTTCTGATCCGACCTTCTGGGGCAACAGAAAACAACTCAGCACCATCCTCTATATGACAGCCCTTCAAGTACTTGAAGATGGTTATCATGTCCCCTCTCAGTCTTCTCCTCTCCAAGCTAAACGTACCCAGCTCCTTCAACTTTTTCTCAAAGAAACTTAAGTTTCTTAGCTCATAGGACTTAAGTTTCTTAGGACTCGGTTTCTTAGCTTTTACAGGTTCAGAGGTTCTGCGTGCACACGCCTGAGATCCTATCTGTGTGATGCGCAGAGACCACAAAGAAGAACCAAACCTTAAAGAGAAGGCAACGCCTGAGCAGGAACATTCCTCACTCTTGATTTTCAAAGCACGTGACTGGACAGAAAACTCACCCCAGGACTAGACACCAGACCTAGGGGGGAAAGGGCCCCATTACCTTTCTCATCCTTCGATGCAGTCTTGCTTTCTTTAGATTCCTTAGTAGAGCTAAAAAGGAACAAAAATCAGAGCAAATTGAACTCATGGAATTTCCTTGCCAAGAACCTTATGCTATTAAAGCAAATCATTTCTGAAACATAAATGAGTGAGTGAGGGCTGGTCTGTAATTTGAGGAAATGTGATTTTTGCCCCTCATCATGGCTTCTTGCACTGATTTTCCCCATCATGCCCGAAGATCTAGATTTTCTGACAATTTTATTCAGTGGATATATGGCAAATCTTCTCCACATTCAGGACTGGGACTTGGCTTCATTTTGGTGCTCTTAGAACTGAGAGTTGTTCAATACCATCATCACAGGGGTACTTAAAACGTGACTACTTGAAAAAAATAATAATAATATGCTGTCAATTCACCAATGCAATCTGCAGGATAAAGAATATACGAAGATCCCGGGTGGTTTTTTTTTTTTTTGGTTTTTTTTTTTAAACACAGGTAACTTATGGCTGTCAAAACATTTTATAGGCAGGAGCATAAGACACTAATTACAAGTTTCTTGCCGCTACCCCCATAATGCAGAGTGATCTTATTGAATGCTGGTAGTACCTTAAAGAACGGACATAGAAAGACAAACCTCTTTGCTTGACCAGTGGCCCCAGTAGACGAGGGACCTTTCTTCAGAGTATCCTTGTCTTTGTCTCCAGATTCTGCCTTCTTCGAGCTTTCTCGGGCTTCTTTCTTGACGGGATCCCCCTTCATGCCGTCTTCCTTCTTACCATCTTTATGGTTCTCAGTCATCTCATAAGCCTTGCCTTCCTTCTCCAGGCTTGGCGCCATGGCATCCTGCCCATCTTTTGGCTTGCTTGCTTCTGAATCTGTAATTTTCAGATTTTTACCTGTTTCCAGAAGGTCATCGCCATCAAAATCCAGCGTGATGGCGTCTTCGGCCTGGATTGTTACCGATATGTTATCCTCCTCAGCTTCTTTCCCAGACGCGTTTGCTTCCATCTCTTCGTGAACCGACTGGTCAGCCTCAGCTAGGCTCTCTTCTGAAGGAAGAGGCTTAGATACTTCTTGTGTACCATCACCAGAACCTGCTTTATCTAAGAGGATTCAACAGGAATAAATATGGCAAAACAAGAAGTTTAAACATTTTTCATATGCATAAAGCTCGAAGAGGACCTAGAAAACACAAAGCCGGTTATTAGAACTGATGGAAGGTTAGGAGGAAAAACATAAAGGGGCATTCACACACAAATCAATCCTTTACCCAGGATCACTCATTCTTCATGGCAAACCAATTTTCTAGACACAAGTACCAAAAAACGAACAGGTGTGGGTGGGCTCCGTCCACAAGACACCTGCTCTTCAGTACAAGCGTCTGGCTTCCGAAGCTGGAGGCGATGGGCAAAGAAGCGCTCCTTCGTGGCTCAAAAGCAAGTCAGTATTCCCAGACGTTCATTTACAAGTCCGTTCATCTTCCAGTATCCTTCCGATGGCTCAGAGCTCAAGAGCCAAATCCTTCGCAGCTGCCCAACTGTCCCTTTCTTCTTTTCCAGTGGCCCCTTGCCAGCCACGGTGCAGTTGCAGAAGTCAGCTGTGCTCGGTACCGCACAAACTCGAGGCCAAAGTTCACAGGAGGCCGACGGTCTTCGTTCAGCGTGCCTGGGGGTCCATGCTCTCAGTCCTCTCGCCAGCGCCTCTGGAGGCGTTCTCACTGTACACGAAGAGGCTTCTGCGCTGGGACTCCTCACAAAAGACCAAGCTTACACCCACGCACGCGCACAACCTTCGTGACTTCACGTGTACAGTCACAATGATCCCATGTCCGTTAGTCCACCAACAAGCAAGGTCCTTAAGAGTGCTCTCTATGGGTCTTCTTTAGCAAGAAGGTTGGGTAGGGTGTGGCTTCCTGTAGTTGTGCTCCACAGAGCAGCTTTTAAAGGCGTCAGTGAGCAGACTCCTTCCGTGTGTTCCCAGATCTCGCCTGAGACCATGAAGCATGATGTGGCCTTTGCCAATGCAGTAGAAAGGAGAAAGCTGTCCATTGTTTGAACGGCTGTCAGATTCCATTCTGCAGAACTTTTCACTCCCATGAGGGCACTTGGCAGTTGTGCCAGTGCAAGACAAGGGCACGCGCCAAGACTTACCGTACATAAACAATTCTGACTCGAGGAGTAGGGAAGCTTTGCTCAATTAAGGCCCTTTTGTAGGCCAGATGCACAGATCAACAGGCAGTAAAACAGCTTGTGTGTGTGTATGTGTGCAATTCAAAGAAAAGCCAGCTGAGAGCACAGATCCAGCCACTGTCCATGGGAGACGTGCTCACAGCCAACATGTCTGATATGGACGAGCCTGCTATTTGTAAAAAGCAACCTGAGGTGTATTAAGAGCATTCTGAACTCTACTGAACTTCAAAACATACCTCTCTCGTTCTCTTCTTCTCCGTCCTGTAAGTCAGGGAAAAAAATCCACTCAGTATTTACCATTCTCTTTAAACAGAGCAGGCCAACCACCAATCATTCAGAAACTGAGCAACCGGCAGAAAAGTCTCACTTTCAGTCTTCTGCTGTTGTTTTAATGATGTTTTAACTTTGTAATACTGGTCAAGGACCGCAATAAATTATAATGAATGAATGAATGGTCTTCTGCTCTGTCAACATCTACTTTAAAAGAATAAAGCCGGCAATACTTTGAAGAAGTCTGGTTTAAACTACTTTAGAGACCTACATTCCTTCATTCTGCTGAAATGGCAGACATTGTGCCCAATAAGGCATAACTTCGCCTGCTTTTTCCACGCCGCTGGTCTGAGATGCAAATTCTACCTTTGATAACTCAGGCAGTTATTATAAATTAACTTGCAGGTGGCAAAGAGGCAGATAATACAGATACTCCATACACAATTTGCCAGTCTGAGGAAAGCACTGCAGCTACGTGAACCCGCTGAGAGAAAGGATTTGGGACTGAGACCATCAATATATGACAGCCAACTGTTTCTTCTTTTCAGCCCACTGGAGGCAGGACACACCTCTTTCATGCATTACTGCACTCCCTGCAAAGGCCAAGCACGCAGCTTCGGCCCAGGTGACCAGCATGCCTCAAAGTGCCCTCTGTCGGTCCGTACTGGCAGGCGAGTCACAAACCTTCCAGTGCAGAGCTGAGCTGGACACAGTTATCCGCACGCTAGGAGCAGGGAGGTATTTACTGCAAAGCCCTGTATGTGCCGCTGCCTTGGAAGACAGCTTGGGAACTACAACTGGTGTAGGACATGGCGGCTTGCTGTGGACAGGCTGGCTGGCATGGCGACCGAGGGCAGCCAAGCCAACACAAGAGTGGATCTTTGGCACTGTTGCTAATCAATCAATCAAACTTTATTGGCATATACTCAGAAACATGCTCATTGTTGCTAATCTGCAGGCTAGGCTATCTCAGAAACAAGAGGAGACCACGGCTTCTCATTCCTCAAAAACTTATCAAGTCTGGCTCGAAAACCCAGGCAGGAAGCCACAATCTCATTCCTTCCTGACATTTGGCTCTGTCTTCTGAAGACTGATATGTTCTGAGCTTTGCTGAGGTATTCTCTTACTTGTTGGTTTTGTTACACTTTTTGCATTTGCTTTCACAGTTTCTATTGGTTTTTAAACAAGCCTGAGACCTTCTTGTTGAAAGGTCATTTAGTAGAAGAAGAGTTGGTTTTTGTATGCCGACTTTCTCTACCACTCAAGGGAGACTCAAACCGGCTTACAGTGATCTTCCCGCCCCCTCCCCACAACAGACACCCTGTGAGGTAGGTGGGGCTGAGAGAGTTGTGACTAGCCCAAGGTCACCCAGCTGGCTTCATGTGTAGGAGTGGGAAAACAAATCCAGTTCACCAGATCAGACTCCGCCGCTCCAAACCACCGCTCTTAACCACTACGCCACGCTGGCTCCCTTTAGACCTTTAATATCAATACACCGCGCAGTTACGGGTCTATTAAGCTTTCCTATGCTGCGATGAAATCTTGCACTTCCGTATCCCCCCTTTCCTTCCAGTGGAACGCAAATGTGGCCTCTGCTTCCTAAGCGGCCCTGAGAAGGGAATTGAAAAACTTACGCGAGCAGCAGCAAAGCTTCCATCTTCCGCATCTTGAACATCAGAGCCCTAAGGAGACAAACCAAGACCCGCTGACTAGGCTAGTTCGGGACTAGCGACACTTTCAGAAGGAAGTGGGGGGCAGCATTTTCTGCTTCAACAACTGATTTAAACACGCTGCCACAGGTGGAGCCAACGGAAGGGGAAAGCCGATCACGGTGAACTGACAGGATGCCTTCGGAGACATCCCTGCAACTCTGCGATTCTCTCCATCCACAAGTCTCGCAGCCTTGTGATGACTTCTCAGAATGGAACCAGTTGCCTAACAGAACGCCACAGCCACAATCGCCGACTGTCACAAAGTACATTAAAAAGCCCTGTGTGTTGGTGTCAAGCGCTCCTCAAGCTGAGCTATTTCATCACGCCCTTGTTTTAAGGAAGCACCATACAATACGCCAGGACAGGACAGGCGGGCTCGGAGGCAGAGGAGAGTTGGAAGCTTAACTCCCCCACCTGCATTACTGCTGAAGACATCTTCTAGCACTACTTAATCCTACACTGCTGCAGCAGAGGACGAGACATCTGATGTAAACCATCAACACGAAAGCTCGCTGGATCACCTTGGGCCTAACACACACTCTCTCAGCGTAACCTACCCCACAGGGGTGTTGTGAGAATAAGATGGAGGAGAGGAGAACGATGTAAGCGGTTTTGGGTCCCCATTGGGGGAAAGGTGGAGTACAAATGAAATAAATAAGCATCATTGATCAAAGGTCAACAGTAAGAAACTGGGTAAATTAATTCCTAGGCTACAGGGTGGGGTGGGGAGTCATCACCATCCAGACGAGTCCCCTTCTTCTCAAATACCAGTTCAGACCCTGCAGAGAAAGCCCCTTCCTAAGTAGTTTTTGCATTAAATTTTATTAGCTGTTATCAACTCTGGAAGCTAGTTTCTGGCTGAGAAACAAGAACATAAAAAACATTTTTAACAAGCTAGAACAAGACAACTCTCAAAGGCATTAAAGTTTTCAACGTTCCATTCCAACATTCCACCAAAGGGGTTTCTGCAGCATACCTGGTTTCCCGAGTCCTTTTCTGTCCGCTTCGAATGAGCTCTCTTCTTCTCCGCAGGAAGCGACGCCTTCGATGCTGAGGAGTCGTCTTCATTTTCCACAGATTCTTCAGAGTCCTTCAGTTCATCATTCCCATCCTGGTCACTTGCCTCTTGGGCTTCCAGTTCACATTCCTTGCAAATATCAACACCACTTGATATTAACACAGGGACATTCCCAGGACTGGGCAGTCAGCAACGCTTAAAGCAAGGTCTCTTCCTCACTTTAACGGTTCGTGCTTTGAAGATTTAGCCTAGTCACCAGTCTATTGCTTGTAATTCACAGACAAGTTCTTATTTACTGAATAAAGTAATTGTCACGGTAGGAAGGAGAAAATGGCGCCTTTTCCTGCTGGGAAACCCCCTTAGTTTTCAGTCTTCAGGGGAAACTAGGTCCGCAGGAACTTGGGTGGGGGTTAAGGACTTCAACTTCTTATTATCACAAGGAACTCTGCACAGGCTCTGGAGAACCAGCTACAGCATAGGTAATGTGTTTAGCCTAGTTAGTGCAACTGTATTGGTTTTTATTTGAATATTTCTGTGTTGCTGTGTGCTTCCCCCTGTATTTTGTTTTCCTTTTTTTCCCCCAACCCTTTTTGAATCTAACCACCCTTTGCCCTTTTCACTCTCTTTTACAATAAACCTTTTTATAAAGACATTTTGGCTTCACTTAGTACAGTCTATGCCTCTGTAATATTTCTCTTAACAGCTTCTCGGTTTGCTGGACCGCACAGGTCCTGAGTGGTAGGTGGCGGTGGGTTACCAGGGTACTTTCCAGGGAACCCTGTCTGAGGGAGTTTCCCAGCAAGGGAAGGCACCATTTCCCCCTACCTGCTGTAACAGTCATATACTTGCATAACTGAAAAAGTGATCAATTGCAAGTTCAGACTGAACATTGTTTTCTATTATTTTTATTATTATTAAACCTCGCTGCCTTTATCCAGCAAGCAGTGCAAAAATAAGCAATCCTGATTAGTCCTGTGCAATTTATTCCTTATTAAGGGTGCTCAGGTTTGGAGCTCTTGTTTCAGACTTCATAACATTACCTTGACCAAGGAGTCGTCTTCCACTGAAGCATCGCCACTCAGTTCATCGGCTTCCTGCTTCTTACCTAAAGAAAAGGGCACGCTAATGACCACTTTGAATTTACGTGTCCTGCCACGTGACAAAAAGAGCCCTCGGATTGTTTAGAACTGCTTAGAAATAAGTTTATATACCTTCAATTATATTTTTAAAAATAGACTGATTGTAGACCCACTTCAGACTTATATAGATACATTGTCTAGAATGTGCAAAATTATGCTACTAAATATATATGTTGTGTGCCCTGTATGTTGTTTCATGTTAAAACTTAATTAAACATTCTTAAAAAATAAATAAAAAAAAGAGCCCTCGGCAGCATACCAAATAAAACCCACACCACAGATCAGGGATTCCCAACCTATCTGAGCCTGAGAGCACATATGGACCTTTTAATATTCAGCAAATGATGAGAACTAAGTGCTTTGAGCAGTAACTTTGAATAGTCTTTGCGTGTGGAAAGTTTTATTTATTTAAAACGTTTATTAGTTGCCTTTCTTCCTTACAGAGCTCAAGGCGGCTTACTAGATAAAATATATAAAACAAAATACATTTAAAAATGAAAAGTAAAATTTAAGATCACAATCCAGAACTGTTAGCAAACTTAACCACACATGGTCCCAAATAAAACCATCATCAACTGCCTCCGAAAGGTTGACAGTGAGGAGGCGTGGAGGCCGCTTCATAATCTGTTCTGGGTGTGGAAGGACACACATATGAACATTTGAAGCTGCCTTATACTGAATCAGACCCTGGATCCATCAAAGTCAGTATTGTCTACTCAGACCGGCAGCAGCTCTCCAGTGTCTCAGGCGGAGAACTTTCCCATCACCTACTTGCCTGGTCACTAACTGGAGATGCCACTGGGGATTGAACCTGGGACCTTCTGCATGCCAAGCAGAGGCTCTGCCACTGAGCCATGGCCCCTCCCCTCCACACGGGCTGCAGGAAGCAACAAGGGTTGGATTTTTAGCTGCTTTGTGTTTCCGGAGTGCGAGAGTGACTGAAGCAAAGCAGCAAAGTTCAGCAATACAGGAGGAGGAATCACCGCAGTGACATGAGATACACCAGTCAGGAGGCCGCCCTCCTAGGCAAGGGGAAAAGTTCTTTTGGGGCATCCAGCAGCATGGCTGTTGGAAGGGTCAGATGAAAAAACACTGATAAATCACTGTTTAGGTAACATACAAAGTACCAGTGGGAGAATTTGATTTGAAGTGCCTTTATACTGCCTCAAGATGGGTACACACGAATCCACTTCCATGCACACCCACTCTGAATCAAGAACAAACCTTCAAGCAAGCCAGCACTCTCTGTTGTGGGAGCATTAAAAGCACTCTGGTTATCCCTTGAAACTCAAAGGGCATTATACAGCACAGAAGGCCACTTAGGCTGGCACTGAACTGCACCTGTTTTCCTATCTATTTGTGCCAGAAAAGCCACAAGATAGAACATCCACCCATCTGTAGACAAACTCTGACCTCTTGTGAAAGACTGACCAGCCATTTTTACACATAGCAAACTTTCTAATTCCACAGGCAACTGCACAACATGAACTCCTCCCATGACATGGTGTCCCACTGTGCTATGAAGACAGCCGCCCACAGTGGAAAAATTAACCACCAGCTGAATTCAACACAGCTACCTACAATGCCACTTGCATCTGATTATCTTGTCCTTTCAGGGCAGAAGGATGCTTAAACATGATAAATTTGAGTAACAGGATATTGGCTATGAGGTATTGCTTGGCTCCATAATGGATTTTTTTTTTAAATACAAGCTGCCTTAAGACTGAAACATGGCACAGAGATATATACGATCTGAAGAGTTCTTTCAGCAGAACAATTTCTGCTGGTCCAGCAAACAGTATCGATGCTGGCTCCGTTTTTTTAATTCAGAGAAGCCCAGTATGTAAATGAAGACAAAAAGCAGAGTTAGAACTGCAGCACAGATTGAGTCAGAGGTCCCCAATCCTTTTCAGTCCATGGGCACTTTTGGAATTCTGAAAGAGTGTGATGAGCGCAGTCACAAAATGGTTGCAATAGGAGGCGGAGCCAGCCACAAAATGGCGGCCACAGCTCACCTTCAGTCACAGAGTGAAGATCCCTGTACTGTGGTGGCTGCTGCTAAAGCAACATTTTTTTAAAAAATGACACATTCAATCTAATATGCAATGGCCAATCAGAAGCCCTGCTGGGCAAAAACCCTACCTGCTCCCTCCCACTTTCTAAAAACTTGGTGGGGACCATGGCACCCCCCATTGGGGACCCTGGGATTAAGGCCTCGAACAGGTTAGTTATGATTCTGACAGGAGAAGACAGTTACTCGGCTTTTCGAATAAGTAATGCTTGTTTAAGAAATGTCAGAGTTCTCAGAAAAAGTTTTAACCTTTGCCTTTTGTTGGTTTCTTGTTTGGAGTATCAACTGAGACAGCTATTTCAATATTATCTGGATCTCCTCCTTCCTCTTCAATAGCCTAAGACAAAACACAAGGAGAGGTGGTGAGAACTACCGATTTTACTCATGCATTCATGATTATTTTGCTCTGGCGCACACATTGTTGACTAATTTTCCAAATGATAATACAAGTGATTCATAATAGACACTGCCTTCCAGAAGAGCAGTTTCAAAAATAAGAGGCGTCCCATGATCATACTCATACCCAAGAATGCAGACCACCAGAGAGCCATTTAACTTATCCATCCCTAACAACGGAAGAACCAGGTCAGATCCGATTGCCATTTCTCTGAGCAAAAGTCAAATAAGTACTTGATTGTTTAACTCTATTTCAGTTAATGTAAGTTACATACATAGTACGAGTTTAACCTCAGCAATGCTACCAACCAAAGCAAAAACCTTGTTACTGTAAAACGCGGAACATTTTGCAAATCAGTAAGAGGAAATCAAAAGGAAACTCAACCTGCTACGGTGCACTCAAATGATTAACTATTAACTGTTCATTTCGCAAAGCCCATTAACTTCCAAATTCATAAGCTGCCTGTTCAGACGATACTGCTTCACCTCTCTGCACAGTTAGTTGAGAATCATGCAAAAAGACTCTGCAAGCCCCGAATCAATTTCTCACCACACACAGCCTAAAAATTTCTCACCGTATCAGCCTAAAAATTTGTGGGCATGGAGTGGGGGTCACTGGGGGGGGGGAGAGGGAGTTGTGCATTGTGCGGGGGGGGGGGCTGGACTAGATGACCCTGGTGGTCCCTTCCAACTCTAGGATTCTGTGACCTCAGGCAGGTGATGAGAGGGAGGGGCATCTTGGCTATCTTGTGGGCATGGAGTGGGGGGTCACTGGGGGTGTGGGGGGAGAGGGAGTTGTGAATTTTCTGCATTGTGCAGGGAGGGCTGGACTAGATGACCCTTGTGGTCCCTTCCAGCTCCATGAGTCTATGGCCATCTGTCAGCAATGCTGATTCTGTGAACTTAGGCAGTTCATGAGGAGGGCATCTTGTGGGGGGGGTCACTGGGGGTGTGGGGGGAAGAGGGAGTTGTGAATTTCCTGCATTGTGCAGGGGGGCTGGACTAGATGACCCTGGTGGTCCCTTCCAACTCTACGATTCTGTGACCTCAGGCAGGTGATGAGAGGGAGGGGCATCTTGGCTATCTTGTGGGCATGGAGTGGGGGGTCACTGGGGGTGTGGGGGGAGAGGGAGTTGTGAATTTTCTGCATTGTGCAGGGAGGGCTGGACTAGATGACCCTTGTGGTCCCTTCCAGCTCCATGAGTCTATGGCCATCTGTCAGCAATGCTGATTCTGTGAACTTAGGCAGTTCATGAGGAGGGCATTTTGTGGGCATGGAGTGGGGGGGTCACTGGGGGTGTGGGGGGGAGAGGGAGTTGTGAATTCCCTGCATTGTGCAGGGGGGGGGTTGGACTAGATGACCCCGGTGGTCGCCTCGGGGGAAGAAGGGTCTTCCTTCGGAGCGCCGCCTCGGCCCTCGGGGGGGGGAGGGGAAGCACGCGGGGCCCCGGCCCAGCGGCGGAGACCTGTGGGTCAACCCCGAGGAGAGGCCCGCCCCTCCCCCTCCCCCTCCGCGGCCTGGCCGGGCCTCACCTGCTTGAGGCGGGCGATGAGGACGGTCTTGACGCCGGCGACGTCCAGGTTGCGGCGCTTGAGCTCGGACTTGAGGTCGATGACGCGGAGCTCGGTGATCTTCTTGCTCTCGGTGGCGGCCGGGTTCGGGCCCGGCGGCGGGGCGGCGGCGGCCGAGGCGGGCCCGGGCGGCGCGGCGGCCATTTTGCGACTGAGGCGGCGGAGGCGGCGGCTCTCGCCTCACGCGCAAGTCGGCGGCGGCACGAAGGGCCCGGATGGAGACCGCGCAGGCGCCGTGGGGGCGGCAGCAGGCCGGCCGGCCGCGCACGCGCAGACAGACGGGCGGCGCTCTCCCCCCCCCGCCTCTCCGGCCGGCTCCTTTGCCCCGCCCTTCGAGGCGCGCTTGACCCCGCCCCGCAGAAGGGAGGCGGAGCCGTTGGCAATTGGCCGCCGGCCTGGCTCTTCCGAGAGAGTGGATTCGCCCTCCCGGCTGACGCAGGGGGGCGACCCAGCGTGCGGCGGTGTTTGCGTTCACAAGTGACGCGTGTAGACCGACTACGTGCACGTGTTTGCGTTTGCATTCGCTGCTACAGAGGAGGGGGCTGTGGCTCAGTGGTAGAGCATCTGCTTGGCATGCAGGAGGTCCCAGGTTCAATCCCTGGCAGCATCTACAGTTAAAGGGACCAGGCAAATAGGGGATGGGAAAGACCCTTTTCTGCCTGAGACCCTGGAGAGCCGCTGCCGGTCTGAGTAGGCAATACTGACTTGGATGGACCGAGGGTCTGATTCAGTAGAAGGCAGCTTCATGGGGAGGGGTTGTGGCTCAGTGGTAGAGCCTCTGCTTGGCATGCAGAAGGTCCCAGGTTCAATCCCCAGTGGCATCTCCAGTTAAAGGGACTAGGCAGGTAGGTGATGTGCAAGACCCCTGCCTGAGACCCTGGACAGCCGCTGCCAGTCCGAGTAGACAATACTGACTTTGATGGACCAAGGGAGGTCTAATTCAGTATAAGGCAGCTTCATGTGTTCAGGTTTATTTGGAAGTAAGTCCAATTGAATCCCTTCACATGTTGCTTGTGGCAGAAATGGTAATGGATTAGAGCCCAGTTCGTCGGAGGATAACTGTGTGCGTGTATAATTCATGGGTATAAAGGAAATAACTGGAAGCTGTTAGGTCAAAGCGCCCGAGCTCCAGACTGCCCTATGAAAGGACTTCCAAGGGAGACGTGAACTGGCATTCATTCAGCATGACTCATGATAGGTCTTACCTGTCTTGGCAAATCCTGGAATTCCCTACTCATTAAAGGTGCCAGCTAACTTCTGGCCTCTGCTTTGCATCTTTCTTCATTGTATTCGAATGTACATGTTTGGTGGGGGAGGCATGAAGGACGCAACAGAATTTCCAGCTGCAACATCTACGTTCATTATCTGAAATCAGTCTGGGCTCTTCCTTTACAAAGACCTCTGCAATACATAAGAACACAAGAAAGGCCCTGCTGGATCAGACCCAGGCCCATCAAGTCCAGCAGTCTGTTCACACACAGTGGCCAACCAGGTGCCTCTAGGAAGCCCCCAAACAAGACGACTGCAGCAGCACCATCCTGCCTGTGTTTCACAGCACTGAATATATTTGGCATGCTCCTCTGATACTGGAGAGAAGGGGTATGCATCATAACTACTATTCGTAAGAGCATAAGGAAAGCCATGCTGGATCAGACCCAGGCCCATCAAGTCCAGCAGTCTGTTCACACACAGTGGCCAACCAGGGGCCTCCAGGAAGCCCCCAAACAAGACAACTTGAGCAGCACCGTCCTGCCTATATTCCACAGCACCTAATATATTCGGCATGCTCCTCTGATCCTGGAGAGAATAGGTATGCATCATGACTAGTATCCATTTTTACTAGCAGCCATTTTTACTACTAGTAGCAATAGTAGTTTTGTCTGTGCCTCCCGCAACAACCCTATGAGGTGGGCTGCCTGTTTCATAACTGAAGCTGAGTGAGGGCAGGCCTCCCTTTGCTGTCCCCGCGCCCCCCCCCGTCCGAGGGCTGAAGATTGACGTTACAATCGCAACAGCCAACCCTCACGTCGTTGCTGCGCCGAGGCAAGGAGTTCCCCCCCCCCCACACCATGGGCAGCAGGCTGCCGTGCTTTCCTCCGACCAGCAGGTGGCGCGCCGCTCTAGGAAAAAAGGGGGCTGCTGAAGCCAAGTGGGAGCGGGGCGTGCCCATCCCGCGGCTGCGACCATAGACGTTTTCTAACATGCCTTCCGGTTCCAAAAAGCAATTGGTAAGGGTTCTTTCAGTAGGGGGCAAAAAACAACAACCACCAGGTTCCTCTGCAAGAAATCAATCGAAGGAGGCAAACGCCACGTTTTATTTATTTAAGACCACACGGAAGTGCGAGCGGTACCGTGAAGACGGGCAACATTCATGCCAGCAAAAGCTCTAACTTTATGAGTTCTGACTCACGACGGTTTTAACATTGCAATAAATGTCGCGAAGTCTTTACGGTTCCGCGGTCTGCTATTTGGCGTTGCGGCAGCGGACTAACCCGGCTACCGTTCTGCAATTGCTTAAAAGTTTCGTTAGCGTTCTCCGCATCCTGGGTTTCTGCGTATTTATTTAATCGTTAAAAAACCCTCGATGGCTGGGAATCAATAAAGTAATACAAGCAATCTTACCAATAACGCGGATTGAAAAGAAAAAAACCCTGAGCAATAAAACTTAACATAAGAGACACTTCTTACCAACACTGATCTTCGCATGCTACCCTGAATATTTTGTTGCCGTAATCAGATAGGTTTGCATGCGTTGAGTTATCCCCTTTTTCTACAATCCAGCACATCTAGAATAATAGATTTGGAAGGGACCACCAGGGTCATCTAGTCCAACCCCCTGCACAATGCAGGAAATCCCCTAAACCCCCCCCCCCAGTGATCCCTACTTAATGCCCAGAAGACGGCCAAGATGCCCTCCCTCTCATGAGCTGCGTAGGGTCATAGAATCAGCATTGCTGACAGATGACCATATTTTAAATCATACTTGTAATCCGCCTTGGGTCCCCGTGAGAAAGGTGGACTACAAATGAAAATATCAGTCGCCTTGAGTACCAGACTATAAATGAAAACAACAATGGCCATTTCTGCATGGGGTTTTTTGCCTTGGATTTGGCGCTCTGTAGATGCACATTTTCCCCATCCGAATTCTCAAAACTCTGCACGGGGGGCTGATTTTTGAGAATTTGGGCTGGGGAAAATGTGCATCTAGAGAGCGGCAAATCCAAGGCAAAACCATAAATGGCCATCATATTATTATTTATAGTATAAATAATATGAAAAGAGGAAGACCCAACAAGAGATGGACGGACTCAATAAAGGAAGCCACAGCCTTCAATTTGCAAGATCTGAGCAAGGCTGTCAAAGAGAGGACATTTTGGAGGACTTTCATTCATAGGGTCGCCATGAGTCGGAAGCGACTTGACGGCACTTCACACACACACAATAAGTAATATACAATTATTATACTATATACAATTATTATACAATATATTATTATACTATATACAACCCCTCCCCTCCCCCGAAGGGAGCCGGAAGTGTCGCGCAGAATCTCTGCAGGTCTCTTTGACCACGGTGGGAGGAGGGGGGGGGGAAGGGAGGCGCGAGCTCCAGGAGGAGGAAGCGGGGCTGGGCGGGTGCGCTTTGCGGCCTTGCCGTAAAGCGCGCCGCGAGTGTCGCGCCGCGGCGGAGGGAGAGAGGCCGAGGGAGGGAGCGGCTGGCTGAGGCGAAGGCGGGGGAGGGGGGCTGCGCAGCAAACAAAACCCGGCCGCCTGAGGAGGGGGCTTCGCCGGCCCCTCCGCCCGGGCTACCGAGGGGCGAAGGCGGGCCGGCGGTGAGGGAGGGAAGGAAGGAAGGAAGGGGAAGGACGTCGCCGCCACCACCCAACGCCGAGGAGGGTCCGGCGTCGCTCGGGCTGGGCTAGGCCGCACCGGCCCTCCCCTCCCCCCCACCGGGAGCGAGCGACGGAGGGGACCGGCCGGCCTCCGCCTCGCCTCCAGGTACGCAGTGGGGGCCCCCCTCCGACGCCAGTCTCTGCCCGCAGGAGCTTCCAGTGGGAGGGGAGGGGAGGGAAGGGAAGGGGGGAGGCTGGGCAGCGGCGCGCAGGCGCCATGGCGAGGGAGTCCGGTCCCCCCCCTCCTCCTCCCCGAGGCTGCGATGGTGGGGGGAGGGGGGGCGCGCGTCCCCACCCTGAGACCCCTCACTCCCCCCCCGCCCAACAGAGGACGGATGCCAGGTGGGCCAATGTCGGTGGGGAGAGCCCTCGTGGAGAGAATCGGGGCCCGCGCGGGGGGGGGCCAGCCCCTGGGTCCGCAGCTCCTCTCTGCAAGGGGGTGGCGGGTGGGCCTCCTTTGCAACCTCCTCCTTCCTGGAGCCTTTGGAAGCTGCAGGCCGTGCTGAGGCGAGGGGCAGGCGGGTGGGGCTGCTGCCGGTGATAGAGAGGGGGCTGCTTGCTCGGGAGGAAGTCTCCCCACCCCGCGCTTGCAAGGGAGCAGGCCGGGACCGTAGCTCAGTGGCAGAGCCACTGCTTGGCATGCAGGAGGTCCCAGGTTCAATCCCCAGTGGCATCTCCAGTTAGTGACCAGGCAAGTAGGTGATGGGAAAGATCTCCGCCTGAGACCCTGGAGAGCTGCTGCCGGTCTGAGTAGACAATACTGCTGACTTTGATGGACCCTGGGTCTGATTCAGTAGAAGGCAGCTTCATGTGTTCATATGACCTACAAAAGAATACTGTTTTGGGGAGGAGCTGTGACTCAGTGGCAGAGCCTCTGCTTGGCATGCAGAAGGTCCCAGTTTCAATCCCCGGCATCTCTGGCTAAAGGGACCAGGCAAGTAGGTGATGTGAAAGACCTCTTCCTGAGACCCTGGAGAGCCGCTGCCGGTCTGAGTGAGACAATACTGACCTTGATGGACCAGGGGTCTGATTCAGGATAAGGCAGCTTCATGTGTTCATGCGGGACATTGAAGCAACCCCGGCCAAAGCTGAGCCAAGCAGTGCCACAGCGGCAACGGACATGGGTGAGCCTATGGCATCCCTACCACCACCACGGCCCAGGTTCAAGCTCAATGGAGCCTGCAGCACTGCCCACACCCACTTGGCTTTGTTGGTTCCTCTATGCCAGCAGGGCAGCAGCCCTCAGGAGCTGAAAAGGGCCTTCTTGCCCCTTGCTGTTATCCTGAGCCAGTCTCTGGACATTCATCGCCTAAAGTGGCAAGGTCCACTGAGCTCAGCTGGGACAAATTTGTCCTTTTAAGAATGCATTTAACATCATTCCTTGGCACGCATGCCTGTGTTCAAGTGAAGATCCGGTAGTTCTGAATGTGTCTGTGACCTGTGGGACCAGCACAAGGAAGCATTTCGTGCTAGATCAACCACTCTGCACGACAAAAATGGGTTCAGTTTTGTTGCTGATAGTTGGATCGCTATTTACTTGTTTTATGTATCCTTCCAGTAGCCTGAAGAAGGGCAAGTACTATCATGCAGGTTGTACAGATAAGGATTTTAAGGCCTGTCTTGGTATATATTATTTTTTATTTTAATTACTTTATACTTTGCCCTTCTCCCCAGTGGGGACTTAGAAGCAGTTTCTCTCAGGACACTCCTTGAGAGAACGTCTTCACCTGGGTGGGTTGCCTCCGTCCAGTTCTCATCTCTTCCTGCGGTGGTTAGAGCGATGGACCAGGATGTGGGAGACCCAGGCTGAAATCTCCCGCTCTGCCGTGGAAGCTTGCTGGGTGATCTTATGTCAGCCACGCACTCTCAGGCCAGCCTACCTCACAGGGCTGTTGTGAGGATAAAATGAAGCACAGGAGAAAGTCGTAAGCCATTTTGTTGAGGAAGTCAGGCTAGAAATGAGGTATATAAATAGAATTCTAGCTGTCACATGTTTAAAGTGGACTGGCCCCCTTCCACACACCTATTGCTTCAGTGTTTTTAGATGGAGGGTCGTTGTAATGTTGTAATGTAAGATGGGATGTGACTCGACTTGGTGAGTTTAAGAAATCTGGCTCTCAAAAGAAATCTCAATTGTTGTACTGTTGATATTTGGCTCTTTTGACTAAGGAGTTTGCCGACCCCTGGTATAGGGTAACGGTACCTGCCTGTCGCATTCATTCCTGCAGCAAATTTGGTAGTTAATTTTACATTGAGCTGCAAAATGCCATTTAGTAAGTTTATACCTGATCTGGAACATGGCCCATGGTGTTCCCTGTCTTAATGTGTGAACCACTGGCCGTTTTGGCCCTTGATTAGTTTTCTTGCAAGGCATACAAAATCTCTCTATCCACTGTATTGTGACATTTTCTGTTGCCAAAAAAAGGAAAGATGCTTTAATATATAAGTTCTTCATCTGTGTGTAGGAGGGTAGGAGCTGTTGAGATGGCTATGAATGCAGAAGGATTTGAGGGGTGGATTACATTTTACACGTATGTAATAGAGATGGCAGAACACATCTGTGCATTGAGTGTACTCCTGCAGAGTGACTCTGATGTTTCTCCAGGTTAAGTAAACTTTGCCTGTATTGCAATAGGTCTCTTCTAAAATAAAATCATAGAATCTTTACCCATAGGTAGAGGAACATTTTAATGATGTTTCCAAACTGGATATCTTTTACAGTCTGCTGCCAGTATAGATTTTTTTTCCTCCAGAAGAGAATAATAGGATAAACCTCAGGCTACTCACACAAAGATTCCAAGACTTGTGGAGTATTCTGCTCAAAAGGTTTCACTTTCATTTTTACTGCTTGCCCCTCCCTCCTCACACTGAGCTCCTGGTGGAGATCTGGTCCACTCCAAACAATCTTCTATTCACTGAACGCTTTGAAACTTAGCACTTAAGAGGTAAGGGGTTGATTCTGTGCATGTAGGTTTGCAAAGGAACAATGGGATTAAGGTATTTCTCTCAACTTTGTAAGTTTATAACATTTTTACTGTAAAGAGTCATGTTATCTCTGCAGACACAAATTCACAGTTTTGAGAACTGCAAAACCAAGCATCTGTGATAATATCTTCTAGATGGAAAAATTGCCCAAAATAATCTTACAGAAACTGCTGGAAGAGCATGAAATTGTAAATGGATTTATGGAATTCATTTACAAAAAAATTTGAACATTACATGATGCTACATAATTAAAAACAAATCTTTATTCCATGATGAATAACCTTTGGACTGTATTGTATCCTAAAGAGAAAACAATCTTTAGAGAGATTTATCCTCAAAAAGCATTTTATTTTTTAAAAATCCGAATTACATTTTTTTAAATCCAATTTAAACCCTGCAAAAAAGGTGCAAAATTTGCCACCCAAAGCTGATGAGATAAGCTGAGCGAAGATATAACAATGCTGGGCATTCATATGAGAACACCCCCAAAATACCATCTGTAATTTATTTGTTAATAGCCCTGCCTGTAATAGCATAGACCAGTGATGGCGAACCTTTTAGAGACCGAGTGCCCAAACTTAAACCCAAAACCCACTTATTTATCGCAAAGTGCCAACACGGCAATTTAACCTGAATACTGAGGTTTCCTCCCAGCTCGGCAAGGGGTGTGTGTGTGGGAAGTCCAGGGGGGGGCTTTGAACTGCAGGCAGCGCGGAGCCCTTCAAAGCCAGGCGGCGGGGAGTCCAGGGAAGGGGGGGGCATTGAACGGCTCCGCGCTCCCTTCAAAGCCCCTGCTGCCCCCGCGCGTGCCCAGGGCGAGGGCTCGGCGTGCCGGACTTGGCATGCGTGCCATAGGTTCGCCAACACGGGCATAGACTTACCAGGATCGAGGCTTTATACAGCCAGGGTGTAAATGCAGGTATAAAAGAAGTGAATACATAAATATTAAGCGGGATTGTAAGCCATGGAAGCTTAAGCCCTATTCGCAAGTTACAGTGAACACATGGAGAATCTGTGTATAGTGTACACCAATTTTTCTTTATACATGCATGGAGTAATTCTTATGTTACATCCAATACATGTACAGCTCATGCGCTAGTTTCGAGAGTTGTCCTCAGATCCAAGAATTCTGAGAAAAGGTAAACTGCTGCTTTATCCCCCCCCCTGGCTCTTGTAAGCTGCCTTGAGGGCTTTCTGAGCAGAAAAGCAGCTGATTAGTATTAATGGGGTGCTTCATCTTTAGGCAGCCTCGATCCTTGGGGGTCTTCTCAAGCCCTTGAATATTTTCTTATTGCTTCATTTGGTTTTTCTTGTGCCTCTTTCAGTTGGACTCTGTGCTGGAGGGAAGGATGGGGACAGAATTAGATTTTTTTTTAATGGACTTTCTCTACCAAACATGGTGTTGCTGCCAATCTTTCCACAACAACATTAAAGGGGAAAAGTAAAACAAAGCAGTTTTAGTGGCTTTCGGTGTGGTCAGTGTTCACTATTGTAAGAGTAGTTTATCTGATGTGGTTTGGATTTTGTTGACGTGTGCTGTATTTGTTTTTTGTTTTTGATTGCGGGTTGGATCCTGCACATCTTTTCACTAGTGGTGGCGCTTTCCCTCTAGCACATAGCGTCTTCCAGTGATGCTGAAGGGCTCACCTGTACTCTGGGGCAGGAAGGTTCCTTGTGCCCCAGGAGGATGCTGCCATTAGCCCCCTGACCACGTGAGCTGCGTCGGATGTGCTTGTGTTGAAAAACAGGAGGCAGGCATCTTCCGCAGGTGACACATGCCTTGTTTGTCTCTGCCCAGGCCTTCCCTGCGGTTTCCCATGTCACGATGGACTCCTGAATGTGGCCTCGGCTACACCCTGGAAGCGGATATGAAGAGTGACGTTTCCTCTGGGGCACCAAAGCAGCAGGAGAGTCTGAAGGGGGCCCTCTTGAACCCTCAGCCCATGGAGGCTGCCAAAAGCTTCCCTGAAGAAGTGGAGATGCTCGCCAGCAAGGTTGGGGAGGACTTCTCCCACTTGTGTGGCGACTCTCAGAAGCAAAAGGAGGTGAATGGAGGCCGCCAAGAGCAAGAGACGGTTGTCATGCGGAAGAAGCGCAAGAGCCAGCAGGCTGGCCCTTCGTATGCGCAGAGCTGCGGCGGCAAGGAAAATCCGCGCCTCTTGGGGCTAAGGCAGCGCCTCGATACGCAAAGCGAGGACAACGACTCCTCCTTCAGCGAGTGCGTGTCCTCGCCATCGTCCAGTTTGCATTTTGGGGACTCCGACACGGTGACTTCCGACGAGGACAAGGAGGCGGCCCCCGTCAGGCACACTCGGGCAGCGCTGAGCGCTTCCAGCAGAACTCACGGCCCCCGGCCACAGAAGTGGCCTCGGACAGAAACGGAGCCCGTGTCTGGCTTGCTGATGAAAAGGCCCTGCTTCCACAGCGGCGGTGGCAGCTCTTTGAGGAGGCTCCCCTGCCGGAAGAGGTTTGTGAAAGCAAGCTCTTCTCCACGTACGCAGAACCAAAAAGAGCGGATTTTGATGCAGCGGAAAAAACGGGAGGTCCTAGCGAGGAGGAAGTACGCTTTGCTGCCCAGCTCCAGCAGCTCCAGCGAGAACGACCTGAGCAGCGAATCCTCTTCCAGCTCGTCCACCGAGGGAGAGGAAGAGATCTTTGTATCGACCAGTGAAAACCACCAAAACAGTACTGCTGTTCCCTCAGGTAAGTCTCCCCTTTTGAAGAATGCCTGAATTATCCTGCTCTTGTTTTTTGCAATAGCGTTTACCAAACACCTGTCGAGAGCCCCAGGCTGCAGCCGTTGGGCCAGAGGGGCCTGCTATGAGAAGGTGAGTCAGAGGGGAGGCCAGTGGGTCAAAGTTCTGGGCACCCAGCAGGCTCCTGGCAAGCCAGGCCTACTGCTGCCGTTGCTGGATTTGGCCCGAGGGGCTTCAGTTGCCTGGGGCAGGTGAGTGTGTGTCGAGTGTCATCAAATCGGTGACCTCCAAAACGTCCTATCCTAAACAGCCTTGTTCAAGTCTTGCGAAGTGAAGGCCGCGGCTGCCTTGACTGATTTGGTGCGTCTCATGTTGGCTGATCTGCAGGCTCTGGCGAGGGTGCTGGGGGCCTCCTGAAGGGGCAAGAGCTGAGATTGTGACCCTCTCCAGGTGTAGGAGCTTCGTCACAGCAATTACGCTGGCAGATCCAAAGGAAGGGCTTGAAAGCCTCAAGCTCTGGGACACGGCTGGGAGTCTGAAATGGGTTTTGCTGTCCTGGTTAGTCCTTACTGTGGAGACAGGTGCTAGTGGAAACTGATGGTGTTTCTTTTGGAAACAGAGATTCAGCCCAATCTGTCTACTCCCTCCCGAGGTTGGACCAGAACCAGTGGGTTGAAATTAAACCCAAAGAGTTTCCATCTTGACATTAGGAAGAACTTTCTAACAGTTAGAGCGGTTCCTCAGTGGAACAGGCTTCCTCGGGAGGTGATAAGCGCTCCTTCCCTGGAGGTTTTTATGCAGAGGCCAGGTGGCCATCTATCAGCAATGCTTATTCTATGATTTTAGGAAGATCATGAGAGGGAAGGCACCTTTGGCCATGTTCTGGGCATGGAGTAGGGGTCACTGGGGGTGTACGGGGAAGGTAGTTGTGAATTTCCTGCATTGTGCAGGGGGTTGGACTGGATGACCCTGGTGGTCCCTTCCAACTCTGATTCTGTGAGGGTGGAATTGTTCTGCTTGGTAGTTCTCTGCCATCCCTGAGTCCCCCCCATACTTTCCCTGCCACGACTGTTGAAGGAGAAGTCCCCTTAGGCATCAGCGGTGTGGCTAGGAGACTCCTGAAATTGAATGTGACCACCACTGAAGATTCAGTGTCCCTAATTCTTCTTGCATTTTCTCAAAATGGTTATTGATTACCTCCCTTTCAAGCCATATATATATTTCATACCTTGTGTAATCCAATCCTAACACAGCTCTTTCTTGGCTTTCTGTTCTGTTGTGTTATGCTCCCCCCCTCCCCCAGGGAGTATCGATGAAGATGTTGTGGTGATCGAAGCCTCCTCCACGCCCCAAGTCACTGCTAATGAAGAAATTAATGTTACCTCAACAGACAGCGAAGTAGAGATTGTAACAGTTGGTGAAAGTTACCGGTAAGACTTCCACTGACTCTTCTGGCGGGCTGTGTAATTCTTGTTCTGTGGGAACATGGTCATAGTGGATAGATAGGCACTGAAACGGGCCAAAGCAGGCGTTGTGTATGTGCGGGTGGCACCCCAAAGGAATGCAGAAAAAATTGGGCCCCATTGATTCACAGAAATGGGAGGAGGTACTGCACATGGCTTGACATGCGCCAGTGATCTGGGCGGGGGGGATTTCCCCATTGTTCCCTCCACACACACTCTTTAGCTGGTCTCCAACTTTCTTTGTTCATCTTGTTCACCCTCTGTTTCTACATTGGATCACATAAGTAGCTAGAAAATAACAGTGAAATTCAAGCAAACGGCAATCTGAATTAATGTTCTTTGGGTTACTTGCTGGCAGTCTGGATTGCTGGACTTGCTTGCCGAGGTAAAAAAAAGTTCTTTTCCCTCTGTGTTTTCTGCCAGGTCTCGTTCCTCACTGGGGCATTCGAGGTCCCACTGGGGCCACAGCTCAAACTCCCACGCCCCACGATCACAGGAGCAGCGGAACCGCAACAGAATTTCCACGGTCATACAGCCACTGAGGCAGAACGCAGCAGAGGTGGTGGACCTCACCGTGGATGAGGATGGTAGGTACTAAGGAGGACAAGTCCTTGGGTTGCTCCTGTGATAGATAGATAGTTTATTTGAGGCCCTTGGCCAGATAAACTAAGATACATGGACTAAAATGGTCTTACCGACAAAGATTTACAGTCAGAGTCTGGGTTGCTTCTGTGTCTGCATGCCCTCCCCTGCCAGTGCCCATTGGCAGTGTTCCGAACTTTGGAGGCCCGTTCCCAGCACAAATACCTCAGCTGAACCTGGACCATTTCTGCAGGCAAGGCAGGCTCTCTGCTGTTGAGCGGTTGTCGCTAGACTCAGTGAGCTGTCGGGTACTTGCTGGGATCAGCTGATGAAGGTTTTATCTGCTGAATAAAACTGCCTGCAAATCATGTGACGGCAGAGGCAGCATCTCCCTCCCCTCTCCCACGCCTGCTGAAAAGGTTGGACTTTTCCTTTCGGGTTCCCCTGAAACCCAGGACTTCTTTACCTTTCTGAATGGAGGGCCTCCTTGTAGCTCTCCTGTCAACAGTCAGAGCAGCAGTCCGCTGGCTCTTGATGGTGCTCGGTTGATGATTGTGTCCAGGCCTCTCTAAAAACAGGGTCTTGCACAATGTTGAGTTTGTTTACTTTTGAAGCAGTTTGATTCCACATCCTGTTACATCTCAGTGGAACAAGAGGGCTGTCTTTGTTTAAAAAAGTGGTCTCTTCGGCATGCCTGCACTGGTACAGACTTAGGAACAGGTCTCAAATGTACCTGGAACAGAAAGAAGTGATGGTGTAGGAAATGCTCACCAGTGGTAGCTTGCTCATATGCTGTGTTCTGTTGTATTTACTCCTAGTAATTGTCTGTGCCACTCCCAAAGGTAAAAGCCATAAACTTGAATGCCTTTTGTAACTGGAGACTAAGGAATGGACAGAGGCTAAAGAGTAACCCTGTGCCGTCTCCTGGGTGTTTGCCTGCAATACAGGGTAATTGAAGAAGACAAGTGCTGATTATGACATATGTAGTAGGCGTGTTGCATGGCTAGAAGGTCCTTTTCTTTCCACCAGAGCCCACCCTTGTGCCATCTACGTCCTCCCGAGTGGACGCCCAGGCTGCCGGTTCTGCGTCCAGCGAGGGCTCTGGCAGAGCTGCCACGGAGCAGGCCCCCGAGATCGTTTCGAGCGTCTCCAGCAGCCAGACGGCAGCAGCCCCGGAGCCTTTGGTCACCCTTGCCAACAGCAGTGCCGCCGGGAGTGCCACAGGAGGTACCGCATCAGGGCTGGTTGGAACCAGCTTCAGGCTTCTGCTTGCCCCTGATGGAGAGGACCATGGCTACCCTCATGGGGAGGTCCTGAAGGGCTGCTTTTGCTAGAGGAGCCCTTTCTTCTCGTTTGTGGGTTTGTTTGTTTAAGAGATCGACGAATCCTCTGGAGGGAACAGAGTCTGGGAGCCAGATACCCCAGTTTCCCCATTCCTTGGGCCAGCCTCCAGCTCTGTGTTTGCCTGGGCGGGTTCCAGAGGCATGGAGGGAGCACCTGCTTCTTTGGCCCTCAGCGCGTCTCAGTTCTAATGAGCCAGGGTTTCTGATTCAGCCCTGTGCCAGTGCGGAGCTTCTCAGCTGGCCCTGTGAGAGCTTTGGTGTCGGCTGTGCTCAGGCATGTTTCTTTTCTCCCCCCGTTTCAGATGATGCGAGAGGAAACCCCTCCAGCTCCGCCCTGGACCCTGGCCCCCCGGCCCTGCCGCGGCTGCCCTCGTGCTGCCCCCAGCACTCCCCCTGCAGCGGGGGGTCTTCGCAGAGCCACCCGGGCCTGGGCCACCCACCGGCCAGCTGTTTCCAGCAGCACGGGCACCACTTCCAGCACCACCACCACCACCACCACCACAGCAGCCCTCACGCCAGCGTCCCCCTCTCGCCGCCCTTCAGCGAGTCCAGCTGCCCTGCGGAGCGGCCTCCCCCGGTGCCAGCACCCGGCGGGCCCGGCGGCAGTTCTGGCTCTGCTTACCACGACCAGGCAGGTGGAGTTCATGTGTCCTGGTGCCGTAAGCGGGAAGTGCCGTGCCCCCCCCCCCCCCGTCCTCTCTGTCTGGGCTTGTCCTTTCTGGTGTTGTGTAGCGGCTGAGAGAGAGAGCTGCATGCAGAAATGTCCCAGGTTCAGATCTCACCCCCAGCTTTAGGTAAGGTACTACTCGAGCTACAGAGATGATAATAGCAGCCTGCCTTAGAGGGGGGTGCTGGAAAGGTTGCTTGAGTACGGGCGTGTGCATCCAGCCACGCAGTTCTTCTGGCAGAAGTTCCATTTGTGAGAGGTGGGGAGTGGCAATTTCTCCCGGTTTCCCCTCTTCCTCTCCAGACCCCCACTTTGTCCCTTCTGCTATTCCTTGAGGGTCCATGAATTCTCTGGAGCAAACTGGGGGAGGGGGGGCTCATTGGGCTGTAGCAGTACAGGGAAGTGCTGAACTTAGTGGATTGTTAGAGTTATGTACGCTTGAACATGTGAAGCCGCCTTCTACTGAATCAGGCGCAAGGTCGCTCTTGGCCGCTGGGACCTGCAGTGGCTCTCTAGGCAGAGGTCATTCACACCACCTTCTGCCTGCTCCTTTTGCTGGGGAGATACTGGGGGTTGAACCTGGGGCCTCCTGCATGCCAGGCAGGTGCCCCTCTTTATCGCGATTCACTCTTGTCTTTTTGCCCTCCCCTCAGCAGGCGCTCCCCGTCGACCTGAGCAGCAACGGCATCCGGAGTCACGGGGGCGGCTCTTTCCAGGGCGCTTCTGCCTTCGACCCCTGCTGCCCGGGGTCTTCCTCCCGGACGTCCATCTACAGCCACCAGGCTGGCGCCGCTCCCGGCCACCCCATCGCCCTCGACGGATATGGCGCAAACATGGTTGCCCCGCCGCAGCCCCCACCCCAGGCTTCGCTGTCGTCCTGCCGGCACTACATGCATTCGCCTTGTGAGTCCAGCTGCTGTCTGTTCCCCGGAGATCCCCAGGCCTGCCCATCCCCAGCCCAGCCGTCCCTGACCCTGAGAAGTGGCCAGGATGCTGGCTTGGGGGAAGAGAGTTCCAGGTGATGGTTGCTGAACCGACGACGGCGTTGACCACATTCTCTGCCTTCTCTTCCCTTCTCTTTTCAGATGCTTCTTTGACACGGCCACTTCAACATCAGGCTACTGCCTGCCCCCATTCCCACGGGAACCCCCCTCCGCCTCCCGCTGCTCCGCCTCAGCCGCAGCCCGCACCCCAAGTCGACTACGTGATCCCGCACCCCGTGCATCCCTTCCACCCATCCATCTCCTCCTCGCATGCCTCTGCTCACCCCGTGCCCCCTCCACATCCCTTGGCCGGTGCTGCTGCCCCAATCCCGCAGCACCTCCCGGCGGCACCCCAGCCTCTGCCCCACCACATCCCTACTGCTGCGCCCTCGGCACAGAGGCTGCACCCTCATGAGGTGATCCAGAGGATGGAGGTCCAGAGGCGCCGAATGATGCAGCACCCCACGTACGTCTGGCAGCACAGGCAAGCAGCCGGCTGGCCAAAGGGTGGGGGTGGCTTGGGCAGTGGGGTGGGGGGAGAGCTTGGCCTGAACCAGGGCTGCCTGCCCTTCGAGTCTGGCAGCAAAGAGGCGTGCAGGTGGCTGTCCCAAGGGCCAGTGTGTCCTCCATCACTTGTTGCAATGAGGACGCTCAGCCCCTGCGCTTTAAAGGAATCTCAAGAGGCTTTGTTGGGGGAAAGTGGAGCTTGCCTTTGACACGTGAGGGCGTCTGGCAGGAGCGCAGCTGAATGGGCGTACTTCCCTGGCATGGTGCTAACTTCAGAAGAGGGGCTGGCCGGAGGCAGCCAGGAATGGCTTGGACCCTCGGTGCCCCTGCTGTTGGCGTTCTGGGGTAGCTGGCCAGCCATGGTCTGAAGGAGGATGCAAGACTGCCAGTCATCGAGGCTCCTCTCACCTTCTTAAGGTTAAGACTGGCAGGGCCAGAGAGGAGTGTGGTCCACCGTCTCCTCTGCTCCTTCTGGTCTCTTTTCTTGAATGGTATCTGTGGGGGTTGGCCGTTAGTTGAGTCATTTTGGATAGCTGCAGTACATTGTCTGGCCAGTACGTGGGCCTGGTGTAGCGCTAGCCACAATATTGTTGAAGGTCTGGAGCCTCCATCAATGACTTTGTGTCCTGGCGTTAAGGGCCAGATCAAGTGCATCGCCAGAGTGATCTCTGCTTAGAAACAAGCTGTTTCTTTCTGGAGAAGAAAGCTTTGACTCCCAAAAGCTTACACCCTGAAAATCTTAGAATCATAGAGTTGGAAGGGGCCACCAGGGTCATCTAGTCCGACCCCCTGCACAATGCAGGAAATTCACAACTACCTCCCCCAGACACCCCCAGTGACCCCTGCTCCATACCCAAAAGATGGCCAAGATGCCCTCCCTCTCATGAGCTGCCCAAGGTCATAGAATCAGCATTGCTGACAGATGGCCATCCAGCTTCTGCTTAAAAACCTCCAAAGAATGCGCCCTTACCACCTCTCGAGGAAGCCTGTTCCACTGAGGAACCACTCTGACTGTTAGAAAATTCTTCCTGATGTTGGTCTCTAATATGCCGCTGGACTCCAGTCTATCTCTCGCGCTGTTTCTCTGTACTTCAGCCTTGACGAGATTCTGCTTCATGCAGTCCATACCTTCTTACCTTTGCCAACAAGCTTCTCTTTTGTGTTCCCAAGCTGTGTTTCTCCCCCCCCCCCCCCATTCCTTAGATGTGGATTGAGGCGTGGTGGCAGTGGTGGGACAGCCAGCCCTGGAATTGGGGGGGGGGGGGCGAGCGGGCTGAATAGCTCAGCGCCCGTGAGCTCCCAAAGCACCACCCAAAGTAGCCCGTGGGGGGGAGAGCGTCTGGGAGAGGGAGCGCTCGTGGTGGCGGTCGCATTGCAGTGGTGTGGCGTTGTTCCCTTCCTAGGCGAGCTCACGAGCGGCCTCCGCCACACCCTCACCGGATGCATCCCAACTACGGCCACGGGCATCACATTCACGTGCCCCAGACGATGTCTTCCCACCCTCGGCAAGCTCCGGAGAGATCTGCCTGGTTAGTAAAACTCATCTGTTTGTTTGGCGCCCTGTTCCTGTCTGGGGTTTGTCAAGAGGCTTTTGAGCCACCACACCTTCAGAACAGTGTCCTTTGGATTACTGTCTGCTGCGTAACTTACTCTAGAGGAGTTGTCTTTGCAAACGTAGTGGCATTTAGAGAATCTCCATAGCTTACCCTTTTATAAAAACAAAAACGTATTTGCCTATCTGTCCTGCCTTTCCCCTAGCCATCTTCTGTGGTGGTGTTTTCTTGCTTGATTCTTACAACAGCCCTGTGGGGTAGGTCAAGCTGAATATGTCTGGCCTAACCTGGGCAATTTTGGGGTTAAAAGGGTAAAGGTTTCAAGTAAAGACCAGCCTTGACGAGAAGCTTCAGGGCAGGTTCCCAGCAGCGTGCACTAGGAATGCCGTGGATGGGGTGCCACCTCCAATCTTTAGACGGTGGAAGGTTCTCGCCAGAGAGCTTCCCATAGCGATCTCAGGGCATGCACAGGAGGTAATCCCGCAAATGGGCCAGACCTCGGCTGCGTTGAACTAAAGGGAGAAAGCCCGTGCTTCAGAGTGGAGGCTGGAAACAAAAGAGCAGCCAGTGTAGTCTGTGCATGTATACAGTAAAAATACCACTATGTGTAGTTTGTACCGCAGCACGAGTTAGAGCTCTCGCCTCTGTGAGAGAACTTCATTTCCTGAAAGGTGAGTGAGACGCCGACTTCCCGGCTGAGGTGGCGAGAACGGGGCGAACTCAACGGGGAACTTTCTGCTCCCTCGACAGGGAACTGGGGATCGAAGCTGGCGTGACGGCAGCCACCTACCCACCTGGACCCCTCCACCCTCACTTGGCTCACTACCATGCGCCACCCCGACTCCACCACCTGCAGATCGGTGCTCTTCCGCTAATGGTAAGGAGCGCGGTGGTGGGAGCCTCACTGACTCTTCATGGCTTCACTGAAGCCCCTTTGGGGAGGAGTGGGGACGGGAGGGAGGGCCTGCCAGTCATATCTAGGCTTTGTTGCTTTCCGACTTCGATAATGTAAGAAATTATTGCAGACAGGATTTGAACATTCTAGCGAAAGCTGGAAGAGACTTTGATTGGGCACAGGACAGTCGCATTTCTGACTGGGGGAAATTGGGAGAGGCCCGAATCAAATTCCCCAGTAGTACATTGACCCTCTGCATCTGATTTCTGCTTAGCTCAAGAACCAGTTCCAGGGGGCCGCGTTGTAGCGCTTGTGGGTTGGAAGGGCAAGGCCTTTGCTGCTTTTGTGGTGGTTCTGTTTCAGATGTTGGAAGTGGCTTTGGCCCTCCAAGGGAACGAGGGGCCCGTATTTTGCAGAGGCAAAGGGTACATCAGCTGGCAGTGAAGAGCAGGACAAGACTGAAGAGGGAAAAAACCGCTCCATCCATGCTGTGTGTGTGTGTGTGTGTGTAGCTTTGTGTGCAATTTGGCTAAAGCTAAGCATAAACTCAGGCTTTGGGGAACTTTAGTGTGCATTTTTAGGAGCAATTTCTTGCCATAGTAGGTGCCTGTTTGAAAATCGGAAGGCTTACGCGGAAGGGAAGAAGCAGTTGCTGACCTCCTCTAGCAGATTCTTGTTGATCTTTTTTTGTAGCAGAAGAGCCATTTGTAATGATGGTGGCTTCAAGCAGGGGCTTTGTAGAAAATCCTCACTACAGAACTTTCTCTTTTACAGTCCTGTCTCACGAGAAGATGAAGGTTTTGCTTCAGAGGGAAAACAAAATAACTTTTGTTGAGATGCTGTCCATAGCAGGCTGCTTTTGCAGAAAGGGGGTTCAGAACGTTTGCCCCCAGCTACATAGAGGAAAATGGCTCTGTCAGTCATCAGCTCCAGGAAACTCTGTGCCCCTCCAGTTGGGTCTAGCTGCTGGGTTGGCTGCGTGGGGGCCAGGATGAGGCCCAAACCTGCAGAAAGTGCTTAATATCGTCACATCTTTGATGGGGGGCTTGCCTGCTTGGTGGCCAGGTTTTGAGCGAGAGCTATGAGACGCGTTGCAGACTCCAAGAGACTGTGTGGCTTTGTGAAACCTGGTCCCCATTGCCACAACGGCCCTGGCCTTAGCAGGAATGCTGGTAGAGATTCCTCCGGGGGGGCTCTTCATAGTTGCTGCTTAACTCCACAATCAGTTCTGTGCCATTGATGGGCAGAAATCCTTGCTTGTGATGGCACTGGTAGGTGATTGAGGAGATGGCTTGAACGTAAAGGGGATTTAAATGTGCAGAATAAGGAATTCTTCACCATACTGAGCTGCTTGGAGAAAATCTGCTGCGTTACCTGAACTTCTTCAACCATTTATTGGTTTGGGGGCATCTGCAATACAGGAATGTCTGTCTGCTTCTCTGTTAGAGAGACCGTTTTAGTTGGTAGTTTCAGTTGCGTTCTTGACCTTCAAGTTCTAGTCCAGGAGCTTGTTGATAGGGTGCTGATAATGTTGCCAAGCGTTAGGCCTGTGGCCCAAGTAGTGGTGTCTGCACTCTCCTAACTCAGTTTAAAGAAAATGATGTCACTTTCGTTATTCGCCATATTCCAGAATTTGTTACGTTTCACTCCCCCCACCCCCAAAAGCCTAGAATTTCTCCTGAGTGTTTTCTGGATGTGTGTTGATGTGTTTAGATTCTGTATGGTGGAAGGTACAGTGAGAGCCTCAGTCGAGTTGTAGTTTACCATTGGTGTGGTATCCGTTTGGGAGCAAGTCCCTGTCAGTGATTTCTGCATTTGAATTGTGACTTGCCAGAGGAAGGTTCCTTGCCATTCACCATGGAAGACATTACCATGACATATTCTATCCCTGAGTAGTGTTAGGCTTCGTCTTTTTTGCTGTCAGGTTGCAACCAAATTATGGTGACCACAGGGTTTTCAAAGCAAGAGACGTTCAGAGGTGGTTTGCCATTGCCTGCCTCCATGTCATGACCCCCGTATTCCCATCCAGGTACCAACCAGGGCTGACCCTGCTTAGCTTCTAAGATCTGACGAGATTGGGCTCGCCTGGGCTGATCAAGCCAGGGCGTTGGACTTGATATATAAGATGTAAATACATTTGAGCTGGCCAAAAACCTGCCAATGTTTTCAGAACGCTTTCACAATTAAACCTTGATTTGGGTGGCAACGGGCCTTTCCCCCATTTTCATCTTCTGAATTGAGGTTGCCCAGAATCTTGCTCCTTCTTCAAAGGGGTGTGTTTTGGGTTTTGGGTCAGGGGCTGTCGCAGCAAGGGACGTTAGAGAGGGAATGGAAGGCCCACCCCCCTCTGCCAGGGTTCTGCCTTACGGCGGTCAGGGTCAAAGCCCCGGGGTTCTGTCTTTTGCAACGGGAACAGTCAGTTACCCAGAACTGTTCTGCAATTAGATTTAACTCAATTCTGCTATTTGAATAGGTTCCTGACATGGCGGGCTACCCTCACATCCGTTACATTTCATCGGGATTGGATGGAACTTCATTCAGAGGCCCTTTCAGGGGCAATTTTGAGGTTTGTAATAGAATAAACCGAGCTAAGTAGCAGAAATTTTGAACGAGGGGGAGGGGTTTTGCGGCGGAACAAAAACATGAAAGAAACAAACCAGTCTTTTAAATTGATTTCTGGCCTGTGTTGTGCCGTGGAAATGGACAGGGGTAGGTGCTTTAAATGAAAGCCCCGAAAGGAAGCCTTTCCTGGATAATGCAGGAGTCGGTGGCCATTCATAGGCTTCAGATCTGCAAGCAGTCTTAGGCGGCCAGCCTGCCCTGCTCTTAGTGGAGAGAGCTCGGTGGAAGGGGGCGGGGTGCTGCTCCCGTGTTGAGATCCAGAAGTGAATCCACTGGGCCGCTTTGGCAGCTGTTGCTTGTGATGCGAAGGAGGGAAATTCAGGTTATCGGATGCAGAGAGTGAATGAACTCTTAATATGCCAAGTATTAACATGCAAACCCAGAGGGATCCTTAAAGTGAAACCCTCTCCCTTAAGTGGGAGAGATAGGCCTTTCAGTTCTCATCAACTCATGTTGAGACTGAAGGAACCGGTCGCCCCATTTCTGCCCTGAGCCGTCGGTGTCCTGCAGTAGCACCAGAAAGTCCTGCCTTTTTCTGGGCATTTTGTATTCGTATTATCTTGATAAAACTTGCCACAAACTACCGCATGGCGTATTTCTCTGGCCATGCAACCAATCTGCAACAGCCAGGTATAATTAGAAACCCATGGAGACCCGAGCAGGAAGGGTTTCATCCAGACGGCTCACGGAAGTTGGGATTGGGATTCCAAGAGTTCCAGAGGCCTCCTGGGCAGGCACTCAAGCTGCCCCATGCCAAGCTTGTCTATGACATCACAAGCCTCTCTGTGACATCAGAGCAAGTAAGCCAGCGGCAGCCAGAGGGGGATATGCACTTATGGGGATAAGCTAAGCAGATCTGCCTTCCGGCAAGGCAGAGAGAGAGAGATCAATATCCCTTTGCACTCATGGAATCAATTGTGTGTGCCTTAAGTAGAAGAGAGGGTTGCTTTGCTGTTTTTCGAGTGAATTGGTAAGACGAAATGAGAGCGTAAGTTGTATTAAGTTCTGCTGGTTCTCCTTGATTCCAGGAACTGATTCACCTGGAAGAGCGATTGGGAAATGTGAATCGTGGGGCTTCCCAAGGAACAATCGAAAGGTGCACGTACCCACACAAATACAAAAAGGTGAGTTTCCCCCCAGTTGTGAATATTGTGTATGACCTTTGGGCGGGTTACATATTTTTGGGTCAGGGCTGGTTACATATTAAACCCTGCTTTTAACGCTCAGGCCAGCAGGCGTTAATTGTTCAGTTCCAAACATTGTTTTTTTGTCTGTACATACTTATAAAAAAAGAATATACTTATAAAAAAACAAAAAAAAATTCCTTGTGCATGGAAAGTGGTGAATGTTGTTAGATGTTTTAGTTGGCAGATCGGTACAGCTTATCCAGGACCTTCTTAGAATGCAAACCCAGAGGGATCCTTAAAGTGAAATCCTCACCCAAATCTACAGTTTTGGAGTAGAGCTGGAGCCAACTTGGTAAAGGTGTGAGGATGTTACCCAACTCCCTGCACAAGCTTTGTGATCGGCAGCCTCCAACAACACGTCTGTTTTTTCGGGCTGGTCGTTATGCGTTGGGGATTGAATGCCCCACCAGATTCCCTGAGCGCACACAAGCCAAAATATGCCGGAGGATCTTACCTTTGCCTGGCAGGCTTGCTTTGTGGAGCTCACATCTGTTCAGAGACCCCGTCACAGAAGGTTGCTGGTCACATCGTTCGCAGAAGTGGGCAGCTGTGACAATCTCATCCTCTCAAAAAGCCAGCGTGGTGTAGAGGTTAAGACCGGTGTTTTGGAGTGGGGGACTCTGATCCGGAGAACCGGGTTTGATTCCCCACTCCTCTACATAAGTGGCGGAAGGTAATCTGGTGAACTGGATTTCTTTCCCCACTCCCACACATGAAGGCAAATGGGTGACCTTGGGCTTAGTCACAGCTCTCTTAGAGTTCTCTCAGCCCCACCTACCTCACAGGGTGTCTGTTGTGTGGAGGGGAAGGGAAGGTGATTGTAAGCCAGTTTGCTTCTCCCTTAAGTGGGAGAGAAAGTCGGCATATAAAAACCAACTCTTCTTCTTCTTCGATGGTGGGAGGGAGGGGCTGGATCCTGCTCTGTTTCACTTGGATGCAGCACCCAATATGGTCTCAGGGTGTGTTTCCTGCTGCTTCAGTCCACTCTCTGGAGCATGGTGTCATTTTCTCCCCCCCAGCATGGGACCAGCCTTGCCTTTAGGGTGATGCCTCGGCCCTCCCTCCGTCTGCTTAGGGGTTCTGCAAGGGTCTGTGCTGTTGGAATTAAATTGGGTGTGGGGGACTATTGTTGTGGGGAGGCTGGGGATGGAGGAGTTAGCACCTGGGTAGCCTAGTAGTTTCATTGTATTGAAGCTTACAGATCCAAATGTGTGTTCTCTTGAAAATGCCAATGCTGTCGTTGTAATAGTACAAAGTGCTAATGATTGTGCATCAACATCTCTCATTCAGTTTGCCAATAATGTCATCTCTGCTAACAAGGTAACAACTGATTGGTTCTCACAGAGGAAACTGCACTGCAAACAAGATGGGGAGGAAGGAACCGAGGAGGACACAGAGGAAAAGTGCACCATTTGCTTATCTATTTTAGAGGAGGGCGAAGATGTCAGGTAACTTAACAGCCAGCCCCTTGTTAAAGTGCAGGGCAGCTGATGCTGGGCTGGACACTTGGCTCCTCTGAAGGGGGGGGGGAAAATGACCAGATAGGGTTGGAAATTTGGGCAGGTGCGGCTGCAGACGGCTGCCATTGTGGTGCACGCTCATTGGCCGCATTGGAGGGGAGGAAGCAGACCAGACTCCCTGCCCCAAGGGCCTTCCAGTCTAGAATGTCCCCAGGGGATCTGCCGGATGCTCATGTTGGTATCCTTAGCATTTCAATTTAATAAACAGCTTCTAGTCCTCAAGGTTGCAGGGAGAAGCTTGCAAGATGTAAGGAGGGGAGGGTCAGAAGCGAGAGGGATGTCTGGGGAGAACGAAGGCCTCCATGTGGGTGGGGTTCCTATCAATCCACTCTCCCTCATAATCCTGCCCCACACTGGGCCATCCTGTTTGTCAGATTCGTAGTCCTCGATAATCCTCTACCTGAAAGTGGAATAAATTCAGAGGTGCCTAAATGTAATTTGCACCATTATCTGAGTACAGGATTTGGTTGCTAGTTGCTGGCTCATTGTCCGGGGTGGGGGGTGGGTGATGTGAGAGACGGAACGTTTCCTGACTCCGCCCATCCGTTTACGAACAGCCCTGGGTGCCCAAGAGTCGCTGACCCCTCTTTTCCCCTTTTCTCCTTCACAGACGCCTGCCTTGTATGCATCTTTTCCACCAAGTGTGTGTCGACCAGTGGTTGATTACAAACAAGAAGTGCCCCATTTGCAGAGTGGACATTGAGGCTCAGCTGCCCAGCGAGAGTTGACCCCCTTTCCCCCCCCTCCCCCAGCCCTCTCACGCTCCTCTTTCACGCTCATTCTTCCTGGTACTGCAGTCAACCAAAGATGGCATGACTTAACCTGTGCAGGTGTTGGAAGCATTGGAACCTGCTAGAGTGCTATGTGTCTGCTCTATGGTATACCTAATGCTAAACCTACAGTTCCGTGTATTTATAAAGCTTTTTTTTTTTTTAGAATTTCCCCAACTCCTAACCATGTTCCCCTGTATTTTTGCATGTTTCCTCGTATTGCATTTCTTTGCACATGTTATGGGCTTAAGTCACCCTCCCAAACTTGCAGGCAAGATTTATCTGCTTTAGAAAGTAGAATTGTGTGGTTTTTTTTTTTACATAGAATTGAGCTTTTCAGAACATGAGTTCGCTCATTACTAACATCAGAGACCTTAATTTAATCATGTATTTTAGTTTCAAATGTGTAAAGATCAAGATAATATTGTGTTTTTAAGACATTCCTTAATTAGGGAAAAAAAGGCTGCTGTACTCTTACGTTGGGCAAAAACGCCGAGCGCTTCTCTTGCGTAAGCGTCCCTTAAAATGAACTGGAGCTATGCGAGCGCACCACAGTGCTGATTTGTTCCAAGGTACCCCATCTGCAGTCACTAGGGTTGCCAGCGGTTCCTCCTTGGTTCCTGGAGCATCCCTTTCTGATCCATGTGTTCATGTTGCGAAGCCTTCAGCACAATGCAGATTTATTTGAATGTGTCAATATTAAAACATTTAGACTGCTGTCAGATTGTATGTACCATTTTCTTACGTCTAGCCATTGGGGTGGGGGGGAATCGTCCCTCTAATGTAATATTTTGCTGCTGTGAAACAGCTTTCATGAACTCTAAATATTTGATTTCGACTAGCTGGGTTGTAGATATATGCAGATTGAATAAATAAGTTTGTAGGAAAACGGGGAAAGGCATTTTTTTTGTTTTGTTTTTTGGCTCCTCAGTCTTATGCTAAAAGTTCATCTAAAGGTCTGCACAAAATGGTTTTGTAAAAAAAGAAAAAAAATGACAAACATCAAATCATGACTTAGAATTGCATTTCTTATAGCAGATTTCCACGACTTCATAGAACTTTCAAGGTCCCTCGCTCAGTCCTGGGCCTTTTTTTTTTTTAATTTTACGGTTAATAAAGTTAGCTGAATCCACCCGTTTCTCGTGTTGTTTCTTGCGCAACTGGCAAGCCCTTTCCTGGCCTTGTCAAGACCGAGCGGTTGGGCCCCCAGGGTGCTCTTGCACAGTTCCCCTTTGCCAGATCATGAGAGGGAGGGCACCTCGGCCACCTTCTAGCCATGGGGTAGGGGTCACTGGGTGTGTGTGGGGGGGGGGAGGTAGTTGTGAATTTCTTGCATTGTGCAGGGGGGGTTGGACAAGATGACCCTGGTGGTCCCTTCCCACTCCATGATTTCCGCCAGAAAGCGGCTGGTGATTTTTGTTTTTTTGTTTTTTTGCAATTGTACCTCCTGTGAATTGTCAGGCAACGCTCGGTTGGCGTTGTCTCCACCAAAATGTCTCAGGACGCCTCCGTCCCTTTTGGCTTGACAGAGGATTTTTTTAATCACCTGGTCTCACGAGTCAGCTACTTTATTTACATTAGGGCTAGAGTTTTTAACCTTCAAATACCCAGAATCTTTTACAGAATGTATTGTGTAGTTTCTCTATGTATTGCCTGTCCCCTCACCAAATAGTCTCCATAGAATCGTAGAGTTGAAAGGGACCACCAGGGTCATGTCTATCCTGCACAATGCAGGATATTTCTGCCATGACGGGGAAGTGGTCAAGCCTTTCTTCCCCTTATGCCATTTGTTCTATAAATTGGCTGACTGCTGAATACTTAGGGTTGCCAACCTCCAGGTTCTAGCTGAAGATCTGCTATTACAATTGCTCTCCAGCTGATAGAGATCAGTTCACCTGGAGAAAATGGCTTTGGCAATTGGACTCTGGCATTGAAGTCCCTCCCCACTCCCTGCTGCCGGTCTGAGTAGATAATACTGACTTTGATGGACCAAGGATGGGGGGGGGGGGTCTGATTCAGTATAAGGCAGCTTCATGGGTTCCTGTGCCAGTTGCTAGGGGGGCAAGCAGTAAGACAAATGTTGTTGGTTGCCGCCTGGCTCCGCTGGTGGGCTTCCCAGAGGTGGCTGCTTGGGGGCACGATGCTGTACCCCTCCTCTCCCTCCCCCTTTGCAAGGGGGCGGTTTCCTCGCGAGCTTTCAGCCCCATGCAAGCGTTGGCATCCGCTGTCTCTTGCTCTCTTGAGCAGCATCTGTCCGCTCCTTCCCCGTCAGGACTACAATTCCTGATGGGAGAAGGGGGAAATGTGGGGGGGGGGGAATGAGTTTTTTTAAAATTACATATTAATGTAAAAATATATGGGTCTATCCCTTTTCATGGCAATTTAATGAATTTTTAAAAAATATTTCTTATTATTTTTAACTGATTATATAAGTGATTGGATGATATATTAAAATGGGTATATAATGACAGAAATAAATAGAAATTTATAAGTAAATACTCATTAATATGTTAGGAATAGACAACTTTTAAAATAAAGGAGTGACCGGATTAAGAAATGGGTAAGAAGCCGGGGGGGGGGGGGGGAGTCAATTTTAATATCTGTATTTAATGAAGGCATACATTGAGCAAATATTATTTTTTACTGATATATGGAAAGATAAGCTTTATGAAATACCGAATAAGTTGGATTGTATTATTTTTTGAAAAACCAATAAAAATTTATATATATTTTAAAAAGGACTACAATTCCCAGAGACGCTTGCGCGGGCTGAGGCGACATCCTTCTAGGCGCAGGAGCACCTGCCTGTCTCGGGTGCCGCAGGTGCCATGGGAGGGCGGGAAGAAGGCAGCCCCAGCCAATCGCGTGCGCCGCTTCCCGCGCAGCGGGCCAATGGCGGCGCGGCTCTCTCTTGAAGGCCGAAAGCGCGGGAAGAGAGGCCGCCGCCGCCGGGTACTTGAGAGCGGCGCGCTGAGGCGATGATGAGGGATTCCCTCAGAGGCGCCCTGGTGAGTCGCGCTCGCCTGAGGCGGCGGAACTCCCGGCCACTGGAAGCCGGCTTCAGTGTTCAAGCAGCCTCCCTGCCCCGTCCCTGGGCTGGCTTTTGGTTCCCGGGGGCTTCTTGTGCTGAGGGAGCTGTGCAAAATGGCAGGGGGGTGGGGTGGGGTGGGGAGGGGGGTTTCTTCGCCTGCTTGATGCTGCTGCGCTCTGGGACGCCCCCCCTTCCCACGAGCAGGGGCGGAGGGTGCGGGGGGGAAAGACTTCCCTTGCCGCGCTAGCTTTCTGCGTGCAGGGAGTTCTCTAGTCGTGGGAACGCCCATCCCTGTAAAACCTGGGCCTTTTCTTCTTTTTTTTGAACCCCTGTCTGCCCTTCCTCTCCACCCCATGGTCAAATCTCTCACTAGGCAGGCTGGCCCTGGGTGCAAATCCCGGAGGGGGCAGCTCTGCGGGTCTCTTGCAACAAAATCAGTGCTTTTTTAATTTTTTAAAACAGCCAGTTTTGGGATATAAGTTGGGTTGATTTCCCACCAAATCCCTCCTCGGGACTCGAGAGAGCCCCCCGGGGAAAACGTCTCGGGGTATTTTTGCCTGGTAACGAGCAGCGCGTTACAGGCTGAAGGTGCCCCGCAAATGTGTTTGTTTTTTTTTGAGCTTTTCACGCTGAACCGTCGTTCCAGAAGTGACCGCGAAGGCGGCGCGTACCTGCTCCGCATTTCTTAAGAGCTCCTTTTGTGTTTCCTCCGCCCCCGCCTCGAAGAATCCCCTCAAGGAACCATGCAAAATCACAGCCCGCGTTAGGCAGGCGAGTGGGGTGGTGGTGGAATTTCTCCTTTTGTGTTGGGACTGTGAATAGGCGTTTTAAAGGTCGCATTTTTAAAAAAGATTTGAGAGAGCATCAAAATTGACCCTGAGTAGATGGCCAGGGAGTGGCTTTGACTCTCGAAAAATTGTAGCCCCGGGAGGGAAAAGATGGTGCTCGGTACTGGTGTGTGCCGCCTTAACAAAAAAAAAATCCCTGTGCAAAACAAAACAGGGAGTCCAGCAGGTGCTGAAAGATTTACTCTCGCTTCTTCAGATGCAATGGAAAGACCCCCAAAATCACTTTCCACGACCAAATTTGCAGTGCCCTTTATCATTCTCTTCCGACAGCATGCGAAGACTATTTTGTTTTCGTTGGCTTACTCCCAGTAACCGTTGTTTGGTTTTGGTGTTATGTGTTTACGTGTTTATAAGTTTTTGTTTAATTGTTTTATATATTGTTTTAAAATGCTGTTTTAATGTTCAAATGTTTTCATGTTTGCTGCCTTGGGGAGCAAACGTTTTGCTATTGAGATGGAAAAGCAGCATAAACATATTTTAAATAAATAAATATGCCACTTAAAAACTGTCTTGCATAAAAAGAGGTGCATTTGAAATCTGTCTACTCCTTATGGGTCACAAAAAAAATCCTGTTTCTCTGAATGCAGAATTTGGATGGTATGTCTTCTTGGTTTTGCACTGATTGCTCAAGCTTGATCCTTGAAACTAACCATGCACAACAATGTTAATGGTGGGCTACATTCCCCTTGAGGACTAACTAAGGCCTCTTGCAGGTAGTAAACCAGGTGAAGAATGGTATGACGGCAGATCATAGCAAGGTCACACAGGGTCCTTTGGGAGAAATCAGCAACAAGCCAGCAACCCGAAGAGCCAAAACCGTCAAGGTAAACACCACAGATCAGTGCTGAGCTGCAGGAAACCTGGTTTTTGAGCTCTGCGAATCACACTCTGCCTTCTCTTGGTAGAAAACAGAGAATTTCCAGGTAACGGCTGAAGGATATACCAGCTCAACCCATGTGGCAACAAAAAAACAGCTTCCAGATCCGGGCTTAACAGAGAGCCATCCGGCAAAAGTGGTAAGTGGGACATTTTTTGTGCCGTCTCTCTTGTGTCAGAAGCAATGTTTACAGCTAGAATGTGGGGTATCTGTGGCTGCTTGGTGAGAACTCTGACACACATCCTTTTCTGTATTGCAAACTGCTTCTGGAACTCCCCTTGTTTGTGAGGCAGCTTGTCTATGGGGAGGGTGTGTATGTGAGTTTGTGGTTCCCCAAATGCCTTGTTTGCAGGGGCGTACCACTTGACGCAGACTTCTAGATTCTGATCATTGTGTGCACTGGGGGAGGGCAGGAAGGAGAATGTTGCATGGCTCTGATGCAAACAGTAGGGTCCCCTTTCTGTAGGAGTGATTCAGCATGCCCCGTATTCCTTTCCCACAAATTCCTGCCTGTGGGAACCGCAAACATAGTTAAGGGTTTACAGCAGAGGTCAAACACTGCAGTTGAGCAAGGTTGTCTGTGCTTGTGCTGGTGGTCACTTGCTGTCCAGCTGCATCCTCCCTTCTGGGCCAATATATGTAGAGCTGTCCTGAGTGATGCCTGGGGGCTGCGTATTTTCATTTGTCTGTTTCCACTACGTGCTTACACACCTGATCCAAACATTCTCCTCCCTCCTTGGAATGCAGTTAAAAATGTAAGTGAACTATAAAAATGATATAGCTTGGAACTGTTCTCTGCCAAGTGCCCTCATAGCAGGATATGGGGAAACCTGCTAGTCTCTCCCTAAGAGGGTATTGCCCTGTTGTATTTTCTGTTACCTGCTGGAAAACAGATGGAGTGACTAGGTGATGCTCCAGGACTACCAGGTGGGCTGATATTTTTCTGATGCTTTTGGCCCTTTTCATGTGCACCCCCTCCACCCTGTTTGGAAAGCCTACTCATACCAAATGGATCCAGGTAAAAGATATACTCTAATGTCCTGCATCTCTGGCCTGGAAAACAGGGCCTTTCAATCAATATCCTGTATCTTCATTATACATCTGATGAAGTGAGTTGAGACTCTGTTGCAGTATATCCATTTGTCTCTCAGGTGCTGTAAGATTTTGAGCTGGCTGTTGGGAGACCGTGTTAAGACCTCTGCTTCACCTGTGTAGTTTTCAGACTTGGTGAGGGGAGAATAAAACTGGATGGGGCTGAGACCCATGCCTCTCTTCTCAGACAGTCCAAGTACTGCCTCTTGAGTCGAGGTGTAGCTACACCTACATGAGTGAGCTTCCTGTTCAGGTTGGTTGATGTGATGTGAGTTCTAATCCAGACTCACATCCAGATCCCCCCCTACACTCACTGATGGCTGTTCTTGCCAGGTGGCACAAAGAATGAAAAGATGAGGGTAGAGCAGGAAGTGTGTAGAAAGGATCGAGGGCAGTAAGTAGCCAGAACATCCAGGTCAGACTTTATCTCCAGAAGACCCTGGGCTCAGGTTACTCTTGTTGACTTCTGCCTAGGAACCTCTTTCGACCACTATGGAAGTGGACCTGTGCCAAGCCTTCTCAGAGATGTTGCTGAGAAGCAATGTAGAAGACATTGATGCTGATGACGGGGAGGATCCCCAGCTGTGCAGTGACTATGTAAAGGACATCTACTGGTACCTGAGAAAGCTTGAGGTATGTGCACCAGGAGGAGCAGGGTTATATTCTGCCTTGTCCTCTGTTGAAGAGTTTTGGGCTGTTTGGCTTGAAATCTGGGAATGGGGGGGCAATCTGATCCTTGGGGCTGTCACCCTTCATCTTCTTGAACCCATCTTCTGTTCTGTCTTTTTCCCCTCTCCCCATCCGAGCGCCTTCCAGGTAGGGTTTTTGGGAGAAGAGCCCTTCTTGTTCTGGCTGCTGTTAGCTGTGAGCATGGGTGGGGGGGTGGCATCTGAGTTAACATCCAATGGCCAGCTGGTCACAAATGGTCTGGCTCCCAACCAGAAGACATGGCCCACATTTTAAAAACCTTCTCTCTTAACAGCTGCAGCAATGTGTGTGTCCGTTCTACCTCGACGGAACAGAGCTCAATGGGCGGATGCGGGCCATTCTGGTAGACTGGCTAGTCCAAGTCCATGCAAGGTTCCACCTCTTGCAGGAAACACTCTACATGTGTGTTGGCATCATGGATCGCTACTTACAAGTAGGCTGAAGCCCGTCATGCACACCCTGTTCAACTATACATTTAGCTCTCTGTGGGCCTCCTGTTTCAGAGCTCCAAGAACAGGATTCTAGTTACTGCCTTGCCCTTGAAATGGTTAAATGTTCCTCTTGGGGTCCAGAGCAGTTATCATGTTTCAGTTTTCCTTGTGAGCTCAGGGGGCAAGGGGAGTTAGACATCCTCTAATTCTTATTTTAAACATGTGTTAAATCTTTTGAGTTGAAGCTGATGGACTTAAAACCTCATAACTCTGGGTGAATTTTGCTCATTCCTTTGGAAAAGATGCTGCTTGATAGCTGAAGTCAACAGAGCAGGACGAGCCCTGCCAATTCTGCGACACACTATGCATTTAGCCAAATGATGAGAGGGAGGGTAGGAAGGGATGAGGCAGTGCTCGGGTTTCGTGTCTCTTTCTTACATGCCCAGGGAAATGCTGATCGTCACTTCGGGGTCAGGAAGGAATTTTCCTCCAGGCCAGATTGGCCCAGGGATCCTGGATGTTTTTTGCCTTCCCGTGGGCCTAGAGCAGAGGTCACTGTGGGAGTGGGGGGGGAGGTAGCTCTGATTTTCCTGCATTATGGCCTGGTTGGACTAGATGACCCGTGGGGCCTCTTCCAGCTCTATGTTTCTAAGCCCTTTGAGGCAGTTCAGTTGAGCAATTTGTAATGGTGGACTCCTGTCTATCTTGCTCTCAGAATGCACTCTTGGTTTCAGAAGAGTTTTGATTCCGAAACGATTACGTTGTAAGGGCTAAGTCTTCGCTGGTCACAGGCAAGCTTGGCTGAGATAAACACCCATGTCTACTGTGACATAACCCATTTGTGTGTGCTTAATTAGGCTCAGGCAGTCTCCCGCAAGGAGCTCCAGCTAGTGGGTGTTACTGCCATGCTTCTGGCTTCCAAATATGAAGAGATCTACGTGCCAAGAATAGTGGACTTTGTCTACATCACTGACCGAGCGTACACATCAGCCCAGATCAGGGCAATGGAGCACAAGATCCTGAAGGAACTGGGCTTTGTTCTCGGCCGTCCACTTCCGCTTCACTTCCTGAGGAGAGCCGTCAAAGTCTGTGAGGTAGCTTCATGCTCCAGGCACTTGGATCTGCTTGCCTGTAGGAGACCCTTATAAGAATGGGTTGTTAGATCCCGAAAAAGACATTTGAGGGATGCTTACGCTTCCTCATACAAAATGTTTGGTCAGAGCTCATGGAAGACTTGGGAGGGGAGGGGCTGTGGCTAAGTGTTTTGCATGCAGAAGGTCTCAGGGTCAATTCCTGGCACCTCCCGTTAAAAGGATCAGGTAGTGGATGATATGAAAGGCCTCTACCTGAGACACTGGAGAACCACTGCCAGTCTAAGTAGACAGTACTGTTGGACTGGAGGTCTGATTCAGTATAAGGTAATTTTATGTGTGAGGGAGGCAGAACACAGGTAGAGGGATTCTGCACCCAAATAAATGTGACCTGTTTCTGAACACTGCATTCAGGAATGGGTGCAAATCAGAGACCAGTTCCCAAGGGTTCTCTGGACAGTGATTTCAGAAAGGGCAGTCATTATTCAGGCAACATTCCTGCTTTAGTACCCTAATTGTGTGAGGTGCGGTCTCTGGGGAAGTGGCCAAATGTAAGGGGAGAGGCTGCTTTAAGGAGATGAGAAGCACAGGGTAGTTAGATAGCAAGAAATACAACATGGATGCATCTGATGATCCATGAATTGGGTGTGACTGAGCACAGGAAGGCACACAGCACTTGGAACAGATCCTCTTGCTGTAGATTGTCACAGAATTTGGTTATGTGATCTTCTGGGTGGGATGTGGACACTTTGAAACACTGGGCCACATTCATGGCTATCCTGCTCTTTTGTGCTCCCAGGCGACAGCGGAAGTATACATGTTGGCAAAATACTTGATGGAACTGACCCTCGTGGACTATGACATGGTGCACTACAACCCTTCGGAAATAGCCGCTGCAGCTCTCTGCTTGTCTCAGAAGGTCTTTTCGCAAGGCCACTGGGTGAGTCTCCATTGACTGCTGTTTTAATGCAGCATGCATTGTCATTGCTTAATCTATAGTGTGTGACCAACAAAGAATGAAAGTCTGTGTAGTGCAGATGTCAAACCTTCTCAGAAATGCTGGGAAGTGCAGCTATGCTATTGCTCCACAACATTGCCTTAGAGGCATACCCAAAATGAGTTACAGGCTTGTCTGGGGTACAGATTCACCCAGGTTCTTAGCCTGGTATGGCCATTTGCAGGCATTCTATTGGAACAACCTGAAAAAAACAAACAGCTCTTGACTGATTGATAGCTCCTGTAGCTGACCAGGCAGGGGATGGCTCCTTCCCAGCTTTTGACTGTCTGTCCCTTCCTTCAGAACCTAAAGCTGTGCTACTACACTAGCTATGATGAAGACAGCCTGACCCTGGTCATGAGGCATATGGCCAAGAATGTAGTGAGAGTGAACAAGAACCTGACAAAATACACTGTAAGTATCTGTTCCCTTGTGTCAGCCATTAGGTACTGTTGGCCATGATTCTGCGCTGGGGCAGCCACTCTAGGTGGATGGTGGCTTCTTATCACAAAAGAAACAGCGCATGGAGGCCGCCCTGCCTCTTTTGAGCACATGAAACTGCCTTATCTTAAAGGCAGACCTTTGGTCCATGCAGCCCAGTAATGTCTCCTCGTTCTGGTGGCAGTTCTCCAGGGTCTTGGGCAGAGAAGACCTGCTACCTGATCCCTTAAAGTAGAAATGCCAGGGCTTGAACCTGGAGCCTTCTAGACGCTAAGCAGGTACTCTGCCACTGAGCCATGGCCTCAGTGAATATATGGGACTGCTGGAAGAATTTATGGTTCTGAAGTAAGCAGGCGTTTGTATCTAGTGGACCCGTCTGCACACGTACCCCTTTTCATTCCTAACAAATGACAGCCACCTGCAGCATCCTTTTGAACTGGTCAGACCAGCCCTGGTGCTGGCAGTGAGTCCTGAGTTCAGAATTTGTCTGAGTGAGGGAAATGGTGGGGGGGAGGGGAGTGAGCCATGCATAGAATCATAAAGAGTTGGAAGGGACTACCAGGGTCATCTAGTCCAACCCCCTGCACAATGCAGGGAATTCACAACTACCTCCCCCCCCCCACACACACACACCCAGTGACCAGAAGATGGTCAAGGCTCTTACTGGCCAGGCTTGCCATCAGGATAGAGGCAGTAGACACTCGCCTCCTTTTAAACTACTGTCAGGTGGGGATGGTGAAAGCCCCCACTCCACCGGCATACCCTTTGCTACAGTAGACTTCTAGTACCTCAATGTTGTCTTTCCATGCCTTACAGGCAGTCAAGACCAAATACTCCAGCAGCAAGTTCTTGAGGATCTGCACCATCCCTCAGCTGAACCATGGTGCCATCAAGGACCTTGCGGCCCCTCTGCTGGGGCAATCCAGGGTGCTGACATGAGCAAGGGAAGGGAGGGGCCCTTTGGGAGGGGGCCCCTAGATACTTTTTAAGAACGGGCATGAAGAGTTGCTCTTAATTTAATAGTCTAAATCTCTGTCCACAATAAAGCTCTTGTAGAAAACCTCCTTCCCAGGCTCTTTTTCAGAAGCCCAAAGGGGCATGCGTTTTCCACGGTGCACGCAAGCAACTCCAGTCTCCTCTGCATGGTGTGTGTGTGTTAAGTGCCGTCAAGTCGCTTCCGACTCATGGTGACCCTATGAATGAAAGCTCATACCCTGCCAGAAAATATTTTTGTTAGTCTTTAAGGTGCTACTGGACTTTTGCTCTTTTCTACTACTATGAATGAAAGTCCTCCAAAATGGCCTATCTTTGACATCCTTGCTCAGATCTTGCAAATTGAGGGCTGTGGCTTCCTTTATTGAGTCAGTCCATCTCATGTTGGGTCTTCCTCTTTTCCTGCTGCCCTCAACTTTTCCTAGCATGACTGTTTTTTCCAGTGACTCTTGTCTTCTCATAATGTGACCAAAATACGACAGCCTCAGTTTAGTAATTTTAGCTTCTAGGGTCAGTCCAGGCTTGATTTGATCTATAACCCACTGATTTGTTTTTTTGGGAGTCCACGGTATCCGTAACACTCTCCTCCAACACCACATTTCAAAAGAATCTATTTCTTCCTATCAGCTTTCTTCACTGTCCAGCTTTCACACCCATACTTAGTAATAGGAAATACGATGGCATGAATTAATCTAGTCTTGGTGGCCAGTGACACATCCTTACACTTCAAAATCTTTTCTAGCTCCTTCATGGCTGCCCTTCCTAGTCTCAATCTCCGGATTTCTTGGCTGCAGTCTCCCTTTTGGTTGATGGTGGAGCCAAGGAATATCACCTCTGCATGGTATCCACATGGAATTAGAAGGCAGCTGCAGCAGCTTCTCAGGGCAGGTCAGGATGATCAGAGTAGAGGAGAGCCTGGGAAAGTGTGGGCTTGCCATGCCCTTCTAAGTCACAGCCCTTTGTGTCTGAAATATAGCAGAGCCCGTCATATTGGGGGGAGGGGCTATTAGTGGTCAGTTGTTGGGTTGCTAAGCACTGTGCTTGCGCCCCTATCTGTCCTGTGATGGCTGTTCTACCTCCCTTATTCTGTGGCTGTTGCAGTTCCCCCTCTGGTTTGTCCTCTAAACTCACGTAACACAGGCAGCTGTGTTAAATTGTCATGCTTTGGGTCTAATAGACTGGCCCTTCCCAACCAGGCTGTGCCTCCTAGAATAAACAGTTTAGAGGGAGGGGATTACACAAAATGTGGTGGATTAAAAAAAAAAGGCAGTCTAATTTCACTTAGTACTTCTCTACTTCTAGAATGGTGCTGGGGCTAACTCCAGGCATCTGGCTCACAGTTCATGGATGGGGAATGGAAGCAAGGACGGAGGCAGACACACAGGTGAAGCCTTGACGGTAGGGCTGTATCTTCTGGAGCTGTTTTATTTCTGGGGAGGCCAACCCGTTGCCAGTTCAGCTCTTCCTTTAGTAGAGCGGTGGCTTTGTATTGCCCTCACTGTTTTGTGGTTGGCACTGGAGATCTGACGCAAGAACATACAAGGGGGTGCAACACAGGAGGCACCTTCTGCATCTATGAGCAGGGACAAAAGCAACGCGAAAGACTGCCAGCTAGCAAATTGGCACTGAGTAGCAATGCGTGTACCCTATGTTCCTTCTGCTGTGCTCAATAGCTGAAGGTTGTTGGTGCAGAGATGTGGCGCTGGGTCACACCCCTGAGACTATGCTGGCTCTCTTTAAAGTAGCAACTGCTAAACCAGCACTTAGCCAGGTCCAGGATGGATTCTATTACTTACATATACCATTGTCACCCAGCAGGGGGCTGCGCAGGTTCCCTGAAACTACTTGGAGCTGTATCAGTAGACCACTGCTAGTGTGTGACGGCCAAGCTGTGAGGACAGGGGACTGTCCTCCCTCCCCACCCCCGGCTCTGATGCAGTATTCAGGTACAACTATCACCTTCTCGGCAAAGAATGTGGGCTCTAGCAGCTGCAATGAGAAACTTGTTCTTCTTTCTCCAGTCCCGGCTTTACTTTTGATAGAAGTGGGCTAGTGCACTTCCTTCCAAAATGTAATGTGCTCGCCGGTCCTTCAAACTGGTGTTCCAGATACAGGCTGTGTGCTCTCCTGTCCTGCCCAGTGGTCAATTCCATATCTCAATGTCTATTAGTGTAAGTCTCTAGTCCATAGGGCTAGAGGAGTGTAGTATATAATTCCTGTTAAAGTCTGGAAGAAGTTCCAGCAACCTGTAGGGCTCTTGCCTTTGTTCATGACTAGAAAAAATGGGCAACCTTATGTTTAGAACAGACACGTGACACATGAAGCTGCCTTATACTGAATCAGAACCTTGGTCCATCAAGGTCAGTATTGTCTACTCCGACCAGCAGCGGCTCTCCAGGGTCTCAGGCAGGGGTTTTTCACATCACCTACTTGCCTAGTCCCTTTAACTGGAGATGCCACTGGGGATTGAACCTGGGACCTTCTGCATGCCAAGCAGAGGCTCTACCACTGAGCCACAGTCTCTCCCCATGAAGTTACCTTATACTGAATCAGACCCTTGGTCCATCCAAGTCAGTATTGTCTACTCAGACCGGCAGCGGCTCTCCAGGGTTTCAGGCTGCAGTCTTTCTCATCACCTTTAAGTGGAGATGCCAGGGATTGAACCTGGGACCTTCTGAAGGCCAAGCAGATGCTCCACCACTGAGACATGCCCTTCTCTGTTATGTCAAAAGACAGGAAACCTTCCTTTGTGCAACTGGATGTAGTGATAGCTTCTAGGCTAAATAGCTTTGAGAGATTATAAACAAAGTGAATCATGTTCAGGCTCATTTCAGGTTAAATACTCTTCCAATGGTTACTGATAGCTTTAAAAACGTAATCTTGACCCTTGAAAAAGGACAGGTGGGTTAGATGGCCTGCAAACATGGTTCATGGTCTTTATTCCTCATGCAGCAATTAAATGCCTCATCTTTCACCATAGGAATAGCACATCAAATAAGCCCCCACAAGGTCTGTTTTTATTGGTGGTGGTTGACAAGTAATGGCCATGGCTGACAATCCTGCTAATAAATCACAGCTCTTAGCTGGTGCAGAAGGTCGCTGGGCTCAAAAGCTTTATTAACACTGTCTCTGTCCCTTAAAGAATAGTGCATTCGTAGAAGTACCTGGTCCCCCCAATGCTAAAATCAAGCTACCTTTTATGGTTAAGTACAGTGGGTTACTGTCATATACATTCATACAGTTTGTCACTTATTTTGGTTTTTAAATGTACACTGTATATAATCTGCTCTTAAGTACAGCTTCCCTCAAGGGGGCAGAGAACCTTCCCCTCAACAGGTACAGCAATAACACAAACCAGCATGGGCCAGCCATTTCTAAACAATCAATGCAAAACAATTTACAGCCTCCTATAACTGCCGCCTTTGGTTGCAGTGCCTTCTGGGAATCGCCATAGCCTCCCCAGCACACTTGAATCAGATCATCAGGTCTGCTTAAATACAACGTTTAAAAGAGGTGAAACAACAAGATTCCACACAAGAGAAAAAATCCTACTTCCTTAGGCAGGTAGCAGCATAACTTATTACTACTGTGCACCTCTGCAGTGTTCCTACCCGAGGAAATGAGCATCTGCTGCCATCAGGAGTAGGAAAATGGAGAAGAGGCCAAAGGGCCGCGGAAGGCACTTGTCCAACGGAGCTCCTCTACCTTCTGGCAGCTGCAGAGGACCTTACCGCTTCCAGAATTGGACTGAAGGCTTTCCTCTTCCTTCATGAGACAATTTAAGGGTTAAATAAAAAAATAAATAAGTGGCGTGTTTGGTGATGTGCTTTGGCCAGGTGGAGCGTAAACAGGTCGACTCTTTCCCCCGTCTTCCTTCTAACTTCACAGATGCCGCCCCGTAGAGATTCTGCGCAGAACCCACATTTTCCAAGTTGACAACAGCGGGAAAGTCGCACAGCTGGCTTCGAGGTGCTCAGAAAGGGTCTCTTGGCCAGCACTGTCACACCTTGGTCACGTAATTGTTGGGGAACAGGCCTTGCTTCCCTCTCAACCTGCCTGTCCACCAGCCTGAGGGATCTGTGAGAAGGCAACATCATTTGTTAAAAAGAAATTGGTAGATCAAGGAGCAGAGAGAAATGACTGAGGAGGCCATGGTACTTGACCAAGGCTCCTTCGTGTTCTGCCTGCTATCTCAGGATTGATCATTTAACTGTATCTTAGCATATTTCACTCTGAAAGAGAAGATTCATCACCTTTCCCTTTGCTATGAACTTCCAAATTAAACAAAAGTTTACTGTGGATGCTACAAACCAGGAGATGCCTTTACCTTCTTTGAGGATATCGATGACATCGTTGGCGTTAAAGCTGAGTTCATCTGTGTCCTGAGCATCGTAGGCGTACAGTGCCCTGCACTGGGGTACCTGAGGCTTGGGCTTCGGCTGTGGCTTTGGTCTGCCTCCCGCGGGTGTGGGCCGGTTTGTAGTCTGCCTGCGAGCTCTAGGGAGACAGATGTAAAAGCCATTATGGGGTGGTATCCCCAAGACCAGGCCTAGTTCACTATCATATCTGGGCCCCATCCTACAAGGAAGCCTCATAAAGCCATCTGTCTTTCTCCAGTTTCTCTTTGGAGACATTTGCAACTTTCTATGCTAAATGAGCAACTGAGGAGGGGCTTTGGCTCAGTGGTAGAGCCTCTGCTTGGCATGCAGAAGGTCCCAGGTTCAATCCCCAGTGGCATCTCCAGTTAAAGGGACTAGGAAAGTTGGTGATGGGAAAGACCTGCCTGAGACCCTGGAGAGCCACTGCCAGTCTGAGTAGACAGTACTGACTTTGATGGACCAAGGGTCTGAATCAGTATAAGACAGCTTCATATGTTCATGAAGGAGGAGATCTAGTAAAGCTCTTATGTCCTGCAACATTAACTGAACCAGAGTCCTAACAGATGGAATTGCAAGAGGAAAGTACCCTGACAACCAGCAGGGGGTGCTATAGGTTATCTTCAACTCCAGAGAATGTTTAAAAAAGTGACAGCTTCAAATGACAGCGGAGATTTGCAAGTCAAATATGAATCATGTTGATGGAAATGCAGGTTTGACTTAAAAATGGCTCACCCTTTTTTGTTACCGGTTCACAGCCACCTTAGGACAACCCTGTAGGGTGTTTCAGGCAAGACACGTTCAGAGGTGGTTTGCCATCGCCTGCCTCTGCGGAGCGACCCTTGACTTCCTTGATGGTCTCCCATCCTACTGACCAGGGCTGACATTGCTTAGCTTCTGTGATCTGACGAGATTGGGCTATCCAGGTCACAGCCACTTTTTTATTATGGTAATATTATTTAGAATTGTGCAGTGTGGTGTAGTGATGGACTAGGTTTGGACAACCCACGTTAGATTCCCTACTCTGCCACGGAGGGTTGCTGGATGACCTTGGGCCAGTCACAGTCTTAGCCTGACCAACCTCACTGGGTTGTGAGGATAAAACTGAGAGAGGCAAACAGGGTAAGCTGCTTTGTTTCCCCACTGGGGAGAAAAGTGGGGTATAAATGAGTTAAAATAGAGATGATTGAGAGTAAAAAGACTCATTTGCTAAAACACGACCGCTGATTCTGGGCCAAACATTTTTGCCTACTAGCTATGGATCCTGTTTAAAAATCACTTCAAAGTGTGAGCTAACCCAAGTGAGGTTTATCACTTTCAACAGACTATTTCTCTGTAGGTGAAATGGAAGACCTCAGCATGAGATCCTGGAGAGCTGCTGCCAGTCTGAGTAGACAATACTGACCTTGATGGTCCAGTGGTCTGATTCAGTATAAGGCAGCTTCATGGGGTCAAATAAAAGCTAACTTTATTGATCCAGACAACAGTTGAAGACAGTCAAAAAAACACAGGTTGCTTAATTGTCTTTTAGCCAATTAACCCTTCCAGAAAATTAGCTAACCAGTTCAATGTCCGTGATGCATGAGGCGCAACCCTTACCCAGCAGCACCTTGATCCGGCACCTTGAGGAAGTCCAGGCTGTCTGGTTGCTGGGAAATCCTGCCTGATCCTCCAGAGACCTGTGGCAAGGACGGGCATGCCATGCTTGTGTATAAACTTCTTTGGCTGGCTCGCTGGCTTGCCAAGCCTTGCGGATGCAGTACAAGTGATGGGGCTCTTATCACCCCATTCTGATGAAGACCTAGAAGCAATGCAAAGCATGAGCCGGATGGGCAGCATGTCCTCCGTCCAGGGAAAGAGGCTCCTGCCATCCTTGAGGCTGTTGTTTGAATGAGCTTGTCTCCCAATGACACTGCACCACCTTTGTGAAACGCTAAGCCCTCCTGCATCCGAGCAAGGGACCACCTACACCCAGCCTCCCATTCCCACCAGGTACGTCTTCAAAATCTGCCAAGCAGGACTTGGAGGAAACAGCCTGCCCTGATGGTTCTCCTCCTGCAATTGGTATTCAAAGGTACGTTGCCTCTGGACATAGAGGTTCTGTTCAGCTCTCAGCCATTGATGGATTATCTCCTGAATTTGTCCAAGCCTTTTTTAAAAGGTCATCTAAGCGAATGGCCACCGCTGCATTTTGCGGCACTGAAGTCCATAAATAGGTTTTGTGTGAAGTGCTTCATTCAGCCCAACCTGAACCTAAAGCCAACCGATTCTCTTGGATGACCCAAGTTCTAGCCTGATGAGAGAGGAAGAAAACTTTCTCTTGTTCCACTCTATGCCTCAGTTTATAAGTCTCTTGTCATGCCCTGTCGCCCCGTCATCTTTATTTAAAAACTAAAAAAACACTTTAGCCTTTCCTTGTATGGAAAGTGCTCCAATTCCGAGTGTTTTAGGTGTCGTTTTCTATAGCTTTTCTAAGTCAAGACCTTTTCTGTACTGTGGCAGGAGGGGGAAAATGTTTGTTTCAATACAAGCTTGCTATGTGTGTGCTAAGGGAGTAGGGGAAAAGTCATGGAAAGTCATGGTGAACTATAACGGGAACTGGATGGAACCGCTGAGCTCTTAGGCTCCAGACTATGTAAAACAACCAGATAAGCACGGAATGTTGACGTGCCCCGTCAGAGCATGGATTTTGGATAAATGTCTTTTCCCCAGTACAATCGGGGCTCAGTGATTTTTGCTTGCTAAAGTAAACTGAGCCGCAGCTGCGAATACAACTGTTTTTCTTGACAACAGTCTTGGGTCTCTCTCTCCCCCCGCGAACTCCGGTTTTCTGCTACATTCCTTGGTGCCGTGACTCGGATCCGAGCGGGGGGGAAGATGGGGTGTTGGACCCCTCTGGCCCACCCGGCTAGGGTCACTGGGAGCTGGGTGCCTTTGAGTTCTTTCTGGTTCCACGACCCTTTTTGGTCGAGAGAGTTACGCACAGACACCCTGATCCCATTTTCTACTACAGTACCTTCAGCACTTTATGGTGTCAACATTAATCACTATTTTAAAATATTCCAGAAATAAAAGCCGTTATTTAGAAGTACTGAATGCTATGAAGTCACAGTAATGGTAGTCATATGTCCAGGGCAGATGCAAGGCTGGCCAAGAGAAAAAATCCGAATGCTCACCAGGGGGAGGTGGAGCAGCCCTGGAAGGATAGTTCTGGCCCGGAGTCCTGTTGGAACTGCCTCTGTTTTGGGTCAAGTTCCGTCTGGTGGGCCCTAAAATGGAACATGGGAAACTTGGTCAAGCTGCCAGCCTCTGTCAAGTAACAGATGTCAGTTGACTGGCCTATGGCTATTGCTCTGAGCAGCCTCAGACAGCTTCATACTTACGGGAGTTTTTTGGAAGTCCTGACCCAATGCTGACCTGCAGCACTTTATTGCTTGGCTTGAGAATGGCCACGTCTCCCTGGCCTTGGCTGAACTGCACTTGGCGAGACCCTCCAGCACTCCACGGCCCCCAGGTCTCCTTTTTCAGCTTCACATCAAGCCTAGCACAAGAGGATATAACATGTAGCTATCACATGCAATGAAGGTTGCTTGCTTTGCAAGAAATGGTCAGAATTTTCCAGCCCAGAAAAAAAGCAGGACTTTTGCTGGTGCCTCTGAAGAGATCGCTGGTCCAAGTGGCGGCTAGGGATGCGTGAGCCTTCAAGCCAGGCAGCAAAAAGAAGAAAGCGTACAGTCAAGTGTGTTACTCACGTATTGCTAAATTTCAGAGGTAGCCTCCTTTGCGTTTTCTCCTCGTAGCGCTTTGACAAAAGGCTTAGGAACTCCGTTTTGAAGACGCATTCCAGGAGGCTGTCGTATTCTTGCTCGTGGAGAACAAAGAGGTCGTCCTGCATGGTGCTGTAGAAACAGAGTGGAACATGAGAGAGAAGTTCCAAAGGTCTGAAGGCAACCCTGGGTGTGTTTGGAACAAGGCAGACTCTCTGAAAACCCTATGGGGTTGCCAAAAGTCAGCTATGACTCGATCACCAATTGTCCCCAAGCAATGGCCCCCACTCCCGACCAGGCGCAAAAGCAAGAAATCAACCCATTGCATATTCGTTCTGAAAGGATGCTCAGGAGGCCAGAGCAGAAAACAAGGTCTAAATGTAAGGCTGGCCTTTTTGCAGCGAAAAATTCTGCCCCCTTAACCAGCCCTCTCCTCTTTAGCCCTTCCAGCCTCGAACAGGCAGCTCAGACCTTAAAGAGACGGACAGGATCCTCTCCACCTCGATCCTCCGCTTCAACACCTCCTTCACGAGGCCTCGGTCTGGGCCCTGCTTCACCTTTTCCCGCCCGATCAGGTACACACACTTGGGAGACAGGATGAGGTCTCGCTTGACACCCTGAAAACAGACAACGGATCTTTTCACGCTCACACCGCCAGAAGGAACCAGAGCTTGAGTGGCCATCAGGTCCCAGGTGCTCAAGCAATTCCTGTTGACTTAACACAGCCAGGGCAGTGCCAGCACTTTCGCATGGATTGGAGCTTGGACTGTGGACCTCACTCCCCGATTTTATTGGCAGTCACGCCGCCCAAGAAGAGTGTTGGCCGTGGACTGAGGATCCTGCTTGAATCCATACCTTAAACCGCCGGTCGTATTTGGTGACCTTGTCGGCAAAGTCGATCTTCTCACGCTTGCCCACGAACTGGCGCAGCTCAGGGTGGTCCTCCATGCCGATGTAGTCCCCAACAAAGTTCCTGTTGATGCTGTTTCGCCTCCTCTCCTTCTTGTTCAGCAGCAGATCAGAGGCTTTGAAGGGAAACAGACATTCCTAAATGCCTTTGCTGGAATCTGCTAAGGGCCAAACTAAAGACACACGAGCACAAGTCACGTGGGTTGAAAAGCAGTTGGAGGAGGGAGGGAGGTGTCTCAGCAGAAAAATGGAGGGGGGAACAAGCATGAAGCAGTCACCCACCCACATTAACTTGCAATCTCAGTCTTTGGGGGGGGGGTTGTTTTGTTTTTCTAAGCCAGGAGGAAGCTCCAAGCAGCTGCACATGATGTCTGACTTGGCCCTAAGCTAGCCTTCTTTATGGCACCTGTGGTGACTATAAACAAAGCTCCTCCCTCATCCCCATATTCTGGAATTGAGATGGTGTTGTACTTTAGCTGAGATTGTACCAAGAAATGCCTGCAGATCCATCTCCTAGGCAGAAAAGTCTGAGTTTGCAAAGCCTTTCCTCCTTCAGGAAGCTTCCAGCCCCTTCTACTAATTGTTTGGGGCCCAGTGATTACACACAAGGAGGTGTTCGGCACAGAATGCAGCTTCCTCAAAATCTCAGCTTCATTTTCTTTTTAAAAGCAAGCCTCTAGCTCTCAAGATGACCGATGCTGGAAGACCTGTGACAGTTCTGTGCTGAAGCGAAAGAATCTTCTGAAGACTTTGGGGCTTCGGTGCTCTATAGATCTCTATCACCATGTTTGCGAAGCAAACATTTTGCAAAATGAGGAAATGGATACTGTTTATGTCGCTTGCAGAATCCAGCTTTTCTTGGGGTGTAATTTGTTTGATTGGTTCCTCAAAGAACAAAGTATTCCTGCCCTTTGTTTCCACATGGAAGAAACAGCCTGTGCTCAAGTACTTGCTGGAGATTGGGGAATATCCTCCTCATGGAGGAGAGGCCTATCAATGGCTACTAGCCCTGGTGACTAAAGGGAACCTCCATGTTCAGAGACAGTCAACCTCTGAATCCCAGTGCCAGGAAGCAACATTCGGGGAAGGCTTCGGCCTCTATGCCCTGTTGTTGGACCTCCAGATTTAACTGGTTGGCCATGGTGTGAGACAGGATGCTGGACTAGATAGACCCTCACTGGTCCAATCCAGCAGGACTCTTCTTATGTTCTTGTTAAGTCCAGCAATTTTGTACCATGTACCAGCAATGCAGAAGCCTCTGATACATTGCAGAAGATGGGAAGGGATGAGTTTGCCACGGCTGGAAATAGACGATCTCAGCAAGTTGGAAGAGAGGCATCAATTTGGCACGGCATCTACGCAAGAGACTCTTCACCTACCCAATTATCCCCATTGTCTGCCTCCAGTCTCAGCTGCACCAGGGTTATTTCTGCCTCTGGGACAACTCAATTGCTTTGCCCCAATGCCAGCAGTAACAAAATACCTTCTTCTCTCATTTGTACATATTTCTTCCTGGCCACGTATTTCCGCCACGCCTTCTGGATTGCCCGTGCATAGCCGTCATATTTTCGTTCTCGCATCTCTTCCAGCAGGAATAACTGCAACCAACCAAACATACCTTGGCAAGTTAAAAAGATGCAGACGCATATAGCTGAGTAAAGAAGTGTTGCACCATCGCTTTGTTTGTTGTGTTTCCACCCTGCTTCCCAGCCGAAAACTGCACACCAAAACAGCCCACAGCAAGTTAAAGCCAATACAAACATAAACTGGAATCTAATTTGTAAAAGGTGCTGAGTGGGGATGTTTTCTGGCAGGCCTGGATTGAGGCATGATGGACGAGTACCTGGTTCCTGCCTTTTCTCTTGCCAGTCTTACTGTTGGCAACTGCCAACTGGGGAGCTTCTCCAGTGGACTTTGAACGGAGGCCACCACTGAGTCAACAGAGAGCACCTTCTTAAAGATTACTGTCATGCCCCAAATTACAGAACCAAAATCACAGCATGAATCAGAGGAAGGCGATATGACTAAGTCTCGCTGTGGTCGCCCACTCATGCCAGCCTTCTTTGGACCACACAGGCAGAAAAGGTGATCTGAGGAACTGTCCCCCAGTTACGGAATTCCCTTCCTCCAGTTGTTCACCATAACCGGAAGAGGGAACACTCTCCAGAGGAGATGCAAGAACACAAAGGCAACTCTGCCCCGAGGTCAAGGCAGATGTTGGACATTGTTAAGGTATAGGTGAAGGAAACCGAGCACGGGGCACAATCTTTTGCAATTCACATTCATTTCAGTGTGGTTTGCACGGGAGAATGTCTGGGTGGATTATGCCCCATATTAACCAGCGTGCATAGGGAGGCACCGTCTGGATTTCCTTTTTTTGGCCAACCCTAATGGAATGTTCTGGAAAGTAGTTGTTCCAGCACAAACGCAGACAATGCCAAATTTGGAGAATAAGGGTTTTGCTCAGGAAGTCCCACAGACAATTGCTGAGGCTCACCTTCCTTCAGGAAAAAAATGCCTCTGATCAAACAGCAAGTGATTAAAAGGAGGATATTTTTGGACTTCCTGAATAAAAGACAGCTCCTCTGAAAGTTCAAATAGATCTTGCCCATCTTACTAGTTTCACATCTGCTTTCAAACTGGAAGAGAGACAGAAAGATCGATTACAGCTGACTGAGGATCACAGCATCTGTTCCATGTTCTAATTGACTTGGTTGAGTTTGTCAGCTCTTCTCCTTACTTGATTTTTATTTTATTGCAAGGTTTTCTATTTATATGGCTACCTTGAAGACTTATAAAGTACAAACACAGGGCAGAAGTTCTTTAAATAAAAAAAATAAGTAAATTAGAAGTTACATCATTATGGCTTAGCGTGTCAGAGGTAGCTGTGTTGGTCTGCAGTAGAACAGCTAGATGCAACTCCTGTAGCACCTTGAACACATGTAGCTGCCTTCTACTGACTCAGACCCTTGGTCCATCACAGTCAGTATTGCCTACGTAGACCAGCAGCAGCTCTCCAGGGTCTCAGGCAGAGGTCTTTTCACATCACCCACTTGCCTAGTTCCTTTAACTGGAGATGCCGGGGATTGAACCTGGGACTTTCTGCATGCCAAGAAGATGCTCTACCACTGAGCCACAGTCCCTCCCCTAATTTCACCTTAGAGACCAACAAGGTTTCTGGGGTATAAACTTTCGAGAGTCAAAGCTCCCTTTGTCAGATACAAGTCAGAATTGGAGATCCCTGAGTCCTTATATCCCAGATAAAAGATGAGAGGGGTGTTGCAGAGAAGGGACTCAGGATGCAGAGGTATGATGCAAAATGTCATCAGCTTGATTAAAGCAGTGGCTAAATGCTCAGGAGCAGAAGTTCAGCATGGCTTAGAGGGCACTCCAGCAGATGTGCAAAGCAAGCTCCAGTCCAAGGAAGTTACGCCATATCGACTATGTTTGTCTTCAAGGTGCCACAAGGCTTTTTCTGTACTACCAGATTTAACACAGCTTTCCCTCCGGAATTTGCCAGCAAGATGTGAGAGGATGACTGTTTCCAGCCCACTCCCTCTTCACAAATTAATGAGCGCGCCTCCCCTTTCCTTAGCTGAGGGAGGGAGTGGCAGAACAAACCAGTCGCTCCCAGCAACATTGCTGGTGCAGTTTCCTCCCAACAGTCACGCTAATTGCAGTGTCTCTATCAAAGCACAGCAACCCAGTCTGATCCAATTAAAGGCAAAAAAACACCCCAGCCCTTCCTTCCAAAACAAACAAACAAATCTTAATGATTACAAGAAAAGCTGTGAAAAGAAATAAAAGCAAAAGAGAGGTCATGAAAACTAATCTTTCACACTGCACTCTTAGCCCTCCCAATCAAAAGAAGCAATTAATATTACAAAACACTTTGATCTACCACAGATGCAGCACAGATGCCAACTGGGACTAGCTGCAGGAATCTGAGCTCCCACCCCAATTGGGGAAGGAGGAAGACATATTTCTAAGGCTGGCTCCTGATCTGCAGAGAGGGCTGCATTGAGACTGGACCTTAAATAACTTGCCCAATACAAACTTACATTGCTTAACATTCATTCCCTCTTTCCAGGAAACCCTGGAACTGTACTGTATGAGGGAGCTACAGATTTCCAGTGGAGATTTCTCAGCACCTTCATCAGGCTACAATTATCAGGATTCTCTGGGGGAAAGCCCTGAGAGATGCTCCAAGTAGACATTATGATGTCTAATGAGTCGGGATCAGGGTTCCCAGATGCAACTCACGTTCCCCATACTCCCACAGGAGTGCAGAAAACTGTCTTTTAAATAACCGCAGGGGCCTGATTCTGTTGAGGACTCGGCATGAAGGGAGGGGGGCTTCTACCTCCCTCCTATGCTGCTTTCCCGAAGCCCAAATGGCTGGGAGGGGTATTATTTCCAACCCAGACCTGACTCATTATGTTAATAACATGCCCTGACCTTGATTGCCCAGACTAGCCCAAGCTCATCAGATCTTGGAAGGTAAGCAGGGTTGGTCTTCATTAGTATTTGTAAGGAAGACCACCAAGGAAGTTTAGGGCCACTGCACAGAGGCAGGCATTGGCAGACCACCTTTTTTCTTCTCTTGCCTCGAAAACCCTATGGGATCGCCTTAAGTTGGCTGAGACTTCATGGCACTTTCCACCACCACCAACATTTAGTTTGAGCCTCAGATTGATGCAGAACAGACAGCTGGTTATCTAAAGAGGGACCAAAGTGATTTGCAGTCCTTGCCTCCTTAATTCTCTGAATCAACCCTGTGAGGTGGGCCTCTGTTACTTCCATGCAGTTGATTAAGCACAAGGGTTAAATGCATGAGCTCTGACCTGAAGACGCTGGTTCAGCTCTCAGCTCAGCCAGAAACGTACTGGGAGGCCTTACAGAAGCCACCCTCTCAGCCTCAGCTGCTAGTCTGTAAAGCAGGATAATAACACCTTTAACTGACCTTGTGTTGTTATGGAACGAATGATAGATGCTGCACATAGGATACACTCAGGAGGAGTTGCAGGTCAGCAGTATCATTTCACAGCTAGGGAGCTGAGGAAGAGAGCTGCTTGCCCAAGAACTGATGGTGATCTCCACCTTCTTGGTCTACCTGCCAGGCCACTGGATTAGCACACATGCTGCCCTACCAGAAGACCCTCTGTTCCTCCCAGTGTGCTTCAGATCAAGCGAGTGGAAGTGCTGGCAAACTCCACCAAGTCACTTTCAGAAGGTAGCCACGCTGGTCTGTAGTTGAAGAGCTCGAACCGAGTCCAGAAGCACCTTAAAGACCAACAAGATCAGACAAAGGAAGCTTTGAGTCTCGAAAGCTTATTCCCCAAAAATCTTGTTGGCCCCCAAAATCTTGTTGGTGCTACTGGACTCAATTCTAGCTCTTCAACCAAGTCAGTCTTTGGAGAGCATACTCCAAGAGGTGAGGCTTTGCTGTTGTACTTACAGACTCTGGTGCTTTGATGAAGATTTTTGTCCTCCCCAGCTGGTACTGGTCAGGATCCATGTTGACCGAGTGGAGCAAATGGAGAACCCCTTGTTTCTCATCACCTTTCCAGGAAGGCCAGGTCGCTTTCGTCAGGATGGCGTACCTTGGAAGAGGGAGGAAAACAGCCCACTAAGACTTCAGGCGTCCCATACCAGCAGAACAGAGATGAGATCCTGGCACAGAGAATTTCATCCTTGTGAACTGCAGTACTTACGAATGAGGAGCTGATGGGAAATTCCCTGGCTCTGTAACCAAGCAAGCACCATCTACAGGGAATAACTAAAGTGGAAGGGCCAAAAATTCCTCAAGCTAACAAGAATTGTATTTTTTTAAAGTACTCCAGGTGTGAACATTGTTGTAAAGCTAGAGTTGAAAGGGGCTCCTTGGGAGCCCTTGCTCAACCCTCTGGTCTGTGCAGGAAAACCAAACCTAGAGCATCCCCCACAACCTTCTACTCGAAGACCTCCAGCAAAGGAATGCCTCCCATTCTTAGTTAACTGGTCCCAGTTCTTTCTTAGGGATACAGGAAGCTGCCATATGCAAAGCTGAACACATTGTTCCACTCAGCTCAGTATTACCTGCTCCAGCTGGCAGCAGCTCTCCAGAATCTCAGGTAAAGGAGGGTCTTTTACAGGACTTGAGATGCTTGGGATTGAACACTAAGGAAGGCAGAACCTAACCTGATCCAGCAAGGACCATCTTTCCTTAAGCAAGATCTCATTCTGGGGATCACTTAACGCTGATTAGTTATGCCTTAATTACCTTGGCCCTGACCTGGATGACCCAGGCTAGCCAGATCTCGTTGGATCTCGGATATTAAGCAGAGTCAGCCCTGGTTAGTATTTGAACAGGAGACCACCAAGGAAGTCTAGGATTGCTACGCCGAGGCAGGCAATGGTAAGCCACCTCTTTTTTTCTGTTGCCTTGAAACCCCTATGGGGTCGCCTTAAGTTGGCTGTGACTTGATAGCACTTTCCACCACCGCAGACAGTCTGGAGAGTGGGGTCTTTGAGCTGAGCAGTTTGCTAACAGCGTCAAGCATCCCAGGGAGAATGACATTACAATTCTGGGAGAGGATGGCATTTAGCTCTTCTTTCCTCCCAACAGTTGCCTGAAGCTTCTTTATTAAATGCACTGCCTTCCATCCTTCCTAGGGACTGCAAGGGAGGAGTCCTGCTGGAATTATAGGACAAGAGGAATTCCAGTGTGCAGACAAAACAGAAGGAAATCAGCCAGTTATCCTTGAGAAGAATGCTGAAAGCAGACGGCACATGCACGGAGCTTGAGGATTTGGCCTTCTAGCTTGTAGGGTTCTGCACATACAAGGGAGGGGAGATGGCAGATGTGAAGTTTTTAGACCGGCAGTACAGGCCCAGATACACCCTCACTGTATTCAGTACAATTGTGCCTTAGGAATTTGCCAAATTGGTTCCCCCCCCCCTCCAAATACAGCCAGTTTGAAATGCATTTTTAAAAGTAGATGCAATAAGCACCTGCAGTCCCCAGAGAAGTGTAAGGAGATGGATGGTGTTTTTTTTTAAATGTACATGTTCTTAACAAAATCCACCAAAATTCAGTGGGCAGGCCCAGCTCCTGTGCATGGGAAAAAGTGAGAGTGCTGATCCAGTGTTGGACCTGCTGGAATATGTAACACAGGCTGGAGTTGAGGAACTAAACCCACCGCGGCCGCTCTTAAAACTTACTCTCTCTAAATATTGTCGAAGGCTTTCACGGTCAGAGTTCATTGGTTCTTGTAGGTTATCCGGGCTGTGTAACCATGGTCTTGGAATTTTCTTTCCTGACGTTTCGCCAGCAACTGTGGCAGGCATCTTCAGAGTAGTAACACTGAAGGTTCAGTGGTGAAGGTTCAGTGTTACTACTCTGAATATGCCTGCCACAGTTGCTGGCGAAACGTCAGGAAAGAAAATTCCAAGACCACGGTTACACAGCCCGGATAACCTACAAGAACCAACTTACTCTCTCTGTTTGGCTAACAAGAAAGCAAGAACACTGATTTAAACACATCTGCACCTCTTTTGGCTTCGGTTAGCCTTATCCCAGAGAGAAAAGCCTGAAGACATTTTCGGGGCCTTCATGATTTTGCCACCCCACTTGATAACTACGTAAAGGAAGGAAGCAACACTTGAAATACGGTTACCTCTGCAGGAATTTTTTGAACACTCGCCTATAGGCATAACCTGCTCGCCGTACTCGAATGTTCTCCTTGAGCCCAAGATACTCCACTTGGTGTTTCACCCTGTTGGAAATTAAGAATGTTTAGGTGAGGTTTGGAATGGGGGCAAGCCAAGGAGCTGGGGGACAAGGGCCACTCTCAAAGTATCCAAATAGGGTAGAAGGAGGGGAAGGACTGGTCACTAGATGCACTAAAGAGAAGGCAAAAAGCAACAGTTTTAATTGACAGCAAAGCAAACCTAAGTGAGTAGCAGGAAAATTTTCCATGTGAACACATGAAGCTGCCTTATTCTGGATCAGACCACTGGTCCACCAAGGTTAGCCATGTCTCTGGACAGGCAATGACTCCGGGGTTTCACCTATCTCCTGATCCTTTTAACTGGAGATGCCAGGGATTGAACCTGGGGCCTTCTCAATGCAAAGTTGGTGTCTGACCACTGAGCAACAGCCCCGCCCCATTTTAGGGATATAGTTTAAGTCTAGTTGGCTATTGAAGTATGCTGGTTGATACAGCTGTCATAATATCTGCCAGCTCTGGTCCTGTGCTGTCCCCGAGGAAAGATAAGGCTCATCAGATCTAGAACTCTTGAGAGTGCAACAGTAGAGGCTCATTGAAGAGCACACTGCATCTTGCAATATTTGTAAGGACAAGAGATGCAGGCGTCTACCAAGTGGCAATAATACATTGGAGCTATTTTGCTGAATAAAATCAGATTGATTATGGAAAGGAGCATCTTATAAGATAACCAATTCCAGGAAGAGCATCTCTAGGAAATAAAAAAATCTTCCTTGACCCTTGTATAAAATGTTACATTTCAGCCCTCCCACCCTAGGGGGAAAAAAACCCTGATGTTCTTTAGGAGGCAGTTGAAGACAGTTTTATTTAGGACCACATTTGGTTAAGTTTATTAGCAGTCCTGAATTGTGATTTTAAATTGTGTTTTTATGTATATGGGTCTATGTTGTAAGCTGCCTTGAGCTTCATAAGAAAGGCAGCCGATAGATGTTTTAAATAAGACTCCTGACATTTCTTTAGCTTTAAAAATTCTGGTCACGACTAAGTCAGCATCAAACCTTTTTTTAAAGGTTCTCTTCAGAGAATAAATTGCTTTAAGAATGTATCACATCTGGCTTGCAGCAAAGACCAGGCCAGTCATTCTGCCAGGCTCTTATGTCAAACAAGAGAAGCAGCTCTGGTCAGAACTCCTGCTGAAATTAAACAGACCTGAGCTTCCATTTGCCTAATTCTCAGATGCTGACCTGTAAAGAAAAGGAGTCTCCCCCCCACACACACAAATTGCCTTTTCTCAGACAAAAGTTCTGCCTAGTTTGACACCAACTGATACTGACGAAGCAGGAAGAATAAAAAGAATAATATAGTTTCCCCACCAACACCACCACTGCATTATTCCAGATGTGACCAGGAGAAAAATCTATAAACAGGAAAAGAGAGGTTGGACAACTGTCTCTTGTTACTGCTGCTCCACCAGGCGGCTTTGGAAGTAAGAAATATCTGGATGCAGAACGTTTAAAAATTGTGCACTGTTTTTCAAGGAGCTAGCGGACGGAGGCCAGGACAACTTGTACTGTTGGGAGAAAAGGCTTGCAATACATGGCAGTTTGAAAACTTAAAATAACTAGAGGGCAGGGCTTCCAGTGCAGCATGGGATGCCGCCACTGGAAAACAGCTCCCTCGCCCCATCTCTTCCAGTGAGCCATGCAAAAAGAATGTCTCGATTCAGAAAGAAACCACACACACACAACTGGGCAACACATCCTGTCCTAAGAGAACATGCAAACACACTCAGCTGGGAAAAGTCCTGCAAACAGTCATCTGGACATCTGGAAAAGTGGCATAATGTGAAGATGGGGGTTTTCAAAATAAAATTGAAGCTTATTTGTACCTGCTCTCTTCCCAGTCTCGAGGCTTTTTTGTTTCATTCGGCTTGATGCAGCGGATATAATGAGGAGTGCATTTCATCAGGGTGCCCACGAGGTCGTTTGCTTGTTTCTGCAAAATCAGGCATATGAGGATATACCAGCCAATATAAGCAAGTTTCTACACAGCCACTTCTTGAGAACCCCCCCTTGCAAAAATCTGCTCTTCCTCCCCCCCTTTTTAATTAGAAAGTCATTTCACTCAGTTTGTTTAGTACGCACAGCCTATCTCACAAGAACTTCATAATGCTGATGCATGGCAAACTGTTTTCTGACCCCCGTCTGAGAAAGGAAGGCTCTCCAATTTGCAGCAAACAGCAGCTGTCTCCTAGAAGCTTTGGCTGTGCTCCAAAGTAGTGGTTACATATACAGGTTTCCCACAGGGATCAACAGGTGATCCAGAATTCCACCCTACAGGTGCTCAGTTTGGCTGACAGTTGAAAAGGAGCGGCTTGGAGCTGGTGTGGGAGGCAAACAGCAAACTTAAGAGTTGTATCCCATATATGAGAAGCGACAAGACCAAAATCCTGGCACTGCAAACCTGCAGGGATTCCCGACCAAGTCATCCTGCAGGATCCTAGCTGCAGGATTTTGCTTGTATTGCCATGAGCCAAGGAGGTTAGAGGCATAGTTTTGTTGTTCATTTTAGGGAAACCCAACAGTTCAAGGATTGGGCCTGAAACATCCCTGAGGGTCCAGCTCTCCCTCCTATGGCTGCAGTCCCAATTGACCTCACCAAAACAGAACGCACCTTAATTTTGCTGCCAGCAGTCGTAGGGCGGCCTTTTTTATCAGCTTGGAGGCTTTCTGGAAAGAGAGCCTTTATAAAAGGCCTGAAAGAAGAAGAATCAGAAATACATCAGCCAGCATGCAGCCAGAGAACGAAAAGGCATTTCTGGCACCAAGAGAAACCAGACGGATTCAACAACATACATTAAATTGTCTGGCTCTGCATGTGTCTCTTCCTGCTCATGTTTCCATCAGCCATGAAGTGAAATGCAGAAAGGCACTGGATGAGCGGGCAACAACTTGGTAAATGAAGTTCAGTTTTGGTAAGTGTTAAGGTGATGCACATTGGAACAAAACATCTAAATATATGCTGATGGGGTCTGAACTGGCTGAGACTGAAAGAAATATTGGGGGCTGTAGTAGAAAGATCAATAAAAATGTCAGGTCCGGCCTCTCTGCCCTGTTTGTTGGACCTCAGGAGTAACTGGTTGGCTGCTGTGCCAACCAGGAAACTGGACCAGACAAACCCTCGCGGGTCTCATTCCTTGTCAACCCACACTTGTTTTTACATTTGTTCTACTATCCTGCTCGGCAACTGAGAGGCCGCTAGGAACGGGAGACCTCTTCCCGTGGGAGGATTTGCTCCACATACTGTCCCTTTCGTTTTCATCCTTTCATGAAGTGAATTTTTCTGTTTCCAAATCCTGATCTCTTGTGAATGATAGTTAAAGGTTTAGAATCATAGAGTTGGAAGGGACCACCAGGGTCATCTAGTCCAACCCCCTGCACAATGCAGGAAATTCCAAACTACCTTCCCTCCGCACACACACACGTGACCCATACTCCATGCCCAGAAGATGGCCAAGATTGCCTCCCTCTCATGATCTGCCTAAGGTTCATAGAATCAGCATTGCTGACAGATGGCCATCTAGCCTCTTCTTAAAAACCTCCAGGGAAGGAGAGCTCACCACCTCCCAAGGAAGCCTGTTCCACTGAGGAACCGCTCTCACTGTTAGAAAATTAGTATATTGAAAATATTTTCTTATTCAAGAAAGAAGAGACTCGTTTCACCTTTGTTCATTTTTTACAGCCCTTATTAAAACAGAGGTCAGGATCCAAGAGCCCAGCAGTTGTCTGTACAGTCCCTCCTGCCCCCCCCCCACATTTCTGACTTGCTCTTGGTTTTCTTTTCCTGAGCATACTTTCCCTTTTTGGTGTCCTTATTTCCACTATGAATTCTGACATAGGAGCGTAGGCTCAAGGAGCATGGCAGGTTATTCTGCAAGAGCCGTGCAAGAGAATAATAACAAAGAAGTGGGTGGCCACTCAGGGTAGAGTCCTGTCCCCCCCCCCCACCAAAGAATAAGGACTGTATCTCACTATGCATCTCCTGCTTATGGTGTGAAAATAACTTCATTCTTTTCTTATCAGGTGATCAACCCGTGCGCCAGCCAAGCAGATTGTGTGTACAGAGAATCAAGAGACTGCACGCAAGAATGTCCAAATTGTGGGGTAGGAATATAGTTTTTGATGTGGTGCCTCTTCTATACACAGACAAGTGTTGTCATGTCCTTAGAAAGAAGATGAGGTGATATTTAGCAGACCAACTGTAAATTGGCATAGCACTGTACAAGCTTTTTAATGGCTCAGAACACTTTATCAAATGGTAGCTCAGCCTACTTCTAGAATTCTGAAGCAGAATTCTGTTCCTTCTAAGACCTCCAGGTCTTAACTGTAACCAAGGTTCAGCCTGCTTTCAGTGCCAGTGCCAATTCCTAGAACATGTCACAACAGTGATACTGAAGTTGTGGTAGAAGAGCATGTACAGAGTGCCTTTCCTGTTTCTGAATTCAGACAGCCCCATAGATGGGAGACCTGGAGTGTAGCCTTTCTGCTGTTTCTTGGCACCCAAAAACAGAAGCAAGGCAGGTGTGCAATCTTTCCCTCCGGAGGTGCAACCTATGGGCATGTGTGGGTAAGTCAAAGGGAAAATAGGACCTGTCTCGTGCCTGGAGCCACCTGAAGTGCAAGAGAGCCCATCTTACGTACATTTCACTGCTTTGCATGAGTTCGATCAAGTCCATGAACAGAACATCCCGGTTCCTCTCACAGAAACCATCCATGTCGTAGGACACCTGAGGAAAGGAGCAGGAGAGTGGTTGCTAGACATGCAGACAGAATACTGCCCTTACATCAAGGGCGGGGGAGCTGTTTTGAACTGAAAACTGACAGCTAACCTGCAAAAACACAAATTAAAAGCTCCAAGGCCATTGGTTCTTGTAGGTTATCCGGGCTGTGTGACAGTGGTCTTGGTATTTTCTTTCCTGACGTTTCGCCAGCAGCTGTGGCAGGCATCTTCAGAGGAGTAACAGTCAGGAAAGAAAATACCAAGACCACGGTCACGTAGCCCGGATAACCTTCAAGAACCAATGAACTCTGACCGTGAAAGCCTTCGACAATATTTCCAAGGCCATTGTTTGCTTTAACAAAGTGGTTTTAGGGGGGCCACACACAGAAGAAGCAGTTTTGCTTTTTCCTCACTCCGAACTGCCCCACTCAATGGCTTTTCTACCTGGGGGTGGGGGGAGCCACAGAATGGAAAGGACTATCAGACTAGAATCTGGGAGAGCCAGGCTCAAATCCTCACATGTGCCATGGAAGCTCAGTGCATGACCTTGGGCCAGTCACAGTTTCTCAGGCTAACCTACCTCACAGGGTTGTTGTGAGGATAAAATGGAGGAGAGGAGAATGATGTACGCCACTTTGGGTCCCCATTGGGAGAAAGGCAGGGTATAAATAAATTACATAAAATAAAATTTGGAACAGGGAAATGGCAGGTGGGAAAGGGGCAAGCCCCCGCCCCCAGTTGCTTCTCCACTCATTAATTTTCCCTCCAAAGATGCTACTCTAATCCAAGCAGTTATTTCAGGGCTTCAGCATGCAGATAGTATGCGGACAGCCCCAAAATCTATGACACAAAACTTAGGTTTTAAGTGGGCAGGGTCAAGCTTGTAAACCATTTCAGCTTGCTAAGGATACAAATCTGGCCATTCCTCCTCCTACAAAGAAGAACGAATACAAAAGAGCTTGAAGCCCCAAGACTGCTTTTCTAGCAGAGGCTGTGGGGCTGGATTCGAGGCTGCCTCTGAGATCAGCCCGAAACCTAATCAGGCTTTCCATTCAGAAGGGATATTCCGCAATGCACCTTTCCCGCGTAATGGTGGATGATGAAGCCCTGATTCCAGCTGTTGAAGTGCTCATGAGTCCCGATCTGCATCTGTAGTTTCTGCAGCAGGGTCTGGTCAGCTCCCTCGCCCACGGCGTGCATTGTAGCGCATACGTCATCCAGAATGCTCATGATGCCCGGTGGATTCTGAAGTGGGGGAAGCAAAAAGAATCAGAGGAGAAAGAAACAACAGCAGATTATATGTGCACATCTCTACCAGGGGGGAAACATCATCCATAACAAACCTTTTTATTTTGTCCTTAGTGTCAATATATTTCTGACCTGTGTAGAAGGCTCAGTTCGCTTTCGAATCAAACAGAATCATCAGAGGTAGCTGAAGCGTCATGTTCACATTTACGCTAACAACGGGACACAAAAGACTTTGTTTCTTCACAGTGGGTCGGCTGCCCTTCTTGGATCTGGCAGTGCTTACCTGTTTGGACAGGTGTGCCATTTCCTTGCCAAGCCAGAGCATAATAACCCCAGAGCAGCTTGAATTAGGAGGACTCTCTTCAATGCCATTGGGTATTGCATTTTCATTTTGCAAAATTACTCCCTGGGGGCAAGTCTCTGAAGAATTCTGCCCAGTTGATCAGGGACAAAAATACATCTTTTAGAGTCAGCCCATTGGCTGGTTTCTTCTGCAAGTCATGCCACCACTGTCTGCTCCCTGAAGACCTTTGCTCTCAAAGCATGTTCTGCCTCCACCTGGGGCACAGAACCATCACTGGAGGAGCAGTTCTAGCCTCCTGTTTCCCATCCAAAACCACCTGGTAATAAAACATCCGATGAATGCACGGTGGCAAAGCTGGAAGCTTGGAGCAGATTTAACAATCCCGTTCCTCAAATCTATGAAGATTATACTGTTTCTGTTTGCAGTTGCCCATACTGTGACACCACACCAGTGGTGTAGAGGTTAAGAGCAGTGGTTGGGAGCGGTGGACTCTGATCTAGGGAACTGGGTTGGATTCCCCACTTCTCCACGTGAGCGGCAGATGCTAATCTGGTGAACTGGATTTGTTTCCCTCCTCCTACACATGAAGCCAGCTGGGTGACCTTGGGCTAGTCACAGCTCTCTCACCCCCACCTACCTCACAGGGTGTCTGTTGTGGGGAGGGGGAGGGAAGGTGATTGTAAGCCAGTTTGATTCTTCCTTAGGTGGGAGAGAAAGTTGGCATATAAAAACCAACTCTTGTTCTTTTTCTTCTTTTTCAACTGCAACTTCATCTTGTGTGTATGTGTAAAAAACAACTGGAAAAAGAAAGTACTCCCTTACCTCATTTGCCTCTTGACTCCCTCTTGCTCTTGACTGGCTCTTACAAGGGGCTTTATCTAGAAAAGGCACTACCTGGGCTGTATGATAACGCCCCCCAAGCCAAAAGGCAGGGGGCAAAGGGCTATGATCACAATTACATTTGGTTGCAAGATATGTTTGGCTTTAATAATTGGAAAATGTTTATGTCAGTTTAATATTTGACTCTTTCTCCCTCGGACCTCACTAAATGTTCTAAACCAGACTGCCAACCACCAGAGAAACAACTGGCATTCATTCATTGCTATTCCCTTTTGTTCTCTAAACTAATGCAACAAATGGGACTTTTACTGTCTTTTCCTTCATTTGACAGAGTTGCACAAAAATTTACTTAACTATTACACCTGGAACATGTGCGTATGAAGTCGAGACTTGGGTAATCTACAGCAGATGTCTAAAACGTCTGATGCAGAAGGACATGCTCACCACTTTGTTCTCTATGAGATCACACACAATTTTATTGTTGAAATAATCAATGGGTGTCCAGCGAATTCCTTCTTGCACATATTCTTCCTGCAACAGAGGAAGGAGACATGGCTATACTGTTTTGGGGAGCACTTAGAGGCAAAAACATACATAAAAATCCTTTTCCTTCCCTTTCAAAAAGAAAGGCATGGAGGAAATGGAGAAAACACAAGTTCTTCCACTGAAACTGCAGTGCCAACACAAACGTAACAGGCTGCGGTTTTCTATTTCTGACGCCAGTCAGCATCCATGGGGGGAGGGAGGGAAGAAAGTCACATGACAGGCTGATGACTCCCGGCTCATGACTCGCTCTTGGGTCATTGTATTGGAGGGTGAGCTTGCCTGCAGCCCAGCCCTGTGTTTACTTCTACCCCTTGGCTTAGCCGACCACAACGGCCCTTTCTAGATCTTGCTTTGCAAGGCAACTTTTTTATTGTCAACAGCTGAGAGCCCACCCTGCCCGGAAAAGAAGAACAGCCAGGGGCAGCAGCCTAGCAAGCCCCGGCGTTTGTTTTTACCTGCTCTGCCTTCAGCGTCAGCTCAATAAAGATCTGCTGCAGCTTCTCGTTGACAAAGTTGATGCAGAACTGTTCGAACCCGTTTTTCTGAAAAGAAAATGGCCCATCAAAACATTGGCTTCTAGCCCTTTTTACCAAATAGGTCAGACTCTTTTTCCTGGGCAGGTTTTGCAATCTGTTTTGGTGACTTCAGCAACTGAGTTTTACAATCGTGCTGTGAACCTCATTGGAGAGTTCTGCAACATGCAATCTCCAAATCCAGTTCCAACACAGCTTTTGTTGAGGGAACTCCTGCTTACAGAACACCCACGTTTGGCCAAATGCACTTAAGAGCCATTTATGCAGAGTCAATTTTGATGCTCGCTCAAAGCTGCTTTTTTAAATGCGACCTTTAAAATGCTTATTCACGGTGCCGATGCAAGAGGGAGAAAGTCAAACAAATTCCACCCTCCCCACTCACCTGCTCCTTCGTTTACATAGCCATTCGCAATGATCGTTTGCATAGCTAAGCCACGCCTGTGATTTTTCATGGTTCCTTCAGTGAATTCTTCGATTGGAGAGCAGAGCAAATACAAAAGGTTGCGTTAAAGGGGCTCTTAAGAAATGCGAAGCAGGCATGTGCAGCTTCACAGTGACTGAAGAAATTTAAAAAATATGCGGGGCACTTCCGCCTGGAACGCGCTGCTAATTACCAAATATAAACAGCCAAGAGCATTCTTTCTGCTGCTACTTAAAGCAGATCCCGAATTTTGTATTGTCTTCTGCAAACGGTTGCATTTCAAATGATTCTCATTTCTAACAGTTCTTACCCATCTTGTACATTACCTGAAATATTTCAAAGCCATAGATGTCCAGGACACCAATGTTGTATTCTTCATGATCCTTTTCCATCGCCTTATTAATCGACTGGTAAACAGACAGAGAAAAGAGATGTACAAGGAACCGTTTGATCCAACGTCCTAAACCTACTTTGGCTTGGGAAACTGATGCATGTTTGCAACCACGCCTGAAAACCCACCATTCCTGCAGTTTCAGGAGCTCATCTTGTGAAGTCTCAGGCTCAAGAGTCTCCCAACCAGTTGCTTGGTCAGTTAATATCCACATCCATATGCGTCTAACAAAAGGAGCTAGGAACTGTCTTTTGTGAGGGCAACTCTAACACCGCTCTCTCCTGGCTTTAGTCTCGTCTTTTTCTCTCTGCCTTTCAGACCAGAGGATCAATTCAGCTAGCATGGCTGATAGCTCACAATAAATCTCTCTGCCTTAAATTTGTCCAAACCCCTTTTAAATCCATCTAAGCCAGGGCCATCACCACTAAGGAAATATCTTGTAGCCGTGAGTTCCACAAGTCAACTACCTGCTGTAGTTCAGAAGGCTAATCACTAACTCATCCTTCTGAAGAAGTGAGCTGTGGCTCACGAAAACTCATACCCTGCCAGAAAATATTTTTGTTAGTCTTTAAGGTGCTACTGGACTCTTGCTCTTTTCTACTCATCCTTCTGAGGAAGGGGAGAAACCCTGAAGGACCACTTACATCCACCAGGTAGTCAAAGACTCTGGCATGAAGGGCTTTGGCCAAGGCATCTCGGGTATAACATGCCTGCTCCACATTGAGGGTCACGTTAATGGACTCCGATCTGCCGCCCCACTTGCTGTCCATCTGCCTGCTGGTCAGTTTCTCTTTCAGTCGACTCTGGTTGATGCCCAGGAGGAAAGCTGGGAATGCCAAGACTACCGAGAGAGAGAGAGAGAGAGAGAGAGAGAGAGAGAGAGAGAGAGAGAGAGAGAGAGAGAGAGAGAGAGAGAGAGAACCAAAATTAGCAGCTCCAAGTGTAAGAGCATCGTTCTTGTGCTGCACGTAAGGCTTGTGAAGGAGCATTTCGTGATATACTAAGTCCTATGAGGAAAGGTTGAAGGAGCTGAGTATGTTTAGCCTGAAGAGGAGAAGACTGAGAGGGGATATGAGAACCATCTTCAAGTACTTGAGGGGCTGTCATATAGAGGATGATGCCGAGTTGTTTTCTGTTGCCCAAGAAGGTCGGACCAGAACCAACGGGTAGAAATTAAATCAAAAGAGTTTCCGTCTAGACATTAGGAAGGATTTTCTAACAGAGCAGTTCATTGGTGGAACAGGCTTCCTCGGGAGGTGGTAAGCTCTCCTTCCCTGGAGGTTTTTAAGCAGAAGCTAGATGGCCATCTGTCAGCAATGCTGATTCTATGACCATAGGCAGTTCATGAGAGGGAGGGCAAGAACCTTGGCCATCTTCTGGGTATGGAGTCACTGTGTGTGTGGGGGGGGGGAGGTAGTTGTGAAATTCCTGCATTGTACAGGGGGTGGACTAGATGACCCTGGTGGTCCCTTCCAACTCTATGATTCTATGTCCATCTCTCATTACAAATATTGCCTTGGCTAGAAAAAACTAAAGAAACCTCTCAAAGGTTTCTCCTCTGTGGAGAAAAGCCAGTATGGAAGGAAAGCAGAGCATGCCAGAGCCTGGTAGACGGACCAGCAGCCATGCCAGGCGCATCTTGCCCTCACTGATGCTTCCCGGGCCTGACGCATTTGCTTTCCACTGAGCTACCTACACTCCTCGCTCTCCACCGCAGCATAGTTGCCAACTTCTTTGAAGCTGATGTTGCCCAAGTGAAGGATGCCAGCCACAATCTGCAGAACCAAAGCCTTCTCCTCTGCGAAGATCCCGATCACGTTCATGGCGTGCTGGGAAAGTTAAAAGAAGAGTGGCAGGTGAAGCCAAAGCCCTCCAGCAGAACTGGGTGTGTTCTGAGCCGCTAATGTGGTGCCGTCTCTTTCCACTCCCCTCCCCAGGCTTTCCCCAGCAGTCCTCTTAGGCTTCACCATGGAACCCTCATCCCCAAATGGGAGGGGCCGTGGCTCAGTGTCAGAGCATCTGCTTGATATGCAGAAAGTCCCCAGCATCTCCAGTTAAAAAGGATCAGGCAGTAGGTGATGAGAAAGGCCCCTGCGGGAGACCCTGGAGAGCAGCCGCCAGTCTGAGTATACAAGACTGACCTTGATGGACCAAGGGCCTGATTCTGTAGAAGGGAGCTTCATGTGTGTTCATGTATGTATTCAAATGACACAGTCCAAGAACACGCAACAACATAGGCTGGTATCCAACTTTTGTTGCTTGCTTTGCTGATCCTTCTCTTTCTCAAGGAAAAGGGAAGGTTAGGGCAGGAGTCAGAAACAGTCCCCATCCCTGTGGCCCAACCCTTGCTTTTCCACAGGCACAAAAGCTTTAAAAGGCCAAGTCAATTTCCAGATGTATGTGTCTGCCTGCTTCTCTCTCTCAAAAAAAACCCCCCAACACGCTCAACAAATGATGGAGCAAGAGAAGGCATAAATCTTGGGCACCTTGTAGCCCAAAATGGCTGGGCAAAGTTTATGGACTCTGACTGTTTTCTCCTAAGCAACAAAGTGAGGCTGAGGTGTTTGAGCTTCTGGGGGCTATCCAGGGAGGGGGGGGGGGAGACAACAAGAACTTTGTTCTACCAAACCTTAAGAACATAAAAAAGGCCCTGCTGGATCAGACCCAGGCCCATCAAGTCCAGCAGTCTGTTCCCACAGTGGCCAACCAGGTGCCTCTAGGAAGCTACAAACAAGACAACTGCAGCAGCACCATCCTGCCTGTGTTCCACCGCACCCAAAATAATAGGCATGCTCCTCTGATACTAGGGAGAATAGGCATGCAGCATGACTAGTATCCATTCTAACCAATAGCCATGAATACCCCTTTCCTCCATGAATATGTCCACTCCCCTCTTAAAGCCCTTTTAAAACTTTCCTGTACTCAAAAACACTTCTTAGAATTTCCAATAATAATATTTTAATTATTATTGTAAGCTGCCTTGAACAAAGAGGAACGGCAGGATATAATTTTAAATAGATTAATTTTAAAAATAAAGCAAGCCCTTAGTGTTCACACACCCTGCCATTGGTGTTAACTCATAGCATAAAGTGCAAGAAGACGGGGAGTCATTGACGCAAAGATGCAAAACAAATATTGCAGACACTCTGGGAGTAGAACCCAAGGTATTTTACTTGCGGGGAGGGTCCATTACTGAACAGAACACACTGAGAGGCAAGTCGGAAAGACAAAGCAAGATTCTCCCCCACTGCAAGCTCCTTGGACCAGAGGCCTCTCCACTTTGCCAGAAATACCTTGGCTAGCTCTGCCGTGTTAACACGTAGGCCACGCAGAAACAATATGCTTCTGTTCAAAAGCAGGAAAAGGGACTTCTTGGTCTCGCCTCTGGCGAGAAAGGTGAACTCCACAAGCCAACTGGGGCTCAAGGGATGAACAATGAGCAGAGTTCAGGCACCTTCCCAGTGTGAAAGGGGGAGGGGGAGGGAACAGATGAAATTTAAAGAAACCAAGGACAGCTTGCTTCTTCCTTCTGCCTCTCTTGCCCACAGTCAGGAGAAGCTGAAATAAAGCCCCGGTTTCCACACACAGAAAATTCCTTTCATTTGTGTATATTACAGGCCAATCTGTTTTATTGCCTCCAGGTGAAAGCTCATTGACTGGGTTACATTTTAACAGGTTGACATGGCAATTTCCTGCCCCCTGCATATTCCCCTTTTGTGCAATATGCCAGAAGGTTTTCCAGCTCTGATCTGGGGGTATCCTGGACTTCCTCATTTCGAAGATCCAGCATGGCAGGCAGGCAGACAGACCACTTGCCCATGCCTCGACCAATCAAGGAGAGGCCACAGAAGAGATCTGGACATGTTCCAGGGGCCGCTTTAGTTTTGCATGGGAACCAGCAAACCTGAGGGTCCTATTAAGAATGAGCCCCACAAACCTTTGCTATTTGTGGGTGGAAAGAATCCTTGGCGGGTCACGAGGCCTGCTGAGTGCAAGTGAAGTTTTCAAGAATCTGCACATCATAGTGAACACATCTTTCCTTCTCACATACTTTGGAATGAAGTAAAACCAGGAGGCTGCCCATGAGCTCCTTGGAGGAAGAGAGGGCGGACTGAAATGTTATTCTGAATTTATTTTGGAGGGGGGAGAATTACCAGAGTTTCCTGAAAGTCAGATTTGTCATTAATGTCTTCCACTTTGTAGGATCCAGAGAGACTCAAGTAGTGATAATAGTCCATACTGGTGATACCAAGACTGGTTTTCTGCTCACCGGAGGCACCTTCAATCAACTGCAGAAAGAAAAGAAGAAACATTATTGTAAGTTTATTTTCTTTTATTCACTTTATACCCCGCCCACCCCCGGCAGAAGCCGGGCTCAGGGCAGCTTCCAACAACAAAAAGAACAGTCACTTCTAATTAAGACTCATCATTTGTTTCTTCCATTTCTATAGCGACGTGGCACCTCCAATGTTGCGGTCAGATGTAAGTTTCAGGGGGATAAAAGTGGGAGACTCAAAAAACAAATGGTCGGGGATCATGTTTATTGATAGGATCCAGCAAGGAAGAGAGAAAGAAGAGATTAGATGGCCATCTGTCAGCAATGCTGATTCTATGACCTTAAGCAGATCATGAGAGGGAGAGCATCTTGGCCATCTGGGCATGGAGTGGGGGTGTGTGGGGGAGGTAGTTGTGAATTTCCTGCTTTGTGCAGGGGGTTGGTCTAGATGACCCTGGTGGTCCCTTCCAACTATGATTCTATGAAAGGGGCGAAGGGGAAAAGGGGAAGGGAGGGGAATGAGGGAGACCAGCTTGTGTATGTCCTCAACTCTCGGCTTCATTCATGAAGTTGGCTTCATCCAGTCACAGGTGGCGCGGTGTGTGTCTGAGGCGACAGGAGAGGCAGCCCATGGTTCTAGCCCCAGCTTGACCACAATCCACTCAGATGTTCTCCGGTGCAACTTTCACTGAAACGGAGTGGGAGCAACTTCCATTCCCTCAATGGTGCTGACGCAGGAAGACATTCCAGTGGATCGTGTTCATCATTTCCGTGAGAAACCCTAACCCTACAAAGCAACAGAAGACCTGCCCTATATACTGGCATCTTAAAAAAACCCAGCAGATAAAAATAAACAAAGAACTAACCTGATAAAAAATGTGGAAGCTGCGCTCTCCAGGATTTCTCATCACCACCCGTGACTTCTCCAGCAAGAAGTTGGAAATTTTCCCCCCATCTGGTTCCCCTCCTGGGCTAAACTGGATTTCAAAGTATTTCCCCTAAAACAAACAGGGATGTTGTCAGTGGATTAAGTAAGCATTAACTTCCAACACAAAGCCTCGCTGACTGTCCATTGAGCCACAGGGTTCCAAATGGATTGTCAAAGAACAATGTATTCCACATTGGGCCATGTCTCTGGTCTAGGGCTAGAGATAAATCCCCCTTTTTGTTGGAGGTGGAAGGGCAGAGCTACTGCTGTCCATGCTGTGCCTACATTTCTTTTTACTCCTGTCCCAAATTTTGTGGTGTTTCAAAAAGTTGTAAAACCTCTTTGACCACAGATGATAATGGGGCAGAAGCAAAAAAAGGAATATCCAAACTAGAGATAACAACAGCACCATCACATCCTTGATTGGAACAGCTCCCTGTACGTGCACAAGGAGGAACTAGAAAAGAGCCTTAAGTGTAAGGATGTGTTGCTGGCGACAAAGATCAAGATGATTTATGCCAGACTACTCTTCATTACTATGTGTGGGTGTGAAAATTGATTCCTTTGAAATGTGGTGTTGGAGGATAGTTTTATGGATACTGTGGGCCGCCAAAAAGACAAATCAGTGGGTTCTGGATCAAATCAAGCCTGAACCCACCCTAGAAGTTAAAATGGCTAAACTGAGGCTATCGTATTTTTGGTCACATTATGAGAAGACAAGAGTCACTGGAAGAGACAATCATGCTAGGAAAAGTTGAAGACAGCAGGAAAAGAGGAAGACCCAACATGAGATGGGTCTCAATCAAAGAAGCCACAACCCTCAGTTTGCAGGACCTGAGCAGGGCTATTAATGATAGGACATTTTGGAGGACAGTGATTCATAGGGTCGCCATGAGTTGGAAGTGACTTGACGGCATTTAACACACCACAACAAAGGCTCAGTCACTTGGGTGTTCCTCGGTCTTTTGCTAGCATTCAGGAAGTTAGAACATAAGAACATAAGAAAAGCCCTGCTGGATCAGACCAAGGCCCATCAAGTCCAGCAGTCTGCTCACACAGTGGCCAACCAGGTGCCTCTAGGAAGCCTCCAAATAAGACGACTGCAGCAGCACCATCCTGCCTGTGTTCCACAGCACCCAAGATAATAGGCATGCTCCTCTGATCCTGGAGGGAATAGGTAGGCCTCATGACCAGTATTCTTTTTAACTAGTAGCCATTAATACCCCTTTCCTTCATTAACATGCCCACTCCCCTCTTAAAGCCTTTCTAGTTGGCAGCCATCACCACATTTTGGGGCAGGGAGTTCCACAATTTAACTATGTGTTAAATTCAGCACTGTCCCCACAATTATCCTCAACACACACACACTCGCACACAGAGGCCACGTGTCCCTCCTGTTCAGGCTTAATATGCTGCAGCGGCTATCCTATAGGTCAGGATTGCCAACAGTCCAATGGTGTTTGGATGTTTAGCCTTTTGCATAATGATGCTTATTACGTCCCTCCCCTAACATCTGAGATGGTGAGGCAAGTCACTGGAAAGAAGGACTTACAAATCGGCTGGAGTTGTTGTTCCGAACTGTCTTGGCATTTCCAAAGGCCTCCAAAAGGGGGTTAGACTGCAGAATGATGTCCTTGACATGCTGAAAACATTAACCAAAGATTAATTAAAGGATGCCTAGACTGCCTTATAACTTTGTCCTTGAGACAGAATTTTCCCAACATAACTGAAACTGTAGTTTCAATAAAGCCATTCCAGAAATGGGAAAAAAAAACACCACATTTCCGTTGGTTCGTTCCCCTTTTGGCTACTGATGCAGACACAGATGAGTAGACTGTTATCACCGTCTCCCACAGCACAGGAAGAAAGGATATAATTGACATGAGTTCTGTAAACCAAATAAATTACAGGGAGCAGCAGGGTAACTAAGGCAGCCGCCCGATAGAAAGAACTCCCAGTCTCGGCACATCCAAGATGATGAAGGTGATCGTCACCCCATTTGATGAACAAGGAAGTGATGATGTCCCAAATTATTAACTCGGGCCTCTTCCTTTTAATAGTCAACCCACTTCAGGCTTAGGTTATCCTCTGAACATTTGAACCAAGTGACACAGAAGGGAAAATCAGTTGGGAATAGCCAGTCGTACAAACAGCCAGAAATCTTGTGTGTGGTGCACAGGTGGCTGTTTTTGTCCCGATATTCTCCTCCCCGCCCCCACTTCCCATTCTCAGCTCACCTGCACTTTGGGGCCTCCTCCTGATATTTTCGAGATGTAGCTCATAATGTATTTGGCAGCCACCGTCTTCCCAGCCCCGCTTTCACCACTAGGAAATAAAAACACATCTTTGAAGATATTCCAAGGACCCAAAGCTGGTCCCACTGGTTCACACCACTGCACAGTTAAGTCTTTTTGTTCTTGAGCTCCAGAACGTGCCTCCCTTGAGAAGGGTCTCCCTCCCTATTGAGTCACAATAGCCAGGTTTGCTGCTATGGAATACCAGGGGAGACCCTCCATTCACAAGGTTTTGTAAAAGATTAGTATCACAGGAGTAATTTCTCCCTTTACTATTTCTGGAGAACTCAGGCTTCCACATCAAGCCAATTCAAGTTTTTATGAGGCAGCTCTCACAAAGCAGCCCTGCATTCTCCTGGAATTACAATTGCTCTCCAGACGACAGATATCAGTTTTCCTGGAGAAAATGGCTGCTTTGGAGGGTGGACTCTATGGTATTGTACCCTGCTGAAGTCTTCCCCTCCCCAAACCCCACCTTCCTCAAGGCTCAACTCCCAAATCTCTAGCAATTTCCCAATCCAGAGCTGGCAACCCTTCTATCTTGGTTTCTCTTGGGGAACTCCTTGAAGAGAACTGCTCTCCGCTCTGGGGAACGGAGGCCATACCAGCAAAAGCCTTCTCGTAAGTCTGCCACCGGTTCCTCTATTGTCTATTGCTTTTCCTATAAGCAAGAAGCAAATTGCACTATCTCTCCTAATATTGTCCCTCCTTAGGGAGGGATCTCCCATAAGAAGCAATCTACAAAAATGTATGCATCATAAATTTAGAAGAAGCATAATGACTTAATGCCACTAAAAAAAAAATGCTACATATTCCCTCTCCATTTTGGCAAGTTCTATTTTTAAACATAATAAAATGTTCCCATACACAGATATAAATACCAGCATTGTGCTTTGCACATTTTAGACAACAAAAAAGGAGCAGGTGGAGATCACCAGCGGTGAGGGAGGGAAGAGGTGTTTATAGTACTCAACGGCCACCAAGTTTCAAAAAGAATGCTTGTTTTCTCAAGCCAAAAGTGTGTGGTGTAGTGGTCAGAGTGTTGGGCTAGACTCTGGGAGACCCAGGTTCAAATCCCTGCCATGGAAGCTCAATGGATGACATTAGGCCAGGTTCAATCCCCGGCATCTCCATTTAAAGGGACTAGGCAAGTAGGTGATGTAAAAGACCCCTGCCTGAGACCCTGGAGAGCCGCTGCTGGTCTGAGTAGACAATACTGACTTTGATGGCCAAGGGTCTGATTCAATAGAAGGCAGCTTCATGTGTTCATACACTCTCAGCCTAACCTACCTCACAGGGTTGTTGGGATGATAAAGTGGAGGAGAGGAGGAGGATGTAAGCCACTTTGGGTCCCCACTGGGGAAAAAGGCAGGGTATAAATAAATAAAACAAAAAAATAATCTATAGGATAACAACTCCAGAAGGATAGCAGTTGTTAGTTGGCTATAGCAAGGACAGAGCTTGTGACTCTATAGATTAATTACATTTTATTCAAGCCAATACTTCCAGGGATGAGGATCCACTTGCATCCGAAGAAGCGTGCTCTAGTCCGCAAAAGGATATGCTAGAAGAAAACTAATATATAGGATGTAAATACTGCTACCCACACAGGAAGTGGCTAACTAGTCAGAAGGCTAACAGTTCCATAGACCCTTTCCAATAAGAACGCCCACTCCAGTCACAACCAAACAGATTCTGATTATCCCAACAGATTCCTAACATTGCTTTTCTCTACCTTTACCAAATCCTGCCCCCAGTGTAAGGCTGAACCAAACAAAAAGTGTTTTAAGACCCCGACATGGCACCAATACCGCCACAGAGCAACCAACCCAAAAGATATTGCAGCGTGGAGGAAACAAGATGACCACCCAGGACAGAACCATCCAGCCCTCAAACAGTTAAGACGGAGCAACTGAGTCAGCGTTTGGCAAATCCCATCAGCTCAGCAGCCCAATGGTGGCAGAAACAAAAGCCAGCAAGGATATGTTTAAATAAATCACAAAACACATGCATTAGGATGATTAAAATTAAATGAAAAGTCAAGGGCGCATTTGATGCCCGCACAAGTAGCCTTTTGGCAGCAGCAGAGGCTCAGTCCGTCAAGCACCGTTGCCACACAACCAAACACTGGTATGAAGTGACTGCAGAATTCCCCGTGCCAGTCTCGTTGGAGTAAATAGCCGTGTGTGTGGATTTTTATCTCAAAACGGGTGAATGGGTGAAGGAGCCAAGTTCTCTATGCACCCTCTACCTACCTCCCTATAACCTCTCCCGCCAAGTGAATTGCTCCCAGCCAAACTAGCATTGAAGCTAGGCCAATGAGACTGGGGGAGAAGGTCAGCACACAGGTATTGCTGTACTTGGTAATAAACACATGAGGTATCAGAATTTATTTTAAATGAATTTACAGTTTTTCATACTTTCTTTCCTTGAACGCTTGTTTGCCTTAAACCAAGGTGATTACAGGTCAGCTAGATATTGCTCACAGAGAAAGGCTTACATGGGCACTGTGACTTTGGATTATTTTGAAAGGATTTATTCACTGTGGCTTTGATCATCTGGTAACTTAGACCAGCTATCCACCAAAGGGGGGAAGGTATAGCCAATCTGAGCAGATGCTGATATAGAAAAATACAGAGAGTCGGGGGAAAACAAAGTTTAATTAAGGCTAGTGAGAGAAGGCACAGGGGGACCCATGATGTAGCTCTTTAGGAAGCAGGATTGGTGAGAACGCTTCCTGCTCCAGGAGTCCATTTGCTTCCACTCTGCTGCGCTTGTATATTTGCAAATGGCACACTTGTGACAATGACGCTATCAGGCTATGGCGCTTTCTCATCACAAAGAAGGAGACCATAAGCGACCAGCTCTTAAACTTCTTTCCACTCAGGGAAGTGGGCTGAGCCCATTGGTAACCCTATACTCTCAAAGGAACATCCTCTGCAGCAGTATCCATTTTCACACCATCAATCCAGTGGGACTTTTTAACTTCCAACAAAAGTTATTCTGAAGTTGTGAATGCAATGAAGCTCCTCCCGAGAATGTGTTCACCACAGTGTTACAGTAAAGAGGCCTTTTCTCTTTACTGCACACACAGTAAAGTGACACACAGGCATGTGCACACAACACACACACACAAAGAGCTGAATTTCTAACTACGTCACTATTTCTCCACTTGGTCCCTGGCCGCATGCAGGCAGAATTCCTGTAAACCCTGCAGCCTACGTTTATTTTTAAGTTTCAGAAACCAGAAATAGAATTCAAAAAGCCACAATGATGATACGCTGAGAAGAAAACAAGGCCGGCTGCTGACACACGGAAAACATGGAGCAAGGAAGAGATGCACAACAAGGGAAAAGCCCTAGACCCTGTCTTTTACCACCGGGCAAGGATTTACCCCAAACAGAGATCAGGAGAAGAGATCTGGGGAAGGTCAGAGAAGTGGCCGCCAGTGACTCAAGAGAGAAGGGCAGCAGGCCCTAGCCAGCCAGTATTAAAAATCCAGATGTTTTCTGGCAAAGAAGCTCATGTCATTTGCTTACAAGCTATTGCTTGAAAAATACATGCACGCACCTCTGACTCTGTTGGCCGGGACTGCAAATTCTTTGTATGGAAGAGCATTCCACCTATGAGCCTGCACAGGGGAGGGTCTGTGATTCAGTGGTAGATTATCTGCTTTGCATGCAGGAGTTCCCAGGTTCAAAACCCAACAACTCCAGTTAAAACGACCAGGCCGTAAGTGATGTGAAAAACCTCTGCCTAAGACCCTGGAGAGCTGCTACCAGTTTGAGCAGACGATACTGATCTTGATGGACCAATGCTCTGGTTCAGTATAAGGCAGCCTCAGGTGTATTCATGTGTTTACCTGCCAGCTGAAGTGATACAACAGGTGGACTACTACAGTGAGAACCAGGCCTTTCTCCCAGGCTTGTGCTTTAAGTTCAGCACTCAAGAAACATTAATGCCAGCAAGGCAGAACGCAGCGTAACTTCCTCCAGGCAGGCTGCTAGCCGAACCCACACAATAAAGGCACTACAGAGGGAGAAAGAGTGAACCTGACCTGATTATCACGCACTGGTTCTCCCGATCAATAATCATGTTTCGGTACATGTTGTCCGCTAGAGCGTAGATATGTGGTGGATTTTCATATTGAGCCTACAAGAAGGGAAATACATGAGACATTAACCACTACACCAGTACAATAGTTATTCAAAGGTTGTGTGAACAAGAAATACACAATCCAGACACCTTCTTAATCTCCTCTCCTTTAAACAAGTCAAAAATCAGCCTCCTTCCCAAAAGGCTGGAAAAAACAGACAATTTAAGGCCAGATTTATTTTTAAGGACTTGCAAGCCTAAACTCTGGTTCCAGGTAAACTGGATATTTCTCAGGTGGGGGATAATCTATAAAATACTGTCTGGATGCATCATGTCTGCATACTCTCCTTCAACATCCCCCCCTCCTGCCGAAATGAATAGGAGATCTCCTATTAACTTCAGGGAATCTTGTGTACAACAGTCTGTCCGGTGGTTAGGATCTCTCATCTTTTCTTGTGCCCAAAGATGTGCACGGATAGGAACTGAACCGTAGCTTACCCCTACCAATGAATGTTGGTTCTGCTCATAGAAAACACCAAGTAAACTCTTTATGTGCGATGGCTACAGTATTGTAACCTGTCTTAAACTTGCATAGACAAATGGGACATCAACGGACAAAGCTGAAACTAAATACGTAAAAGACACAGCAAAGAGAAAATTTCTGCGTACAGCTCCTTGGTACATTTCAACTTCTTTCTCTCCAAAGTACGGCATCTGTTTGAAAGGGTTCACAGAGATCAGCACGGATCCGATGTAGGTCTGTGTTCAAAACCGTCAAGGTCTATAACACTAGGCTGCTGTAATGCCCCTCTCCTTCCCCTCTGATTGTAAACAAAGTGGAAAAATATTTATAACCTCTTTTTCCGAGAGCTGTTCAAAGCAGCCTACATTCAAAGGTACAAAATACAAAGGTACCAAATTCCATTATCAAAGGAATTAAGCCAGGGGTGGGGAACGTCAGGCCTGGAGGCCATTTAAGGCCCACGAAATCATTTGGCCTGGCCCTTCGTAGGTCCTGGCAGATCTCTAGCTCAGAAGGATCTAAGACTGGTGATCCGCCCTCTCCCACGGACAGGAATAGCCTCTATTCAAGGCGGATTGTGAGTTTGTTTTGCCGAGAATAGGAACCTTTTCCCCCCTTGCAGAAGAGTCCTTACCTATGGAGCTGCTATGACCGCCCAAGAAACTGTGTTAACCCTTTCCCACCCAGGCCATGGAGAAACGTATTCCCTCTGTACTACAAGAGGGCTGGGTGCAGAAGTGGTGACAATGGAGGGGTTAAAGGGGGCAGGGTCAGAATGCTCAGGGGGGGGGAGTTCAACAGCAGCAGCGTTGCGTTTTGAGAAGGGATAACCTTCCCCTTGTTGACTGAAGCATCCCTAAATACCAGCTGACTTTGTAAAAGACTCCACCCATCATTCTGAGAGAGATTTACAAGCGGCAATCAGGAGAATTTTATGTTATAGGCAGCGCTGGGCTGTAAACACATTTCAACATGCAAGGTCACAGAACAGAATCAGGCCACTCTGTATTTGGCTTCCTGGTGCTGTGTGAACGACACCAACATCTACTGCTTCACTATTCACCACATACACAATTAGTACTCAGTGTTGTACACAAAAGCCCATTGTTTGGGGATCATAACGGCAAAATGATGTCATGCTAGTTAAAGTTGTTTTTAAAAGGGCAGGCTAGCGTAACTTCCATATTGTGCAAATCACTGTTTCTAGATTAGAACTGTGGGTGTGTGTGGCACCGCCCGAGGCATCCCGATGGTAAATCAAGATTGCGTGAGAGTAAGACCACGGAAGCAACTGCTCGATAAACAGTGTTTGCGTTTTATGGAATGATTAGATAACCTTTGCCCTTAAGGACCACATTGTTAATGTTTCCCTGTCAATGGGAGAAGGGGCAGCTGAATCAGTCCCTAGCCAAAGCCCAGGGATCTGCAAACGGAGAGCTCTGTTACGTTGCTACTGGCTATGAAGGGTCTTGGTTTTTGCTGCTGTTGTTGGCTTTTTTATTTTTCATAATACATAAGAATGCAGAATAAGTAATGTTACATCCATAAAATAAGAACTTACAATCTAAACCTCGTTTATTGGCAGTCCTAATTGGAGTTTTTAAATTGGTGACTTTTTATGGGGTTTCATAATTGTTTTATTTTGAGGCTGCTGTTGTTGTTATTTTGATTTAATGTTTTATTTATATTGTAAGCCACCTTGAGTTTCACAAGGCAGAAAGCTGGCGAATAAATGTTTTAAATAAACAAGATTAAATGTTTCTTTTTAAACAGATTCTTTTTGACTAATTTTTGTTCCAAAATATTATGAAAATAGACCAAGTTTTACAAACTTATTTTGTGCATGTCTGTCTTTCCAAAAACTTCCTATCCACAGATATTTTCCCCATTAGCATCATATACCATACTTTCTTTAGTCATTTCTCAATTTCTGGTGCTTTTTCCCAATCTCTATGCCATGGCTGTGGTAAATAAATTTCCCATTAAATATCTTGGCTTTTGAGGGCCTTCAGGGAATTTCTGGGAGATAACTGAGACGAGCTTTGGAGAAAGGGCCAACACAACTATAAAAGCCCCATAACAGGGTTGGAAGATGATTTCTCCAGTGCAAACTAGATGCCCAAGCAGTCTCAGTTAAGAGGCGGGAAGGCCCAGATTGCTACCAGAACTCAGGACGACCTCAACAGAGAGACAGGTTCCATGTGCCGCTCGAGACATAATCCTCTCAACCTTCTTGGTTGATCAAGCTTGGTCTGCCCGTGTCAGGTTCAACTGCTACTGGATCTGACCTGGCAGGACATGGAAACAGCAGGGCCAGAGGCAAGCAGCATGGTCACCGCCAGGACAGAAGTCAAGTCCAGCACTAAGATATTCACCCTGGGGATTCCCAAGTTTCAACGGCCCCAACAAAACACACATCCAGAAAGGATACAAATATGTAGTCATCCATGTATCGCTTCTTGAGGTTTTCCACAATGGAATCTTCTGAGATCTTGGAAAGTAGCACCATATCATCCACACCACTGTGCTTGACATTGTGGCTCTGCCAGTGGTACCGATAATGCCCCTTGCTCCCCTGCAGAAAGAAATAATGGGGGCAAAAAGAATTCAAAACATCAGATGGGCCACCACTGGACGACAGCAAGGACACACTGAGAGCAGCATTCTGTTCTAATGTAGGCCAGCTGGACGCATCTCAGAAAACAAGCAAAGGGGAGGGGGTGTGGCTCAGTGGCAGAGCATCTGCTTGGCATGCAGAAGGTCCCAGGTTCAATCCCCGGCGTCTCCAATTAAAGGGACTAGGCAAGTAGGTGATGTGAAAGACCTCTGCCTGAGACCCTGGAGAGCAGCTGCCAGTCTGAGTAGACGATACTGACTTTGATGGACCAAGGGTCTGATTCAGTAGAAGGCAGCTTCATGTGTTCATGTGTGTTCAAAGGTTTAAAAGGCATTGTTCTTTTGCTCCCCAACAGTTTTCCCCACATAAAAACACAACCCGGACACTTGAACCAAAACCAAAAGGCAAAGCAAATGCTCTGGACAGCTGCAGCAAAAAGGAGAAGTTATCCAACAAACCACAAACAGTGGTGCAAACCCACATTCTACACACGTCCAAGCCACAACAGTTGAACAGAAGCCATATTGTGTGAAGTGACCATCAGATACACAGCGGCTTCCATAACATCCCATCTCACAAACATATATACTCCACGGAGCCCTGTTCACACATGGGCAGAGCAGAGGGTGAACAGCATTTTTTAAAAGCATAGACTACCCTTCAGCCACAATGGGGTATTCAAGGCAACTTTCAGTATGTTATAATTACATACACACGTTGATGTGCTTCTACAAGCAAGAAGCGGCAGTTTGCTTTTTTCAGGAAGCACAAAAGTACAGTCGGTTGTGAAAACAGACGCACAATTTTCGGGCCTTTTGATCCCAAGGAAAAGAGAAAAAGAATAGGCCTCGGCACAAACACCGTCAGGATAAGGAAGAGATTCTTTGAATTCCTTCTCAGCATACAAGCAATTACCCAGAGTCACCAGAGATTAATTCTCATTAAACATTACCAAGAGACAGAAATAAAAAATTACAGTAACCAAAAGGATGTGTCCGGGACACCAGCGAGCCTGGGAAACATCCTCACATGGCCGAGACTAAACAAGGAAATAAAATGAAACAGGAAGAGCTCACAGCGGTGTGCCCCTAAGAAATGCCATATCCTTTGTGGAAGGCCCAGAAATAGATCAAGCAAGCATGTTGGGGCAATAACAGCACTCTCCTGTGGACTTTACCCTTGGTGGTACTTTGCATAAATTGCAGTCTGGATTCCACAATCCACGCTGCCACAAGAGAGTGCCCTGGGCTATGTTTGTGCGCTTCCCTGAGGCCTTTGTTTCTTTAAAGTTTAGCATTCTCTCCCCCCCCCCCCCACATGCTATGTTTCAAGACCAGGAGAATGTAATTACTGTGGCTCTGAGACATGAATAGTTCAGCCAGGTCCCTGATTCACAGGAAGCCATCTGAGACCTGCAAATATTATTTTAATCAGAGGGTAAAGCAGGTCAGATCATATGTCCGTGAAACAACCAAACAAAGCCTGACTCTTAACAGCAGATGTCTTGATTCTCCACCTCTTGTGCACAACCACGGTTCCACACGCCACTCCAAGCCCTGGTTCCAGAGAACATATACAGGCCTCTGGCCTCTCTTTCTTCAGAGTTTAGGCAGGTGGCAGCACATGGACATCCACCAACATTTTAGTATTAACAGGTGTGGTACCAACAGAGGTGATAGTTGGATGTCAGATTTACAGCATCCTGTTGATGGAGTTCGGCTTTTACCCAGGTCTCAAAGTGGGCTATCTGCGAGTTGCCCCGTAAGGATATAATAGGTGGTTGAGCTGACGCTCCTCTGGGAATAAGCCCGCAGAGCTAAAACAAAGTATTTTGTTCATCTAGGGCACATCTGACTGTCCACACAGTGGTGTCCTCTCACATTACAAAAAGGAACCCATCCTGTTCCGATGGCCATTGTTTCTTTTCTTCCTCAGCTAAGACAGTGCAACGGGAAGTCAGACCCTGCGGAGGCAAACTTCAGGGGCTTTTCAAGTGAGGAAAATAAATATTGTGTCTAAACACAAGTTTGGAACAAAAAAGAAAATGATCCGAAGATAACCGAGCCTGTCCTCTCTGAAGCCGTGGAAGACTCCTCCCTGCCACCTGAAGCTATATTTGGATCTCAGTGTATGGCAATACTGAAGCTGTCAAGCACTCCTGTGGATCATCTGAACTGGGGGTCCCTCAGGGGTATTCCAGTTACGGCTGAAGCCTCCTCCAAAGACCAAGTTTCAGGTGGTCAGGCAAAGGGAACTGAGCCTGGCACAACCTGCTCCGGCCAAGGAGATAGCCAAGAGGCAGGCCAAGAACACGACCAGATGTTTCCAGGCACCCCAACAAAACCCTGCAGGTCCGTTCACAAACCAAAGTCCCTCAACAGTGACTGGGGAGTATGAACGTGTGGAAACTTGTTCTCTAGGCTGGTTACATCCCTGGCTAGCTCACAGCCATTTCTGGGGCTGAGGGGAGCAACACCTGAGTTCCCGGAAAAGCCCACCTGACTGGACAAAGCCAATTCCTCAGGAGGTTTCATGTTCCAAAGAATTCCCCAAAGAGGCCAAAGTAAGCACCAATACCCATTAAATTGCATCCGCTGCAAAAACAACCAGCGATTGAGATCACTCTTACAAGAGCTACTCACATTTTTTATTGTGAAAAAATGTTAATTTTTAGCAGGAAGCTTTCCCCAAATATTTTGTCTGTATCTTTTACTAAGAGCAACCATTTCCCATAAAACTCTTTGGTGACAAATGTGGAGGCAAGATTACCCCACTCTCAGGCAATCCTATTGAAAGATTCTTATGGTCCAATCCTGCACGTGTCTATTGGACAACAGGATCCTAACCCACACACAGTTCTCCAGTGCAGAAATGAGGGTACATAAGCCACATCCACTCTTGGAAAGGAGATGACGCGGGGAGGGGTGGGTCTCGTCCAAAGGCCAGTGGAGGTTATGGCCGGAGGACAGCAAATGAGAAGTGGGCAGAGGTCTGTAGCCTCCATTCTCAAGCCCAAAAGCCATCCATCTTGATGACGGATGCAATGCTACTAGCCTACCTTAATGGGCTGTTTTGTAAGGATTCACCATTTCACTTACACAAAGTGCTATATAAATGCTAAGTGTTGCTAGAAATTCTGTTTGCTATGCAAATAGAACGTGGAAGCAGATGCTCTCAGGAAGCAGGGCTTTGCGCTGCGGTTTGAGCTTTCCCACCCTGGTCTGGAATGGCAGCGCATAATCAGCCATGTCTGTTTTCAACCAAGTTTCTTTTCTCATCAGATTTCTGTGTCATACTGGAACGGGACAAAAACCAGCACCAGTTAGCATCCTGCAAGTCCAAGAAGAGGTGCTGTCAGACACCAGCTAGGGTAAGTGTTGGCCTCTGGGCAGAAGAGGGGCAGAAGATTCTGTCTCTCCTCAAGCTGGACTTTCCAGTCACACTAGTTCCGTGGGTGGAAATTTTGGACTCCTTCTACTGCGTCATGCCTGGATTTTTCCTCTCTGCATTTAACTGTCTCTTTCTAAATAGCTTTTACAATCTGGGAGGAGAGCGGGCAGACAAACCTACAACACAAGTTGCAGGTACAAGCAGGAGAATGGAAGGGATGGGCAGGTTCGAAACAGGGGTGGGAGGAGAACAACCACCAGGAAATCCTCCTGGGAAAGACCCACGGACACAAACAGGAACTGCGCCACAACCACAGCATCCCCATTACGATTCCAGTAAGAATCCTCCCAGCGATCCTACCAGGTGGTCCATGGTCCATATTTGTCCCAAACCAGCCATGGTACAATGGTTAGACACTAACAATGGTTAGACTGGTGAGACTAGAGTTCAAATCCCTACAATGAGGGAACCTTGGGGCAGTCACCTGCACTTTCATACGCACTGAATAACATACTTTCTACCCACTTTCAATGCACTTTGCAAACGGATTTTCAGTGTGTAACAGCAAAATCCATTTGTAAACAATCGCTAAAGTGCACTGAAAGTGGATTAAAAGGGCATCATTCAGCATGTGGGAAAGCACCAACATCTCTCTCAGCCTAACCAACCTCACAGGGTTGTTGGGAGGATAAAACAAGGAATGGAGGGAGCCCTGGCCTAGAAGTTCCCAGGTTCAATCCCCAGACTCTCCTGTCAAAGGATACTCCCAGGTAGTAGTGTTGGATGGCTGCTGCCAGGCTGAAGAGACAACCCTGAGCTAGACAAACCAAGAGTGTGACCCAGCATCAGGCAGCTCCACATGAATCTCTCTCTCTTTCTCTCTCTTGTATCCTTTCTGCATAGACTGTTGCACGGACATCCTGTGCGTCTCACTCTCTTGCTCCAGCTGTGCTGCGACGAGGTGTCTGGCCCTAGCCAGAAGATCTTTCTGCCAGATGTGCCACTCCTGGCTCTTCAAAAGGAGTGTTTGCATCACAGCTGTCAGGAAACACTGGGTATCACAACAACATGTGTGCATCCATTTCCTTAAGGTGGACTGGTGAGGTCCCTGGCAGAGATTCAGCCAGCGCATTACGTAATCCATATCACACAGAGACGGAAGAGAACAGAAAAAGGCCTGCAGAATGTGAATAAATACCTTTAAGTGCAAGACAAATTGATTTTAAAAAACAGGGACAGACCTGTTTTTATTCTTTATGCTCAAGAATTATGGCACAATTCCAAAGCCAGGAGCCGTTCGTTTCATCTTCAAATGTGTCACCCTTATTTGATGGAATAATAGTACTCAAATAGTACTCCAGCTATACCATTACAAGAGTTTAAAAGGCTAAATATTAACAGCACGAAGGAGCTTCACAAGGGTCCCTGCTGGTCTCCCACATCTGAGAATCTCTCTACGATATGAGGTCACTCTGGCCTCTAGCTTTAAACTCTAAGAGAAGCCGCAGAAGCCCCTTGGCCGCAACAGAGGCTGATCCTGGGACCGCCGGCATGCAAAACATTAAGTTCTATCACAAAGCTGTGGGCCCTCTTAGAAGGCAGGGACCCTCGGAATCAGCTCAGTCCCTCCCCTGGGAATGCCGTGCCTTTCTGGACCGCATAACCTCCAAGAATCTGCTGAGCCATATTTTCAATCTGCACCCACAAATCTTAACTAGATTTCAACTAATTCAAAATTGAATCTGCATTGCACGAAGAGAGGAAGGGTCCAATAACTGGCAATGGGGGGAAAGGCCAGCCCTTGGAAGCACCTTGGCTACTGCATTCTGAACCAGCTGAAGCTTCCAAACAGTCTCCAAAGGCAGCCCCACACGAAATGTATTACAGTAGTCCATCCTGGATGTTACTAAGGCATGTGTGACTGCAGCCCTTTTCCAGTAAAGGCTGCAGCTGGAGAACTACTCTAAGTTGCGAAAATGCCCTCTGGCCCCCTCCATCACCTGACTACCCAGGGCCAAGTAGGTGCCCAGGAGCATGCCCAAATGGTAAGCTTACCCCTTCAGGGGGACTGCAACCCTGTCCAGCGTAAGTTGAACACCTATTCTCCAACCACTTTCACCCCCAACCTACAGCACCTCCATTTTTTTCCTGGATTTCGTTTCAGTCTGTTCACCCTCACCATGCTGAATTTTCTTTTTTAACCAGAAGTTTTCCTATATACTAAAAATAAGCCTCATTCCATAAATGGAAAGTGCTATGTCACAAAAGAAAATGAAATCTTTCGTGGGCTAAAGCAAGCCCCTGGGGCTGCCCTTCAACTAAGGGTATTTCTTTCGGGTCTAATTCAAGGTCAACCAAAACGGCTGTCTTAGCGACTTTGGCTTTTCAATCAAGTCCCGCTCTTAGACTAAGACGCACAAGCAAAGTTGTGGCATTCTCTTGGTTTTACTGCCTATGCCTGCTGGACTATATGAAGGATATTTTTTTCCCCTGACAGACTTAAGAGCGATCAAAGGATCGACGGCAAATGAACTTAAGCCGCTAGTCTTGAGGCAGGTGTCCTCGGCACGAGTCACGGATGTGCCCAAACCTGCTGAGAGCCGTCTCTGAGTGCCAGAACCTGTTAGTTCTTTGCACCACGCTTACGTCACAAAGGCACAAATCAGGACACCAGCGGCAGCCACCCCTCCCCACGCTCTGCCCTCCTTAGAGCCTGTGAACTGGAGTAGGGCTGGGCCAGGCCCACCCAGTGTTGGCTTGGAGCAGCACCAAAAAGCAACCAGGGTGGTGCGCAGGAAGCCAGGGCAGCAGGGTACTCATTCCAGCTCTGCCGCTGAGTCACTGCTGAGCCACTGGCTCCTGCATGATGCCTGGGTACTGTTTACGGCTGGAGGTGCAACTTTTTCCAAGAGGCAATGCAACCAAGAACAGCCCCACGTGGTCGCATTCAGAGTTGCGCACAACATGTTGCGGAGCTCATTAGACCCACGTTCTGGCTCGACCCCAGCAACATAATTACATTCTTCCAAGCTACACTGGCTCAGCCTAGAGCTCCCCTCTCCCCCTGCTCTGCACCAGGCTGTTGGATTGAGGCTTAATTCACAGCATGTGTCAGCTCGGGAACTCCCTGCACGCTGCCACTGCTAGGGTGCTAAATGTAGGAAGAGCAGGAGATGCCACAAGCAGACTCCACAATGAAGCTGGCAGATGCCATCGAACTACAAACCCACCGTCACGAAGACATGGCCCCAAGCTGGAAGCTTCTGGCAACCATCTCCTACCCAAAGCCTAAGCAAAGGCTGCATGCCCTGATTAAGAACTCCTGACAACGGTTTAAAAGTCCACACCCAGGTAATTCCAGTGGTGCACCAAGGACAGCCATATCGTGCAACTTGAGCGCATTGTTCAAACAGTGTGACTTTACATGATGTTGTGCTGCATCATTTATCCCCATTTTGCTGATCAGAGGACCAAGAAGAAGCTACGCATGGCACCAGAGATCCGTTTGAACAGCTTCTCTGCCTTGTGAGGTCTCCCCGCTTGCATCCAAACATATCTGCATGGCTGGAAATGTGTTTTTCCCTCCCTTGAAGATTTTCAAGAAGCTGAATTCTGCAACCAGCATCGTATTCCGTGCTTTCCCCATGCTCCCAGGCAATTGTGATAACGACACACAAGCCTAGCCTGTGCCCATAAAGGCTCAGCTTGCAAGCAGAGCTTCCTTCTTCCTCTCTGAACGGTGCGACTGACCCATCAGAACACACAGAGAGACCAGCAAAAATGCCACCTCCATCCATCTGGGCTTCCACCCGCAGGGTATTGTTATGCCATCCTGTCACAGCTTCAGCCGCCCAAGCTGCTTTGGCTCTGATTGAATTGTTCCGCATGGCGAGCTGCCACGGCCAGTGCCAAAAGCAACCGGACTTTGCCTCCTTCCTTGTTTGCACACCTGCATTTCACAACGGTAGCAACGGAGATCTGGGAATAGGGTTTCATACACATACACACGCTTTTATTGGCATACAGAAAGAAAAACGTACATTAGGACAGATCTGAGTACAAATCGATAAAATTGGATAAAACAATCCCAAATCAGCGATTATGGAATGCAACATACCATTCACGATATCTGATTGCTAACTGTAAAAACCTTGCAACTGAATCAAGTATTTTTGGATTGTATGTGGTCGTAAGGTAGGATGTCCTAATTTCATCAGAAAGAACAGGGCTTCATCGCTTCACCTGCTAAAGGAAATCCAGCAAGCCTCCTTCAAAGTAACTTGAACATGCGCAGGGTGAAGGAGTGCCAAGAGCCATTCAGCCAGCCTGCCAACATCTGGACAAAAAGGTAGCATCTTCCTCCAGGATGCTTTGCACACCTCTGGCTTGGATCACAAAGAGTAGATCATCTGGGAGCAAAGGATATGGCGGGTTAGATGCCCCATTCAGGAAACCGATCGGCCAGGTCACTATGCGGCAAGCAAGGATTCCGGGGTGCCCTGATCACACAAACAACCCAAATAGGGATTTACTACAATAGTGTTTTTAAGGGCCTGGTTTGATAGAGAGATGCCAAAGCGTCTATTAGATTCTCAGTGGAAGAGACCCAGCTTCTTTCTCTTGAAGGAGAAATTGGTTAAAAGGAGGAGCCAAGCTGAGAAAGTGTTCTCTGTCTTGTCAAAGGCTTTCACGGTCAAAGTTCATCGGTTCTTGTAGGTTATCCGGGCTGTGTGACCGTGGTCTTGGTATTTTCTTTCCTGACGTTTCGCCAGTAGCTGTGGCCGGCATCTTCAGAGGAGTCACACTGTTTCGCCAGCTGCTGGCGAAACGTCAGGAAAGAAAATACCAAGACCACGGTCACACAGCCTGGATAACCTACAAGAACCGATGTTCTCTGTCTAATTAAATTAAGCATTCCTTCCTTGGCAATAGGCATTACAAAAAAAATAAAACCAAACAGGATACGTTTCTGCCAGACAGCAGCAATTTGTCGGATTTGCCATCAGGGTGTTAAACGTTCTCGCTGGTACTAATTAAATCCTTCTCTCCACCCCTCCCCGTCTCCTAAAGGAACAGAAGAAGTCGGGAGGTTCAGCAAGTATGAAAAGGAGGAAGTTACTCATGGTGTTTTGGCTCAGGACTTTCTGCAAGTGACTTAACTGTTCTTACAGAATAAGGAGACTGCAGAACGCACAATAGTGGGTTACACCCACAGCTGGCCCAGCAGCACCAGCAAACCCAGCAGTCTTGCACAGTGGAAATGTTCAGAGGCACCAAGGATGCAGTGCAGACTCAGAGACCTCCTCACGAGCTCTCATAACATAACGAAGAAATGGGAACCCGGTTCTGCAATTCAAGAGCTGGTGCTGATGCAAAGACTGGCTATGATTTAGACCAGGAGTCTCCAATCTTTTCCAGCCTGTGGGCAGCTTTGGAGTTTTGACACAGCATAGAGTGCCCAGCTGCAAAATGGCTGCCACAAGATGGCTGCTGCAGGAGGCGGAGCCAGCTACAAAATGGCAGCTGCCACAGCAACCCTTCAGTCATACAGTAAAGAGTCTTGTGCTGCGTTGGCAGCTGCTGACAAAGCAATGTTCTTAAAAATCTGCACAGTCAATCAACTCTCCAATGGCCAACCAGTAGCCTAGCTGGGCAAAAGACCCACCTGGCCACACCCACTTTCTAAAAACATTACACCCAATGGGACCCCAGAACTGAACTGAACAAGTAGGGGATCCCTGAACTGAACAGCCTCTGGTTCACTCTCACCTCCACCACGAACCACTCTGTGGCCTCGGCAAAACCGCTCCCGCTTAGCCAACCCGTAGCTGCCTCTTTTAATGGCACCCCAGTTATGCTGCATTTGCCATTCCTCAGTTACAAGCCCCGCATTGAAGGGAGAGTTAGCGAGATGCCTTCCAGACCAGCAAGCGTGCCAACTTCAATTTAATTTAATGCAGCACACAGCCGCACTGACATGGTATGCATATGAGTGCCTACGCTCATTCCTGAAATATCAACAACCAAACAGCCAACAAAAGAACCAAACAAATCATCAGTCTTGCATTGCTATAAAGTCGGGGGGAAGCGCCTTGCTACTAATGCTTGTCTTACAACCATGCCATTTTACACATACTTTTTCTTTTTTAAGTTCTGGCTTGGATTTCATGTTCATCAGCATAAAATATGACACATGAAAACCTGATTAGCCAACCAAGCTATAAGCCTTTGTCCAACAGTGACGTATCTAAATAGCATTCAACACGCTGTTGTCTCTCTTCCCTTCTCACCAGAAATTCAAGCATCCATTTATAATCTGTGACAATTCCCCCTTTGCCAGGCAAGAGTTCCTGTGTGACACATGGATGAATGTTCTGTTTGTCTTATTCTGCTGTTACAGTAAACCGTTTGCTGAATAAGATGTTGGCATCTGAAGTAGGCCATTGTGGCTTTTCCTTCCCGCCGCCTCTTTTTGAAAGCAGGATCCATCCCCCCCCAGCTCATTTGATATCAGCCCCAATTTATGACCTGCAAGGGCACAAAGAGGTTTTCAAATAAATTGGGCCCAAGGTTATCACTGTACTTTCCCTGAGAGCATCAAGGAGAGGCCTAGAGCAATTTCACAGGAGCACAACCACATTTCATGCTTATTCGGATGAGAATCTCACAGGCAGCATTCTAGTCCTCATGGTTGCAGAAAGAAGCTTCTAAGAGCGCAGGGATGCCTGACGCAAGACTTCGGAGTCAAAGGAGTTCCTGAGTAAGACTTCCAATGGTCAACGGGCAGAGCTTCCCTGCTCTAAAGCACTCCTTACAGACAGAATGAGGATTATGCAAAAGAGTAAAAAGTGCCAAACCTCCCAAGCAAAATGCAAATTTAGCAGTATTTCCATACGCTTATACATGCCACGGAATCCAGCTTTTCAAAGCAAGGAAGCAGATGTGTCTAGATACAGACTTTTTACTTCTGAACACAAAGTCTTTATAGCTCTGAGCTACGGTAGGGGCTTTATGTAGGTTCTGGGTCTGCCCTGGGACCTGTCAAAACAGACGTACATTGGAAGTTCAGGTTTTTGCAAATCCCAGTGATTTCTGAAATGTAGTTCTCATATGCACAGGGGCCCAGTTCAGACTGGGATCAAGGCACATGGGGAGACTTCAGTCTTCTCTTTTTATACCATGTTTCAGATATAAAACTACACTGGGGAGTTGTTTGCTCAGTTGGAGACACCCTGGACAGCTGCTGCCAGTCAGAGTAGGTAATACTGACTTTGACAAACATGGGTGAGGGGGCAGTCTGATTCGATATTAAAAGGCGCTTTGTGTATATTTCAGCCTGACCAGCAAGCGACAACAGTTTGGCCTGGCCTCATTGGCGCAACACCCAGCAACACCCAGGTACAGTAAAACATTTTTTTTTTTTTGCAGGGAGGGGGAATCAAATTAGGCTATTTTTTAAAAAAATTCTTCCATTAGTTCCATTTGGACTTAGACAAGTCAAACTTCTATTAGATTGTGCCCATTAAGGAGAAGCTAAAATTCCAGCTATTGCATTAAAGATCACGGTGTTTTCCCCAGCTGCATTAAAAAAAAAAGGTCAGCAAACTCTCTGAAGGTTTGCAGATCTGAGGTTCCCCCAGCCAAATATAACAACAATGGGGGAACTGCGGCTGCAAGCAGACCAGCTCAAAAGAGAAGTCTTCTTCCCTTATGGAAAACGCCCAGATCTGCCCTGCCCCTCAACCAAGCATCAGGGCTTGGATAATAGTGGTTACAGCCCAAACGAGATGGTGACTCAAGAACCCCCATGGCAGCTCTCTGCTCACCTGATGGCCTTTCCCCCTCCAGTTTTCAATAGGGGGGTTATAATACTGGCCCGTCTTACAGGGCTGTTGTGACAGTTACTGGGATAATATACACGAAAACACTGAATGCTGAAAGAGCTACAGAAGTATGAGGTTTTTACAACTCAAAATATGTTAGTAATACTTTGTCTCAAGAACCCTTGCAATGACCCTGTAAAGCTTCTGACTTTTCCCCTTGGGGGGCAAATTACATGCCATATAACAACATTTGGAAGAAGTTCCCTCAATCTCAAGAGCAGTTTGGCATGGGGGAGGGGAAACAGGGGAGTTTCAGAAGCACACGTTTAACGTGCCAGCGTGTGCACAGAACTAATTTTCGGTCGTTTGAGTCCTTGAGTCCCTATGAACACAGACAAACTCTGGAAAGCTGGACTCTATGCGCCATCTTAACAGTTCCACACAGATATTATATGGGATGGAATGGCAGCGTGTAATTTCTAAGAGACAAGTGATCTGGGACAGAATCAGACAATGTTCTTGCATAATAGCCACAGAATCAGAATCACTATAAAGCCAGGCTGTAAGTCTCTCCGTCATGGCAGACTCCTGAAGCATTACTGGCAGCTTCTCAGCACTTGATTTTAGAACGGTTCTTAACAACAAAAGGATATTCAGCGGCAGTTTATTTTTCCAAGTAAAATGAGCTTCAGCAACGTATTTTTTCTGGAGGAATTTAAGTCCTCAAATTTAAGTCCTGCTTTTGATTTTTTTTTTTTTAAATCCAGACATATTCAGAGAAGGTTAATAAAGAACAAAAGCCAGAACATTTATCTGAGGAAAAACTGAATCACAAAACATTCTTCTGAGAAATCAAGCCACAAGGAACATACATACAAGTCGTGTTTGTATGGTTTCATAATACGGGTCTCAAGTGGATTCTAGCTGGTAAGTAAAAAAGATTTTTTAAAAGATGACAACTGGTTGTAGAATTCTGACCTTTTTCCTCAAGCGAAAAGAATTTGAGGTCAGTTGGTGAAACAGGGCCCAGTTTGCACACAAATACAAGCATATGCCTAAAAATGTAAGTTATGAATGAAACAGCCACGGGAATTATACAGGAAGACACAGGAGAGGTGGCAAGCCCAGGTTCTTAGGGCCACCTAAGAGGCTGGGCGATTCCACCCCAGGGCCACCTAAGAGGCTGGGCTATTCCAGAATCCCTCTTTTGAGCCTGCATTTACTTTGGGAAGAGGGAAAAGCAGGAGTCTTGATTGGAGAAGCCAGCTCTGTTCCTTGTTACACTTCATTTCCTAATGATGTCAAGTGTCAAAGGGACTTTGTTTTTGTTAAAACCCAAGGCAAAAAGAGGTACAACCATTTCAGCTGTTCAGATTTTGGGCAAGTAAGTGAAATAGGAGCCCTGTGGCGCAGAGTGGTAAGCTGCAGTACTGCAGTCCAAGCTCTGCTCATGACCTGAGTTCGATCCCAACAGAAGTCGGTTTCAGGTAGCTGGCTCAAGGTTGACTTAGCCTTCCATCCTTCCGAGGTCGGTAAAATGAGTACCCAGCTTGCTGGGGGTAAAGTGTAGATGACTGGGAAAGGCAATGGCAAACCACCCCATAAACAAAGTCTGCCTAGTAAACATCTGGATGTGAAGTCACCCCATGGGTCAGGAATGACCCGGTGCTTGCACAGGGGACTACCTTTACCTTTAAGTGAAATACATGAGGAGAAATTATGGCCTCATTGGGTAGAACAATGGAAGGTGGGAACAGGCTACCGTAATTAAGCCACCTGGGACCATGAGGAAAGACGGGATATAAATTTTTCAATAAATACATATCTCTGATGGATGATAGGGCAGATTACTATTTTCATTTTTTTCCTCCTATTGCTGGATCTACAGGGGTTGCAATGTAATCAAGTGTGTGTGTGTGTGTGTGTGTGTGTTAAGTGCTGTCAAGTTGCTTCTGATTTATGGTGACCCGATGAATTAATGACCTCCAAATTGCCCTATCATTAACAGCCTTGCTCAGGTTCAGCAGACTGAGGGCCATGGCTCCCTTTATAGAGTCAATCCATCTCATGTTGGGTCTTCCTCTTTTCCTGCTTTAAGCTCCAGTTGAAACCAGTGGGCTAAGAGTGGAGTAACTTTGCATAGGATTGCACTGTTAGAAGCTTACTCGCATTTTAAAATAAATGAAAGCTAAGAGTCTGGGCCAGTTAATGGTTCAAACAGGCTTCAGATGCATACTCTGAAGATGTGGCTGAAATTCTATATAGTCTATATGGCAACCATTACACTAGCATCCATATCCGCCCTCAGTACCGTTGGTTTTCATCAGAGGATATTTACTTCTTGTTCGAACCACACCTCCAGAATGGAAATAATTAAAGAGATCCCCATCTGTTTGAGACAAATTGCTTGGACGGGTTTTGAGGAAAATGTAGACAGAGCTTCAGACTGTTCTTCTCAGCTCCATCAAATTATCCACCCCATTACATCCGATCATATCCACCCACAGATAATCAAGAATGTTATCACACTGGCTTATCACAAAAGCCACCAACACCTGGAAACCTCAAAGAAGCCCACATCTACGGCTTCAACAATTTGAGTGGCAATATAGTAAAGACACACCCTGGAGCAGACAACAGAGTCTGAACATATTTATGGGTCAGTTTCAGCCTCTGGAATGTCAAAGGAGAGAGAGTGAATGTGGTGGGGAAACATACCAGTGAGGCTGTTCAGCCTGATACACACAAAGACATACCTTGTGAAAACAAGCACATTGGAAAATCTACGAAGTATCATGTGTGGTGAGTGGTTTTGTCCACAACACCAGCAGTCTTTGAAGCCCCCCTTCTTTTTCCTGGAAGAGTTAGTGCAGGCACCCTGCTTTTATTCCAAAGAGCCAGAACCAAAAAGTTTGTTGTCACTGATGGTGAGCCAACAGAAACTAATGGTTGGATTTGGCAGACCTGGGTTCAAATTCCAATCCTAGCTCAGCTCTGGACACATCACCATCCGTCTTTGTGTAAGCAGGAATATGTCAAAATATTATGTTACAGGAACAAATTCAGCAGCGACCATGGTTGTTCACCTCACAGACACTGGCCCATCAGCACTTGGCTCAGGCCTGGACAGATTAACTGGGACCTCTCTACATAGGCAAAGTTGTTGAGAAAGTGAAATGCCACACCCGTTTATGTGCTCTATGGAAAAAGGCTAGAGTTTCTTGGTTTCTTGCACAGCCAGTGCGGTATAGTGGTTAAGAGGGTCACACTTGTATCAGGGAGACCCTGGTTCAAATCCTCACTCATGCCATGGAAGCTTGTTGGGTGACGTTGGACCAGTCACACTCTCTCAGCCTAACCTACCTCACAGGGTTGTTGAGAGGATAAAATGGAGGAGAGGAGAATGATGTGAGCTACTTTGGGCCCCCATTGGGGAGAAAGGCAGGGTACAAATGCCACAAATAAATAGATAAATAAATGGGAAAGATCTATAAAAGATCCCTTAATCCGCTGAACAAAACTATAAGCATCTCTATAGCAGAGATTGGACATCTATTTGTCAGGTATACTTTACGTCATCCTGCATGATGCAGCTGGTCAAACTGGATGGTCTTTCCCCTCTATTCAGGCAAGCAAGTGACTTGTATTTGTACATTGCAGGCAGGCAAGAATTGTGAGCTTATAACTTTTTGCAGGTTTATTTGTGGGTCCGGTAGACGCTCAAGGCCTAGCCTAAGTACAAGGGGCCAGAGTATGTCCCCACAAAGCTTCCCCCCTCCCTCTCTCCCAGCTTAACACCTCTAGTGGCGCTCAGTTAAAACAGCAGCCTTTACCATCAGTTTTGCACAGTTTTTTTTAACACACAAAGCTCCCCTCCCAGGCCTCTAACGCCACCCAAGTGCAACACAGCATCTGCCAAAACGGAGGCCTCACTTTGCAAGAGAGCCATAAATCGAGGCTGGAGCTTCCGACCCGTCTCAGACATACAGATTAGTCACCAGGGAAACAGGAGGGAACAATGTATAGATTTGCGATCAGCTGACCCAGGTGATTCAGCCCCCCCCCCATGGCAAGCGGGCTCCAAAGGCAGCCTCTGGCTTCCTGTCCCCAGATGCACACGGCTGGTCATTAGGCAGCTCTCAGGCCGATGCTGGGGGTGCCAAGACACCTCCTTCCAGGCAGAGAAGAAGACAGCGGCTGATGTAAGTTCCAAAATAACTTCTGGAGGAACAAGTTTTCTGCTTCACTTCAGCCAATTTTGTCAGCAAGAAACTAGGTTAAAGAAACACGTTAAATGTACCCCAACGGGAAGCCCTCCAGCCAGAGCCAGCAACGCAAGTGCATCTGCTAAAAATTAGGGCTTGATCCTGACCTTGGAGGGAGAACATCACATTGACAGAGGCGGCAAGGAAGGGAATGGCTCTTGTTTGTTCTCAGTTGCCCAGAAATTACACAAGTCAGACTAAGGTTCCCGGTTCTAGGGGGGTGGGCATTCCTGAAGAGGTGGGTGCATCTGGACCTCTTGGAGGGTCACAGAACAGTCAGCATAAGAAGATGCCCACTGGATCACACCCATGGCCCATCTAGTCCAGCATCATGTTACCCATAGCGGCCCACTCAATGGACTGGGAGGCCAAAGCTCCCACACCCATTGTGGTCCCCGAGCGACTAGCATTTACAGGTATACTGCCTCCAAATATGAAGATCCCATTCAACCATCAAACCTCTCCTCCCCCTCCATGAATCTGTCTAATTCCCTGCTAAAGCTATCTAACAGGAGGGAAGGTGGCATGGTATAGCCCAGTCTTGTAAGATCTCAGAAGCTAAGCAGGGTTGGTACTTGGAAGGGAGACCCGCAAGGAAGACTCTGCAGAAGACAATGGCAAACCACCTCTGCTTCTCACTTGCTTTGAAAGCCCCTTGCTGGGGTCACCATACGTTGGCTGTGACTAGACAGCACTTGACACACACACACACCAAGTTATCTAATCTAGTGGCATTCACTGCATCATTTGGTGCTAGCAGAAAGACCCTCGCAGTCAGAGTTCCCAGGTGGCCTCTACACCGCTGGAGCCGTCATCATCCAAACAGCCTGCCATATGCACAGGCTCACCTCACACAGCTGGCAGCCTCCCACAAGCAACCGTTGTCAGCGATGACTGAGAGCGACCGGGATTTCTATATGCTTTCAAAGGGTAATGCCTAACTGTTAAACTGCTCTGTTAGAAAATTCATAGACATTAGGAAGAATTTTCTAACAGAGCAGTTCCTCAGCGGAACAGGCTTCCTCGGGAGATGGTAAGTGCTCCTTCCCTGGAGGTTTTTAAGCAGAGGCTAGATGGCCACCTGTCAGCAATGCTGATTCTATGACCCTAGGCAGATGATGAGAGGGAGGGCACCTTGGCCACCTTCTGGGCATGGAGTAGGGGGGGTCACTGGGTGTGTGGGGGGGGAGGTAGTTTTGAATTTCCTGCATTGTGCAGGGGGTTGGACTAGATTACCCTGGTCGTCCCTTCCAACTCTAGGATTCTATGTCAAACTGGAACTGGTTCAAAGGAGGGTGATGAAGACTGTTGGAGATTACAATTACTAAATCTATTCTTGCTACATCAAAGGGGGGCTCCCACTAGTGGTCTTATCAAGATAATATTGGAGTTGGGTGGAGAAGGGTGCCCCCCCACAACTTAAGAGTTTGATCCTCCCCGCAGTTCTGGATCACTCAGCCTTTGAGCTGCCAATCCAGGCAAGGCATCCAGAGTTGCATTCTTGGTGCCTCCTGCATACAAATCACCTTACGGCATTTACAATCTTGTGGTTCCAGGACCAGGGCCAAGAAGTATTCAGATTCAAGCAGGTGTATAATAATGGTAATTTACAGTTCTGCAGAGCCCCTGGCTGGCAGACGAAACAGGGTGGAGCTACACGACCCCATGCTCTCTCAAGCAGCTTCAGGAATTCACCTTCCTAAGGGCTTCCCAGTTAAGACATGGGGTTTTTATATCATACACGCACCCAGGTGAAGGCTGCTAGCTCATTTTCTCCCCCCCCCCCCAAACAGATTGTCATCTTTGTCTCAGAATGAACTCCTCGGGAGGTATTATCCAAATATCAGTCGAACACAAAGAACTCATTTCCACAAAACTGCGACGTCTCCAATATAGCCGAGACAAGCAATAACGTCTTCTGAAATATTCAGCAGCTAAAGTTTCTAGAGACGTTCTAACCTTCACGTCACGCCGGCTGACCTGTCGAAATGTCGCGGCTGTCATCAAACTCAATGAGGAGGCAGGAAGAACTCTTTAAAGGTGGTCCCTCACAAAGGGAACATTAATTTCAATCCAACAGGAAAGCGGAGCAACAATAAAGGCATTATTTCGAATCTGTGCACGTGGCACATTGCTCCTGCGTACTTCCAAAAACTCCACAGAATTTGTGAAACATGCGAAGCTTCTTCCTTTTTTTTCCAAAACCCAGGGGCTGCATAAAAGTCAGTGGAACGACACCATGGGTGGGTGGACACCGGATCAGCTCTTATGCCATTACAAGCTATGTCTTATTTTAAGCCAGACTTGCATTAGAATTGCTGTCTTAAAATGCCTTATTTCCATTACAAGAAATGCAGTCCAGTTTTTCGAGTTAGGGCTGGGCAGCACACAGTCCCAAAGCCGAGCAAAATCAACAGAACTGAGTAACAAAGGCAATCAGGGCTGAGATGTCGGATTTAGACAGCTCAGTCAGACAGTGAGGAAGTCAGAATTCATTCTGTCCCCTACAACACCCACGTGTTCCGCACGGCAAAATATTCCAAGGCAGAGCCTGTGACTTTGCAGTGAAGAGACTGCAGTTCTGACAACAGAATAAGCTTTAAAGGCTATAGTTCAGCACCTACCATATCCATGTGAGGGGAGGCAAAAGTCTTTTTCTTGCAAAGTTTCAACTATGCAGTGCAGCTTGGTTTGCCACAAGCGCCTTCCTGCTGAACCAACCAACCAACCCCGCCAGCCAGTTAACTTTGTGACGACAGATTTGCTTCCAGTCGATGTACCAAACTTAGGCAACAAATCTTCCAGCGAAAGGGAATGCCCCATGTGTGGGTGTGTCACAGCTGACTTATGGCAGCCCTGTAGGGTTTTCAGAAGTGGTTGGCCATTGCCCGTCTCTGCCTAGAGACCCTGGACTTCCTTGGTGGTCTCCCATCCAAGTACTAACCAGGGCAGACCCTGCTTAGCTTCCGAGATCTGACGAGATTGCGCTAGCCAACTATCTTGTCTGCCAACGACGCCCCTGCGTGCTGACCACAGAAACCAGCATGCTGCTGATATTGTTGTGGTATTCCCTAGGATGCACACACAAGGGTTGCTGTATGGACCTACGGAGCTCACCCTCAGAGCTGAAGAGACTAGAGACACCAAACTCCAGGATCTATCCATGTGGACTCTTAACAGTCTCACAAACACATGAAGCTACCTCTGGGGACATCTACCTCAGAATTGTCTGCAGTTGTCCAGGGTCTCTGGCACAAATAGGTCTTTCCCACCAGATCTTTTTCGTGGGAGATGCCAGGGACTGAACCTGGATCATCAAGACCCAAGGCAGGTGTTCTACCACAGAGCCACAGTCCTCTTACCATACTGGAAGCTGCTGTCTATCAAATAATCTCTCTCAGAATTGTCAACTCTGACTGGCAGCAGCACTCCAGGGCCTTAGGCAGAGAAGAGCCTCTTCCACCATCCTGGAAATTGATTGTCTGCATGCATCCACAAGGATATACTATCTCCTATCAAAGCAGGCCATTGGTCCATCTAGCTAGCTCATTATCATTTGCTGTGTCTGGCTATCTACTTCCTCACTCCTGAGATGCTGGGGACTGACCCTGGGGGTGTCTACCTGCCAAGCAGATGCTCTGCCACTGAGCCACGGCCCCCTCCCTAGGGCTGAATATTTCAGGAGATTGACGGTGAAGAACTTGTGTGTTTTCAAGGCGCCGTGAGTGCCATTCCTGATTGGTTCTTCTCATCAAGGAATCCCGATAAGCCCCCCAGCCAGGTTCCCCTACAACACAGTCTGAACATCTCTGTTGTAAATCACAGATGCCAACAGATCAGCTCCAAGTTCTGCCTGTGGAGGCTGCAGTTTCTGGTCCAGCCTGCCCGGACAGCGGATCCCTTCTCTGCTCCCTGCCCTTGCCCGGCACCGTCCCTGCAGTCTGCCCCGCAGGTGGCTGGTAGCCTGCCGGATGGCTTTGGCCTGCAAGGGCATGCAGTCTTTGAAAAGCAAGCTGTCCTTTCTCTTTTGCAGCCGCAAATATATCGACATGGATTAAGCACAGCAAGAGCTGCTGCGTCAGCAAATTGATGGCGAGGCACTCAGCGTCGAATCACTACTGTGCAGGATGTGACAACAGCGCCGGGTGCAGACGGTACAAAAAGTGGATGAGAGAGAGAAAAAGATGCTGATTTCCCAGCAAAACCCCACTTTGGGGCAGGGGTTAACAACTGCGCTTTCCTCTCCTTCCATGTATCGTTGGGCCACATTTGTGGTCGAGGGCTCCAGTGCCAACAAACACATATGCTGCAGATGAGCCCATAACAATCCAGCCAGCAGGCATGGCGGGTGGTGCCTTTGCTGTGCCAAGTGAGGATCAAAGGGGTGACGTTGAGAACTTGGCCTCCAGCACCTCCTGCCCTCTAGAGCTGGCTTCCAGAAGGGCCGGCCCACTCTGGAGCTTCTCTGGAGTGTGGAAAAACATGTCTGTCGCCCTTTCTTTTTGCTGAAAGGTTTGGTGAGAGGGGATTTTATGTTTTCCTTTATTGTGGAATTCTGGGCTGATATTCTACTGTTGATCCTGCTCGCACAACGTTATCCCACCCTGCTTCCAGGGGCTCCTTGGTTCTCCCTTCCTCACTGCATTGCCCTAACAGTTTAATGAGAGAGAGGCCGTCCCAGGGTCACCCAGTCGGTTTCACTGCAGAGAAGGGATCTGAACAATCTTCTCCCACATCCCTAATGGATGCTGCAGTCAGTATTCTACACCTTCTTGACAGACACTTGAATGAGTGCAAGCGAATTAATATAAGTCAAGCATGCCGTTGTCAAGTTGCGATTCCTCCCAAGGGGTTTTCAAGGCAAGAGAAGAGCAGAGGCAGTTTGCCATTGCCTGCCTCTGCACAGCAGCCCAAGTCTTCCTCGGTGGTCTCCCGTCCAAGTACTGACCCTGCTTAGCTTCCAAGCTCTGACAAGATTAGGCTCGTGTGGGCTACCAGGGCTGCAATGAAAAGCTACACCTTTTGTCTGACAATTTTTCCAGCCACAGAGAACTTGAGAAATCACAGCTGCCGACCAACCCCCAGCTGTGGGACAAAGCAAAGCGGTTCCCTCAGACAGTGACAGAACCATCCGTGGCATCTGGCACCACCTGCCCGGAAGTTCTCCTATGCAAGCCTCAGCAATGGGAACAAGAAGGACATCAGAACAGGCATCTGACAAGGATGTTTACTAACACACAGGAAGAGGGGTGTGTGCGTGTGTTTCCATCTGAAGCTCCAAAATTCCTAGGGCCACCGTTGATTACCAGAGGAATCTGCAGCGTGGCCTCTTTCTCCTCCCCCTGTTGCTGCCTTCGAGTAACTTCTGTGCAGTCCAGCCTACCTGCAGGGTCCCATTTCCTTTCCAGGCCAAACAGCTGACTCCAAATCCATCAGCATCTTGCGGAGGGAAAGCAGAATGGCAGACCCCACCCTGCTGCGATATTAAATAGGGCTTTCAGGTGCTCTACCTCTGCTTTAACCCTCCCCCAAACCCACTCCAGCCCCACAGTGGCCCCTTGGGGCAGCGGTTTGTCCCACTCAAGCCAAGCTGGGAGAGGGACTGCTTCTGCCTTGCAAGAGGAGCCCAGGCCAAGTTCCCAGAGTCCCAGCTGACTTTCCCAGCAGAGAGCTCAGCCTCTCTTCTGCCTTCCTTCCCTCCTGGCTCCCATGCCAGCCCGAGAGCACCTGGCGAGGATGCCAACGCCCAGCATTCAAAGGGGGCATTCACGAGCAGGCGAGCGGGAGAGAGAGGACACCGAGGGAGGAACATCTCTGTTGGCTTTGTGCTCCCGCCAGCTGGGTCTCCAGCAGCCAGATGCTTCCACACGGGACACAAGGACTCTTCAGGTGAGCTCTGCCGTGGCCTGGCCTCGGCCCACCTTGCCCAGGTAGCCAGCGAAGCAGTGCCACCGCCAGCAAGCCGGGCACCGCTGGCTTCTGCCTGGCCTCCCAGCCAGAGGAGCGAGAGAGAGACTTCCCAGGGGCTGGCAAAACCCACAGCCGCTCGGCAAGGGGGAAACCGCTGCCAAGTCTGGAAACAGCCCGGAGGCATCGCTCAGTCGTGGGGGGGGGGGGAGTCAAGGGGATTCTCAGCGCTGCCCCTGCCCATCCTGCAGCCCCCAACTCTAGCTGGGCGCAACCGGGGCAGCGGCCTCGAAGAAGTCCGAGAAGAACCTGCCTGTGCAAGGCAGAAGCCACGCGGTTTGAGCCCTGATCCAAGGAGGATCGGGGGTCTTTCGGGAGCCAACTCGAGCCCCCGGGGCTGGAAAGGGCAGCGGAGAGAGGTTCGTGGGTGGCCTGGGGACGGGCTCCGCAGTGGGGAGCCAGGAGCGGGGGGGGGGCGGCAACGAACAAAGCGCTTCCCATTAAAAACTCCCTGAGCGTTCCCCGCCGGCCAGTCTCCCAGGGACGGCCCCGAGGGAGGAGAGAGCATCCCCGCGATGCCCCACTCCTCCAGCGACAGCGCCCTGGTTCCCGGCTGCCCGGACGCAGAAAGAGGCGAGGCCGAGGAGGCACCCAGGCGAGGGGTGGTCTCGGCGCCCCACTCCCCCGAGCCCACTCACCATCTCGGGCGTCCTTCAAGGCGCGCCGCTCCCGGGGCGCATCTCCTACCCGGCGCGCCCGCCCGCCTCGCTCCAGCCGGCCCGGCGGGACTGAAGCGCTCGGCCGCCGGCGGGCCAGCAGCAGGGGGGCGGCGCTCCGTCGCCCCGCCCGGGGCCGGCCCCTTCCCCACCCCACCTCGCGCCTTCTCGGCCCCCTCCGCTCACGGCTCGGGCCCCGCGCGCTCCCACGCCGCGTGCGCTCCGCCGCAGGGCGAGCCCGGCCGCGCGCTCGCCTGCCCTGGCAAGCCGCTCTGCCTCCAAGCGGGTCCTTGGCCAGCGGGCGGGATGCGGACCCTCGTGGGGTTTTCCTTCCTTTTATCCCTTAGAAGCTCCTTGGCCCATTGATCTTGAGCAGCATATATCTAGCGTTGGAGGGATATAAGGACTGAAACAAATCTTGCCACTGACAATGTAGCCTTGGGGTCGTGGGGTTTCCCAGGCAAGAGGCGTCCGGAGATGGTTTACCATTGCCTGCCTCCCGGGAGGCTGAGAAAGTTCAGAGAGAACTGAGCGACTGGCCCAGGGTCACTCAGCAGGCTTCATGTGGAGGAATGGGGAATCGAACCCGGTTCTCCAGATTAGAGTCCGCCGCTCTTAACCACCATGCCCGGCTGGGAAGGGGCATTTTACCAGGGCATCTTGCCCTGACCCGGGTGGCCCAGGCTGGCCTCATCTTGTCAGATCCTGGAAGCTAAGCAGGGTCGTCCCTGGTTAGTATTTGGATGGGAGGCCGCCAAGGAAGTCCAGGGTGGCTAAACAGGAGGCAGGCAATGGCAAACCACTACTGTTTGTCTCTTGCCTTGACCAGCTTGATTTCATCAATCTCAAAAGCTAAGCAGGGTCGTCCCTGGTAAGTATTTGGATGGGAGACCACCAAGGAAGTCCAAGGTTGCTACACAGGAGGCAGGCAATAGAAAACCATCTTCGAACATCTCTTGCCTTGAAAATCCTTGGAGGGTCACCATATGTCTGCCGCGCCTTGACGGCACTTTCCACACACATCAGTGGCCTCTTGTGGGCATAGGCCGCAACGACAGGTGAGTTCAACAGAGACTCAGCAGTTCTTCCATTCCCAAAAAGAGTCACCTCATGCTCAGGTTTGCCTGCCTGATCCTAAGCACACCTCCTCGGAGTTCCTGAACTACTGAGTTCCATGAGCCTTACGTGCGAGGAGGAAGGCTTAGGAGAGAGGCAGGTGCCTTCGGCTGCAAGAGCCCAAGCAAAAAGGGGTCTTGGGCTACCTTAAAGACCACAGGATCTATGGGGGTAGATGCTTCACTTCACCGGGTGTGTGCACTAGATCCTGGTTTGTGCAGATCAAAGGTAAGATGAGACCCAGGGGAGCTGCCTTGGAGTTGACCGTGGGCCCCTTCAGACAATGTGGGTCCAGGCATCTAGAGTTGAAACGTGCCCCCAGCGGAGGGCAGGCAGGATCCTTTGGCAAAGACGTGTCTCACATTTGTGGGTTTTTTTTTCCATGAGTGGGGGCGTCACCCGTCTGCCACATCTCTGGGCCCTGAAAGGCGTGGTGGTTGCCATTTGAAACGAGTTTCCCCCTCTTGTTCAAAAGCCAAAGCTCAAATGTTTTCATTGGTCTCTGAGTCACGGTGACATTCTGCTCAGGACCACAGACTGTGTCTCTGTTCTTTCATTTGTGCTGACACCAGTCAAAGGATCTTGATCTTGGCGGCAACATATGAACCACGGAGTCTGGTTTCTCCTCAAAATCAATGAAGGTAGATTGCTTACTAACTGTAATAAATAAGATTAAAGGGGGAGCTTTTCTTAACCATTCACTACTTATAAAGATGAGGGAATTCTGAATGTTTAATTTATTATTTATTTACTTTATACCCTACTTTTCTTCCCGATGGGGACTGAAATTGGCTTACGTCATTCTCTTCTCCTCCATTTTTACCCTCACAACAACCTTATGAAGTAGGTTAGGCTGAGAGCGTGTGACTGGCCCAAGGTCAGCCAGGAAGCTTCCATGGCAGGGTGAAGGATTCGAACCCAGGTCTCCCAGGTCCTAGTCCTACATTCAAACCACTACACAACACTGGCTCTTGTTTGCTCTGGAGATTGTGGGGACAGCATCAGAGATGTAGGCAGGGCTGCCAACTCCAGCTTCTGAAACTCCTGGAGATTTGGGGACAGTGGTTGGGGAGAGAACTCATCAGTGATGTGATGCCACAGAGTCCACCCTCCAAAGCTGTCGTTTTCTCCAGGGGAAGTGATCCTCTAATCTGGAGACCAGTTGTAATTCCAGGAGACCTCCTGGCCCAACCTGGGCCCCAGCAACCCTAGCAGCAAGTATTCTTAATGAAGCAACACAGGGTAGGAAGATACGGCCTTCTGTACCCAAGCCATTTGGGGGAATGTACCCTTGAAGAGACCAAACGTGGTCGGGCACTCATTCAGAGCACCACCTTGAATCCTTAAACATGCATTGGGTTGGATTGTAAAATATCCTGTTGCAACCCCAACTTTTCCAAGAAGCAAAGTTCCAGGCAGCCTTTTTCCTAGGTTCACTTCCTATCTCGTGGGCTTGGGACAAAGTGGCATGCCCCCTCTGGAGGTAGAGCCAGAGCCCAGGACAACGGAAGTGATACCGTCTCCTAACATGACAGGCATCCTGTCTTTCCCTGCTAATTAACATATGGCACAATTTGATTAGTAGTTAATCAGATGCGCTCGTGCACCTAGTGGGTTGCGCCTCATGGATCGCATCAGTCCGCGTCGGGCTTTGCCACCCTCCATGACGCCCCAGGCCACCCGCCCATCTGCTTCTGAGGAAGGGGCCACCCAGAGGCCTTTAGGGAAGCCCTGTATGGGAGCCCTTTCTCGCCTGAGGGAGAACTGAGCCCTGAGCCTTCAGGGTGTGCGCAGTTCCCTTTGGCAGCTCTGCAGCTTTGCCTCAGGCCCAAACGCTGACCCTGGGCTAGATGAATTCCTCTGAGCCACAGACATCTTTCATGCGCCAACTTCCTTTTCTTCCAGAGAGCGTTGCTGCCTGCAGGGATTCGGTGGGGCGCGTGGAACAGAACAGTGTGTCGGCTGAGCAGTGGGAAGCCCCCTGCGCTCTCTTTGTGCTGTGTGCCCAGATTAGAATCTCTCCCAGGGAGCAATTTGCTTGTGTGGAAAACATGCGCTTCCCCTCCCCGTCTCCTGACCCTGCTAAGGAATAATTGTAGGGTGATGGAGCTTCAAAGAGGATTTGCCTTGTGTGCTGGAGTCTGTGCGGAAGACTTTGTTCCCTATAAATAAGTTCTCCCCCCCCTCAAGGAGGGCCTTGCTTCGCTGAGGTTGAGCCGCCGCACGTTGCTATGGCGACAGCGTCCTGGCAACAGCTCCCGACAGCTGCCTCCCTTCTCATCTACCAGGGCCCAGTGGCAAAAGGCCCAGTGAAGAGGAAGAGGCGAGGGGGCTCGGTTGCTGCAGAGGCAGGAGAAGACGGGCACGGGGGCACCCAGCCTGCCTGCTCGTCACGCACACGCGCACACACCCAGCCCGCACCGAGGACCAGGGCAACCCGGCCAGGATGCTCAGGAGGTGCGGGACGGTGCCACCCGGCCCTCGCCAGAGCCAGGTAAGCAGGTGGGTGGCCTCCTATGTAACTTCTGCTCAGGCCCGGTCGGTTGTGCAAGGGATGCTTGGGGGGCAGGACCCTGCTTTTTTTGCGGCCACGCTCCTTTCAACCACCTCCATGTTTGCAGGTGAGTTGGTGTGAAGATTGCATGCCACGTATATTAGGCTGCGTGTGGCGTGGTGGGGGGAGGTTTGCTGCTGAAACCCACGGCACTGTCTTGCTCCCTCACGCCATTTCCCTCACAGCTTTGGTGTTTCTGGACGCAAGGGTGTGAGTTGGAGGTAACAGCAACCACGAGCCGTGTTGAATGCTGGCTCTCCGGGTGCACCTCTGGAATGTTGTGTTGTGAGTTTGTTTGGTCACACGCTTGGGGAAAGGGGTCTCCCTGTGGGAATGATCTGTGCTTGCCCGTAAAAATACGGAGAAGGGATGGAGACATTTTTCCTCTTCTTCCAAAAACACCCTCCATCCAGGAGAGAGAGCATTTTCATGTGTGACCAGATTGGAATGATGCATGGATTTTAGGGGAGGAGGGACCATCTTGCAAACTGTACACCTTTGTGAGCCTATTTGCCTGGATTTCTTTCTCTCTGAATGCGCCGTTTGACTCTTTGCAAAGGGAGTGACCAACAGGCAAACAAATGTGCCTTTTCAGGTTTGCACAGTTGGGGCCCTCAGTCCGGTTTGGAGCTGGAGGTGGAAAATCCAATTGGCCTTCCTCCTGCCCCAAACAATCTAGGGGCACAAGCCAGGCTCTGGTCCCTCTGCTCTTCATTTCAGTGAGGCCGTCATGGGCAGGATGTCCCCTGGGGGGTTGTGCCCTGATCTCAGGTTGGCCTGTGGTTCCCCCATAGATCTGCAACTGCTCCACCCTAACAGTGGCTGGTATCTCTCACAGCTTTGCTCTGCATCCTACAGCGGTGACAGATTTCCTGCACTATCTGGAGGAATATGGGGTTGCCAACCTCCAGGCAGGGCCAAATTAGTACTGATCGCCAGGTGACAGAGATCAGTTCCCCTGGAGAAAATGCCTACTTTGGAAGATGGACTTTATGGCATTATATCCGGGTAAGGTCCGGTTTCTCCCTAAACCATGCCCTTCTCAGGTTCTACCCCCCCCCCCAAAAAAAAATCTCCAAGTATTTCTCAAATGAGAGCTGACAACCCCAGGGGAATATTTTTTGTGTTATTTCTGCAGTACCTAAAGGGTGGGTGGGGAGCTTTGACTTAATTATATTGCTCCCCACCACTTGAGAGTGTTAATGGGGGAGGCTTCCTTATGCAACTAATTATCCCCAGTAGTTCCTCTTCCCGGCAGGCAATGGCCAGTGTCCCATTCAATGGCCCAAGAGAGAGTCTCCCTCGTGGCTAAGAGCAGGCCAGTCTAGGAGGAGCCCCCCTTCTCACTTCCTCATCATGGCCGATTTCCTCCAGTGGAGCTCTCACTCCCTCTTCCTGGTCAGAGCTCTGTCCTCCGTTGGGAGCCGCAGCCCAGCCCAACCCCCAGGGTCAGACCAAAGGACCATCTCAGTGGCCATTTAGATGCCCCCAGAAGCAGGGGCCTTGTTGCCCTCCAGCAGCTGGTATTATTCAGAGGTACACTGTTGCTGACCATGGAGGTTCCATTGGTTATTATTAAACAGAAGGAGCGCTTTTCTGAGCGCTCAAGGCCGTTAACCTAAAAGAATAAACAGGCCGATCCTGTGAGTTGAAACACGATAACAATTGCAAAAGCATCACCACAATCCCAAGACAAATACTTCCCCCGGTGGTATCGGTGATTGCTAATCACAGGCTGAACCGCCTCCTGGGCTTCCCAGGTCAGTCCTCTTTTATCACACTTGCTCACCTAGCGGGGGGAGGAGGAACCCCAGGAGGGGACATCCACGTGGGGGGGGGAGTTTTTTTCCCTTCTCTTTCTGCCTTCTTTCTGCTTGCTTCCTCCAGCCTTGCTTCCCATAGCATGACTCTGGTTGAAAGATGGCTGGTTTCTTGTGACCGGGGCAGTTCCGTCTCCATCTCCACCCCACCCCCTCACATTCTTTCAAAGAATTCACCCCTTTAATTATTTCCTGGATTTGCATACAATATGTATGTGTTGTTGTTTTCTTGGCTCTTGGCAGCCTGTTTTTATTCTTCCCGCTTTTCAGGTCAAGGTTTGGACGGTCCAAGTTGTGAGATGGCTCTGTCTCTGGGGCCTCAGTCTCCTTCCCTCCACCCTCCCAGTCCCTCGTCCCTCCCCGCACCCATTCCCTTCTCACAGTACAGTTTCACAGGGCAGCCGTGTTGGTAGAACACTTAAAATCTAGTCTAAGAGACCAACAAGATTTTCGGGGTATGAGCTTTTAAGAGTCCATTCCAGCTTGTATCTGACGAAGGGAGCTTTGACTCCTGAAAGCTGATACCCCGAAAATCTCGTTGGCATCTCAGGTGTTACTCGACTCGAATCTAACTGTCCTTACAGAACAGAATCGGTGCCCCTTCCCCTTTACAAGGATCTGTGTCTTTTCCCCATCCCAGCTTTCTTCTAGGAGTGGTCTTTTCCTCAGCACCGAGTCCTCTCCTCCTTTTCCTGCCTCCTCTGCTCCCCTTCTCCCAAACCCCTTCCACTTTTTCTCCCTAAATTTGGGGGTAATCCCTCCCCATCACCCCTTCCTGCTAATGGTCCCTTCTGTTTCTTTATCTCCCATGTGATGTATATATTCTATAGCCAGCATCTCTGCTTTGGACAGCTAAAGTATGTGTGTATATTCCTTGGCATTCCAGCAACTTGGGGTTTGGTTCATGAGCCTAGGGTTGCCAGGTCCCTCTTTGCCACCGGCGGGAGGTTTTTGGGGTGGAGCCTGAGGAGGGTGGGGTTTGGGGAGGGGAGGGACTTTAATCCCATAGAGTTCAATTGTCAAAGCGGACATTTTTCTCCAGGTGAACTTATGTCTATCAGCTGGAGATCAGCTGAATTAGCAGGAGATCTCCTGCTACTACCTGGCACTTGGCAACCCTACATGAGCCACAAGCGATGGCCAGTTAGTTAGCCTGGTATATAGAAGTGGTTCCTACAGACGTGAAGCCATGTTCTTCTTAAAAGCTCTCATCCGAGGGATGGTGGGAGGTCAGTGAAACACGCAGGGCCCTTTCCAAAGTGTTCGCGTGCGCTCCCTATTTTGGAAGCACTGCTCCTGGACATGCAGTACCTTTTGGCATTTTGCAGGAGATCCCTACCAGCCCCCCCCCCCTCTCCCCGGTTCCATTTCCAGAGCTGACACTTCCAGCGAAAGAACCCCTCTGTTCTCTCTCCATCTGTGCACCATATTGCCTCACGTTGAATCAGCCTTCCCGGAGCCGCCTCGCCAGGTTGCAGTGGGAGTTTGGCGACTGCCGGGCCTGTGAGCTCAGCCTCCCCGACAGGAAAGCGCACGGCCGGTGGCTTTTCCCCTTGGCCGTGGAGCCTCGCAACCCCCCTTGCGAAAGCAAAGCCCTTGTGCGTTTTGTATTGCAAGTTGGGGCGGTTGCATTAGGGCTTCTCATGGGAGGGGTCTGGTGCCTCTTCTCCCCCAGACCTCCAAGGTTTCTCACGAGTGGGAGGCGCAGTCAGGAGACAGGAACAACGTGGCCCATCTCCTTGGGGAGGGTTTTGCCTTGCAGCAGGAGGCGGGTTCCCGTCTTGTGTGTCCCCCTGTGCCCCTGAAGCCTCTCTGTGTTTCAGAAAGGCAGCCCAAGAAGTAAAGATGGAGGAGGGCTACGGCCAAACTCACCAGGGCAAGAAAACCAGAAGCCCTGGCTGGCCGGCATTCTCTCTAGGTGCGGAGGGGCACCGTTTCCCCCCTTGCCATCTCCCCTGGTGAAAATCCTGCATAACTTGGCATTGAGAGGCAGAGTGACGTTTCAAAGTGCACACACCACAGAGGACGGTGAGAGGCAGTGACTGGACCCTGAAGAACAGCATGGAGAGAAGCTCAGCAGAGCTGGGCTGGCAGGAAAGGGGAACTCCGGGAAGGTGTGGAGGCTGACACAGCACAGCAGGGACTTCCAGGGGGCGGTGTCACATCCCCTAACGGGAAGTGTATAGAGTGGCTGCCACGGTGGGGAAAGGCAAAGAGCCAAGGATGCCAGTCGGTTTCCCCCAGGGAGATGGAGAAAGCCAACCGACCTCCCAAAGGTCCACAGGCAAATGATGGGGGGGGGGGCCTATGGCTCAGTGGGAGAGCACCCACCTCCCCTGCAGAAGGTCCCAGGTTCTGTGTGGACCATGGAGCAGCCATGACTCAATGGCGAAGCCTCTGCTTGGCATGCAGAAGGGCTCAGGTCAGTCCCCAGCATCTCCAGGGAAGAAGAAGAAGAGTTGGTTTTTATATGTCAACTTTCTCTACCACTTAAGGGAGACTCAAACCGGCTTACAATCACCTTCTCTTCCCCACAACCCTGTGAGGTAGGTGGGGCTGAGAGAGCTCTAAGAGAGCTGTGACTGGCCCAAGGTCATAAGAACATAAGAAAGGCCCTGCTGGATCAGACCAAGGCCCATCAAGTCCAGCAGTCTGCTCACACAGTGGCCAACCAGGTCCCTCTACGAAGCCACAAACAAGACGACTGAAGAAGCACCATCCTGCCCGTGTTCCACCCAGCAGGCTTCATGTGGAGGAGTGGGGAAACAAATCCAGTTCACCAGATCAGACTCCACTGCTCCAAACCACCGCTCTTAACCACCACACCACGATGGCTTTGAGGCAGTGGGTGATGCTTCTGCCTCACCAAACCCCAATTTGTGGATGAACCTGTCAGTTTTGGAAGCGCCACCTCCTCCTCTGGGGATCTTGCATGGTGCCTTGGCCGTGGAGCGTCCGGACATGTGGCTGCTAGCTTGCAAAGGGAGTGTCGTCCGCAGCATGTCCTCGCTTGGGGTGCATGAGGTTGTTTCGGTGCCAGATGTGGAACAGCTGCACCACGCAAGGCTTAACGAGCACAATGCCTTGTTGCTTCCCAACAGACATAAATGCCTGGACAGGAAAAAAATGGCACAGCCCAGCCCCGTCTTCCCAACGCTCGGCCCCACGGAAAGGTAGCGTGGGGGCATCAGAGGAGGTGGGGGAGGCGTTTGCCAGGGCGGTGTTCATGGCTTGATTCTGTAAAAGCACAGAGAGCCCCGCCTGGTAGGCAAGGTTCACTTTCCTGGGAGAACGGCCACTCTTTTTTTTTTTTTTTAATGAAAATTACCAGCCCTGGGACTGGGAGGATAAACGTGAGAATGTGTAGCCAGCGCATGCTGCAGTTTTGTTTTTTATTTCTTTTATTAATGTCATTTCTACGCCGCCTTTCTTCCCAATGGGGGCACAAAGCGGCTGGCATCGTTCTCTCCATTTTATCTTCGCAACAACCTTGTGAGGTAGGTTAGCTTGAGAGCGTGTGACTGGCCCAAGGTCACCCAGCAAGCTTCCATGGCACGAGCAGGGATTTGAAGCCGGGTTGCAGAAACTTAAGGAGTTACTTGTTGAGAGGTCCAGCCCTGTGGTGGGGGGAGGCGTGGGAGGGGGAGTCTGCACAGTTCCTTTCTGCTTTCCAGGACAACCAAAGCAGAACAAAACATGCAAATTAGCAAAACTAAAGTGACAGACTAAGCGTTGCAAAATAAGCAGGCCCGCGGAATAGCACCTCACACACACACACACAGACACTGCCTTCAGTGCTGGGGGCCCTGGGCTCAGCATTGGGAGAGGTCTGTCGAAGCCCGTGGTTGAAATGACCTGTGGGTTTTCTGCCATTTCTTGGGCCGATTCTGTCTTAAACCATCAGAGCACAAGTCAAGGATGCAGATGGTGGACAGAAAGCGGAGGGGGTAGAACGGGGGGGGGGGCTTTGTGGACGGAAGACAGTCTCCCGTGGGGCTCCTCTCTTGACATCCAGTTGCAGAACGTTTGCATGGGGGCGTTGGCAGCGGAGCAGGTGGGAAACCGTGGGAGCGCCAGGTGGAATGCCCGAGCAGACCCAGGGGAGGCAGGCTTGGTTGCAGGCCAAGGCCTGAGTGGAGAAGGGCTGGGCTGAGGATGCAGGCAGGCAACTTGTCAGGCTGAGGGGGAAGCAGGGAGGTGACACCGGCTGGCACCAAGTCTGGCTGCTGCTGCTGCTGCCCTTTAACTCATCAGGAAAGTTCCCACTCGGCTGCTAGTGCCAGCGGCAATGATGGGCACACGAGCTCGCCTGTTGCCACCTCCCACACCCCGTGGGCGGAGGCGACAGGTGAGCCTGCCCCGCCACCATTGGGAGCCAGATCCATGCTAGGCTCACTTGGCTCTGGGGCCATTTTAACACTCCGGTCTGGCCCAGGCAGGCAGCAGCTCTGGCTAGGCCAGGCCCAGGAACTGGTGAGGTGCCAGGGGAGTGGCGATGGGTGAGAGCACAAAATCCCTTTTTCTTCCTGCCCACTCCCATCTGTGGCTCACCACCACTGGGGGCCCCCAGTGCACAGGCCAGAAGACTCCTCTGGCACGCCGTGGCCTGTGGGGAACCCGGCGTGCCCAGCGGGATCAGGTGGGCTGGGTGTGGGAGCCCTGCAGCAAGGCCCCCCATCTTTCCCGTGGCGCCTTCCTTTCCTCAGGCGCATCAGGAACATCCCCTTGCACAGCCAGGCTCTGACTGCCGTTCCTCTCGGGTCAGCCAGACTGGTGGACCAGCTCGAAGACCGCATCCTCAGCCATGAGAAGACGACGGCTGCCCTGGTGGAGCACGCCTTCCGGATCAAGGAGGACATCGTGTCCACGCTGCACAGGATGCAGAACAAAGGGGGAGGGGACCGCCTGGCCCGGCAGCTCCTGGAAGAGCACATCCGCAACATCACCGCCATCGTCCGGCAGCTGAACCGGGACATCGAGGTCAGTGGGGCAGGGCTCCTTGGCAGGGGAAGCTGCGTGGCCGAATTCGGGGCATCTACTCCTCTCCTCTTTCCACGCTAAGAAGAAAATATTGGGCAAAGTGTTGGCAGTAGGGTTGCCAGGTCTCTCTTCGCCACCGGCGGGAGGTTTTTGGGGCGGAGCCTGAGGAGGACGGGGTTTGGGGAGGGGAGGGACTTCAATGCCATAGAGTCCAATGGCCAAAGCGGCTATTTTCTCCAGGGGAACTGATCTCTATCGGCTGGAGATCGGTTGTAATAGCAGGAGATCTCCAGCTAGTACCTGGAGGTTCAATCTAAGAGAATTAAACTTATGCTGAACAAACACTGGTTTAGAAAACAACAGCACAGGGCTCAATGTCTCTATATCTTTTGTATTCAAATCAACATGGAAATCATAAGAAACATGAATAGTCTTGTATATTCAGACAATATAGTACTACACACTGTACACACCTGGTTTATTGTAGTACTGTATTATCTGATTATACAAGACTATTCATGTTTCTTATGATTTCCATGTTGATTTGAATACAAAAGATATAGAGACATTGAGTCCTGTGCTGTTGTTTTCTAAACCAGTACCTGGAGGTTGGCAACTCTAGTTGGCGGGGCTGTTGGAGAGCTGGCTAGCACCGCATGTGTAAGATCGCACATGTACCTGAGGTGTTAATTGATCTGGAGAAACTGCTACCTCTATTAAGGTGCCCTAAGCTGTACATTATCTTTTTAAAGCAAAATTAGTACGACACCTGAATCACAGAATCCCTACTCTGCTTTTCTTTCTTCCTAATCTCTGTGTGTTTTAGCTTCTATGAATTCTTAGCATCAAAAACATGTACTCCGAATAAGACTCGTTTCGAAGTGGAGGCATTTTTTCCTGAATGCCTTTAAATAACCAGCTGCATCCCAGCCTCTGATGTCGCTGGGAGGGAAAGGAGCCTGGGAGGCTTCCTCTTCTTTTTTGAACCTTCTGCCGGGCCCCGGTTTTCTTCCTTGAAAGGACCTTCTAGGCCAGACACCACAGCTAGGCAGGTTACGTGGGACAGTCATGTCCGATGAAATAGTAGAGGTTCTATTGACCATGTCATTAGTCTGACTACCCGTTCTAAACTGATGTCCAGTGAGATTATTTATTTATTTAAAACATTTACAAGCCTCCTTTTTTCCCTATGGAACAAGGTAGCTTACACATAAAATAAAATACGAAAACAAAAATTTGAAATCACAATCGAGGACTGCTTTAATCAAATGCAGTCCTGAATAAAACCGTCTTTAGCCGCCTCCTGAAGATTGAAAGCGAGGGAACCAGGCGCACCTCCCTGGGGAGAGTGTTCCACAGTCGTGGGGCTCACCAGTGTTGCGGGAAAACGGAGGTTCGCGGAGGAGAGAGACCCGAGACCGTTAGTCGAGAAAACAGTTTTATTACAGCTGTGACCCAGCCTGCAGTTGACAAGCAGAAAGACTGAGCCCCGATTGTACTGGGGAATGAACTTTTATCCCAATTCCAGGCTAAGACATGACACGTCACCATTTGGTGCTTATCTAGTAGTTTCACAGAGTCAGGAGCACAAGAGCATAGTAGTTCCATCCAGTCCCCGTTATCATTTACCATGACTTTCCCCCCACTGACTCAACACACAGAGCTGTCTTGTACTGCAGCAGACTTCTTCCCTTGCTGTCTCAGTACATTCACAGAGAAGGAGAAAAGGTTATCAAGAACAATTAAATCAAAACACTTAAGTGGATCCTCCACATTCAGAGGAAGTCTACCTTGCTGTCTCACCAGAAAGGCCCTCACTTATACGCCCACCCCATGAGCTTCTTGGATTGATGGGACAGTTAGGAGGGCCTCTGCCTGTAATCTTAATTCCTGGGCAGGAACAAGTTTCCAGCGGCCTCTTGTGTACACAAGAAATAGTTTTTGGAAATCTGGCCCTGCTGCTTTTTCTTATACACAATAATAGAAAATAAAGAGTCGGATTCAGACCTTGCCTTGATGAATCTTTTTGTTTATTGATTGTAGGTTCTGCAGGAACAGATACGAGTCAGGGATAACCTAAGCTACGGCACAAATTCAACCTTGAAGAGCCTGGAGATGCGCCAGTTGTCTGGCCTGGGCGACCTCAGGGGCCGCGTTGCAAGGTAGGCCCTTATGGGGATTTATTTATCGGAGAGAGTCTTTGCTCTGAGCTGACCTGAGTGGGATGGTCAAATGCAGGCTTAAATCCAGGTCTCATAGGGTTGCCACCTCTGGATTGGGAAAGTCCTGGAGATTTGGGGGGGAGGGCAGGGTTTGGGGAGGGGAGGGACCATGGAGTCCACCTTCCAAGGCAGCCATTTTCTCCAGCGGAACTAACCTCTGTAGTCTAGAGATCAGCTGAAATTCCAGGAATAGCTCCCAGTCATAGTCTGACTACTCAAGCAGCTCTGTTTCGTCCACTTTTAATCGTTCTCCCGAGAAACAGGAAAGAGAAAATTGAAGTAGTTCTGATGTTTGGGGTCAGGACACAACCCCACTGCAGGCCGCAGCCCACCGCTTGGTGATCACGAGTCAAAATGGGATGTTTGGATGGGCAATTTACTGTTCCTTTGTTCTCCCCACACACACAAAAGCAAAAATAACAAGCAAATGATGAAACTGCTTCATTGCATAAATCCGTCGGGTCTTAGAAAAACACGATGCTCTTGAAAAGTTGTTTGCTTTGCCTGTAGGTGGTTTACTGGTTGAGAAATTGTAGGTGTAATTGTACCGCCGTTCAAAGATTCATGAAAGAAATCTCATGAGTCACAAAAAGGACACCACCACTCTTTGGAGACAGAACCGGGGTTTCTTGCAGCATGACCCCTGGCTCCTCTTGATAATATTTTCTTTGGAAAAAAAAAACCCCAAATACCATAATTGTCCAAAAAACACACGCTGGGGGCCCCCCTGAGCTGCCCATACTCCAGACTATCTCGCGTCACCCGCTTTCACATCTCTGTCGTATATGTAATCTGGGCAATTTTTCAAGACTGCAGCTTAGTTTAACCATCAATTAGATTAAATTAGATTACTCATGGCGTTTGCATAATGCACACATAGGGGTGTCAAGTGCCCCCGGCCACCGGCGGGGGATGAGGGGGTAGGGTTGCCAGATCCAGGTTGGAAAACTCCTAGAAATTTGGGGGTGGAGGGCGAGGGTGGGGGACAAGGACGTCAGTGGGGTGCAAGGCCATAGAGGAGGGATCGCCGCCCGCCAGAGCTCAGTGCCAGCTGCCTCGGCAGATCACGGTGACCTTCTCCCAGATCAACGGAACGGTGTGTTCAGGAATGTCATGTTGTTCTGGGGCCCGGTAGGGCTCTTTTTGCGTCAAACATGTTTTTCATTTTGCCGTGCCCTCCGACTGCACAGTGCGGGGTGTGTTGTTTCAGCAAGCAAGCGCACACAGCTCTGGCACTCTCTCCCTCGATGTGGGGATGGCTCTGAAGCGTCAGCGACAAAAGCGGCTTTTCAGCAACGGAGGAAAATAAACCCTCTGGGATCTGGAAGGCAGCAAAGCCTGCAGCGCCATTGTGATACGGTTCCTTTTAAACTCTGCCGGCTTCTCAAGACAATATGTGCTAGCAAGCCAACCCTGTTGGTGTTAAGGGCCAGTTCTTCCTATTTCCCTTTTTGTCTTTAATTCAAAAGCAGATTGTTGTGATGATTGCCAAGCAAACGATTCTTTTATCTAAGAAGAAGACAGAAACTGGACAAAACCACTCTAGCCAGGAATGCATTTCAAATATATTTGTGTAACATGCAATATTTCTGCTAGCTGTTATGAGCAGAACAGGCAGTCTCTTAAGTCTGACTCTGTAAATACAGGTTATGGCTGGGAGTTAAGTCAGGGTGGATGTGGCCAGAGCCGGGATGAGAGACCTGCTGGGACCTTAAAGCCCCGCAACTGTTGATTCCGGCATCGGCTTCCAGAGGCTTGAGCCCCAAATAAAATGCCTCGTGTTTATTGTTACAGCCACAAGCAAACACAGTGACCCTGCTGAAGTAACAAATGACAGCTCAAACTACTCACTGGCCTGATCGAGGTATTGTAATACTGTGAAAAATTAGGTTAGTTATTTTGAGAAGCGAGCTCTTATAACTAACAAGCAATCCTCATTTTCTCTCGAAAAGGTCATTATTTTCAAACATGCCACCTTGAATGTGGCAGTAATCTAAAACCGATCTAGTTTCAAATGAGCCTTTGCCAAATAATGTATATGTTGAGCCTTCTGAAATCCTTTAGGGTAGGAGAATTTTATTTCCCTTTGCTGAAATCTTCAACTAACCGCATGCCTTGAGCACAGATTTGTGTGTGGGCTAAGTCATTTATTGGAAATCTCTGTAGGGGAGGGGAAGAAACATTTCTTTTTATGTAAGAGCCCGATCTGTTCTTAAGTGCTGCATGAATGAATGTGTGTGTGTACATGTGTTTGTTAATGACTGAGTGAGAGTACCACCAAGAACTGATCTCCAGACAGCATTCTCAAAGGAGCTACCAGAAGTTGGAAAAGATGATCCTGCAGCTACCTGCTCAGAAAAGGCACAGGTGTGGATGGGTGTGGGGGGATGGGATTCAGCTAGAAAGACAGAAGCAGGGGATGAGAGCAGGAAGCCGGCTGGAAGGGATGCTCTGGAAGGGGGTGGAGGCGAAGGATCTCTCTCTCCCTGAGGATCTCTCATGACACCCCCTTAAAATGACATGTCGATCATTTCCAAGGCATGCAAGCCTTCCCCACCACTGAGCTGGCCAGTCCACTGATCTTCCTCCTGCAGATGTCTCTTGGGCACCCGTGCTGCCTTCTCTCCCATCTTTTCCTCCCCGACTATCTCTGCCTGCCTGCCTCTCCATCTTTTCCACCAGATCCCCTCTCTTCCCTGAGGCAGGCCTGGTTGCCATGGAGGCCTCAAGACCTCGCTGATAAACTAGGGGCTGCTAGAAATTCCAGCTCAGACGGGGAGCCTTGCGTCCACAGTGTGGAATCCCATTCTGTGTGGTTTCTGTTTGTTGGTGAACCAGCGTGGTGTAGTGGTTAAGAGCGGTGGTCTGGAGCGGTGGACTCTGATCTGGAGAAGCGGGTTTGATTTCCCACTCCTCCACATGAGCGGCGGAGGCTCATCTGGGGAACTGGATTCATTTCCCCACTCCTACACACGAAGCCTGCTGGGTGACCTTGGGCTAGTCACACACTCTCAGCCCCACCTCCCTCACAGGAGAGGGGAAGGGAAGGTGATTGTAAGCTGGTTCGAGTCTCCCTTAAGTGGTAGAGAAAGTCGGAATATAAAAACCAACTCTTTTTCTTCTTCTTCTGAACAGCAGTTCATCTCCAGTACCCTCCTTGCCCCGGCTGCAGGCAACAGCATGCTTACTCAGTAGTAAACACCCCCCATCACCATCATCCATGCAAGTCCAGGGTATTTGGTAACTTCCATGTGCGTTGATTAGTTCCCACCACCTCCTGAGTGGTAACAGACTGCAAAAAATTTATACACAATTAGATAATGTAGGAGTTGTTGATGATATTGGATGGGAGGGGTGTTGTACTGAAAGCCAGATTTTTGTGGCACACTGCAGTGGAGGAAATGGCTCTCCTCCAGATCCTAACAGTAATCCCTGCCTGTGATTCTTGAACAGGTGTGATGCTGGGCTAGCCAGGCTGTCTGCGGAACACAAGGTGACCTACGAACGACTTCAGAATCTCAGCAAAGACCAACAAGCGTCCAAACTGATCTTGGAGTCTAAAATCAAAGAAACAGAAATACAGGTAAGATATGAAGAAGAAGGGAAAGGATGGGTCTCCCATCACTTTCAGCTACCGGGGCAAATGGGTCTCCTTTTGATTTCTGAAGGGATCTGAAACATCATAAGTAGTTGCTAAACAGCTGCAGGTATTGGGGAGAGCCTGCACCATCTGCAGAGGTGCCAGCGTGGATTTCGGTCAAGCTGTGTTGCATGGGTGGGAGTTCCTCCCATCGTTCCCCACAAGCCCTTTGAGGTGCTACAGAAACCTCCCAAGCTCCTTGGGCCAAGAAGGGGCTGGGTGGGCCAGAAGAAGCAGCCTGGCTCCTGCCTCTCTGTTCTGCTCATGGAGGCACTCCTCCCCCAGTCTTTCAGCACCAAACTCAAGAGCAGCAGGATACAGCCCAGTATCTCTTAGGCCATGTTTACACTACAGATAGGTATAAACCAGTTTGAAGGCATTCCCTTTCCCCAGGGAGCTCTGGGAACTGCAGTTCTTTGGGGGGAGGTGGGGAGAGGGATCTCGAGGAGAGAATCCTAAAGCATCTTTGCCAAGCTCAGGTTCCTTTGGGGGGAAGCCATGACAGATAAAATGGTATGGAACCAGAGCAAGTTGAGGTATACATTAGCTTTCTCTGCATTGAATTTATTAGGGCCAAAGCAGACATTAGCAGAAACACGGAGCTGCTGCCTTGTATCTGTTTGTTGTCCTGTACAAACAACGTGTGATGTAATCTTGGCCGGTGCATCTCCTTGACCCTCTTCAATAACTGACTGCCCTGTTGCCTGATGGCAGTCATCTCCTTGTGGCCTTCTTACACCGTGCAACTGTGAGAAGAAGGTGGACAAAATTACTGGAACGAGGATATATTTGTTTCATCCGAAGAGGCTGGCTGGGTCAGATCACGGGTCCACGGGGGCCTGGCATCCTGCTTCTTCCTGTGGCCAGCCACATGCGTGCAGGGCAAGGCAGACTGAGGTGGGCGGGAGCAGTCCAAGCTGAGTCCCAACCCTGCTGGCAGAGCTGCTGCGACCACTCCGAAGAAGCTGGTGGAATCTGGACCAAGCAGCCCCCGTGGCTTTGCCAGCGGTGCCTGGACTCAAGGTGACTGGCTCCAGGCTTCCGGTGGCCTCCCGAGAATTTTCTCAGTAAGCAACAGGTCTGTAACAGTGCCGGGCCTGAGCCCCTAAATACTGGCTGAAATGTCTCGGGGATGCTTTCTGTCTTTTGTGGCCCTCCTGGGTGTGGAAGGAGGCTGGTGCTGGCTCGCCTGCCCGACCAAGGCCCACTCACAATCTGGAGATGCATCGGCAAAGAAAGTCACACAGCAAAATGTGCTAAGTCATCATCCCCCGGCATTACTCAGCGAGACTGTGTGCCAGTGATTCACAATGGAAAAGGGATCCCATGACATTCTGAACATCTGCATTTAGACAGCTGTGAGGGTTTTTTTGGGGGGGAGAAACGAGTCATAGTTCTAGTGGGTCATGTTTACCATTCTGAAAACATGGAAATATTTAACCCAAAGCCATTTCCGTATCTATTGGATGCTGCATAATTCCAGATTTAGACACAGTTCTGGTGAGCTTCGTTGTTGTCTGTTCTATTAATAACTTGATCCTAAACATAGGCATGCTTCAGCTTCCCGTGGAGAAAGGTAGGGACTGAGAGAGATGTAGTTGTGTTTAACTGGAATTAATTGTCAGAGCCAACTCTGGTCCCCGAATGTGATTAACAAAGGGAACTTTGACTCTCAAAAGATTATACCCCAAAAATCTGGTTGGTCGCTAAGGTGCTACCGGACCTGAATTCAGCTGTCCTACCGCAGACCAACAGGGCTGCCCTCTGAAGTATGACTAACTTTCCCTTGAGTAGGAAGCCAAGACCCAGGGGCCACAGCTCAGGGGCACAGAAACAGTTTTGCACGCAGAAGACCCCAGATGAGGTCTTCAGCACTTCCATTTAGAAGAGAAGCAGGGCTGGGAAAGATCTCTTGGGGAGCTGCCGCATTTCCAGTTAAACAGTACGTGCACCAGTGGTCTGTCTCACTAGAAAGCAGCTTTCCTCTCCAGCTGAGGGGGTGTGGGGGTTTCCCCTTCCCACAGTCAGGATTGTAATTCTTATTGGGCCAAGAAGAACACCCAAGAATGCAGACAAACTCCTTGCAAGGAGTTAGTTCTTGGAGAAAGGCAGGAGCTCTTGAACCTGGCCCCCAGAGTAGGGAAAGATCTTGACTTGGAGTTCCAGACAGGCCCAAAGGAGCTCATTTCCCAGTTTTTGTCAGTTTCCATCAATTCCAGAGAGATTTGGAAAGCAGCAGTTGGTCCAGGTGAGGAGGCAACCAGCTCTCTCGATTTCCCTTTCAGATTTCTCACCTTTTGAGCAGAGTAGAGCAGTCCATCATGCAGCAAGAAGCCAAGCTGAAGCTCACCTACAAAGAGAACAACCAACAGCTCCACCTTCTGGACACAAAGTGAGTAATGCCTCATTTAAAACCCGGCAACCCTCTTCCGTCTAGAGGGCTAGCTAGTATGGCTTGGTGTGGGTATTTGCATTGTTTTCTAATTCTGTAATGCACTTTGAGTCTCAATGAGAAAGGTGGACTATCGGTGAAATAAATACATAAGAATGATTTAGTTTGCAAAATGCAGTTGTCTAGGTTTGTGAAATGTTTAGAACATAAGAGCGTAAGAAAAGCCCTGCTGGATCAGACGAAGGCCCATCAAGTCCAGCAGTCTGTTCACACAGTGGCCAACTAGGTGCCTCTAGGTGCTATAACTGTTTGCTATGACTGTTATCGCAGCCGACTTATGGTGACCCCGAGGGTTTTTCAAGGCAAGTGATTAAACAGAAGTGGCTTGCCATTTCCTGCCTCTGCGTAGCAACCCTTGAATTCCTCGGAGGTCTCCCATCCAAGTACTAACCAGGGCCAACCCTGCTTAGCTTCCGAGATCTTATGAGATTGAACTAGCCTGGGCCATCCAGGTCAGGGAACACTCTATACTAACAAAGTCCATAACTGGGGATATTGCCCTCCACCCCCACCCACCCCCCAAAAAAGAACTCAGACTAGAACAAAGTACATTTGAATTTTTGCAAGAAAACTGAGGTCACATTAGGATAATTTGCTAGAGTTTCCTTTAGTCCAAATGTCTTTCACCTCTATCCAAATACACTGAGACCAGCTTTAAACCTATTTTCAAACATGTCAGATTGCTTTTACTCTTCTTAGATTGCAGGACACCATTGATCACCTCAGTAACCAGATCTCATCCAATCGGAGCTCGATGGAGCAAGAGCAGGAGAGGATTGAGAAAGATTTCCAGGAGAAGATCGATCAGCTGTCCTTGGCCGTTAAAGAAAAAAGTGTTGGTTTCAGCATTTAACTGCACAGAATATCTCTTGAGTGAAAAGGGGCCTCCATCCACCAAGTTGTGCCCGGCCCCTGTCACACTGTGCTGGCTCCACCGAAACTAATAGAGGCCTTGGAGCAATTGTGTTGGTGGATTTCTTCTGTTGTTTACGAATGTTGCACCCTGTTTTGGAAACTGTGCACCCTTGAGTGTTCTGTTGCAATGGCCATGTGTGGATGGCAGCCGCTCAGGCCTGGCCTGGCCAGTTTTGGTCTGGGCGTTTTTCAAGGGCCACCTGCTTCCATATCCACCTGCCCATCAACTGAAGCCATCTCCATTGGCCTGTTGGGGTGCCCCCTGCCTTCTGAAGTGAGGGGAGGGGCCAGTAACATCTTCACCTCGTGCCAAAAGCGGGGTTGGCATCAGACCAAGAGCTGTGGAGAGATTGTTCCGGATCTGAAGCTGCTTGGTTGTAGCCCCCACCCAATCCCCCCAGCTTTGGAACAGCCTCTCCACAGTTCTTGGTCTGATGCCAGATCTGATTCTGTCCCCAGGCGAAGATGGTTCTTCACATCCAGGCCTGTCAGACAGTTCCTTGTTTGTCTTCCTTCCGTAATTTATTGACTTTACCTTGATTCTCCACTGGTGCTGAGGGTGGGATTAAAAGAAAGAAAGAAATGACCACACTGCTGTTTTTAAGTGAATTGGGTTTTCTAAAAAAACATGTTTTAATGGTGGTGTGTGTGGGAGTTTTGTCTCTTGTCTAGGCCTCAGGTTCACCTCCAGTTAAAGGATCTCCGGTCAGTGGTCTGTTGAAGACCATTCTCTGCCTGAGGAGGCAACCCTCGCCCCATCAGAGTAGACAGTTCTGAGCTAGATGACAAAGGGGAGCTTTGACTCCTGAAAACTCATGCCCTGAAAATCTTATGGGAATTTCATTCTCCCTTCCTCCATTCTCTTACAACAACCGCCTTGTGAGGCGGGCCAGGCTGAAAGTTTGTGATGGGTCCCAGGTCACCCAGAGAGCTTCCATGGTAGAAGCAGGGATTCAAACCTGGGTCCCCCAGGGCCCTAGTCCAACACTCTGTCCAGTACCCCACACTGGCTCTCCAGCTCTGCTTCCTGAGGGACTTTGCATAACCGTGAAGCCTGGGCCAGACTGTCTGACTACAGGCCTCATATTTTTTGCTCCCAGGAAAGGGACGACAGAGCCCTCCAGCTGCAGTTCAGTGAGATCCACGGGAAACTGGATAAAATGGAAGATGTGCAAAAAATGGCAGCAGAAGAACCGGCAGCGAAGCAGGTGGAGGAACGGCTCAACATGCAGCTGAGCAAACTCCAGGCGGACGTCAGTGAAGATATCAAAGAAGTGAAGGCTGAAGTGAATGCAGGTGAGAAGGCCGTCCCGGAGAGTCGGGTGACGCCCGGGTTGGCAACTTGGGCTGCTGGAGGGGCTGCGGAATAGTAGGCCGGCTCCCTCCCCCTTTCCCAAATGGAACGCCTGGCACGCCTCATGGCTGCAACCATCCACGCTCTCCTCTCCTCGCTGGCTTATTTGTTTATTTTTTGTTTACTTCATTTATATCCCCCCTCAAGGTGGCTTACAGAATTCTCCTCCATTTTATCTTCACAACAACCCTGTGAGGGAGGTTAGACAGACAGTATGTGAACAGCTCAGGGGGCCCTGATCAGGTGGAAAGGCAGCATAAAAATATTTTAAATGAATAAATTTATACAGTGTCAACTCTAGTCCAGGAAATGCTTGAAACGGAACCCGTATGGGACAAGGGAATTGCTTCCCCCTCCAAGCTGGCTCTCTGCCTCCGTTTGGGGACAGAGTGGGACAATAAGAAGATCCTAAACATGTGGGGAGGAGGTTGCTCCTCGGCATCTGCTTAGTTCCTTCTTTGCTTAAGGTTTATTTCTGGTGCTGCAACTTTTTTATTGCCTTTGAAAATTATGGCATTAAAATCATGCTCAGAGTTGTGCAGTTTGCACTCTTAGTACCCCCTTTCTGGTAAGAAAGAAACACCAACTAACAAAGAGCCTTACCTTTAATAGGGAAGAGCTTCACATGAGTAGAACACCATCTTGTCGTTTTCCCAAAAGGCGTTCTAAAAGTTAATTTTCGTTCTTCCTGGGTCTAGGATTTGCCGCCATCTACGAGAGCATTGGATCCTTGCGGCAGGTTCTTGAAACGAAAATGAAGCTGGATAAGGAAGAACTACAGAAGCAGATTCAGCAGATCAAGTAAGAGACCCAACCGCCGATCCCGGCTTCGAGCCCTAGATCCCAGCGGATGGAGCTGAAGGCGAGTGAAGTTGGAGTCTCCCTGTACCTGCCTTCAGGTGAGGGTGTCCATTCAGTGTCTGGACCAAGTGAGATGCCTCCGTTGCACGGAGCTGTACAGTTACTGTAGATAGTCCAACCAAGGCTTTGTGAGTGAAATGAATCCCATTCACCAGAAGACCTGTGGGAATCACTGCCATATGACTCTGGTTTGAAGCGCCGTTGACTTCAGAAGTATTACCTCAGACGAAATAGGCCAGGGGTTTGCGCAGAGGCCTTGAAACACTGTGGCCTGAGCATGTGGAAAGAGGCACCGTCGGCTACACTGCTGAAACGGAATTTCCAATTTGGATCAGTTCGGTCCCACTGACCACAACTGAGATGGAACTGGTTTGAATATGTACACTTCAACAAAATTAGTTTCGGCACCAGGACGAAAGAAAGGGTGCTGATCTGAATCTCATCGGAATCAGCCACCAAACCCTGTTGTTTGCTGGGATGCGTCCAGCCCAGATCTTTGCGGGGGAGAAAGCCCACCCTCCTCTGTGCATTCGGTTCATCCTTTGGTTTTATTTCTGGGCTTGTCTCTGCAGGGGCGCGCTCTTTTTTCCAAGCTGCAACAGTCGCCAAACTGGGGAAAGGGACAAGCAGAACCACCAGCCGGCCCCAGATGAAACTGGTAGCCAAAGCAGATTGACTCAAAAGGAAGCCTCCTGGCCTGCCCTTGAAGGCGGGTGGATGGAAGGCAGACTGGAGTCTGCGCCAACAGCAGACCAGCTTGCTCCCTGTCCAGCTGCTTACTCAGAAGTAATCCCTCTGTTGCCCTTTGCATGTGTGCCTTCCGTATTTGCAGGAGAAGGGGGATTGGAGTGGGCCTACCGCCTGCACCCCAGGAGAAACCTGCTGGCAGGGACCCCGCCATAGCGCAGGGGGGGTGCCCAAGCCATGCTTCTCACCTACGTCAATACCAAGAGTATTAAAAAAGGCAATGGTTCAATCTCTGAGGGATGGGTTGCTACAGAGTTGAGTGTTTCCTCTGCAGATGTACTCTCTATCACTTAAGTGTAGGGTTGCCAACCTCCAGGTGGGGCCTGGAGATCTGGAATGACAGCTGATCTCCAGAACTCCCCCTGCAGAAAATGGCTGCTTTGGAGGGTGGACTCTGTGGCATCATATCCCTGCTGAGCTCTTTCCCCTCCCTAAATCTCCTTGAATTTCCCAGCCTGGAATTGGCAACCCTTCCTGGGAACCAGAAGGAGGAGCCCTGCTTTTAGCACTTCTGACTCTGCATAACAGGCCTCTGCTCCAGGGACTGCCAAAGGGCAGTGCCCAAGGGACTCCTCGCCCCTTCGCTTAGAACGACAAACCGTTTTCAACCTTGTGTCTCCCAAAGCAAATGCATAATGAGGGCAGATAACGTAACTGATGTTTTCAGACTGCCGTGTGCAGAGGGCTCAGGGTGAGTTGTGGGGTTATCAGATAACAAGAGGACGACGGCTCCAGATTTGGCTGGTTCTGTTTCGCCCCGCCTTGTTTTCTGGGCTCCTGCCAGAGTTGGCCCCTTCTTGCAGGCTCTTCCCTCTGCTGTTCCCTCCCCCAGCCCCCTGCTTCTACGTCCTTCCTCCCACCCCGCTTCCCTTGCCTCTGCTCTCCTAGGCTCCAGGTCCATCTTGGGAAATTTGCCCTCCCCTCTGTGATAGTCGGACGTCTCAGCCCATCAGGGCCAGAAGCTTCTCAACTATTGCCACAAAATGCCCTGGATGGTGAAAATATTCTTACAAGAGTCTGTGTTAAGAGGCAGAGGTTCCCCTGTCCCAAAAGCTCCACAGTCTCAGGTACTCCTCAAGCCCCCCCTTCCAATCTCAGGGCCTCCCCCCACCACCACCAAGAGAGTTCCTGCACCGATACTCCCCAGGACTATAACCCTGGCACCTTACAATCTGTGTGAATATCCATGATCAGCTATGACTGGGGGAACTGGGGCTTGGATGGCGAGTCAGCCGGGGCTTCAGAGGAAAGGAAGGACCCGCTCTTGAAGGTGATTGGGTTTTTTAAAGAGCAGAGGCATCATTCTTTCCACGGGAATCAAGAGGACTCAAAAGTGTGGACAGGACCCGAGTATTTTTTTTTTCGGGGCAGCAAGTGGAGATGTACAGACATTTTCACAATCAGGCATCTTGACAGGACGATGCCCTTCTTTCCTTTCACAGATCACTTTCTCTCCGTGCATGTGTGTGTGATCAGGACAGGATTCTGTTTTGCAACGTTATATGACGTCACTGGATATTTTACAACATTTCCTTCTGAGACGGTGGAGGAGGCCGGGCCAGCACGTACGTGAGCAGGGTGGGCCAGGGCTGTCGCAGTTGGGAAGGGGGACACGCGGGGGGTCCGTTTCCCTGGTTTCCTGAGCCCCTCCCATGAAGATTCCGCATTCTTTTTTGTTTTTGCCTTTAAGTCTCCAACTGTGCAACCCTGTGTAGAAGTAATCAGTCGAAACCCAGCAATGACTTTGCATGTCTTATGTGGGCTGGAGCCTGCTTATGCAGGGATCCCCTCTCCCAAGGGTCAAGCCCTTTGGTTTCTAGAGAGAGCTAGGAAGCACAGGTACCAAGGAGGAAAACTGTATAGCAGGTCAGCCAGAGAGAAACTGACTAGTGCCAAATGGGGTGGCCAAACAGCCCTGGCACAAGCGGAACCATGCTGGTATTGCCACAAGGTTTGCCCAGCTCATACCCAGACAACAATAGTATCTGGTTACCTGGGACGGAGTGGCCCAGACCCCGGGGCAGTGCCGCCACCCCTTGGCCTCAGCTTGCTCTGGGCCACCCACTGCCCTCTGGGAACCATTCTGGAAAATGAAAGGGACAAACTGCCCTGATTAATGCTGGGCATTCCTTTTCAGGTCACTTTCCTTCCTTTGACCGGCATGAGCCCCTTCCCGTTTCAAGGATTCAAGGTCTTTTTGCCTGCCTGATTTGATTCCGATGGGGCAGCCAGGCCCAGAGAGGTCACGGAGCCCGTGCGCCTCTCTTCCCCACCACCTGGTGCTTCAGAACAGAAGTCACAGGTTCACAGGAAGGGCTGCTGCTGCTTCAAGGGAGAAGGGGGCGGCTCATGACACATCAGAGTCCCACATCGGGGTGGAGGTTCCTAACATTGCCTCTCCGCAACCATCCGCGTTGCCTTTCCTGCAAACCTTGGAGTGACCAGATTCCCCCAGCATAGCCTCCTTGCCCTTGGAAGACCTGCAGCCCTCTAGGGGTACCTGCGGGCCATTCCTGCACCGGAAGATGCAACCAGGGTAGCCCCCTGGAGACCTGCGGGTCAAACCTGAAGCAGGTTGATCCAGTTCCTCTTGGCCAATGCACGTTTCCCGTTAAGGAAAAGAAACATGGTTTCAGAGGATAAATGAAGGGCCATTCTGTGGTTTTGTCTGAAAACCTCTCTGGGGTTTGTGCGTGATGCCCCAGCTGTGGTGTGAGGTTTCTGACGCTAGGTGGTGCCACAGGACCTCTAAACACCCAGGGAAAAAGAGTTTGGAAGTTTCCATGGGACTTCAGTGGCCCTCTTAACTAGAGATGTAAAATTTCTGGGAATTACAAAGGCGACTGGGGGGGCGGGGGGAGAATGTTGGTGGTGGGGCTTTAAAACACTTATTCCACTTCTGGAAAAAATGGCTTCTTTGGAAGGTAGAATGCATGGCGTTACATGGGACTGAAGTCCCTCCCCTCCTTAAACCCCATCCTCCCGGGCTCCACCCTCAAATCTCCAGGTCTTTCCGAACCTAGATTTGGCAACCCTAATTGTAATAGGTTTTCTCATTCCCTCCCCCCAAATGTTCAGTTTCTCTGTTAGAAAAATTAGGGGTGGGGGGAGCCTGGGGAGGTGAAGAAACCTAGGTCCCTTAGTCATTTCTCTGGTATTTTCCACATTGCTAACCAGAACTGAGTACCCAGCTTGCTGGGGTAAAGGGGAGATGACTGGGAAAGGCACTGGCAAACCACCCCACAAACAAAGTCTGCCTAGTAAACATCGGGATGTGATGCCACCCCCATGGGTCAGGAATGACCCAGTGCGTGCACAGGGGACCTTTACCTTTTTTTAACCAGAACAACAGGAGATATTCTGTGGACAGGCTCTTTGCAAGAGCTGAACCTTTCCCCCACCAACGGTGCAGCCTCTCGATTCGCAGTGTTTTGTAACCGTGAAAGAAACCTTGTCAGTTCTGCTTGAGAGTAGAGTACATTTGCTATACAAAAGTATGACATTGGCAGCTAAGTTAGTCCTGTTTACCCAGAGATGACGACGGCAATGAATAAAACTGTCCAGGTACTTCTTAAATGTGATTTTGAGACAAGAAATCTTTTTCTTAGGATCGTGTTCTTGGTTAACTCATAAATATGCAGCCATAAACAGTAGGAAGAGCCCACACGCCTTTTTAAAAAATCATGAAGTTATCATTTCCAGGTATTGCAAGATTGAGAAGAGCGAGAAAACAAAAGGGATAAATAACAGACTATATTTAGAGAGGGAAAGAAATCATGGTTTCCTGTAAAACTGGTTGCAGTCCTGTATGTACAATATGGTAAGTGCTAATAGGCTTCTCCTTTTTTGAATGATGAATAAACCTGCATAGAACTGTACCTTTCATGTCACAATGAGCACGCCGTTCTTTTCCCTGTGTTGCTGAGAAAGCAATTAAGTCCAAATATTGTTGGTGAAAGCTGAAATGGAAGGAGGAGGGAAAACACCCGGGCAGATGATGAAGTGAGAGAATCTTGCTGGGAAGGGCCTTCTCGTCTGCAAGCACGGACTCTCAAAAGGATCTTAAGCAATTATGATCTGTTTCTGTTCATAGGGTTGCCAGTGCCCAGGTGGTAGCTGGAGATCTGGAATTACAAGTGGTCTCCAGGTTACAGGAATTTTTCAAAAACGTAAGACACTGGATTACCCTGGCAGCAGTTGGTGAGGTGTGGAGGCTGGTTCAGATCTCAGCTCATGGACCGGGTCGGTCGACACAGCGCAGTCCAGAGGACCACAGCTTTGCATCAGAGGAAAAGGACCACCAGGGTCATCTAGTCCAACCTCCCTGCACAATGCAGGAAATTCACAATTACCTCCCCACCACACCCCCAGTGACCCCTACTCCATGCCCAGAAGATGGGGGGGGGGACAAGCTCCAAGATCCCTGGCCAATCTGGCCTGAAGGAAAATTGCTTCCTGACCCCAATGTGGCAATTGGCATTTCCCTGGGCGTGTAGGAAAGGGCCACGGAGCCAGACACTGATGCAACCCTTCCTGCCCTCCTGGTGCCAGGCTCAGCGGCAGGCTTCGATCTCCCTCCAAGGAAGACGGCTCCATTCCTGCTGGCACGCTGGCCGGGTCTCTGCTGGAGCCGCTCAGACAGGTCCCCCCCACCAACACCCCCCCCCCAGCCACGCGCGGGCTGGCTGTGCGGATTGTCTGCAGCCAAGCCAAACCTATTTTTTGGCAGCTCTTTCTGCCTTGTAGATTTTGTTTTCTTTTTTACATGTCATTTCAGCTGTGAGATCAACTGAGATTTATTTTTAGTGTAGGTTTGTGATGACCTTCGGTTTTAGTGGCAGATGACTGATGTTTACTAAATGCAGAGGACATCGTTTGCAGAAAGAGGCTAGAGAGCCCTAAGAGACACATCACATTAAAAGAGGAACTTTTGCCTTCGGGTCAATTTGGGGTGTAGAAACCAGACTCTAAAAGTTTCTTTCTTGAAGGGTGATGTAAGTGAGGAAGTTGTGTGAGGAAAACAAAACAGAAGCATTTGCTCTTTGATTTTTTTCAGGCCTGTGTCCAGAATCACGAGCCCGCGCCGAGTTATCCAACAAGGCTTGGTATGCCCATCCTGACACTTCAAAATATTTTCTAGCCCCTCCATGACTGCCCTTCCCAGTCTCCATCTCCTTCTGATTCCTTGGCTGCAGCCTCCCTTTTGGTTGATGGTGGAGCCAAGGAACAGAAAGTCTTGAACAATTTCCTCACTGTCAACCTTAAAGTTGTGTAATTCTCCTGTAGCCATTACTTTTGTCTGCTTGATGTTCAGCTGTAGTCCTGCTGTGGCACTTTCTCTTTTAATTTTCAGCAGTAGTCGTTTGGCAACCCTAAACATAAATAAATGTCCTTAGTCGCCAGCCATCTCGCGAGGGTTAGAAAAGGCGGGTTCTGTGCGCAGGAGGAGCTCGCCTCTGAGGCTTGGAAGGGGGTCCGGCCAGAGGCGGATCTACTATGAAACTAATGAAGCTTAAGCTGCAGGGCCCCTAATCCCGGAGGGGCCCCCTGAAGCCACTTTTTTTAACGAGTGGATTTCTCAACAAAATCGATGGAGTTTTTTAAGTGATAAGCCGATGAGTTGAAGTATTTAATATTGACTTTAGAATATGGTCTAATACCTATTTCACATGGCCTCAAAACGTCTGTCATTGGTCAAATTTCACAATTCTCGGGGGGCTTGCTGTGCTCGAACCCCCAGCTGTAAAGGGCTCACTGAGATCGCCAGAATCTATTCACAGCCTACATTTTGGCAGCTGGATTGTCAGATCCTTCGTTGGTGCACGGCTTAATAGTTCTGTAGTTTTATTTCATCGCTGTATCAGAGGAGCATGCCTATTATTTTGGGTACGGTGGAACACAGGCAGGATAAATGCAGCTGCAGTCGTCTTGTTTGTGGGCTTCCTAGAGGCACCTGGTTGGCCACTGTATGAACAGACTGCTGGACTTGATGGGCCTCCTGGGTCTGAGCAAGCAGGGCCTTTCTGATGTCCTTATGTTCACTGCATGGCCCATTTTCAAGGACCATTTGAGCCTCGAGGTCCTTGCAAGGGTAGCCAAGGCCCTTAGGACCTTGCTGGATGTTGCCCTACTGTTGCCGGTTGTGAAGGGCTGATGGGAATTAATACCCTTGTCAGAAAGACTCGCAGTCTGTTCTCTTAGCAAAAATCAACTTTACTTACTAACATCAGGGAAAGGTAACTTGAGTTTAAAATAATAAATTCCTTACTACATTCTAAGTTTCTATTCCCAGATTCATAGCTGGAAGTTTCTACAGCTTCACATCTTCACATAGCAAGATCTAAAATACAATGGCGGTGGCTTCTTCTTGCTAAACAAAGAAGACGCTCTTAATATGCAAATACTTTTACAACTGTCCTGTTTAACCAATAGCTAGTTGACACATACTGTAGATCACATACACCTTTTGATCTGGTCAGCTTGGTTGCAAGCAACTTAACCCTTGACTGTCTGAAATACAATGAAACTCGCTACCTAAGACCCAACAAGCCCCCCCCCCCCCAATAACAGTTCAAGCTTCAGGGCCCCAAAGACGTAGGCCCGCCACTGGGACCGGGCGTGGGCCGGGCCCGCCTTCCGCCCTAGGACTACAATTCCCGTCAGGCACTGGGGCGCGCCCAGCTCCCTCCTGGCTCGCTGGCTGGCTGGGGCGTGGGAGGCGGGCGTGGGCCGGGGCCTGCCTTCCTCCATAGGACTACAATTCCCGTCAGGCACCGGGGCGTGCGCCGCTCCCTCCTGGCTCGCTGGCGGGCGTGGGCCGGGGCCCGCCTTCGTGCCTAGGACTACAGTTCCCGTCAGGCCCCGGGGCGCGCGCCGCTCCCTCCTGGCTCGCTGGCTGGCTGGGGCGTGGGAGGCGGGCGTGGGCCGGGGCTCGCCTTCGTGCCTAGGACTACCATTCCCGTCAGGCCCCGGGGCGCGCCCCGCTCCCTCCTGGCTGGCTGGGGCGTGGGCCGGGGCCCGCCTTCGTGCCTAGGACTACCGTTCCCGTCAGGCCCCGGGGCGCGCGCCGCTCCCTGCGTGGCGATGCCTGAGGCGGGCGGCTGTGAGGCGTTGGCGGGGGGTGCGGGGCCTGGGCCCCCTCCTCCTCCGCCGCCCCCGCCCCCGCCCCGGCGGCGTCTGTGCGGCTACCTGCAGCGCCTGTCGGGCGTGGGCCCCCTGCGGGGCTTCCGCAGCCGCTGGTTCGTGTTCGAGCCGGGCCGCTGCTCGCTCTACTACTTCAGGGGCCCGCAGGAGGCCCTGCCCCTGGGCCGCCTCGACGTCGCCCGCGCCGCCTTCACCCTCCACGCGGGAGCGGGAGCGGGAGCGGGCGGGGAGGCCGCCCAGGGGGCCGCCGGCGCCCAGCACCACCAGCCCACCGCCTTCGAGGTCCACAGCCCCGGCGGCGCCGTCACCGTCCTCAAGGTGCGCGGCGCCCCCCTGCAAGCAGAGAGCCAGCGCCTCAGGGCCGGGAGCGGGGGGGGGGAGGGGGGAGAAGGCGCCTGCCCCGAGAGACAGCGAGGCTGGTGGGACAGGCTTCCTCGGGAGCGGGTGGGCGGTTTTCAAGAAGAGGCTAGGTGGCCGCCTGTCAGCAAGGCTGGGTCTAGGATGAGAGGGGAGGGCATCTTGGCCATCTTCTGGGCATGGACTACCGGGGGGGGTCACTGGGGGCGTGTGCGATGGGAGGGAGTTGTGCATTCCCTGCGTTGTGCAGGGGGGCTGGACTAGATGACCCCGGGGGGTCCCTTCCGGCTCCATGAGTCTATGGCCATCTGTCAGCAACGCTGATTCTGTGAACTTAGGCAGTTCATGAGAGGGAGGGCATCTTGGCCCTCTTGTGGGCATGGAGTACGGGGGGGTCACTGGGGGTGTGGGGGGGGAGGTAGTTGTGAATGTCCAGGGGGGCTGGACTAGATGACCCCGGGGGGTCCCTTCCAACTCTATGATTCTGTGACCTTAGGCAGGTGATGAGAGGGAGGGGCATCTTGGGCATCTTCTGAGCCCTGGCTCAGTGGTGGAGCCTCTGCTTGGCATGCAGAAGGTCCCTGGTTCAGTCTCCGGCCTCTCCGGTTAAAGCACTGGTTCCCAACCAGGGGTCCCTGGACCCCCAGGGGTCCACGAGAACTAAATTAAGGTCCGCGAAACAAAGTTATAAACCCATAATAAATCAATATTTTCAATTAAAAGTTCTCTATTATAAAAATATAGATTCAAATATTATTCTAAGTTTAATGTTTAACTAACAGTTATGATTAAAGTTTATTTTCAAATTATCGGAATTTTTATTTTGAACCTTGGGGTCCCTGCACCGAACAAAAAAGTCCTAGTGGTCCCTGGTCAAAAAAAGGTTGGGAACCAAGGGACCAGGCAGGTAGGTGATGGGAAAGACCTCCACCTGAGACCCTGGAGAGCCGCTGCCAGTCCGAATAGACAATACGGACTGTGACGGACCAAGGGGGGTCTGATTCAGTAGAAGGCAGCTACATGTGTACATGTATGTGGTGTACAAGTTTGAGGGAAGGGAAACGCCACTCAAAGCCTTTCCGGAGGAAGAGTGCCAAGGAGGAGGGGGGGTTGCTAGGTTGTGCGAAGGGCGGGCGCTCACCATCCTGTCTCTCTGCCAGTGCAGGCACTACAGAGGGAGAGCCGGGGCCCTTATCCATACCCGTGGTGTGCTTTCAGAGGGAGGTGTGGAAAAGGCCCAGTGGTAAGCCAAGCAAGAGCGGTGCCTGAAATGTTTGCATACAACCCTTGTGTGGCAAACAACCCTTGTGTGGCAAACATGCACGTTGTGCATACAACCCTTGTGTGGCAAACATGCACGTTGCACTTCTGGCTTTCCTAGCAGGCTCGGCTGTTACTCAGGCCCTTGGGCAGGGCTCAGCTAGTGACTCCAATGCAAATATTTCTCCTGGGCGCTGATTCTGGCCCTGCCTGCTTCAGAGAGTCTCGGGTGCTTGGTCATGTTTTGGCTTTCCCTTAACCCTTGTGTGGCATCTGGCATTTTGTTCAGTGGGCGTCTGGGGGCTTGAACAGCAGTAAGAGGACGGCGCAAACATGTGCTGCTGCTTGAACGTTTCAGGCCACAGTCCTCTGCGTCCTCCCTTAGGAGAAAGTCTCCTTGAGCTGGGCAGGATTTGGAATGGGGCTACAGAATTTTCTAACAGAGTGGAACAGGCTTCCTCGGGAGGTGGTGAGCTCTCCTTCCCTGGAGGTTTTTAAGAAGAGGTTAGATGGCCATCTGTCAGCAATGCTGACTCTGTGACCTTAGGTGGATCATGGGAGGGAGGGCATCTTGGCCATCTTCTGGGCATGGTGTAGGGGTCACTGGGGTGTGTGTGGGGAGGTAGTTGTGAATTTCCTGCATTGTGCAGGGGGTTGGACTAGATGGCCCTGGTGGTCCCTTCCAACTCTGATTCTATGATTCTGATTTATTGAGGAATGGGCTTTGGTAGGCAGCCCCCACATCTGAGACTGCTCTCTCTTTTGGCTAAAGCGCAGGTCTCCTTTCTGTGATGGAGCGGGCCCACAGGGTTTTGAGGAACTCTGGCCTCTGTCATCCTCACATCTGGCAGATGTAACTCAAGTGACCCAATGGCTGCGCTGCATTGTGTGACTTGGTGGGTGTGGAAAGGGGGGCTCAGAAAGGCTGTTTTAACTTTTAAAAAAGCTTGTTTCTGAGTGTTCAGCCGGACTTTCTGAGCGTGGTCACTTGGGCCTGTATTAAATTTGTGCTGCAGGGCTTTTAATCAGGTGAGGCTGAACTGGAAACAGGAGCTGCAAAGATGACTGCTCTCTCTCTCTCTGGCTTCCCCTTACTCTGCCTCATGTGCTTTTATTTTCCTGTGTTCACTTGCTTATTCACACTTTGCACATGTGTCATGGGGCAATCGCTCATTGTTTGCTCCTGAGCTGCTAGAAGTGGTTCAAGAATGCTCAGTGACATGTGGTTTATTTGGGGAGATCTATCTCCCACTACCCCTGGAACTCTGCAATTTGCATGCCTCTGTGCGGTGCTGGTGGCAGTTTGGTGCTCTGGTGCAATGTGGCTTCTGGCGGTGTTTGTGCGCAGAAAGGGAGCCTCTGGATCCGATTCCTTTGGGCGGCCGCTTGCTTGGGGGCTGAATGTTAGCCTGCAAAACCCTCGTGTTCCTGGAAAGCTGGTGATGTAGACGGCCGCATGATCGTGGCATTGGGGTGGTGCTGACTGGATTTGAAGTGGGAGGTTGTGGAAACCCTCTCTCAAAGTGGCCTCTCTCTCCCCTGCATCTGACTGTTAAGGCCGGGAGTTCATATAACCTGTAGAAAGTGGGACTGACCTTTCAGGGTGAAGGGGGAACGGAGAAGGTACGGGTTGAGAACTGTGTGGAGAAGCAACCTTGTATTTCAGGATTGCCGTTCGAGAGTCAGCTGGTATCAGTGGCAGGCTCCTTCCCAGGAAATGTGTGTGCACATCTGCTTTTGATTTGTTTGAAATACAGCTTGAATACATACCAAACCATGTAAAATAAATACACTTGGCTGTAGAACTGGAACCTGAGGAGAAAGAAATTCCTAAGAGGGGGTTCCTTTTAAGGCAGAATTGCTCAGCATTCCAGAATATCCCAAACTACTTCCAGTTCTCAAAATGTACTTTTTAAACCTTTAAATGTGTATATCATTTTTGCTAGCAGCCATTTTGACATTTATTTGCTTAGCTTGGGAGTATCTGAAGACCCTGAGCGGTTCTCCAAAAGCAAGCCTAGCAGCCACTAATATATGGAAAAGTGGTATTTCTCGTTCCACGGGGCTGCCAGGTCAATGTTGTGGAGACGCATGTCTCGCCCCACTGGCCTGTAATGCTATCACGCTTGCTTGGAAGTAAGCCCATTGAATGCAGTGAGGAGAATTTGGGGCAAAGGTGCGTGAAGTCGGTCTGCTCGCCAAGTAGGGTTTTGTGCACTTGTTTGACAGTTGCCGTCTTGTCGGGCTTTTCTTCCTATTTGAGGAGATGTTTTCTCCTGTAACTGTCAGTGCAGCGTTCTAAGAGCCAAGCAGTGGTCTTCCAAATAGCTCCTTGGCTGAACGCTCACTCAAGAAGAAGGGTTGGTTTTTATATGCCGACTTTTGCTACCGCTTAAGGGAGACTCAAAGCGGCTTACAATCACCCCACAACAGATACCCTGTGAGGTAGGTGGGGCTGAGAGAGTGTGACTAGCCCAAGGTCACCCAGCTGGCTTCATGTGGAGGAGTGGGGAAACCAATCCAGTTCACCAGATTAGCCTCCGCTGCTCATGTGGAGGAGTGGGGAATCACACCCAGTTCTCCAGATCAGAGTCCACTGCTCCAAACCACCGCTCCAAACCACTATACCACGCTGGCTCTCCTATGAATACTCACCCCATAATACGTTTGCCAGCTTTTAAGGTGCTGGGGATGCTTTTGTCTCAGCCCCACTGGCCTTTGTCAGCCACCTGACTTTGCTGTGTAAAGGAAGACAAATTTAACTTCCTGCCCGGGTTGTGGTCGGCCTCTGAAATTTCCTCTTCCTCGATCTTGAGTAATTTTTGGTTACATGTGGCTGCGCAAGTTCCTTAGTATTTCTTGGAAAATGTAAGCCGCATCGTGATGCACGGGTTCCAGAAGAGCCCGAGGGCTATTGTTCTCTCTCTCCATCTCATGCTAGCTCTTAGGGGTTGCCCAGAGAGGACTTCCCCTAGTTCTAAAGATGGTCTTGTAATCTGAATATCAACAATGCTTGCTGCTTATCCCGTGGGCCAAAAGCCGGTCCAGTAGAAGGCACCAGCAACAGCTTGCCAGCATGGAAACAGCACCTTCCTTCATGTCCTGGTCACTCCCGGTCACCCCATTGTACTGGTATCCTGAGTGACAGAGAAAGGTGCTTGCATTCATTTATCCCCGCTTGCTGTTTCAGCCAGGAAACCATGGCGGCAAAGTTATATTCCTTCACTGGGGAGCCCCGATTTTATGGAATTGTCTTCCTTGACAGAGAAGGGGGCCGCTGCTGCTTCTTTTTTTCAACTGTTCAAAAGCATTACGAGACCTTTTAAAAATTCTGCCAGGCATTGGGCAAACGAGTCTGCTGGCTGTTCAAAATGTATTCTAATTGTTTTTGACTATTTATCATTCTCCTTGATATATTGAAGCCCTGCTCAAAAGTGGTTCAATCCTGGAAAAACTGTCCAAAATGGATTTTTAAAAAAATTCACAGTGGGTAGCCGTGTTAGTCTGTCTGCAGTAGTAGAAAAGGGCAAGAGTCCAATAGCACCTTAAAGACTAACAGAAATATTTTCTGGTAGGGTATGAGCTTTTGTGAGCCACAGCTCACTTCTTCAGATACAGCTAGAATTCACATGGATTCACATTCTAACTGTATCTGAAGAAGTGAGCTGTGGCTCACGAAAGCTCATACCCTACCAGAAAATATTTTTGTTGGTCTTTAAGGTGCTACTGGACTCTTGCCCTTTTTAAAAAAATGTTAATCAAAGATCCCAGTATTAAACTATATCTTTTGCCTTGCAATGAATCTGTAGTGCAGACAAAATGCAAACAGAACCAATCATGGGTGTCGCTCCATTTCCATTGTAACACAGCTGAAGGAGAACCTGCCCCGTGCGCATCTGTGGGCCCCTGGCCCCTGTTGGGGTATCTGCTCCATTCCTCTGGAAGCTGCTGTTACTGGTTGATGTGTCTGGCATTCTTGACACATCTCACATGAACACATGAAGCTGCCTTTTACTGAACCAGACCCTCGGTCCATCAAAGTCAGTATTGTCTACTCAGACCGGCAGTGGCTCTCCAGGGTCTCAGGCGGAGGTCTTTCACACCACCTACTTGCCTAGTCCCATTAACTGGAGATGCCAGTGGGGATTGAACCTGGGACCTTCTGCATGCCAAGCAGAGGCTCTGCCACTGAGCCACGGCCCCTCCCCACAGCCCCTCCCCTTCCTCTTTGGCAGCCTTTCCAGCCCTTCTGCTTCTGTGTGCTGCAGGCGGCAACCCACCAGGACATGGCTTACTGGCTGCAGGAGCTTCAACAGAAGAGGTGGGAATACTGCAACGGCCTGGACGCCGCCCAGAGGGACAGCCGGACCTCGCCCACGCCCAGCGACTTCTCCAAGGGGCTCGTTGCCAAAGACAATGCAGGTGACTTCTTCTTTTTTTGCTGTTAAGTCACAGCCAGCTTACAGCAGCCCTGCAGAGCTTTTCGAGGCAAGAGACATTCAGAGGCGGTTTGCTGTTGCCGGCCTCTGCATAGCGACCCTGGGCTTCCTTGGTGGTCTCCCATCCAAGGACTAACCAGGGCTGACCCTGGTGTAGTGGTTAAGAGCGGTGGTTTGGAATGGTGGACTCTGATCTGGAGAACCGGGTTTGATTCCCCACTCCTCCACATAAACAGCGGAGGCTAATCTGGTGAACCGGGTTTGTTACCCGGCTCCTACACACGAAGCCAAATGGGTGACCTTGGACTAGTCACAGCTCTCTCAGCCCCACCTCCCTCACAGGGTGTCTGTTGTGGGGAGGGGATGGGAAGGTGATTGTAAGCCAGTATGATTCTCCCTGAAGTGGTAGAGAAAGTCAGCATATAAAAACCAACTCTTCTTCTTAACTTCCCAGATTTGAAGGGATTGGGCTAGCCTGGGCTATCCACGTGAGGGTACAGGTAACATAAGAACATAAGAAAGAACGTAAGAAAGGCCCTGCTGGATCAGACCAAGTCCAGCAGTCTGTTCACACAGTGGCCAATCAGGTGCCTCTAGGAAGCCACTAACAAGACGAGTGCAGCAGCACCATCCTGCCTGTGTTCCACCGCACCCAAAATAATAGGCATGCTCCTCTGATACTAGAGAGAATAGGTATGCAGCATGACTAGTATCCATTCTAACTAACAACCATGAATACCCCTCTCCTCCAGCTTGCGGTAGCTTGCGCAGGGCGCCCGGGTCTGTTTACTGTGACTCCGTTGCTGACCGCATCACTCTGTTTGTTCTGGACAGTTAAGAAGAGCCACGTCCACCAAGTGTTTCTTCCTCGGGTTCACTTGGTCGTTGCTGAGTAGGTAACTTATTAACTCCCAGTGGCTTCTTTCAGGAGGGTTTCTGATCCCGCTCTGTTCCAGATGCTCAGAGTGGGGTGGAATGCTTCCGCTACTAGGAGGTTGGTTGTCCAGGCAAGACAAGAAGGCGTATTCATGGTAGCACTCCTCTTAATGTTTACAAAGAAGTGGGCCGTGAATGCAAAATACAGCAGAATGTTTTTGAGCGTTGTGTATGGGAACCTTTGTACGATCAACATCCGGCAAATTATTCTGGCTGGAAGCTGCTTTGTGCTTTCTCCTCCTTGGATTTTATGATGGATGTTGTGCGTGTAATCTTTTTTCCCCTTTCCTTTTGGCTTTGTTCCTAGAATTCGTGTGTGTGTGAGGGTGGGTGGTGTTTATGTTGTGATAAAATTAGACTTGCCTCTGCATTACTACAAATATTGAGCAAATTAATTGGCAGCACGGCTTCGTCAAAGGGTCAGGTTGTTTATTTATTTGTTTAAAACATTTATTAGCTGCCGAAGGCTTTCACGGTCAGAATTCATTGGTTCTTGTAGGTTATCCTTAAGTTATCCTTCTTGTAGGACACCTTCAGTGTTACTCCTCTGAAGATGCCTGCCACAGCTGCGGGCGAAACATCAGGAAAGAAAATACCAAGACCACGGTTACACAGCCCAGATAACCTACAAGAACCAATTTATTAGCTGCCTTTCTCCCTTTCGGTACCCAAGGCAGCCTACACTAGAAATACAAATAAAACATTATAAAAACACAGTAAAAACCAACAATGATAATGCTGGAAGAGTCCTGAGGGGGCATGTGTGTTTGTTGTATTATTTTATAATTTTAAGTGTGATTTTAGACGTTCAGATGTTGTGATCTTTTGGGGTGACTCAATAAAGGAAGCCACAGCCTTCAATTTGCAAGATCTGAGCAAGGCTGTCAAAGATAGGACATTTTGGAGAACTTTCATTCATAGGGTCGCCATGAGTCGGAAGCGACTTGACATCGCTTAACACACCCACAATGTTTTGGGGACCCTGATTGGGTGGAAAGGCTGCATGAAAAAGATTTTCAGTAAGTCAGTAAATAAAAGCTGCTTTGCTGGAGTCACGCCCTTGCTGGAGTCACGCCCCTCCCTCATGCTTTGTGAATCGACCCTGGGTGAGCCTTCCTGGGGGGTGTTCTGGCGGTTGTTGCCTCACCAAATTCCCAATTGTTCCTCCTCAGATCTGAACGTTGTGCGTCCAAATGCCTCAGCGGAGAAGGCCAGAAACGTCCTAGCAGTGGAGACGTCTCCCACGGAGCTGGTGGGGGAGCAAGCGGCATGCCATCCGGTCCCGGGCCAGCCCAGCGCCATAAACTTTGCCCTGAAGCAGTGGGGGAACGAGATCAGGTGAGCATTCTGCATCCTGTTACTTCCACTGTGCACAACACATGAACACACATGAAGCTGCCTTCTGCTGAATCAGACCCCTTTTGGTCCATCAAAGCTAGTGTTGTCTACTCAGACCGGCAGCAGCCCTCCAGGGTCTCAGGCAGGGGTCTTTCACACCATCTACTTGCCTAGTCCCTTGCCGGGGATTGAACCTGGGACCTTCTGCATGCCAAGCAGAGGCTGTACCACTGAGCCACAGGCCCCTTCCCCTGTTCAAGTACAGCCTGCGGCAGGGGCCCTCTCCTTGCGCACCGCTCCACCTTGCCTGCGAAGGTCCCAGAGGAGGGCAGGTTGAGAGGGGAGCAGGCTGCTTGGGGGAGGAGCATGGCCAATAAGGAAGGGGGGCAGGGTAGGTCTCCTTGTCTATGGAGGGTGTAAAATGAAATTCCCTGGGGCTTTCTGAACTTGCAGAGGCAGCCCTGGGAAATAAAATCTGATTCGACCAAGTTCCCCTTGTTGAGCCGCTGGGCCCACACCGGCTTGCTTTCCCCTGCCAAAATGCAGTCGCCGGGTCACATGCTTCGAATATGTTTCTCTTTGCAGAATTATGCAACGGGGCCACATCTGTGTGTTCCGGCAGCTGCTGAGCAGGGTAGTGAAACTATAAGGGGTGGCAAGTGAAGCAGGCTTGGCCTTGACTCGAGTGCAGGTTGCACAGAGGCAGCAGCGCTTGTACCGTAGGAGGAGACCCCCATCGTTCTGGGTGGAGCCAGCGACCCTCTTCCAAGTTCTTGGGTTGTGCTAAGCCCTCTCCCAGAAGAGCAGTTCAGCCGAAGGGCTGCGTGTCAGAAATGCCTTGTACTGTAGTAACCTCAGGCAGGGGTGGTCACAAGATGAGATTTTGCAACCAGTGTTTTTATGTCAAATATAGAACTGACCGATGAAAGACTTCTTGCTTGTTGTACGCACAGAGATGTCAGCTTTCTGGACGTTCTGAAAGTACCAGTTTTGAGGGAGGGGTGGGGGCAGGAATTGAAATATACACAAGAAGTTCCTGCCAGGCCTAAAGATGATAAAAGCCACAACATTCTGTCAAGCCGGGCTCATGCCTATCTTGGATCTCTTTCCGTGGCCGTTTTCTGCAGAACCTTTTCCAGTGAGTGATCCAGGGCCTTGTTTTGAGTTTGGGGACAGTTCTGGGGCAGCGTGGCTGAGGGGAACTTGGCAGGGCTTTTTCAGAAACGCAAGAGGCCGTGTTCCATCTTTGGGAAACAGCTGAGCAAGTGAAATGATCTCAGCCTCAGGACTGATGGTTTATGTTCTGTTTTAAGGTGGCGTCCCCTGTACTGTGTTCTAGAGGGTGGTTTGTTTGTGTCCAGCAATTTACATCCCTTATTAGATGCTCCACCTGCAAAATACTTCTGGGGAAAGCATTCTGTTTTGTGTGTGGCTTTGTGGTGGGCTGTATCAGTGTTACTTTTTGTACTCTCAGATCCTACAAGTAGCATTCTGATCCTCCTTTGGCACCAAGTGTCCCTAGAGTGGCAGAGAGATGAATTTAACCATCTGCTCTCTTCCCCCAGCCTGGGAATTGCCTTGAAATCTACAAGCCAAAAACAGTCTACCTCTCCCTCCTTATAATGCCACCAAAATATACAACAGAAAACTTTTCCCGCATGGTCAGGTGCATCAAATAAGTCATCCACTCCAGAGGCAGACAGAACTGTTCATAAACTGAAACACAGTTGATGTGGGAAGTGCTGAGGCTCATTGGTACAGCCCCTGCTAGGCATGCCGAAGGCCCCAGGTTAAGTGGGCAGCAGCAGCTCCAGCTAAAAGGTGGCATGAAAGACCTCAGCGTAAGACCCTGGGGACTGGCTGCTGCCGGTCAAAGGAAGCAATTCTGACCTTGATAGACTAACAGTCTGATTCAGTACAAGCCAGCTGGGTATGTTCTGTCTTGGAAATGGGATTCTTTGTTGTGAAATCTACAGCTGAGAACCCTTTTTACAAATGTTGCCCTTTTGGATTTGCTGAACGACTTGGCCTCTGTACTTTGCAGGAATTCGGTGACTTCATTAAGAACAGGCAAAGGGAACAGTGAAAACCGGAGGAGTATCTTTTACACAGAGGAGTGGGAAATGCTTGACCCGACCCCCAAAGATCTGGAGGAGTCAGTGGCTCAGGAGGAGAGGAGAAGGCCTTCATCGGAGCCCAGCCAAGGTGGCCGACACTCCCCCCGCCCGCCCCGCCAGTGTGTAACGGCATATTGAGGAGGGGAGGGAGTCTCTTTGCTCAGCCAGGGGCCCTTTCCACGAGGAATTCTGTGGCAGGCACGGGGGCTGGGTTGGCATCGCCTTCCTGCATTGCCAAGGCAGCCCTGGAAGGCCTGGGCCACGTGGCGAGGCCTCGGGCTGGGGCTTCTTCCCACATCAGCCTTGCCACTCCCAGAAACCAGTCTTGATTTTGATCTTGCTGGCATGCTACTTTGGATTGCTCTGCCTGGGCAGCCAGGCTGGCTCACTCTGGAAGCTCCGTTAAAGACGTCTCAGCAGTTCTTCCCTCCCATTTTCTATTGGCTTAATTCTGTTTAGTAAGAAATCTGCCAAATTTTAACCAATTCTTATATATTTCCCATCCCACGGGTGCCTAGTTTAGCTGGCTCTCTTCTGCTTTGTTCTCATATGAGACTACTCTGACTTAGAGCATCATGGCCCCATTTAAAAATAAATAAATGAAACCCAGGACAATTCAACTTGGAAATGTTTTTTTTAAGATGATTCAGTTTTGTCTAGATTTGCTGAGCAAGCACTGGCATATTCTGTAACAAATTGAAAAATCTGTCTCCTCCTCTCCCCCCCACCCCCCAATTTTTTTTTTTAACCGTAATCTGACCAAGGAAAAAACGATCTCCTTCCTACAGGCGTGTCTGGCTCATCCTTTCCGTTTGATTTTGGCCACATTCCACACAAAACGAGGCGCCCTTTAAAGGAAATAATTGCAACCAGCAGAAATCGGAACAGCCTGGACGCTGCCCCCGTGGAATGCAGCAGCAACAAGCTGGTCCCTGAGATGCAGCTGAAGTTCCAGAGCCAGCAGGAGGAGCTGGAGAGGCTCAAGAAGGAGCTCTCGAGCCAGAAGGTAACTCCAGGTTGCCGTCTTTGTGCGGCCTGCCGGCTGGGCGAACCAGCAGCGGAAAGAACACGGTCTGGCAAACGGTGGGAGGGGTGCGGGGGAAATGGATGAAATTTCCCGGGGTTCTGTCAGCATCCCGGGACCCCTCAGTTATACCGCTAACCCAGGAAACTGTCCAGGCGCCTTCGGTTTCTTCCTGGTTTACCAAGTGCACGGTCCAGAGGCCTGCACGGGCCAGATGCGGTCGTGCGCCTGGGTCTTTTCCTGGGAGCTTGCTTGGCAGGCCAGGCTTTCCCTGCCCCTGTGCCTTTTGAGTAAGGAATTGCCCGGCCTTTCTGTTGCCGGGTGCCTCCTGTTGGCCTCTTACCAAGATGTAGACAAGCTGGAAGGTGTCCAGAGGAGGGCAACAAAGATGGTGAGGGGTCTGGAGACCAAGTCCTGTGAGGAAAGGTTGAAGAAGTTGGGTATGTTTATCCTGGAGAGGAGAAGACTGAGAGGGGATATGAGAACCATCTTCAAGTACTTGAAGGGCTGTCCTAGAGAGGAGGGTGCCGAGTTGTTTTCTGTTGCCCCAGAAGGTCGGACCAGAACCAACGGGTTGAAATTAAATCAAAAGAGTTTCCGTCTAGACATTAGGAAAAACTTTCTGACAGAGCAGTTCCTCAGTGGAACAGGCTTCCTCGGGAGGCGGTGAGCTCTCCTTCCCTGGAGGTTTTTAAGCAGAGGCTAGATGGCCATCTGTCAGCAATGCTGATTCCATTACCTTAGGCAGATGATGAGAGGGAGGGCACCTTGGCCATCTGGGCATGGAGTAAGGGTCACTGGGGTGTGTGGGGTGGGGAGGTAGTTGTGAATTTCCTGCATTGTGCAGGGGGTTGGACTAGATGAGCCTGGTGGTCCCTTCCAGCTCTGTGATTCTACCCTCTGGCATCCCGTCTTCTCCCTCAGGAACTCGTGCGTCTTCTGCAGCAGACGGTCAGGTCCTCCCAGTACGACAAGTACTTCGCCGGCCACCTCTGTGAGGTGGGCCCGAAAGACAAGCTGGAGCTGCTGCACCAGAAAGACCACCAGATCCTGGGCCTGAACCACCAGCTGGAGAGGCTGGCCCTGGAGAAGGACCGCCTGCAGCAGGAGACACGCAGCCTGCAGTGCAGGGTCGGGGAGCTCAGTGAGCAGATGGGCATGCTGATGGAGACTATCCAAGCCAAAGACGAGGTCATTGTGAAGCTCTCCCGGGAGCTGGCCGAGTGCCAGGAGACGGCCACCGGGCAGTGTGGCTCGACTCCGTCGCCCACGCCTGCCTCGACCAACAAGGAGCTGCTGGAACTCGACCGGCTGAAGGTAGGGCCTGGATTCTCTCTCCCCTCCCCCACTTGATTCTTCTTCTGTGCTCTCCCCTGGGTCAAAGGCCGGTTTTTCTATCATGCAAAGTTGTCTCGGTCTCCCAATCTCAGTAATAGTTTGCGGCACAAAACTGGCCATTTGAAATAGAGGAGAGGTAGGAAAGGCAAACCCTTGTGGAGGCTGCTGCTCCTGCGCTGTGAGGAAAGGGCTGCCGAACAGAAGGGAGGCGGGTGAGTCATCACACCCAGGTCCCAGTGGCGCACCAAGTGTTGGAGGAGTCCGTCAAGAGAAGAGCCCTTTTTAAGCCGCAGTGTTGGAGTGGGGATGGGTTAGTAGGAAATCGGGAGCAAGTGGGAGAGCCTGGCAGTGGAGATGGGGCTGGGGGCGAGTGGGGGCCAGCACACGTGAGCAGGCCAAGTGCCCGTGGAATGGTGGGTTTGGTTCTTGCTGTTGTGCCAAGGAAGACCCTGCAAGAGTGGCTGTTTGTACCAGAGAGAGGCCTTTCACTGGGCAAGGCCAGTGGTGCCCAGCACCAGTGGTGTTTCTTTGTCCTGCTGCCCACGTGTTCTTCATGCCGTTCCCCTTTCTTGACAGGACAGTCTTCAGGGTTACAAAACCCAGAATAAATTCTTGAATAAGGAGATCCTGGAGCTTTCAGCATTACGAAGAAACGCCGAAAACCGTGAGCGAGACTTAGTGGCCAAGGTCAGCTGTTCATGTAGTGATTCTACTTTTCTGAAATTCAAACGGAGAATTTTTCTTTAAATAATACAATGGATTGTTTTCTGCAGTTGAAACAGTCTTTGGGTTTGCCTTCTCTGCAGTGCACCAGCTTGGAAGCCAAACTCTGTCAAGTGGAAAGCAAATACTTAATTTTGCTTCAAGAAATGAAGACGCCGGTTTGCTCGGAGGAGCAGAGGCCCTGCCACGACGTGGTTGCTCAGCTCCTGGAAGATGCCCTGCGAGTGGACACGAGCGACCAGCCAGAACAGACGCTCCTTAAGCCTCACCTGGTCAGGTAATCCTCATGCTCCAGCTGACTTCCCGCCCGACGCTTTACTTAGGCACAACAGCACAGCTCCATTTTGCTACGTCGGAGATCTCCCGGTGCAAATCTCTCAAACTCCCTTGGTAGTCTTAAGCCAAGCCTCTTCTGGGGTTGTTTAATGACACAACCAATAGAATTCGAGCACGGTGCCAGCCACCCTGGGAAAATGGTAGCTCGTGTTTCAGGTATATAACAGGTGGAGTATTTTGATGGGCAGGGGAAAATGGGTTCTCGATTAACAATTGTATTGATATAAAACTTGCTCGGTCATTTGATAGTATGGATTCATTTAATCCAGAGTTAACCATTGTTGCATTCACACTTGACGGACACTGATGCACTTCTTCAAAAGCTCAAGGAACTTACAGCTGGCTTCAGGGTATTGTTTTGCACAGTGCTTAAGAAGTTTGCTTCCATTAATCCCAGTCTCTTCTCTTTTTTTTACAGCGAATATGATATTTATGGGTTTCGGACAGTCCCGGAGGATGATGAGGAAGAGAAGCTGGTTGCCAGGGTGCGGGCCTTGGACCTGAAGTCCCTCTCCCTGACTGAGAACCAGGAGATATCCCTGGGGGTGAAGTGGGAGAACTACCTGGCCAGCACCGTCAACAGGGAGATGGTGCGCTGCGTGGAGCTGAAGAACCTCATCCGGACTGGGGTTCCACATGCCCACCGCTCCAAGGTGGGCAGAAAAGAGCAACCAAAATTATCAGGGGACTAGAGCAACTGCCCTTATAGGAGCGGTTAAAATGATTAGGGCTGTTTAGCTTGGAAAGAAGACAATTAAGGGGAGACATGATAGAGGTCTATAAAATTGTGCATGGTTTGGAGAGACTGGACAGGGAGAAGCTTTTCTCCCTCTCTCATAATACTAGAATGTGGGGTCATCTGCTGAAGCTGGAGGGGGAGAGATTTAAAACTGATAAAAGGAAGTATTTCTTCACGCAATGCATAGTTAAACTGTGGAACTCCCTGCCCCAGGATGTGGTGATGGCTGCCAACTTGGAAGGATTTAAGAGGGGAGCGGACATGTTCATGGAGGAGAGGGCTATTCATGGCTACTAGTTAAAATGGATACTAGTCATGATGCATACTTATTATATATTCTTAAGGTGTGGAAGTGGTGTATCGGCCTCCACGTCAAGAAGTTCAAGGACAGTGCCGAGCCGGGCTATTTCCAGGCCCTGCTGCAGAACGCCCTGAAGAAGCAGAACCCGGCCTCCAAGCAGATCGAGCTGGACCTCCTGCGGACCCTGCCCAATAACAAGCACTACGCCTCCCCCACCTCCGAGGGGATCCAGAAGCTGCGGAACGTGCTGCTCGCCTACTCGTGGCGGAACCCGGACATAGGATATTGCCAGGGCCTCAACAGGTAGGAATCTTCCTTCGCCCCCTCTCTCGCAAATTCCTAATGAGAGCCAGCGTGGTATAGTGGTTAAGAGCGGTGGTTTGGAGTGGTGGACTCTGATCTGGAGCACCAGGTTTGATTCCCCCACTCCTCCTCCACATGAGCGGTGGAGGCTAATCTGGTGAACTAGATTTGTTGCCCCACTCCTACACACGAAGCCAGCTGGGTGACCTTGGGCTAGTCACAGCTCTCTCAGCCCCACCCACCTCACAGGGTGTCTGTTGTGGGGAAGGGAAGGTGATTGTAAGCCGGTTTGATTCTGCCTTAAGTGGTAGAGAAAGTCGGCATATAAAAACCAACTCTTCTTCTAATTATGGCACAAGGTATGTGTGTGTGTGTTGGTGTTTCTGGCCACATGAAATTTGTGTCTGTTCCAGGAGCCCCTCTTTTCTCCCCTGCTTCCCTTGGGCTGGTGGGTGAGCTCTGGCCTTTCTCCTGTTTCCAGTCAATTGCAGCTTTTCTGACCCCTCATAGAAAGCTGGGGTTATGTAGAATAAGCTGCGTGGAATTGCACTGGGTGTGGGTTCCTGCAAAGAGGCAGTGGTAAAGGTGTCCGTGGGGGCACAACTTCTGCTGAAAGGGGTGGGGATCTGATTCCCAAGGGTGGCTGCTGTCACCCCCTGAGCTCCAGGGATGGGCAGAGATGTGACGGGGCAGGCTGGCAAGTTCCTTGAGGGCGGGGAGGAGTCCAGGGCAGCGCCAGCTGTCTGCTGGGACAAGCAAAGCGTTCTTCATCCCTGCGGGCTGAGCCCCTCACTTGGCCCCCAGTGCTGGCTCCGACGGTCCCTCTGAAACTCTGCCCCGGGAATGTTCATTTCTTTTTTTCCTTCTGTCTTTTCAGACTGGTGGCGGTTGCACTTCTCTACTTGGAGCAGGAAGATGCTTTTTGGTGCCTGGTGACAATCGTGGAAGTCTTCATGGCTCGGGATTATTACACGAAAACCCTCCTCGGATCCCAGGTGCGGAGCAGTGGCTGCTGCGTCGGGGAGCGCTCTGCCCCTTCAGCTGCGGCGTCTCTCAGCCGCTGACTCTGCAGGCCACTTTGTTGGCATAAGAGCGGAGACTTGGAACGAGTGGAGAGGCTTTGTGGGTTTTGCACAGCACTTCAGCCAGGCCTTGGCGTGAATGAGTTGGGCGGCTGTTAACTTTTCTGGTCTTGGAGGCTCTTGGCAGGTCAGCCGGCACCACCTCCAGCACAGCCTGGCGCAAACACACACACACAAAGGGCTCTAAAGTTTGTTTTATTTTCTGTTTTTGTGTGTGTGGGAGAACTGCAGGATGGAGTCTGCAACAGCATCTGTAGGAGGGCTGGGCAAAAACACTTCCATGTGATTATTACATCACTCCCCTCTCTGCGATTTACACCTTGTAGTGTTTTTTCCATCCTTGAAATTGTTAAATTCCGGCAGGCGTCCAGTTTTTCCGTATTTTTTGTCATTGTTATAATACGTCAACTTAATTAAAGCATAGGTTTCTTTAACCTTATCAAGCCAATTATTTAAATCAGGGAAATTATTGCTTGTCCAATATCTTGCAAAATTTGTTCATCCAGTATATTTGGGCTCTACTGCAGCTCCACCACATGTGAAGGAAATCTGCACCAGCCAAATCACAACACCAACATTTACTGGAATTTTTATCCAAGTTACACATACTTTTCTCTCTCCCTCTTTCTTGTGGGTGCGCTCAGGTGGACCAGCGAGTCTTCAAGGATCTGATGAATGAGAAGCTGCCGCGGCTGCATGCTCACCTGGAGCAGTACCGGGTGGACTACTCGCTCATCACCTTCAACTGGTTCCTGGTGGTGTTTGTGGACAGCGTAGTCAGCGACGTCCTCTTCAAGATCTGGGACTCCTTTCTGTACGAGGGGCCCAAGGTACGGGGTGGGGGCCTCAGAAGCCTCCCTGTGCTCGGGCCCGGCACACTGCAGACTGTTGCTTGGGGGGCACAGCGGAGGGGGTCTTGTCAACGATGTTTGTCTCCTGTGTGGTGTGGTAGTTAAGAGCAATGGTTTGGAGCGGTGGAGTCTGATCTGGAGAACCGGGTTTGATTCCCCGCTCCTCCACATGAGCAGCAGAGGCTAATCTGGTGAACTGGATTTGTTTCCCCACTCCTACATACGAAGGCAACTTGGTGACCTTGGGCAAGTCACAGCTCTCTCAGCCCCACCTACCTCACAGGGTGTCTGTTGTGGGGAGGGGAAGGGAAGGTGACTGTAAGCCGGTTTGATTCTGCCTTAAGTGATAGGGAAAGTCAGCAGATAAAAACCAACTCCTCTTCTTCTCATTAACAACCTTGAGGTGATCCATACTGAGGGCACGATCCATCAGGAAGTTCTTCTGTGCTGTACAGGAGGGCATCCCGAGGGTTGTGGTTGGCATAATTTCTGGAGGAGGTTGGTAGATGGAGTCCTGAGCGGTTGAACTGGGTGAACCAAACGTTCTTGAAGGAAATGGTTAAGTAACAGCTAGATTTGAGTCCAGTGGTCAGATACCTGGTGGTAAAAGAAGAAGAAGAGTTGGTTTTTATCTGCCGACTTTCTCTACCACTTAAGGGAGACTCAAACCGACTTACAATCACCTTATCTTCCCCACAACAGACACCCTGTGAGGTGGGTGGGGCTGAGAGAGCTGTGACTTGCCCAAGGTCACCCAGCGGGCTTCAGGTGTAGGAGTGGGGAAACAAATCCAGTTCACCAGATTACCCTCTGCCGCTCATGTGGAGGAGCGGGGAATCAAACCCGGTTCTCCAGATCAGACTCCTCCACTCCAAACCACCGCTCTTAACCACTACGCTGGCTCCCACTTTGCCACTCAAAGGCTCATCCCCTGAAAACCTTGCTAGTCTCTAAGGTACTACTGGACTCAAATCTAAGTTTTCTACTGCCGACCGACACAGCCTCCCTCTGAAACTGGTAAATAACAATAGTCAGAGCTATATGAATTTTCCTTGGCTGCAAAACGGAGCAGCCTGCAGACTTCAGTTTTCATTGCAAATAGCCCGGCAGTGCCTGGTGAAATGGGCAGAAGCCAGGATGGGAGGGGAGGTGAATGGTACATGTCTTGTGTGTGTGTGTGTGTGTGCCCGCGTGGGGTGGGGGGGACAGATTCCACTGCCCTGTGGAGTCTTCTGTCCCTGCCATGTGGGCAGTTAGGGTCACGGGACGCTGGAAGCTTCTCTCCCTGTACACGTGACATTGTCAACCCCTCTAGGTAATTTTCCGCTTTGCCTTGGCGCTCTTCAAGTTCAAAGAGGAGGAGATCTTAAAGCTGCAAGACTCGATGTCCATTTTCAAGTACCTCAGATACTTCACACGCACGATCCTCGATGCCAAGTAAGGGCCTCAGCTGAGGAGGCTGTCTGTTGAGTACAGGCTGTACGTAGGCTGGATGCCGGTTCTGCCGGGGAGGTTGGGGTGGCGTTCGTGGTTCTTCGGCCTTCTCACAGTTAATCCTGGCAACTCCCCTGTGAGGGAGGCTAAGCTAGGCTGAGAGTGCTCAATCCAAGGTCACCCTGCATGGAATAGCCATTCAACCTCACCATTCTTCTGGTTCCTCATGCTCAGGAGACCCCAAGGAAGGGAAGGGCTTGGGATGGCTCCTCCCCCTAGGATTTAATGCTACGCCGACTTTAAAAAGCGCCCCCTGCAGCAGATTACTCTAACCCCCCCCCACCATGTGAGGACTTGTGGATGCTGTGAATAAAGGGATTTCGGGTGTGTTTTGAAGGGCATCTTTTTTGGGGGGGGGAGTGGGAAGACCCTGCCTGGGGGGGCCGGCGCTCATCTGTGGCTTTGCTCCTCTTTCCAGGAAACTCATCAGTATTGCTTTTGGGGATCTCAATCCCTTCCCGTTGCGCCAGATCCGGAACCGGAGGGCTTTCCACCTGGAGAAAGTCCGCCTGGAGCTAATGGAACTGGAGGCCATCCGGGAGGACTTCTTGCGCGGGCGGGAGACCGACCCCGACAAAAGGGACCTCATAAGCGACGACGAAGAGGACGGCTGAGGCTGCCCGGCCCCCCCTCCCCAGCCAAGACTCTTCTTGTGACCAAAGTTTTGGGAGTGTTGAAGCTTCCTGTCTGTCTCTCTCTCTCTGTGTGTGTCTTAATGATCCTCCGTGGTGAGCCACGGCAGCTGGGAATTTGCAGGACAGGTTTCCTAAGCTCAGCACTTCGAGGCCATAACGGTCCTGTTTGTCCCCCCACTCCCCCACCCCCGTTCAGAGGCCAAACGGTTCTGCTCATATGCAGAGCATCGAAGGCAGCTTCTCTCTCGGGCTTCTGGCTGAGCCACCCCTTTTTTTTGCCTTTGAAAGGCCTCTCCTCGAACTTCCTGTAGAAGAACCAGTAGTGAAAAGGCTGGGCCTGGGATGTGTGTGCATTTTCACACACCCCAAAAAAACTCCACCATATTCTGATGGATATGCTTTCCCTCTCCTTCCACTTGCCCAGATGGGTTGTGTTGGGAGTGCGAGCGACTCCCTCCAAGGGAGAGGGGCCTCCTTCACGCTTAGCATCATCAGGCTAAGTAAAAAAGCAAACAAACGCCTTTCCTCGGCCACTCGAAGGTTGGCATTTCAGCCGTTTGTTTTAAAAGCAGCGAGCTGGGATCAGCATGTGGACTTAAGGCTGGGGGGACGTGGCAAGGTTCCTGGGGCCAGCTGGGTGCTTTTTTTGCTCTGAGCCTTTGCTCTGTGAGTCCCAGCGGCTTCTTCTTTAGCAGGAGGGGGGAGCGGCTGACGTACTCCAGGACAGGTTGCAGACGGAGACTCGTAGCAGTGAGGTAAGGCTGAGTCTCTGAGATGTAAAAGGCCTGGGAGAAGTTCTGCTGTGCTCTGGGGATGAGGAAGACGGGGGCTTCTCTTGGGCACCATGGCTCCCCCCCAGGGCAGAACGGGGCACGCCTGGGCCCTGGCTGCATGGCTCTAGCACCACAAATCACAGGGGCAGCTTGTCTCAGTGGGGCACACCTGCGCTGGCCTGGAGAGGGGGCTCTTCTCTGCCTGCCCCCTCTGCCTCCACAGGATAGCGCAGGGGACCCCTGGCTGCTTGGTCAAAAGGACCAGCACACTGGCTGGACCCCACTTGCCAAAGTACTATAAATTGGCTCAGTTCTGTGCTGCCAGTGAGCACCCCGAAGAAATCCCGCAGTAGATGGTTCTGCGTTCACTTGCTTTCTGTGTCTGAAGAAAACACTTATTTTTTTGTTTATGTTGTTGTTTTAAACCGAGGAGAACTCAGATTGTTCGGCCAGCTTGGAGTCCAAGATTGAATTTCTGAAAACGCTGGCATTTTTTCTTTTTGCACTTGTAAAAGCATTCCATTACACGGTCTCACTTTTGAGGAAGGTGAAAAACTAGAGGTGGATCTTATTACTGTGATCTTTGCAGAAGCCTGCGTTGCCTTGGCTAAAATTAGAGGAAATCCCATCCACCGGTTTGCTGCTTCAGGGTGGGGGTTCTCCGCTGCCTGGGTCTTGGGGCTCCTTCTCTCCCTCCGTTCTGGCAGTGCCGTCTGAGATGCACCCGGTAGGAAGAATTCCTTTTAAGCAGACTCTCTTCTCTCCCCCCCCCCAACCTGGTCATCTTAGGGTTTCTCCCCCCCACCTCCAGTCCCTGGAACCTTTGCTTTGGTGTCCAAGCAGCTGACACCTGGACAGGTGTGCGGGGGCAGGGTGGCGGGAATCAGTGTACACAGTCGATTAGCCACTTCCTCCCATGTCAGGACATTCAGAGCCTGAAGGGCAGCTTGTGGCATGGCCAGGGAGGAGGAGAGAGCCTCACCACATCTGCAGGCACCTTGTCGGTTGTGTGTCTTTGCTTTTTGTTTGTGCTGAGTGTGGCCGTTCTCTTTCTCAGGCCCGCTGCCAGTCGGAGCTTGGTTTGCTGCGCAGCGGTGCTGGGAATTGCAGCCGGGTTTGGCTGCGTTCCAGCGGAAGGCCCTTAAACCGTGCCTGTGTTTTCCCTGTGCCACACGAGCCCTTTCCCAGCAAAGCCGGAGTGCTGGCAGTTGCGCTGCTCCGCGCTGGCATTGTGTGGCATGTGCCAGCTTGGCTCCGGTGATGGCTGATGGCGTTGCCCCTATGACCAGAGCCATCAGCAGTGCAGATGAGGTGGGTGGGGCCTGGGACACACCATGGGTTAGATGTGCAGATCCAGCACTGATGCCCTTGTGTGTCCCAGAGCAGCTGCCTTCACATCCCATTATCTTGTCCTTGCATTCTGCGGCAGGGTATGTGTGCGCGCATACCCGTCACATTGCTGTATGCACTGTACTGCCACTCTTGTAGAAGGTGTTGGGACCACCTGGATGATCTCATGGTTTCAGTTTTCCAAACTTTGTTGTGAAGGGCCGGCCTCCGATCCCTGTCTGTGCTCATGTGGCTTGTTTAGGGAATCGACCTGCGTTCCTTGGAACGGCTAGCCTGGGAATAGCGTTTGGGCACCTCTGGCTATGTGTTTGTCCAGTTCATTCCAGCCCGCAAGTGTGTACGACGGTGGGGTGGGGGTGGCTGCCTGGGAATCTTGCAGGGGCCCTTTCGTTTCCTGCTGCCAACGGTTCTTCCGGGTGCCTCTCCAAGTCGCATTGGCGGTGTCACCACTGTTCAGCTTCTTGGGGCCAGCTGTTCAGCCATTCCGACAGAGTGCCAGCGTTTGACCCTGCAAAGGTTTCTGTTCCACCTGATCTCTCTTGGGGAAGCATCCCGCACGTTCCCCCGCCTTGGGCCCTTGCCAGTGGCAAACAGCATACTGGACTTGAGCGACATGAATCCCCTGATGAACTGGAAATCAGGCTTGTGAGATGGTTTCGCAAAGCATACCGTTCTATGGGATGTTTCCAGTGGAAGCAAGTGGTCACTGTGAGAGCCCCTGTACATATTCAGAAACGGAGGCATGAGGAGCGCAGAGGCTGAAGAAGGACGGTCAACATGGCCAATGAACTTAATCCTTCTTTTCCTCCCTAGAATTTGAAACGTTTTGTCTAGCTTTCTTCCTCTCCCCCGGTCTCATTTACTGCAATGAGCTTTTCTATGCTTTCTTTTTTTGTAAAGAATTTCAGAATGTCTTACATATTATATATGCAAAATATCATATGCATGGTTTCTGTTTAAGAATTGTGTAGCCACACCACTGAGGTCACTTGTGAAAGAGTCCGAATTGGGCGGGTCTATCTGTTTTTCCTTACACTAGGGACTGTGATTGTCTAGCACTACACACTTTGCTGTGGCTGAAAATGGCACAGTGCCAATAGATATCTGGTCTGTGGGCAGTATCGGAAGAGAGGGCTCACAGGACTGTCCTCCACCTCGAGCAAACGAGAGGAGTGCCAGAGCCAACTTCTTCAGGGGCGTTCCTGGTGGGGAGCTCCCTGACGTGCCCTGAAATCAAAAAGGGGTCCCTCTGTTTGCTTTTTTACGCTGTGCTTGTTCTCTGCGTTATCAGCAGGAACAATCAGCAGTTTGTAATGGGTAAGGGAGACACCTGAGTGAACGGTGGATTCAGTCTAGGATGGAGACCCCCACCCCCCACCCCTTTTATTAACCTTATTGTCCAGGTCTTGACCTCTTCTTGCCTTGGGAAGTGCTGTTTCAGAAACAGCCAGGGACGCAAAACACAATGCAAAGGGTTGCGGTTACAAAATGTAAATCATTTCTGCTGGAAATTCTTGTAAAACTGAGCAAAAAGAAATAAATCGTTACTTTTTTGGTTTTCCGTTGTTTTTTGTCTTAGTTTTCTTGCCCCTCTTCCAGAGAATGGCTGGTTGTGGTGGAGACATTTGGCATTCTTCCAAGCCGGCTAGCCCTGAGGCTGCTGCCTGGGTGGGAGTCTGGCCCTGGGAAGGCAGGAGGAAAGAGGGAATGGAACTCCTGTCCCTCCATGGCATCCTGCCGGTCAGCTGGACGCAGGGCACCGCCAACCTTGGTAGCTGAAAGCGGCAGCTGCTGTTTGAGGGAGTGGCAGGAGGACCAAGACATGGCAGGTGGCGTTGTACCCTATCACCCCTTCAGCACTCTTATTCACAGCCGTGCCGGTCAGGCTTTGGCATGTGGGGGAGAAGAAAAGCAGGTGGAAGGAAAGGGGGGACCATTGGAGAAGCTGAAGAGAGGAGGCCTATGTCCTGCCAGCAGAGACATCCCTGTGTTGTGCTCTACAGCATTCCTCGCAAACAGCCAATTGCAGGCTGAGCACAGGGAATGATTGGACAGTAACAGTGCCGTCCTCTTCAGCAAATTCACGACCCCTCATTTGGGGGTTATCATTTGTCTGTAGGGGGCAGCCTTGAAGCCCAGTGAGAAGGGTTCTAAACCATGTTTAGATTCTACTAGAAGGGACACCATTTGCTCCATCTAGACCAGTATCAGCTAGCCTCGGCTGGCAGTTGGGCTCTTTACCGCCCTCTTAATGGGAATTGCCAGGGCCTCTTCCTGGGTCCTTCTGCATGTAACGCCCTCTGAGCTTTGGTCCCTTCCCTGAGGATGCAGCTTTCCTATTTCATGAACAATTCCTGGTTCTTTGAAGTTCTTTCGAAACAAACAGTAGAGTGGCTGAGGATAAGAAAAGATGTAATTGAGGGAGAAGGAGACCGGGAAGGAGCCTGACGGGAGCAGAGCAGAGGGGCTTTGAGGACAGACTGAGAGGGGTGCCCCCCCCCGCGGGGTCCTGCCTGTCTGGTCCTCTGCAGCCGTTCCACCCAAGAGTGGAGGAAGTGGAAGTGTGGCGTGGGGAAGTCTTGGCCTGGCTCTGTGGGGGTCAGCCAGGGAAGGCTGTGCAGTGACCGGGCTTGGTTAGGGAGTGAACGCTCATTTCCTCTTCCTTCTCAGCCTGGCAGAGTCAGGAATGTGTTGCTCGGGAGGTCACTTGTGGTGACCAGGGAGAGCCAGATGAGCAGAATGCACATTTCAGCCTGTAGCAAGCGTTGGGACTCTTTGAGCCAGCGTGGTGTGGTGGTTAAGAGCGGTGGACTCTGGAGAACCAGGATCTGGAGAATCAGGTTTGATTCCCCACTCTACATGAGCGGCAGAGGCTAAACTGGTGAACCTGGTTGGTTTCCCCACTCCTACATGCCTTTACCTTTCTTTTTACACACCACGCCAGCTGGGTGACCTTGGGCTAGTCACAGCTCTCTCGGCCCTAAGAGGAAAGGCTGAGTGAGTTGGGAATGTTTAGTTTGGAGGTTGGGGGGGTGGCATGATTGCTCTCATATTTGAAGGGCTGTCGCTTAGAGGAGGGCAGGGAGCGGTTCCTGTTGGCAGCAGAGGACAGGATTTGCAATGATGGGTTTAAATTGCAGGCGGAGAGGTACTGGCTGGAGATTAGGAAAAAGTGTTTTACAATAAGAGTTGTTGGACAGTGGAAGGGGCTACCTAGGGAGGTGTTGAGCTCCCCCTCGCTGGCAGTCTTTAAGCAGAGGCTGGACAAGCACTGGTCAGGGATGCTCTAGGCTGATCCTGCATTGAGCAGGGGGTGGGACTAGATGGCCTGCGTGGCCCCTCCCAACTCTTATGATTCGATGGCAGCCCCAGTCGCCCACCCCCAGAGGGCTCGGGAGGGGTGGCAGCCAGAAGGAATGACTTTGGCCGGCTGGCAGGAGGTGGGCCAGGCCTTCTTCCCACCCTGGGGTCAGCGGGGAGGGTGGTCAGCGTGGCCCTCTCCCATTGTGAAGAAGCGAGGGAGGGGGAAGGAGGCCTCTCTCAGGGAGGGGGGCTGGCAAAGGTCCGGGGAGAGAAAGGAGGGTCGGGGGGTGTCCCCTTCGGGAGGGAAGGCAGGGGAGGAGATGGTTGGGGGAAGCTGTCAAGGGGGAAACTGTGTGAGAGAGGCTGGTGTGTGTGTGTGGAGGGGTTTGTGAGCGGATGGTAGGAGGGGCTGGGAATGAGCAGGGAAGGCTACGGGAGGGAATGCCTGGGAGAAAGAACTGGGAAGGGTGGCCTTGGCCGTAGGGGGTCACTGGGGGTGTGGGGGGGAGGTAGTTGTGAATGTCCTGCATGGTGCAGGGGGTTGGGCTAGATGACTCCTGGTGGCCCCTTCCCACTCTGTGGTTCTCTGTGTGTGCGTGCGCCAGACGTTGGGGTTTGTGAATGCAGACAGAGAAAGGAGGTCTGCTGTGAGGGAGGTTTGAGTAAGGATGGGGGGAGATTTGTACAAATGAATTCTGAGGGGGAAACGTTTTCCCCCTCAAAGCTCTCCCCGCTTGCTCTGAGGCGCCCGTCCCTCTCCACCGTCCACGCCGAGCGGCCCTTATACGTGGAGACAAACGGGCAAGGGGGCTATTGGAAAGCCAGCCTCCCCCTCTGAGGGGGAGTCTTTTCTGGGGCCCGGCCTGGGTTTGCTCTGCCCCGGTCACTGTCTTTGGCCAAAAATGTAGAATTTGGAAACGTCGCCTTAAAACAGCGCTGGTCTGCTCTTCTTCGCCCAGCGGCCTGGCCGGCACAGGCGGCCCTCTCTGCGGTGAGGTCCTGATCACGACATTCAGGGCCTCTCCAGAGAACAGGGGCCTGTTTCAAGCAAAAAAGGGGGGGTCATCTTTCTAGATAATGACGGCGTATAAACTAGATTGCCGGGCTGTGTGCCCCTGAATGAAGAGGGATTTAAAACTCATTTATTCAGGGACCGAAGGGCTGCGGACCCAACTGAGATTCCGCGGCATAATGTCGTGCGATAGAAGTCAGGCCTGTTTGGGCTACTTTTTAAAAAGCGAGATTTATTCCCAACTCTGGTCACGGCCGCATTATGTGCTCATGTTCCCGGGAGCGCACGCTCTTGTCTGGTGCGAGGCCTCCTCCGGCCGGAGGCCTGGCACGGCGCTTGAGCCCTCCTGGGTCCTCCCCTGGGCCGCTTCCTCCCCGGCCAGAGGCCAAGGCCGGCGGGGCGGTTTCCCCCACTGGGGTCAGGCCGGGCCTTCCCCTTCCTCGCTCGCAGCAGCCGCGGACTCCCTCCCATTGTTCTTCTAAGCCCCCTTTGGGTTCCCGGGTCGCAGAGGCAGCGCCCGAAGGCCGAGGTGGGCCTTCCGCAGGGGTCATCCAGGACACGGTCAGCCGGGTGGGAACTGCTTTGGGGCCAGGGAGCCTTCAGGGCCGGCTCCGAGGTGCACAGCAGGATTCTTTCTCTTTGGGGCAGCGCCACCTGCAAGCGATGCCCTGGGGGTCGTGCCAGGGGGCTGCCCTGTGAGAGGTCTGCGGGGGGGGGGGAGCATAGGGTTGCCAGGTCCCTCTTCACCACCGGCAGGAGGTTTTGGGGGCAGAGCCTGAGGAGGGTGATGAGAGGGAGGGCACCTTGGCCATCTTCTGGGCATGGAGCAGGGGTCACTGGGGGTGTGGGGGGGGAGGTAGTTGTGAAATTCCTGCATTGTGCAGGGGGTTGGACTAGATGACCCTGGTGGTCCCTTCCAACTCTATGATTCTATGAGGGCAGGGTTTGGGAAGGGGAGGGGCTTCGATGCCATATCCAATGGCCAAAGCGGCCATTTCCTCCAGGGGGACTGACCTCTACCGGCTGGAGATCGTTGTAATAGCGGGAGATCTCCAGCTACTACCGGGAGGTTGGCAACCCTAGGAAAGCAGGGCCCAGGGGAGCGGCGCCGGCAATATACATTGACTTACCTGGCTTACAGGATGCTTATATTCTTCAACTGAATTTCTATCTGTGCTGGATTCCTTTGATAATTTGTAACTTATTGTGTGTGTGTGTGTGTGTGTGTAAACTGCCATCAAGTCACAGCCGACTTATGGCAATCCCTTTTTGGGGGGGTTTCATGGCAAGAGACTAGCAGAGGTGGTTTGCCAGGGCCTTCCTCCGCACAGCAACCCTGGACTTCCTTGGTGGTCTCCCATCCAAATACTAACCAGGGCCGACCCTGCTTAGCTTCTGAGATCTGACGAGATCACCTTGTATTTATGTATATATATATATATTCACTTTTTCGCACCCTTTTCACTTTATAAACCCTTACTTTATTGTTGTAGTTGTGAGTGCTGTTGTGGATCTTTTCCTACTACCTGGAGGTTGGCAACCCTAGGAAAGCAGCGGGCAGGGCCCAGGGGAGCGGCGCAGGCCTCTCCCTGCCGGGTTTTGGGAAGGTCTTGCTGGCGGGGGAGGCGCAGGGAGCGTCCAGCTGCCCAGGGACCCCAGTGCCGGGGCTGCTCCCGCGCGCGCTCCGGGCCGGCGACGAAGCGCGCTGTGCGGCCGAGAAGCTGGCGGCAGAGGGCGCTCGGGACTCCCGCCTGGCGCGCCCTGGCTGGCTGGCCGGCTGGCTGGCTGGCCGGCCCGCCCGCCTGCCCGCCTTCCTCCCCGGGGGCGCGGCGGAGCGCTGGAGGCCGGCCGGGCGTCAAGGCGCACTTGGGTGCCGGGCAGAGACCGGGCTCCGCTCGCCGCCGCCTGCCGGTGAGTAGCCCCGATCGGCGCCGGGCAGGGGTGGGCCTGGGGCTGCCCCTGGCCCGCGCCCACCCCCCAGCCCAGCCCAGCCAGAGGAGCGCGGGGGCAGGGGGAAGGAGGAAGGGGCAAGCAGCCCTTTGGACAGGGGCGGCCCAGGGAGCTCCTCCTCCGGCGGAGGGAGGGCGGGAGAGAGAGAGAGATCTCCCCTTTACCTGGCGGGTGAAGCTCACCTGCGCTCCCCCTCCTTCACCGAGCCCAGCAGGGCTTTGCTGGGGGTGGCCCCCTTGGGCTCTTGGCTCCCTTTCGCGGCCGAGACGAAGAAACCCTGGGATGGAAAGGGGTTCTGGAGCTGCTCCCGTGTGGATGGCTTGTGGAGGTCTCCTGGCCACCAGGGATGTCTGGGGTGGGGGGTTACACTGCAAATAGGAAATCAGGGGGAAGCCCCGGCAGCACAAAGAATCCCACACTGACCGTCCGCTACCCACTGGGGAGCTGCTGGCACTTGAGGGGTTCAAGTGGGGCTCTGGCTCCAAACTTCCCAACGTGGGTAGAGGTTCTTGTGGGTTATCCGGGCTGTGTAACCGTGGTCTTGGTATTACACGGCCCAGATAACCCACAAGAACCAATGAACTCTGTCCATGAAAGCCTTCGACAATATTATGGGTAGGAGTCTTTCTATCACTCTCGCTGGCACTCTTAATGACCCTCCTCCCATTTTTCAGGAGCTTCTGCCTGCTCGCTGCTCCTGCAGTGTGCGTGTGTGTGGGGGGGGTCACTATGCTTCCGGCAGGCCAATTGAGGGCCCCATAGAAAGTGCTGACGGGCCAGGTGTGGTCCAGGATGCAGATTGCCCCTCTCGGGGGCAGGGGCGATGGACGAGAGGAAAGGATGCTCACGGAGTATCCACTACTCAGAATGGGGGCCGCCTGTTGATCTTTTGCCGCCGAGTCCAGCGGAATTGTCTGCTGAAGTTTTTGACTGATGTGAAATTGAAAACAAACTGGAGGGTCCGGGCAAATAATCGCAGCATCTCCTGCAATAAACGGACACAAAGGCCCTGGAAACACTCCCCACCCCTTGAGAAGTTAGAAAAATCCGTCTTACTGCACTGGAGGAAAGAAAGGAACGAAAGTGAACGCTCTCACCTCCTGTAACCCTTCTGTTCTGTGGCACATGTGTGTGTGCCACATTGTTAATGAGGACTTAATTGAGCCAGTCCATTTCAGCAGGTATCAGTTCTTTGTGATCTGGTCTCTTCCCCTTTCGTTCTCCTTCACTCAATCCAGGCAGGTCCTGTTTGATTTCCGTGCAAATAGGGAAATCCAGGGTAGGAAGCTTGGATGTGCTTCTTAGAATAGACCCAGTGGGGTCAACTAACAGAGAACGGGAGAGGAAAATTGGGGGTGGGTATTATCCTCTTAGCCCAAATCATCGTTAAAGTTTTTGCAAGTTTTGGAAATGTATACAACCCTCATTGTGGCTATAGCGACGACGCCCTTGCGCCCTCCCCAAAAATAAACACGCCCGTGAAAAGTAAACAGTCAGACGGTTGGACCTAAACATGCAAAGGGAGGGTCTGGGGATTGGGGCCAGCTGGGCTCCGGAGCACTTGGGGAAGCCCTTATGTGGAAAATGCTGCACCCTTTGCTATTAGCTGTGGCTCAGTGGTAGAGCATCTACTTGGCATGCCAAAGGTCCCAGGTTCAATCCCCAGTGGCATCTCCAGTTGAAAGGACCAGGTTGTAGGTGATGGGAAAGACCCCTGCCTGAGACCCTGGAGATCATCTGCCAGTCTCAGTAGACAGTACTGACTTTGATGGACTGATGGTGTGATTCAGTATAAGACAGCTTCATGTGTTCATGTATTATAGGGGAGGGGCTGTGGTTCAGTAGTAGAGCATCTGCTTTGCATGCAGAAGGTCCCAGGCAGCTCTAGTTGAAAGGACCAGGCAAGTAGGTGATGTGCAAGACCTCTGCCTGAGACCCTGGAGAGCTGCTGCCAGTCTGAGTAGACAATACTGACATTGATGGACCAAGGCTCTGATTCAATATAAAGCAGCTCTGTGCATGCGATTACTGTGTGGAGGGAGATCTCCAACTGGGGAGGTCAGCTGTTGGCCTTCTCCTTGGGCATCGTGCCATTAAGGTCAGGTCGAGCTGGCCTTTGTCCTGAGCAATGTGGCGGTCCTCCCCTCCTGAATCTGCCACTGCCAACTCCCCTTTGGACCTTTGCTTCTGCTCATGCGACTGAGGCCCCGGGCCTTCCTCTTTCTCTGTAGGGTGACCCTGAATTCCTTTCCAGCCGTCTCAGGCTTTGCCCTGAACCCGATTCTAGCCTAGACGCGATCCCACCCTGGGCCTGATCCTCCGGTGGCATTTCTGCTCACCCCAGCTACTCCCTGGCACCGAGAAGCGTGGGAAGGGAGAGGGTGTGGGGAGGAAGGATTAAATAGTCATGCGATGGGCTCCAGGTAACAGAAGAAGCCGGATGAATGTTGGGTGGTTCTCCAGGTGAGCCCTGTGTTAATTAAGTTGCAGTCGGGAGGGCCTCGCCCCGAGAAATGGCTCCGGTTTCTGGATTAAGCCCGCCTGGAAGGGCACAGCGAGTGCCGACATGCGCAGCCGGTGCCAACGCAGTGCTCAGGGTGAGGGTCAAGCAGTTCCCCTCCGCCAAGGTGGTGGGGCTGGGGAGTCTTTAGAGGGGCTTGCTGTGGGCACTTTCCCCTTCGTACAAGGGCCCCACCCCCACCACAGCAAGATCATCCCTGCGTGGGGATGGGGGTGGGGCGGAGTGGGTGCATACCCTCACAGGGGGAGGTCTGTGTGCCCAATTTGTTTTATTTGAATCAATTTTTACTGCCTTTTCGGCCTTTGGTGGTCCTCTAAGGCAGTGCCCAGTCAACATCGTCCAAGAAAACAAACTTCCAGAAGAGAGTCCCAAAGGCAAAATCCCGTGGGGTTCTAAAGGTATCATTTTGGAAGACCCAACCCCATTAAATAAATTCCTCTTCAGTATTCTTAGCACAGCGACTTCCACTTTCCCCCTTTGCTCTCAGCATTTTATGGGAGGGGGTTGCATGTGATGTATGGGAGGGGCTAGAGAGGCTGGTGGCACACTTTGGTGGGGGGATGACAGGCTGCCGTTCTCCCTCCTCTTTCCTGGCCATCGATTCAGACCATGGCATCCTTCACCAGGTGCAGGCAAGAAGGCATCAAGGGCATGGAGTGAAACATCTCCTTTCCTCATCTTTCTTTCCCCCCCACTTGACTTTTTATATCCAGTCTTAGGAAGAGTTCTGGGGGGCCAGTTTGGCTTCCCAGTCCACCCCAGCAAAGACTTTTGCTAGGCCTCCTGTGCTGCTGTCCAGTTCCTGGAGTTCCTTGGGGAGAGGGAATGGCTGCTTAGCTGGGCAAAGCCCCTCGTATGACCACCTCCTCTGACTTTCCTGGCCCTGTTATATATTTGCAGGTTCCAGCCCCCAGCTTGTGGAGATCCATTCTGAGAGGGTGGGTTGGCCCCCTTCCCAAGCCCTCCTCTTTCGCCCGCCCGCCCGCCCACCTGTGGCCTCTGGATGCCTGAGGATCAGTTACTGCCGCCATCCCGGCAATTAGCTGGTCTCCGGCCGGCCCCTAGTTGTCGAGAGGAGTCTCACCCTGGAAGGAGCTTGGAGCTGCCAGCAGCAGCCTCTCTTTTGCAAGCTGCCGGTATTGGGGGATCGGGGCCCCAGTTCCTGTAAAGGGAACCCCGATCTTTAATTTATCTGCTACCAAATCAGAGGGAATGGATCGTTCCTCTTGAACTATGAGAATTGAGATCACACACACGCACAAAAGAGGCAAGACGCATTTGTCTTGAAGTAAAACAAATACCCAACAGCCGGCCTCCAGGCTGACCCCGTTGGGGGGTTGCAGCCCACGCCTGACCCTGGGGGCCTTCCACACCAAAGCCACAGGAATCTTTGGCATGGCGCACTTGGGGGTTGTCCAGCACATTCAACAGTCTGTCTGACAAGCAGCAGATTCTGGGATGGACTTGACTCTTTGACTCCAAACATTCCTCCAGAGCCAACCCTTCTTTTCCTTCTCCAAAGGATGCCTGCCCGGTCTTTCAGGTGTAGCCTCTTTCTTCCTTGTTCCAGTGGTTCTGGAGGTCTTTGTCTGGAGGAGAGAGACCGAGCGGGGCTTATTCGCTGGCAAAGGTGTTGGGTCTCAGGCAGAGGTCTTTCACATCACCTCCGGCCTGGTCCTTTTAACTGGAGATGCCGGGGATGTTACTGCTGGGGAAGTGGAGAGTGCCCGGCCATACCCAGAGATTGCCCAGGAACCTGGGCTATGCGCCATCTCCCGCCTTGTCTGTGATCTCAGAATGTGTGAACGCTTAATGAGTTTGTTGTGTCCAGACTTGCAATAATCCCTTGAATATTTGCATGATTGTTAAAGGATTTGCATTGCAGGCTTAATGGGTTTTAGCGAGGCATTGCCAGGAGAGAGATTCTATCTCTCTCCCTGCCTGGAATTGTCTTCCTGCCTCCCCCCCCCCCACCTCTTAGAGAGCAACATCCGGCCACCTGCAGAGCACCCAAATTGACCCTCTAAAACTGGAGGGCCACTGGCCACCCAGTGTAACAGCCTTGGTTGAACCAGAATGGCTGCTTTGCTGTGTCAGCTGCTGTCTTGGTCCTCTCTGGGGTCAGGGGGGGTCAGGTGGGCCGCCGTTTTATCTCGCCAGAAGCCCCCCCTGTGTGGGCTGCATTTAAAAGCCTTGCTTTTTTGTGGAAGGAAGAAGAAGAGTTGGTTTTTATATGCCGACTTTCTCTACCACTTAAGGGAGACTCAAGCCGGCTTACACTCGCCTTCCCTGCCCCTCCCCACAACAGACACCCTGTGAGGTAGGTGAGGCTGAGAGAGCTGTGACTAGCCCAAGGTCACCCAGCTGGCTTCATGTGGAGGAGTGGGGAAACAAACCCAGTTCCCCAGATTAGCCTCCACCGCTCATGTGGAAGAGTGGGGAATCAAACCCGGCTCTCCAGATCAGACTCCACCGCTCCAAACCACCGCTCTTAACCACTACACCACACTGGCTCTCAGGAGACAGGAGGACCACTGTTGCTTATCTGTCTGCCGTCGGCTCTTTGTGTGCCAGCCTGTGTAGTGCTAGAGTCATGATTCCAGTGGAGGAATCCTGGGCTCTCAGGAGGAAGATCTTCATTCTTGGGGTCGGGGGGCTTAGATGTCCGCATCGCCTCTTCAGTCACCCCTGCGACTGAGAACGCTGCAGCTGACCTGGCCGGGCCCTTTTCCTTCCTGTCCCTTTGGAGTCCGCGCTGGGCTGAAGTCTTTTGGCTGAAGGGCGCCCGGAGTGTTGGACCACAGAAGCAGTGATTACGCTGCTGCTTCAAGGTGGTGATTCTCTAGATTAAAACCTGCTCTAAACACACAGCCGGTGTTGATTCTAGTTAACACCTTTTAGCTAAACACAGAGGGGCGGGGAAGGTCCCTGTCGGAAATGGGGGGGGGACTGGAACAAGAATTGCCAGAGGGTGGAGTGGGATGTGTTTTTGACCTGTCCTCTAGATCCAAAGCACACTAACCCCCTTCTGAGGTTCAGCACTCCCTTCATGGCTCAGTGGTAGAGCATCTCTGCTTGGCATGCAGAAAGTCCCAGGTTCAATCCCTGGCTTCTCCAGTTAAAGGGACCAGGCAAGTAGGTGATGTGAAAGACCCCTGCCTGAGACCCTGGAGAGCTGATGCCAGTCTGAGTAGACAATACTGACTATGATGGACTAAGGGGGGTCTGATTCAGAATAAGGCAGCTTCATATGATCATATATGGCATGCAGAAGGTTCCAGGTTCAATCCCCGGCATCTCCAGTTAAAGGGACTGGGCAAATAGGTGATGTGAAAGACCTCCGCCTGAGACCCTGGAGAGCCGCTGCCGGTCTGAGTAGACAATACTGACTTTGGTGGACCGAGGGTCTGATTCAGTAGAAGGCAGCTTCATGTGAAGTGTTATGGCTCAGTGGTAGAGTATTCTTGGCATGCAGGAGGTCCCAGGTTCAATCCCTGGCGGCATCTCCAGTTAAAGGGACTAGGCAAGTAGGTGATGTGAAAGACCCCTGCCTGAGACCCTGGAGAGCCACTGCTGGTCTGAGCAGACAATACTGACTTGGATGGACCCAGGGTCTGGTTCAATATAAGGCAGCTTCATGTGTGTTCATGTGAGTTCAAGCGTTGAGCTCTCTCGGTAGGTTCGGAACCGGAAGTTGCCCAAATGAAGTATGTTATTTCACCTTATTCTCCTCCCCAGGGCTAGAGAGCTCTTAAAGCCCCAGGAGGCGCAAAAGCCTGTTAAACAAGACCTTTAATATTACCCCTGTTTTGCAGATGGGTCGACTGAGGCGGAAGGAATTAGCTTCCAGTTCATCCCCTTCTATGCAAATCTTGTCTACAGCTAAAACATCGGTGAAATGATGAGGTTGGCCCAAGGAGTTAGGTGGCCTCTTACCTGGCCTCTCAGATAATTTTGAATGTACAGCTGTAACCTCCATAATTTCCTTTTCCTCCTGCAAATCGTTCTCTGCAGATGGCTGCTCGCCATGAACCCCGCATGCCTTTCCAAAACAAACAGACAATGCAATCCTATACAGGGTTACTCAAGTCTAAACTCATTGAGTTCAGCCGTCTTAAACTGGAATAACACTGCACTGAATTGCACTGTTGAAAGGCCCTAGGACCTTACTCCTGTTTTATTGTCTAACCTATTTGCGGCAGTTCTCTTGGGTAAGAACCAATAAAAACCACTCATTTTTTAAAAAATTGTTTATTTTGTACACATTTTTGGGTCTGCTTTGTGTTGTTTACGATATTTACATCACTGTAATCTTAAATCTGTTATGAGCTGTTTTGGACAGGCCCTGCAGATGAGGCAAGGGTATATATTGTTGAAACAAATAAGAGATTGAGCTAATATTTCCCAAATTATATGTGTTTTGAGGGGGAGGAAACCATAATGCTTGTTTGCGGCTGCATATAATAGCCGAGGGAAATGCAGGTCTATCAAGGGTTAGATAGGAGATTGCAAAGTCCTTGGGAAAGGAAATGGATTGGGCCCGGGCCAGTGGGGCTGTGTTCCTGGAGCTGAGCCTTGATTTCTCCTCCGATTGTGTGTCCTTGGGGGGCTTTTTTGGTTTGGCCTCATGCACTGGGAATCATGCTGTGGGTCGCCAGTTGGGACAGCTACAGCTCAACGGGCAATCCGATCCACCCTTCCTCGGTTCCTTCTGCTCTTGACATAAACCTGGGAATCTTGTCTTGAGTTCACTCGCAGTTTCTAGTCCTCAAGATGGTTTTGTGCTGCATCGTGTCTCAAAAAGTAAATCCAAACAACCTAAAGATGTAAGATGGAGGCTTCTTCTGTTCCTACAGCTTATTTCTTCTTTATTTATTCGCTTCATTTATATTCCACTGCTTTCAAAGACGGGTCAATTTATAAACTGAAAATAATTCACAGTGGGTCGCCGTGTTAGTCTGTCTGCAGTAGTAGAAAAGAGCAAGAGTCCAGTAGCACCTTAAAGACTAACAAAAATATTTTCTGGCAGGGTATGAGCTTTCGTGAGCCACAGGTCACTTCTTCAGAAAGCTCCTACCCTGCCAGAAAATATTTTTGTTAGTCTTTAAGGTGCTACTGGACTCTTGCTCTTTTCTACTACTATAAATTGAAAGTGTGTGTGCGCGCGCATGCATGAATAAACACCCGCACATGCATGTTAATCTTCACAGCCACACCAAAATCCCGCCCTGGCCACCCAAAGCCGGCCTGAACAGAAGAGACTCATAGCTCCTCCAAGAGTTGGCTGGGACAGGTACAATAAATGCACTGAGTCTTTGCTTGTCTTGTGCATGTCACCGCTGGCCACCGACAGCTTAGAGGTGAGATAATTCCACTCCCTAAGTGCTAAATGAATGATCCGGCTGTTGCTTTCTGGGCGTGATTCTTTGCAGACACCCAACAAGGGATCTTCCTACCTCCTCCGGAGAGTCCCTTTCAGAAGGGAACTTCTCTAGTTACAGCCTCGTTCCCCTGGAGCCTGGTGACCACCCCAAATCCTTAATCATCCAAGAGACGGAACGCATTCTCTTTGTTTCTCTGTCTTCCCTGCTAACTGATCCTGATCCTGGTATTGCCTTGTTTGTGTCTGGAGCAGCCGTTTCTGCCAGCGGTGTCTGATATGCGAGGATGGAAACCGAGGCTGGTATTTGTAAGACGGGTTCTGCCCCAGACCACCGGGTCATCGGATTGTTAAATAAAGTAAAGGAATGGAATCTACGAACCAACACCACTGGGTTATGAATTGCCGCCAAATACTATTGAGGTTATTACTCAACTAGACTTGATGTAGATAGGGCACACGGCTGATTTCGTTCTGTATTTAAATGTATTTTTTAATTAACCGGTGTCAGATCCTGTCCTATTTTACGGTGAGTGGATGCGTCTTGCAGGCTCTTCCTTTCTGGGAAGAGGGCCATGGCTCAGTGGTAGAGCCCCTGCTTTGCATGCAGGAGGTCCTGGGTTCAATCCCCGGCATCTCTACTTGAAAAGACCAGGTAGGAGCTGATAAGAAAGTCCTCTGCCTGAGACCCTGGGGAGCTGCTGCCAGTCTGAGTAGACAATACTGACCTCGATGGACCAATGGCTGGATTCAGTATAAGGCAGCTTCGTGTGTTCTGGCACAAGGGAGAGGCGGCCAGTGCCGATTGTGTTTCCTCATGGCTGGAAAGGGTAATCGGTGTATTTTGTCCTTTGAACGCTGACAGTTTTTCTGTTTTTATTTTCCAGCTGAATTACCGGCACACCTCAATGAAGAGTCCAAGCATGGCGGCTGTGTTTAAGCAACAGAAGGTAGAAGACATCTATGAAATTGGAGAAGAGCTAGGGAGGTAAGCTTTGCCACTCAGCCGTGGGAAGAATCTGCATTTTGTATAGGTGTTAACCTGCAGCCATTGGTTGGCCTGCTGTGATGTCACAGTCGCAAACATGCTAACCGTGCATTTCTAACGTGAACAAGTCTATAGGTTGGTGTACAAAGCTGTCCAGTTTGTGGACCTGTTTCTGTTTTCTGCTCCAGTTCCTTGTTAGGCCACATTTTTTAAAGTACAAAGATCAGGGTGAATACTGTCCCTCTGAGTCTCTCTGCCTTATTCATATGCCACGGTGAGACACGATTTGGTCTTAGAAGGTGGCATAAACTGATGGAATATACAGTCGTAAGAACAGAGTGTGTCAAAGTCAGTCACTTTTTGTGGCTGCTGTGCAGATTTACTTGGAAGGAAGGAGTTGGTTTTTATATGCCGACTTTCTCTCCCACTTAAGGAGACTCAAACCGGCTCACAATCACCTTCCCCTCCCCACAACAGACACCCATTGAGGTAGGTGGGGCTGAGAGAGCTCTAAGAGAGCTGTGACTAGCCCAAGGTCACCCAGCTGGCTTCGTGTATAGGAGTGTGGAAACAAATCCAGTTCACCAGATTAGCTTCCGCCGCGCATGTGGAGGGGTGGGGAATCAAACCTGGTTCTCCAGATCAGAGTCCACCACTCCAAACCACCCCACCACTCTGGCTCTTTGCAAGCTTGGTGGGTCGCCCCGCCTGGGCATCTGTGCCACGTGACTTCTTAGTGCTCCGTGATGTGTGGACTGACCCCCACTTAACAAGGCAGGGACTGTGGGGAGGTAATTCTTGGCTCTCGTTCACGCATGCAGATTCTCGACGGATCTGGCCCGGCCCCAGCTTGGCTTCTACCGAGGCCCCTCTTTATCTGCGGCGTCGGATCACAGAGGGCCCCCCGGGGAAGCAACATCTGCCTTTATCCCTACTTAAAATCTGTAGAACAGGTTGTTCTCGGGTGCACTCTCCACCCCTATAGCACCCCAAGGTGTCGTCAGACGTTTCTGGTGGGCACAGCGGCCCCTTGAGAAGATGCGCCTCCGCACGAAGCAAACAGGTCTGAGCACAAGAGGATGCCAACTGCTTGTTTCATCTTGTTGTTCTGCGGGCGCAACAGAAGCCCAGGAATACTAAGTGGCCCCCCTGGGCAAATCAGCCTTTATCTTCCTTAACGCTACTGGTGAAGATGCATTGAGGGCCTGCCCAGGCTTAGGTGCTGCAGAGAAGGGACGCGGCCTCCCGGGGCGTTTGCCATATGCTCTTGATGCCCTTTTGCTTCTCTTGCAGCGCGGGAACTTCTTTCGAGAGGGACTTGGCCCTGGAGATCCCCGGCCGTTTCCTCTCTTCTGGGGACGTGCAGAGAGAGAGAGAGAGAGAGAGAAGCATCGCTTCTCTTCTTCTGCATTGTAAAGAGGAACTGTGTAGAGGAGGTGTTGCTTCTTTGGTTTTGCTCTGGGACCCACTCATGGCAGCCAGAGGCCTTTCTTCCTGCTCCACCCTTCTGTGACATCATGGCAGCTCAGCCAATCACTGTCGCCACCACCCAGAAAACCTCTGGATGCTTTATAATGTCCATAACTGGATGTCGTTTCTTTCTTCCTGTCTTATAGATTTTCAGTCACCTCTTAAACATGTGTGTGCATGGGGGACGTGCCAGCCCCCCCTTTATTAAAAAGGTCACCATCCTGACTTCATACTTGGGGAAACCTCCCAGCATCTCACCTGTGCCATTCTTGATTTAGACATTAAATGCCTGGTCTCCCCCCTCCGGGTGTGTGTGTGTGCTTTTGCTTCAGCTTTACACAAGCAAGTCTCAGTTCTCTCCTTGCCTTTGAGGTTCTCTGCAGCCCAATTGCTTGAGTGGGTGGCTGCAGAGCAGGCGGAACTCCAGACCACAAGATGGCCACAGCCGTGGTGTGTGAAACTGGCAACTGTTCTGCTGCTGTGTCTCAGGGCTCCTGTGGAGGCAGGCCAGCTTCTCCTCTTCCTTTTCGTAGTGTCGCCCATCGTGAGAGCCTGAGCACCTGGGGGAGGGGGGGAGGAAGGAAGTCTCTGGTTGGAATCTTGTCTCAGTCACTGACCTCAGGCGGGTTTCTCTCTTGCAGCCTCAGCTCTCAGCCCCCTGACCTGGACTCCAGCCTGCAGGGTGTGTGCGTGTGGGGGGGTAATGTGTGTGTTAAGTGCCGTCAAGTCGCTTCCCTCGTGGCGACCCTATGAATGAAAGTCCTCCAAAATGTCCTATCTTTGACAGCCTTGCTCAGGTCTTGCAAATTGAGGGCTGTGGCTTCCTTTATTGAGCCCATCCATCTCTTGTTGGGTCTTCCTCTTTTCCTGCTGCCCTCAACTTTTCCTAGCATGACTGTCTTTTCTAGTGATTTCTGACTTCTCATAAAGTGACCAAAATACGATAGCCTGTTTAGTCATTTTAGCTTCTAGGAAGAGTTCAAGCTTGATTTGATCTACAGCCCACTGCTCTACAGGAACACCACCAGCCTGACTTCTTAGAACAGCCAGCGAAACTTTGACCTCTGCCATATAATGCGAGTGCTGACAGATAAATATTTACCTGCCCAGAGTGAAAATGGAGATAAGTGGGGTATTCCACATAGGGCAAAGAGGCGTGATGGGAAATGATGTCATGTTTGCGTAGTGGCAGGCGGAGCAGCCCAGGGTGGCGAGGCCGGGTTACGCAGACAAACGGTCTCTCTTGCTATAAGGCGGCTTTGGATATACCTTGCCTTAAACCTGTGACGTTTTGAAGACTTCCTCTTTCATACAAGGAGCTCAAGGGAGAGTGCAGAGCGCTTCCCCCACGCTTATTTTATCCTCACAGCAACCCTGTGAAGTAGGTCAGCCTGGCAGGCGGCGGCTGGCCTGGGGGTCACCCAGGAAATTGCACGTCTGCACAGAGGTTTGACCCTGGGCTTTCCCAGCTTCTCCTCTGTCATTTTAACCATGTAAATATTCCCTTGTGGCTGTTTTAGGCTTTTTCCTTCATATTTCCCCCCCCCCCCGCTGTGCACTTGGGCAACGCTGCGAGCCTCAACTTGGAGCGCCCCTTCCTGCCACAATGCTTCCAGTTTTCCCCGGTGCAAAACGTTGCTCTTGCACAGCCAGGCCGTTGAAGCCAGCCGGCATCCCTTCCAGGCAATAACAGCTTCGCATCACTTTCTATCTTTAGCCGAGTGGCGCATCCGAGCAGGAACCAGAGCCCCCCTGGTAGGAAATCCAGCCTCACCTCGCTAAACATAACCCAGAAAACACACACGGAGGGGTGGGGGGACGGGGAGAGGAGTTGTCCCTAAAAGGCAGCTGTGAACAGCTGCCTGCAGTTCGTGGACCTCCTCACCTGCCGCCTCGCCCTCCGGGTCCCAGTGCCCCAACCTCTTCCGCGCTCAGAGGGAGGGGTTGTGTGCACTTTGGGATCTGTGCGAGAGGGTGTGCGCGCACGTGCCAATGCGTTCGGCTTAAAAACATACCCTGCACATTTGAACCGTGGGCCTCTTTGCAGAGCTCCCATTCAGGGAGAGATTTGCGTGGCCGAAATAAAAGCAAAGAGCAAACCTTTCTATCTGGAAATCACATTGGTCAGGAAAGCAGGTTATACATAGTTTAAAGGAATAAAAATGTAGGGGAAGGAAGTGTGTGCGGGGGCGTGAGGGAGAACTCAGCCCGGCTCTGAGTCTCTTTGAGTCCGGGGGGGATCCTCCCCGTCCCTCAGGCAGCGCTTTTCCTACTGTTGGTGTCATCCTGTTTGCCTCCAAGGGAAAGGTCAACCTGTCCAGGTGAGCTGGGCCTGCCCCTCTCTGGGCCCGGCCTCTCTCCCCGAATCGGAGGTTCCTCTTCTGGTGCAGACACCAGGATGCTTCTGCATCGCCCTGGTTGTCAGCTGCCCCCTGGACCGCCTTGGGGGACCCCATTAAAATCTTTCCCTTGCATCCCATCAGCCTTGTTCTGTTTATTGCTGACTGGCCGTATCCTGCCTCCAGAAGTAGGGTGACGGCAGGCAGCTGGGGGGCGGGGGGAGGCCCCGTTCGTGATCCCTGTTAGCTCCTAGGTGGTTGTGGTTTCTTTGTCCTGGCTGGACATTAAGATCTGCACCTGAAAATAAAGAAGGCACTACTGTGGGGGGAGCTCGGGGGGGGGAGGGTTTCGGCTGGTCTGCAGGTCCTCCCAAGGCACAGAACAGGCAGAAGCTCAATAGGGGGAGTTTCCCCTCCCCTGCGGCTCCCCCCCTGCCCGTACCTGGGAGAAACAGCAGTGTCCGTTAGTGTGCCGGCTGTTGGTAAGGCACCCAAGCGGTGCCAGAAAATATAAAGCAATCTCAGGGCATGGGGGATGTGTTAGGATTCCCTCGGGTGTCTTTTAAATGACAGCTTATGTGGGTCACTGTATGAACATCTCTTTCTCCTTGGCTGTGGCAGAGGGTGTTGAGATGCAAGGGAGGTGGGTGGGGAACCCAAAGGGGGGGTCTTCTGGGGAGGGGCCGTGGCTCAGTGGCAGAGCCTCTGCTTGGCATGCAGAAGGTCCCAGGTTCAATCCCCAGTGGCATCTCCAGTTAAAGGGACCAGGCAGGTAGGTGATGGGAAAGACCTCTTTCTGCCGGAGAGCCATGGAGAAGAGATGTGGCTCAGTGGCAGAGCATCTGCTTGGCATGCAGAAGGTCCCAGGTTCAATCCCCAGGGGCATCTCCAGTTAAAGGGACTAGGCAAGTAGGTGATGGGAAAGACCTCTGCCTGAGACCCTGGAGAGCCACTGGCCAGTCTCAGTAGACAATACTGACTTTGATGGACCAAGGGGGGGTCTGGTTCAGTAGAAGGCAGCTTCATGTGTCAGGGAAGCAGTCTTTTATATGGCAGAGAGTTCTGTGTGGCTTTTATGTGGACCGTGTCCTGTACAGCATGGTGTGGCTAAGGGGAAAGGGGTGTATGGCAGAAGTGGGTAAGTGTGAAAAAAATCCCTCAGGTTTCTCTCCTGCCTATCGCACTCACTCGGCTTCCCAGCTAAGAATAAAAAAAATGCAAAATGCCTTTAAGAATGGAAGGACCCACGGGGGACTCTCTCTCATTCTCTCTCTCGACCCCCCTTTGAAACAGCTGCTTATGAAAGTCACCAAGTCAGCTGTTAATGTGTCGTGCAAATCTTCGAGGCAGATCCAAAAATACTTCCATTGTTGTCCTTTTACAATAGGGTGTCTGTCAACAGCAGATTCCCGCAGTGTCTCCAGTTAATGCCCCCCTCTGGCTTATATAAATGCATTTCTCCCATGCCATTTGGATAAAAGAGATTGTAGTTCAATCTACTTAGTCTCGCTGGCTCTCATGCTTTCTCGCTGTCTTGTACAGGCCATCCCCCTGGACGTATGACTTCTATTTTATTGAGCCTGGTAGCCAGCGATAAGCCCAATTCAAAATACTGGCTGTAAAGACTTAAATGGTCATATGAGAATAGGAAGGGAACCATAAATAACAAACCTTGGTTTGTTTGAATCTTTCCCCTCTACTACCATCTCTGTGGCCGGCCGGCTGGCTGCAAAGGGCTCTGCTACTCAACAAACCGTGGGTTATGAATTCCAGCTCTGCAACCAACCACGATTAGTACAAACCGTAGTTAGCAAAGAAGCTGCAAACCTTGTCTAAAATCCCAGTTAGGTGCCAGCCATATTTTAAGGATCACCTCTTTCCGCATAGACCTTCCTGGGCACCGAGGTAATTTTTGGAGGCCCTTCTTCATGTTCCCCCCCCCCCAGCTCAAGTATGATGGTGACTATGTGTGTGAGAGAGAGTGTGCGCATTTCTGTTCCCTAGCAATGCCGTGGCTGTGGAAGCTCCCCTCCAGGACGTTCTCCTCCTCACCCCATCCTTTCTGCCTGCCTGCAGCACCGGGCAGATACTCCTCTTGAGGAAGAGCCTTCGCCAGTTGCGTTGCTGAGCAATTGTTATGGGCGTTTTTACAAATGCGGTAAAAGGAGAAATTGGAGGCTGTTTTTTCTTTTTATTGCAGTAGGGTATGTTCATTGCAATATTGTGTTCTTAGCTCGTCATAACCTGCCCTGATGGGTTGGCTTTTTTTGAATCGGTGGGTGGGGTAGAAATACTTTGAAGAAATAAATGAAATGAATCCTTTGTTCCTTTGTGTCTCTCGCTTTATGGAGATTCCCCTGCATTGCTTCCTTGTGGCAACACAGAAACATCCCTGGAACACAAAGGCTGGCTCCGGCTGGCACTTTGCTACCTGGGGCAGGTGCCATGGAGCAGGAAGTGTGGGAGAATTTCCATCAGGATTGGAAAATCACATTCCCCCCCCCCTTTTAGGAGATCAGCAAGCAGGATAAAGAGGTATTCTGCTTAGGCTTCTGTTTCTTTTTTTGAAATCTTCACTCCCCTGCAAACCGGGGCTTGAAAATCAGCAGGCAGCCTCAGGAAGGCACCCCCCCCTCTTTCTCTCTCTGCAGATATAGCCCTCTCTTCCTTTCATTCTTTGACATTAATCCTGGTTTAGCATCATGCTTCTCTCAAGGCAAGTGCTAACCCTTGTTCCTGCAAACCCTGATCTCTGGGGTGCTGGGCTTTGGTAAACATGGGAGGCTCCAAATCTGACCTGGGCTGTAGTTTGGGTGTTAATTGCGCAACGCGGATGGTATCCCCCTAGTAAAATATAGAATTTAATTGCCGCTTATGCCACAAAATGTATGCCGTTGGCACACGCGCACTGTAATTACCAAAACTTGTGATGTGTATAATGAGACGGGGAGTTCAGTTTGCAGTTCAGAGATTCTTCTGTCTAAACAAAAGTCTGTAATTTTAATCAAGTCTGGATTTCTGAAAGGCGTTGTGCGGAGAAATGCCCCGAAGTTGATCCAATAGATATATGATACAGGCCTGCCGGGAGTATACTGTTTTGTATCGGTGGAGGACTTTCTTCACACAACGCATAGTTAAGCTGTGGAACTCCCTGCCCCAAGATGTGGTGATGGCTGCCAACTTGGAAGGCTTTAGGAGGGGAGCGGACATGTTCATGGAGGAGAGGGATATCCATGGATACTAGTCAAAATGGATACTAGTCATGATGCACACCTGTTCTTTCCAGGATCAGAAGAGCAGGTTTGTTCTATGAGGTGCTGTGGAACCCAGGCAGGATAAATGCTGCTGCAGTTGTCTTGTTTGGGGACTTCCTAGAGGCCCCTGGCTGGCCACGGTGTGAACAGACTGCTGGACTTGATGGGCCTGGGTCTGATCCAGCAGGGGCTTTCTGATGTTCTTATGTCTGTTCAATTTCAACACTAAAAAAGGGGGAAAGGAAATGCCGTGAACATTGGTGAGTGGCTTATCAGGGAGACCGGTTCTATCGCAGCCCCCTTCTTGAAGTGGAAGCTCTCTGTGAGGGAATCTGAGCGTGTGGGTTGTTTTCAGCCTGCACTTTGGCCCTTGGACACAGTTGGGAAGCTGTCTCGGACCGGGTCCACCCCTTCATCCACTGGGGTCAGTCTGGCCTCCTCTCCCTGGCCGTGGCTCGCCAGGGCTCTCAGCCTTGTGCCAAGAACCAGGTGGGGCTGCCACCTCTCCTCGGTCAGGCTGTGTCTCCAAGCCGCCTCCCTGCAAGGCAGCACGGCACCTCTGAGTTCTGTCCTGTCCTTGAGGTGCTTTTCTTGTGCCTGTAGCTGTGGCTGAGAGCCTTGCTCAGGGTGGTTTGGGGGACGGATCCAGATGTTGCACTAGAGGAGGCGGTGGTTTGGCGCGCCCTCATTCCGAGCCGGCTCCTTCTCCCCTTTGCAGCGGCCAGTTTGCGATTGTGAAGCAGTGCCGGGAGAAGAGCACGGGGGCAGAGTACGCCGCCAAGTTCATAAAGAAGCGCCAGAGTCGAGCCAGCCGGCGCGGGGTGAGGCTCGAGGAGATCGAGCGGGAGGTCAAGATCCTGCAGCTGATCCTCCACACCAACATCATCGAGCTACACGACGTGTACGAGAACAAGACGGACGTGGTCCTCATCCTTGAGCTGTGAGTGCCCGGCTAAGTTCAGGTCTCGCAAGACCCGTTTCAGCCCCTGGACTCAGGAGGTGCAGTGGCACAGTGGTAGAGCTTCTGCTTTGCATGCAGAAGGTCCCAGGTTCAATCCCCAGCATCTCCAGTTGAAAGAACCAGGGAGGAGACCCTCCGTCTGAGACCCTGGAGAACCGCTGCTGGTCTGAGTAGACAGTACTGACCTTGATGGACAGATGGTCTGATTCACTAGAAGGCAGCTTCATGCATGTTCATGTGTGGACCTGCCGTAGGGCTGTGGGGACCCCAGTTCTGTCTGGCTTCAGGCTGTCCACTTGGGTCGGCAGCAGCTCTCCAGCCTAGAAAGGTCTTTCCCAACACCGGAGATCCCTTTAATGGCGCTGCTGGGCATTGAACCGGGGATCTTTTGCATGGCAAGGCAGATGCTCCACCAATGAACCACAGCCCTCCCCTCCCCTCCCCATATAAAGGAGCGTGGAAGGTGGTATTGGATGAAGAATCCGTACTTCCTTTAAGAAAAAAAACAACAACCAAGTTTCTAGCCCAGAAGAGTGGGCGGAACACTGTTCCTGGCGATCGGAAGCCCCCCCCCCCACGTTTCTCCCCACGATGAACAATGCGAATAAGTCAATTAAAATAAGAGAAATTAAAATGTGCTCATTTGCAAAATTTATGCGGCTTGCAGAATCGCCTAGGCGTGGGTTTTTTAATGTTTTCTGAGCTGATGAGGGAACCGGAGACAGGGTGGGAGGTGGCAGACGTTCCAGGGGTCGGGCTGCTGTGGGCGGGGGGGGGTGCAGTGGGGGGGCACTCCCCACAGCTCCTCCTTGCCCTCCCTTTCCGCCAGAGGTTGTTTCTGGATGACCCCCGTGCCAGCTGCTGACTTCTGCGCCTCGCACCGGGCCAGATGGTTGGGCTGTGCGGAGCTGCTGATAAACTCAAGTCTGGCAGCCGGCTGTTCGGGGTCGCCGTTTGGCCCGCAGCCTTCCCTTTTGGCCCCCCAGGCCCTCGGCCCCCCTTTTCCGCAGTGTCGACCTTTGGAGGTGCTGAGTGACCGAGGCAGGGCGGCCTGCTGGGAGGGGGCCAGGGAGCGTGCTCATTCTGGAGGCCTGTCCCCTTCCTCGCTCTGCCTGGGCACTGATCCGGTCTGGTTGGGTCTCCCCTGGCCAAGGGCCGCACCACCCTGGTTTGCTGCCCCTTATGCCAATTCCAGGATCCCCAGTCCCTCTCCCACGCCACCCCTCCGACGAAGAAAACCAACCACCTCCTGCTACCATTAAGCAGAACTCTGAAGCCCCCCAAAACAAACAGGAGTCTGGTGGCTGCCTCAAAGAGCCCGTTCTTCCTAATGTCAAGACGGGGACTCTTTTGATTTAATCTCAACCCGTTGGTTCTGGTCCGACCTTCTGGGGCAACAGAGAACAACTTGGCACCCTCCTCTATATGACAGCCCTTCAAGGACTTGAAGATGGTTTTCATTATTGCCAGGGGGGTGGATGAGTGGCCGTGAATCGGGTAAGCGAACTCTGAAGAATGCCAGGTCTTCTTAAACAATCTGGACCGGACTCTTCAATGGATGGATTTTGCCCTGAGAGGGGGCAGGATGGGGCAGGAAGACCCTTGGGAGGCGGACACCCTACGGGCCCTCCTCAGCAGACTGTTGTGGTGTACAGAGCACCCCCTTGTGGAAGACTCGGTGTGCAACACGATGATCGCTGAGGTTCGGGTGCCCTTGTCCCAGCCGCTTTTTAAATGTTTGCAAACAGCCATTGCAAAGTTGTGTGTACTGCTGGGATTGTGCTTTCCCGTGCCCTGCCCTGCCTTGCCCTGGCAGTAAAAAAGATTGGCTTGTTTATGGTTTTCTTCCTGCTCACCAGACCACAGGGGCTAAAAGTAGGGGGTGGGAATTTTTCAGGGTTTGTTTTTCAAGATTATGGAAGAAATACAAAACACATAAAGCGTAAACAAAGCCAAGGAGCAAGTATCTTATTCAATCTTTTTATAAACGCTTAAAATGTTAGGCTTACCATTGTTATAATAAAAGCAGCAATCTGGTGATTCCTATCAGCTTTTGATGTTCTAAGAAAAAAAACAAAAAGCACTGTTTTCTTTCCAAAATGGAATATTTTCTTGCTAATAAGAATACATTAATTTTGAAGTTAGGCAGCTGGCGACTCTTTCTGATAACCCATTGGTTTGCTTTCTCAGACCCCAAGAGGGTGAGGAATCTTCCAACCCTCTTCAAAGAGTCCGCGGCTCAGTGTGGGAAGGTGATTTTCCAGGAGGGGCTCTCTGGCGAAGCCCTGTGAGAAAAGCAAAGCTCTCTTGAGGATTATTGCAGAAATTGGAGCGGGGGCTGGGGGCCAAGAAACCATGATACCCGTCGCTCTCCTAGGAAATGGGCACAGTTTGGAAAGGATTCTCTGTGGGAAAGGGCTGCCTGCTTCAGTCTCACTCTTAAAGAGAGCTGGGGCAGGCTGGACCAAGGTATTTTGGTCCCTGAACCGGCAGCTGTAGAGGAGTGTCGCTGGGGCATCATTATCTGTGAGGAGGGGGGGTCCCCCTTTGGCAAGCCCGGTTCAGCTGGACAGAATAGGTGCAAGAATTCCACTTAAGTGGCGCCTCGTGGCTGAGTGTGGATTGGGCTACTCTATCTGCCGTGCCCAAGGAGGAGAGGTCTATCAGTGGATACGAGCCCTGGTGACTAAAGGGACCCTCCACGCTATTTTTATGGCCCTGGCTTGCTTTACCATTGATACATCTTCTGCTTTTTTCCTGTGATTTCTATTGCGTTGTTTTTCCCTTTAGAGCCACCTTGAGTAGGTCTCTGGAAGAGCAGCAAAGAAATCTGAAGGTTTACTGTAAAATACTTGCAGTTGCTGAGTTGCCGGACCTCCTTGTCTGTTTTGCAGGGTGTCTGGAGGAGAACTTTTTGATTTCCTGGCTCAGAAAGAGTCTTTGAGCGAGGAGGAAGCCACGCAGTTCATCAAGCAGATTCTGGACGGGGTCAGCTACCTGCACACCAAGAAAATTGCCCACTTCGATTTAAAGGTAAACGGGGCGGAGTGGCCGTCAGTCTTGCCTTGACATGGCCCAGGCTGCGTCATCCTTGGCTTGCCTGGTGTTGCTGATTTTGCTGGACCGATGGTCTGAGTCAGCATAAGGCAGCGTCATGTGGGTGCCTGAAGAAAGGCGCTCTGGACCACGGAAGCTTCTGGTGCAATAAAATCTCTTTAGTCTTTAAGGTACCACCAGATTGCTCTTTATTTTTTTGTGGCGGCAGAATAGCTCCTCAGGACCCAACCCCTTATCTTATGAATTTATGAATTGTTTCTAAAATAGTGTGTGGTCATTGCTGGAAGCTGGCTTCTATTCCTGCGATCCAGGTATGGTCTCGAAGACAGCTGAAAAGGGCAAGCTCAGTATTAGCATCCATGATAGGAATTTACTTGTTCTTGCTCCTTCTCAGTTTTGGGAAAACTGATTCAGTTGATTTCTTATTGGAATCTCAGCCATATTCCATATTTTTTGCGCCGTATTCCTGCCCCTTCTGGCCTGTGGCTGCCGAGAGAGAAGCCGCTGTCTGAACTCTCCAGGAGAGCTGCAAACCATGTCTTTGTGGCGCTTGGCTCGAACTTTGGTGTGCTGGACTGCATTTGGCACCTGCTGGAGCATCCTCTGGAATGGTCCTCACTGCTGAACACCCCCCTCCCCCGTGTTTATGCCAGCAAACAGGACATATTCCATTGCATGCAATTTTACGTTGTTGTTTTTTCTTCTTTTTCCTGTTTCCCGTTCTTGCAGCCCGAGAACATCATGCTGCTAGACAAGAATATCCCCATCCCGCACATAAAACTGATAGACTTTGGTCTGGCCCATGAAATAGAAGACGGGGTTGAATTCAAAAACATTTTTGGGACGCCAGAATTTGTCGGTAAGCCCTTTTGGCCACTCGATGGTGACTGCTTATCTGTCGGTAGCCGGCTTTGGGGCCAAGCCCGCTTCTGAGTCCTGGAGATAACCGTCGCAAACCGGTTGCAGCCGAAGGCAGTTGGTCTCTGCTGGATCAGCTGCCGCAAGCTCAGGAATTTTCTGGGTAGGAGAGGCGGAGGAATAGCCCTAGTGTTGATGGTCATAAAAGAAACCACAGGCAATGCAGCAAAGCACAAGATAAAGCTGGAATCTGGGGTGTGTTTGTGTGAACGCGGACATTTTGCCAGCTCAGTCTTGTCCCTTCAGACCTGCTCTGGCTGTCCAGGCCTCAGGAAAGGAAGGCTGTTGCCCAGCTCTGCTCCCCAAGATCCTTTTCCCTGCTAGGGATTGAACCTGGGAACTTCGACACACCCAGCAGGTGTAGGGGAGGGAGTATCCTGGATGCGGAGGGGCTGGGCTGGATTGTCCCCTGAGTATCTTCTGCCCTTCAGATGCTATAAACATCTGGCTCAGGTTCATTGTGTGTTCTCTGTTGCTGATATCTGCAAAAATCACCGCTTCTTTCAGCACCGGAAATCGTAAATTATGAACCTCTCGGGCTGCCAGCGGACATGTGGTGAGTCTCACCCTTCCCGTTCTCAAATGGCCAATTTGCCCACGCTTCAGATAATAGCCCCATCCTCCAGGTTTTATTAAACAGGGGTCCAGCAGCACCTTAGTAGAGACCAAGGATAGACTCCTGTTTTAGTCTGCTGCTACAGACTAACAAAAAAAGTTCTAGGTTTTATTGGGTTTGACATAAAACACCACCTTCATGTGTACGTACAAATAGATTCCGTCTTTGTTGGTGTCGCCTTAAATCTTTGGGTTTTTTTTTTTCCTTTTTCTTTCAGGAGTATAGGAGTTATCACGTACATACTGTAAGTACTTTGCTGGTTTGATTATATGTGTGTGTGTGTGTGTGTTAAGTGCCGTCAAGTCGCTTCCGACTCATGGCGACCCTATGAATCAAAGTCCTCCAAAATGTCCCATCTTTGACAGCCTTGCTTAGATCCTGCAAACTGAGACCTGTGGCTTCCTTTATTGAGTCAATCCATCTCTTGTTGGGTCTTCCTCTTTTCCTGATGCCCTCAACTTTTCCTATCATGATTGTCTTCTCCAGTGACTCTTGTCTTCTCATAATGTGTCCAAAGTACGACAGCCTCAGTTTAGTCATTTTAGCCTTCTAGGGTCAGTTCCGGCTTGATTTGATCTATAACCCACTGATTTGTATTTTTGGCCATCCAGGGCATCTGTAACCCTTTCCTCCAACACCACATTTGAAAGGAATCCACTTTCTTCCTGTCAGCTTTCTTCATTGTTCAGCTTTCACACCCATACATAGTAATAGGGAATACGATGGCATGAAATAACTTGATCTTGGTGGCCAGTGACACATCCTTACACTTCAGAATCATTTCTAGCTCTTTCATGGCTACCCTTCCCTTCCCTTGATTATATACGGCAGACAATTGTAATGAATAGCATGTTCCCATCAGTTCCTTGGGGAAAGGGGTCCCTTGGAGAGAACGGGCTGCCTGCGTAGCTACAGGGACGGGTACCCACAGGGCATGAGCCAAACATGGAGCAGAAAGGAGGCTGGGAGCGGCTGAATGAATGTGGTGCCAACAGAGGAAAGGAAGTAGGTGGTAGGCACCTTAGAAGAGCACCCAGACAGTTGCAGTCTATCTGTTGTTACACGGCCCTTTACATTACATATTTATTTATTTAAACATTTCTGTCCCACCTTCCTTTCCTCGGGGTTCAAGGGCAGCTTACAGTAACAGTTAAAGCATCCCCAGCTAAAACCAAAGATAAAATGGCGAGTCCCAAATCCCTCCCCCCTTAAAAGATGCCTGCCAATTCATAGAATCATAGAGTTGGAAGGGACCACCAGGGTCATCTAGTCCAACCCCCTGCTCAATGCAGGAAATTCACATCTAACTCCGCACACACACACCCAGTGACCCCTACTCCATGCCCAGAAGATGGCCAAGGTGCCCTCCCCTTTCATGAGCTGCCTACGGTCATAGAATCAGCATTGCTGACAGGTGGCCATCTAGCCTCTGCTCCGCAAACCCCCTCGAAAGCCCTAGCAAACAGGCTGGTCTTGCAGCACCTCCTGAGAATCTCCAACGAGGGGGCCCCCTCTCAGGAAGCCCATTCCCCAGAGCCAAGATGCAAAAGACCCATGCTCTGGTCAGATGGGCCAGATGGGGCACTGTAAGTGGTGGGAGAGCCAACAGACAGCTGCCTGACAACTGAAGACGAGGGCCGTGCCCTCTCGCTGTTCCCTTCATCCTGGGACCCTCCCCTCCTCTCTTCCTTGGTCCCTCCTAGGCTGAGCGGGGCATCGCCGTTCCTGGGTGAGACCAAGCAGGAGACGCTGGCCAACATCACCGCCGTGAACTATGACTTCGACGAGGAGTTCTTCAGCCACACCAGTGACCTCGCCAAAGATTTTATACGGAAGCTTCTGGTGAAAGATACGCGGTAAGTTCATCGCCTTGTGCAGAGCCAGGCTGGACGGTCCTTCAAGTTCAGAGTGGCTCTCTGGTCAGGAAATCCCCTGCTCTCCTGGCTTTCTGCAAACGATGCAAAAGCGAATTAGTCAAGAGATTCCTTTTGACATCAGCTCAAGGTGGGCCCCTCCCTTACCTTGACAGTGTTTTCCAAGACAGACTCTGATCTGGAGAACCAGGATTGATTCTCCGCTCCTCCACAGGAGTGGCGGAGGCTAATCTGGTGAACCGGGTTGGTTTCCCCACTCCTCCACATGAAGCCAGCTGGGTGACCTTGGGCAAGTTACAGTTCTATTAAGAGCTCTCTCAGCCTCACCTACCTCACAGGGTGTCTATTGTAGGGTAGGGAAGGTGATTGTAAGCCAGCTTGAGTCTCCCTTAAGTGGTAGAGAAAGTCGGCATATAAAAACCAACTCTTCTTCTTCTTCTCCTTCTCTTCCTCCTCCTTCTTTTCTAGGAAGCGTCTCGCAATACAAGAAGCGCTCACGCATCCCTGGATAATGGTAAGCCTGGGCACAGATTTTGTACGGGAAAGGGATGGGGGAATTTGTGCTGACTTTGGACAGAACCGTGTATGGAATTCCATATTTTGGCATTCTGATTTGCTTTTGGAGACCTGGTCTCAGCCAGCGTGACAGCTGCCTTCTGCTCTGATTTCCCCGCTGTTAAACTCTTCCTGGTGGAGTTACAGTTAGGCCAAATGATTTCAAAAGCTTTCGAAAGTAAGATGCACCATAAAGGAAACAAACAGTGTTTGCTTTTTAAAATTATTTTTTCTCTTAAAGAAAAGGAGAGAAGTTTTGAAACTTGATGCTGAACACAAGCATACAGTTTTCTGCCTTAGGGCACAACTTGTGTTTGTGCCGTGTCTTCCTGTCGTTTGCATGGGCACCAAGCGTAGTTTCACTAAAAGGGCACGCTCCACTCTGAGTTTCTCCCTGGCACCAAAAATCCTTCCACCTGCATTGGCACAACTTGCCATTAATTTCAAGGATGTCTGAGAGAGATAATTTCCCAGTGGCTTGTGTCCCATTTTGTGCGTGTGTGTTTTTGTGGTGGTCTGCTGTATAGATGTTACAGTAGTGTCCAAAATTTGGCAATCTCAACATTCTGCTATGAATTTTGCTGGAGTCCAGACAAACTGAATTTCTGGATAATGTTGATAGTCACCTAGGTGGCAATTGCTGACATTCCCCAATGTGTATCATCCCACAAGAAGTACATTTATTCTTGGATATTGATGGGGATTTCATCTGGAATGGGCAGCATTGACCTGTAAGTCACCAAGGTTTGGACATTTCACTGCAACATGGAATATATGGAATGCACGATGTGTTGCTCTTGCCTTCACAAACAGAATGCTGGGGAGGGGGCCGTGGCTCAGTGGCAGAGCACCTGCTTGGCAGGCAGAAGGTCCCTGGTTCAATCCCCAGTGGCATCTCCAGTTAAAGGGGCCAGGCAAGGAGGTGATGTGAAAGATCCCTGCCTGAGACCGTGGAGAGCCGCTGCCAGTCTGAGTAGACAATACTGACTTTGATGGACCAAGGGGGAGGGTCTGATTCAGTATAAGGCAGCTTCATGTGTTCGTGTGTACATTTTCTCAAAACGCAAACTGCTTGAACGTGTATTCTGGATTATTTTCTTCCGATGGCTTTTGGGAATGGGGAGGCCCAAATGCCAGCATGTCGTTTCTCCCCCTGGGAATGCTGCTGTTGTGTCCACCCCCTCGTTTGTGCATGAATCAGGACCTTGCAATCTCCCCACATCCTGGACCCGTCTCCTGCACGCCTTCTTTGTCTGGTGTGGTGCCTGTGATGTTGTGCTGCCTTTCGAGACACGTGCCACCCCCCCCCAGTTAATAATCCTGCTTCCTGCTTCTGTCTGAAGACTCACCAGTCCAAAGCCCAGCCAAGCAAACGGGCCGAGAACAGGCAGCTGAAGACCAAGCGGCTGAAGGAGTACACGCTCAAGTGCCACTCCAGCATGCCCCCGAACAACACCTACATCAACTTCGAGCGCTTCGCCCGAGTGGTGGAAGACCTCTCAGGGATGGAGCAGGACTTCGGCGCCGTGGCCGCGTCCCACAACTCCTTGCAGGAGGACCTGGGCGCCCTGGTCTCCATCTATGACGAGAAAGAAGCGTGGTACAAAGAGGAGCACGAAAACGTCAGGCACGAACTCTCCCAGCTGAAGTACGAGTACCGGAAGGTGGAGTCCCTTAAGAAGCACCTGCAGGAGGACGTCCGAGCCGTCGGGACCAACCTGGCCGGCATCACGGGGAAGTACCTGGACCTGCAGGCCCAGTACGAGGCCCTGAGCAAGGAGCTCTCGGAAGAACTCCGGCGGGTTCAGGACTGGACGGGGACCCTGCGGCTGGACCAGGAGCCCTACAGCTGGGCGGCCAGCGATAAAGACATAAGCGAGTCTCTGATGGAGCTGCTGAACAGATCCTGTTGTGAGGAATTCCTGGCGGCCTTGAATCTGGGGGTCACAAAAGCCAGCCAGTGAGGTTGCCGGGGGTCGGTTCCTTAGGGCTGTTTTGCCGTTTGGTCCATGCTGGTGGGAAATGGACAGGTCTTCCGCCACCACTGTGAGAATTGGGATGCAGGGAAATACGCTCATTGAGCGCTGGAGCCTGTTGCTGGCTTGGCTGATTCCTAACATATTTGGCGATCCCTGTTAGAATTGAGCTCTTGCCTCTCATGAAAATAGATTCTGCTTTACGGGGCAAATATTGCCCTGCTGTTATTTGGTATTTAGACCTCAGCTGCCTCTGGGACAGGCCAGCCTTGAAACTGAAATTACAAATTGAAAACGAAATGCATGTGTAATGATTTATTGCAGTCATAGACCAGTAAATATACCGGTAATATTGCATTGCTATGCTACAAATCCAAAATCTAAAACCTTACATTTAAAAAACTGGTAACAGGACAGATAAAATACTATTGCAGTATAAAACTTAGAGCAGACTTACTATACTTATTAAATTTCCTTATCCTTTCCATCAGCCCTTTTCTTGTTCTGGGCTTTTATCACACCGGCACAAAAACTGGCCCCTTGTTTTGAGATCGTAGGGTTTTTGTCAATTAAGAATTTATCCAGCCATACCTGCTCTGGACTTTCTGCGAATTTAACTATTATAGGATGGACAAACTTAACCCTCAGACCACTATAATATGGGCATTGAAAAAAGACACGCTTCATTGTCTAAACGAAATGCATTTCAGTCGCAATACTCCAGTCTCTCTAAATAGCACCATGTTTGCATTTAAGGACACCAAAAAAAATCTTTGTGTTGTTTGTTCTGTTTTGGAAGACAGAATCAATTTACGCTTTCCCTGGAATTCCTTTTAAATACTTGGCGGTAGATAGGTAACAGCACTTAAAGGCTTTAGGGCAGAGCGAATGCTGCCCTATAAAAGAGTCAGCAATAATGAGGCATTGCTTTTTGGATTATGAATAGCAGTGGAACAGCACTTTTAATATCGCTGCTTGGAGAGGTGTGGGGTCGAGCTGCCCAAACACCCTCTTTGCTGGATCTCTGTACAACAACCGGGGGCATCGAGGCCGTCGTTCGGAATAGCCGGAGAGCTCCAGTGAAGGGGGCTTGTTCAGATGTCTTGACAGAAGTGACAGACAAAACTGTGTTGAGAAACTTGACGTTAAGCCTGCCCAAATTCAAGACAGAGAGAAAAGAGCGAGAGATGCTCCAGCCAAGGAAGCAAATTGTGGAATCTGAGAATTGTTTTGGACACCAATGAACAGGAAGAGGGGGGAACGTAGTTCAGAATTAGGCCCCATTTTTTGTCCCTGCGTTTGAAGATGCGTGGTGCGCCAGGCAGCACTAGTCATGTGCCCAGATGCATAGCAGATTTCACCTTTATATGCAGTCAATAAATATTTATTTAGTACAACCAGATTTCTCACGCCGCCATCTGTCCGTTTTGCTACTTCAGAGGCTCTCTACAGTTGCCTTCCTGTTATGTTCTTGCTTCTCTAAATTCTGCCAAGCCGCTATGATGAGTTGGGGTGGATGTCATGCTTATACCGAGACAAATGCTGCTTTTCAGCTGGTTGCGTTATGCTGCCCCAGGGCCCAAAACACACTGCGGGGTTCCTGCTCTGTTCTGAAGGAAGGAGAGGGGAAGGGGGGTGATGGTTCTGGGCCAGCATAATTCTCTGGTTTCTCTCATACCTTGAATAGAAATGACCTCCTGGCTGGGTTGAGGCCGGTTTGGAACCCCTTGCTTGACTCAGGGCTGAATTTCAGAGGCGGGGTCTAGAGCTGCCTGCCGTTCCCAGCAATGGGAGGGAAAGGGACCCGAAATACTGGTGGCCCCTCCAGAAGCAGCCCTGGGATTTTGCTTCTGGTCCTCTGGAGTAGGGGGAGGGCGGAAGAGGCAGAGTTGCTCCTTGAGCCAATATCCCCCCCCCCAAGTGGTGCAGTAAGAGGGGGTCTTCTTCCTTCCCTCCTCCCTCCCTTCCTTATTTTCTTCTCTGCTGTGCAACCCAGATGTTCCTGGAGGAGAGATCCAGCTCCACGCTGCTCGTCCGGCAGAAGGTGCTTACGCCGATCCCGGAGTTGGAAGCCTCTCTTGGCCCCTGGTGGGCAGCTTCCTCCTCCTGGCTGGGCAGGGGAGCTTTTGCCTGGGCTGGTCTATCTTTCAGGCGGCCAGCCCACCACAGCCTAGGTGATGTGGGGACAAGTGAGCACCGGGGAAATCTTGCAGATGCTGCATTGGATTGATGTGCCAAGCTGGCCCTCTTTTTGTGTTGCCTGTGACTCGTCCAAGCCACATGCTGCACCCCCATTTATTTGGAGGGGGGTTCTGCTTTGTTTTTGAGTCTCCCCCCCTAGGAAGTTCCAAGTCCTCCTCACGCTTCTGGCCAGCTTTCTTGTGCTGTGGCTCAGTGGCAGAGCATCTGCTTGGCATGCTGAAGGTCCCTGGTTCAATCCCCAGTGGCATCTCCCGTTAAAGGGACTAGGCAAGTAGGTGATGTGAAAGACCTTTCTCTGCCTGAGACCCTGGAGAGCTGCTGCCGGTCTGAGTAGGGAATACTGACTTTGATGGACCAAGGGGGGTCTGATTCAGTAGAAGGCAGCTTCATGTGTTCACCATGCTAGAAAAGATGCCTTTTGTGTCCTCCAACCAGAAATGCTCCCTTGCAGTTGGTTACACCACCTCTGTCATGCAGTAGGAATTTAATTGCAGGCCCCCAGGTGGGTAGAAATCAGACCCTGAGAGGCCTTCGCTGGTATTTGTTAGTCCTCCTCATGGGGAAAGGTAAGGCTCCCTGTATGGGCATGCTCAAGGTTTATAAAATTATGCATGGGGTGGAGAGAATTAACCAAGAGAACTTTCCCCTCCCACTCCCAAAATACTAGAACTCGAGGGCAACCGATGAAGCTGATTGGGAAGTAGATTCAGGATGGACAAAAGGAAATATTTATTTACACAACACGTGATTAAAATGTTGAATTCACTGCCACAGGATGGAGTGGTGGCCACAGGCATCGACAGCTTTAAACGGGAGTGGCTGTGGCTCAGTGGCAGAGCCTCTGCTTGGCATGCAGAAGGTCCCAGGTTCAATCCCCAGTGGCATCTCCAGTTAAAGGGACCAGGCAAGTAAGGTGATGTGAAAGACCCTTTTCTGCTTGAGACCCTGGAGAGCCGCTGCCGGTCTGAGTAGACAATACTGACTTGGATGGACCGCGGGTCTGATTCAGTATAAGGCAGCTTCATGTGTTCCAGGGTATTAGACAGATTCACAGAGGAGAGGTCAATCAGGGGCTACTAAGCATGGTGACTAAAGGGAACCTCAGAAGCAGTCAACCTCTGGTCGCCAGGGTCAGGAGGCAATATTGGGGAAGGCCCTGGCCTCTGTGCCTTGCTTGTTTGGAACAGGACGGCCACTGTGTGAGACAGGATGCTGGAATGGATGGACCACTGGTCTGATCCTTCTGGGCTGCAGTGTGGAGTGTGGGGGCCTCTCTGGGGATGCTGTGAACGGAGAGAGGGCTCGTTTGTCCCAGGCTTCGGGGTTGCAATCCGTGTCGAGCGTGGTGGGTCCACGCCGTGGCCCACAGAATGGAAAGCACTCACCGGCCTTCTCTCGCCCTCCAGCCAACAGATAACTGCCAGGCCCTGGTGAGGCGGGAGTCGGTCATTAACCTGGAAAACTTCAAGAAGCAATACGCCAGGAGGCGATGGAAGGTACTGTTCGTGGGGCACGAGTGCGGAAGCTGGGCTGGCTGCCCATTGGTGAGGAAGAGACCCAGGCCTTCTGCTGGGGCTCAAAGGGTGAAAAGAGAAGGGGGGAGTATATAATGCGCAAAGCCGACCTTACTTCCCTGGTGTTGTGCTGAGATGGTTGACTCCAGGGAGGTGAAGAAGACGGCTTCATAGTTTCCCACGTTGGAAAGCACAGGATTATTTCTGGAAAAGACGGACTGCATCTTGAGAGAAATGAATGCCCTGTTCCTGCCAGGGAAGGAGTGGTTTAGTTCTGGGGGGGTGGAGTGCCCCACCAGCCTTGTGTTTGCCCCCATCCCTTTCCCATGAAGAGCAGAAGGGCGAAAAGTCTGGCGTTTTCTTGCATCCAGTCCTGGCAGCCGTAGCTTGGGAAAAGAGGGGGATCCCATGTCTCTCAGGGCTTGTGCAGGGGGAAATCCTGTACAAAGCAGCACCCTGTGACCCACCCCACCCCGGGGAGACGTGGCCGTGCCCGGCCCCTTGCTTGGACAGCCCTTCCCAAGAAAACCAATCTTTGGTACACCTTTTCCCAGCCTACCTGGCATTGCTTCTGAGCTTTGGCACAGGTAGGACATTGACAAGAAAGCGTGGTGTAGCAGTTAAGAGCGGTGGTTTGGGGTGGTGGACTCTGATTTGGAGAACCAGGGTTGATTCCCCACTCCTCCACAGGAGCGGCGGAGGCTAATCTGGTGAACTGGGTGGGTTTCCCTCTCTCCTCCACACGAAGCCTGCTGGGTGACCTTGGCCTAGTCACAGCTCTCTTAGAGCTCTCTCAGCCTCGCCTACCTCACAGGTAGGGGAGGGAAGGTGATTGTAAGCCGGTTTGATTCTTCCTTAAGAGGTAGAGAAAATCTGGCATATAAAAACCAACTCTTCTTCAAGGCAGTCCATGAGCCGGTTCTTGGGGTAGCCCACAAAAATGCCATGGGGTTGGGACTTCCCCCTGTGGCTGTGCGGGAGGGACCCTCTTGTGTGTATGGGTGACCAGAGCCCCCCTTTCTCCCCAGCTCGCTCACAGCATCGTCACCCTGTGCAACCATTTGTCCCGCTCTCTGATGAGGAAGGTCCACCTGGTACAAGAGGAAAGCCAGGTAGGTGCTGAAGTGGGAGGCATCCTGTGCCCCGAGGGCTGTTCCTCAGCAGGCTGGGGGGGGGGGGGGGCAGAGGGCGAGAGCGCACAGAGCCAGAGCTCTGCCCCAAGCGTCACTCTCCTCTCTCTGTTTCAGCGCAATTGCGAAAGCGACCACGAGGAAGACCTCGCAAGCAGAAGAGCTGCTCGGCACCGCTTGAGGAGAAGCAGCAGCATCTCGTGAAGCCCAACCGGGCACCAGGCTGGACCTGCGAGGGCCTCTGAGCCCGGCCGGCACTGCCCAACCTGGTGCCTGAGAGCCTCCGGGTTTCCCCAAAACATGTTTGAAGCCAAAGAGGTTGCCACGGGCTTGCAAGTCCAGACAATGTCCAGCGGGCCCTGTGGGCGCCAGGCTCCAGCTCTGAGCCCGCGGCACTTTCCCTCCTCGCTTGCACCGGACTTTCCATAAGGAGGAGCACCCGCAGGATCGAGTCCTTTCGAAGGCCCCCAGGCAGAAAAGGGACTGCTGCTCGCAGCTGCAGCCTCCGCCTTTTTCCCGTCCTCCTCTCCCCTTCTGTCTGGAGGCCACGTTAGCAGTGGCAGAAATGGCATCACCTGTGGCTGCTTCTGACTCTTGTGGAGTGAGCGGTGGGTGCGTGGTGGAGGTGGCAGAGCCCAGTCTGGCGCTACCTGGGCCGGTGCCGTGAGGACGGCTGCCACCAGGTGAGCAGGAACACATGAATACATGAAGCTGCCTTATACTGAATCATGCTCTTGGTCCATCAAAGTCAGTATTGTCTACTCAGACCAGCAGCGGCTCTCCAGGGTCTCAGGCAGAAAAGGGTCTTTCGCATCACCTACCTGCCTAGTCCCTTTAACTGGAGATGCTGCCAGGGATTGTACCTGGGACCTTCTACATGCCAAGCAGAGGCTCTACCACTGAGCCATGGCCCCTCTACCACTGAGCCAACATGTTCAGTATCACTTGGGAAATGTGCTACACTGTTAACATTAAGTTTATTATAGTACGACAGGAAATGTTCTCTTCAGATGTTTCCCTGTGATTCCCCCCTCCCCCTGATTCTCTCTGTATGACGTATATTTACCTTTTTATTTACTCAATGCGACTGTAAATTTTTACACCTATGGACGCTGTTCAGCTTTTGCATTTGTATTTTTAAATAAATTAAAAGATGACTACACGGTTTGGAATGGCCTTAAATTTGGGAGAGGGGACAGGGGCCATGCCGTCTCGGCATAAAAGATGGCAGGACCTCTGGGTGCCTCTTTTCCCACCTGTCAGGTCTAATGACTGAACAAAGCAAGGGGTCGCTGGGGTTGGGGGCTAGGCAAGTCCTCTCGCTGGTGGTCTGTGTCTTCCCAGGATATGTCCTTTTCAGCCATAGCCGGCCTCTTCACTTCCAGCTTCAGGGGGGAAGGAAATGTGATATGTCACTGCAGCTTTCCCCCCCCCCCCCCGGCCCTTGACCAGGAGGACTGGGCACGGTGAAGCGCGCCCTGCCCCTGTCTGCAGCAGGGAGGGAAGTTATGCCAGCATGGTGTAGTGGTTAAGAGAGGTGGTTTGGAGCAGTGGAGTCTGGAGAACGGGGTTTGATTCCCCACTCCTCCACATGAGTGGCGGAGGCTAATCTGGTGAACCGGGTTGGTTTCCCTGCTCCTACACACAAAGCCAGCTGGGTGACCTTGGGCTAGTCACAGCTCTGTTAGAGCTCTCTCCGCCCACCTACCTCACAGGGTGTCTGTTGAGGGGAGGGGAAGGGAAGGCGATTGTAAGCCGGCTTGAATCTCCCTTAAGTGGTAGAGAAAGTCGGCATATACAAATCAACTCTTCTTCTTCCCCTTCCGCTAAACCAACCAGCCCTGCTTCTCCCCAAGCCCCTGCTATGCACGTGCCAAACGCATGCATGCCGGAGAGTGCGGACCTGGCCCTTGATTGGATTCCAATGACCTGTTACAAAGTGCGCCAAAATACCTGATTTGTAAGTGGTGGCGAATGCCTGAGAAAGCGGCAACCGTACGGAACCCTGCACGGCTTTATTTCAAATAATGTGCAAGAGGCTAAATGTGGAAGAGGCTAACTACTTACATCTGCTAAGCGCCTTGGGGGGGATGTCCCATGTGGGAAAATTAAGTTCTGAAGTAATCAGAAAAGAAAGGGAATGCATTCAGACACACAAGTGATTTTTCTGGGAGAACTTGTATAGGCAGGACAAATGCTGCTGCAAGTCGTCTCGTTTTGGGGCTTCCTAGAGGCACCTGGTTGGCCGCTGTGTGAACAGACTGCTGGACTTGATGGGCCTGGGTCTGATCCAGCAGGGCCTTTCTCATGTTCTCATGTGCATACTGTTGCATTAGGCGCGGGTCTCTCAGACCTGCCTCCACCGGGCAGGGGATTTTAACATGCATGTGGCGTTCGAACGGATAAATTATACAGGCGATCGCTCGGCATTCTGCAGCTACTTTGCCCAAATCAATGTAATCTGCATTGCAAAGAGGATTAGCTCACTGCGGAGATGGGAACCATTTGGATCTTTTCCAGGCCCTGTGTCCCTTTTACCGCTTTGGATCTCTGAGCTGCGAGGAAGAGCGGGCTGTTCTGGCTCTCGACAAAATACTCTGCGCGGTGAAAAGCGCCACGCCTCGTCTCCTCGAAAACTGGCTTGCCGTTTCCTTTGTTTTCTCTCTGCTGCATTGAGTGTGGGCTGCCATCTTCATCCAAGCGCCGTCAGATTCTGCAGGGAGGGAAAAGAACAGAGAAGAAGAATTGGTTTTTATATGCCGACTTTCTCTACCACTTAAGGGAGACTCAAACCAGCTCACAATCCCCTTCCCTTCCCCTCCCCACAACAGACACCCTGTGAGGTAGGTGGGGCTGAGAGAGCTCTAAGAGAGCTGTGACTAGCCCAAGGTCACCCAGCTGGCTTCATGTGTAGGAGTGTGGAAATAAATGCAGTTCACCAGACTAGCGTCCGCTGCTCCTGTGGAGGAGTGGGGAATCAAACCCGGTTCTCCAGATCAGAATCCACTGCTCCAATCCACTGCTCTTAACTACCACACCACGCTGGCAGGCATGAGGCCACCCTCGGCAGCTGGCTGAGCCCCACTGGCTGAGCCCCACCCTCCAGAGAACCTCACGCTGTCCATGTGTGAGTTGAACATTTGTGTCCCAGCCCCCTCCCCCCAAGACATTGTAAGGAGCCTTGAGAAAGCTCACCACCTCCCGAGGAAGCCCGTTCCACTGAGGAACCGCTCTGACTGACAGAAAATTCTTCCTAATGTCAAGACGGAAACTCTTCTGATTTAATTCCAACCCGTTGGTTCTGGTCCGACCTTCTGGAGCAACAGAAAACAACTCGGCACCCTCCTCTATATGGCAGCCCTTCAAGTACTTGAAGATGGTTATCATATCCCCTCTCAGTTTAAACGTACCCAGCTCCTTCAGCCTTTCCTCATAGGACTTGGTCTCCAGACCCCTCTCCATCTTTGTTGCCCTCCTCTGGACACGTTCCAGCTTGTCTACATCCTTCTTAAATTGCGGTGCCCAAAACTGAACCCAATTTAAAACATTCCATGCAACTGTGAATTTCTCAAGGAGGAGGACTGTTTTGTCCGGAGCAACATAGTTGGGGTCGGTTTGACAAAGTACGGTGTAAATTCCAAATGCTGCAAAACAGCACAGGTTCTCCATCACACCGGCAGCACGTGCAGCTCCAGAGACCCTCGCTGCAGCAGGGTGAAGTGCGCAAGGATCTCTGAGGGCCTCTGGGGCAGGGGGGCAGCTGCGGTTCCCCCTTGGGCTTGCCTTCCCTGTGTGGCTCCAGCTGGACAGCTCCGGCTCCTCCTCTCTCGCCAGGCATCTGGGTAGCCCAAAGAAGCCGGGCTGGGACTGCCAGCCGCTCTCAGCCGCAAGCCTGCCAGCTCTCCAGCAGCCCTCAGCAACTGGACAGCAACTTCAGAGCTGGCCACCACCCTCTGGCCGATTCTGCTGGCTCTTTGAGGCTGTTCTTGTAGGTTTGGGGAGGGGTGATGGGAGAAGGGCAGAAGGTCTAATTGGGAGCGGTTTAAATTTGGTTGGCGGCGTTAGTGGCGGAAAGGCAGGAGGGTCATCCCAGCCCCTTTGAACACACGAAGCTGCCTTCTACAGAATCAGACCCTGGGTATTCAGTATTGTCTATTCGGACTGGCAGCTGCTCTCCAGGGTCTCAGGCAGAGGTTTTTCACATCACCTACCACTTGATCTTTTAAACTAGAGATGCCAGGGACCGGACCTGGGACCTTCTGTGTGCCGAGCACATGCCCTGTGTGCCAAGCCACAACCCTGAGAAATCCCTTTCACCAGACACAGGCTGCATGCTTCTCCTCTTGTGCATTCTGCTCAGGGTGACTGTGGGAGACGGATCACAATGGGTAGCCGTGCTAGTCTGTCACTAACAGTAGAAAAGAGCCAGAGTCCAGTAGCACCTTAAAGACTAACAAAATTTCTGGCAGGGGATGAGCTTTCGTGAGCCACAGCTCACTTCTTCAGATACAGCTAGAATGTGGGAGAGGGAGCTTGAGGGTTTGATTCATAATGTATTTCCAGGTCCTCAAGTACAGGTTGAGAGCCACCGCCCTGATCCACGAATAACCATAGAATCATAAAATTGGAAGGGACCACCAGGGTCATCTAGTCCAACCCCCCACACAATGCAGGATATTCACAACGACCTCCCCCCCCCACACACCCAGTGACCCCTACTCCATGCCCAAGAAGATGGACCCCCTGGTCCACTAATAACCCCCCCTGCCAGTGTGGTGTAGTGGTTAAGAGCGGTGGTTTGGAGCGGTGGACTCTGATCTGGAGAACCGGGTTGGATTCCCCACTCCTCCACGTGAGCGACAGAGGCTAATCTGGTGAACCGAGTTGGTTTCCCTGCTCCTCCACACGAAGCCAGCTGGGTGACCTTGGGCTAGTCACACTCTCTGAGCCCCACCTACCTCACAGGGTGACTGTTGTGGGGAGGGGAAGGAAAAGTGATGGTAAGCCGGGTTTTTTTTAAATAATTTTTTATTTTAAATTTCCAAAAAAACATACAAACATCCAGTAAGCCGTTTTGAGTCTCCCTTAAGGGGAGAGAAAGTTGGCATATAAAAACCAACTCATCATCTTCTCATGGAATCACAGAGTTGGAAGGGACCACCAGGGCCATCTAGTCCAACCCCCTGCACAATGCAGGAAACTCACAACTACCCCCCTCCCACACACCCCAGTGCCCAGAAGATGGCCAAGATGGCCCCCACTCCCATGAGCTGCCCAGGTTAATAGAATCCTTTTCCTTTTATCCCTTAGAAGCTCCTTGATCAATTGATCTTGAGCAGCATATATCTAGTGTTGGAGGGATATAAGGATTGAAACAAATCTTGCCACTGACAATGTAGCCTTGGGGTCCCTATCGCTTAGTAAAAAAGGCATTATGTCAGTCACAGAGGCATTGGATTTGTATATCAAAAGGGGGGAAATATAGTGCGATCGAAGTTCCTCGTAAAAGTGGCATTCCAAAAGGGCATGGGCTAATGAGTCAATAGAGCCAGAAGAGTAAGGGCAGATCCTGTCTGAGTATGGTATATTCAGAATTCTGCCCTGCATTACCATAGAAGGGTTAGCATTCAATCTGTGTTAAGTGCCGTCAAGTCGCTTCCGACTCATGGCGACCCTATGAATGTCCTCCAAAATGTCCTGTCTTTGACAGCCTTGCTCAGATCTTGCAAATTGAAGGCTGTGGCTTCCTTTATTGAGTCCATCCATCTCTTGTTGGGTCTTCCTCTTTTCCTGCTGCCCTCAACTTTTCCTATCATGACGGTCTTTTCCAGTGACTCTTGTCGTCTCATGACATGACCAAAATACGATAGCCTCAGTTGAGTCATTTTAGCTTCTAGGGTCAGTTCAGGCTCGATTTGATCTATAACCCACTGATTTGTGTTTTTGGCTGTCCACAGAATCCGTAACACTCTCCTCCAACACCCCATTTCAAAGGAATCTAGCATTCAATGTAGCCAAGCAAAAAGCTCTACAGCTCTGGTTCCCAACCAGGGGTCCATGGACCCCCAGGGGTCCGCGAGAACTAAATTAAGGTCCGCGAAACAAAGTTATAAACCCATAATAAATTAATATTTTCAATTAAAAGTTCTCTATTATAAAAATATATATTCAAATATTATTCTAAGTTTAATGTTTAACTAACAGTTATGATTAAAGTTCATTTTCAAATTCTCAGAATTTTTATTTTGAACCTTGGGGTCCCTGCACTGAACAAAAAAGTCCTAGTGGTCCCTGGTCGAAAAAAGGTTGGGAACCACTGCTCTACAGAGACGAGGGGTTGTCAGATAATATGTATAGGCAGGCAGACCCACGTGGAGGGGGTATTCCGAAGGAAGTGAACAGAACCGGCATTGCTTGCCTCCCTCCGCAGGAGCATCCCTCCGCGCGCGGCCGCAGGGAGCACGCAGGTGCGTCCTCACCTGCGGGGGAGGCGCGGCCGAGCCATACCGCCGCCTCCCTGCAGGGGGCGCGCCGGCTCCTCCCTCCCGCCCGCGCAGGCGCAGAGAGAGCGCGAGAGCGGGCCTCGCGCGCCCTCCCGCCGCGGCGAGGCCTCGCGAGATCCGGCGCCAAGTCCCGCGAGAGCGGGCGGCCCGTCTCTTCCCCCCCCCCCCTCGGCTCCTCCCGCGTCATGTTTCCTCTCTGACAAGCCGCCGCCGCCGCCGCCGCCTCGGCCGCCGGAGAGGACGCGGGTCGCCCGGCCGGGACTGGACGCCGCCCACGACCCCCGCCCCCCGACGCGGACCCCGGTAAACAGCCGCCGGGCCGGCCTGGCGCCGCCGCCGCCCAGCAGCGCCTGAGGCGGAGGCCCTGAGGGGGCCAAACGGCCGCCCGGTGGGGGAGGGGCGGCCACGCCCCTCCGGGCCCCCAGGCCCCCAGGCCCCGCCCCTTCTCGGGGGCCCGGCCTCAAGGGGGGGGTGGGGGGGTGGGGGGACTGGGGTGGGGTCCCTGCTGGGAAATACGACCCCCCCCCCGCCGCCGCCGCCTTTGAATATATTACGGACAGCTATATTGTTATATATTTTTTACCTTTTTAATCAATTCATTGCGGTCATCGAGCCGCAAAGGAAATTGTTCACATGGATTGTTTGCTTTGCCGGCCCATGGCTTGAATTGAGTTGGACTGGGAAAGACCCCCCCCCTCCCCTTTGAATACCTCACGAACCGATATATTGTTATATTTTTTACCTTTTTAATCAATTTGTTACGGTCATCGAGCAGCAATATATTCAAATGAATTGTTTGCTTTGCTGGTCAATGGCTTGAATTGGACTGGGAAAGAAACCCCCCCCCCCATGGAATATCTTACGGACTGATATATTGTTATATTTTTTACCTTTTTAATCAATTTAATACGGTCATTGACCCGAAAAGCAAATATTCAAATGAATTGTTTGCTTTGCTGGTCAATGGCTTGAATTGGACTGGGAAAGAAACCCCCCCCCCTGTGGAATACCTTACGAACAGATATATTGTTATATTTTTTACCTTTTTAATCAATTTATTACGGTCATCGAGCAGCAAAGCGGATTATTTGCTTTGCCAGTCAATGATTGGATTGGATTGGGAAAGACCCCCCCCCCTTTGAATATCTTATGGACTGATATATTGTTATATTTTTTACCTTTTTAATCAATTTATTACGGTCATCGAGCAGCAAAGCGAATATTCAAATGAATTGTTTGCTTTGCTGATCAATGGCTTGAATTGGACTGGGAAAGAAACCCCCCCACCCCCGTGGAATACCTTACAAACAGATATATTGTTATATTTTTGACCTTTTTAATCAATTGATTACGGTCATCAAGCAGCAAAGCGGATTATTTGCTTTGCCAGTCAATTATTGAATTGGATTGGGAAAGACCCCCCCCCCCTTGAATATCTTATGGACTGATATATTGTTATATTTTTTACCTTTTTAATCAATTTATTACGGTCATCGAGCAGCAAAGCGAATTATTTGCTTTGCCGGTCAATGATTGAATTGGATTGGGAAAGACCCCCCCCTTTGAATATTTTTTGAACAGATATATTGTTATATTTTACCTTTTTAATCAATTTATTACGGTCATTGACCGGCAAAGCAAATTGTTCAGTTGAATTATTTGCTTTGCTGGTCAATGACTGTAATAAATTGGATTGGGAAAGCTCCCCCCCTTAAACAGAGGGGGGGGAGCATCGCCCCCCCCTTGGGTATGTGACAATGTATTATTATGATTATTCATTTAGCCCTTAGAAGCTCCTTGATCCACTGATCTTGAGCAGTGTATATCTAATGTTTGAGGGATATAAGGACTGAAACAAATCTCGCCACTGACAGTGTAGCCTTTGGGTCCCTGTCACTTAGTAAAAAAGGCATCATGTCAGACACAGAGGCGTTAGATTTATATGTTAAAGGGAGAGATATAACGTGATCAGAGTTCCTCATAAAAGCGGCAATCCAAGAGGGCATGAGCTAATGAATCAACAGAGCCAGAAGAGCAAGGACAGGTCCTGTCTGGGTATTATGATTATAGGATCATAGAGTTGGAAGGGACTACCAGGGTCATCTAGTACAACCCTCTGCACAATGTAGGAAATTCCAAACTACCTCCTCCCACATCCCCCAGTGACCCCCTACTCCATGCCCAGAAGATGGCCAAGGTGCCCTCCCTCCCATCATCTGCCTAAGGTCATAGAATCAGCATTGCTGACAGATGGCCATCTAGCCTCTGCTTAAAAACCTCGAGGGAAGGAGGTTATTGTAAGAACACACGAAAGGCCTTGCTGGATCAGACCCAGGCCCATCAACTCCAGCTGTCTGTTCACACAGGGGCCAACCAGGTGCCTCTAGGAAGTCCCCAAGCAAGACGGCTGCAGCAGCCCCATCCTGCTTGTGTACCACGGCACCTAATATATTCAGCATGCTCCTCTGATCCTGGAGAGATTATTAATATTGCTAATTCTCCCCCCTCCAATGTAATACCTTTTATGAAGGATGACCACAGTGACACAAAACATTGGCTTGGGGGGGGGCAGGAGGGGGGTATTTTTATTTGCGCCGCCTATCTGGAGCTGATCGGTGGTCAATATCTCGTCATCTCATCTGTGCCAGAGCATGGGAGTCCGTCGGAGTGCAAACGAAGCAAGAGTCTGGTGGTGGCCGCCGTAAAGTCTTAACCACGGTTCTTGTTCCCGTGTCAGCTTCCGTGGCCAAGAGCCCATGCGCCGTGCATTCATTCATTCCACACGGAGTTTTCCGCTGCCTTCTGCCCCTGAAGGTTGAAGGAGGACTCGGGATTTCTGTCTCAATGTAACTGGGACTATTGTCGAAGGCTTTCACGGTCAGAGTTCATTGGTTCTTGTAGGTTATCCGGGCTGTGTGACCGTGGTCTTGGTATTTTCTTTCCTGACGTTTCGCCAGCAGCTGTGGCAGGCATCTTCAGAGGAGTAACACTGAAGGACAGTCCTTCAGTGTTACTCCTCTGAAAATGCCTGCCACAGCTGCTGGCGAAACGTCAGAAAAGAAAATACCAAGTTCTCGGTCACGCAGCCCAGATAACCTACAAGAACCGATAACTGGACAAAATTTGGTCCTCTCTAGCCATTGGTGTTACTGGTGTCTTTTCTGGATTAGATTTCTATTTTTGGTATGGTTTGTACTTCATGGCCCTTTGACTCCCCACCTGGTGCAGGTGGTGACTAGCTTGGCAAAAAATAATTCACTGTCCCTGTATTTTCCTTGCGATTTGAACTGGGTATAATTACATTTCACTCTTGTACCTCCTGTGTTTCACAGCTCCTGGACCCTGTGGCTTATGGATGGGGTTCAGCTGACCCTTGCCGACTCAGTTAAAAACCTTGGGGTTGTACTAGACCCAACGTTGTTGCTGGAGAAGCACGTTAATGCAGTTACAAAAAAGGCTTTCTTCCAACTTAGCCTAGCTGAAAAAAATGGCCCATTACTTTGATACGGCTGATCTGGCCACCTGGATCCATGCCATGATGGCATCAAGACTAGACTACTGTAATGCACTGTACATTGGTCTCCCCTCAAAATCAATTAGGAAACTCCAGTTGGTGCAGAATGCCGCGTCTTGGCTACTATCAGGGGCTAGATGGAGCACGCAGGTTACTCCCATTCGACAGTCACTCCGCAGGCTGCCCATCAGTTAACGGGCTCAGTTTTAAAGAATCGGCTATTAAATACAGAGCCCTTCATGGCCTTGGACCCTATCAGCCAGGCTGTCTCTTCCCATGTGCTCCACCACATTAGCTTTGCTCGTTTGAGCCAACCTGCAAACGCGCAAAATCAGCAGCTGCTCGAAACACGTGCCTGCTGTGTTGTGGCCCCCACCTTTGTGGGACGGGGCCTGCCTGAGGAGGTCAGGAAGGCCCCCACTCTCCTGGCTCTTTGCAAACTGCAAAACTGAATGATTCAAGAGGGCTTTTCTGCGTGGATAATAAGGTAGCACCGTACAAAAGGTTTCACAAAGTTACCTGGATAAATTATCAAGGACTGGAGTCTGTCCTACTTTGTAGTTGGCTGTGGGTTGCATCCTATTGTGTAGCAGCCACTTAGGTGCTGGAATGAGAGTTCATTGGCTGCAGAGATGGGTGGGGGGGATATTGTACCCTTGACTTCCATCCCAGGCATGAGGCTTCCAGCTCGCAGTTTACTTGTCCTCCAGTACCTGAAGTTGCAGCTGTTTCAAGGTGGCAGCCACCTGCCGACCACAAGCCCCATCCGGCCACTGCCTCGCCCACTTTCCTGGAACCTTGGGGCACAGTGCCCGGGAGAGCCCCGGGTGGTGTGTCAAAGGAGCCGCATGTGGCTCCTAGGCCGCTGAGCGAGCATCACTGGTCTAGCGCATGTGCACGTTTACGGTGTCATGTAGGCCACCTCCTTCATTTCTCACACTACTGCTACTACATTTTGAATAGTCGGCAACCTCTCTGAGGACAGTTCTGGTTTTTCTGGTACGCTTTACCCCAAAGAACCAACACCCTGCTAAAATCTGTTGATGGAAGGCTGTTGAACTATTCCAGAAGGCAGAATTGAGCTTTGAGCGGGGGGCCTCAGGCAGTGATACTTGGTGTGAGAAACGGGATGTTACCAGCTTGTCTCGACTTCTGTGAAATGGGAAAGGGTATGCAATAGGGGATAGTGCTTTACAGAGTTTTGTAAGCAAAGGATAAAAGTGTGTACGTGTGGGGTGACAGGGATGCATGGGAGGAGGTACCCTTGCACGTTATACATAAAACGGGAAGAGACATTCTGTGTATGCTCCTTTAAGGTCCTTGGAAGGGAGGATGTGATAAAACCATGGTTGCTCTGTTCTATTCTGCTGCTTCGTTGGCACAGGGGTTGCCCATCCTGGAGGCTGGCAGGCACTTTATTCGGCCACTTGGAATTGTGAGTGTTTGCTGCCTCAGCTGCCCTCATGTGATAGGTGAACAGGTTGTCTGAATCACCGATCCCAGGCAAGATCTGCAGCTTGACGCACTGCCACAAAGCTTCCAAGCGTGGACTGAGCAGTGGCGCCTTAGGCTGGGGTTTGTGCTTGTGGTGGGGGATTCAGGTGGTCCACGATGGCTAGCTAGCCATGTCATGTGCCAGTCTTCAAACTGGACTTGATTTTGCATTATCAAGTCTGAAGTACTCTGTCACAATGAACGTAGAGAGGTATTGGACCCTCACCTGTAAATAGTAATGAAAGGATAGGGAGAGATTCATTCTTGAGGTGCTGTTTAGATGTTCTTCCAATTGTGTCCTAATTGCAGGCCGTCCTGATGTGGCTGGAAGATTGTTTCTGCAACCCGACCATGTACATTTCCACCATGTCCTTGGGCAGCCGTTGCCGCCAGCATTCTCAGTTGGCAGATATATTGCATTTTAATTTCTTCTACCAAATATTGGCTCCCAAAATGGAACATAGTAATTGAAAGCCAATGTAAATGTAAACTGAAATAGAGAAAAGGGTGCATGGGGAGGGGATTCTAAGTGAGGTCCTGGGCCAGGTATGACTGGAGGGCTACCTGTCAGCCATCTCTTCTCCCTCTGGCATCAGTGTGGCAGGTGGTGGCCGGGAGCAGAGAGGTGGTGCTTCCAGCTGGATCCAAATCCAAGCGGGGAGGGGGGGAGGAATGGCAGGCTGCTGCCTCTTCTCCTTCTGGCCTTGGAGAAGGCAGCCGCTGACTGGCAGGAGGAGGCTCTCCATGGGAGCTGCATCCATCCACAATGGAGGAGCGTCGCAGAGGGGAGGGGCTGTGGCTCAGTGGTAGAGCATCTGCTTGGCATGCAGAAGGTCCCAGGTTCAATCCCCGGCACCTCCAGTTAAAGGGACTAGGCAGGTAGGTGATGTGAAAGACCCCTGCCTGAGATCCTGGAGAGCCGCTGCCGGTCTGAGTAGACAATACTGACCTTGATGGACCAAGGGTCTGACTCAGTATAAGGCAGCTTCATGTGTTCATGTGTTCTTCTTTGTTGGGCATTTTCCCTGTATAATCGGCTGCAAGTATCTGGCTAAAACATATTTATTCACCTCAGCATTTGAGTGATTTATGGTTTGTGTGGTGGTGTTGATCCCCCCCCCCTCTTGTCTCTTTCTGGATAACTACACTTACTTCTCTTATTTTATTGTTACTGATGTTACTGTTGGATTTTGTGTCTCCTGCTCACCCCCCTTCCCCTGAGAGCATGATAGTTGAGGGGCAGCATAGAAATCCCCTAAAGTAAATGGTCCCTTGTTATCTCGTCTCTTGAGTAGTCACAGCTGAATGTAGGACCTCCCTCCTTAAAACAAGTTCGTGATGTTGCAATTATGGAGCACGTAACAGGTCAGTAGGTAGATGATGTATGAATACACAGGCCATCATTGTCTTCCTCTGAGAGCCCTCCTGTTCGAGTGGGTTCACCTAAGCATAGGAACTATTTGGGTTGTGGCAGAAGACAAAGAAGCTGGCATCCTTGGGATCCAAAGCTGTGGTGTTGACCAACCCCATGGAGGGGCTGCCTGAATTTGAGGAGCTGGTCGATTGCAGCTTCTCTACCTCTGATTGATCCAGTGTCCTCAAGCCAGTTGGCATGTCTCCAAGCCAACTCTAGTAAGAGTGTTCCTTTCTGGAACATTGGAGATGATGTACAGTAATATTTGAAAAGAGTCTACGGTGCCCACGTTTGTTTTGTTGAGGCACAATCTGTTGCCTGCCGCTCAGTGGTTTGACATTTTGCATGCACTTTGTGTTGATTATGTAAATGAGTGTTATATAAATTTACAAGTCATCTGAAAAGCCACACAAGGCTTTGTGGAGGTTGAAGATCACAGGTTCTTATTCGCTGAACTTCATCACGCACAGACGCTTTACCTTATTTCCATACGTGGCATTTGGATGAAAATGGCAGAGGCCAGAAATGCTTTCCAAAGTAAGGGTCTTTGGAAAGGCTTGTTTTTAAAGTGTTGGAGATACGTTCCAGTGGCAGAGCATCTGAAAGGTCCCAGGTTAGATCTCTGGCCCTTAAAGGAGGGCTGTGAAGGATCTCTGCCTATAGCCCTGGGGGTTGACGCTGACCATGATGGACAGTGGACCAGACAGACTTTTGGTCTGACTTGGTATATTGCTTTGTGGATACACAAGTAAGAATAACTTGTCTTCTGCCAGAATAGGCGTTCCTTGCTCTCTGACCCCATTTGAGACATTCATCCCTGTCTGATTTGTATCTTGGCTTGCTGGCTGTTCATTTCATATTTTTTAATCCCACCCTTCACCCAAGGAGTTCAGGGTAGTTTACGTGGTTCTTGCTCATGCTGTCTCCTCACAACAGCCCCTTGTGGTAGTTTAGGCTGAGAGAGAGAGTCTCAGGGTCCGGGGTAGAGACAGACCTCTCCCTGCTCCCAGTGAGACGCTTGCTGTTTTGGTTTCTCAGCTTCTACAAAGTATTTCAGTTTTCTGTGTGTCATTGAAGCACTTTACTTTTGAACCTTGTGAGTGAGTGATGCACCAGGTTCCTAGAAATAGATCTAATCTTCCTTGATGAGCAAGAAAAGACATTCTAAAAGCATACTACGCTAAGCAGAAAGGCCAGAATAATATGCATCATTTTTGTTTCTGACAACAGCTAAGAAATGGATATTGTTTTAGCGCTTCTGAGTTTTTATTTTTGTTGCAGTCCTGAAAACATAGTGTGTGTTGGATTTTCCATGAGAATCTCTCCAACAAATGAATTTTCTAACCTTCTAGAGAATGTGACAGACCTCTTTGTCAGCTGCTGCGCACACAGGTTTCTGAGTGTTTATTTTGCTGGTGGCAAGAACGGTGCTAGAGTCCAACTCTTCTGTTGTGTGAGCTTTGGATCCTGGAAAGGCTCAGAACACATCTATCACAGCTAGCAGCAAGGACACAGATGTTTCCAGAATCCATTAATTTAATATTTATACCTTTCTTGAACCTTAAGGATCTTTAACAAGCTTCTCAGATTGTAAAAAAAAAAGAGACTGGCTCCAGTTTCAGGGTTGACGGGGGCACAGGAAGTCCCTTACAGTTGCAAACCCCTTCTGCAATCCTCTCTGGATTGGAGAATTGTAATCTGTACTTAGGTAGCCTGTTGGGGGGGCAGCTGCCACAGGGCCAAACAATACAACCGTTTTCAGTGTGTTGAGAGTGCTAGAACAATCTGTATTTATATTTTTAATAAAACCCTTTGTATCACCTTTCTCTGCAAGCTGTGGAGCTGCTTGCAGATGTACAACACACTATAAAATCCCCTCCATTGCATCATGCGCATATCAAGACCATATGGGCTTCAACATGTTGTTTTCGATTGTTTATTGTGGTAAGCGCCTCACAAGCAAGTTTGCCCTTTGTGGCAAGTTTGTCACAGTCCTTCTGTGGGCTATAGTAACAGAATGATTTAATGAAGAAAATGAAACCCCCTAATGGCAACTGACACAGTTGGACAGTAACACAGATTCATGAAGGTGCGAGGCTCTTCATAGGGTGATTGTAAGCATGGCCAGTCCAAGAACCTGTCAGGCATGTAGCTGAGCATATTCATTTGGAAGCAGTTACAGGTCTGCCCTTAGAAAAGCTATTTGGACTGAAGAATTTATGAAATGCCATTTTGGGATGATGTTACGACTGATGGAATAAGCAGATTCCCATGAAAATGTGTATGGTTAACTTTAAATATTATTTTGATATGTAGAGAACAGATCATGATTTCCCAATCTTCGTTGTCTTCAACAGGCCTTTTGTGGGGGTAGCAGCCATCTAGAATGCGTACCTGCTAAATACTGCATTATTCTAAACCAGAATTTCTCTTTCTCTTCCCCCTTGGCCCTCTCAGGACTGATGGCAGAGGAATAAGCAGCCATGGCAGCCATGGTCCCCCTGGTGAAGCTGAAATGGCTTGAGCATCTCAACAGCTCCTGGATCACGGAGGACAGCGAGTCCATTGCGACGAGGGAGGGAGTCTCGGTCCTGTACGCAAAACTAGTCAGCAACAAAGAAGTGGTGCCGCTGCCCCAGCAGGTCCTCTGCCTCAAAGGGCCCCAGTTGCCGGACTTCGAGCGCGAGTCCTTGTCGAGCGATGAGCAGGACCACTACCTGGATGCCCTTCTCAGCAGCCAGCTGGCCCTGGCTAAGATGGTGTGCTCGGACTCTCCCTTCGCTGGGGCCCTTCGGAAGCGACTGCTCGTGCTGCAGAGAATCTTTTACGCACTTTCTAACAAATACCACGACAAAGGCAAGGTGAAGCAGCAACAGCATTCTCCAGAAAGCAGTTCCGGCTCCACGGATATCCATTCTGTGAGCGAGCGGCCGAGATCCAGCACAGATGCGCTGATCGAAATGGGGGTCCGGACCGGGCTAAGCTTGTTGTTTGCGCTGCTGAGGCAGAGCTGGATGATGCCGGCTTCGGGCTCGGGGCTCAGCCTCTGCAATGATGTCATCCACACTGCGATTGAAGTGGTGAGCTCTTTGCCGCCCTTGTCCCTGGCAAACGAAAGTAAGATCCCCCCCATGGGACTGGACTGCCTGTCTCAAGTGACCACCTTCCTCAAAGGAGTGACGATCCCTAACTCTGGGGCGGACACTCTGGGGCGGAGGCTGGCTTCCGAGCTGCTGCTTGGCCTGGCTGCCCAGCGGGGCTCTCTGCGCTATCTCCTGGAGTGGATCGAGATGGCCCTCGGGGCGTCGGCGGTGGTGAACACCATGGAGAAGAGCAGAACCCTGCAGGCGCAAGAAGGGATGATCAGCTTTGATTGTTTCATGAACATCCTCATGCAGATGAGGCGCTCGTTGGTATGTATGCAGTGGGTTTTTGTAACGGAAATGAGCCGTAAGGCCTGGTAATTAGCAGGCCTTGGTCGGGGAGGGGAGGGATGTGTACCAAATAAATAAATACATGTAAATAAATAATTGCCATATTTCTGCAACCTCTGAGCTGGTGTGTGAAATCTTATGTCCTCTGTTGGGCGTTAACTGGCTTAACGGCACTAAGCGAGGGGCTAACAAGTTCCATGTGAGCTTGCTGGCCTTCACGTTTGCCAGACTTGTGCTGCTGCTGTTTTTTTAATCTGGTCCTAAAGGAAAGGGAGGAAAGTACAAGAGTATCCGGTAACTGCACTAGTTACTTTCAGTAATTCCACTGGAAATATGGATAATCAGTACAGTAATTTGATAATGAACTATTAAAAAAATTATTTAATTTAATGTTCCACTTCCCCCATACTAGTTCTACCAGCCTTACTTAGAAAAAGCAAATACAATAATGGGATTACTCTATTTTGTTGTGGAATTTATACTGTGTTCCTTCAAGCGTGTGAAGGAATCACACAGGATCAGAGGAGCATGCCTATTACCTTGGATGCTGTGGAACACAGGCAGGATGGTGCTGCTGCAGTTGTCTTGTTTGGGGGCTTCCTAGAGGCACCTGGTTGGCCACTGTGTGAACAGACTGCTGGACTTGATGGGCCTTGGTCTGATCCAGCAGGGCTTTTCTTATGTTCTTATGTGTGCTTTTCTTCCCAATGCATTTTAAGGATACAGAAGAACTATATACCATGATGTAAAAGCGGAAACTGTGTATATGTGTGTCTCCAGAGCAGCATATCATGGGCTTAAGGTGAAATTGTGTTTGCTGTTGGTTTCCCTGACACTTGCTGTCGGTGGTTCCCTCAGCTTGGGAGACAGGAAAGTGTGGTGATTCGCCAGTTGTGGATTTTCTTACCTGTGAGATGTTGCTTATGATGGTTTACCTGAACCGCCAGGTTTGTGAAGTCTGCCCGCAGTGGAGAATGGGTTGACACAGGCCTGCCCAACACCTGGGCTCTCCTGGCAGCCAGGCATTGCTTGCAGTTCTAGGGGGGCACTGGGGAGGCCTGGAGGTGGGGCAGAAGGACCTCATGGCTAGGGTGGGTTGGGGCTGTCCTGTCCACGCTCTGCACATTTGAAACCCCAAGCGGCCTCTTTGCTTTGAAATGCCTTTCTGTCTTGTAGCTTATTGAGGTAGGGACTTTCAAGGTCACACTCCTTACACAGGTCACGCAGCCAACTTTGCACAACCCCCAGGTGTTACTAAAATATGTGACGCTTGTGAAACAGGCAGAAAATATCTTAGAACTGTCCCCCCCCCCGAGTGGCAGCATGAAATGAAAAATATGAGGTGTGCCTATGACTTTTTAAAATAACTTGGAAGATTTCTAAACTGTGTGCTGGTTTGAAGAGCTGCTGCCTGAACTGTGAGCACGGGACATTCTTGCTTCTCTGAGCTCAGCTGTGCGCGTCGGCCATTGTGTGTCTGCCTCTGTTGTGTGATCCCCAGCCAGAGCAGGGCGCTCGGTCTGGCGTAAGGAGCCTTCTTCTGACCCCAGAGGCACTGGCCTGGGAGGAAGTCCTCTCATACCAGAGGAAAGAGCTGCCCTGAATTCAGTGCGGTGGCAGGACAGCCCTGTGTGGTGACAGCATAACTTAACCAAAGTGTGACTGAGGGGAATGTATGGAAAATGACTAGAAGACTCTGGAGCATTCTCTATGTATACTTCATATTGTTGTTTTTTGAGAAAAGCTTATTTCGAAAAAATATATTTGATTTATTGAGTTGTCGTGATAAATTAGTTTATCTGAAGTGTGCAGGATTACCTGGCAGTGATTTCTTCCCCGATGATGTTTTACATCGCAGGGATCATCTGCTGATCGAAGTCAGTGGAGAGAACCGACAAGGACCTCGGACGGCCTCTGCTCTCTCTATGAGGCATCTTTGTGCCTCTTTGAAGAGGTAGGTCTCTCTAGCCACATGGTAATTAAGGTATTTTTTTTTTTTAAAAACGTGTTCTTAGGACTTCTGGCTCTTTTGAGAACTTGAACATTCTAATGGCTGCCGAGGTGCTTCCATGTTTTTTAAACCCCTCGCTGACTTATTCCCTCCAATGTCTGTCCTGCCTCTTCCCAAGACTCTGTGATTCGGAGTTTATAGACACGTGCAGATTGCCCCAAGTTCTGCTTCAGCCTAGTTGCTAAAACCAGCCCAGACGAGAAAGAAACCTCTAAGGGAATGAAATCCCCCAAATTGGAGCACCTCTCTGTGTATCTGTCTGGCTGTGTGAATTAGGGGTGCCATTGGTGCAGCCCAGAAAGTGTGCTCAGTTGATCCTGAGGCCTGTGAGGAAGCATAAGGATTGAGCTGCTCTCATCCAGTTGAGGTTATGGCGGGGGCTCCCAGTTCATTAAAGGAAAGTAGGAAAGGGAAGGCTGGAAATCAGCTGTGTGTGATCGTACCTCAACTTCCTGTTCTCTGTGCCTGTCCTGACCCTCGGGTTTAGTATTTGTAACTGAATGCTGCATGTGTGGTGAAGAGTTGGGCCAAAGTAAATAAAGAATTGTTTGATAAAAGCGTAGCCCGATAGTTGGCTCCAATTCTGTCTCCGTTTCCTAAGACACGTTTATTTGTGCAGGTTTGTCGCATGGCGTCAGACTACTCTAGGACGTGTGCCAGTCCAGACAGTATTCAGACGGGTGATGCTTCCGTCGTTTCCGAGACCTGTGAAGTGTACGTTTGGGGCAGCAACAGCAGCCACCAGCTTGTGGAAGGGACGCAAGAGAAGATCCTTCAGCCTAAGCTGGCTCCCAGTTTTTCTGATGCTCAGACAGTGAGTAGCCCTTTTTTTTTTTTGGTATCACTGCAGTTAAGAAGAGAGGCAGCTTTCAGTGTTGGGCAGTTTTGAATATCCTCTCCCAAAATGTCCAAAGTACATATTACCAGCTGATCATTCCTGCGTGGAATGAGGATCTCTCGGCTAATGACATAAACGTGCGATAGTTCTGTGAAGGCAAACCTGACTGCTGAGCTCCAGTTTGCAATTATTTTTTAAAATGTTTCTTCCTCTTTCCCCTCTGACAGATTGAAGCTGGCCAATACTGCACTTTTGTGATATCTACGGACGGCTCTGTCCGAGCTTGTGGCAAAGGCAGCTACGGCCGGCTGGGGCTGGGCGATTCCAACAATCAGTCCACTCTGAAAAAACTTACCTTTGAGCCTCACCGGTCGATCAAGAAGGTGTCGTCCTCCAAAGGCTCCGACGGCCACACGTTGGCCTTCACCACAGAAGGAGAGGTCTTCAGCTGGGGTGACGGTGACTATGGCAAACTAGGCCATGGGAACAGCTCAACCCAGAAGTATCCCAAACTGATCCAGGGCCCTTTGCAAGGGAAGGTACGTTGCACCACAGAATCGCTCTATTTGCGTTCATTCTCAATTCAGCTGGGTTTAGAGCCAGCGTGGTGTAGTGATTAAAAGCGGTGGTTTGGAGTGGTGGACTCTGATCTGTAGAACCCAATTCCCCAGTCCTCCACATGAGCGGCGGAGGGTGATCTGGTGAACTGGGTTGGTTTCCTACACATAAAGCCAGCTGGGTGACCATGGGCGAGTCACACTCTCTCAGCCCCACCTACCTCACAGGGTGTCTTGTGGGGAAGGGAAGGTGATTGTAAGCCGGTTCAAGTCTTCCTTAAGTGGTAGAGAAAGTCAGCATATAAAAACCAACTCTTCTTCTTGAGGCTCTGGAGATTTCAGGGGCATCAGGTTTCTTTTGTGCATGGCATAGCTTTTCCTTCAGAAATAACTGTATTTGTCCACCAGCCCATTAAGCCTTCGACACCTTTGCCTTCTTTAAAGCTTTTGTTGTGCTGAGGGCTGCTGCTTAGGTTACCGAGGGCTGCTGAGCCATATTTCCATGTGGTGGGATGTGCTTTCTGTACAGAACTTGCCGTGTGAGTCAGCCTGCCCAGGGGCAGAGAATGCTGGAGCCGGCCACTGCCACAGAGGGTTGGCGCTCACAGAGAGATGGTCCTGCCTGTAATGTTTCGACACAGCCCCAGTGACTACTGCAAGCTGTATTGTTTTGTTGTTTGGTTTTATTAGGATTATATACATTGTTTGTTGTGCTTTAAATGATGTTACCTGTCCTGAGCCTGCTTGCTAGGGCGGGCGGGTTATAAATCTAATTAATAAATAAATAAGCTGGCAAGCAGCACTAGCCAGTCGAGGTGCAGCCAGTATCCTTTTGAGACTGTAGGCCTCTCCTTTTGAAGACATGAAGCTGCCTTATACTGAATCAGACCCCCCTCGGTTCATCGAAGTCAGTACTGTCTACTCAGACCGGCAGCGGCTCTCCAGGGTCTCAGGCAGAGGTCTTTTGGCCCGGCGCTGTGAGGCTCGGGGTACGCAGCGGGGAGGGTTTGGCAGCTGTGCCCAAACCTTATCCCAATAGGCCTCCAGTTTGTTTCCCCCATTTGGGTTGAAGGATATGTTGTTCCAGCTTGCTGAGCTCTCAGCTTCTGCTTGGCAGTATGGCTGCATGTCAGTTTCCAACAGGGAACAGTCGTGCTGGAGAAGCACTTAGAAATGTTGATGGGGAGGAATTGGAGCCCAAGAACACCTTGTTTTCCCTCTGATCCGGATGAACGGCACTTTGCTGGGATGTGCTCCTGCCAAAAATTAATGCAGCCTCTGGGAAGGGCGCAGAGGACAGCGATGGTGAGGGAGAGAGGGGTGAATGAAGAGCTGTAAGCAGCAGAGGACCAGAGGTTTTGTGATCATGGGATGGCTCTTGATGCAGGGAGGAGGCCTTTGTGCCGGTCTCTCTTCCTGGCATTGTCAAAAAGCGGACAGTGTGTCGGTTTGGCTTCTGCATTGATGGTCGCATTTTCTGCAACCGCTCTGCTTTTACCATTCATTTTTCGTCTGTGCCCCTCAGGTTGTTGTCTGCGTTTCAGCTGGATACCGGCACAGTGCCGCCGTTACAGAAGATGGCGAATTATATACTTGGGGTGAAGGCGACTTCGGTAGACTAGGTAAGGAGTTAAAAGCCAGCTCTTCTGGAAAGAGCACGTGTGTGCAATGTGTATAATATAGAAAACTTAAATGTCTAATCCTACATGATTACTTCTAGTTCCTCAACAGTGCTGAAACTGAGGAGCTGTGTGTCTGGCTAGTCCCTCGATGGGAGGTTGATGGGTCAGTGCACAAGCAAGGAACCATGAGGAGGACGACTTCTCTTCCATGAGACCGTATCCCCTTTTCTCTTTTTTTCCAAGGTCATGGTGACAGCAACAGCCGTAACATTTCAACTTTAGTCAAAGATATTAGCAACGTGGGAGAGGTCTCCTGTGGCAGCTCGCACACCATCGCTTTATCCAAAGACGGGCGGACGGTGTGGTCGTTTGGAGGAGGAGATAATGGTACGGCATTTCCAGGTTTCCCTCAGGGAGGCTGAGCCTGTTGGGGGGGCGGGGGGAACCCCCACCACTCTCCCATGTCCATGTGCTTATCTGGCTGTCCTTGGGATGGGAAAAGCCAGTGTATCTAAGAAGAGTTAATGAGAATTTGTAAGGACCCGGTGGGAAAATAAAGGGCAGGGGCAGTAGCCAGAGAGGGACTCACCATCCCCGTGGCTGGTTTCACACTGGGCTCCATGGGGTTCTGCATCTGCACCTCCCCACGACAGGCATCTGGGCCATCTTCTGGTCACTGGGTGTGTGTGTGTGGGGGGGAGGTAGCTGTGAATTTCCTGCATTGTGCAGGGGGTTGGACTAGATGACCCTGATGGTCCTTTCCAACTCTATGATTCTATGACAGACTGCTGTGTTTTTCTGGAATCATTGATTTGGGGGAGGGGGGGTGAATCCATTAGAATCTATGGACTTAAGCTCTCAATACTATGCTGTACCACATGCAGTTTCCGAAAGGCATTTCTCTCTTTTATTTGCACCTCACTTTTAAACCAAAAAAAAAAAAAAAACCACGGCCCTGAGATTTCTGCAGGGGTGTGAGACAGCTTGGTGTAATTCCAGTGTAAAATTAGCCTGTTTTCCGTTGGCTTCTCTTGTGCGGCGTCACATGTGCCCTTGCTGTCTTCTGTGTGGTCCCAACAGGCAAGCTCGGTCACGGCGACACCAACCGAGTCTATAAACCAAAAGTGATAGAAGCCTTGCAAGGAATGTTCATACGGAAGGTTTGCGCTGGAAGTCAGTCATCACTGGCGCTCACGTCCACGGGGCAGGTAAGCTGGATGCAGCCATGCGAATGAGGTCCAACTCCTTGTGTTAGCCTGTGGGCTTAGGCAAGTAGACTTCGGCCTTGCCTACCGACTAGTGGTGTGGAAAGTTCTGCCAACTTATGGTGACCCTGTAGGGTTTCCAAGCCAAGAGGTGAACAGATGTGAATGGCCATCGCCTGCCTCTGCGCAGCAACCCCAGACTATTTTGGTGGTCTCCCATCCAAGTACTAACCGGCGCTGTCCCTGCTTAGCTTCTGAGATCTGAGGAGAGCAGGCTAAATTAGGCAGTCCAGGTCAGGGCTCAAGGATGTTATGGTGCTGGCAAGTGCCGTCAAGTCGCAGCCGACTTATGGCAACCCCGTCGGGTTTTCAAGGGGAGAGAGGAACAGAGGTGGTTTGCCATTGTCTGCGTAGCAATCCCGGCCTTACTTGGTAGCCTCCCATCCAAATACTAGCCAGGGCCGGCCCTGCTTAAGTCTGTAGGCTGCCTGTTCAGGTCAGGGCAGCCTACAGAATTAGGCTAGGCTTATTGACTGTAGGTAGTAGAAATCTGGGTCTGTATAAAAATCCCACGCTGCAAAAATACATTCATTATGGAGAAAAATGGTTTACTGAATTTCTAAGCTCCACTTTGTTGGTGAAGAATGAAAGGGCGGGGGGAGACAGTTTAAGATGTCCGGGGTAGTAATGACCACCTGCCCGAATGTGGCGTGTTCTTTGCCCAGCCCTGACCTAGTGCTCAATCTCGGTTCACGTGCTGGTGCGGACCCTCCGCCAGCTTTCAGACAAAGAGCGGTGCAGTTAACTCTTCCTGTTGCTCCCAGGTGTACGCCTGGGGCTGCGGTGCCTGCCTCGGCTGTGGCTCCTCAGAAGCAACTGCGCTCAGGCCCAAGTTGATTGAAGAGCTAGCCGCGACCCGGATCGTGGATATTTCCATTGGAGACAGCCACTGCTTGGCTCTTTCCCACGGTAGGTCATATCTGTCCTTGGCACATAAGTGCTGGATGTAGTCTTGGTCAGTGTACGTTGGCTTTCAGGCTTTCTTTTATTTGATGAACTCTTTTTTTTTTTGGTCTCATTTAGATAATGAGGTTTACGCCTGGGGCAACAATTCCATGGGGCAGTGCGGCCAGGGAAATTCCACGGGCCCCCTCACAAAACCCAAGAAAGGGAGCGGTCTCGACGGAGTGGCGATTCAGCAGATTTCGGCCGGGACCTCTCACAGCCTTGCCTGGACAGCCCTTCCTAGAGACAGGCAGGTGGTGGTGGTGCCGACAGGTGGCTGGGGGGTTGCCTGTGCTTTCCAAGCCTTGGGCTCGACCAGATGGCCTTCCTCTTGCCTGTCTTGGCAGGAAGACCGTTTTAAAAGATGCTTTTTTCAATTTGCGTCTGCGTGGGTGTGTGTGTGTGGAGGGGAAGTTATTTTGGCCCTGTGTGCTTCATGGCTGCCTACTCTTCTTACAGACAAGTTGTGGCCTGGCATAGACCTTACTGCGTGGACCTTGAAGAAAGCACCTTCTCGCATCTCCGTTCTTTTCTTGAGCAGTACTGCGACAAAATCAACAGCGAGGTTCCTCCTCTGCCTTTCCCTTCGTCCAGGTATTCATTTACAAGGCTTCTGTGGAATGTTTGGAGGGAAATTGTGTGTGGGGGGGTCCCCCCTCTCCCTAAAGCTATGTATGCAGGGAGCAACTCCTGTACACTGCAGAAGAAACTGGATTTGGAGGTTAAGAACTTTAGTTTTCCATCTTTCTCAAGAGCCTGGCAGTGCTGTTGGAACTGGAATAATGATCTTTCAAAAAGTACCATTAGGGATTTATTTGGCTGTTTTGAGGCAGTTGCATTAAAAGATTCTTTTGGTATGTGGAATTTCACGAAGACGTTGTTGGGAATGGATGCGGAAGAAAAGAAGGTGCTGAGTGAGGATCAGGGATCACGGGCCAGCCAGGGTTGATGGTGTTTTGTTTTTTTCCTTTTGCAGGGAGCACCACAATTTCCTGAAGCTCTGTCTGAAGTTGCTTTCTAACCATCTTGCTCTGGCCTTAGCTGGTGGAGTCGCTACGAGCATCCTCGGGAGGCAGGCCGGCCCGCTTCGGAATTTGTTGTTTAGATTGATGGACTCTTCTGTCCCAGATGAAATCCAGGAGGTGAGTCACTCCTCTGTGATCTGTTCTGCATACATTTACAGGTTGGGTGCCCCATAATTTTGGTGGTGGAAAGTGCTGTCCGATCACAGCCAGCTTGCGGTGACCCTGTAGGGTTTTCAAGGCAAGAGGCTTTCAGAGGTGCTTTGCCATTGCTTGCCTCTGCGTCATGACCGCGGACTCCCTTGGTGGTCTTCCATCCAAATACTAAGCAGGGGCGACCGTGCTTGGCTTCCGAGATCTGACAAAATCAGGCTTACCTAATCTGGTGAAAGGCAGATAGATGGAAGAATTGCAGAAGAAGTGGGTGCCTTACTTTGACTATGCAAAATTGAAACCATAATTTAATAAAGAGGGATGGAGGTATACCCGCGCTTACTAGAACATTAGAATAGCAGTATAAAGATAATAAAGTTAATGGCTATATATAATAGTTTAATATGGATTAGTAAATGGAGATTATACTCCAAGTATAGATCAAAAGATAGACAGGTGATTCGGCTTTTTTTTTTTTTTTTTGTAAATAGTGAATCGATAAGTTTAAAACAAATCCCTTGGAAGATTGATTGATACTGTTGTATGTATGGGAATGATTGAGTTTGTTATGTGTTAATTTTAAATAGAATATCTTTTTAAAAAATCAGGCTAGCCCGAGACATTCAGGTCAAGGGGACTCATTATTGTAAAATTGGAAAGGTTCTTAAAACCTGACACCTGGGCACTCGCAACGGAAATTCTGACTGTTAGGGCTAGTTTGGCCGTCGGGTGCACCTGCTGCACCAGCGCATGACCTGTGATAGGCCGGTGGGGGCGGAGCTAGCTCTGTTCCGCACCCTCTGACCAAGACCTTCAGTCTGGGAGAATCACAGCAGCAGCCTGGGCTGCAGACAACCGTTCCAGCTGTGTGTGCAGGTAGTGCACGGGATGTTCTCAGGTGGTAAACTGAAACCAGAGCATTCAGAGGCTGAAAGCGCAAATATTTCAAAATGTATTAGGTGAAACATTTGTTTTGTTTTATTTATTGAAAGCATGGTTGTGCTGCCTTTCCACCCAATCAGGGCCCCCACAAACACATTCCAAAAAACGCGTTCTGGCTTTTGCTGGAATGTTCCCAACGAGGTCTCCCTCTCAACTGCAGGTGGTCATCGAGACGCTGTCGGTGGGAGCCACAATGCTGCTGCCCCCTTTGAGGGAAAGAATGGAATTGCTGCACTCCCTCCTCCCCCAGGGGCCCGACAGGTGGGAGAGCTTGTCGAAAGGGCAGGTAAGAAGCCTGGGATGGTTGGTTGTTGACTGAGTCATAGAATCATAGAGTTGGGAAGGGCCATAGAGGCCATCTAGTCCAACCCCCTGCTCAATGTAGGATCAGCCTAGAGCATCCCTGACAAGTGATTGTCCAGCCTCTGCTTAAAGACTGCCAGTGAGGGGGAGCCTCACCACCTCCCTAGGAAGCTGATTCCAGGAAATGTGATGCCATTGGCCTTGTTGGGGATAGTTGAGCGAAACCACCTGCCCCATTGTTCAGCTGAGGTCCCCCTCCTGGCCAAGCACCCTCGCTGGGGGTTTTGGTCTGAAGTTAGAGGAAAGTAAAAAGATCACCCCTCTTTTTTCTTCCCTTTCAGAGAATGCAGTTGGATATCATACTGACGAGTTTGCAGGATCATACCCACGTAGCCTCCTTACTCGGCTACAGCTCGCCGTCTGACGCCACGGATGTTTCCTCGCTGTGCATCGCTTATGGAAATATCTCCGACCCAACATACAGCGCCCAGAGTAACCATCCGGACACTCACCTGGCCGAAATTTTAATGAAGACTCTCTTGCGGAATTTAGGGTTTTATACGGTAGGTTCATCACTTAATAAATTTCGTTTCCAAGGGTTGTAGTAGTCAGTTGTGCTGATCAAGGGGGAGGGGTTGTGGTTCAGTGGGTAAGCATTTTCTTGGCATGCAAAAGGTCCCAGGTTCAGTCTCCAGGTAAAAGGATCGGGTAGCAGGGGATGGGAGAGACCTCCGCCTGAGACCCTGGAGAGCCACTGCCAGTCTGAGTAGACAATACTGACCTTGATGGACCAAGGAGGGTCTGATTCGGTAGAAGGCAGCTTCATGTGTTCGAGTTGGCATAATTTTGTGCTCTTGAGTTAGGGCTGAGCCCAAATGGCAGTGTGGGGGGTGCTTTTTGTGACTCCCTGTTAAAAAACTGGGGGTGCCTTTGGGGAGGGGGCAGTGAGCAGGGCAAGCGTTTCTCCTGCCAGGGATCAGGGCAGAAGGCGTTGCCCTTGCTCTCCTTTGGGTTTGGGACACTGCTGCGTAGGTGCGTCTAATTGGGTGGGTGGCCCAGTGGTATCACTTATCTCCTGCCCATCCCAGGACCAGGCCTTCGGAGAGCTGGAGAAGAACAGCGACAAGTTTTTGCTCGGGACGTCCTCCTCCGAAAACAGCCAGCCTGCCCACCTCCACGAGCTGCTGTGTTCCCTGCAGAAACAGCTCCTGGCTTACTGTCACATTAACAGTGTCAGCGAGGTTAGCAAACTGGCTTCCGGGCAGGTCGGCCAGCCTAATTTGGGGAGCGGGGGGGAGAAACGTGGCCTGTGTTCGGCTCAAGACCGCCTACCATGCTGGTCTTTCTTGTTTCCAGACCTCCAGCAGCGTGGCGCTCCTCCACAAGCACCTCCAGCTGCTCCTTCCTCATGCCACGGACATCTACTCACGCTCGGCCACTCTGCTGAAGGAAAGCTCTTGGAACGGCAGCGTTGGGGAGAAGTTGAGAGGTGCATCTGGGGTGACCGGGGCTGGTGGCGCCACAACCTCAAGTGGAAGCTCTGGTGCAGAGCGGCTGCCTGACACTCCTCTTCCCCCCCTCCCTCGCAGATGTGGTCTACGTGTCCGCAGCGGGAAGCATGCTCTGCCAGATCGCAAACGCCTTGCTGCTGCTCCCAGTGTCGGTCGCTCGGCCTCTCTTGAGCTACCTGCTCGACCTGCTGCCCCCCTTGGACCGCCTGAATAGACTGCTGCCTGCTGCCGTGCTGCTAGAAGATCAGGAGCTGCAGTGGCCTCTTCACGGTATGGCCGCCCTGCTCCCCCCCCTTCAAAAAGCAAAAACGAGTGCTTGGAAATTCAAGCAGGATCAACCACTGCTTCATTTGGCTTGACGTGCCCCTTTTCTTGCATGCGTCCTCCACCAGGAACCGATCACTGGCTCATCTGGGGGTAGTCAGAGTGGATTTGCTTCTGAGGGTGTGCGTTGTGACCAATTCTGGATTCAGTTGTGCCCTGTGTGGGAGATCCCATCAGTGTTTGTCTTGTTTTATTTTTGAGCAGCTTGAATGAGGGATTTGGATTGGGGTGAGTTATTTCTAACAGGGAAATGTTGTGTGTTTGTGTGTGTGTGTGGGGGAAGTGCTCAGCAGCTGCTTCTCAGAATTTAAAAAAATGATTATGGCTCTCCTATGTAATTTATAGCTGAGGCCTCTGTTATCCCAGCAGCCTTTGGCTGCCTCTGAAGGGACCTGGGGTGGAGGCTGCTGACTGCTGCAGAGGTGCTCTTTACTCCAGTGCAGGCCCCTCTGGTTTTCCCTTGATCAGAGTTCTGGCACCTTTCTTGATTCTTCAAAAGGTACTCGGAAATATAAAGGCTGGGTTTTTTTAATTAGTCCTTAGAAAACTATGAAGGGAATTAAACCGAGGTGTGGTAGCAGGGTAGTCTTACTCCTGAAAAGGGAGCTCCCAGTGTCAGTCCCGAGTGCCCTCAGATGCCTGGAGAGGTGCCTTTCACTCAGAGGACCCCCCCCCCCCCCGCTCATCTCAGCAGAGGACCCCTGCTGTGTACAGGAAGACATTTGCAAATTGCAGAGAATGGAGTCTTGTTTCAGGCGGTAACATGTTGGAGCTCCCAGACCTGAAATAGATGACTTTTTGCTATAAATATTTTAAGATGGAAAATTATTGGGTTTTTTTTTTTTTTTTTTTTTGCTGGTTTGTGTTTCCAGGTGGGCCCGAGCTTGTCGATCCTGCCGGTGGTCCCTTACCGCAGCCGGCCCAATCATGGGTGTGGCTGGTGGACCTGGAGAGGACAATCACTCTGCTCATTGGGCGCTGCCTGGGTGGAATGCTGCAGGGCTCCCCTGTGTCCCCCGAGGAACAAGATACCGCTTACTGGCTGAAAACGCCACTGTTCAGCGATGGCGTCGAAATGGATATCCCCCAGCTGGGTAAGCTGCTCAGGTCTGCAGTCAGAGCGTCGGGGACATGGGGGTTGCTGTCTTGCGGGAGCTAGCAAGAGCCTCTGCATGCTGAAGCTGGGAGGGGCTGCCTTGGGAGGGTGATTGTTTCGGCCCCCAGGTGCATTCACCTGCTGGAGAGCCGGCGTGGTGTCGTGGTTAAGAGCAGTGGTTTGGAGCGGTGGACTCTGATCTGGAGAACCGGGTTTGATTCCCCACTCCTCCACGTGAGTGGCGGAGGCTAACCTGGTGAACTGGATTTGTTTCCCCACTCCTACACACGAAACCAGCTGGGTGACCTTGGGCAAGTTACAGCTCTGTCAGAGCTCTTTCAGCCCCACCTACCTCACAGGGTGTCTGTTGTTGGGAGGGGAAGGGAAGGTGATTATAAGCCGTTTTGAGTCTCCCTTAAGTGGTAGAGAAAGTTGGCATATAAAAACCAACACTACTTCTTCTTTGTTCCCTTTGCCCTTAGACAAATCCATGAGTTCCTTGCTGGAGGTCGCCCTCTCTGGCAACGAAGAGCAGAAGCCGTTTGACTACAAGCTTCACCCGGGCGTCTCTGTCTTTGTGGACTTGGCCTTGGGCTGTGCCAAGGAGCCTGCCCGGAGCCTCTGGATGAGCATGCAGGACTACGCCATCAGCAAAGGTGGGCTTGGGAAGCGGGAGGAGCCGGTCGGCCAGCGGGGGCTTGGCTGGCCCCTTTGGAGCGGCCCCGCGGAAGCAACGGGCGCGATGTGGATCTGCGGCCGTCTCAGAGGATGGGTGGGATCCCTGCAGGCTTTTTCAGCCTGCCTTGGGTGAAGCCATGTTTTCTATCTCTGGACATTCAGGTTTATGTTATTGAGAGCGAAACAGCAGGCTATTCTGCTGCTGTATTACCAGCATCGCTGCCGTTTGGACTTCTCAGGGAACAGTGATCAGTTGTTGTTTCCCCCCCCCCTTCCCCTCTTTAGACTGGGACAGTGCCACCTTAAGCAACGAGTCGCTCTTGGATACCGTGTCTCGATTTGTTCTTGCTGCTCTGCTCAAACATACGAATTTACTTAGTCAAGCGAGTGGCGAGAGCAGGTAGGTAACTGGAAAACAGCTTGAGTTATTTCTGCCTCTTCTTGGTGGGCCCTCCATCTCTCACCTATATGGAATGTGCGCTGCCTTACAGACCCTGATTGGGTGGGAAGGCGGTATAAACATGTTTTAAATAAGTAAATAAATGTTGTGTCTTTAGGTATCAGCCTGGCAAAGCACTAGTAGAGGTGTACCGGAGTGTCTACAAAGTTCGGAGTCGTTTACTCGCTTGCAAGAACATGGAACTTATTCAGACGAGGTCGTCCTCTAGAGAGAGATGGGTGAGGCCGGAGAGAATCTGTCACAGTGCACTTTCTGTGCATTTCAGGGAAACTTTTAAAACAGAAGTCTGCATGATCAGACCGCTTTTTTGAGGCTAACAACAATGTGCAAACATTTTTTTAAAAATGTTCGCAACATGAAAGAGAGGCCGTTGTGTAATTCCTTCCTTGGAAAGAGGAAAGCCACAGTTCCTGCCTGCAACTTGTTGTTCCTTCTTCTTGGAAATCCACTTCTGATGTACTGATTCGATTCCTCTTCTCCCTTACCGTGTTCAGATGTCAGAAAATCCAGAGTCTGCAGACCAAGATGCCCAGGAGCATTCCTTCACTCGGACCATCGATGAAGAAGCAGAAATGGAAGAGCAGGCGGAAAGAGAGCGGGGAGAGGGGCACCTGGAGCAAGAAGACGAAGAGGAGGAGAGGGAGCATGAAGTTATGACCGCAGGCAGTAAGTTGGTTCTGGGGCGGAATTGGGCACGCACTCTTCAGTGGAGAGCCCCGCTGAAAAGATGCAGGGAGCTTCCAGTTAGGAGTCCATCTGTAAAGTGGGAAAGAAGATTTTGTCTCACCCTTGACCTCTGCATAGACGTTAAGACCTTTTGTTTTGTTTTTGTGTTGCATGTTACAGAAATATTTCAATGTTTCCTATCAGCCCGTGAAGTCGCTCGCAGCCGAGACCGAGAGCGAATAAACGGTGGGGCGGGTGCTCGCGCGGAGGAGCAGCCCCCACAGTCCCAGCAGGAGCGCCGAGGCAGCAGAGACCTCCCCGAGGGCCAGGACGTGTACACCGCCGCCTGCAACTCCGTGATCCACCGGTGCGCTCTGCTAATCCTGGGCGTCAGCCCCGTGGTGGAGGAGCTGCAGAAGCGGCGAGAGGAGGGGCCGCTGCAGCAGCCGTCAGCGGGCACGCCGGAAGGGACCGGGCTGATGACCAGGTGGGACCACGGAGCGACTGGCGATGCCCCCGGTCGCGGTTTGAAGTCTTTGAACAGGAGCCCTCTGTGCTGAGCAAACATGGGGTGGGCTGTTTGAGGCTTGCAAGAAGAATCGGGGGGGGGGGTCCCATTTCTGCACATGACAGCGAAGACTCATGCGTGGAGCTGCCCTCTCCCTGAATTGAGGGGAGGAGGTGAATGCTGAGCCATTCCCAGCACAGATTAGGAAAACAGCAAAGGAAAAGAAGAGTTGGTTTTTCTATGCCGACTTTCTCTGCCGCTTAAGGGAGACTCAAACGGGCTTTCAATCACCTTTCCTTCCCCTCCCCACAACAGACACCCTGTAAGGTAGGTGGGGCTGAGAGAGTGTGACTTGCCCAAATTTACCCAGCTGGTTTCGTGTACAGGAACGGGGAAACAAATCCAGTTCACCAGATTAGCCTCCGCCGCTCATGTGGAGGAGTGGGGGAATCAAACCCGGTTCTCCAGATCAGAGTCCACCGTTTCAAACCACCGCTCTTAACCACTACACCACACTGGCACACTAGAAAATGGACGTGGCAGCTCATTCTGGTGGGGATCATGTGAAATGCTTCTCTCTCTCTCTCTCTCTCTTTTGTGTGTGTGAGGCAGAAGTGAAAGTCTTACTGCAGAGACTCGGTCAGTCCACTCCACTTCCAGTTACAAACTGATGAAATCCAGGAGTGAATCTGATTTATCTCAGCCTGAATCGGATGAAGAGGGTTATTCGCTGGTACGTAAAAATCCATGGACGCCTTGTTGCTCGTGTAACTGCTGCTATGTGCTTCCAGCGCCGTGAGTCGGCAGGCTGTGGTGTAGGATGGGGAGGCTGGTTCAAAGGCCTGGCATTGGGTGTACCCCAGCCTCCGAATACACAAGAGGGACACGTGTGCCATGGGCGTGTCCCTCCTGAATTTCAGCCCTCTTCCTCGCCACCTCACTTGGAGCTTGAGGATCCACTTGTGGTCTTGAATACGGTAGAGGCTGGAAGCAGGAGCCGCACGAGGCTTTGCAGGACGGAGAGTAAAAGGGGAGCATTTCAGGCTTGCAGCAACAAAAGTCGACTAGGCTTTTAAAGCTCTTTAAGGATTGTGTGGGCCTCAGGTTTGCAAAGGTGGCTGTACAAATTCACAGCAGAATGTGTCTGGAAGGTTGGCTGACGAAACCTTAGGGGCGGGTGCGTTGTGTTAGGACAATTTGCGCCACTAGTTGGGGATAGTGTGTAACTTACAAATGGACAAGCTGCTTCTTCGTTTAGACAGCTGGAAGAAATCACGCCTTTTTGTTTGTTTGTTTGCTATAGAGCGGAAGGCGAAATGTGGATTTGGACTTGGCGTCGTCGCACAGAAAGAGGGGTAATTTTTTTTGGTATTAAATGATTGCACAAACAGACATTTTTAAAGTGCTCTGTTTGAAAACCAGTGCTGTACAGGCACAGTCTAGCTTTATGGGAACCTCTTCCTTTTGTGACTGCTGCCAGTTGTGGAAGTTCTGGTGTGCTGCTGCTACAGAGGATTCTGGGAAGTGTTCTAGGGCTTGCTGCTGATTCACACGGTCCCTGGGACGCCTCTGGACCTCGCCACCTCTCTCTGGGAGCTGCACGTGCCTCCCAGAGCACATCCCAAGCTGCCTTTTGTCACAGGGACAATATCAGTAAGGGACAGAGCTGGCCCTAACAAGTGTGGCATCCTCCACATGAGAGAGGTTTGGAGAGAGTGGACAGGGAGAAGCTTTTCTCCCTCTCTCATAATACTAGAATGTGGGGTCATTTGCTGAAGCTGGAGGGGGAGAGATTCAGAACTGATAAAAGGAAGCATTTCTTCACGTAATGCATAGTTAAACTGTAGAACTCCCTGCCCCAGGATGTGGTGATGGCTGCCAACTTGGAAGGCTTTAAGAGGGGAGTGGACATGTTCATGGAGGAGAGGGCTATCCATGGCTACTAGTCCAAATGGCTACTAGTCATGATGCATCCCTATTCTCTCCAGGATCAGAGGAGCAGGCCTATTATCTTAGGTGCTGTGGAATGCAGGCAGGATGGTGCTGCTGCAGTCGTCTTGTTTGGGGGCTTCCTAGAGGCACCTGGTTGGCCACTGTGTGAACAGACTGCTGGACTTGATGGGCCTTCGTCTGATCCAGCAGGGTCTTTCTTATGTTCTTATGTTCTTCGTTTGAACCCAGAATCTGGTTTTGAGCCGGACTGCGTCTCAAAACCAGAGATGCATTTGTTTGTTGGGTGGGGGGGCGAACAAGTTTCATGTTCCCTGGGTAGCAAGCAACAAATACCAAAATCCAGCAGTAGATCCCTTTTCAATGCCTAATGTTCCAGTAGGGAAGAAGAACTTGGTTTTCCAGAAGGGCCCAAGTCCAGCTGCGCAAAGATTTGCATGCTTGCGGGCATACAAAGCGGTGCAGTGTCATGTTGGTTCTTGAATGCAGGCGGTTTTAGGAGGCGCACGCTCAGGGGCACCGTTAAAATGTTAATGTTGTCGTCCCGTCCCCATCGCCTTAAAACTGTTTGCCACGAGTGGGCAGAATGCCGATTTGCTGAGTGTTGTCCTTCTGTACCCAACTGTCTCTCTTTGTCTTCTGATTCTTGTGTGGTAGTGTGTTTACTCCTTTTTGGCCAGTTGAGCCCCAGAAAAAAGAAGAGCGTCAAGCAAGTACATGACGGCATGTTATGATTTTATTTTCTCTCTAGCTTGCCTGCATATTTTATATTTTTATAAAATATGTATTGCAGCTGCTCCACATTCATTTTGGAAATTCCATTACTAGAAACTGGCAGACGAGGACAAGAAAACGCATTTAGTTATTCTCCTGCCTATTGTTCAAGAATTGTGCTGTGAATATTCTTGATCTTAAGCTAATATCGGAAGTGCTGAGAATGTCTTAGCATGTTTCTGTCTATGTTCGGGAGGTCATAGCTGAGAGGGTAAAGAAAGCGCATGTTTTACATCTGGCAGAAACCTCATTCATTCCCTGGCGTCCCCACTGATTGTGGGGGAAAGACCTCTCCCATCTGTGACCCTCTCGGGTGGGGCTGTGAGACGCGCAGCCTGTCAGATAGAACATACTGGGGTAGACTAATTTAGATCCTTGAGTAACACAAGAGCTTGCTAAATCAGATCATGTGGAAACCCCCTTCCCACACAAACACACAGTGAACGTATACCAAAGTAAGTCCAGCCTGCTGGAACGACTTTGACGTTTGGTTCAGTTCCGTTTCCCTGGTCCAAGTTCAGCCCTCCGGCCACAATGTGGCACTGTGGGGACTCCGGAGTATCTCAGAGTCCTCCTCCTTGGGATCTTCGGTCTGTGAAGGAAAGAGTTTGCCTGCTCTTCATCAAATCTTTATCTTGCCCTCCCCCTGTCCCTTTAACCTCCATCAATATTTCATTCAAAGCAAGTTCAGACTCACCCCCCCTCCTGGCTTGGCCCATAACGGTATAACAACCTGAGCGAAACATGATCCTTGCTTTACGTACCGTATTTAAATTTTTAAAAGACCCAAGTGCCCAATTTATTGGGTGGCCATCTGTTCTTTTCCCCATAACCATGAGTGGTTTGTTTCGTTTGCTGGCCGTCTGTGTCCGCTCTTCTGGCTTTCAGCTGAGCAGTTTGAGTGGGTTTTGCCTTTCCTCTCCTTCTGTGGCGCCGTGTTTGTTGCTTAAGGAGACGCGGCGGCAAAACCACAGCTGAAGCACCCCCTCCCCCTTTTGTGGTGTAGTTCGCTAACTATGTGCATGGTACGGCAGGAGCCCCCCTTCCCATCTGTCTGAGTCGCAAGCTGCTCGGTCATTTCTCGTGTCGTCTCCTCCTCCCCCTCCTCTTTTTCCAACCGGTGTCAGTGAAGGGGAGTTGACGGAGGCCCTCCGGTGTGTTTCTAGGGGTCGTCCACAGCCCCATGGAAGCCCTGAGCGACTCATGGACGCGGCTGAGGCACAGCAGGGACTGGCTGTACAGCTCCGCTTGCTCCTTCGGGGAGTCGGATGTGGACTTCACCAGATCCGTCGGGGTCCACACGTTGATCGAGAACGTCGTCAGCTTTGTGAGCGGGGACGTGGGCAACCCCCCAGGCTTCAAGGAGCCTGAGGAAAGTATGTCGACGAGCCCCCAGGCCTACATTGTCGCCATGGAGCAGCAGCAGCTGAGAGCAGAGGTGAGCTCTTCCTTTCGACTGCGGGATGCTTCCTCCCCTGGCGTCCTGTGTCCGCGGGTGGCTGGTGCCTGGGGAGGGTTTTTTTTCCAATGTGCTGACCCTTCTGGTCCTTCCACCCCTTTGCTTGGTGGGAGAGCTTCTGCTTGGCATGCAGAAAGTCCCTGGTTCTTTGACAAGACTGAGAGGGGATATGATTACCATCTTCAAGTACTTGAAGGGCTGTCATATAGAGGAGGGTGCTGAGTTGTTTTCTGTTGCCCCAGAAGTTCGGACCAGAACCAACGGGCTGGAATTAAATCAAAAGAGTTTCCATCTAGACACTAGGAAGAATTTTCTAACAGTTAAGAGCGGTTCCTCAATAGAACAGGCTTCCTCAGGAGGTGGTGAGCTCTCCTTCCCTGGAGGTTTTGAAGCAGAGGCTAGATGGCCATCGGTCAGCAATGCCGATTCTGTGACCGTAGGCAGTTCATGAGAGGGAGGGCACCTTGGCCATCTTCTGGGCATGGAGTAGGGGTCACTGGGGGTGTGGGGGGGGGAGGTAGTTGTGAATTTGCTGCATTGTGCAGGGGGTTGGACTAGATGACTCTGGTGGTCCCTTCCAACTCTATGATTCCAAGAACGCAAAGAAGCCGGAGGATGTTGCCGAGCCCGGCTGTTTTCCGCACCTGCAGCTGGCTGGGAAAGAAGGGGGCCTTTTGCAAGCCCCGGAGGCTGCTCTCCTTGCTGGTGCTGTGTGGCGAGCCCCCCCCCTCTCTTCTTTATTTGTTCCTGTCTTCTGTTCCTGAATTGCCGTTGTCAGTTGACCTCTTGTGCAGTGTGTGTATGTGTATACAGATCTAGCTCTGTATTGATATCCATGCACGTGAGTCATTTTGTCTCCCTCGGAGTCTGTGCCAAATACTGTTTGAAAATCTGTTGTTGTTTTTTAGCTGCGTTTGGAAGCTCTCCACCAGATCCTGGTGCTGCTTTCTGGGATGGAAGAGAAAGGCAGCCCCCCCTCCGGAGGGAGCCGCCAAGGGCCGGGGTTCCCATCTTCTTCGCTTCTCACTTCGGTGAGGCTTCAGTTCCTGGCCGGGTGCTTCGGCTTGGGCACCGTCGGGCAGGCAGGAGCCAAAGGGGAGAGCGTCCGACTCCATCACTATCAGGTAAGGGATCCTGGGGTGGGGGGTGGGGGGGAGAACTTTGGTCAAACGTTTGCATCCTGTCTCCTTTCATGCAGAGAGAATTTCCGTTTTTAAAACCAGTAGCTGGCCAGAGTTGAGACGGGAACAGAAAGGCTGCGTTCGGTCCAGCCACAGTTTGGCTGCGAACGAGCCTGAAATCCTCAGCCTCTTGCACCCCTCCCCACCCCCAATTATAGGGCCAAGGGGAACGGAAACTTTCCGATATAGGAAGGCTTCGGTCTAGCCACAGTTTGTGATGTCTAAATTGTGGGTGCTTTAAAAGATCCTGGAATTATAAAGTAAGGCTTAGTCCTGGTTTGCATCCCAGGTGGGGGGCAAAAAGTCCCAATTTTCTTTGTTTTTTTACAAAGCACCCAAATAAATTCTGGTTAGATTTTGCTCCGGTGTTCAGATATTCCTGATGACATGCGCCATGCTACCTAAGCTGATGGCAGTTTTTTTGGAAAGTCCTGTGTCTTCAGGAGCGCCAGTGGCGCCCGCCTGTGTTGGGCATCTGTATGAGTCTAGACATTAGGAAGAATTTCCTAACAGAGCGGTTCCTCAGAGGAACAGGCTTCTTCGGGTGAGTTCTCCTTCCTTGGAGGTTTTTAAGCAGAGGCTAGACAGCCGCCTGTCAGCAATGCTGATTCTATGACCATGAGAGGGTGGGCACCTTGGCCATCTTCTGGGCATGGAGTGGTGGTGGGGGGGGGTCCACTGTGTGTGTGTGTGGGGGGGAGGTAGTTGTGAATCTCCTGAATTGTGCAGGGGGTTGGACTAGATGACCCTGGTGGTCCCTTCCAACTCTATAATTCTATGAGTGAGGCTAGGGAGTCCCTGGGAGTGGGGGGTGGGCAGCGTGAGATGGAGACCGACTTCGGGTCTCTTCAGCACAGTGTAGGACCTGCTCAGGACTCGTGTTTTGGTCTTTTTCCTTCCAGCCAGCAGTCCGGCACCAGGCTGGCCGTGTGTCCTGTGTTCTGAATCTTTTGGATGACTTTTCCCCCTTTCATTTGCGCGATCTTGAGGATTCATGGGTGGGGATCTGTTTTGTCACAGGATGGCATCAGGGCAGCGAAAAGGAGCATCCAGACTGAAATACAGGTGGCCGTGCACAAGATTTATCAGCAGTTATCCGCAACGCTGGAAAGAGCTCTCCAGGCAAATAAGCACCACATAGGTAAGGAGGCGAGAGTGGGCGGCCTGCATCCTTTCCTTGTTGATGGAAAGCCATGCCAATTTTGAGGTCCTGCTAATCTCTGTTTTTTTAACCCCTCTCTTCTTTTGTGTGTGTGTGTGTTAGAGGCCCAGCAGCGCCTCCTGCTGGTGACCGTGTTTGCCCTGAGCGTCCATTACCAGCCTGTCGACGTCTCCTTGGCCATTTCCACCGGCTTGTTGAATGTCCTGTCCCAGTTGTGCGGCACAGACACCATGCTTGGCCAGCCCCTGCAGCTCCTGCCCAAGAGCGGCATCTCCCAGCTCAGCACAGCTTTAAAAGTAGCCAGCACCAGGCTCCTTCAGATCCTCGCCATCACCACCGGGTAAGCGCAAATGGCTAAATTGCCCCTTTTACAGCTGTCCGCAAACACTGTTCTGTGGTGGGAGACCACCGAGGAAGGCCCTGCAGAGGAGGGCAATGGCCTACCACCTCTGCTTCTCATTTGCCTTGAAACCCCCTTGCTGTGAGTCGGTTGGACTTGATGGTACATGCATGTAAGGGGATATGATAACCATCTTCAAGTACTTGAAGGGCTGTCATATAGAGGAGGGTGCCGAGTTGTTTTCTGTTGCCCCAGAAGGTCAGACCAGAACCAATGGGTTGAAATTAAATCAGAAGACTTTCCGTCTAGATATTAGGAAGAACAGTCAGAGCGGTTCCTTAGTGGAGCAGGCTTCCTTGGGAGGTGGTGAGCTCTCCTTCCCTGGGAGGTTTTTAAGCAGAGGCTGGATGGCCATCTCAGCAATGCTGATTCTATGACCTTAGGCAGATCATGAGAGGGAGGGCATCTTGGCCATCTTCTGGGCATGGAGTAGGGGTCACTGGGGTGTGTGTGTGGGGGGGGGGAGGTAGTTTGGAATTTCCTGCATTGTGTAGGGGGTTGGACTAGATGACCCTGGTGGTCCCTCCCTTCCAACTCTATGATTCTATAAATGGTGCATGAACCAAAGAGCTGTGTTTCTCCCCTTTCTGGGAAGGGAAAAGGAGATCAGCGGCATGGTGGTTTGCTTCCGCTGCCAGAGATTTCAAGACTTTTCTACTGTTCCCCTTTTACTCCTAGAAGATGGGGGAATGACTCCTCCCAAAAGTAGGGGCAGGCTCCTTCTGGCTCTTGTCATGTGAGCTGCGTTGCTGGGGCTTGGTGATGACAGGGAGCCCCAGAAATGGTCTCCCCCACCGGTGATTCTGGCTGCTGTTTGCAAGGGTAGTTCAGTCCAAGGCTCTCCCTGCTAGCTCCTCCTCTTTCTCTCCGTGAGCTGCCCACATCTTTCCCTGGGGGAGGCTCCATAGGGCTTGGCAGCATTTCTCAGAGCTGCAGGAGCAACCCCTTCCTCTTTCCCATGGCTGCTGATCTTTACATCTCTGCGCAGCACCTACGCCGACAAACTGAGTCCCAAAGTGGTCCAGTCTCTGCTGGATCTGCTGTGCAGCCAGCTGAAAAACCTCCTGTCGCAAGCCGGAGTGATGCTTCTGGCTTCCTTTGGGGAGAAAGAAGACGGGGAAGAGGAGGAGGAGGTGGAGGAGGAGGAAAAGGCTGAGGCCAACGGAGAGAGTGAGAGGAAGGACTTCAGAGGTAGGTACCAAGTTGCCCTCATTCTGCTTCTTTGGGGGGGGGGTTGTGGTGGGGAGGGATCTTTGCACTGATGGTCAGTTGCTCTGCTCGTGTGGCCCCTGTGAGACCCGTGCAAGCACCAACTTCCCCACAGCAACAGTAAAAGATGCAATCCGTATCGTACCGATAGAAATGTTGGCTCGTTTGGATGCCTTTGCCGTGATCGTGGGAAGCTACCTTCCATGGAGCCGCGCCCTTGGCCCACGTAGGGCAGTAACAGGAACCTGTTTTCTGTGTGCATGATGCATTTTTGGATAACCCCACAGTGGCCCTCCGGAAACAGCACGCTGCGGAGCTGCACCTGGGAGACTTCTTAGTTTTCCTGAGAAGGGTTGTTTCCTCCAAGGCCATTCAGTCCAAAATGGCCTCTCCCAAGTGGACGGAGGTGCTTCTGAACATCGCCTCTCAGAAATGCTGCTCAGGTATGACCGAATCATCTCCTACAACTGTTATACTTGGAAATGTCCAGTTTTTCTGGGTAGAATTTTTAAGCACGGATCTTGTCTGTCCAGTAAGTAGCTACGGGATCACACTTCGTATATGACTTGTGCATTCTGGCTATGTGACACATTCTGGCTATGTGACTTGTACATTCTGGCACAGGTGATGTATTTCTGATTTGTTGTGGTTACGTCTGGTTTTAAAATTCTCCCGCTTCCTCCTTCAGGTGTGCCCTTGGTCGGCAACTTGAGAACCCGGCTGCTTGCATTACACGTTCTAGAGGCTGTCCTGCCTGCATGTGAATCGGGCGTGGAGGATGATCAGATGGCACAGGTCTGGACTGCTTGCAGTGTTCTACAACTAAACCTTGAGTAATTAAGGGGTGCAGCCAGATGGTACCATTGTTGCTCCACAGATATGGGTCTGTTTAGTCCCTGGAGGGGAAGACTTCCTGGGAACTCTCTCTTTTCTATTCTGCCTTGAAGGCCACGATCGAAGGGGGGGCGGGGCAGGAAGGTAAAAACCAGCGAGATATAAATCACTGCCTCTGAAGGATCGGGGCAATTCCAGCAGCCTTGGCCCCTTCCAAAGGATGGCACCACTGATTTGACCCCCTGCCAAGCTGCCAGTCGCTTCTGCGGTTGGTGCTGTCTGTCAGATCTTCCACAAAATGATCACATCATGTTGAATAGTGGGAAAGGGCTTCCACATGTCTTCATGCAAAGGGTGGGATCCGGCCAGCTTTTCCATGGGCAGAAGAGGGATGAGGGCCCCGCCCTCCCCCAGGCTACAGCATAGCTTGTGGAGCTGGCCTGAACAGAAAGGCATGTGGGACGGGGCTCCAGTGGGGAGGGGAGTCGAGCGAGGGCACTTCCCTCTTGCGTCAGCTGAAAAGCTGGTAGAATCCAATCCAGGGACTTAATTGTAAAGGAGTTGGCAGGTTGATGTGATTGGAAATACAGTTTCTGACTAAGGCGAACGTAGTAGAAAGAACAGACAGAGAATTTCACTGTTGATATAGCTGGACGGGAGCATTCTACAAAAACTCCAGCACTAAAACTGCCTGTGTGTAAGATTTGAATCCCCCCTTTTTTGTTATGTATACAGAAAAGGGAAAATGGTTATAAATTAATAATACCATGTTATGTTAAATGCTAGCTGACAAATTAAATACAATGAACAGGAATTCTATTGATAGTCATGAATTTATCTTTGACGTGCTGAAATGCGGTTGTTTTGAAATGACGTCCGCCAGGTGGTGGAGCGGCTCTTCTCCCTTCTGTCGGACTGCATGTGGGAGAGCCCAGTGGCTCAAGCCAAGCACGTCGTCCAGATCAAGGAGAAGGAGCAAGAGATGAAGCTGCAGGTAGGAACTTCTGTTGCTCCTCGCGCTTTTCACTCCTTTCCCCCTACTTAGATTTCCTTGACTGAGCCCCGTTCTGAGGGGTTTACATTCTGTTTCTGATAGAAGCAGGGAGAATCTGAAGAGGAGGACGAGAACCTCCCCATCCAGGAAGTGTCCTTCGATCCGGAGAAAGCGCAGTGCTGCTTAGTGGAGAACGGGCAGATCTTGACTCATGGCAGCGGAGGGAAAGGCTACGGCTTGGCGTCCACTGGAGTCACTTCTGGCTGCTACCAGTGGAAGGTAAGAAGGATAAAAGGCACGCATTAACATTTGAGATGACCCACCAAGTGCAGCCTGCTGATAAATCTGTGTTGATATTTGGGGACAACAATTTTGGGGAGTTTTCACCCTCCGAGCAGTGTCTGAGACTCAGAATGGAGCTGGAGGAGGGGAAACATCTGGGGACTGTGGTTCCCATAGCATTGCAGGAGATTTCAATTGGTAACCCAAATCTGGGCAGGGAGCTTGTGCAGGGATGTGTGACCCTCGCAAGCCAGACTCGGGTTTTGGAAGCTTCAGGTTGGAGCCATGATTTGCTGGGCTCTGTGGGAGCCAGGGGCCGCAGCTTGTCTGCCCTCGGGCCTCGAAGCCTCTGGAGAGCCCCAGTGGGTTCTGGCCAAGCGCGGAGGAATATTGCAGCTCATTCTGAACCCGGCACCTAATGCCAGATTCAGGGCTGGGAATTTCTAGAAATCTGTCAGTGCTCCTTGTTTTAGCCTGGAAGCAAATTCCTTTAAGCAGTGTATTTGCTAGTGGGGAGGGGCTTTTCAAGTCCAAAACTGATTATCCTCATTCCTTCTGCATGGTTACGGTGCTGCTGACTCTTGTTGTGGGTGCTTGTACCACCTTTTTCCTAGTTCTACATTGTGAAGGAGAACCGAGGCAACGAAGGCACGTGCGTCGGCGTGTCTCGCTGGCCAGTCCATGATTTTAATCACCGCACAACCTCCGACATGTGGCTGTACAGAGCGTATAGTGGCAATCTCTACCACAACGGGGAGCAGACCTTGACGCTGACCAGTTTCACCCAAGGGGACTTCATCACCTGCGTGCTGGATATGGAAGCCAGAACCATTTCGTTTGGCTATAACGGAGAGGTAGGGAGCTGCTGCTTCTTTGGAAACAGAGGGGTGAACTCCTGCTCTTCTGCTCACTTCATGTGACTTTTTGTTGTGTGTTCCGTCAGGAGCCAAAGCTGGCCTTTGAAGATGTGGATGCTGCAGAATTATACCCTTGTGTGATGTTTTATAGCAGCAACCCTGGAGAAAAGGTAACTGAAATGTTAGCAATAGTGGCCAAACATTTTCACTCTGCTTGACAAGGGCCTGTTAGGTGGATGGTGAGTGGAGGGGGGAGAGAAGGTGTGCATCTCAGCATGTGTGTGTCTTTGTGTGTCTGTCTAGGTCAAAATCTGTGACATGCAGATGCGCGGCACCCCAAGGGACTTGCTGCCAGGGGACCCCATCTGCAGCCCCGTTGCCACCGTGCTTGCGGAGGCTACGATCCAGCTCATCCGCATCCTCCACCGGACGGACCGGTGGACGCACTGCATCAACAAGAAGATGATGGAGCGGCTACGCAAGATCAAAGGGTGCCTCAAAGAGGGAGGCCAGAAGCTGAAGAAGAGCCGCTCCCTCCAGAGCCGAGATGAGAACGAGGCCCGCGAGGAGAAGGAGGAGGGCAAGGAGGAGGAGAAGGGCAAGCATGGCAGCCGGCACGGGCTGGCCGACCTCTCCGAGCTCCAGCTGAAGACCCTCTGCGTGGAGGTGTGGCCCGTGCTGGCCGTGATTGGCGGAGTCGACGCGGGGCTCCGCGTGGGGGGCCGGTGCGTTCACAAGCAAACTGGGCGGCATGCCACCCTGCTCGGCGTGGTCAAAGAAGGCAGCACGTCCGCCAAGGTCCAGTGGGACGAAGCGGAGATCACCATCAGGTACAGTGTGCTCAGTATTGGCTCGGGGAGAGATCCCAACGGTGGGGGCTTAGAACATGGCACTCATGTTTTAAAAGTGTGGCGGCAGCTGCTCATATCGGTAGCCAGTCAGAGGTCGCAGAGAACAGCCTAGGAATAAATTTCAGTTGATTACAAATATTGAGGCGCTGTGGTTTTCAAGAGGCTGATTGGAGGCCTTTTCCATCTTGTGGTTACACATGAGAGGTTTGTGCAGTTTTGAAGGAAAGGTGAATAATGCCAGTTACGGCATGGGAAATTCCAGAGAGGCAACAAAACAAAAAACAAGGACCTTGGGGGTGGTTTGGGGACTCACGGGGAAGCAGGCTATGGCTCACAGGAGCTTGTGCACCATCGATTGGTTGCGCTTTGTTGTGTTCTCTCCTTGGAGAGCATGCCTTTTCCCAAACCCGTGTGTCCAACCGATTATTTCTTAGCCATTGACTTGATGAGGGTGGGTTAGAGCGGCGTGTTCCATCTTGACAACGCGTGGCGTGGCTCTCGTTACCGTTGTGTTGAGTGTCACCTCTCCCCACAATCTGATCACAACCTGATTTCTTTTCCCTTCGTTTCTTACGTTTACTTTTTTGGACCGTTGGTTCGTTATAGCTTTTGATTCAGTATATTTTACGTCTCATTTTGCCTACATTATTTCCTGTGCTTTCCTCCTGTCTATCCCTCACTTGCTTCTTCCTGTGTCATTCTGGTCTTTATTAAAGCTTCCCAACTTTTTGGTCGCCTAGTGATACGCCCTTGTATAACCTGGAGCCTTGTGAGTCCCTGCCCTTTGATGTTGGGAGGTTCCGGGGGCTGACAGCCGCCGTGTTGCTGGACCTGACCTTCCTGACGGGCATCTACGAAGACCCAGGGAAGCCCAGCGCCAAGCGCCACGAGAAGAAACACAAGCACGAGGCGGAAGACAAGGGAGAGGTGGACCTGAAAGCGGAAACAGACTCTGCCTTGGAGGCCCGGTTGGTGCCAAGCGCCGAGGAGGTCAAAGGACACGGAGCTACCAGTTCAAAATCGGACAGCGAGATGGCTTCCTTTTCTTTAGAATCTGTTTCCTTAGGTATGGATTGCCAGCATCCGAATGCTGAGGGCAAAAGGAAGAATCATGAGCACGCGTCCAAGAATCATGACGTGGCACAATCAGAAATCCGAGCGGTGCAGCTCTCCTATCTTTACCTCAGTGCCATGAAATCGCTCAGCACTCTTCTCAGTTGCAGTAAATACGCTGAGCTGTTGCTAATCCCGAAAGTCTTGGCAGAGAGCGGCCACAACTCCGACTGTGCCAGTTCTCCCATCGTTCACGAAGACGTTGAAATGCGCGCTGCCTTGCAGTTCTTGATGCGCCACATGGTGAAGCGGGCAGTCATGCGCTCTCCCATCAAGAGGGCGCTCGGGCTGGCGGATTTGGAGCGGGCGCAAGCCATGATCTACAAGCTGGTGGTTCACGGGCTGTTGGAGGACCAGAATGGCAGCAGAGTTAAACCAGGTACCTCCTGAATAGCCTCTAATTTGAATGTTTGACCTTGCACGTTGGCCAGCTGGCTGTCTTGGTTGTCACTAAGTGCCAAAGAAGCTGCCTGAGATCTGGGAGAGCAGCTGCCAACCAGAGTGGGCAATGCGTGTTTTTTTCCCCTCCAGTGCCTGCTGGTCCTTGAACACACGCACACGAAGCTGCCTTATGCTGAATTAGACTTTTGGTCCATCAGTGTCAGTATTGCCTGCTCAGGCTTCAGATTAGCGGAAGGGGACTGTTCACAGCGTGGGCAGAAATAAATTGGGGGCCTGTGGCAGCATTCAGTGGGAAAGCAGCGTGAGACGGCTCTGGCCTTCCCTTCCATGGCTGCATTCCTGCTTTTAAAAAGTCATTGGGGAAAAGGAACAGTTTCCTCATGTCAGTGTATCGTTCTGCCCTGTGGTTAAGGGGGGGGCGCTGTCCCTCCCATGTGACTGCTAAAAGCTGGCCGAGACTGGCAGCCGGGGGGGGGGGGGTCTGGTGCTTTCCTGCCCTGCTATTGGGCTTTCCCAACGCTGCCCCTCTGGCTTACTTCAGTTTGCTCGATGCTGGCATCAGTGAGCCTTTGGTTGGTTGGAGCCTTGCTTGATGTCTCAGGGGAAGGGCTGTGGCTCAGCGGTAGAGCCTCTGCTTGGCATGCAGAAGGTCCCTGGTTCAATCCCCGGCATCTCCATCTGCCTGAGACCCAGGAGAGCCACTGCCGGTCTGAGTAGGCAATACTGACTTTGATGGACTGAGGGTCTGATTCAGTAGAAGGCAGTATAACTCATATGTTCATATGTTCTGGGTTCAGATTCCAGTGAAGGGGGGGATTGCTTCATGATGCAGCAGCGAGCCCCCCTTTAGCCTTCACCTTTAGTGTCAAAGCTTTAGAATTGCTGGCGCTTGTGTGTCTTTCCGGGCACCAGCGAGGTGACATATGTTGATTCTGCAGAATTGGATCAGCAAGTGGAAGAAAGCGACCCGGCTCAGCAGGCTCAGACCCCCGTCACAACGAGTCCTTCTGCTTCCAGCACAACCTCTTTCATGAGCAGCTCTCTGGAAGACACCACCACAGCCACCACACCTGTCACGGACACGGAAACGGTGCCTGCCCCAGAGTCGCCCGGCGTGATGCCCCTCAGCCTCCTTAGGTACGGGCAGACTTGTGATCTGCCTTCCCGTAAATGAGTCAGGAAGGCCTTTGTCACTTGCTTCCCTGAGGCTGTGTTAGGTTTTTTTTTTAGAGACAAGTTCTCATTTTCTGACAATATTTGCAAATTTTAAAAAACTGAACATATATGGAGAAGAGCGAGTGAGAGGTAGCACGGGGTGTGTGTGTGTGTGTGTCCCTTTTCAAGTGTGTCTCTTTCCCAGCCAGTTCAAGCAGCAGAATGCTCTTCTCCACCATGGGGCCTGCCAACATTTTTCTTGCTTTTTGGAAGTGGGTGGAGCCCGGTGGGGCTTTTGCCCAGCCGGGCTTCTGATTGGCCATTGGAGTTACTATTAGAGCTATGTATAACTCTTAACTCACTCACATTTTATGCTTTGCTTGGCCCCCTGTGGCAGCCATATTGTATTTGCGCCCACTGCCCTGTGTCAGAAAGTTGTCCTTGGTTCAAAAAGGGTTGGGGGACCGCTGGTCTAAAGCTCTAGCAATCTGGCTGCTGATACTTTGGCACCTCTCTTCACTGTATCCCCAAACCGTTCAGGGTAGCAGTTTTTAGTGTAGGCAAGGAGAGATGCGGCAAGTGGATCCAGTAATCGTTTTCCACGATCCCAAGAAGCCTCCTTACTAGATTGTAGGTGTTGCCTGGTGCTGTCCAAGAGCCAGGAATTTAGTTTGGAGGCTGGGTGCATCCTGTCCTCGGTGTAAGCTTGCTTTTTTCCTTTTCCAAAGGCAAATGTTCTCCAGCTACCCAACAACGACGGTGCTTCCGACGAGACGTGCGCAGACGCCACCCATTTCCTCCTTGCCGACCTCTCCCTCTGACGAGGTGGGCCGGAGGCAAAGCCTTACCTCTCCCGACTCGCAGTCTGCCAGGCCCACCAACCGCACAGGTAGGCCGGTCCTGATGTCCACTAACAGGCTCAGCGCTTCAGGTGATCTAAGTTCTTGCAACTTCACTTGGGCCTTCTGACGTCCTTCGAACTCTGAATTGTCTTTGCTCTGGACAAAGATGCAGCTTCTCCCTCCAGTCCCAGCCGGAGCATGAGTTGTCTCCCTGCAGGGTTGTTTGGCGGACGAAACATGGGAATGATTGTAAAGGGTTCTGCAACTTTAAAATGATCTATACATGAGTAATAAGGCTGCAGTACATTTTCTCTAAATTTATCTGAACAGCCATGCTACCTGCATCTTGATTTCTCTTTAAAGAGTGGCCATGAGAGAGAAAGGGCCCGCAACAGCTTTCCTCAGTTGCTTGTTTACAGATATTTTCCCCAATAATGTTTAAGCATGAACAATAGCTGAACTTCCTTGTCTTCCCTGGTGTCTCCTTAAATAGCACCTTTTCATCTGCGCAGCCAGAAGTTCTAATTAATCTCTGAAAAACGGTAAAGGTAGTCCCTTGTGCAAGCGCCGGGTCATTCCTGACCCATGGGGTGACATCACATCCCGACGTTTATTAGGCAGACTTTGTTTATGGGGTGGTTTGCCGTTGCCTTCCCCAGTCATCTACACTTTACTGGGTACTCGTTTTACCGACCGTGGAAGGATGGAAGGCTGAGTCAACCTTGAGCCGGCTACATGAAACCGACTTCCGTCGGGATCGAACTCAGGTCATGAGCAGAGCTTTTGACTGCTGTACTGCAGCTTACCACTCTGTGCCACAGGGCACCTAATCTCAAAGACGAGTGGAATTAGTAAGAGCTGGGCAATTGCAGACTTTAAAGTTTTGAGTCCTTTGGTTACACTCCTCCTCTGTCCTCCTCCTCCTCTTTGGAGCCCGAGTGCTGAGAGCCGCTCGCGCTTGACCGATCAAACACGTGGCAGGAAATGTTGGGAGGGCGAGCCCTGGGGGGTGCTGCTGACCCGCCGTGACGGCTGTCTCCCCCAACCGCAGCTCTGTCAGATCCAAGCAGCCGCCTTTCGACGTCTCCCCCGCCTCCTGCGATTGCCGTGCCCTTGTTAGAAATGGGATTCTCCCTCCGTCAGATTGCAAAAGCGATGGAAGCCACAGGTGAGCCATCTGTTACCCAGGGATGGGCATCAGTGTGAGAGAGCGGGATGCTTTTCATGCACAGAAAGGAGGCTCACCTAGCTCTGTTTTTACTCCTGTGCCATGGAGCCCTGAATTCTGTGCTTAGATTAAATGATGTAAATGAAATCAGTTTTAAAAATTAATTTATGCTGAAGGGAGTCATGCTAGTTTGTCCCTGCAGAAAGGCCAAAGTACATTATCTGGGGAGGTGGGGGTGGGGTCTTTGAGCAAGGGCTAAACAAGGCTCTGCCATAGCGCCTGTGTAGTAGCGGGAGTGTTCCTGAGCACGTACAGAGTGGGTGCCTTTTAATCACAGTCCAGATGCCTTGGTCCCAGCACCACGCATCTGGGATTGGGAGCCCGGCATTCCACGTCAGGAGGGCGCATCTCTTTGTGGAAGTTAACCACCGTTCTTGTGAAAGATCATTCCGCAGTGAGCCAGTGATCTTCTGAAGAGTCATTGCCATGACGGCTTTGGCCCGGATTGAGTTGATAAATAATTGGGGTGGGTAGGTGGGAAGGAGCACAGAGGGAGGCTAGGCCTGGAGAGGGAGGCAGAGAACCACGCAAGGTGGGCGGGCCAGAATGTCCTCCTCCTTTTCCCATTTCAGCCGCCAGGCACATTCAAGGCTTTTCTCTGAAGTTGCAAGAGGTTGAAATTGGCTTGTGAAGAGAGAGGAAGAGCAGTGGGCTCTGGTGGTTCATTTGCCAAGGGAAATGCCAAAGCGCTCCATAAAACGAATGCTGGGAATTCAGTGATTTCATCAGCCCTTTTTAATAGAAGGTGTAACTTCCGTTCATAGTTGGTTATTTATTTGTGGGTTTTCCTGCTGATTCAGGTGCAAGAGGGGAAGCCGACGCCCAGAATATCACAGTCCTGGCCATGTGGATGATTGAGCATCCCGGGAACGAGGAAGACGAAGAGCCTCAGTCAGAAGAAACGGCAGACCCCCGGCGCCATGGGTCGATCGTCTCTGGGGGCAACGGGAAGTCTAGTGAGCAGGGCTACTTGCAGTCTCCGGGGGACATCCCTTCAGCCGACGCCACTGAAATGGAGGAAGGCTTTAGTGAGAGGTGAAGCACAGAATTCTTTGGGTGCATCAAAACCGGCTGTAGGAACTGTAAGGCCTTGGTTAAGGTGTAACGGACTATGGGTTGTTTGTTGCAAGTGTGAGGCTTGGAAGTCCTGGAGGGTGTGCCCTCTCCCCCTCCTCCTCAAAGCAGGCGTTGGATCTTATAGTTTTCTGTGTTCCTGAGAAAGTGTTATTTGCCACAATGTCTAAATCGCACACAAAAAAGAAAATGTGAGTGGGTTTTTTCCCCCTTACAAAAGACTGGACTTCAGAGGCCCGTTCTGGTATTGAGCCAACAAACCGTGGCTTCTGTGCTTTTCCACCTGAGCAAGGCACAAGACAATTAAACCTTCCTTTGAATGTGCAATATCACTAGCAGAAAGCAAAGAATAAATCTAGTTGTACACTAACAGTAACAAAGCACAAAGGAAAGAGAGATTCTGGGTTTATGAATGTGAGCTGTAAGGAGCAAAAAAGGGGAGGAGTGAGAGGAACATAACCAGAGGTCAGCCGATTCCTGCAGTCAAAGCGCCCTGGAGGCAAGAAGGCCTGGGGCAGGGCCCTGCGAGGTGCTGGTGAAGGCAAGGGGCCAGGAGTCACGGATCTTTCTGGCAGGGGAGGCAGGAAGGGGGCTTTCATCCACTTGCCCCTTCCCGCTGCAGTCCCTCACCTCATGCAGGGACCCACAAGGGGGAAGGGAGTGCAGACAAGATCCCCAGTCCTTGTGCTGTCAGATCACTGGATCCAACCTGTCGTTTTAGCTGAATATAACCAAATTGTCTGTAGGAGCCAATGACTACTACGCTCATTATGCCGTTTCTCCACTCTCCTGTGTGCTTCCAGCCACGAGAATATGGACCACGCAGAAAATGCAGCCTCCGGAAGTGGACCTGCTTCGAGGGGCCGGTCAGCAGTGACCAGGAGGCACAAATTTGACTTAGCAGCTCGGACACTGCTGGCACGTGCAGGTGGGTGCCTGGAAATATTTTGCTCCCGCCCTTTTCCTTTTCTCTCTTTAACTTCGCCAGGGTGGTCCTTCAACTGCATGCCCATCACGTATGCATCAGTTTCTATTTTGAATGTTCATAGATAGGTACAGCCTGTTCAGTATATCTAAGAACCGTGCATAGCCCCAACACAGGTCAAAATTTCTGTATGATGAGGCCAGACAGGGAGAGGGTCTGAGTTTTTTCCGTATAAGTGAACGACAACTCGTTGTTGTATGGTAACAGTAGTTAGCTGCCTAGAATTTGTCATAAAGCTGGATATACATATTTTTAACTCTTTATTTTAAGTTCATTCCACAGCAAAATAAAAATACAACAGTAGGTTAAACATCATACAGTCAAGATATATTTCAATAGTTCCAATATAAGTTTCAATATTATACATCAGTGCTTTTTACAGAAATCGTACTATTTGTTGTAACAGAATAAATGCAAATCATATATTTTAAAGACATAAAAATGTGTTCATAAGAACATAAGAAAGGCCCTGCTGGATCAGACCAAGGCCCATCAAATCCAGCAGTCTGGTTGCATAGTGGCCAACCAGGTGCCTCTAGGAAACCACAAACAAGACGAGTGCAGCAGCACCATCCTGCCTGTGTTCCACCGCACCCAAAATAATAGGCCTTCTCCTCTGATACTAGAGAGAATAGGTGTGCAGCATGACTAGTATCCATTCTAACTAATAGCCATGAATACCCCTCCTCCATGAATATGTCCACTCCCCTCTTAAAGCCCTCCAAGCTGGCAGCCATCACCACATCCTGGGGCAGGGAGTTCCACAATTTAACAATGTAATGTTCCAGGGAGGGGAGGAGGAGGAATGAAAGCGCCGTCCTTGGAGGAAGAGGTACTGTTGAGTAAGAGCTGCCTTGTGTGGCTGGCCTCCATCGGTGGGGGGAGTTTAGACTGGGTAGTTGGGAGGGGCCCTCTCTATATGTCCCTGTAATGTCTGAGCCCTTATCAAGATTTCTCCCTGTTGGCAATATGCAGTGTTTACTGGTAGCACCAGCGTGGTGTCGTGGATAAGAGCGGTGATTTGGAGCGGTGGACTCTGATCTGGAGAACCGGGTTTGATTCCCCACTCCTCCACATGAGCGACAAATCCAGTGAACTGGATTTGTTTCCCTACTCCTACACATGAAGCCAGCTGGGTGACCTTGGGCAAGTCACATTCTTCAGCCGCGCCTACCTCTCAGGGTGTCTGTTGTGGGGAGGGGAAGGGTAGGTGATTGTAAGCCAGTTTGAGTCTCCTTTAAGTGGTAGAGAAAGTCGGCATATAAAAACCCAACTCTTCTTCTTCTACATGCAAAATAAAGAATATGGTTTTCTCCTCTGGTTTAAGCGGGATTGTACCGCTCTGTACAGGCTCACAGGAATCAGACTCGGAGGGAGGGTATTTCCTTGCCGCAAGACCCTGGAGCCCTGTATGACTTCAACTTGGACGAGGAGTTAGAAATCGACCTGGACGACGAAGCCATGGAGGCCATGTTTGGGCAGGAGCTGGCCAGCGAGAACGACATTCTGGGAATGTGGATCCCAGAGGTATTGGATTGGCCAACCTGGGTGTGTGTGAACGCAGCGGGGGCTGCTTTGCTTACTTATTGCTCTTTGTAGACCGAGATTCCATTTTCAAAATAACCCTTGGTGTTACCCAAAGCCGGTCGTTCATTAACGTAGTTGTTACTAATACTCTCGCACGTTTTCAGGCTCAGTTGAACAGTTCGAGCGAATCGCATCCTGTTGTTTTCATCTCTGTTCTCGTGTGTGAAATTTGCTTTTTCTCCAGGAAGTATCAATTGTGATATCTTCTGTTTTGGAAGAACAATAAGCAACCAAAATATTTTGGTTTATTTTTAAGGAAGAGACAGCATGCTACAATTAAGATTTCCCCTCAGGTTTTAAATCTAAACACTTGTTAGTTATTCCTAAGATTGACACTTGTCTTTCTTATTCCTCTGGGCTGCTCTTGAAAGATTCTGTCTTTCTGGGGGACGTTTGAGCAGATATTTCCTGCTTTCATGTTTACACAATATGAGCGTCCTTGGAATTCATCTTGCAAGAATGGGCCCTCAGTGCTTCTGTGTGGTTAGTCCACAGTTGCTGGGGGGAAAAGCAAGACCCTCCTATGATATAGGGCCTGTACCTTTCCCTAAGGAAATCCTGTGGAATCTTCCACTGGAAATCGCCCTCTGTCATTACTTTCTGGGTTTTCCCTCTAATTAAAGGTGGTATTTCATTAAAGAGGTGCAAACCTTCCCCACGATCTGCCTTGGCAGAGGTTTTGAACTAAACATTTTGTATCGCTATCAAAGCCTTTTTCTAAGTGCCTTTTTCTGCCCCCGTTCATCAGAGATCTACTTGATGATTTCTTCCGGTAGTTCTCCCCGACTCTTTCATGATCCATGCCAAATTCCTTCTGCCATTCCACTCCCTTCACCCCCAGTGCATTGGATTAAATATATTTGGGCACGCATGGATGGATGTGTCGGTCAGTGCCGGTTTTGGAAATGCAACATTTATATGGGAAACAAAATCAAAAGACCCCTGCCCACCTCCCATACATAAGAATTGTTACAAAGGCTGTGAAGGGGAGCCGTGAAAGTTGAAGAGCCCACAGGGGCTCTGGGGCTCATATCTCCGTGACTGATGCGCATCATCCTTGCAGATCTCGGAGATTAAATGAAGCAGGTGCAGAAAAACACCCCCAACTTTTATAATGTATTTTTCCCCCCTTGGGAAGTTGGGATTTTGTAGCCAAGGCATGTGACTTTGGTGGATCTAGGATCCCAGGAACAGAATTCAACACATGACAAGTATGTGCAGATTGGTATGAATAGCAGATTAATATATTTTTGGTAGATTTGACACCAAGTCAACCTTGCTCCCCTTTGGATGCCCTGTTCGTGAACATGTGGCGGTTCTGCTATAGCTAACTACCAGCTGTAGATTTGAAAAGTGACTGAAAGAAACCAAGGATGTGAAATTTTTTCATGCACATGAAATCAACTGCGTGGTTTGTCATGCAGCATGTGTGTGAGTCGGAAGACAGGGAAGAAGTCGTGGTGTGCGAGCTGTGCGAATCCAGCGTTGTCAGCTTCAATCAGCACATGAAGAGGAACCACCCAGGCTGTGGGCGCAGTGCCAACCGGCAAGGGTACCGCAGCAACGGCTCCTACGTGGACGGATGGTTTGGGGGCGAATGCGGAAGTGGGAATCCCTACTACCTCTTGTGCGGCAGCTGCCGGGAAAAGTATTTGGCCTTGAAGAGCAAGTCCAAGACGTCTGCCTCAGACAGGTACCGAAGGCAGTGTGGTGGGTGATTGTTCCTTCTTGAGGAAAGTGGTTTGAGGCTCTTCTTGTTTGTGGGAGAAAAGAGGGAAGCTTTTCTTTTGGAAGTCAGAGCATGTAAAAGTGCCTGGAATTGGGTTTGGATGGAGGACAGTCATGTTGAAATCCCAGACCATCTCCACTCAGCGCTTTGGGCAAGTGGAGGATCTTGCTCTAACCCACCAAGTTGCTGGGCACATAACACAAGTCCCCCCCCCCCCCCTGCACCACCTTGAGCCCTTTGGAAGGGAGTAAGGCGGGATAGAAACGAATGAATTAAATAAATTAAATAGTGTTTTAGGGGCACCTGGATAGCGAACCTCGGAGTCTCTTGCTGTTTTGCCAGGGGTCCTGGTGCCGTGCATCCGCTTAGGACAGCAGATGTCTTCAGCCAGCCCCGTAGAATGGAATACTGGGGTAGATTCTTCCACCCCAGCAACATTTCTGCACACTTATTGGGTCCAGTTTAGACTGACGACTGGAAAAGTTGACTGACTGCTTAATGCGGATCTAGGGCTTTGGGGCATTTAAATTGTGTGAATAACTCTGTGTCTGTCCCTGCTTCTCTTTGGGATGCAGGTACAAAGGGCAGGCGCCGGACCTGATCGGGAAGCAGGACAGTGTCTACGAAGGTATTTACTGCTTTGTTTCGGTCTACAGTGTCGTCTTTGTCCAGTTCTGGTTTCCCACTGAAATGTCCCTAACCCCCGTCTCCTTATTTGAGGGCAGAAGACTGGGACATGCTGGATGTTGACGAGGATGAAAAGCTGACCGGCGAAGAGGAGTTTGAGCTCTTGGCCGGACCTCTTGGGCTAAACGACCGCCGCATCGTGCCTGAGCCCGTTCAGTTTCTGGATAGCGACCCCCTGGGCTCCTCCGTCGCCATGGTCACGGCCACCAACAGCATGGAGGAAACACTGATGCAAATCGGTAAATGTCTAAAAGGAATAACCCAGGTCCTGACGCAGAGCGATGACCCAGGGGCACACCGGCTTTGAAGCTGTAGCCAAAACTTTCCTTCCTCTCACCCCCTTCCTGGCTCGCAGGCTGCCACGGTTCCATCGAGAAGAGCTCTTCCGGCAGAATCACTCTGGGAGAGCAAGCGGCCGCCCTGGTCAGTCCCCATGACCGCGTCATGGCCCTGCGGAGGGTGACGGCCGCGGCTCAGGTCCTCCTGGCCAGAACGATGGTGATGCGGGCCTTGTCCTTGCTCTCGGTCAGGTGGGTGGAGCTGCGCTCTGCTGGGGTGCTCTGGAACAAGGTCAGGAAGCGTCCCAGTCCCGTTGCGCCCGGCCCTCATGGGTGGTCAGGTTTTGAATGGAGTAAAAGATGGAGCTCAGTAAAACACGGAGGGTTAAATCCGAAGGTCATTTTCCACTGGTGGAATTTGGGGGAGGGGGCTGCTTTCACTCATTCTTTCTCAGTGCGGATGCATGCTTTGCCCCATCCCTCAGCTCCGTGGGAGGGGGGGACTGGTGAAAACTGGGTCATCCCCCCCCCATCGCTTTCCACTGGGAGAACAGCCTTTGGATTCAGCGTAGGTTTGGGGGGCTGTTACAAGGATAAAATAGAGGTGAGGGGAAGGATGTCAGCTGCTTTGGGTCCCCGTTGGGAAGAAAGGTGGGGTAGAAATGAATAAAATAAATAAAGGGAAATAAATAAATGTGTTCATTTCTTTGTTTGAAAATGTTTGGTCTGGAATCGAGAGCTTGGGCTTAATAGCAGAGCTGGTCCCGAAACGGTGAGGCTGATGAGAGGGAGCTGTGTTTGCCATTGCTGGGAGTAGCAAAGCCGAAGGCCCAGGCCCACCGCAGACGGCAGAGCTTCAGGCCCCCCTGCGTTGGGGCAAGGGCTCAGGAAGGGGGGCCTTTGGGTGCAGCTTCTCAACAGAAACTCTCTCTCTCTCTCTTTGTCTCTCTCTCTGCCTTTCCCGGGCAGTGGTTCCAGCTGCAGCCTGGCTGCCGGGCTGGAGTCTCTGGGTCTCACCGACATCCGGACTCTGGTGCGCCTGATGTGCCTGGCCGCAGCCGGGAGGGCGGGCCTTTCCACCAGCTCCTGCTCCGCGTCCGTCTCCTCGGAGAGGTCTCGCGGCATGCACAGCAAGATGAGCAAGCCCATCTCCTGCTTGGCCTACCTCAGCACCGCCGTGGGCTGCCTGGCTTCCAACACCCCGAGCGCCGCCAAGCTGCTGGTTCAGCTCTGTACCCAGGTAGGATTGTCTCGTCCTCTCCTCCCTTCCTGGGTGTTCCTTTGGAAGCTGGGCCCATCCTTCTGTTCCTGCCCTCAGCCGGATTGAGGCTCAGCCAGCCCAGTGGGGAAATTCAGCCCAGCTCTCCGCAAGGGGTAGAAACCATAAAAGCGCAGGTTGCTCAGCAGAGGTCTCCTGGCATCCTTCTGCCGGGCAGCCGCTGTTGACCGCATGTGCCCTTGTTCATGCAACGGGATGATCGCTTTATTGTCTCTCGCCTTACTGGGTAATTACAGCCCTTTGCTTGCTGCGAAATGTCTTAATATCCAGGGGAAATCGCTGCTGTTTTACAGGCTTTCGTTTGTTTGAAAAATCAGTATGCGTGTGTGTTTGTGTGCGTGTGTGTGTGTGTGTGTGTGTATAATAGTGCTGTTGATGGTTTACAGCGTGAGCTTTGTTCCTTGGCTTTAGAACCTAATTTCAGCAGCTACAGGTGTCAATTTAACTACAGTGGACGACCCGATGCAGCGGAAATTCCTGCCCAGCTTCCTGCGGGGAATCGCAGAAGAGAACAAGCTCGTGACGTCCCCCAACTTTGTTGTGACTCAAGCCCTTGTGGCCTTGTTGGCTGACAAAGGGGCCCGGCTGAGGCCCAACTATGATAAAGCTGAAGTGGAAAAGAAAGGTATTTATTCTGAGTGTGGGGCTGTTCCAGTGCCAGAGCCCCTGATGGGAACTTCTCTGGTTCCCCGTCTGATTTCTTAGATTTAAAAGGCCAGGCTGAGAATGTTAGCTAGAGCCATTCCAGCTCCGTTGAAGTAAGTGGGAGCTGGGCTGTGTGCTTACTTGGGTCAAGATTTTGTGTGCTGACAATAAGAATAGACATTACTTGCCTGTGAAAGAGATGGGTCAGGTTTCTCTCCAAGCTGTGAGTGGAGGTCTTAGTTTTTATGGGCCGGCTTCTGTGACAGCAGCCCTCTGGTGTTGGTGCCATAACGGGATGTGGAAGTGGGAACCTTAATTGTGCCTGGACGCAAATGCCCCTGCCCATATTAACGGGGAGATTATCCATCCGTCTGTTGGATCTTGGACACCCGGCTGGTTTTATGCTTGGGGAAGTGGTGGCGGCCCAGGGGCCTCGGGGGTGCAAAAGTGTATTGCCTGGCGGGGAGAACTGAGCATGGCCGATGGATGGGTTCACGTTTCGTTCCTTGGCCTGTGGAGCCAAGATGGAAAACTCCCCCCTTCGGCGTTTCTTCGGTCCACCTTCAAAAAGTCTGTTGCGGTCTCCAGATGCAGGCAAAGCCATGCCTGTTTCTTTCCCTTTAGCCAGGCTTAAGCTGTGACTCGAAGTCACAGTTTATGGACCAGAGGGGATGGCTGCACTGAAGCCTCCAGCCTGGGCTCTGCACGCGAGGCGGGGGGAGGGGGGGAGACAGCGCTCAAGCCCCATCACAAACTCAAACACGGCCCCAGTGACATCACTGGAATGTGCACCAACACGTGTCTGATGGGGGAGGGATACGCAGGGCAGGGCGTATCTCTCGCAGTCAGGGTTTTGTAGCAAAGGGGGGATGTGGAGGCATTGGGTGGGGAGGTCACCCCCTCCCGGCCTCTAGAGGTCACTTTAGGGTGGGGGGGATTGTGGGTGCTGCGGTTTGTCCTTCTCTGTTCTGGGCGCTCACCCTGGTCTCGTCTCGTCGTCTTGTCTAAGCAGGTGCCCTTGCCCATTTCTATGCCCACCCTTCCTATGATCCTTCTGCTGTAGGCCCCCTGGAGCTGGCTAACGCACTAGCCGCTTGCTGCCTTTCTTCAAGGTTATCCTCGCAGCACCGGCAGTGGGCCGCCCAGCAGCTGGTGCGGACGCTCGCCGCCCACGACCGGGACAACCAGGCCAGCCCCCAGACCCTGGCTGATGTGGGCGGAGACCTGCGGAAGTGCTCCTTCATCAAGCTGGAAGCTCACCAGAACAGGGTAAACTGTCCCCTGCCGCAGGCCCCCCCCCCCCACGGGGGCTCCCCTCTCCTCTCGGAGCTGTTGCAAGCGTGTCTTCATGTGACGTGGGTTTCGCGTTAGATAACTGCCTGTTCATTGCAAACCTTTATTCTTTGGCTGGTAACTCCAATTTTTATTTTTTTTAATTTTTTTTTTGTTAAAAATCAACAACAGGTGATGACCTGTGTGTGGTGCAATAAAAAAGGACTTCTGGCAACCAGTGGGAATGATGGGACAATTCGTGTTTGGAACGTTACGAAGAAGCAGTACTCTTTGCAGCAGACGTGCGTCTTCAATAAAACGTAAGGGAGTTTATGGAGCTCTTAAATTCAGCTTAACAGCAAGCCGAAGGCCAGCTGGGAGGATTAGCAGTGCTCAGATTCATGTTCTCAGCTCTGAATGTTTTTGTTTTGTTTTCTGAACAAGTTTAGTGTAACTTTTAGCCACCTGTATTTCACGTCTACAAAATGAAATTGATGTTGATATCTGTTAAGTATGAGGATAATGGTGATTTTAAACAAGTAGCCAGGGCTGCTGTTTACTCTCCAAAAATACTCTTGTGCATTTGTAACAAGTAGGACAAAAAGGTCTACATAAATCAGGAGAAGGGCCTTAGCAGCCTCAGAGCTAGAAATTCAAGGCAGGGGTTCCTGCTTTCTCACCTGTAAGGTGGGCAGGGGTAAGTGGGGCTGGGACGGAGCTGCTGTCTTTACATTTCCTCTAACGATCTTGCTGCTACGTTGTGATAGAAGCTGAGCCAAAGACAGGGAATGTGTTGTAGAGCCCAGAGTTAACAAGGAAGGGAGGTGGCACTTCCCTGCTAGACTGCTCTTGGCTGGGGGGATCTCTGCATTTGACATTTCTGTTCTGTTGCAGGGAAGGCGAGGCCGAGGACAGCCTGGGGTCACCCAGCGATCCTTGCTTGTCTCTGGTTTGCTGGAGCGTCAGCGGCAAGTATCTGGCTGGCGCCCTGGAAAAGGTGGTGAACGTCTGGCAAGTCAATGGTAGGTGCCCCCCCCCCCAGCCTTTAGCTTGTGAGGCCTTTTGCTTTGGGCCCAGTGGATCGTCTTGTGTCAGGTAGACAAGCTGGAACGTGTCCAGAGGATGGCAACAAAGATGGTGAGGGGTCTGGAGACCAAGTCCTATGAGGAAAGGTTGAAGAAACTGGGTATGTTTAGCCTGAAGAGGAGAAGACTGAGAGGGGATATGATAACCATCTTCAAGTACTTGAAGGGCTGTCATAAAGAGGAGAGTGCCGAGTTGTTTTCTGTTGCCCCAGAAGGTCGGACCAGAACCAACGGGCTGAGATTAAATCCAAAGAGTTTCCGTCTAGACACTAGGAAGAATTTTCTAACAGTTAGAGTGGTTCCTCAGTGGAACAGGCTTCCTCTGGAGGTGGTGAGCTCTCCTTCCCTGGAGGTTTTTAAGCAGAGGCTAGATGGCCATCTGTCAGCAATGCTGATTCTATGACCTTAGGCAGATCATGAGAGGGAGGGCACCTTGGCCATCTTTTGGGCATGGAGTAGGGGGTCACTGGAGATGTGAGGGGGAGGTAGTTGTGAATTTCCTGCTTTGTGCAGGGGGTTGGACTAGGTGACCCTGGTGGTCCCTTCCAACTCTATGATTCTGTTCTAGGTTTTAGTGGTCTTGTTAGTATGTGTTTTGAATATTATTTTATTGCAATTTTGTAATTGATTTTGTGAGTCACTTTGAGCACGGTAGAGTTTTTTTCCTTAAAGATGCATCTAGCAATTTAAAATATTGAGTCTAGGGAGAGAATTCCTCTGGTGTGTGCGATCTTTAAGTGTTGGAGAAGCCATTGAGCCTTTCACTGTATTGAAGACGAGGTGCCTTTTGTTCTCTTAGGTGGGAAAGGTCTCTTGGACACCCAGCCTCACTGGGTGTCTGCTCTCACGTGGCCAGAGGAAAGCCCAGCGACATCCTGGACAGGAGAGACTCCAGAACTGCTGCTTGTCGGCCGCGTGGACGGGTCTCTTGGGCTGATCGAAATTTTAGACATTTCCACCATGCGCAGAGTAGAGCTGGAGCACTGCTACAGAAAGGATGGTAAGTGGCCTTTAAGGACGACAGACCCCGGTGTTTTGGAGCTCCACGTTCAGGGGCCTGGATCCCAGGGCCAGGAGGCAACTTCAGGGGGAGGCCTTGGCCTGTCTGCTCAGTTGCCGGCCAGCCACGACACCTGACGGGCCACTTTGCGAAACAGGATGCTGGCCTAGATGGGCCACTGAACGGATCTTGCAGGGCTGTTCTAATGTTCTTATGCCCTGTTCTTAAGCTCACATTCCACCGGGGGTGGGGAGGAGTGGTCTTGGCGGAGTTGAACAGAGAAAGTTTTGGGTCCTTGAAAGCAGAGACGGCTCTCAGATGAAGGGGTGTGTGTGACCAACCATGGGAGTCTGGTTCATGGCCACCCATAGCAGCCAATGGCAAAATGTAATACAAATGGATGGTTAATGCTGGGAAGAAAAAGGGTGGGGATTGTTCTGGAGAAGGAGGGGAGGGGCTGTGGCTCAGTGGTAGAGCCTCTGCTTGGCATGCAGAAGGCCCCAGGTTCAATCCCCAGTGGCATCTCCAGTTAAAAAGGGCCCAGGCAAGTAGGTGATGTGAAAGACCCTTTTCTGCCTGGGACCCTGGAGAGCCGCTGCCGGTCTGAGTAGACAACATTGACTTTGATGGACCAGGGTGGGGGTCTGATTCAGCAGAAGGCAGCTTCATGTGTGTTCAAGGTGGTGGTACGGGGGAATCTGTGTTACTCAGTCTGATTCCCCTGAATCTCACCCGCTTAATTTGCAGGGGCCAGGTTGACCATCTGGTTCTCTTTCATGCCTGTAAATGACCTCATGGGTGTCCTGGGTGGGGATATTTGTGGCTGTGCTAAGGAAGCAACATGGCTATTGTCTTGCCATCTAATGGGGAGACGCCAGCCTGTCCATTAAGTACCTGTTTGTGCTTCTGCAGCATTCTGGACAGGCCCTCTTCGAGTGACTTGTCCTGCAGAAGCATCAGGCTGTCTAGAAGACACACACCCCCGCCCCCCGCACACACACACAGATGACTTGTGCAGATGTACTCTTCCCCCATTGCAATGTCTTGTGCCTTGAATACATGAACTCCCTGAGTGTCTGTCTTGCTTGCGTACCCAGTGTCCGTCACCTGCCTTGCCTGGTTCAGCGAAGACAAGCCTTTCGCAATCGGCTATCTGGACGGGAAATTGCTGATAGGGACAAGAGAGCCGCTGGAGAAAGGAGGAATTGTTCTGGTCGATGCGCACAAGGTAAAGCCGTTCCCCCTGTCTTGCCAGAGAGATTTTGAGATGTAAAATAAGATGCGTGTTACGTGTCCAGTTTTGAAACACAAACAGTTGTCTCAGCCGCATAAAGTTTTTTTTTCAAAACCCGGTTTACACTGAGTTGTATTAAATCCTGATTGTTGCATGTTTTCTAATTTATTTTGTGAAATTGGATCTGAAGGCCTGCTGTTGTCTGTGCTAGTGGCTTGGGTTAAAGATGATGCTTCTCTCTGTGATAAGGTGGGAGGTGATGAGGAAAGAGAGTTGGTAACATAGATGTGGGGTTCTCAGGAGGTCTCCCTCCTCTTGCCACTGGCCTGGCCGAGACCTGCTCAGGTTAAGCCAGGCTACTGCATCATGTGCCTTCCAACCCTCTTCTGGGTTCTGGATTTCCTACGGCTATCCTGGAGTCGCGAACAGACTTCAGGGGTGCCTTGTTTCCAGCATGAGCATTATTTCCCTTGTGGTGTAGTGGTTAAGAGCGGTGGTTTGGAGCAGTGGACTCAAATCTGGAGAACCGGGTTTCATTCCCCACTCCTCCACATGAGTGGCAGAGGCTAATCTGGAGAACCAGTTTTTTTCCCCACTCCTCCACATGAAGCCAGCTGGGTGACCTTGGGCTAGTCACGGCTCTCTTAGAGCTCTCTCAGCCCTACCTGCCTCACAGAGTGTCTGTTGTGGGGAGGGGAAGGGAAGGTGATTGAACTGGTTTGATTCTTCCTTAAGTGATAGAGAAAATCAGCATATAAAAACCAACTCTTCCTCTTCCTTCTCTGAGAATCTTTGTGAGAAGGCAAGATGCTTTATCTGCATTTGTGAACCCCTTGCAGAGTTTCCACTGGGGAAGATGCAGCCCTTTCATGGGCCTGGAGTGGAGACCTGGGCTGCGTGTGTCCCATGGAAACTGTGCTGTAGCTTTGTCGAGGTCTGAAGTTGGCTTCTTTCCTCAAAGATGATCCTAGTTTTCACATGAAGTCTGTCGAGTAACCGTCTTGGCCCGTAGAGAGACTTTAGTATGCTTACTGGCCCCTCCTCGTTGAATTCCTCAGGACACCATCGTTAACTTAAAGTGGGACCCGACAGGGAAGATCCTCATGACGTGTGCCAAGGAAGAATCAGTCAAACTCTGGGGACACTTGGGGGGCTGCTGGCAGCATTTGTACTCCCTTTCTCACCACGCGGTTGTGAACACCATCGCCTGGTGCAGCCTGCCCGGGAAAGGGCCAAAGCCGCACCTCTTGCTGGCCACGTAAGTGGACGTTTCGGCTCTCAATCTTTGGTTTGCCCTGGGACGGGTCTGTTAATCCCTTAGAACTGTTAGAGGGATATATGTCGGTCACAAACAATAACAATAACTGGTTTCGACTCCACTGTCTCTTGTTTGTTTGTTTTTAATTTGTTGCTGTATCGTTCTGCTTGCGTTCTGTTAAAAATACGAAGGGAAAAATGAGAGATACTATCATAATTTTGGGCTATTATGTGTGACATACTCTCCAGGATCAGAGGAGCATGCCGAATATATTAGGTGCTGTGGAACCACAGGCAGGATGGTGTTGCTGCAGCCGTCTTGTTTGGGGGCTTTCTATAGGCACCTGGTTGGCCACTGTGTGAACAGACTGCTGGCCCTGATGGGCCTTGGTCTGCTCCAGCAGGGCTTTTCTTATGTACTCTGAACCTCAATAGTTTCAAGTCTTCTGGTGATCGCGTCTCCTTAGCAGCAGAGGAAAGAGCCTATTGCCAATATTTCTGTCTCTTATGGAGGCAGCGGGTGGATCTGTGGGGAAGCCAGGCCCCCTTTGGGGATGTCCTCTTTATCTCTGCTGGGGACAGAGAGACATGCAGAGAATGGGGTTGGACTTGTACTGTAGAGGTCCAGGGTAGGCAACCCCTGGCCAGGGTGCCAAAGAAGAGCGTGTCAGGCCATTTCTGCTCAGCTCCTTCCACTCCGGCAGCCCAGGAGAACCCCTGGCTGATTCCTGTGACTGCCTCCTGGACACACCCAGCCCCCTGCCAGGGCTGAGGCAAGTCCCTGAGGGGCAGGCCATGCCGCTGGGACTTGTGTCTGGCCAGAGGCAACCTGTCTCTCCTCCTCTCTCCCCCTTCAGCTTCACATTTTTTTCAGCATTTCCCCCCAAAAGGTCGCCTACCCCATGGAGATCCTCGATTATATTACATGTTCTAGTTTTGGAACTTCTGTGCAAGGGCCAGTTGCCCCTCCTCAACAGGCCTTTCCTTCTCTTTGTGCAGAGGATGCCAGAATGGCTGGCTTTGTGTTTGGACGGTTCCCCAAGACGAGATGATCTTACTGCAGCCCAGTTTGAGTTGTTCGGAAGGATGGTGGGATGAGGAGACGAGTGGCAAGGTGAGCGGTTGCAGGTGGCCGTGAGAGACTGGGGGCTTTTGGTTTTTACAAACGGAAGCCTTGCTTGGAGAGAAGCAGAGAGGCCCAGGGGAGGCTGGGGAGATCAGAAGGCTTGGGAATGCAGCATCCTGCCTTTCTGCAATGGGACAAGAATCTTCCTTGCGTTCACCTGGTGTCAAGATTCCTGTTGTAACATCTGTAGTGGTCTTCTATCCGGACAAGTGTGTCTGTTTCAGTATAAGGCAGCTTCCAAGGTTGGTTAAAGAAACGGACATATTTCCCAGATTATCTGAAGGGTGAGTTGCAGAGGGCAGAGTTAGTTTAGAAGTAAAAACGTTTGGAATTTTCCTCGTTGGCATCCAGACAAACCCAGAGAGTTCTGATGACGGAATTTGATTTCCAGGACGTGTACAGGACGGTAGCAGAAGCCAAGTGCATCTATCAGCTGAAAGGGCATATCACTCCTGTCCGGACCGTGGCGTTCAGTTCGGACGGACTGACCTTGGTGTCAGGGGGGCTTGGAGGTCTTATGAATATTTGGTCGCTGCGGGTAAGCAAATGTCTGTGCTTGAGAGCACCGAAGCCAAGTCTGAGCTCAGCTCACACAGCATCATTCAGACACAGTAGCTCTGGTGGTAATTCTCCCTTTTCATAGGATGGCTCAGTCTTGCAGAGTGTTGTGATTGGTTCGGGAGCAATCCAGACCACCGTGTGGATCCCAGAGGTTGGCATTGCTGCTTGTTCCAGCAGATCAAAGGTACCGACCAAGGCCCGCGTGTCTGGCAGCTCCCGGGGGTGGGCATCCTCTAGCTCCCGTGAGGCACTGCAGACCCTTCCACTGGGCACGTGGCTCTTTCCCCAAGGGCACGGGGCTTGGTGGCATCCTGGAATCCAGTTTCTTACCTGAAACTGGAAATTCTCAGATTTTCAAAAACAAACAGTGGGGATTCTCATTTTACATAGAATAATGTCGGGGAAGCCCTTTCCCTAGATAAAAGAGCTCGATTCGAGCCCAGTAGCACGTTAAAGACGAACAAGATTTTCAGGGTGTGAGCTTTCAGGAGTCAAAGTTCCCTGTCGGTCTCTTAAGATGCTACTGGACTCGAATCGAGCTTTTCTACCCCAAACCAACACTGCTACCCTCCTGAAACTTTTCCTGTGGTTGTCATTTCAAAAATGAAACTGAACAACATCCGCGTCTAGCCCAGTGAAGTGAATTTACTTGGGGATGGGAGGCTTGTCGGCCTCCCTGAGGTCCGTGGGAAACCGGGCAAGAAATAACGATTGTTGGAAGAAGACGGCCCCATTGTTGTAATCAATGGGGAGAGTTACGTTGGTTGCAAATGGTAATCTTGTACAGCACCAGGCGACTGTCGGCGCTTTGGCCATCGGTCTGTTTCTACGGCGTGCCTTTTCCTTTTGTCTTTCCTGGACGGCTTTTGTGCCAGGACGTGTTGGTGGTGAGCTGCACGTCTGAATGGATCTCCTCCAGCCACGTCCTCGCCACGTGCCGGACTGCCTTGAAGCAGCAGGGGATCCTGGGACTCAACATGGCGCCCTGCATGAGGGCTTTCCTGGAGCGTCTGCCCCTGATGCTGCAGGAGCAGTATGCCTACGAAAAGGTAAGGGGCACGTTGAAAGGGGAGAGCAGGGAGGGGCTGGTGGGGAGGGAGGAGTGTGCTCCTCACGCAGGATCTTGGCTAAGATGCTGGTTTTGTGGCCTGGAAGAGGGGCGCACCAGCCTTGCCTGAAAGGTTTCTCCAGGGGCTACTCCACAAAAGAAAAATATGGCCAGGAAGGTCAGAATGCCAAGCATTTTGCCATTGGTCAGAATGCCTTGCTGTGTGTCAGAATGTGGTACCGAAAGAACTGGCTCCCAAACTAATCCCCACAGTTGATGGAGGCTCCTGAAAGTCTGGCTGCTTGGTGAATTTCAGCCGAGTTCTGTGTCACTGGGCAGGAATTGGCCCGCTTGTGTCAAAGATGGTCACCTCTCTCTTAATCTGTTTCACTCAGCCTTTGAATATTTCTTGAAAGGTTTCTGGCATGCAGTTAACTTTACAGAGGTGGCTGCATCCCACCCCAGAGGCCACGAGTTTTCATGTGGTTGGCTAAGAAGGGGCCAGCTTCCAGGGCTTGGCCTGGGCCGTTCTAGCAGTTGGCCCCTGACTCTCATGTAGGCTGAGCTCTTCTGTGTGTTCCTGAATGCTCAACCTGGGCCTCTCTCACCCTTCTAGCCCCACGTGGTTTGCGGAGACCAGCTGGTCCACAGTCCGTACATGCAGTGCCTGGCCTCCCTGGCGGTGGGGCTCCGCCTCGACCAGCTCCTGTGCAACCCGCCTGTCCCGCCTCACCACCGGGCCTGCCTCCCTGACCCCTCCACGTGGAACCCGGCCGAGTGGGCCTGGCTGGAGTGCTTCTCAACCACCATCAAAACCGCTGAGGCTCTGGCTAAGGGGGCCCAGTTCCCAGAATCCTTCACGGTCCCGGACCTGGAGCCTGTGCCGGAGGATGAGCTTGCACTCCTGATGGTAACATGTGCTGTGTGTGGCTTGGGGAGGGGAGATACCGAGGCGTTTCCTTTTTGAAAAACAGCCTCAAAGCAGTCAAACCGAAACAGCTTTCCTGTCCCTGTTAAGAATATAGGAGCAGAGTGTTGTAGTGGTTAAGAGCGGAGGTTTGGAGTGGTGGACTCTGATCTGGAGAACCGGGTTGGATTCCCCACTCCACATGAGTGGTGGACGTTAATCTGGTGAACTGGGTTGGTTTCCCCACTCCTCCACATGAAGCCAGCTGGGTGACCTTGGGCTAGTCACAGCTCTCTCAGCCCCACCTACCTCACAGGGTGTCTGTTGTGGGGAGGGGAAGGGAAGGTGATTGTAAGCCAGTTTGAGTCTCCCTTAAGTGGTAGAGAAAGTCGGCATATCAAAACCAACTCTTCTTTTTCCTGTTAAGAATAGAGGAGCAGCCCTGCTGGTCCGTCACGCCCGGCATCATGCTTCTGTACCAGATCTCCCGCCCAGAGACCCTACAGGCAGGGCACAGAGGCCAGAGGCACCCCCTGCCATCCGTCCCCCCCCCGTCCCCCACAACTCAGAGAGTGGGTCCCCACAGGGAAGACAGGCGGGTAAAAAAAATGGAGTGAATGAATAAAAAACTAAGCCCAAGTGTAAAATCGCCTCACTGCACCGCTCATCCCCGAGGGCAGCAGTGTGCAGCGTCCGGCCATGGCCCTGAGGTAGATTTATGCATTTTCCAGGATAACGGCAAATGGATCAACGGGATGGATGAACAGATTATGTCCTGGGCGACGTCGCGGCCTGAGGTGAGCAAAGCTGATGGTGGGGTTTAGAACGGTGCAATTTGGTGGCCTCTTTCTTGAAAGCCTTTTCTGCTACCCCTCAGGATTGGCACCTCGGTGGGAAATGCGATGTGTACCTTTGGGGAGCCGGCCGGCATGGGCAGTTGGCCGAGGCTGGCCGCAACATCCTGGTCCCCGTGTCAGCGCCTTCCTTTTCGCAAGCTCAGCAGGTAACTCCCAAAGATTCCCCTCCAGCTTTGGTTCCCTTTCCGTAACCGGCTGCAGTCAGGGGCCCCTCCTTCTCCATTGTTGCCAGTTCTGTCTCTTGCTGCAGCCCCCGTTATTTCCCCGGGTGACCACAAGGGCACAGGAGACTACCGCTGGGGGTGGGGAGTGGGGCCCTTTCTCTAGCACTGCTCTGCTGTCAGCTTGATTCAGCGGCAGGGATCTCCTAGGCGGCCAGCAGACATCAGAATGCCCACGTCGTTTCCACAAGAGCCTGGAAACCTTTGGGCAGGACTGCAGAGAGAGGAGACCCACAGAACAGGATTCATTTCCCTGAGAATGTGGCCTTTCATCTCAAACAGAAAAGCCAAAGCGCCTGGCCCTCCTGACTGTCATGGTCCGCTTTGAAAGTGTGTGCTTGTTCCTGCAGCCAGAGTGGCGGGTGGTTGAACCAGGCCCTGCCTTGGGGCTGTGGCCCTGGGGGTGTTTCCAGAGCGTCGCCCTGTTCCCTGGTAGAAGGGGGCTGCCTGGGACTCCCCCGCCCCTGAGCATTTCAGCCAGGCCCATATTCCACCCCCTGCCTCTGCTCAGGGTGGCGGAGCCCGTTCCTCCACACCCAGCTATCATGTCTGCTTCTGGCGCTCTGCAGTTAATTGTGAACGCAAATATATATTCTCCCTGAAAGAGAGGGGTGTGGGTGGGTGTTTTTTTACATTGTACATTCCACACATTGAGCAGGCTGACTTGGGTATATTGCACAGTCAAATGTGTGAATTTGGAGCAGGGCACGCTTGCTGGGTTTTGAATCTGTGCCTGACTGTAAGACCTTCAGTTTAAAAATAAAGCAAAAACTAAGTGCTGCCCTTCCCCCCTTAATTATTAGGTCATCTGTGGTCAAAACTGTACGTTTGTTATTCAAGCGAATGGAACGGTTTTGGCTTGCGGAGAAGGGAGTTACGGTCGGCTGGGGCAAGGCAACTCGGACGACCTTCACGTCCTCACCGTGATTTCGGCACTCCAAGGTAAAAGGACAAAGATGGTTGTTGAATTGGGGGTGTAACCACCCCCTTCTCCCTCCCCCTTTTATTCTAGCGGAGGCTCTCGTGGCTGGCAGGGGCAGTCCTCGTGTGGCAGAGCTGAGCCGGGGCTGGGGCCTCCTGCCCGGGCAGAGAGAGTTGAGCTTACTCGGCTCCGCCTTTTGAGTCCGTGGGTCGTCTCGGCTTGGGAAACTGCTTCTGCTCTGCAGTCATATTCTGATTTCTGTTTGTTTGTTTCTCCCTCTGCCGAAGGCTTTGTGGTAACCCAGCTGGTGACTTCTTGTGGCTCTGATGGGCATTCCATGGCTTTAACGGAGAGCGGCGAAGTTTTCAGCTGGGGGGACGGCGATTACGGCAAGCTGGGGCACGGCAACAGCGACCGGCAGCGCCGCCCCAGGCAGATCGAGGCCCTGCAAGGAGAAGAAGTGGTGCAGGTAAAGGGCAAACATTTTTCCTTGTGTCAGATGTCTCCTGTAGCAAAACGTAGCTAGCCCCTCTTATTCGTATCGGCCTAGTTTGAATTCAGAGCATCTGGGTAAGGAATCAAAGATGCCTTTCACTGGAGAGCGGACGGGGGCAGAGCTTTGTGGGGTTCCGGCCCCCAAGGGGTGGCTCCTGAAAAGAGCAGCTCTGCCTCGCATTCTGCTCCCTCCCCTTCCCCACCTTTTGCTTCCCTGGGATGGCAGCCGGTGGGGCAGAGGTGAGGCAGCACAGTGTGGGGCTGTGCTTGATGCAGGAAAGGGGCCTAAATGCTCAGGGGACAGAAGGGAGCCCTTTGCCCGGGGGTTGCTGGCCGTGGCTGTCTGGAGTCATCCTGTCCCCCTGGTCACGGCAGCCATCTGAAAACCAGGAGGTTAAGACCTGCCATGGAGCCAGAACCACATCTGACCTTGCAAATGTTGAAGGTGATAAATGAGTAAATGTCAGTAAATGAAGGTCCCTATGAAGAATATGTTGCAGGAATCAAGGTTGCCGCTTCATGTGTGGGGAGGCGACTCGGTTCTGGGTAATAATAGGGATAACTGAGTCTAAATGTATCCAATGAATTATGTTAATACGTTCATAAAGGTTTTATCCCTGTCGGCTGTTTTCTTATTTACTGTTGCTATGCTGTTTAAATTACTGTTTTAATGTAATTCTTTGCTACTGGCTGCATTTCAAGGATGCCTTGAGTGGAAGCAGCCTTGGCTCGTCAGTGTGGCCAAGAAGGTCATGCAGAATTGCTTTAATAAAATAACTAAATATCCTGTTCATAACGAATGCGATTTTGTTTGGCTTTTTGCCCCCTTCAGATGTCCTGCGGCTTCAAGCACTCCGCGGTGGTGACAGCTGACGGCAAGCTCTTCACCTTCGGGAACGGCGACTACGGCCGGCTGGGGCTGGGCAACACATCCAACAAGAAGCTCCCTGAGAGAGTGACCGCCCTGGAAGGCTACCAGATCGGAGAGGTAGCCCCTGCTTGGCCGAAAGCGGCGCTCTAAGGGCCAAGGGGGGTTCTGCTTGCAGGCGCCATGGAAAGGACTGGCCGTGCCGGGAATGCTCGGGCCATTAGAGTTGGAAGGAGACATTCCTGATGGAAGCGACATGGTCAGGTTTCGTGCTTGGGACTTGGTGGTGTTTTTTTCAAAAGCCCCGGCCCACAAAGAAGCTTTACTAGCTTGAGCCCAGAGCCCAGAATGAATGCGGATGTGTCCTGACCCAGGTGACCAGCTGTGGGCCTCCTTCCCTGGAGATTCCCAGGGCCAAATCACCTCCGTAGCCAAAGTGTGTTCTTTTGTGCTTCTTCCTGCTTTGACATTGCCCTCCGGCCTTGAGTGTGGAGCTCGGCTGGGCACATCCTGGCGTTGTCAAGCAGGAGGCATCGAGGAGAAGCCTCGGCAGCATCCTTCCGGTTGGGGCTGTCCTTCCTGCGGCTTCTGAAAGCGGGCCCAGTGCTGAGGAACCAAGCTCAGGCTTAGGGCGGGGGGCTCCAGGGCCTGACCCAGGGCAGAGCACCAGCTCCAGCACCACAGCGGAGTGGCTTGGCGAGGAAGAGGAGGCTGGAGCTTCACGGGGCCTGGGTGGTCTGCTGTGGCAATGTTCACGCCAGTCGGACGAGGTTTCCGAAGGGCAATACATGAGCAGAAGAGAGTCAGGGATGGTGTCCGAGAAACTCTTCTCCCTTCAGGCACCAGGCATGGGTTCGATTCGCCACAGTTCCATTAAGCAGAAGCCATAAATTCAAGGATCTTAGACTGTTTCAGACATTTTGGCCCGTGTATTATTACTTTTGGGGCAGAAACCTAATCCGCACTTGATTGTCCCCAACCAGGTGGCCTGTGGACTGAACCACACCATAGCTGTGTCCACGGATGGCTCGATGGTCTGGGCGTTTGGTGACGGGGACTACGGGAAGCTTGGCCTGGGAAACTCCACGGCCAAATCCTCACCACAGGTTAGCCCCCCCCCCCCGGCACGTTTCCTCCCGTTGGATCCCGAAATGATTTCTGGTTATAAGCTGGGGTTTTTTTTTTAAACCTTTTGCTTCCTGTGTATGCACATTGGTGTAGCGATCGAAATGGCTGATGCTTCAGTTACTTCTTTTTTTTTAATTATTATTTTTTAAGTAACAAGGGAGGAGGGGAAATCAGAAAAAGGTAGTAAAGAATTACAAACAATACACTCTTTTCTCTTTTCTTCCTTGGCACCCAGATTGTGTTATGATAAACTCACTAATACAATGAAAACTAGCCACTAAAAATAATATGCAGTGTTTTCAACATTTCTTATCCTGGGGGTGCTCTGGATCAAAGTTATTAACCTGCCAGCTCTGGGCGAGCCTAGTCGCCCCCGGGGATGCTGGCTTGATACGAGAATGATGAACCCACGGCTTCACCTCAGCTTCCCAGGCATAATAACCCAATAAAACATACCTATTACTTCTTTTTTGATCCCAGCCCTCCTCTGAGGAGCTGAGTGGGGGCTTGTGTTGCTCCCCCTTCGCATTTTATCTTCACAATGGCTTTGTGAGGGAGTCTAGGCGAGCAGGATTTGAATTCGGATCTGCCCTGCCCTAGTCAGAGATCCTGGCTGTCAACCCCTCTCTGCCTTTGAGGATGTGGTATCCAGATGAGCGATTATCCTGTGCCATGTTATGAAGTCCCAGTCAAGTTAGTGGGACTTACTTCCAAGTAAGAATGCCTGATGCTGCAGCATATTTATTTATTTATTCATGAAAATACTGATATCCTGCTTTCCCTTGTGGCTCCAAGTGGCTTGCGGCTTTGGTTCTAATCCTGCTTCCCCAAAAGGTATCCCACTGGACTAGATGACCCTGGTGGTCCCTTCCAACTCTATGATTCTAGGATCCTGTGGACTCGGTGGGTGGCCTGTGGCTCAGCGGTAGAGACCCAGCTGAATTTTTGAAATTAATTAATACATTCAGTTGCATCTAATTTTAGCTGACTGTTTGGTTTTTGGTTCCATCTGTCATCACAGGATAATATTTTGCCTTTTTTGATTGTTTGTCTTAGAAAGTAGATATTCTCTGTGGAATTGGAATCAAAAAAGTTGCGTGTGGGACCCAGTTTTCCGTGGCACTGACAAAAGATGGGCACGTGTACACCTTTGGCCAAGGTAAGCTGGGTAGGGCCCTCTGGGCGTTCTGTGCCTTTTGGGCAGACCTGCCTGCAGGCTGCAAGGGAGAGTCCGTTTGCTTTTGCCTTGGAAAAAGAGGGACAGATCTGTGGAGGAGAGGTCTGTTCATGGCTATGAGCCATGGTGAGTAAAGGGAGCCTCCATATCCAGAGGCAGTAAACCCTTAAATGCCAGTGCCAGGAGGAAACATCAGGGAAGGCCTTGGCCTCTATTCTCTGTCCTTTTGGCCCTCCCTGGCAACAGGCTGGCCATTCATTGTGTGAAACAGGATGCTGGACTAGATGGACCCTCTGATCCAAGCTGGGCTCTTCTCAGGTTCTTAGAGATTGTCAAAAACTGTGGCTCTCCTAACTATTCTGGTCCTTCAAAGAACGGCACGTCCATGGTTTCAATCAAACCTCCTCCCTCTGAATGCTCTGCGCTCAACCAAACGTTGCTGGGGGGCAGTTAGCAGCCTCTTCTTGAGAGAGACCCACTGCACGAGCCATGTAGTTAGTGCTGGCCACACTCTTTCCAGCGACAGGGGCGCCCTCCCTCTCTCTGGCCCTTCTGAAAGACTGCTGCCATCCTTTGGAAGTTGCTTTTCCTCCCGTGATCTAGCCTGGGACTTCTTATGCTGTTTTAGACCGCCTGATTGGCTTGCCAGAAGGCCGAGCCCGAAACCACAATCGCCCGCAGCAAGTCCCAGCCTTATCGGGAATCTTTGTGGAAGATATCGCTGTCGGAGCCGAACACACCCTCGCCCTGACCTCTTCGGGGGACGTCTATGCCTGGGGGAGCAACTCGGAAGGGCAGGTGAGGGTGAAATGGGTCTTCCGTGCAATAGGCGTTTGGGTTTTCTCCCCATTTAGCAAAGACTTGAGAAACAAAATCTGTCAAACTGAACTTTTGGTTATAGAGACCTTTTGCTCCCAAGTCATCTATTCCTATTTCTGAATCCCTTTGCCATTTCTAGCTTGGACTGGGCCATACCAATCACGTCCGGGAGCCAACGCTAATTACTTCTCTGCAAGGAAAGAATGTCCGACAGATTTCTGTGGGGCGCTGCCACAGTGCTGCGTGGACGGCTCCGCCTGTTCCCCCCCGAGCCCCAGGTAAAGAAAGCAGGTGACGGTTGGGGTTCCTGAAGGTTGCTCAGTTGGGTTTCATGGCAGTTCCAGAAACTCCCTGGGCCAGTCCAGTTTTGTATCAAAGTAATCTCGTGTTGGCCCAAAATCTGTTCCTTCTAAAATCCATGAGATTACTGAAATGTGCCAAAGGCTTGTTCTTTGATCGATTTATTTAAAATATTCATTTATTTAAAACGTTTATTAGGTGCCTTCCTCCTTGCGGAGCTCACTCAAGGCGGCTTAAAGACCTAGATCAAAACATCTCAAATAAAACAGATTAAAAACCTAACAGCTATATTCTTCCTCTCCGTAAAAATATTCTCACTGCAGCTGATGCAAATAAAACAATAAAATGACAGATTTAAGAAGCTGGGGGTGTGACCTAGCACTAGGAACCTAGTATTTAGTGGAAGGGAATGAGGTTGTGGTGGGGAATACTTTCAGAGTGACACAGGCAGGCTGATGCTGCCGTGAGCTAGAGCAGGAGAGAGAGACGGGCCAGGGAGTTTGTTCCAGAGGAGGCAGCTCTTAACTCTGACAGCAGAGGCAGGGGGCTGGGGCCCGAGGACCCACCTGCCATGGCGGCAACAGCTGGCGGAGCTTTCCTCCTTGAAGGCTTGTGCGAGGCTCACACAATTGGGGTTTCAGAGGGTGTGGCACAGCGGAGAACAGCCGTCTTCTGGCGAGCCTTCCCCATTGCTCATTTGCAATTTTGTCGCTAGGTTAAACTGGATTTATGCTCCCCAGCATTTTGCTGAGCTGTTTATCCCCCCCCCCCCCCTGCGTGCCACACACACCTTTATTGTCCAATGACTTTTTTGGTGCTTTCGATGGGAATGTTGTTTGTTCTGACGCTCCTTCATTGTGAGCCACCTCAAGAACCGAGTCTGGTTGAGGACGGTGAGATACAGGTGTCTACGATGGATGACAGCCGCTGGAGGGTGGTTGGCACCACTGCGGCAATGTGCTACAGGCAACGCCAGATCCTCAAGGGTCTCTGCCAGTGGCCCTTTGTGGTTTCTCGTGCTTTGTCCCCTGCAAGCCTCTGTGGCCTGTAGTGTCCGCAGGATCCCCCTTCTGCCCCCATCACGCTGCCTCTCTCCCCCGGCAGGTGTGTCCGTCCCGCTGCAGCTCGGCTTACCCGACGCCATCCCGCCGCAGTACGGGGCGCTGAAGGAAGTGAGCATCCACACCGTCCGAGCCAGGCTGAGGCTGCTGTACCACTTCTCGGACCTCATGTATTCTTCCTGGCGCCTGCTGAATCTCAGTCCCAATAACCAGGTAACGGGCTTCAGTTTGGGACCCTTTTAAAATCCCTCTCCTCGCAGATGGAGACTTGGGTAAACCAGAAGAGGCTTAAATGCAATTTCGAGGGAATGAGTTGTATTTGGAAGCCTTTTCTTCGTCTGGGTAGACTCATGCCTCTAGGTTGTTGCCACCTTTTGTGTAGACTGAAGCAGAGATTGTGGCAAGCCAGTTCGGTTCATAGGGTGGCCCTGCAGGCTGTGTGCTCTAAGATTCTGGCCTGTTGGGGCCTTATCACTGAGCAGGGGCTAAGCTGGGCTGGGCTGGAGCGGTCATGGAACAGGGACTCCAATTCTGGGGGATATTGCTTTGATTAAGCCAGTGAGATGGATTGTTGTGGTCCAGGTGGCCTCGTGAGGTGATCTCTGTGCAGAAGACTGTGTCCCACTGTCTTCTGGTGGATGTGGCTCTTTCCCATGTTGTCCTTCCTGCCCCAGTCCATTTTCGACTCCTGGGAAGACAGGAGTCCTGAGCCAGGAAGCCGGTGGGTCAGGAGGCTGCAGAGAGGGGAGGAATCCAGTGAACTCAGCTCCCTCTTTTGCCGGCGACTGGCGCTTGTGTTGAACTAAAGCAAGTTTCCCTGCCCATTTACAGAACAGCACGTCCCATTACAACGCGGGAACGTGGGGAATAGTCCAGGGGCAGCTGAGGCCGCTGCTTGCACCAAGGGTCTACACGCTCCCCATGGTGCGCTCCATTGGGAAGACAATGGTTCAAGGGAAGAACTATGGGCCGCAGATCACCGTCAAAAGGATCTCGACGAGGTCAGTGTCTGCAGACCGCTCATCTGGGGGCAGCCCGTGGAAGGTGCTCATGGCTGCACCTTGTCGGGGTGGGATTCTGAAACTCCACTGTATGACGGGAGGGTTCTTCTAACTGTGGCCTGTCTCTCTCTCTCTTTTCTCTCGTCTCTTTCCGAAGAGGTCGGAAGTGCAAGCCAATTTTTGTCCAGATCGCCCGGCAGGTTGTCAAGCTCAACGCCTCCGACCTCCGCTTGCCCTCCCGTGCCTGGAAAGTGAAGCTGGTGGGCGAAGGCGCAGACGATGCTGGGGGCGTCTTTGATGACACCATCACGGAAATGTGCCAGGTGCGTCCTCTCTGGCCGCCCACTGCTGATCGCTCTGCCCTCCTCCTCCTCCTCCAGAGCCGCGGCCTATGCATGCGTGTGGGCATGGGGCTCTGGGGGGGGGTGCCCTCCCTCCCCCTGTGACAGTTCTCAGCCTTGTGCAAAACCGGTAAGGGGGGGGCGAAGACGGGTCTGTGGGGCTGAATACTGGGTCTCGAGATACAGGCCAAGTGCTGCTGGAGCGACATCGTCATCCTGAGGTGGCTGAAATAAGGTCTCACACGCGAGAAAAAGTAACCTTAAAAAAATGGAAGCCTGTGATAAGGGCTGGAAGGGGCAAACACGAGGGTGTGGGCTGCCCTAGCTGCCTGCTTGTGACCAGGGGCCCCAGAAGGAGGCAGGCCCGGCTTCTTGGCCTCGCTCCGTGGAACAGCTGCTGCACGCAACTGACATCAACTGTCCTAATGAGAGCAGGACCCATCTCCGTTTCCTTTGGCATTTGAGAGGGTGGAGTGGCTTCCCTTTGGCCTCCCTCAACCAAATCTAGTTGAAGTGTGTTTTTGTTTGCGGGGGGTGGGATATGTGGATCATGTGCTTTCCTCTTCAATTAGGCTGCTAATTTTCACTCTGCCCCTCATTTATTTGAGGGTTCAGTTCTTGTGTGAAAATCCACCACCCTTTGCAAAGCAGGAGTCTGTTGGAAAGGAGGGGTTCCCATGAGGAGGATTGTTGTGGTGTTTTTGTCCCCAAGTACTGACCAAGGGAACTCTGACTTTCAAAAACTTTGCACCCTGGCATTTTTGTTGGTCTCGAAGGAGCTACTGGACTCGAATTTAGCCATGTTAACTTTGGCATTGTATGAAAATATAATTATGATAATATTTGTGTTCTAAAGAAACACATTTTTGTGTTTGCTCTTCCATGCTCAAGGCAGGAGCTCATTCCCCTGGTTTGTGTGTCTTGCTGTGCGTGGCTGGGGGGAATGCTTGAAGGAATTCCCTTCAGCAAAAAAATAGGCTGTCCCTCATGCAGAGATCTTTCTTGAGTCTGTCTGCTTCGCTTTGGTCTCTTGGTCACTGCATCAAATCCCAAACCCTCCCTTTTAATTCCCAAGGAACTTGAAACGGGTATCGTAGACCTTCTGATTCCTTCCCCCAACGCAACAGCAGAAGTCGGCTACAACAGAGATCGGTGAGTTGCTGAGCGTTTGCTGCTTCTGAGTTGGTTCACGGGTGGCGTCTGAATGAACTGGGGTTTGCTGATGAGTAGGAAAGATGCCTGTGGTGGTTGGTGACCCGCAAGGGATGCTGCTGTGGTTCCGGAGCCCGTATTGCCCAGCGCTACGCTACGGTGATCCTGTCGTAGAATCCGGGTTCTGCTGGACGGGAGCAGCTCAGGGGCTTGCGTCTCCAGCTTGGATCTCGGCAGCCTGACGTTCTCTCGGAAAGCTCCCTTGCGTGACAGTTATCCCATCATTGGACCAGAAAAGGCTGTTTCTCTTGGACAAGAGAGAGGTGTATTTTGCAAAGCGAAATGCAGGGAAATGCCCCCCCAAGAGAAGACATCCCATTTCCTGTGTTTACACTTTGCCACTGGTCATCACACAGCTGACGCGTTAATTCAGGGGCGAGGCCCTTGACTAGCTGACAAGAGTCATACAGCTGAACCATTTCCCCTGAACTCTGACGTGGTTGCCCGCTGGACTCTCCTGAGCTGCCTGTTTTTATGAACCCTGCCCCATAAGTCCGATTGCTTTGAGGGCCCCGTTCATCCTGCTTTTGAAAGCTTTTTCAGGGAGGGTCCAGTAGCAATCTGGGCAAGTGTGGGGAATTCATTTCATTATGCTAGGTAGACAACAAGGGCCTTTTCATATTTATTAAATTTTGGCACTCCCTCCTTCAAGAGGCTGAAGGGGACACACACTGTGCCCCCCCCCATGTTATTGTGATAACACCTCTGGGCAGAAGCGTTGGCTGATGGGAGGAGTGGTTCGTTGAGTTGCACAGTGGCGTGGGGGGATTTGAAACCTCTCCCCCCGCTCCGCTTTTGCCATTATACTCCATTGGCTTTTCGCAGCATTTAAAATACCTGGGAAACCAAGTTGTGCCAAACTAGGGGGGTGCTGGAACATTACAGGTGGCCGCAGGCAGAACAGGGGGTTGTGGGAAGGGGAAATTTTTGCCTTTGTCACCCAAGGTTTTAGGTGGGTGGGAAGGGAAAGCAACTATAGAATCATAGAGTCAGAAGGGACCACCAGGGTCATCTAGTTCACCCCCCTGCACAATGCAGGAAATTCACAACTACCTCCCACACCCCAGTGACCCCTACATGCCCAGAAGATGGCCAAGATGCCCTCCCTCTCATCATCGGCCTCAGGTCATAGAATCAGCATTGCTGACAGATGGCCATCTAGCCTCTGCTTCAAAACCTCCAGGGAAGGAGCTGACCACCTCCCAAGGAAGCCCATTCCACCAAGGAAGCGCTCTGTTAGAAAATCCTTCCTAATGTCTAGACGGAAACTCATTTGATTTGATTTCATCCGTGGAGCCCCCCCCCCCCCGGCTCTGGGGAGCTGGTGGCCCCGAGGGGCCCGGTCTTTCCGTTGCGATCTGGAACGGAGCCTGGGGGTCACCGTGGCCTTCTTGTGTTTGTCGTGCCCCATTCAGGTTCCTCTTCAACCCTTCCGCCTGCTTAGACGAGCACCTGCTGCAGTTCAAGTTTCTGGGCATCCTGATGGGCGTGGCCATCCGGACCAAGAAGCCTCTGGACCTCCACCTGGCCCCCATGGTCTGGAAGCAGCTCTGCTGCATCCCGCTGGCCCTGGAGGATCTCGAAGAGGTGGATCTTCTCTACGTGCAGACCCTGAACAGCATTCTTCACATTGAAGACAGTGGGATCATGGAGGAGAATTTCCACGAGGTCAGTGGGGCCACTCGGGACCGTCTCCCCCCTTTTCGCGACCTGAGCATGCTCCCTGCGCTCTGAGCGGAATCGGAAACCAGGTGGCTCTCGGCCCAGGTGGCCCTCTGTCTGAACAAGGCTCTCTTTTGTCTTCCTCTTAGATGATTCCTCTGGATTCTTTTGTGGGCCAGAGTGCTGATGGGAAGATGGTTCCCATAATCCCTGGTGGGAACAGCATCCCCCTGACCTTTTCGAACAGGAAGGAATACGTGGAGAGGGCCATTGAGTACAGACTCCACGAAATGGACCGTCAGGTGAGGATATGATCTGAGACAGGCTTAAACACTTGCCTCCTGATTTCCCAAGTGCATTACAATAAAAGCATTGGTTCAAGATCATTTGGAGGGGCCATGGCTCAGTGGTAGAGCCTCTGCTTGTCATGCAGAAGGTCCCAGGTTCAATCCCCAGCATCTCCAGTTAAAGGGACCGGGCAACTAGGTGATGTGAAAGACCTCTGCCTGAGACACTGGAGAGCCGCTGCCGGTGTGAGTAGGGAATACTGACTTTGATGGACCGATGGTCTGATTCAGTATAAGGCAGCTTCATGTGATCAGTTAGTTACTAGGATTTCTTGAGACCTGTGACTCTTCCGTGTAAGACCTTCATTATGTCTGCCTCACAGTTTTGTAATGTAGGACGTGCTCAAGCCCCCAGTGTAGCCTGATCTTAGAAGCTAAGCAGGGTCAACCCTGGTTAGTACTTGGGAGACCTCCAAGAAAGTCCAGGGCCACTACAAGAGGCAGGCAGTGGCAAACCACCTCTGAACATCTCTTGCCTTGCAAACCCTGTGGGGTTGCTGTAAGCAGGTTGTAGCTTGGTGGCCCTTTCCACCACCACAATGTTTGCTTGATAGCAAGAAGAAGAAGAGTTAGTTTTTATATGCCGACTTTCTCCACCACTTAAGGGAGAATCAAACCGGCTTACAATCACCTTCCCTTCCTTTCCCCACAACAGACACCCTTTGAGGTAGGTGGGGCTGAGAGAGCTGTGACTAGCCCAAGGTCACCCAGCTGGTTTCGTGTGTAGGAGTGGGGGAACGAATCCAGTTCACCAGATTAGCCTCCGCCGCTCCTGTGGAGGAGTGGGGAATCAAACCCGGTTCTCCAGATCAGAATCCACTGCTCCAAGCCACTGCTCTTAAACACTACACCACACTGGCAAGAGACATTATAAAAGAATGGCCAGACTGAATTATTGACAGTAAACCATGGCATTTCAAAACTGGAAGTGTGTGTTGTAATTTTTGTGATTTATTTACTTAGTAAGCGATTAACTATTGAGAAAGAGGGAACCGATAGTTGTAGTAAGTGCCCAAAGCTTGCTTCTGCTGTTCCGTGCCCCTTTGCTCATCATAGCAAGGGCTGTTTTGGTTCGTGTAGCTGCTTAGCAGAACCAAAGGGACCTGGGCAGTGACGGAAACCCTCTCCTTGAGTCGCAGGTGGCTGCCGTGCGGGAGGGGATGTCTTGGATCGTCCCGGTCCCCTTGCTCTCCCTCCTGACCGCGAAGCAGCTGGAGCAGATGGTCTGTGGGATGCCTGAGATTTCCGTGGACGTCCTGAAGAAGGTGGTGCGATACCGGGAGGTGGACGAGCAGCACCAGCTGGTCCAGTGGTTCTGGCACACCCTGGAAGAGTTTTCCAACGAGGAGCGGGTGCTTTTCATGAGGTTCGTGTCGGGGAGATCTCGCCTCCCAGCCAACACCGCCGACATTTCTCAGCGTTTCCAAATAATGAAGGTTGATCGGGTAAGACTCCGGTTTTCTTCTTCTTCCGTACTGTCCTGCCTCGTTCATTATTTGGTGAAGGGAGCCAGGTTCAACACGAACACGTATTAATTTACAACAAACCTGGAAGAAGCCACAGAGCTAGTTCATGGAAAGATCATTATCAGGTTTGCCCACGTGCAGAAAGAATACTTGGGCATATGCTCTCTGCGTGCCTGTCGGCCTTCCTGGAGGTAAGATATTTTAACTTCAGGTCTCAAAGATGTGCAGATTAATGATTTTGTGAGGGAGGTGTCCTGCATGACCCCCCACAAGACAGGGAGGTGGCGCTTGCTTGGCAAGTGGAAAATAAATAACTAGCACTGGGGCAGAGCAGGGATCTCTCTGAGCCCTGAGGAACCAGCCGTTGCTCTTGTTACAGGGGCAGGGCCTCCTCCAAGCCTGGCCTTTCAGGGAGAGTGAAAGGGTGGAGGAATGGGTCAGCTGGTGAGGAGCTCTTTAAATACTTCAAATTGCCAGAATTCTCCTGGGCAATGGAGCTTCTGAGCACACTTCGGAACATAGCTTTTCTCGAGTTGAAATGGGAGGATTTTGCCCATCCCAGAGGGAGGAGTATTTTTTTCCTAGAGGCCTTTGATGGATGGACGTGTGCTTAACAGCCCCCTGCCTTTCTTCTTCTCTCCCGGTCCGCAGCCTTACGACAGCTTGCCTACCTCACAGACCTGTTTCTTTCAACTGCGGCTCCCCCCTTATTCTAGTCAGCTAATCATGGCCGAGCGTTTGCGCTATGCAATCAACAACTGCAGGTCTATCGACATGGACAATTACATGCTGTCCCGGAACGTGGACAACGCCGAGGGCTCCGACACCGATTATTAACTCTGTGCACAGACAGAAACCGCCGTTCTCTCGTTCTTTCTTTCTTGCACATCGTGCCCCATCTCAGAGTTCAATGTTGACAACCATCTTATGGTAACGATAGATGTTTTAGAAACAAACAGTGGCCACGTTTTTAGTTACGATAAATGTTATGAAATTTAGATGTGTTTATTTTTTTGTGATTGTAAACAACGAAAAGCAAACGCGAGATCAACAACAGGGTTTCCCCCCTCCTTTCCCCCCTTACTTTTGTTCTCTTTTGATAAGTTTGCATGGAGCCTTTCTGGTGCGTCTTCAGTCGGGGAATGGTGCGTTTGTCAACCCTCCCAGTGAACATGAAGAGTTGTACATTGTGTATAATTGTTCATTAGAAAGGACAGTTTTACATGAATATTCATATATTTATTTTTGTTTTAATTTGAAATGCCTGTGCAGGGTTCCTTATGCAGAGAAAATAAAAGCAAACTGAAGAACTGCATGAGGGGTTTTGCTCTTTCAATGGGGAGTCCGCCTCTGGAGCGGAGCTGGCCCAGAATTTGCTTTGCTATTTTGGCCTTCTGTTTGTCCTACTTTTCAAAAACTCCTGTAGTGGTTTGTTTCTCTTTTTTTGTGTGTTTCACCCCCATTGCCTTTTCGACACGAGACTGACAGCTGAAGGAGGTCTGGTTTCCAGGGCCCTGTTACTGAAGTAGGCAGGCAGCCAGGGAAGCAGGAAAGAAGAAAGGCGAAAGGAGGCTGCCCTCCTCGGTTGTGAGGTAAGGTGGCGGGAAGGCGGAGAGGTCAGCTGGCAGAGCCGGGGGACTGCAAGATGAATGCAGCAGTGGCTGCTGCCATGTGGAGCTGGGTGCTGTGGCTTAGGACTTTGGACCTGACCTGCTGCCCTGGCCTGATCAAATCCTGCACAGAAAACCCAAAGTGGAATCCATGGCTGTCTCTGTGGGCACTCTCCACATCTTGCCTTCACCTGTGAATCAGAAAATGCAGGGGGTTGGACTAGATGACCCTGGTTGTCCCTTCCAACTCTAGGATTCTATGTAGCCCCTTCTGCTGTGGTGGTGGCTGCAGGGATAGAGGCAGGTGGTGCAGATGCCGTTTTATCCTGTGTTTCTTTTGGATGAAGTGTTTGTTGTTCAGTAGAGGGAAGCTGACCACTCTGAAGAGCCCCCAGATAGTTAATAGGTAAAGGGGATCCCCTGGAGGCTGGGGAAAGTCTCAAGGAAGTGTGGGGAAGTTGGGGGCTCCTTACACAAGCCTGGAGAGAGTTGCTGGGTAACAGCAGCGGAGGTGCGTATTTTATTTTCACCCAATAATTTATTTTGATAGAAATTAACTAGTATGGTAGAGCAAAGCCTCTGCAGACTGAGAGATGCAACGTCCTTCCCCAATGCTTGGGGTTTTTCAGAGATGATCACAAGCTGAGATTTTGGTAAAGGCTAGAAGCGCCTGGCGTGAGGAATAATGTGCGTGTCTTGTCTTCTACTTTGCCTATCGTCGTGATGGTCCAGAATTCCACTAGAGATCTTTTTCAAAAGGCCTTGTGCAAACATGTTACTGAACTCCTTGCTTTGGGAAAGTGACCTCCCTCTGGCCGTCTATCACCCCCAGGCAACCAAAATCTGAAGTCCTCTAGAGATGGGTTAATGTCCTCACATTTATCAGTGGGTTCATGCAGGAGAGTTTCCTAGTAGTTATGCCCAAGTGTTTCCGTACGGATGCTTATGTGGACCCAGTCCCTAAATATAAGCACACCAGTAACAGGACGCTTCTAGTACCACAGCAGTTTTTTTGTTGCTCTTTCTGACATCCAGTTGTTGCCCGGTTTTTGGTCTGGGATCATGCTTGCGCTCCTCTCCGCTGTCAGAGTTACTGAAGGACGCTTTTTCCGGAATCTCTGCAAGCCAGCCTGAGTGACGTTCCTGCAGAAATCCACCTGCAGCATTTGTAAAGAGTCAGCGTAGAGGATCGCAGCTTCCAGAGTCCGGTTGCTGATCCGGACACAGTTTTCCAGTTGGAGAGTCTTGAGGAAGGAGCAGCTCCGGAGCACCAGTGCAACAGTTTCGTCGGTGACGTGGCCGCACCCCGAAAGGTTCAGGGACAGAAGATTTGGGCACCTGAAAGCGTGAGCATTGCAAGTTAGGGGAGGCGTTCCATCAGGGATCTGTTGCTCCTCGCAGCCTCCGCCCTTCCCAGCTGCATGAAGCAGAGCGCCAGCGAGGCCGGAAGCTTCTTGCCCAGGGCATGCAAGGCTGACCCCCCCAGGGCCACTTTTCCTCCGCCTCTGCCTTAACCTCTCTGTCCTGCTTGAGCTGTTTACAAGAATTAGGGGCTGAAAGGGGATTAGCCTTCTGAGCTCAGGATATTAGAACTCTGTCTCAAGCCAGGCTTCCAAAATAGGACGTACCAAACAAGCCACAGCGTTAAGGCAGCGTCTGTTGCTAGAGGTTGCAGCACAGCAGTTAAAGAGAGCGAGCTGCAGCATCAGTTCAAATGTCCCTGTGCCCCCTCCCCTTACAAAAGATTATGGGTAGGCTACGGGTTTGTAGAAACAGAACACAGAATTTCAGCATTACATGTATTTGGGAACATGGATAGGAATTACTGTACAATGTATTGACTCCTGCCCATAGTGGTGTAAATGGCTTGCATTACTCCTCTGAACTAGCCTGTGGCGTCTGGCCTAGTTAAGGAGACAGAGGCCTGCCCCAGAGAAGCCAGAGCCAGTTTGCCACTTACCGGGAGTTGTACAGGAGGGTGACTTTTTTAAGGAAACAGTCAGATTCCAGTCCAGAAGCACTTTAGGAGACCAACAAGATTTTTGGGATATGAGTATTTGAGAGTCAAAGCTCCTGTGACTCTCGAAATATCTTGTTGGGTTCTAACATAACTTGAATCTAGCTGTTCTACTGCACACCAACACAGCTACCCCCTCTGGGGATTTTTTTTTTACGTAGTGCCTTCCTGTGGGCTACTTTGCCCCCGTTCTCTTATCTTGTACCTCTAAATCTTGCTTCAGTACATCAGTGCAACAGTTAAGGCTCACGGGTGAGGAAGAGTGGCAGAAAAGTTTTGGCGGCAGCTGGTGAGCCACAAGAGCGTTGGAAAATGCTTGGAATGCCCCAGGGCACGATTACTGCAAGATAAGGGAAGAGCGGTGAAAAGGCCCTTTGGAGGGCTGGGGTACTAGAGTGGAAAACTAATTTTGCTTTTTAAGTTGTAGGAACCGTGGCATGGGAAGGTATTGAGAATAGAGGATTAGGAAAAGTCTGCCTCTTAACTTTACAGGATTCAAGATTATTTCAGATGTTTGTTCCTGCATGAGCAGGAACCTTTTGGGAAATTCCACTGACAGGCCCCAGAAGGGCTCTCTATAGTGTTTGTAGTAGGAATTGGCAGGCCCTGCTTAAGCATCCATCAATATTTAAATCCTGGAGCCTACCACTGGAGTGAGGGGGGGTGAATCCAGGATCATAGATCTCTCTAGGCTGAAGTTTTCCTCATTGGAGGTGGGGGGCTTACCTCTTGCAAACTTGGAGCAAAAAGTCATTGACCGTGTGTTCATGGATGCTGCAGATGTCCCTCTGGATGGCGCTCTTCAGCCAGTCCTCGACATTGCAGACTTTGACCCGGCTGGAGAGCCAGCGGATGGAGAGGTGGCGCAGGGCTGCTCCTAGCACGAAGTTCCCCTTGGTAAGTTCCGAGGGAGAGTGGAAGTGCAGCAGAGTCCAGAGGGAGGGCTCCCAGAAGACATCCAGCAGGCGGCGGCAGGTCCGGCCCAGGTTTTTCCGGCTGTCTTTGTCCAGGAAAGAGAAAAGGTGGAGCAGGCACTCCCCGTTCAGCTGCGTGAGGTGCATCCCTCTTCCAAGCGAGAGCAGGAAGGAAGCAGCTGGAGCTGGCAACTGACCTGCTCCCAAGTCTCTCCTGGGCTCTTGCACAAATATGGTCGTGGAATGGCGGTTATTTTTGGCCAGCAGCTGGCGGAGAGGGTTCAGAGGTGGGGGGGGGGGCAAGGCTCAAGGGGAGGCTGGCTGGCTGGGGCCTCAGTGGCTTCTCCCCAGGGAGGGGCTCCGGTGGCAAAACAATGGAGTCATGGCTCAACCGTTGCCTTAAAAGGACCTCTCTCGCGCTCTCCCTCCTAGGCCAGGCAGGCGTGTTGTTTGGGAGAGAGCCGGGGCATGTTTAGAGATCCTCCAGAGGATACTGCTTTGCCGGTCACATGGAGCCAAGCCCTTGAGGCAGTGCCAGCAGTAGGTCTCAGGCTCGGGCAGAGGGGGAAGGAAGAGCATTCTGCCACAGGCCGCAGCCAGAGGGCTCAGCCAGGCACATTGGCTGGCTGGAATGGAACGGAATGGTATAATAGAATCACAGAGTTGGAAGGGACCACCAGGGTCATCTAGTCCAACCCCCTGCACAATACAGGAATTTCACAACCACCTCCCCCCCCACACCCTCAGTAACCCCTACTCCATGCCCAAAAGATGGCCAAAGTGCCCTCCCTCTCATGAACTGCCCAAGGTCAAAGAATCAGCATTACTGACAGATAGCCATCTAGCCTCTGCTTCAAAACCCCCAGGGAAGGAGAGCTGACCACCTCCCAAGGAAGCCTGTCCCACTGAGGAACCACTCTAACAGCTAGAAAATTCTTCCTAATGTCTAGACGGAAACTCTTTTGATTTAATTTCAACCCGTTGGTTCTGGTCTGACCTTCAGGGGCAACAGAAAACAACTCGGCACTCTCCTCTTATATGACAGCCCTTCAAGTACTTGAAGATGGTTATCGTATCCCCTCTCAGTCTTCTCCTCTTCAGGCTAAACATACCCAGCTCCTTCAACCTTTCCTCATAGGACTTGGTCTCCAGACCCCTCACCATCTTTTGCCCTCCTCTGGACACATTCCAGCTTGTCTACATCCTTCTTAAATTGCACTGCCCAAAACTGAACACAGTACTCTAGGTGAGGTCTAACCAGAGCAAAGTAATAACATCACTTTGCGTGATCTGGACACTACAGGGTGGTCCTATGAAAATTTTACTAAGGCCCTTTTTTTGTTAAGCATAAAAAGGAACAAAAAAGGTTATTAACATTTCTACATTGTTAGCCGTTGGGAAACTATACTTGCATCCCCCAGGCAGCTGCAGTGGGGACAGGCACCTTTTTGTATTTCTAAACCACAGCAGTGGTCAGCTACACAAAGCCAGCTTTTAAGGAGGCACGGGCTGGCCTAGCCCCTGCTTTGTACAGGGAGCAGCTACCCTGCTTACTTCCAATGCCCACCACATCCTCTAGCAGCTGAACTGTCTGAAATGAAGACAAAGGAAGATACAAATGCAATACCAGGCCAGGCACAGGACACATTTACTGCTGCAAATCTGTCACTTTGACACAACTCACTGAGTAAAATCCAGTGGACAAGCAAAGATCTCCACCAGGAAGAGGAATACATGTGTCGCCACAACTCACGGAATAGACTGTCCGCGTGCATCTCTGGGGGGGCGCGTGCTCTGCATCCAAGAGACGCTTCGAGTACAGGAGGAACAAGTAAGTGCATCTGAGGTCCACAGCCACATTCCAACAAGAACAAACTCCAGGTCACAAGGAGGTTAAAACTCCCCCAAGGAGGAGAACACAAAGCATAAAGCAGCTACGGAAAACACCAGCATCACTTTCAGGAAGAACGGCTGGCCGGAAAGGAGGGAAACACAGCAAACAGCCATGACGTTGTGCTTTTTTGCTGCCTCCTGTGTTGAAAAGAGGCTCTTCCAGAATCACTGCAGCTTCCTCTGGGCAGCTGTACGTTTGAAACTGCAAAGCTCCTGGTAGGTATTTTCTGGCAAGCGAGTGTTTTTAATGCCTCTTGCAAAAGGCAAGCCTGGCGTCCTATATGACTGCCATAAATAAAGCAGAACTAGAAATGCCAATTTTTATACAAGTCACGTAACACAGCTGGACTGCACTTTCCCCCAAACCCAACTTGCTGTAAGAAACCACCTGCAGGCAGCAGCAACTCTAGCTGAGCCCTTGAGCTTAGGTTGTGCCCTATCAGCATTGACTGCATTCTCTCTTTGTGCAGACAGTCAGGGACTGCTGACTGCAGGGGCAGGCGAACGGCATTTTGGTACAGCCCCCTCACTCCAAGGCTGTGTTCATAATGGGGGGGGGGGAAGAGGAATGGCAGCATGGAATGAAAGAGAACAGTTCAAGCCAATTTCCTAGAGGGAAGCACCACCTGGAATCTCTCATTTTTAATTGTGGTACAAACAAGAATTAACCCCCCCTTCTTTAAAAGGAAACAAAAAACCAGACCTGTGGAACAGTTTGTCTTCTCACCAACTCAGCTGCTTACTCAAGTGCAAGGAGTTGTGATGGGGACCCTGCCCCCACAGGCAGAAATAGCAGCACTTTGCGGGCCTGCTTCGTGAGACCACATTTCCCCCCATCCCTTTAACAAGGCAGCCTGGGATCGGCGCATGGGAACCCCAAGTGGGTCACAGCCCATGGACCCGAGACTCCAGCGCAAGAGAAAGTCTGACATAATAACAACTCTGCGGCTTTTCATAATCGGATACACATTAATCGTGCTTACTATAAGGATTCAAGTTTCTCTGATGTAAATGTGCCTTTAGAAAGCAATTAAACATTGATATAAAAAGTCAAAACAACTAAAGTAGAAACTATATATAAAAATTTAGTTGAAGCAGCAAATCATTATATGCCGAGGGTTCCCCACCCCCCACCCTATGGTGTAACTAACAAAAAAAAAAATCAGCCTGCGTCCATGTTTAACAAATCAAACGCTACTATTTACGAAGTAAAAGTAGAACCCAAGAAAAGTTTGAAAAGTGCACAATGAAATCAAGAGTCTTGGATCAAGTATTTGTGGAGAACTGGAAATGTTTTGTCCGCTGGACATGATATGCGAGAGGAGGGCCGAGGTATTAAAGTTTGTCGGCTCCCGATTTGGCCTGCCGGTCCACGTAGAAGAGAATGTAGGCTTTGGCCTTCCCCACCGTCTCCTCGTCGGTCAGCGTCACGGTGCTGTCGTTGAAATGGAACCACCGCCCTTCGTGCGTTGCGTAGGCTGTGTAGTGGCCGGAGCCAACGCTGGGAACAAAGAGATGGGAAGCGGCCTCAGGGCGAGCCGAGTTCGGAGCGCTAGACCCTGAAGGGCAGCCCGCTCTCTCGGCCGACGGGCAGAGTGGCACTCCCGGGTCTCAGGGCAAAGGCCTTCCGTTCAGCGCCTTCGGAAGCGGCAGTGCCTCAGCCAATCCAGGCCCTTTCATGGGCAAAGCAGGTACACTACCTCTGAGCCACGGGCAAGTCAGTCAATTTACAGACTGGCTTTTTAAAAAAATTTAGTCTTTGGCATTCTTTTTAAATCAGGCTCTCGGCTCAAGCTTGACACCAGGCTTCAGACAAGAGCCACAAACACTACCTTTTGTTAGCCTTTCCTACTTAATTTACTTCTATTTGAATCCGCCCTGTCGCGTTATGACTGAGATGAGCATCTTCCAGACAACTGTTCTCTTCCCTCCATCAACAGGAGTTCTCCTTCTGAAAAGCACAAGATGAGCCGTCTCCTTTGGCAGTGAAGCAGATTCTCATCCTGACTTGTTCAAAAAAGCAACTGCGGGCAGCTGCCTCTACTGTAAGGAAATCAGTTGCCACCAAACAAAACATTAAAGGAACCCGATTTAAGATAGCAAAGTCTTAACTTCTGCCTCCCATTTTTTTAAAAAATTAAGTTTAAAAAGGGTACTGATTACATAAGTGCTTCGGGATGCAGAGCATTTACAAGACGGTTTTGATATTCTTAATAAGCTAGTTACGATCATCCAAAGCAACATTATGCTACACTTCCCTTAAATACCATGGAATCATATTTTGACGAGAAGTTCTTTCAGTGGTCAAGGACTCCCTGGTAGTGCCGCCCGCATGCAGTCCCACTGCATATCATGTTTCCAGCAGAGGCAAGATGGGCTTAAGAACAGAGGGAGTTCTGCATTAACCAACATGGGACGGGGAAGCAGTTCTCAATTTCTAGTTGGGGTCGTGGCCGTACTCACTCACCCGGAGCCGTGGTGCACCACTACTGCTGCGAGGTCATACAGGCAGTTTTCGGGGCCGCTGTTTTCCGGCTGCGGGCAAGAGACACAGAAGAAGAAACTGAGAACTCTTCCCATGTCTTCCAGACCCCACAATAAGCTCCCCTCCCCTCAGCACATACTAAACTCTGTACCTCCAGCAAGTAACATTTCATGTCTAGGCCTCTAAGGGGAAACTCAACGTAGGTGTCCACTTTGTTTCTCAGATATGCCGTCCAATGAAAGCGCTTCAAATGCAAGCACAGCACCTGCAGCGTTCAAGGAAACACAAAACCCCAAACGTCTGAGCAAGAATTCCTTAATGGACACCTTTTATATAATCTGTTCAGCAAGGCAGAGGGGGGGGAGGGGGCTTCTGCTGCCTTCCCAAACATCACAAACCCCAGCAATCTAGGAAAGTAACCTCAGTCATCTTGTAAATCTACACCCTGCCTTCTGACCCCAGCAGGGTCTCTCCAGGAGATAAAATCCCACATGCTAAACTCCAGAACAAAAGCAAAGACAGCAGAGTTTTGCAGAACGAACACGGAAGGCGAGTCCCAAAAAGAAGAAGAAGAGTTGGTTTTTATATGGCCATCTTCTGGGCACTGGGGGTGTGTGGGGAGATAGTGTGAATTTCCTGCATTGTGCAGGGGATTGGACTAGATGACCCTGGTGGTCCCTTCCAACTCTGTGATTCTATATGCCAACTTTCTCTACCACTTAAGGGAGACTCAAACTGGCTTCAATCGCTTTCCCTTCCCCACAACCCTGTGAGGTAGGTGGGGTTGAGAGAGCTCTAAGAGAGCTGTAACTTGTCCAAGGTGACCCAGCTGGCTTCATGTGTAGGGGTGGGGAAACAAATCCAATTCACCGGATTAGCCTCCGCCGCTCATGTGGAGGAGTGGGGGAATCAAACCTGGTTCTCCAGATCAGACTCCACCGCTCCAAACCACCACTCTTAACCACCACACTGGCTCTCAGGAAAGAAAAGAGGAAGACACCCACGCAGTTACGGGGGTGAGAATGTTTTTCAAGCTCTGGATCAGGTCAAGAACATTCAAGGAAAGCTGCCATAAGGATGTGGTTCCCTTGTGCTTCTCCACTTGTCTCTCACTCACCCTTGGTAGTTTCTGGATCCAGAATTTCTTGGTGGACTTCTGCTTCTTTTTACATTTGTGGCACATGTACAGCTCTGTCTCATCAAGTTCTTCTAGGTCTGTAAAACTGCGAAGACAATCTGGAAGAGTTGAGAGGAGGGATAAGCCCATTTTCCACGTTCATTTTCTTTCAGCTTCCCCATTATTAAAAACAGACTACCAATTAGAAAGACTCAGGTTTAAAAAAACATACCCCGTAACGTGCAGCTTGGTCCGTTATCTTGGTTCTTGTTACGTTTATTTCTGAACTGACTTGGAATATCTAAAGAAAGGTCTAAACAGATACAGTCAAAATTAATGCCAACGTAAGAGCAGTTTGTTTAAGTTTTAGCAAAATACTCGTCACAAAAGTTTAGCTGTACCTAGGAATGGGTCGAACTTTCTGGACTCCGTCCCACAGATCAAGCAGTTGACCTCGTTCTGAAGGATGCCTCCAAAGATGGCCGTGACCACTGTGGAAGCTCCGTTTCTAGCAGGAGAAAGAGGAGCGTTGGCACTGCACGGTCTTGGAGCAGCAGCAGAGCAACGGCCCTGCCCAGCCCCAACGCTGAGCCACAGCTGCTGGGATCCCTTCCCTCTCCAATGCTGGGGAGACTTTTCCTCCGAACCAATGTGGAAAGCAACCAGCTGTCTGAACTCTGAATACAGGTATTACTCGTGTGCCTGGCTGCTCACAAACCACAAGGGTAACAAGGGAAAAGAAAACTGCAGGGGATGGATTGTCCAGGGGCCAGAAGCGGGTCACTAAATCAAGAATTTTCTAACATTTAGAGCGGTTCCTCGGTGGAACGGGCTTCCTCGGGAGGTGGTGAGCTCTCCTTCCCTGGAGGTTTTGAAGCAGAGGCTAGATGGCCATCTGTAAGCAATGCTGATTCTATGACAGGCAGTTCATGAGAGGGAGGGCACCTCGGCCATCTTCTGGGCATGGAGTAGGGGTCACTGGGTGTGTGTGGGGAAGGTAGTTGTGAATTTCTTGCATTGTGCAGGGGGTTGGACTAGATGACCCTGGCGGTCCCTTCCAACTTTAGGATTCTATGTATGGCCCCAACTCAAATCTCCTTCTAGCAGAGTGGTTGTCTGCCCGTTCCACCTAAGCAGAAGTCTGTGCCAATTGGGACATACGCAGGGAGGTGTGGCGGGGGTACGACTGTAAGAAAAAGACTGCCCAGTCTCCAGCTATCAGTGGTGAAGTGCCAGAGTTACAGCAAAATCCTCAGCATCTGATCCTTCCCCTCCCCACAGGGCCACACCTGGGGCAGGGTTCCGTGTTCCCAAAGGATGTACTCTAGCCTCTGCCCACCCCGCCCCCAAAGCCGCATCTCCTGGCTCAGACGGGGGTCTGACGTGGTCCATGACTGCCACAGTTAGTCCCTCCCAATTGTCTGGCTAGTTATGGGGGAGGCAGCAAGTGGGGGGAAATGGCTAACTGGGAGCCAGGGCTTTACTTAAAACAGCGAGACTGAAGTGTATCAGCGGGGGACGGACACAACACTTCCACTGACTTGGGGGCGGAGGGGGAGATGGACTGCCCAGAGCGTGTCTTGTCTGCAGCCTCATCGCCACTGGGTTGTGACGGCCGCTGTCACTTGGGGAAGTTTTGGGCGCACGTTCCTGGGCTCTGACAGTACCCTAAACGGGGGGGGGGGGGGAGCCAGTTCCAGGACAGAATGGAACAAAGCTGTGGAAAGACTGAAAACTGTCTCCTTACATGCAGCATCTGCTGCCAGCAGAAAGGCTGGAATTCTCTTGCAAGATGACGGAGCGCGAAATGCCGTTGAATCCTCCTTGAAGCTCTAAGTGCAGGTGGTCCAAGAGGTAGCGCATGAATTCATGGGCATCTTGCTGCTGGTACCCCCTGAACAGAGAACGCAGGGATGAGCACAACAAGTGCTGACAACAACACACAGCAAGATCCTTCGGGCAGTTCAACGAACACTGGCTGTATGGAAACAGATTTCTCAGAACAGCAGAACGGACAAACGCAGCTTTAGAAACCCCACTCCAGGCTGTGACATGTTCTGCCTTGCAGCCCTTTTCCACCGCCCAAAGCTCTCAGGATATGAAACTGCGGGGAAGGCCCACGTAAGCAGAGAACCCTAGGGGAGGGGGGGATCATTCCTGGCACTGTGGAAGCCAGCTGGCCCTGCGGTTCTGCGCCCTGACCTCAGGAGAAAGCCAAAGAGCCTCTCCGCAGCCACTCAAAGCACACCCCATCGGGGGAGGAAAGAATCCAGCAGATGCAAAACAAAATGCGCTGTTCCATGCGGCATAAAACACAGACTTAATTAGCAGCTACAAAGTGGATGCTTGCTCTCCAGATGGGCTTGCTTTCCTTTAATCCAGATGCCTTATTTCCAGGCGTTACTCTTAATGCACTCCAAGCGCTGTCATGAGGTGTCAGGAGAGGAAATGCTCTGTGGCACAAGCATCTATCCTGGATGACTTGCGTCTGAACAGAACTTGCTTTTAACAAGCTGAAAACCAAACTGGCCAAATGCACAACATGCCACCTCCACAGCACTACTCCCAAGGGCCCCCCTGCCTGCCCCAGCAGCCACATTTCCTTGTAAAATTGCTCATGTGGGCAAGAGTGCCTCAGCACACCAATGGCAGGCAGGACTGGGCTCTGGCAGCTGGGGGCCAGAAGGAGCAGAGACACAAGCTGGGTGGGACTGCTGGGGTGCCCGCAGGCGGCCTACTCAGAAACAGAGAGACTACACGTTTTCACAGTGCAGACACCCCATGTGCAATGGAATTTAACCCCCCCCCCCCAAAAAAAAACCCCTTACATACCCAAGTTGCTAAATAATGATCTGGCTCGCAAATACTTATGCCGGAATAAATTTGTTTCATTGTAGCAGCAAAATAAAAGCAGGAGTCCTGTGGCCCCTTAGGGACAGCTGCCCGTTTCGAATTATCTTCCATTGAAAGGTCCCAGAAGACAGGGCTGTGAGTCTGAGAGCCCCAGTGGCTTTCTGCAGCCAACCCTTCCCCTCTCGATTCTCCTACTCCATGTGAAGACTGTAACTCTCAGGAGAGTGAGAAGGGACGGGGCGCTTCCTCCCAGGACTTTTCGAGTTTACCTGGTATCCAAGTGAACTGACCTTCCAAGCAAGGGGCGTCAGCCACTACATTTAGAACATAAGAAAAGCCCTGCTGGATCAGACCCAGGCCCATCAAGTCCAGCAGTCTGTTCACACAGGGGCCAACCAGGTGCCTCTAGGAAGCCCCCAAACAAGACGCCTGCAGCAGCATTGACCTGCCTGCGTTCCACAGCACCTAATATATTCGGCATGCTCCTCTGATCCTGGAGAGAATGGAGCATTGTTTACTCACCGTGAATGCTCCTTCTCTCCTGAGGCGAAGGCGTCTTGGATTTGTGGGTTATTTCCTTCCATCATCCGGGTAGGCAGGACTAAGATCTTTTTTAACTTCCTGTCTTCCCTTGGCGGGAAATAGCCTGCAAACTCTCAGTTCAAACTTGCAAAGCTACTAATATAGGAATAAAAGCTCCTTTAACAAAAAACAACACGCAACAAACATGCCATTCGTAAACCCTAATAGGTAAAAAACATGTATTAAACTCAGAATAACTATAAAAAACTGTGCCGGGCGGGCCAAGACGCCTTCGCCTCAGGAGAGAAGGAGCATTCACGGTGAGTAAACAATGCTCCATTCTCCTACTGAGGCTACGGCGTCTTGGATTTGTGGGACCTACCAGAGCTCCCAATTGGGTGGGCAGAGCACTCTATTCAACCACGTTCTGTAGAACTCTGCGACCAAAGGCTGCCTGAGCTGATGACCATGTATTTATCCTGTAATGCTTCGTAAAGGTAGAAACCGAAGCCCAGGTTGCGGCTCTGCAAATTTCTTCTACAGGAGCCTGACGGTCAAAAGCCGCCGAGGCGGCTGCACTGCGTAAGGAGTGCGCAGTTATACCGTCCGGAGCAGGGACTCCCATGGCCTTGTAAGCCTGAATAATGCACATTCTGAGGGAGCGACTGATAGCTGCTGCCGACATTCTCAAGCCCTTGCCGGGATTGCTAACCCCTATGAACATGAAGTCCGAGAGACGAAAATCTTTGGTCCTATCAATAAAAATCCGTAGGGCCCTACGAACGTCCAGGGTGTGCCAGACCTGTTCTCTAGGATTTGATGGACTTGGACAAAAAGAAGGTAAATTTATTTCTTGAGTCCTGTGGAAAAATGAATTTACTTTAGGGAGGAAAGTAGGATCTGGAACCAAAACTACCTTGTCTCTATGAAAAGTACAAAGCCCCTTACGTATAGAAAGGGCTCTGAGTTCAGATACACGTCTGGCAGAAGTAATGGCAATTAGAAACAGAACCTTCATACGGAGGAACTTCAACTGCACCGTACGAAGAGGCTCAAAGGGGGCCTTAGTAAGTGCATTAAGCACTAGATTAAGGCTCCATGACGGAAACCTATGTGAAACTGGGGGTTGAGTTTGTTTAACTCCTTTAAGGAATGAAAGAATGTGCTGGTGTCTTGAAGTGGCAATGCCTTCCAACTCAGGAATAACGGTAGCTAGAGCTGCTACCTGTCTCCTTAAAGTGGAAGCAGAAAGCTTTTGTTTTACTCCCTCCTGCAAGAATTGGAGAATTCCCTGGGTGCCTGGATGTAAAGGGTCAATTTTCTTACGCTTAGTCCATCGGACAAAAGCCTTCCATGACGTGTTATAAATACGCCTAGTGGAAGGCCTGCGTGCCTCTAGGATGGTGTCTACCACCTCACTCGAGTACCCTTTGGCTAAAAGGGTTCCCCTTTCAATCGCCACGCGGTCAGAGAGAACCACTGGGGATCTGCATGCACTAGATGGCCCTGACGTAAGGTTCCCCACTGCGTTGGAATGGGCCACGGGTCCTGAATCGACATTTGACGAAGGAAGGAGAACCAGGGACGACGAGGCCAGTAGGGAGCTATTAGAATGATATCGGCTCGTTCCTGTCTGATCTTTCTCAGGACTTTGGGAAGAATGGGAAGGGGAGGGAATGCGTAAAGCAGTCCCCGAGGCCATGGGCTTAACAGAGCGTCTACGCCCTCTGCTTCTGGATGGAGAAAACGAGAGAAGAATCTTTTCACCCGACGGTTTTCTACGGTGGCGAACAAATCTACCAGGGGCATACCGAAGGTATCTGTAACCAGCGAGAAGGCTGCATGGTCCAAGGACCATTCCCCTTCGTCGGCGAACTGCCTGCTTAGGTTGTCCGCCAGTACATTTTGGATTCCCCTGATGTGCTCGGCACGAATTGACTGCAGATGGGTTTGTGCCCATGAAAAAATTTGCACCGCCTCCCGATGAAGGGGAGCAGACCGAGACCCTCCCTGTTTGTTCAGGTAGGCCTTCGTTGCAATATTGTCCGTTCTGACTAGGACATGCAAATCTCGGAGAAGGGGGGCAAAGGTCATGAGAGCTAACTTTACAGCCCTCAATTCCAATATGTTGATATGAAGGGAAGACTCCCTGGAAGACCATTTGCCCTGGGTTGTGTGGGTTAGCAGAGAGGCTCCCCACCCCTGAAGACTGGCATCCGTTATCAATTGAATGGGCTCTGTGTGAAAATAAGGAGTATGCCTTGATAAGTTCTTCAGATCTGACCACCATAGAAGGCTCCTCCTTGTCTCTAAGGATATTGTAATTAATTTGTCCATTTTTCTGGCAATGTCCTTTTGAAGGGACGGATCTGCCACTGTAAGGGCCTGGAACGGAAACGCGCCCAGGGGACGATACCTATTACTGAAATCATCAGCCCGAGAAGGTGAGCCAGGAACATCAGACTGACTTTTTTGGATCTGGCTGTTGAAGAAGCCGCCTTTTTCAGCTTCTGCAAGCGTTCCTGGGAAAGAGAGATAGCATTCTGAACCGAATCTATGTGGACCCCCAGGTGTACCATTGATTGAGATGGGATTAGAGAGCTCTTGGAGAAATTTACAAGAAAACCGTGTTCTTGAAGAACCTGTAGAACTCGGGCTGTGTGTAGTCTGGATTGTACCTCTGTGGGAGCACAGATCAGGATGTCGTCCAGGTACGGATGCACCTGGATGCCCTCCTGTCTGAGCCCGGCGATAAGAACTATAAGTATCTTGGAAAAAATTCTGGGAGCAGGGCCCAATCCAAAAGGGAGGGCCTTGAACTGAAAATGGGAATGCCTGAAAGTGAAACGGAGGAAGCGTCTGTGGCAGCTGTGGATGGGCACATGCAGGTACGCTTCCGTCAGGTCCACCGCTGTCATGAAGGTGCCAGGGAGCAAAGAATCCAGGATTGACTTTACAGTTTCCATACGAAAATGTTTCCGAGTCATCCTTCTGTTCAGATATTTTAAATCCAGGATGGCTCTCCAGTCCCCGTTCTTTTTGGGGACTGTGAAGAATATGGAATATACTCCCTGGCCCCTCTCGAGAGCGGGAACCTGTTCTATAGCGTGTATGGTTAGCAGGTGTTGGATGGCTCTTACAGTTCTGTTGAGCTTCTCTATCTTGGAGGGAACTGGAGACCGTAGGAAACGATCCTTCGGGATAGAGGTGAACTCCAGTCTGTATCCCTCGTTGATGACTTGGGATACCCATCGGTCCGGTCCGGAGGCAGCCCATCTGGAACTGAAAAACAGAAGTCTTCCCCCCACCGGAACCCGATCGGAGTCACTGGGGATTTGGTTTTGGAAACTTATCCCCTCTCTCTGTACGTGGCTGCTGTCCCTGAGTTCTAGAGAACTTTCCTCCCCTTCGAAAAGGCCTGGAAGAATTCCAGGAACCTCTTCTGAAGTCAGAGCGGAATTTAGATTGGGGCCTAGAAGCACGAAAGGGCTGAAAAGATGGATTTCTTGATTCCTTTCTAAACTGTTTTGGAAGAACGTGCTTTTTGTCTTTTGTTTCGATTAGAATTTTATCTAACTTGTCACCAAACAGCCGTCCTTCTTGGATGGGATAAGCCATCAAATTAGTCTTAGCCTTGAAATCAGCAGGCCAAGCTCTAAGCCACAGGGCCCGCCGAACTGACGTCACTGAGGCCATGGAACGGGCTGTGAACGTCATAGAATCTAGGGAGGCATCAGCCATCAGGGTAATAGCCGCCTGGACCCTCTCTAGACCACCCAAAATTCTTTGTTGATCAGGGGGCACTAATTGAATCAATTTTTTGACCCACAGAAAGGAAGCCCTCGCAAAAATAGAAGTAGTGGCGCTGGCCTGAATAGCCAAGGCAGCATTCTCGTGTGCTTTCCTAGTGAGACTTTCAGCCTTCCTATCTAGTTGATCTCTAAGAGATCCCAGCCCATCCTCGGGAACAAGGCCCGGGGTTTGCAGATCCACCACAGGAGCATCCACCAGGGGAAGCTTAAGGAGGTTCATTGCATGAGGGGCGAGAGTGTAGAGTTTTTTAATAGAAGGCGGGGTCTGTCTATTAGAGGCAGGGTTGCTCCATTCCTCCTGAACAGCTCTGAGGAAAAATTCAGGGAAAGGAACCAGGTTATGCTGTGTTCTTTTGCGAGGAAAACACTCAGCAACTCCCTGCTTTAAATTGGACTTGTTCACCTCTGACTCAACCGAATCCTCATTGAGGTCTAAGGCCAAAATGGCTTTAGCCAAAAGGGATTGATAATCTTCTCCCTTAAAGAGACGGACCTGTGGCTCTTCGCCCAGAGTGCCCTCTTCTTCCGAATCAAATTCGCCTTCTTCCCTTTCTTCCTCAGAATCATAGGAAGAGGCATGGGAATTGGATCCAGGGTTTTTCTCCTGTTCCACCCTTTGCGCTTTTAATGCAGCCTTTGTGGGCCACTGGGAGCTGGTCGAAGGGCCCTCAGAATTGGTTACAGTGGCTCTTTCTTGAGTAGAGAGAGACCTGCTGGAATATGTAGAGGGTGACTCACCCCCCCCTTGAACAGCTAGGGACTGGGTTCTCAATTGGTGGGCCTGAAAAGCCTGCCACTGCCTCTGTAGGGCCAGATTAATTAATTCATCGGCCTCCTCCCTAGACAGCATGCGACTGCTAGGAGGAGGAGGAGGAGGAAAGGGAACCCCCGTTTGCGCCGACTGAAAACCTTGAGGAAAAAAGGTGGGGGGAAAACTATTTGCTAGTGAGGGCAATCCACTAAAATGGCCGCCTGCCGGGAAGGAGGCGGGAAAAAATCCGCCCGCTGGGGAGGTAAAATGGCCGCCCACCAGGGGAGGAACATTACCGGTTCCGGAAACCACCGCCGTTCCAGCCGCCATCGAAATCGGTCTGGGGGCGAAGTATTCTGCGCTATCCGGCGACTCCGAGACGGCGGGGGCTTTTTTCCCGGCCCTCGGAGAAGCGGCGGCTCTGTGACCGCGCTTTCTCTTCTTGCCGCCCTGTAAGGTCGGCGCGGCTCGTTTGATTGTCGCGGACTTCCGCGCCTTTTTCCCCTGCGGGGCGTCGGCCGCGGTTTGGCTGGAGCTCTCCTGCTCTACACTCCCTAAGGCATCGCAATCGCGAGCATTGGGAGATTCGGGCTGTCTGTGGACCGACTGAACCAAGCCTACTTGGTAGTCGTCCACTGAGAGGAGGTCGTCCTCCCTCTCTACAATGGCGTCCGCCATCTTGATTCTCCAGAGGGATACCTCCGGGGATCAAAGCCCGCAAGAAAAAACACAGAGGGAATGAGACAAGGACAGGGGGAGACTAACCTCACAGAGAAAAAACGAAACACCATACAAAGGAGCTAAATTTTAAAGAAATAAATTCAGTCTACAAACGAGTAAGCACAAGAGCTGCGCTTACGACCTGCCAACCCTTCTGAGGCAGGACGGAACTGAGAGTTTGCAGGCTATTTCCCGCCAAGGGAAGACAGGAAGTTAAAAAAGATCTTAGTCCTGCCTACCCGGATGATGGAAGGAAATAACCCACAAATCCAAGACGCCGTAGCCTCAGTAGGAGAATAGGGATGCATCATGACTAGTATCCATTTTAATTAGTAGCCATGGATAGCCCTCTCCTCCATGAACATGTCCATTCCCCTCTTAAAGCCTTCCAAGTTGGTAGCCATCACCACATCCTGGGGCAGGGATTTCTTCACGCAACGCATAGTTAAAGGCGGTCCTTTCTGTGAACAGCAAACGAAAGAACCCACAGTGCTGAAAATCTGCCAGGGCAACTTAGGGACAGATCTCTTGCTTTGACATCAAATGACTGGTCAGAGGACAGTAACTGGCCAGAGAGGTAAGAGGAGAAACAGGATTGGGACTTTTGAAACTACTGGTGCTAAACTTCCTTGATTCTCATCGGCCAGGGAAAGGCATCCATCCGAGGGGCCTGGGACAAGGCCTGGGCGTCTCCCTTAGTGGGGTCTGCTCAGAGCATCTTTTCAGCACTGCTGGAGGCGTCCAACACATCAACAGAACAGCTTTACAACCTGAGAATGAGGAGCCACTTACCTTCTGCACAATTTTTCCTAACCGGGGCTCAGTGCTCCTTTGAAAGAGGTTCAGGGGCCAGGACAGGGAGACCTTGGAGAGGAATGACACTTGCATTTACTGGAGTGAACTGTGCTCTTTGATAGTCTTGGGTGTACAACGCCTACTGCACACAGATTTATTCTTACTGCAGAAGCCATTTACAGTGAAGCTGTCAGCGCCTAGCTCATATTCAGAGAATCAAGGAAGTTTTGCTCAGGCCTGTAGGAGCTGCACATTCTTAAGCACAGACCCTCCCAAAGCAGAGGGGTATGTGTGTTCCCGTCAGGCTCTTTGGGGTCCCTGCACTTCATACATCTTCACGTGCCGACGCCTAAAATTTCCTCACAACACTCCGGCGCTCTCTAGATGCTGAGGGCACCAAGCTCCTCTGACAGGCAGTAGGCAAAAGCCACCGTTGGGACATCCCCTGAAGAGCTAGGGTAGCATGGCATTCACGGTCAACCAAATGCCTTCCTTCCATGGAAAGACGCGCCACAAAGTCGGGTTGCCACACAGATTGTTCGGCCTTTTTCTTCCTGGACTTACCTAAAATTTGGCATGATTTTCCAAACAACGTAGAACAACGATTCTGGGCTGAACGCGGTCTGACTCCCTTGCCACAGAGCGCAGAGTGTCTTACGAAACTCTTCCACCAAAGAACTGGGGAGGAAAACCAAAGTTAATGATCAGGATGAAAAATCTACTCAAGTAACAACGAATATCCCCATTGAGTTTGTACAAAAAAGGACAGGCCACTGCCTGAGACCCTGGAGAGCCGCTGCCAGTCTGAGTGGACTATACTGACTTTGATGGACCGAGGGTCTGATTCAGTATAAGGCAGCTTTGTGTGCTCATTGTGAGAAGGAGTAAAGAAATCTAGTATTTTGTTTTAAAAGTGATGCTGAACAGAGGTTCCTCAAAATCCTTAATAATTTTCCATCTCCAGGCTTGCTTTCCAAACCTATTGGAGCAAAAAGCTGGCCTCTTAGGAGAAGAGACCCTCATTGGGGGCACTAAACTCTGGGGGGTGCTGGAAGCTTTTTTTTTTTTTGAAGTGAAATATATACCATGTTCCTTCTTATTCATTCTCACAATTGCTACACGAGGTAGGGCAATATTATCCCTGTTTCACAGATGAAAACAGAGGCCGGGTGTGTAGCTTGTCGATGTCCGTTCAGCACTTTGGAAAAAGTTAACTCATGAACTGGGCTGCACCACCAGTGAGGAGACTTTGCCTGCACAGTTCAATCAATTATTGAACTTGTGAGCTCAAGTTTTCCTGTCAAGTTTTCACCCATAATTTTACTTTGAGTGATTTTTTTAATATTACTTGTTTTTAAAAAGCCCTTCTCTCCATGCAAGGGTTACCGATTCTAAATACCAATATTTCAGCTGCTTTCCTTCACGGATCAGCTTTTTGCTTGTCCACCTATTCCTGGACAAACATGAGAACGCAGAAAAAACCACAGACGCTGCCCCACTTCTTTCAGCATCTGATGCGTCCGGTCCCACTGGAAGGGGGCTGACTTACACGCTGTTGTCTCCTTGACTCCGGGTGTGGTAAGTCCGCCGGCCCGCCGTCTTTCCGTTCCGAAGCTCCACAGCGGGCAACTCTTTGAAGTAACAGCAGAACTGCTGAATGTTGCTGCGAAAGAAGGAAATGTGAGCTTGGAAAACACGGCAGGGTGTGAAGGAAGGGGCAGAAGCAGCTCGCCATTTCCTCTGCAGCTATTCAGTGGGCATTAAGGGGCAACCTTTTAGCTGGCGGCAAAGACCAACCGTACAGTGCTTTGTGCTTGTTTTTTTTTTTTTTTTAAATCACATACAACATGAATGTTTTAGAGCTGCACCTGGCAGCCCCGCACATGGTGTGTGCGGTCAAGTCGCTTCCGCCTCATGATGACCCTATGAATCAATGTCTTCCAAAACGTCCTCTCGTTTGCTCATTAACACACTACATAATGAGCAGACATATCAGCATTTTATATTCTTTCCCCCAAATTCTGTTGCAGAATTATGCAGGGAACATGAACTGACAAAACTGGGTTGTACAGGGGCAGGCTGAAGGAGCTGTGGGTTTTTTTTTTTTAAATGTAGAGCAAAAAGTCCCAATGACACATTATTTGGGTCTGAACTTGCAGAGACTGAGCGGGAAAGAGACCTTGGGGTTGTAGCAGATAAAACAATGGACGTTTCTCCCAGTGTGCCACAGCAGTGAAAAAGGCAAACTATGCTGGGGATTGTCAGGAAAGGGACTGAAAATACAACAGCCAACATTATAATGCCCCTCCCTGTGGTGCAGCCTATTTATGCAGTTCTGGTTGCCATGTCTCCAAAAGGACACTGCAGAGCCAGAAAAAGTACAGAAGAGGGCAACCCAGACGATTAAGGGGTTGGAGCACCTTTCCTGTGAGGAAAGGCTGAGGAGTCTGAGAGTTTTCAGTTTAGAAGAGATGGCAGAGGGGGCATATAGAGGTTTATAAAATTGTGCATAGGGTAGAGAAGAGTGGACAGAGAAAACTGTTTCTCCCTCTCTCAAAGTACTAGAAATCTAGAACATCCAATGAAATTGATGGCCATAGATTCAGGATGGACAAATGGAAATACTTCTTTACTGAAGAAGTGATTAAAATGTGGGATTTGCTGCCACAGGATGTAGTGATGGCCATGGCCTTTAAAAGGCATTTAGGCAGATTCACAGAGGAGAGGTTCATCGGTGGCTACTGGCCATGATGACTAAAAAGAAGCCCCACACTCAAGAGGAAGCAAACCTCTGAATCCCAGAGCCAGATCATGGGAAGGCAGTCTGGGCCTGCTGTTGGCCCTCCAGAGGAACTGGCTGGCTGCTGCGTGAGATGGGATGCTGGGCTAGGTGGACCGCCGGTCTGATCCAGCAGGGCTCTTCCAACGTTCTTTTGAGCTTTTGCGTGTTCTTATGAACGCAATCTAGAAGTCCAGGTTCTCATACAGCCTAAGGCACTAATTAAAAAAAAAAGGTACCTGAGAGACTGAAGGATTGCATTCATAAAACAAGTATTCCCCAGATTCCGAAGGCCTGTGGCGCACAGGGCCGTGGTGTTCCCCTGCAAACCAGAAAACCAAAGAAAGAAGCTCTTAGGACAGGCCTTCTGCACCTCCAGCACAACTCTGCCCCTTTGAAGCCGCCCCCCCTCCCCTTCCAAGGATTACACAAAGCAGGCACCCATTCCACTATGCTACGTCTCAGAGGAAGCACTGAGTAAATGCACGTAAAGCCACAGCCAATTTACAGCCCAGGACCAGTTTCTGTAAGCAGAGAACTGTCTACTATCCTGCCTTCACCCACGGAGCCCAGAGGTCAGGCAGAGAGAGCAGGGCTTGGTGCAAGGCCTCCGGGAATCAAAACCTGCCTTTCCCATATCCAAGCTTCCCACCCATGATAAGGTGGCAGACTTCACACCTTCGGAACTTCTCAGAACATCTCACAAGGCAGAACAGAACAGCAGCCAAATATCAGGCATCTTTACAGAAGCAGTTTAAATCTTTTTTGTTTTTGTTTTTTTAGTACTGGGTGATGCAGCAACCCCATCAGAGGAAGCTAAACAACCAGCCCCCTTCAAACGGCAGCTGGAATCTTAGGTACCCATGAACCTGGAGGCAAGAATGCTGGAGAGCTGCACCAAGAACCCCGGACATTTAGACTTGAAAATCAGCTCCACGGTTTTTACAGCCTTTGCTCCCAAGCTGCACCCTCAATAACCCTGCAGACAATTATGTTGAACCTACGTTTATTTTCAGTAACTTGCTCTTCAGAGAGGAGTTTTCCAGAAGTTTCCTTTTCCTATGGCGGTCTGCTGTGAAAGCTGAACTGTAGCAAAGGAATAAAGGGGCTGTTAAAACATACATACTAAGTAATCCAAACAGGACACACCAAACAGACAGAACTGGGCCGGAATGTCTCAACTCCACAGTCACATCTGCAATAGTCCTCCTGTGTGCTATACAGACACGACTGGTTTCAAAGCTGCAATGAAAATTTTTACTGCTGCCTTAAAATAGATTTCTCTGTTCCCACAAGCCCAAGCTCAAAGCCAGTTCTATTTGGTAATCATAGAATAGCCAAATTAATCTGATTAGGTTTTGCTCCAGCAAGCACCCTAGAGCACATGCCCTAATTAGAATCAAAACTCCAATCTAAAATTTCTTGACGAAAGGCCACTTGGCAGACACCTCCCACCCCGCCCAAGAGCATCTCTCTGCTCACACAAACATTATTCTAAACATGCCACTTTAATTCACCACAGCCATCCAGAATGAAGGTCCCCAGCAACTGGAGCCTCATAACATCCATGCATCTGTGGATTCCAGGCCGGCCCCAGACATTTTGGGGCCTGCCTTGAAGCATCTTGCGCAACAGACATGAACACCATCAAGGAAGCGCAGCAGAAGACGTATCCCAATTACGACCCACCAACAACTTCTCTTGCACAAGCCCCCACCCCCAACCAATAAGAACAGCCCTTTAAGGGCATGGCGTGCTACTGGGCACACATGGAGCTGCCCTATACTGAATCAGATCATCGGCTCATCAGGTTCAGTATTGCCTACTCAGTCCGGCAGCGGCTCTCCAGGGTCTCAGGCAGAGAGAGGTCTTTCACATCACCAACTTGCCTAGTCCCTTTAAATGGAGATGCCAGGGATTGAACCTGGGACCTTCTGCATCCCAAGCAGAGGCTCTGCCACTGAGCCATGGCCTCTCCCCCAGTTGACTTTATTTCAAAGGTACCTTGCCAAGGAAAGTTCCCCAGTGAATTGAGCCTCGGGTTAATCAACTGGGGCCAGGAAGCACATTTTCCAAGCAAAGAGACACTGCTGGCTAGGAATACCAGCAAATGGCTGCACTACCCAAGTCCACATATGCACAAGCATAGAATTTTGTTGCTTACTTTTCCAAATTCTGCAGGTGCTCTCGGACTTTCTGTACCAGGCCCAGCTTGGTATCGTTGACAACAAAGTCATCGCAGCGATAACTGCAGCCAAAAACAAAAACAAAACACCACCCTCATCAATCTGACAGGTTTGGCTGAAACTTTTTCAATCCTTCCAATAGCTATAGCTGAACAAGAGGGGCAAAGACCTGCCGCCGGAAGAAGGGCAGCAATGGTCCCATCCCAGCATCCTAAACACGCCATGCCTTAGGAGCAGTGTCTAGGTACTCCGCTTCCAAACCTGAAGCAAATGGCACACCAAGCAGTCAGGAATGACAAGCAGGAAAAGGCCTGCCCAGCACCGAGTGAGAACAAACGCCTGCTCACGCTGCAGGGAAGGCTCTCAGGGCAACCAAAGGGATGCCAACATACATTTTATTATCACTTACGCTGTTAAACTTTTACACCCTTAAGTGATCACAAATACAAAGGGACTGGAAATTTTCTACAGCTCTGTGCAGCCTGAATTTTATGCACAAATTGGTATACAGTGCAATATTCAATTAATAACTCACATGTAATATCGGCTCTCTTTATAGGAAAAAGGACTCATTGCCGGCAAAAATAGATCTTTAAGTTATAAAAATAGGTATACTGAAATGTCAAAATGCATTTTTAAAATTTTTTAGCACACTGGTTCCCGACCTCATGACACACATAACTTTAGAAAATGCCTAAAAACCAAGAAAGTGGGGGAAACGTACTCTTTGAGGAATGCTCTTGTTCAATAACGGAGACATGATCACTGCCATATTGGATTTGTAATTCTTAATGCATAAAATCAAGAAATACTTCTCTTGAAAAAGAAACAAATATTCACATTCTGCCTCCTTCCTCTCCCCCACCCCTGCCAAATACTAACTCTCTCCGCTCACGCAAGGGACAGGAAATCTCTTCAGCAAGGAGGGCCACGTCAGAAAGACATTAGGAAGTGACAGGCAAACCGAACATAGCAGAGGCGTGGGTCACAAGGCATCCGAGAAAGGAGCTCTCTGCGGTGGTTGTGCAAGCGAAGAAGTCCTTGGCTTCGACGCTCCCCTATCACCGACACGGAGCATCTTCCGGGGGCCCTGCAAAACCTTCATATGTTTGGGCTGGCTTTTAGCAACCACCAGGGAACTGGCACGTTTCAATTTTAACTCAACAGGACGCTTTGCTGGGGTCCAGAAAATGGGTCACACAAGGACAGAGGGCATGAACTGGGGACGTTCGGCCTGCTAAGCCTTGAGGGAGAAAAGCGAGATTGGAAGAGGGAGAAGGAAGAGGACGGATGTTTCCAGCATCACAAACCAGCCTTAGAACGCTGCAATGAGACAAGAGAGAGAACCGGGGGAGGGGGAGACGCTTCAGAAGGAGCTGGAATTAGAAGGGACAGCCAGCTGCCCCACCTGTGCGCCCCCCCCCCTGCATTTACATGTTGCCAGGAAGAGCAGTCACGTGCCAAGTCATAGGGATCTGTGCCATGCTGGTGACAGCCCTTCATTCCCACGCCACCAGCAGGGTCGTAATCCACACCATCTGTCCTGGTCATGTGGGTGGCACAGCCTCGCATAGTCCTGAGAAGCACGGCAGCAGCTACAGAGGCAGCCACAACCCTGCCATTCTAGACTACATGCCAGCTAGTCCTTGGGCAAATCACTGCCCTGGGCACCCACATCTGGCTTTCAGTACATCACCCCAATGGATGGCTGTGTTTCAAGGCTAACTTCATGTAGCTCTGACCACCAGTCTTTAATTATTTCTCAACATTAACTGCCAACGGGAAGTTGCCCGTTAAGGGACGATCACTTGCAGCAGTCAAAATGTGATTTATAATATGCTAAGTGGGCAAGGCAGCTAGACCTTCCCAGCGTAAAAGCAGGCTAAAGACAACAGACTCTCCTGGCAACCGAGAATCCTAACATTCAAGATTTATGAAGCTTTTTTATGTGTCCTGAGCCTTCAACATGGGAAAGGTTAGAAATATAAACACACACACACAAGCTATTTAACATAGTGGCTAACAGAGGTTTCCAGGTCAAGCCCTCTGAATAATTACAAAAGTCCGACAGAAACACTATCAACCCAAATGCTAGAAATATCCACTTACCAGTAAGTACTGTAACTGCTGCAATCCATGCACACCGTATGTTGAACTTTCTCGTGCTTCTCTGTTCTCTTATGGTCGGCTAAAGGAATCTGGGCATCTTCATAATGTTTCTTTGCATGGCCATTTACATACCTTAAAGGGAAGATGCAGAAAGGTAAGGTCACAGAAGACTTCTGCCCAAAACTATTAAAAGCAAGCAAGCTCTAATTACAGTAGTGTTCACTCCTTCTATGCACCAATTGTCCAAGTTCTCTTAAAAGTGTTAACATCCAAGCAGTTTTTAAAAACAGTCCACCATAATTATAAACTGTTTTGGTTTTGCTCCAAATATATTTTTTGGTTAGTACAATATAACAGAAATCCTGCAATAAAAGGATGTTATCTTTCACAGATTATCTGGCATTTAATTAAAAAGGGCAGAACTTTGCCTTATCCCTTCTTGTTGGGAAGCAATGTTGTTGTTGTTTTGCACTCGGGAGGAGTCAAATATATTTCTGTGTTTCGGAAGCAGCCCCTAGGCTGGAATGTTTCCTCCAAGAGGAAGACGTATCTCTGTTTCCTCGGCCAAATCCTGACAACATTCACCCTTTGCCTCTTTTGACCAGTGTGCGTGTCGCCCTAGCGCACACCGTGGTGCCTCTGGGGCCACCCACACTTTGCAGTGGTTCCTCGGCACACTTACGCTGGAGTGGTAGGCAGGCACGCAGGCAGGCTTGGATCTACACCACTGCCATGCAAATGGCCCATTCTGCTCCTGTCCAGATGAGCTGCAGACCCCACCTGCTTGTGTGAATGGTTGCATTTGGGCTGCGAGCTGGCCACCCATGGTTAAAAAGGAGTGTGGGGATAAGTCCCCCCCCCCAGTATTCAATGTATTCACAATAATATGATACCCACCTTCCACAGTGGACACTCGAGCAGGTCAGACAGACCCAAGGGCTTTTGTTAGACCGGCACACTATTGTGGGGAGAAAAGGAGAAAAGATGTATAGTTAGACTGTGTCATGGTTGCAGAAGCAAGTGTGTGTGTTTTTTTAAAAAGATACACATTTCACTGCATTTCAAGAGTTATAGAAAAGCCAACATTTTCCACAAAGCGTTCACAGCTCCAACAGACTAAAATCAGAAACGAGCAGTGTGACGATGAAGGCGTATGAATCGGCTAAGGAGAAAAATAATGAAACCTACCTGCGTTCTACTTCTTCCACTATCGAATTGCCACTGAGGTTCAGAGTGCTGTTACCCTTGCCTTCCCCACTGCACACCCTCTTCCCCATCATGTCACAGGTGTTTCTGTGCTTCGCGTGGTTAACTGTCTAGCCCCAACACAGGAGAAGACTGCAAAGGCTGTTTCCCGCAAGCACTCTCACTCCTTCCCCTGCCTTTCCACATGAAGCACGATTGGAAACTCCATCTTCCTACAAGCCCCCCCCCCCAAAAAAAGGCACAGGCCTGGGGAACTGGAGCTGCCCCCCCTCCCCTCTAACGAGGAGTCTAACCTGTGAAGCCAAACCCCCCTCACTCCCTCAAAATCCAAGACGCCTCCCCTAGCTCTCCCTGCACGACAGACTGTACAAGCCTGCCTGCCACAAACAAAAAGAGGTTTGTCCTGATGTCTAAACGCAGCCACCGTTTACATTCGCTATATTTTTAGAATGGCCACAAGCGTTTTAACGTGTTTTCAAATAGGAGAAATGCAGCCTGGTCAATAAATCCATGACGCCGTGAAAAGCCCTACTGCACCCCAAGAGCAAAACGTGCCACCCTGTTAGCAGAGAGGGCATCACAAGAACCCAAAGCTGTTAGGTGCCCTACAAAAAATTAAAAACACACGCCTCACGATTTAAAGACAAGTCACGGAGGATAAGAAATCTAATCCCACGACATGAAGGTCAGTCGGGGAAAGCCCAGGCAAAAAGACAAGCCTCATGAAAATCACTTGAATGAAAAAGGGGAAAAAAAACATGTTTGGATGTCAGGCAGAAAGATATTCTAGTGATCAGGAGCAAAAGACAAAAGGGGGGGCTGAGATGCTGTGTGCCCCCCCCAACTGGGAATCAAGGGCTTCCCAGATCCCACTCACCCTCTCTGCCATTCAGCAGAGCTACCTGAGCCCCACAGATTCCAGCCAATCAGATAAAACACCCAGCCAGACTTGTTCACACTCAGACAAGATTCAGACTGAATAGTCACTTTAGTTCCCACACTCACACATGGGAAGAAAAGGAAGTGCAGCAAATAAGAAACAAACCTCGTGACATGAAGAGCAGAGTCAGGAGCCCCGAGATTATGCCTCCCCCCACCCCGGCAGCTTTAAACAGCATATCTGCTTTATGTACTTCTTATCCTCACAACTGCCCTGCGAGGTAGGTTAGGCCGAGAGGGTGCGACTGGCCCAAGGTCACCCAGCAAGCTTCCATGTCAGAGCAGAGATTCAAAGATCCAAGTCACTGCCACTAGCCTTACTGGTTGCATTCTTTGGAAACCGGAATCTTTCCCAGCAAGAATAGCAAGGAAGTACAAATGGTTAGTTCCCACAAAGGGGCAGGCCTCCTCTGCCTTCAAACCTTTTCTGGAGTGCAGCCCTTTTGGGTCCTGTGTGAAATTTCTCGTCTCTTAACTTCTCCCACTGGTCTTACTGTCACTTCCACCCTAAGCAGTTAGCATATGAAATACCTCAAGGAGCTCAAACCAACCACTTGAGGGCAGAGACACAAGGAGAGGGAGAAGGCCTGTTATACATAACACTGCAAGACAGAAGTCACCCTCCAAATACCTTCTACAAATGCAGAGGCCAACATGATCTGTGGACACGTATAAACAATATCTACACTTCCAGGAGGTTCGAACAAGGCTGAAACGCACAGGAACACATTCTAAATGTTTCTTTAAAAAGAACACCAGAATTGTTTTTGCTCTAATCCACACTAGACTGAAACCCATTATCATCCATCCAAGCATACACATGCCCAATAAATACTCGGTTTCAGTTCAGCAACTGCGATGCCTATCGGCACTGGCTGAGCAGGAGCCAAGAAAGCTGTTTTGCATTTGCAGGGGAGGAGGAAGAAACGGCACGCTTGGGCTGCAGCCACAGTCTCCTCCCGAGAAGTCCACTGCCAATTTAAACACCTAAGAGACGGCGAACCTTATTTTGTCTCCCATTTAATATCACTGCATTATCTTATGGAGGCCGAAGCATGACAAAAAAAATTTGTTTTTGTTAAGAGCCCCCCACTCATGCGACATACGCTACACCTTCATTAAGGGAAAACTTCACCAGTGCTGTGCTGCTGACCGCACTCCGTGGCACAGTCTCACCAGAGCTTGGCCTTCTAAGCAGTCAGTGTGGGGATGAATCAGCTGTGCGGCACTCCAAGGAGGGGAAAGGCTAACTCTGCTGAGCCAGAGAGGCTTAGGCAAGCCACAAGTTCATTCAGGATAAAATTTCCAAAGAGTACCCAGACAGATATTATCTTTTAACCGCTTTAGGATAAGACAGCGGCTAAGAAATTGCGCTCTCAGGCATTCATTCAGTGGCCATGTCACTGTGCCTTCGCTTCAGCCCACTGAGTAATACTGGCCTACCTTACAGGGCTGCTTGAAGGATGTCCAACATATGCAAAATGCTTTGATTACTCAGGAATTATATGCATGCTAATCATTAAAATGTAACACAAGAAAAGAAAAGTTCACATTTACTGACCTTTCTCATACTACCCTCTCAGGAATGCAAAGGCACTGCAGTTGTTCCCATGCATTCAAGCCCACGTACACATTTTCTAAGAGAAACTATCTGTAAATGTTTGTGGACTATCCATGAAAACATCTCAAAGACCACTGGGCTGAACCACTAAGATCCGATCCACGCACGCAGTCCTTAGGGCAGACAAGGTTTCTCAGACCAAAGACATCTGGGTTGACAAAGGGTGGCTGCTGTTTGTAAAACAGAGATACTAATGCCATCCGGCTGTCACCTGAAACAAGAGAAGAACGTTTGCTATGCTACCTGGCGCTCAAATTCTTCACTGTTGAAACCCCACTGGAAACTGGTGGCCAGTAAGAGCCACCACTCTACCGTTGGGTTTTCCCTGGTCTACTAGAGGGGCTGGAGGAGCAAGCAGTCTTCATAATGAAAGAAAATAAATCCTTCCAAGCACAAAATAAAACCAGATTGGTCGTTGGCTAGTGTGTCAACACTACAGACATCTCAGATACTAACAGAGGTCCCAGTCCTTCACTGAGCTAGCTTAATTTATACATTGATCTTTGGCCCTAGATAAGGTCCCATAAAGGCTGTTGGCCAACAGTAAATGCAACCTGCCACAAACAGAACATGCTAAAACACCAACAATAAAATCAAACCCCCACACCAGTGTGGAAATACATTTTTAAAAAACCTTTAAAACCATGTCACTGTTCATTAGTGTCAGATAGAGAAACTGACGCATACACCTAATTAATTGAATGATTTGTGCAAAGATGAAACTTACATGACCAGAACAGTTAGTTTTCAGGGTGTGCTGAACCCGGCTGTGGGAGGAACCAACACCCTGCCCTGCAGCATCTCATACCAGTTAATCGAGGGCCGGGCCCATCTGGCTGATCAGGTCTAACCCTACAGTTAGTTTGTTTGGTTGATAGCAGCTTCTAAGGGAACTTGCAGAGGTGATGAACAGAACTGGGGGGAACCATCACCTGGCTGAGGCTAGTAATGCCCATGAGGAGGAAGGAATTCGTAGAACAACCAAACAGTCCACTTTTATTACCTTAACTTCACAGAAACAAGTGCAATCAGAAGAATAAAGGTAACAAGCAAACACACACCTGCTTAGATCTTGGAAACTGAGCAAGGTCGGCTCTGGTTACTACTTGGACAGGAGATCACCACCAAGGAAGCCTAGGGTTGTCTTATCTAAACTGTGCTCTCCACCACTTTGCATACAACTTTAGCACAACGGCATGCTGATGTTGTGTTGGTGGCAGCTCCGTTCATACAAGATGCTGAGCACGTGAAAGGACACACAAGTTAAGTTCTTCTTGCCTGCCAGCATCATGTTGAAATCAATAAATGAGAGGAGGAATATCAAGTTCTTTAGGGGCCCAACTACTGTGTTTCAGAGGACAAAGAGTGAAGACCAACACCGGCTGCGTTTCCATCCTATCCTTAGTATCCTCTTCCAGAAGACGAAATGCACGCAACGATTCTAGCAAGATGACAGTGTGTCGTTTCCTAAGCACAAGGACCAACTCTTTCATCGGCATGGCAACCCGTGAGATGCCCTCTCTTCGGGCCTGCTATCTACACATTGGGTCAATGTGAACAACGTACACAAACAATCACACAACAGCTGCCTACGACTGAAGCCTTGGCCTTTTAGCAGAGGCTCAACATGTGGAAATGGGCCGCTGAAGGTTTTCACGGCATGGAAGTGAATGGTGCTACCTGGTTCAAGGGACAGGAGTGTGCCACCTGTCAACACTACCAAGGCATGGCTGTGGATAAGTTTGCTGTTCCTAATGCTTACAACTACCAGCCTGTAACATTCAAGGCTGCTTTCAAGAACACAACAAGGCCGTCCAACCGACGAAGCCTGCTCAGTAACTCACAACAGTTGGCCTCAAAATCCTGGCTAGGCAGGGCCCTTGGCTTAGCTTTCACTGCAATTAATGTTGCTAAGAGAATAAATTCTTAACCCCAGTTAATGTGGGAAGAGGGCTCCTTGTTTAGCAAAATACGACGTAACGTTATTATGAGCTGCTAATTTCTTACGAACACTACCCCCATTCCCACACCAAAAAGAAGTCAGTTGGCAACATTTTTGAAAGTTACATAAGTGAACTTGAAGGTCTGCTCGTTTTATGGGGGTGATGCATCGCTCTCTGTGGTTGCACAAGACTGTGAGCTGTTGGAAAAAGACCACACCTGAACAGTCTTTAGTTGCACAACTTGAATAGTGAGTGGCGAGGGGTGCGAAACGTTGTACAGGCACAACAGCATCGGGCCGGTCCAGCCCATGTACCAAATGCTGCTCTAATTGGGAAAAAGCACAGATCTTCGGACAACGTGCCCTTGCACACAACAATGTATGCGACAAGGAGCTGTGCAAAAAAATAAAAAGCTCTTCTGGCTCTGCTCAGTATCTCGGGCTCCCGTCCCACTGAAAATCAGGCAAAATAATTACTTAGAAGCATTTAACGATGGTACAGAATTAGGGCAGTCACATGGCTAAATAAACCTTAAATATGAGCTTTAATTAACCAAATCTGCATATATTTGCATATTATTTATTTTGGATAGTTTTGATTAAATACTACTTTGCTTCCAGACAGCACGTGTATGTATTATGTGCTGCTTTTTAAAAAATTTGCAGGGAGATTATTTTAATGAGCATTACAAATACAACCTCCTCCTGTAGTCTGAAAATATGACTGCCCGTCCTACCAATTCAGGATTCTATCCTTCTGCTGTAGGCGAAGATCAGGCCTAACTTGGAATCAGGCGGGCCACCGTGCAAGACAAATAATTCTTCCGCCACGTGAACGGACATCACAGCCAGAAAAGGATAAACCTAAAACCATCTGCTAAGCATTTTCCCAGCTTGGTAAAAACAAAATAATCCAAGACTTTGACGTTCACACATCAGTATGAAGAACTTTTTAAAAGACCACATTAATTATGTGGAATATGATGCAACTTCGGCATACAAAAGAAGAAGAAAAAAACTCCTTGTGTTTGGTACTCATTAGAATGGGCAAAAGGATTCAGGAATTCCTGCTGACTGAATTCCTCTCTTAAGGAACAAAGAAAGGAGGTTATTATGAAGAAAGAACTGTGGGATTTCACTCTAACCGTGCCCTCTCTGCACCCCCTCCCAAAGATATATGCAGGCTGGTGAAGTGGGGAGTTAGCAATTGTGGTCCTGATGGAGCCCACCGAAGCGGTGCAGTCACTCTGGTGGTGGAAAGTGCCATTCAGTGGCAGTCGACTTATGGTGCCCACTTAGGGTTTTCCAGGAGAGATGGAAAACCATAGTGGCCAGATCTTTTCTGTCCAGGAAACACCGAGGGTGGCTGGCCATTTGAAACAGGTAAAAGCCACTCCAAGCCACTGCTGCCACCTGCTTACCCAGCAGAGGGGCCAAGTCCAGGAGCACCCCCAAGCTACAGCCCTGTCCCTTCATGGGGAGTGCAACCCCACTCATAACATGCACACTTATTACCTGCAAAGCCACACCAATATTTTCCTCTATGTTCCAGCTTTGGTAATTTTATCTTCCTGTCATTTGCTGAGGAGGTGGAGCCCTCATGCCACATGACCTTGCCGACAGGTTTGTTTTCCTTTGATAACCCTGAACTGGCAGGCCCACCCACCCCTTACGGCTAGGTTTGTAAACACACTGCTTTGAGCGGATGAAAAAATGTGTTTTCACTTAACAATGCTATTAATTCTCTCACGATAACTACACCGTAAAAAAAATTCCCCTTTAACATTACGAGTTTTATAGAGTAAAATAACTGGTTTTTCCAAAAGCAGCTGCAGAACCCTCCACACCTTAATCTCCAGGACGGAGTTACAACGAGGGTTTGAAGTACTACCAGCCTTTCTCAAACACCAAACACTGTGCTTAGGAGCGGCCATTTTTCCTCCACTGACGAAAGCTCAGAAGACTCCAGCACCAAAGGTTCCCTTCTAATCAGGAGTAGCTTCTCAGTTCACAGCTGATCCAATCCACACACCCTATTGAATTGTAAATTTCCTATCAAGGAAGGGATGAGGGCCAACACACATCAATTCATGTCAATTCAAAAAGAGCAGAGTGAGACTTCTGACAGAAACAGAGGAAGTTGCAAAAGTACAGTCACTGCAAAATGTGGTGGTGAGAAACACAACTGCATCTTACCACATATTACCACTGATTTACTTCTGCTTGAAAAGGCACAAAACCTTCAAGTCAAAGCTACTCCGGTCCCACAACAGTACTGAAATCCTAATACAAGGTGTCTCGTGTTTATTTTATTTCCGCCATTAAATCTACAAAAGTCTGCACCGCAACACAACATCTTAATTATGTCAATATTGATTTAGGCGGCTTGTACAGTGGAATCACGTTACCAAGCATTTCCTGCTGGGACTCTTTCAGATAGCTGTATTGCGTCACACAGCCGCCCTCCAGCGTGTTCTGGCCCCATACACCCAACGCGGCCTGAACTCAAGAGGCAAGAGACGGGTCCTTCTCACCAGGTTAAACAGGCAAGGCCCCTTAATCCCCCTTTCTGGGCCTGTTTCATTCACCGCCTGCTCCCTCCCAGGGACAAAACAGCCAGAAAAAGAGATTCCTGCATTCTTTCCCAGATGGAGGCAGGGATCTTTATCGCTCTCTTTCTCTTGAGCCCCTGGGAGAGACACAATGTGTTGCCTGGTGGGCACAGGGCCGGGATCAAGACAACGAGACGCCTGTCTCCCAAAAAAAAGATAAAGCTCCGTAAAACTGCAGAGGCCAAGAATTCCTGGGTTCACAGAGTGGGAAAAAGAAGACAAAGAGGCAAGGAAAAGCAGGGAATGTGGGGGGGGGGAATCCCTCTACTGTTTTGCTGCTGGGGAGGTGAAGGCACTGTCTGCGTCCTGTCTTTAAAACAGCGGGGAAACCTGCAGCCCCCATCCCCCCCCAATCCACAACCAAGGGTATAATTCCTCACTAGGAGGAAGAAATCTCTCTGCTTGGGAATGGAAATAGCTACCAGCTCCTTCTCCTCTTAATCACCTTACCCTGGCTTCCCACCTTGCCAGTTGCTGGGCAAAGCCGAGTTGTGGGCAGAGAGGAAAGAAAGAATAACCCCCATCAAGGAGCTGGCAACCTGTCTTGGGATCCAGGGAGGCAGAAATAAAACTGGAGCCACGCAGCACTTTCCAGTCTCACGCAATTATATTATACATTAGAAAACTGCAGGCAGCTTCTTGCAATGCAATAAGCGAATCCACACCGCACAGGCTTCTCGCCCTGATTAGATTTCAACTTCACTTTGCGGTGTCTGCGTTTCAGGCCCCTGTTGACCCTGTGGGCCAAATGTCCTCCGCCAACTTCTGCCTTAGCGAGGATGCAAAGCTCCAAGCATCCTCAAAAGCTGGTGCTGGAACAGCAGGGCATTCCTCTTTAAGGTGTTCTTTACATAATTTTTTTGAGGGGGGGCGTCCAAGAAATAATATGGGTCACTGGGCATGGAGTAGAGGTCACTGGGTGTGTGTGCGAGGGGGGGAAAGTGGTTGTGGGTTTCCTGCATTGTGCAGGGGGTTGGACTAGATGACCCTGATGGTCCCTTCCAACTCTATGACCTGGGGGGCTGCCAGTCTAATTGGGAGGAAGGCAGAGAGAATAGCACATTGAGGTGGGGGCGATCAAAGGGGAAGAAAGAGAAGCCCCCCCTTAATGAGAACCAAAAAAGGGTACTTTGGGGGGGAAACAAGGAGAAAAAGTACATTGTTGGGGGGAGGAATTAAGGTGGAAGGACGAGAAGCCCCCCCCTTAATGAGAACCAAAAGGGTACTTTGGGGGGGGGAAACAAGGAGAAAAAGTACATTGATGGGGGGAGGAATTAAGGTGGAAGGAAGAGAAGCCCCCCCCTTAATGAGAACCAAAAGGGTACTTTGGGGGGGGGGGGGAAACAAGGAGAAAAAGTACATTGATGGGGGGAGGAATTAAGGTGGAAGGAAGAGAAGCCCCCCTACTCTTAATGAAAGCCCAGACTGCTGTTGGCTTTTACAGAAGGGGGAGGGGGCAGAAAAGGTGAGGGCAAGGAGGGGGCTGTCAGCCTAACTGGGGGGAGGGGAGGCTGGGAGAGAGAATAACAGGTTGAGGGGTGGGGAAGGGAGAGAAGCCCCCCTCCCTTTTAAGAGGGCCCCCCAAAAGATGAAAGGGATGAGTCGATAGGGGGAGGGGGGGAGAACTAATTTCATCAGAAAGTGCGGGGAGGGCCGAGAAAAAACACACACCCAGAGAGATGGCCTCTCCCCCCCCACAAAAAAAGGGGAGGGGGAGGGGGAGGGGGCGCCCCTCCCCCCCTTTCCTCGTCCCGGGGACAAAGGCGCCTCAGAGCGGCCGAGAGGCGGGGACGGGGGGGGGGTCTCCAGCCGGGGGGGTCTCCAGCCCTCCCCCCCCCGACTCACCGCTGCAGCACCACGAGGACGGCGAGCCCTGAGGGAACTGGGCCGAGTCGGGCGCGACGCAGACGCTGGAGCCGAGGTGAGGGCACTCCATGGCGGCCAGGAGGCCGCGACTGAGGGAAGCGCGGCCCCGCGGGGGGGGGGAGAGTGCGCGCGCAGCCGCCGCCGCCGGGGAAGGCGCCGCTGCGCCTGCGCGGCGGCGCGCGATCGCTCCCCTTCCAACCGCCGCCCCGCTCCTCCAGCCTCGCTCCCTATTGGCTGTTCCCACCACCGCGCCGCCTCCGGGAATCCTCTCGCCGGGTTTTGCCGGCCGCGCCGCCTCCGTCTTTTTTTTTTATATACATATATACATTTTTATTAGTTTTAACAAAAAAAAAAAAAAACATAACAGATTATAAATCACATTAACAAATAACTAAAAAGAAAAAACAAATAAAAATGCAAAAATTACAAAAGGAGCGCTTGAACTATTAACAAATAACTAAAAATAAAAAACAAAAATACAAAAATTACAAAAAGAGCACTTGAACTACAATTTTTCATCTTCTTCTATAATATTGTAAAATAAACAGTGCCCGTATACCCACCACCCACCTGACATGTGTATCCCATCACCACTGGACTTCCGGAGAAGTGTTCTGACAGTATTTAAAATTACCTTATACTATTTATATATAAGCTACATACTTTATCGATAATTCATTAACTATACTTGTAAAATTCATTTTTGCCACTTCGTCCCAAAATGCGATGGCCCTCAGCCAAGTTTTTTTGAACTCTTCCATATCTTTACCATGTAAAGAATCTGTAAGTTTGGCCATCTGCATATACAACCACAATTTCTCTCTCCAGTCTTTAATTGAAGGTTTATTTACTTGTTTCCAATTTTTTGCTATTATAATTCTGGCTGCTGCAAAACTATATTGGCATATAACTATCATATATATCCATATTCTTTTTAGGAATTCCCAATAAACAAAATGCAGGATCTTTTGTTAATTTTGTACTAATCAATTAGTTTCTCGCTCCCCTTCCAACCGCCTCCCCGCTCCTCCAGCCTCGCTCCCTATTGGCTGTTCCCACCACCGCGCCGCCTGCGGGAATCCTCTCGCCGGGTTTTGCCGCCTCCCGCACGCCGGAGCCCAGAGAGTCCGGCTCCCGAGCGACCCTCTGGGGACGGGGTTGCCAGCCTCCAGGGGAGGCCTGGAGACAGCAAAGGGTGGCCCAGGAGAGCGAGGGCATCGCGTCCCTGCTGAGCTCCCTCTGTCCAAAATCCCTGGGCTCAGTGGCGGAGCCTTTGCTTGGCATGCGCACGGTCCCAGGTTCAATCCCCAGGGGCATCGCCAGTTAAAAGGACCAGGCAAGTGGGTGATGTGAAAGACCCTTTTCTGCCTGAGACCCTGGAGAGCTGCTGCCGGTCTGAGTAGACGATACTGACTTGGATGGACCCAGGGTCTGATTCAGTAGAAGGCAGCTTCATGTGTTCAAGTAGGGTTGCCAACCTCCAGGGACTAGCTGGAGATCTCCTGCTACTGCAACTGATCTCCAGCCGACAGAGATCAGTTCACCTGGAGAAAAATGGCCGCTTTGGCAATTGGACTCTATGGCATTGACGTCCTCCCCTCCCCAAACCCCGCCCTCTTCAGGTTCCGCCCCCAAAACCTCCCGCCGGTGGCAAAGAGGGACCTGGCAACCCTACCCTCCGCTGAGATCCCCGGGATGGTCGCCAGGCAGGGTGGGCAAGCCCATAGGAAGGTCGGGGGGGGGAGGGTTCAGAAAACGATTGTCACTCAGGAAAATCCTAAGGTTTTGCAACGTATTGTCAAGAATAAACAAGCATGCTGTATTATTTTGACAGTACAGCTGAGAAGGAGCTGTCAGATCCACATGATCTTGCTGATGCAAGGTGTAGAAATGACTTGCCCCAGCAGAGTGGACTGGAGAGAACTGGATGGAACCGGTGGTATGATGCAAGACCTACAGGTGGCCAGGCAATTGGCTATACCTGAGATATGTATATAAGGAGCACAGCCTCTAGGGCCGTGTTGGCGAACCTATGGCACGGGTGCCACTTCCGGCACTCGTAGCCCTCTCTGCCGGCACGCGCGGTTCCTCCAAGCCGCTGGCCTTTCCGGCTCTGCCCTGCCCCGGATGGGGGAGGCTGTAGCCCAGGGGTGGGGAACCTCCGACATCATTGGCGGTGGCCCCCGGACTCTCCCACAGAAGCTGCCGCCATTGCCGCCACTGGAGCGTGCGTGGCCGGCCAGGTGGGTGGGAGAGCGGGGAACAGAAGCCGAGCGCCCACACTCGGTATGGCCGGCGGCTTCTCCGGCGCCCTCTGGGCCTGTGCGGGTGGAGGGGCGTGGCTGGCCGGTGGGTGCGAAGGAGGCGTCCTCTGCCCTACCCTGCTCGTCTCTCACTAGCCTGCCGCCGCCGCCACGCCCCACCGAGTGGCAAATCCAAGGCAAAACCTCCCATGCATAAATGGCCTCTTTCTTTTTCTGTCTCTCTCTGTCCTTTTCTTTCCCTACTTTTCTTTCTCTCCCTTGCTCCATTTCCTTCTCCCTTTCTCTCTCTTTTTCTTTCTTTCTCTCCCTCCCTCCCTTCCCTTTCCTTCTCCCTTCCCTTCTTTCCTTCCTTCCTTCTTTCCCTCCAGCGGCTTCTCCGGCGCCCTCTGGGTCTGTGCGGGCGGAGGGGCGTGCAGTCCTATTCCACCTTTGAAGTGCCCACAAGCCATCCTCCAAACACCTTTCCATTTGTCTTGATATGTAGAGAGAAAACACTAAGGAACTAGTTGCCAATCTCCAGGTACTAGCTGGAGATCTCCTCCTATTACAAGTGATCTCCAACCAATAGAGATCAGTTCCCCTGGAAAAAATTGCCACTTTGGCAATTGGACTCTATGGCACTGAAGTCCTTCCCCAAACCCCGCCCTCCTCAGGCGCAAAAACCTCCCACTCATGGCAAAGAGGAACTTGGCAACCCTAGCCTCTCCCTCTGGGCCCCCTCTGGGGGTGGTATTCAGGTTAAATTGCCGCATTGGCACTCGGCGATAAATAAGTGGGTTTTTGGTTGCAGTTTGGGCACTCGGTCTCTAAAAGGTTCGCCATCACTGCTCTAGGGTTTAGTGTTGGACTGAATATACTGCTAAGCCGGAGGCTCTGCTGGAATTTGTATATAGAGCATACTAACTGCACTGTGAATAAAGGAGCACTTTAGTATAAGCTGCCGCCTGGAGGAGTTTCTTGGGCATCTGATTAAATCCGCTGAACTCGCGATACGTATTTATTGCACTGATCGCAGCAAGCGCCTCCCCAGCATAAGCGCGTGCACGTGCTTTTTGCGGCGTCCTGCCGCCCCGCATATGGCGGCGGCCGAATGGAAACCGGAAGTGCCAGGCTGCGTTGGAGCTCTTAGCTACTTGGGCCTCTATGGGGCAGTCCCCCCCCCCCACCGAGCGGTGCGTCAGGGAGGGAGTCCCGCTTCCTACCGGGAATTGCACTGGGCGGCTTGGCTCCCTTTCGCCTCTGAAGGAGGGAAGACTCTCTGCAGTTTCCCCTCCTCCCCCGCTCCATCCAAGGGGTCGTGCAGCAAACGTGACCCCTTTGCAAGACATTTGCAAGACCCCTTTGCGCATTTGCACGGGCGTCTTTTGCTGAACCTGAGCTGTTCGGGTTGCTTGTTTTGCAAAGCGTTGCAGGCAGATTGGGGGGGCGGGGGGGACAGATTGTTGACAGGCCGGAATATCAACATACCCAACACATAAATGTTATGTTTTACTTAACTACATGCAAAAGCTGCAGGTTTTGTTTCTAACCATTCTTTTAGAAATATCTGAAGAAGTGAGCTGTGGCTCACGAAAGCTCATACCCTGCCAGAAAATATTTTTGTGAGTCTTTAAGGTGCTACTGGACTCTTGCCCGGAGATTTGCTATTACAACTGATCTCCAGGTGATAAGAGATCAGTTCACCTGCAGGAAATGGCTGCTTGGGCAATTGGATTCTACGGCATTGAAGTCCCTCCCCAAACCCCGCCCTCCTCAGGCTCCGCCCCCAAAACCTCCCTCCAGTGGCGAAGAGGGACCTGGCAACCCTACCAGGCTGGCTTCAACAGGGGTCCAAATAGCACCAACGTAGGGTTGCCAACTCCTGCTTGGGAAATAACTGGCGTTAGGTGGGCCACGGGTCTGACTCTGTAGAAAGTGTCTTCGCATGTTCTGTGCTTTGTCCCCCCAAGACACCTAGAAGTGTCATGTAGGGTGGTGGGACACAACACTACAACTGCCAGCTTGGCATTGTGGGGCATGCTGCTTCCTGGGCACCCCTAAAAATCCCCAAGGAGCCCTCTTGGGTTATGTGCGTGCTACAGGTTATCACTGCGTGCCTTGATTAGTCTTTGACAGAAAAGCAGCGTCCGAACATTACAGTAAATACAATTAAACTGCTATCAAGGAAGTGGCCTTTGGAAGTGAGACTACAGGAAAAAGTCTGCGTTTGGGCAGTTTGATTTGGGAGGCCTTTCCAGGACCTTTCCTTTGTGGCACCGGAAAGTATCTGGAGGACTGCAGGTAGAGCCCGTGCAGTGGAGGATTAGGATCAGGGAGACTCAGGTTCGAATTCTCACTCCGTCATGACGTTCACTGAGAGACCTTTGGGCCAGTGGGTCTAACCTACCACAGAGCATTGTGGTGAAGATCAAATGAGGGAAGGACTAACTGTGCGTTGCCCTAAATTCCTTAAAGTAAGGATAGGACAATCTAATAAATTATAAGGAAAGCTTGGAGCCGTTATATTTTCATTGCTTAACACTAGGGGGCTCCAGACACAGTGTAGTCCAATGATACAAACCACAGTCCAATGCCACACAGAGAAATGTGCGTCCCCTCCTTGTGTCTGTCTACCTAGGCATTCTTTACTGGACGAGAATAACAGTGGCCAAATCGCAGGAAAGCAGGCTAAACAAGCCCAAGAATCGCATCCATTTCTAGGGCTTAATTACACTTTATAAACACCAGAGCCGTTGGGCTGTCTGAGATGCAACTATATACAAACTCTTGACACTTTTCATCTGTGCTAAACAGGGTTGGCTGTTGCCAAAATACTCTTACCGACTGTGCTGCTATTTCTGCAGCCGGGGTGTTTCGTGTAAACCACCGAGGCGGCCCGCCTGGCCCACGCTCAGGACATTCTTTGTTTAACCAACTCAGCAGCCGGCTCTTCCCTGGACCGCGCTGGAAACATTTGGTAGAGCTGATTCTCAAACAGGCCTACACCAAGCTGAGGCCCGCAGGCCAGTTGCATCTCAGTTGCATGGCGCTTGTCTACATCTTTGTGGAAGCGTCTAGAGCCCACCGAAACCCATCCAAACAAAGGTGGGGAGGGGCCATGGCTTAGTGGTAGAGCATCTCCAGTTAGAGTCAGGTTGCCAGCTCTGAGTTGGGAAATACCTGGAGCTTCTGGGGGTGCAGCCTAAGGGCAAGGTTTGGGGAGGGGAGGAACCTCATCAGGTATAATGCCATAGAGTCCACCCTCCAAAAGCAGGCATTTTCTCCAGGGGGACCGATCTCTGTAGTCTGGAAATCGATTGTAATACTGGGAGATCTCCAGGCCCCACATGGAGGCTGGGTAATCAGGCAGGAGGTGAGCTCAGAGTCCCTGGAGAGCCGCTGCCAGTCAGAGTAGACAATACTGACCTGATGGACCAAGGGTCTGATTCAGCAAAAGGCAGCTTTGTGTGACCCATGCGGGCCCGGTCTCTGGAAGTCTGCATCGCTCTTCTCCCTTGATTCATAATGTTGTTGACACCAGTTTTGCCAGCCTTGATCCAATTCTAAATCGTGCCAAAACTTACTTAAAGAAATGGGCTGAGCAGGCTTTACATTGGATTCCGGCCAGCTAGCACCGTTTGTTATAGGGAGATTTTTGGCTTTCTAAGTTCACTGAGCATTGCTGCTTCTGCTCACAACCAAAGTCACCATCATGGGATTCTTCCTCAGCAGCTGCAGCAACAGCAGGGCTTCCGTAGGAAAGGGTGGCCACGTGGGGAAAGGTGCTGCTGGTCACATCCCGTGCCCCATTTCTGCAACGTGCCAGAATCCCTCACTCCAAGCCTTCCAGGTGACCCACACAGCAAAGCCTTCCCTGGAGCACATTTTTAACCCAAGGACACTTCAGTAATGACAGCTGCCAGAAGCCCCAAACCTTAAATGAATAACTTGGAATGTACCTTTCAGGACCCACCCTTATTTTGTTCCCTGCTATAAAAAGGCTTTCTTTGCTGTTTTCTTTGCTGTTTATTTTGAGAGGCCCTAATGCGGGATATGCCAGGCAAGCAGGAAAACACGTACTACCCGCTGGGTCGCCAACTGCCAGTGGTTCTCAGCTCATTCACACAACCCTTTGCCCATGTTTGGAAGCTGAAAAGATTGCAAAAGCATTCAAAGATACTGAATATAGATTCTGTCATAACAAATCCAAAGAGAACATAATTTTTTGTAGCAGACAAAAATAAGGATTACTCTTGGACAGAAACAGCCTCATACAGACCCAAGAGGACTAGCAGCATATTCAGATAAAAAGGAACAATAAAATGGAAAACACTCGACTCTGCAATAGCTTATTACCGTTATACACATTAGAGCATATTAATTGCAAACATACTGGGGTTGGTTGGACGAAGCTCAGTACGTAGCACAGAAACCTATTCTCGAACCTCCTAAACTGATACAGACGGGTAAGATGTACACATGTACAGGTAGAGGCTTTGGATACTTTCACTAATCGCAAAACAGATGAGCATGACTCCCAGACTCTAGGATGTTTCTTGTGTGTTTACTAAATTTAACGGCGTTGTTTCCATCTCAAATTCTGAATCATCAAGTTAATATCAAATGTTTGATCCATTCAGGTTTGTCTTGCTTTCTTTGAGAAACTCACAGACAATTAATCATGCACTTCTAATGCACTTTCAATGCACTTCATTTGCAAGTGGATTTGGCCATTTCACACAGTAAAATCCAGTTGCAAAGAGTGTGTGGGAAAGTGCTACTCTGGTTTTTTCCACTGTGATGTGCCTTCCCCTTTTTGGGTCGCATCTTGCATCCCAAGACTCCCACTCGAAGGTCATTAGACTGCAAAGTTTCAGGTTATATTTAAGTCAACGGGGAAGAGTTGGCACTGAAGAAACCCAGCACACACTGCTTCTTCTCTTCATTCTTCTCAAGCTGGGGTTTCTTCACACCTACTCGTTCCCCTCAACACCAGCATTTCTGGGACACATACACACTACCTCCATTCAGGAGAAATGAAGCTGGCCCTGATCTTCTCTTAACAGGACAGCCAACCAAACCTAAACATCGGTTTACAGGCCTGTCCTGAGGTTTAACAATGTCGGCGGACTGCAAGGAGGCAGTCTGTGATGTGGGCCTCTCTTCTTGGAGGGTGATGCTAAACCGGCGATTTGGTTCAGCCTCCCGGCACTGAATACCCTGGCCCCCAAGTGCCGAGCTAGGTAGCTCTCATCTCTCAGCCCTAGACACCATGCCAGGAGTAAAAACAGCGCTGGCCAGAGCATGTCAGACTTCAGGCAGGATCTATTTTAAAAGCATGTATTAAGTTGTGTAGTGGAAACCAGCCTGTCCCTCCAGACCTTTAAAGAACTGTTGCAAAGAGGACTATTTTTGGATTCTGCCTTGCATTAGTTTTGGCTGGGGGGGATGGTTGCTGTAGCGCCATGATCCAGAGAAAGATTATTATTATTTGGTTATTTATAGTCTGCCTTTTCTGGCTGAGACTCAAGGTTGATTATGTGCTGTAAATTAAGTACAATCAACAGGAGGGGACCTTCAGAGAACAATCAGTTCACCTGTTGAAATCAATGGGACTGAAATGCATATTTAAGGGCCTGAGTCTCAACAATCTTAATGGGAGTCAGAAGAATGGAAGGACAAATTAATGGAATGTGTCATTATGGCAAAAATGACCAACATGATAAGCATAAGCAATGATACAACTTTTGAGCAGCACTATGAGAAATGGAAACCATTCTATAATTATGTCGAGGCTCATGGTTAACAAATTTAAAAAGGTAAAGGTAGTCCCCTGTGCAAGCATCGGGTCATTCCTGACCCATGGGGTGACGTTACATCCTGACGCTTACTAGGCAGACTTTGTTTACGGGGTGGTTTGCCAGTGCTTTCCCCAGTCATCTTCCCTTTACCCCCAGCAAGCTGGGGTTAACAAATAGAAAGTGAAAAATCAGACAATTGTTAGCAGTATTACTTTAATTTTATCTTTAATTATTTAGTTGGTTAACATATTAACTAGATATAGACAGTGATTATTTTTCGAATATGTTATCTGTGTAACTTGCCCAAATATTGAAATGCAAATGTCATCTGCTTGATTTGCATTAGAATTTTCATGTTTAGTTTTTTAACGATATGTTAGATGCTTATATTTCCCCCCTTTCCGTTTTCCTTTTGTATCCCTTTTATACTTTACATTTTAAAAAATTACTTTAAAAAAATCTTAATGGGAGTTAGGAACACCTACGCTTCCACGGATCGGGTCCCTAAAATTATAGAAAGTGTAGAAAATTACAGAAGTATAGAAAGGAAATCATAGAGACGCACTGGCAAAATCACCACATTTGCTTTTATCTGTGTACACTAGGAAGGCCATGTCTAGCCACTAAAGGAGCATTCTGCCATAAACAGCCACTTCCGTAATAACTAGGCCCCTTCTCTGGTCGGAGCCCTTTCGGTCTGCCCTCCTGGGGGGAGGGTGTTGGGCCCTGGTATTGCCACAGCCCCTCTTTGGACGGTGCTCTGTGACCTCGGGGCACACAGCCCACACTCCGGGCTGCTGTGAGAAGGGCCAGCTCAAAATGCCATTTGCTGATCCTAGCTGCCATCTCCCCCTTTGCACATGGGGCTTGATAGGCAGGGTCTAGCGAGCAAGAGACGTAAACATATTGTCTGAAACGACCACATGCAAGTGCAGAATATCGAGATGGCTAGATGGCCACCTGTCAGCAATGCTGATTCTATGACCTTAAGCAGATGATGAGAGGGAAGGCATCTTGGCCACCTTCTGGGCATGGAGTAGGGGTCACTGGGGATGTGGGAGGGGGGAGGTAGTTGTGAATTTCCTGCATTGTGCAGGGGGTTGGACTAGATGACCCTGGTGGTCCCTTCCAACTCTATGATTCTAATTGCCCTCCCCCTCTGTACACAGGGCTTGATAGGCAGGCCTAGCGAGAGAGAGAGAGACGTAAACATATTGTCTGAAATGACCGCATGCAAGTGCAGAATATTGAGGGTAGAGCAAAATTCTAGCCTGAGTTTACAATTTGGATATTTTTCATTTCCTAGGAGTGTTCAGTCCCGACTACTCACTTTTCTGCTCTGCTGAACAACCCCTCCACACACACACACACTGTCTATTTGCTCTTTTTTTATAGCAAAAACAATAGGAGGGAAGTAACCTTGACACACTTGGGGTACATAACTGTGTTCACTATAAACACCAAACTGGGCACATCCGGCTATCCTCGCCGCTGTCAGAAAATGTTATTCTTGCAGCTCCTGGGCGAGAGAGGGCCAAAGCAATTTGACGGAGGGGGACAGGCAGGCTGAGAACTCATTCATCCCTGATGCTCTGGCTGACTCAGATAATAATAATTTAAAAAACCACTTTTAGACCAGAAAAGAATCTTAGCGCTTTAAATGTAATGAGAAAGGTGTGTACTGGGATGCAATTTATGACACTTGTAACCTGCCTTTTCTCTAGAAAGATATACAAAATGCTTCAAACCTTTTAACTAGTCGACTGGTTTCCTTTAAAGAACCTTGGGAATTTTAATTCGGGAAGGGCGATAATCATTCCTCAATGTTCCTCACAGGGCTAAATGGCCATTAAAATCAGGTTAGGTCCATAGAGGAGACAGCTACTATGCGGCCAGAACATTATTTTCACTATTTCATTATATTATGGGGCTTAGTGAAGGACAGTGAGATATAATGTCATAGATTTTACCCTCCCAAGCAGACGTTTTCTCTAGGGGAAGCAATCTCTTAAGTCTGGAGAACGGTTGTAATTCCTGGAGATCTCCAGGCCCAAACTGGAGGTTGGCAACCCTACCTGGTCAGCTTCACTGCTGAAGAGGTGGTCTTGCATCGGGCTTTCGATGTCCAGCCCCCCAATCGCTGCCCCTGCATCACAGAGAGAGCAGCTTCCTTTATGCGGCAGTCACCAATGTACGTGGCAATCTATGTGTCGGGATGCTTTAATTAAGCTTTTCATGTTTCATATTGCAACCCTGCTTTACAAAGCTGGTTGCGAATTGTCCCAAGGATCAAAACTGAAAAGCCAGTTATACATTTTAAAATGAAACAAATAACAACATAAAGAGAGTGTATTTTTTAAAAATATATTCTGCGTTAAAAGATTTCAGCCTGAAAACCAGTCAGAAAGGAAAAGTAAGAGCAGAAAGGCCAGGGTGAAAAAGTCAGAGGCGATCAAAAGCAATCCCATGGAAAACTTTAAAATTAACGGAGTTACAAGCCTGTGATCAACTCCAATTACGGCCAGCCACAAGGAAAGAGCAGGCCTGTGCCAGAGGGGCTCGGAGACTGTCGGTTAAGCAGAGGGAGAAATATCCAGCATGACTCGAGCAAGCAGACCGGGCATTGTGCCCCAGCGACACAACACAGCAGAACACAACACAAGGCACAGCCTTTCCAGCCAATCTGTCTGGAAGCAAATGCCTTTTGACAAACAGGGTGTGCAATTTTGTGGGGCCGATGGGGGGGGGGGAGAGATAGTGTTTCCTCTCTCTACTTTCCCAGAACAGACTCTGGAACTCCAGGACTTGGTAGCTCACACCAGGCAACCCTGTGAATGGAGCCCCCTTCATGCATGAACACATGAAGCTGCCCTATACTGAATCAGAACCCCCTGGGTCCATCAAAGTCAGTATTGTCTGCTCAGACCGGCAGCGGCTCTCCAGGGTCTCAGGCTGAGGTCTTTCACATCACCTACTTGCCTGGTCCCTTTAACTGGGGATGCCGGAGATTGAACCTGGGACCTCCTGCATGCCAAGCAGATGCTCTACCGCTGAGCCACAGCCCTTCCCCATGGCTCTCCAGGGTCTCAGGCTGAGGTCTTTCACATCATCTAATTGCCTAGTCCCTTTAATTGGAGATGCCAGGGATTGAACCTGGGACCTTCTGCATACCAAGCAGATGCTCTACCACTGAGCCACGGCCCTTCCCCACACATGCCCTCCCTGGACTACTGCTGAGCACCTTAGGAACTTTGCCTGGCCCTCCTTTGCCTCTCTGTTGCAATCAGCCCTCTGACTCTTCCTTTGGTAAGACAGACATGTGGATGAGAAGTTTTATAAGGCAGTAACAAGGAGCTCCATTGCACCAAAACCGGAGTGGCTCCTGGTTTCTTTGAAACCTGCTTGCAGTTTTGGATTCTACTGATTTTATGATGGGTTGGCTAAGAAGTTATCATCTGGGGACAAGGAGTTGGGAAGCAACCTGGTTCCTCTATTGTTCAGAGGCTGTAGGTCCTAGCAGTTCCTGCCCCCCCCCCATCCCACTTTCCATCCGGGTCAAGAATGTTGTCCTTTTCAAGTCTCATTAGATAAAGACAGCCAGCTGATAGTTTTGGAGAAAGCGAAGATGTCGCACAATTAATGACTTCATCTCTGGCCAGTAGGGTTGCTAGGTCCCTCTTTGCCACCGGCGGGAGGTTTTTGGGGTGGAGCCTGAGGAGGGCGGGGTTTGGGGAGGGGAGGGACTTCAATGCCATAGAGTCCAACTGCCAAAGCGGCCCTTTTCTCCAGGGGACCTGATCTCTATCGGCTGGAGATCAGTTGTAATAGCAGGCGATCTCCAGCTAGCACCTGGACGTTGGCAACCCTACATGAAGAGGGGATCAGGGACGTCCTCTTCCATTCCTCTTCCAATGTCAGTCCTTGGATTAGTACTCCAATCTGCGGGTTCTTGTACATAGCAGCCAACAACTGGAAGCACACAGCTCCATGCTGGGCTCTGGCCGACTCACCTGCAGATCAAATTATTGCTGCTGTGCTACTCCCCCCCCAGAAGAATTTAGAGGGGGGCAGAGTTTGAAAAACACCATTGTCCCTTAATGAGTACGTGCGGGGATTCTCTCCAAGACGTGTGTGGCGTTTCGCAAGGGTTTCCATTTTCAGATCAAGATAGGGGTCCTGTGCTCAGGTTCACGGAGTTCATGTGAACAGGGAGGCAGGTCCTGCGCTGACATCATTTGTTTAAGGGCTGAGGCTCCGAGAGGCAAAGGGCTGCCGGCGGCGTGGAAAGGCAGTAATTCACTTGCAGGAGGTGTGTGCCCGCCTCTGCATGTGTCACTTGCTCCAAGGAAGACGCTGGGAGCCCTGAGCCAAAAAGAGAGGGCAAGAAATCTCTCGCGTGCATCAGGGAGAGCTCAGCAAGCTTCACCTGGAGATGTCAGCCAAAAGGAACGGCGCGGCTGCTGCGGTTCTCACACTCTTCTTCTGGGCTCGCCTTTCAGAACAAGCACCTGTGAACGGTAATAAATTCTGGCATCCTTTCAAGTTTGCTGTTTTCACAAGTAACTCCTCTGCAATGCATGCAGCGGATGGGAAGCTGTTAGACCTCGCAACAGCACACCTGCACATCTATGCCCTGTGTTTGTGTAGCGTCTCTGCGGACCTCACGGGCTTCCTTGCAGTCTGCACAAGCTTGCAGGGGGCTGCTTAAGAAACAGTTTAACGCTCAGAGGGAAGAGTCTCACCTGAACCTCTGATCACAGCAGACTTGTGATGCTCTAATAATAAGCTTCTGGTTGGTTTGGCTTTTCCAAAGCATTCTGCTGGCTGTATTCATGTCCTCGGTGTTAACAGGTTGGCTTGTCCTTTTTAACTCTGCTTTTAAAAATGTTTTATCGATTGGTTGCATTTTCTGGGATTTAACTTACGATATATTTGTATTGGTTTGTTTTTGCAATCTCCTGTGGGGGGCTGAAAGGTGGCATTGAAAAATCTTTAATGGCAAATAACACTGTTTTCAGGAGGGTAGCCGTGTTGGTCGGCAGTAGAAGAGCAAGATTCAAGTCCAGCTGCACCTTAGAAACCAGAGTTGTCTGATGAAGGGAGCTGTGATTCTTGAAAGCTTACACCCTGGAAATCTAGCTGGCCTCTAAGGTGCTGCTGGACTCAAATCTTGCTCAAATAATACTACGTAGCACTTTTGAGTACATGTACATTACATCTCAATAGAACAGTGCAATAAGTTTGATCAATAGTATTCTGGTCATCCTATAGATGCTGGGCTGATATTGAATACTTGAGTTTTTATGACCCCTGTGCTTATGACCCTTGGCTTATATACACTTATCACTGACATAGGAGAAAGGTGCTGTATTTGGGACATTTTGAATACAGGATGGACCACTGATGAAAACAGTTTGGTCTCCCCTTTCTTAACTGTGATACTAGGAGTGTTTTCTGTGCTATGAGTGCTTTGGGATATTTTCAATACATTTATTAAAGGATGTTTATTTGGTTTAGAAATTTTTGGTAGAGCACCTGCTTGGCATTCAGAAGGTCCCAGGTTCAATCCTCGACATCTCTAGTTAAAGGGACTAGGCAAGTAGGTGATGTGAAAGACCTCTGCCTGAGACCCTGGAGAGCCATAGGAAGGGGCTGTGGCTCAGTGGTAGAGCATCTGCTTGGCATGCAGAAGGCCCCAGTTTCAATCCCTGGCATCTCCAGTTAAAGGGACCAGGCAAGTAGGTGATCTGAAAGACCTCTGCCTGAGACCCTGGAGAGCAGCTGCCGGTCTGAGCAGACAATACTGACTTCGATGGACCAAGGGCCTGGTTCAGTAAAAGCCAGCTTCATGTTTTCTTGTGTTCACACGGTACAAAAGCTGCATCAGCAGAGAAGCAGATGGACCTTCTCGGTCCACTTTGGACATGACTTCAAACATCTGAGCCACCATTTAAGGCTTGGTAGTGGAAAGTGCTGACAAGGTGCAGCTGACTTATGGCAAAGTGATGTTCGGAGGTGGATTGCCATTGCCTGCCTTCTGCGTTGCAGAAACCCTGGGCTTCCGTGGTGGTCTCCCATCCAAGTACTAACCAGGGACTGACCCTGCTTAGCTTCTGAGATCTGAGGAGATCAGGCTAGCCTGGGCCATCCAGGCCAGGGCAGTTAAGGCTTACACATGGTGAAACACCCCCCCCCTCACACACACACACACACACTCACACACAAACACAGATTTTTCCCTATAGCATTATCAACAATTCATAGAATCATGGAGTTGGAAGGGACCACCTGGGTCATCTAGTCCAGCCCCCTGCACAATGCAGGAATTTCACAACTGCCTCCCCCCCACACCCCCAGTGACCCCTACTCCATGCCCAGAAGATGGCCAAGATGCCCTCCCTCTCATGATCTGCCTGAGGTCATAGAATCAGCATTGCTGACAGGTGGCTATCTAGCTCTGCTTACAAACCTCCAGGTAAGGAGAGCTCACCACCTCCCGAGGAAGCCTGTTCCACTGAGGAACCGCTCTGTTATTCATACTGAACCACCGACTGTGGCATGCGCAGTGGCAGACTGCTGATGACACCCATATGCCCTAGACTGAAACCACACATGCCTCATAAAGAGCATGAAGTTCGGACTGCATTTGTAAAGCCACCTGGCCCAGCAACGGCAGGAGAGAGGCTAGGTGTTTCGAGGGGCACGTGTGCATTCAGCCTTAGCATTGACATGCACACATTGCCACAGAAATGCAATACAAAAAATTTAGCTCACAGATTTGTGTGTGTGTGTGCGGGGGGGGGGGTTGCTTAGCTTCCAAGCTCTGATGAGATCTTAACCGGAGGTGTGTTAACTAATGGAAAGCTGCACTGACGGTGAGCTCAAAGACTGTTCAATGCAGCCGTTCAGAAAGAAGCCTGCCTGAATCTCTACTGCTTTTGTTCCCTGTTTAGTTTAAAGAAAGAGGGTACCACAGCCCCGAGGACAGGGCTCTCTTCATTCTGGCTGCTCTGAGCCTTTTTTTAACTGGAGAGGCGGGGGTAGACATTTGTAGAGCAAATAAAATAATTGCAAACAACGGCATCTCTCCAATGTTAATGCTTCTGGTGTTTAATACAGGAAGCGTGTTCTTGCTTCCTTCAAAACCCTCCAACGTTGCTATTAAAACAAGAGACAGGAGCAGAGAGGTGGAAAGAAGAGGCTGGCAGAAACGCCAGCTTGTTCTTAACAGGGTTTTTGTGGGCATGGTGGTGCTGGACCCGACCCTTTCTTCCCACACAAGCCACATTGGGTACTCACATGAGGTGCCGCCTACAAAAGGCTACTGACAGCAAAAGCCAAACAAAAACAAACACCCTTGTTTTTTAAGAAAAGGAAAATTTCAAACGTATCCCAAGTTTCGTTCTGTTCCATGAAGATCGTTTCAGGAGGGTGGCCATGTTGGACAGCAGGAGAAAAGCTAGATTGGAGTCCAGGAGCACCTAAGAGACCGACAGGATTTGGGGGGGGGGGGTTATGAGCTTTTGAGAGTAAAATTCTGACAAAGGGACCCTCGAAAACCCATACCCTAAAACTCTTGTTGGCCTCTGCTAAAATCTAGCTCTTCTTTTTGTTCTGGTATAGAAACGGCAAAGAACTGGAAAAGGCAGTCATGCTAGGAAAAGTTGAGGGCAGCAGGAAAAGAGGAAGGGCTAACAAGAGATGGATTGACTCCATAAAGGAAGCCACAGCCCTCAATTTGCAAGATCTGAGCAAGGCTGTCAAAGATAGGACATTTTGAAAGACACTGATTCATAGGGTCGCCATGAGTCGGAAGCAACTTGACGGCACTTAACACACATAGAAACGGCTAGAAGAAAGTTTAGGTTTTAGGGCTTGGGCTGCTTTGGGAGAGGGAAGGCCATGTGAGGAAAGGGTTGTGCAGAAGCAGAGCAGGGATGATGCTTCATTAACTCACCTGGGGCAGCAAAGAGGAGTTTCCCATAATGATCAAATCCCGGGGCGGGGGGACTTCTATGGCATTGGCCTCATTAAATGAACAGAATAAAATAAATACAGGATGAATATCATGTGTGCATGATGCTTGGCTTGCTCAGCTGGTCAAGCAATGAGACCTGTCCGGCATCGGGATTCCCTGCTGGGCAGTTACCTGCTCCCCGGGCGGCACTAGAAGGCTTCCGCAGCGTTTTAAGTTTCCTCCGGATGAAACAGTAAAGGGGTCGGCCACATAATTCTATTTCACTCGGGACTTCCTGCATTTCATTATCCTCATCTCAGGTGCAGAGAGAGAGAAAGAGGGAGAGGCTCTGCACCCCCTCCATCTTCAGACAGCTCACAGCTCTTGCCTGCCACCTCTCTGCCTCCAAATCTTAAAATGCCAAGATGCTGCTGCTTATCTACAATCTGTGCTCAGCTCTCCAGAGCTGTTTTGCTCCACAGGGCTCTGATTCCGATCAGGCTCCAGCGCGGGAGGAGGAAGGGGTTTAGCTCTTTCCACACCTTGGGTTTTGCTGACTTAAACCACCCACTCCCCTAGGCTGTTATTAGCAGTGGAAATATAAAATATAGGCACTTTCTCTCTCTCTGTCTCTGCCTGACTAATAATAATGGGGAGGGGAGAGAGTAAATTTGAATCTTGCAGTTAAACATCTTCTCCCATGCCACATCCCCAATATGAATTATGCACGCACACGCGCACACACACACACCCCACTGAAACTTACCTTTTCAAAATTGCTGGGATGTTCTCTTCATCATGGGACTTTTCACAGTGGCATCTGGTTTGGTCCTCAGAGTCAGCTCCTGAAGGTGAATAGCCCATACAGGGTCGATGTGCAGTAACACAAACGCTCCAGTCCGATTCCAGGTTGGCGATCTTTTTAGGAAAAGCCCCTGCGAGAGATCCATTCTCAATGATCAGACGGCACGCTCATAGAACACCATTATGTTAAACTGGGATATTTGTTCTATGCACTGAGAGAGTATTTGAGAGACACAGTTGACTGGTACTTTGTATTGACCATGTTCTACTTTTTACGGCAGTAAGTTTAGTCGGAGAGTTTTGTTGTGTGTGTGTTTGTATTCTGTGTAAGCAAGCCTCATATCCCTGTTTCTTTCCTTCCAGGGTCTACATGGTCTTACCTTGGTAAGTAGCAGCTTCAGATCATATTCTGAGACCATCAATAGAATCATAGTTGGAAGGGCCCACCAGGGTCATCTAGTCCAACCCCCTGCACAATGCAGGAAATTCCAAACTACCTGCCCCATACATCCCCAGGGACCCCTACTCCATGCCCACAAGATGGCCAAGATGCACTTCCTCTCACCATCTGCTTAAGGTCATAGAATCAGCATTGCTGACAGAGGGCCATCTAACCTCTTCTTAAAAACCTCCAGGGAAGGAGAGCTCACCACCTCCCGAGGAATACTTTATCCTGTACTTCTAATGTCAGATTAGATCTAGGAAACTGTAATTTAGTTAACAGCATGTCATTTGTCTCTCGGTTCACAAACCTCCCATTCATCCATGTGACCGGTCTTAATGATCATGGGATCAGAGTTTGGGATGATGCCGTTTGGCTACCACACGTCAGCCACGGGGGTTAGGGAGAGGGCTTTCACATCATGTGAAAATGGTAACAGTCAAGGGAAGCAAACTGACCACACTTAAAAGTAAAACATGGTATCGAGTCGCAACCAACTCATGGTGACCCCTAGAAACGCCACTTCATGGGGTTTTCGAGGCAATAGATGAGCAGAGGTGGTTTGCCACGGCCGGCCTCTGCATAGCCGCCAATAGTTATCAAAGAGAAAAAGACCTTTAAAAACTGGGGCTGGGGGGGGCATTTATAAATGCGGAAATAGTTTTTGTGACCAGATTAAATTCGGTACCCAGAGGCTGAGATAAAGAACAAATGATAACTAGATTTACGGTTCTGAAAAGCGTAGTCAAAAGTCAGTCCATGGGGCATTCTGTACATGATCTGTTACTGTTCAACGTAGTAGGTTATAAATGTCTCACGAGGGGGAAACAAGAAAATGATTATTTCAATTTTACTGGTAGAGGTATTAGTAAACAAGATTAAGTCAGAGATTAGCCACCGTAGCTCAAGTGACCAGGCCATTAAAACTCTAGAAAAAACGTGGGCAGTTGCAACATTTCCTGCCCTTTTAGCGAGCTTTGCCCGCACAGGGGTCTTATCGAGGTCAGATCTCTCCCTTGTTTCTAAAGAGAAGAAAAATGACCTTCTCGGAAGCACGTAGGGCAGCTACCCAGGTGCCTCCCAAGGTGGCTTGCCTGTTGTGCAAAGATTTCTCCCTTAGTTCCGCAAGTCAAAAGTGAGCCACTCGGAGATGGAAAGTGAGAGCCAGCGCCAGATAGAGGATATAGCACCTGACTAGGATTCTTGGTAACCTGGGTTAGAATTCCCACTTTTATCATGGAAGCTTGCCGGGTGACCCTGGGCCCGTCACAAACTCTCAGTTTGGCCTACCTCACTGGGTTGTTGTCATAAGAAAACAGAGGAGGTGAGAATGGTTTTCTGAAGCCGCTTTGAGTTCCGACTGGGGAGAGAAGCGGAATGTAAGTAAATGATTGCATCGATGCAAATAAATAAATGCAAGCGAGTAGCTGGAATAGGAGGAGACAGAATGTGTGAATGTCACAGAATCAGCCAGATCAACAGCGCCCTTGAAAAAGCGCACCCAGATACTCACTGGCTAGCTAACGGTTAAAAATCCACAGCCATGTTTTTTAATTCTGAATGCTCACCTTCAAATTAAGTCCACCTCACCTTCTGTGATTTACAGATTGGGCTGTGAGCCATTTATACTCTGGATCTCAGTCCAAAAATACATATTTCAGGATTTTACAAGCCTAAACAAGACTTCTCAGTTTTCCGCCTTTTGGGTTGAAATTCCACTTGCATGAACTCACAAGAATGTTATCTCGAAAGACTTAAAAGAGGGCCCCCAAATAAAAAATTAAGATAAAATGGGAGGGGTCTTAACTCCTGGAAAAAAGGAATAAGAACTTAATGAATGTAAACCTGGATAACTTCCTTGGCTCTTCTAGGTCCCAAAGGAGAAAAGATGTGGCCCAAGAAGTATCCCTTTTGTGGAGGGCAATTCCAGTCTCCCATAGATTTTCACGATGATATTCTCCAGTATGACTCCACTCTTTTGCCCATTGAAGTGGAAGGCTACAACGTCTCCTCTCTCGAACAGTTTATCTTGACCAACAATGGACATTCAGGTAAGAGCAGTATGTTCAGGGGCGGAAAGAGAGAACACTGAAACATCTGGACTCTGAAAGCACGACAAAAAACTCTAAGAATTATGCTTAAAAGGGACCCCTACCTTTCTGAGCTCTTCCCTAGGGCCTGTCTGAATCCTGAGAGCCAGCATGGTGTCGTGGTTAAGAGCAGTGGTTGGGAGCGGTGGACTCTGATCTGGAGAACCGGGTTCAATTCCCCACTCCTCCACATGAGTGGCGGACGCTAATCAAGTGAACTGGATTTGCTTCCCCGCTCCGCCACACGAAGCCAGCTGGGTGACCTTGGGCTAGTCACACTCTCTCAGCCTCACCTACCTCACAGGGTGTCCGCTGTGGGGAGGAGAAGGGAAGGTGACTGTAAGCCGGTTTGATTTTGCCTTAAGTGGTAGAGAAAGTTGGCATATAAAAACCAACTCTTCTTCTCCTTTGGGGCCCCTGCTCACTAGCCAAAGGCCTTAATCCCGTCTCTCTTCCGTCTTCTCTTCCAGTAAAAATGAGCCTCTCCCCCACGATGCATGTCAGAAACCTCCCCAACAAGTACTCCGCTGTTCAACTCCATTTACACTGGGGAAGCCAGAACAAGCAAGAAGGATCAGAACACACAGTTGGCGGGAAACACTTCGCTGCTGAAGTAAGAGGAACATGTATTGGTTTATTGGTTGGCCCTAAGTATGCAATGAACACAATAGGAAATGGGCAAGCTGAAAAAATCTGGGGTGGTTTCCCTCCGCAGAGTTGCCTTAGGATGCTATTCCATCTCTCTCGGTGTTCAATGCTGCTATGGCCAAGCCTGGAGAGTGCAGGGCAACGATAGGAAGCAAAGGACCTGGGCCTGGATTCATGGTCTCCTCTGGTATGGTAGCTGCTGCTGCCCAGGCAAGCTCCAGCTGCTGAGTCCATGCGTGAACAAGGCTGAAGACATGCACTGAATCTTGTACGCATTGATCTTCAGCCACGCAAGCACTGAAAAAGCTGATGCGCACAGGTTTGGTGCACGCCACTAGTTTTCGGAACAAGCAGCAACTACCACAGTGGAGGCAGCCTATGAGAACTGGCCCTAATTTCAGACATCTAACGAGAAGAGCTTTGACTCTTAAAAGCTCACACCCTTAAAATCTTGTTAGCCTCTAAAGTGCTACTGGACTCGAATCTAGCTCTTCTACGGCAAACCAGCATGGATATCCTCAGAAACTAGTTTTGAAACAAGCATTCTCACTCAATAAAAATTTCCTTGAGTTTCACAATGTTTTTTTTTTTCAGTTTCTTCAAAAGTTTGCATTCTCTTTTTATCATTTTCCCTGCTCCATGACGCTTCTTTTCTATGACAAACAGAACTTCGTTTTGGTTTGTTGTTTTTTTGTCTTAAAGTCTTCCTATCTGCAGCAGGGGTCATTTCTGCTGTTGCATAACCCGAGTTTAGATGTTTGACCTACAGAATTGCCTGGGAGGGGACCTTTACGGACAAAGCACAATTCAATCAGTGGATTCAGCCATGAATTGTTATTATGCTCAATTCCTTCGATTCATAACCACTAAGCAGGTTCACGTCTTAGCCTAATTATAAGTCTAGACTCCAGAGGGAAGCGTGAAAGTAACGAAGTGTAATTCCAGGTCGACAACAAAAGGACTTTGAATGCAGGGCCGGCCCAAGACATTCTGGTGCCTGGCAGAAAATCGATGTGACACAACAACCCTTCCTAGTTCTTAACATGGGCACAATCCCCAAGGAAGAATCATAATTTGAATAGGGCTTGGGTAGGATAGCTTCCTGGCAGATTGTACCCAGGGCCAGATCTCTCAGTAACCCACTCTACTGTCTTAACAACTGCTCCCCTGAGGCAGCTCTCATAGAATCATAGAGTTGGAAGGGACCACCAGGGTCATCTAGTCCAACCCCCTGCACAATGCAGGAAATTCACAACTACCTCCCCCACACAACCCCACTGACCCCTACTCCATGCCCAGAAGATGGTCAAGATGCCCTCCCTCTCATGAACTGCCTATGGTCATAGAATCAGCATTGCTGACAGATGGCCATCAAACCTCTGCTTAAAAGGAGCACTTACCACCTCCCGAGGAAGCCTATTCCACTGAGGAACTGCTCTGTTAGAAAATTCTTCCTAATGTCAAGACGGAAACTCTTTTGATTTAATTTTAACCCGTTGGTTCTGGTCCGACCTTCTGGGGCGACAGAAAACAATTTGGCACCATCCTCGATATGACAGCCCTTCAAGTACTTGAAGATGGGCTGTCATATAGGCTGACTCGAGTTCAGGCTGGAATTCTGAAAATCCCCCTATCAGGCATCAATGTCACCTTGGGTCCAATCCACACAGCTATGCAGCCACCATTTAACTCAATGGGGCTTGTGAAGAAAGGCATAGCTGTCTGGAGTTGGGGAATGGGTCATCTAGACCAATGTCCTGCTCAAGCCACACTAGACCATCTCCAAAAGATGGCTGTCACATATGAAAACACACAAAGCTGACTTATACTAAATCAGACCATTGGTCCATGAAGGTCAGTCTTGTCTGCTCAGACTGGCAGCGGCTCTCCAGGGTCTCAGGCAGAGGTCTTTCACATCACCTACTGTCCAAGCCTTTTAACTGGAAATGCCTGGTATTGTACCTGGGACCTTCTGCATGCCAAGCAGAGGCCCTTCCACTTGTCCAACCTTTGTTTGAAAAACTCCAGCAAATAAGAACCCACTCAACCAGGTAACTGGTTCTACTGTTGAACTGCTCTTACCAATAGGGCATTTCTCAAAACGCTCTGCTGAAATCTACCTTCCTGTAACTTAAGCCTGTTTGATCTATCCTTGACTGAATGGAGGTTGCACAACCATGAAAGTTCCTGGATTGCATTGGTACTGAAAGCCGCATCTTAGCTATCACTGCGGTCTATTCATTGGTTCTGATTGTCAGAATGGATGAAGAACGCTATATTTTTAAAATAACCCTTGAGTGTGTTTATCTAAACCACCAACGCAGTGGGTCATCCAGGAGGCCCTGTGTTCTAAATTGTGTAAGCTTCTCATGCATTCCGTTGATCCTGTTTGTTGTTTCAATTCCTCTCTTGTAGCTCCATATTGTACATTATAACTCTGACCAATATCTGGACATGAAATCGGCAGCTGACAAGTCAAACGGACTGGCAGTCCTGGGAATCCTGATACAGGTAAGAGGTTCTCTTCTTCACGATTTCGCAATAACCGCAGAACATCCTTCCCACTAGCCAGATCTCATTAGGCATGTTTGAGGCAGCAGCATTTCCATACTCTTAGGAACGCCACCTGTCATCTTCCAGTAAAGGGCCTTAAGCTCCGTCTCCCTCAGCAAAAACTGGTGACTAGCAATAGCCCTGTTAACGATGGGGCGTCTTGGAGGTCACTGATTCATAGGGCCACCACAAGTCGGAAGCAACTTGACGTCACTTAACCCACACAGTAATGCTTTCACACCACTTACTAACTGCTTTTGTAAAAACTGGAGATGCCAGAGATCAAAAGCTTGTAACCTTCTGCATGCAGAGCTGAGACTCGGCCTCGGCATAATGGCCCTCACCCCGTATAAGAGGGGAAGCAGTCCAATGACATTATTATCCCTTTGGGATAATAGACAACATGCCACGAAATGGGGTGGGAGGGATTGCTCCCAAAATTACCACACAGAACACAACAGCCACATGGCTTGGCCAGGGGATGATGGACGCAAGAAGAGTGATTCCCCTCCCCAACAGGGCTGGCCAAAGACCTCTCAAGGCCTGAGGTGGCAAAGCCAAATAAACCCCCTCTCCCCAAAATGCTAATTATCATGGGACACAACCTGCTGGGAACTTTGCCACAGCTGGCAGGCCCTTCGAAATGAGCTGTGCTCAATCACATCCGTCTGCCTCCCCACGACCAACACCATCCGTGCCCAACCGCAGCTGTGTAACGTGTCTGCCTCACCTTGTCTCATGGCCGCTTCTGTTGCCTGACCTCTTTCAGCCGAAAGGTTTATCATTCACACTGGAGAGCCAGTGTGGTGTTGCCTGGCCAACCTCACAGGGCTGTTGTGAGAAAATGGAGGAGGGGGAATGATGTCCTGAAAGCCACTTTTTGAGTCTCAGCTGGGGGAGAAGAGTGAGATATAAATAAATAAATGCAAATGCACCGTTCATACTGCATTAATCGAAAACAAAAGGTGCGTTCCTTGCCTCCCCTCCCCATTTCAGTCCTATAAAACGTTTGGTTTGACCTGCACTTCCACTGTTATTTTGCTAGCTGTTGAGCGAACTATAATTATGACTATTAGGTGTTTTAGAATGAGGTAAAAGAGAAAGCTGACCACAGGGCACCATTATTCCAGCAAGAACAGATCAAGGGGCGACTGAAAAAAAATAAATGGGGCCCAATTATGGAGATGTTGGTGCCTTGCCAAGAGGCTGCCACACTCGCTAAACTGGCGGTATGGATTATTTCACCAACAAAGGAGTAAACCAAGCAGAAGGGCTCAGCCAAGACACCTGGTGCTTAAGGCAGAAAACCCACACAAGAAGCAGCGTGGTGTAGAGGTTGAAGTGTTGGACTAGGCTCTGGGAGACCCAGGTTCAAGTCCCCACTCTACCATGGAAGCTTGCTAGGTTGATAAAATAAGCTGCCTTATATATTGAAATCAGACCATCAAAGTCAGTACGGTCTACTCAGACCGGCAGCAGCTCTCCAGGGTCTCAGGGAGAGGTCCTTCACATCTCCCACCGTCTGGTCCCTTTAACTGGAGATGCCGGGAATTGAACCTGGGACCTTCTGCATGCCAAGCAGATGCTCTGCCACTGAGCCACGGCCCCCTCCCATGTGGTTTTCGCCATGAACTAATAAGCAGCCCAACCCACCAGAAGGTGTCCTGTCCAAGACCCGTCGAACTACTGTCCCCGTGTATTTTTGCACATCTCCATTTCAATGGGGCTGCAGCAGGAAACCTTGGTGGAGGGTGCCCCACAGCTCATCTCTGTGCTTGCCCCTCAGCAGTAGGTATTACTGCTCCAAAGTGGCCTCTTCAGTGGCTTGCTGTTCACCTAAGACTCTATACAATTGTGTGACTGCTTCAACGTATCTACCCTCTCCATTTGTTGCAGGTCGGCCAGTTCAACCCTTCCTATGAAAAGCTCTTCAGCCATTTCCAGAATGTGAAATACAAAGGTAGGAAGGGGGACAAACCAACAGCACAATAATTCCACAGCCCAAAGCAAGAGAGCCAGCATGGTTTAGTGGCTGAGAGCGGTGGTTTGGAGTGGTGGACTCTGATCTGAAGAGCCGGGTTTGATTCCCCACTCCTCCACATGAGTGGCAGAGGCTTATCTGGTGAACTGGATCAGTTTCCCCGCTCCTACACACAAAGCCAGCTGGGTGACCTTGGGCTAGTCACACTCTCTCAGCCTCACCTACCTCACAGGGTGTCTGTTGTGGGGAGGGGAAGGGAAGGTGATTGTAAGCCGGTTTGAGTCTCCCTTAAGTGGTAGAGAAAGTCGGCATATAAAACCCAACTCTTCTTCTTCTGTCAAGCCAGAAACCTTCAATTTAGCCTATTTTGGATAAGCCTGTAGAGCAGACTCGGTCCTTATTGACGTGGGGTTGCTTTTATGTTGGGTTTATAAATGCTGGAACGCAAGACCCAGGAAGAAGATACCTCAATAGTTTATAAACAAGCAAAAAAAAAAAAAAAAAAAAAAACGATTTTTGCACCCTGACTTGGATGGCCCAGGCTAGCCTGATCTCGTCAGATCTGGGAAGGAAGCAGGGTGGGCCCTGATTAGTGTGTGGATGGGAGACCACCAAGGAAGTCCAGGGGCGCTATGCAGAGGCTATGCAGTTGGACGCTCTGGTCCATCCCACGAAGTGAGCACTTTCCATAGCCGATCCCACTGAATGGCCACAACTGCCAGGCTTTTACAGGCCAACCCAATGCCTCTTTAGATGCACGGTACAGCTAACTGGTGTATCTACTGGCAAAAATACTCATTCTGCTAACAGGGATTGACCATTCCTCCAGGAATGACAGCAAAGAGATCAAAGGGAAGACATAACGAACGAAGACATAAAGGATAGTAAAACACAGGCCATCTTTTTCAGATCAGGAAACGTCCGTCTCTGGTTTCAACATCCAAGAATTGCTTCCAAACAGACTGGATGAGTATTACCGCTATGAAGGATCCCTGACCACACCTCCTTGCTACCCAAGTGTTATTTGGACGGTTTTCCGAAACCCAGTACAAATTTCACAGGAACAGGCAAGTGGCTATAAAAAAACGGGAGTTGTAAAGCTCATGACATCACCTGTAATTGTGCATAAAGGATGTACATGTTCTTCCCAATGTTCCACCTACACAGAACCATGGTTTGATTAAACTACAGTCTGTGTGATCGTCTGGACACAGGGCCGTTCCCTAACCATGGTTAGGATTTGAAACCATGGTTTGAAGCCAGCTTATTAACTTTGACTGAACTATGGTTCCATGGGTCTGTTTCATGTGTTGTACATACGCATTTTGGCTCATTAACAGCCAATAGGCACAATACATCCATTAAAAACTCTAAAACAATCATTAAAACAATCTCAACTAATCCATTCCAAACAACAGATGACGCCAAAGAGGACGTCACTTAATTGTAGCAGCCAGATAACCCCAAGATCATAGTCCAGGGACTATGGGGGACAGGATAGGGAGGCCAGCATAAATGACATCGTGGCTGTCCTCAATCATAGGCCTGGTGGAGCAACCCTGTTTTGCAAGCCCTGCAGAACTCCTTAAGGTCCCGCGGGGCTCTGATGTTGCTCAGGTTTGCTTCTGCCACAGACCAACAGAGCTACCCTCTGAAATTATCCCTGGCTTACATTCGCTTAAACCGGCATTTAAGGCACTTAAACCGGCATTTGTCAAAACAAACCAGGGTTTCAGTGACCACCCGCAAGCTGAATCCTGGTTTCACAAAATTATTCACAGTCCAAACAAACCATGATTCTGCATTATGTCTGAACCTTAACCAGCATGTTCAGCTTTACCCTGGAGGTCAAGGGAACAAAATTGCCTCCAAGCCAAAGGTACTTTTCCTTGACCGTGTGATGTGTTTGCCTGCTCCACTCTCAGCTGCTGGCCCTGCAGACGGCTTTATACTGCACACAATCAGATGATCCTGCTCCCATAGAAATGGTGGACAACTTCCGGAGGGTGCAGGAGTTTGAGAGGATGGTTTTCGTCTCCTTCCGACAAGGTAAGCGACATGAGATGCCCTTTTGGAAATCATTATTTCAGTTTACTTTGAGCGGCCCGGTTTTGTGGGAGGACAACCATTTTGCCTAGTAGAATACTTGAGGAACAATGCCTAATTCTGCCTCTCACTCATTTTAATCAGTTAAAAGGGCTGTTTTAACAAAGAGAAAGTCCTTGATGGAATTCCCTTAATGAGGTTTAATTATCACAAGTGGTTTGCCACACCGATTTGTCGCCAATGCACCACGGCGACCCAGGCGGAATGCCTGGTGAGAGGATACAACTATGTTCCACTCCAGAGGATTTGCTAGAGCGGACACCGACGGCCTTTACCTTATACCTGGCTGCGCCCATGAAACGTGCTCAGGGGTGGGGTTTCCAGCCACTCCGCCAGCACAATATCCCAAGATGCTTTGTGACAATGAAGGCGCATGACTGCAGCACATCAGGCAGCAGGGAAACCATATTCAGGCTGAGCTAACTGCAGGATGTTAAGAGGGACAAAAGTCCTTGCAACCAACTGCCTGGCCCCAGAAAACTAAACCCCGAAAGGACTTTACTCCGCCAAACCGACCGTGGCCTGCCCCCTGCGTTGAACTCAGCAGCCTGGCCCATCCGAGCAATGATTTTCCTTTTGAACTCTGGGAATGTAAAAGCTCCCAAAATCAAATTAGGGAAACCTCGCCCCCCAGGGTAGCTTGTTTGATCAGAAAGTGGGCCAAACAGCGGGGCTCTGCCCAAAGCCTAAAGCTGGAATTAAATTGAGTGAGAAAAAAAAATCCCAAATTCTCCTCTCTCAAATATATTCGGGGGGGGGGGGAATGTTCACTTTCATATAATGCTTTTAATATAAAAAAATATAACACAACGATGGGTGCTGGTGTGTTTAAGGTATTTGTTTATAACGGTTGTATTAAGTACTGCATTTTGAAAAGCAAAAGTATGTCAGACTTCAAATTTGCTGGAGCCCCAATACAAAGTTTGGGATTTTGTAAATTGAGTCTGGGTCAGTGATGCGCAAGGGGCAGCTCACCTGGGGGTGCAGCGGTCTCCCTCCCCCAATCAAGAGGGGATGTTTTCTTGAACCACTATGCCTTATACTTATCAGCATTTATACTGCTTCGAGTTTATGGTGGTGGTTGACCACAATAAGGACTACTACTAAATACTACTTACTACTGTTTTGAGTTTAGACTGCCCTTGACCTGGATGGGCCAGGCTAGGCCAATCTCATCAGGTCTTGAAAGTTAAGCAGAGTTGGCCCTGCTTAGTACTTGGATGGGAGACCACCAAGGGAGTCCAGGGTCCCTAAGCAGAGGCAGGCCAGGCCAACCACCTCTAAACGTCTCTTGCCTTGAAAAGCCTACAGAGTCACTATACCTTAGCTGTGACTTGATGGCCCTTTCCACCAGAGTTTAGACTAGGGGGAGTCATGGTTTTATTTGCTAAACCACTAAAGTTGCTATGCACACCAGCATGGGAGGGGCTGTGGCTCAGTGGTAGAGCATCTGCTTGGCATGCAGAAGGTCCGAGGCTCAACCCGCAGCATCTCCAGTTAAAGGGACCAGGCAGGTAGGTGACGTGAAAGACCACTGCCGGAGACCCTGGAGAGCTGCTGCCGGTCAGAGTAGACAGTACTGACTTTGATGGACCCAGGGTCTGACTCAGTATAAGGCAGCTTCGTGTATGTCAGCCTGGGGCCAGGGTCTTCATGACCACAGCAGCGCAGTGAACCAGGTGACTATACGCCTAAACAGAATCACAACTTTGCATTGCAGGGAAACTCTTTGTGGGGAAATTCAAAGGATCCGAGGAAGCCCTTGAGGAGATTGACACGTAAAAAAACCCAGAAAATACTCATAACGCTGGATTGCCAAAAATCCACTGTCATGGGTGCAAAAATTAGCCATCTGAATCACGGGTAAAGCAAGCCCACAAGGGACTTCTTATGTGGCTCTCAATGATGGACAATTCAACTCAAAGGCAAAGCTTGTCCAAAAAAAAAAAAACCATAAGAAGAGCGCCTGCGTAATTGGGCAGGAACCCAGCTCGGATTCAGGAGAGTCGGGCGTTTTTTGTTTCTATTCAGTTGTTTCTGTGCAAACAACTGCAGTGTTTTCGCACAGCAACGAAGAAAAGTACCCTTGGTTATCATCCTGGAACTACGGAAGAACTTTGGAGAAGGGAGGGTGTGTCTTCACTAGGTTTTTAAGACACTTAAAATTATTTTAAAACAACCAGGCAGAAGCCCTACATTTATTCTTTTGGCTTATAGAGGTGGGAAACCTAGTCTACAAACAGCATCGAGAACACGCTTCCTGTCCCTTTTCCCATTCCACATCAGCCATATCAGAACTGGCAAAGCGCTTTGCTTTAAAAGCGCCCCACGTGATAGCCTGGCTCTTGAATAAATCCGTTGTGCAACGTATGTCACAGCATGGTGTAGTGGTTAAGAGCGGTGGTTTGGAGCAGTGGATTCTGATCTGGAGAACCGGGTTTGATTCCCCCACTCCTCCACAGGAGTGGTAGTGGCTAATCTGGTGAACTGGATTTGTTTCCCCACTCCTACACACGAAGCCAGCTGGGTGACCTTGGGCTAGTCACAGCTCTCTTAGAGCTCTCTCAGCCCCACCCAGCTCACAGGGTGTCTGTTGTGGGGAGGGGAAGGGAAGGAGCTTGTAAGCCGGTTTGAATCTCCCTTAAGTGATAGAGAAAGTCGGCCTAAAAAAACCAACTCTTCTTCTTTTACACCATACGCATAATTAGTTCCAAGTGAAGAACTTGGCACCTGCAGCGGTGTACATACAGTTAACTATCAAGATGACAAACCTGTAGCAAGACTCTAAATGGACCAGCAAAGCCAGTTCCTAAAGCTAAGAGAAAAAAGCTCCGATTCAGCTCACTCCATTTATGTCGAAAATATTAACCACTGCTTAGTCTGGGTGAGGTATGGCAACCAGTTCCCCCCTTAATGCCAAAGATGCGCTTTGTCCTTGCTTATCAGACGAAGTCCTTTTGCATCAATATGTACTATACAATATGTACTATACAAAAGAAGTCTGGTATACCTGGATTCTTGGCTATCCAGAAGTCCCGCTTAGATACATGCGCGTACACACAAGCTGCACAAAGCTGCCAAGTGTACTCTCAAACTGCAAACCCAGATTTGGTGCTAAGTAACGTCTGGGAACTTCCTGAATTTTCTGCCTCTCTGTGTGTGTCGAACCTTAAAAAGTAAACAGAAAGCTGAACTTACGTACTTGAAAAATGATCAAAGATGGCAAATTTTTCTGTTAAAAAGGATTCTTTATTCTCTTATTAAATGAACCTGGTTTTAGAAATAATGGTTTTGGGGGGTGGGGGGCATCAAAAATGTTGTCTTTCTAATTATATCCTATTTTGTATTTTTGCACTGATGTATAATAAAGCAAGATCTGAACTCTTACAGAATATTTAATTCGAAGAAAAAGTAAAAAGTTAGAAAACCGATACTTAGACATTAGCATCCTTTTTATTTAATTCATTTATACCCCACTTTTCACCCCAATGGGAACCCAAAGTGGCTAAACATCATTCTGTTCTCCTCTATTTTATCCTCACAACAATCCTGTGAGGTGGGCTAGGCCGAGAAAGTGTGACTGGCCTCAGCGGCCACTGTATTGGGACAGGCCGTTTTGATGCACGTACTTACACATTTGCCTCGAATGACACTGCCTGACTGACTCCAGCACAGACCAACGAATCACAGAGCTCTTTCCGGCAATTCCCAGGTCCATTGAAAGGATAAGCCATGGCCTCCGCCAGGACCAGATCGCCCACATCTGTCCTGGTCTTTATGAACACGGAGGTCTTTTCTGTCTCCTTCATTTAGACAAGATCAATTTGTTCGGTCCCTCCAGGGGAAGGGAAAAGAAGACAGGATGAGGGCAAATGTTCCACAACCAGGGGACGAGATTTCAAAGTGATCCTTTCAGTAGGTAGAGGAAGAAAAACTAGTTTTATGTTGGTTATTGATGCAGGATTCCACATTCCTGAGACCACCCATTCTAGTAGTCCATTAATATCTGAGGGACACTTCATTATATTCAAAGTAAGAAGCCCACCCAATCTCACCTTGATTTCATTTCATAGACTAGTGAGTTGCATCTTCCTCCCTAGCAGAGAGAAAATCTATCTCAGAATCTTGTGGCACCAAGTCCATGAAGGCTTTTTGCCACATTCAATATATTACTTTAAGGCCTCTCTTGTTTTTTGCTGCAGCAGAACCACAAACTTTTAAATACTTTTTTAAAAGGTCTTAACTTTGTAAATCCTCAACATGTAGCAAGGGACACAGGATCAACGGTAATACCTGAAACTTTTCCACTTGAGCATTTAGTAAACTTATTTGATTCCAAGGATGTTGCCATTTTGCTCAGCTTACAAACTCAGCTTTAAGAACCTTCAGAAATTCAGCGTGGCCAAACCCAGTCTGAATTCTGCAGGTGGCTCTCAGGCCAACCTATTCAGCTTTTGAACCACATTCATTCTACTCGTACTGGATTTCTCTTTCGCTTTTAATCTCGGGCGGGGGACACACCGAAGACGCCCGCAGCCATTAGCAATTCAGCCTAGCAGGTGGAAAAGAACGGAAACGCTGAGTCTCCAGATGCAGACTGTCTGGTCAGGTAGAAATGCAAGTCAGACAAGCAGTTATGTCCAAATCTTCCACCCATAAGCAAACACGCACCAAGGCAAGTCAGGAAGATGTTTGCAGGGCTTTGGGTGGGTAGAATTTGAACATACTGTGCAGACTTTCATTTCTCTAGCGCTGGTGTTACTGCATGATGTGCTTCGTGAAGGTGGCACATGTCCGCACGGTCTTGTTTGTGCCTGGGCTACGCATGCAGCCAAATACGTTCCTTTCACCTGATGACAGAAAAAAAAGTGGTACCTTTGGCCCATTTACCTTTTGTAGCATTTGTATCTAAAGCAGTCATCCTTGGTGCTTTATCTTCAACTAACCTTTATAACGTTGGGCTGGTGTGAAAAAAAGAGATGATTCGATTGGTCTTTTCCACCCACCTCCTCCGTTTTCTCGGTTAGTTGTTAGTTGTAGTGAGAGAGGTCAGGAAAGGTCACGCGCACATTCATCGCTAGAACAGAGTTCCAGTGAACGTACAGTTCAAGAGTTAATGGCACAGTCCTTTCTTTCAAGGGTTCCCAACTGCGCTGCAAGCCAGTGGTCGCAGGGCGATTAATCTTACTGACACCCAGTTCTGAGTTGGAACATGTCAGGAAATGCACTGTGGACAGAATATAGGAAAACAGTCCTGCTGGAGCAGGCCAAAGGGGTCTATGTAGTCCAAAACCCATCACCGTCAGTAGGTAGCATCTTAGCAAGCTTTCTGCTGACACATGAGGGAGGAGGGGGTCATCTCACCTAATCCCTCTTCTCACTGCAGCCCTGTCCTAGATTGTCTCTTGTCTACATAGACCACATGACCTTTCCAGGGGTCAAAAGGGGCCTCTCCTCCCTCTTGCATCAGTTGGAACATGGGTATGTCCTGGCAGATACCCCAAGGAATCCCACAATCAGGACATAAAGATAACAGCCCCTTTCTGCGGTCTGTCCCCCAGCAAGCAGCATTTAGAGGGAGGTTGGAGATGCGGTGTGATAAGATTTGAGGATTCCTGATAGCCGTTTTCACAGTTACCAGCACAGAATGGATGGGGCTGCACGTGACCACTGTAATCCCATGGTCAAGGTTGAGCCTCTAACTGAGCAAAAGCGTTTTCACAGGAGCATAAATCACCTTTAAGCCCAAACAGCTTATGTCTCCGGGGAGCCATTCCCAGACGATGGAGTCCTTATGAACACAGCACGACCCCTCCTGAGCAGCCTCCCTCCGCCATGCACAGAAGCAAGACTGCAACTGCAACCCATGCATCACTTCTGCTGCAGTGCCTTCTCCGTGGTTGACTGGGTGACTCATTAGGGACCGGTGGTCAAACCTGGGCAATTCAACTCCTAATTAGCAAAAAGCTAGACACTCTTTAACATGGTGTAGGAGGCCACTCCTCACGTTGATCTTCTGTGGTCCCCCTCAAATAACCAGTTACCATTTCACAAACGATGAACCGGGATGAGAGAAAGGGATGGGGGGCGTACCTGGAGTCAACAGCCCTATTTTGGGAGGGCTGGGCCAGGGCCCTTTTCCCTGGGCATTTTTTCCCCTTCCCAATCCACTCCTGGCAGTGGCAAAATATTTCACCCACATTCAGAACCAGGTTGAGCTTCCCACAAATGATGAAGTCCCAGCATCAGGCACTGTGAAGTCCCGCTCCTCAACACAGAAGTATCTCCTTAGGTGGCCAAATGTCTTGAGCCATCCCTGGACGTGAAGGAACTTGGAGTGTATGATCACCTGGTGAGGTCTGTAACTAATAGACCAAAAAAACCCAAACTAACCGCAGAGAGACATGAAGCCTGTCCTTCGCCACACTTGTAAACCACAGGAAGCCCATGGCTAATCTTTTGTTTTCACAAGTAGCTATTTATTCAGAGACAAGGGACTGTGTCTCAGTGGTAGAGCCTCTGCTTGGCCTGCAGAAGGTCCCAGGTTCCATCCCCAACATCTCCAGTTGAAAGGACCAGGCAGGTAGGTGATGTAAAAGACCTCTGCCTGAGACCCTGGAGAGCTTCTACAAGTTGAAATGGACAGTACTGGCCCTGATGGACAAGTGGTCTGATTCAGTATCAGGCAGCTTCATGTGCATGCAGGTGTATCTCCCAAGATGCTAAGACTGAAGCCACTACAACGAGAAAGCTGATTCTTGTGTTTCCAACATTGATTTCAGTAGTGATTTTACATTTTCATCTTCCTTCCCGTTTCTGTCAAGACCCAGTACGCAGTGGACTGAGCATTGGTATGTTTTCTTCGAGATTTCATTGCTCCACAGCCAATCCTTTGATTGACAGTATGACTTTGACAGATTCACTCGGACAGATTGACTTTGATTGACCTCTCCCTTTCTCTATTCCATCTCTCAGCCTGTTTTCCTGCATGCCTTTCCAACACAACTACTTCTCTGCATGTAACAGTAGACTTGATAAATGGAACTAACTTGAAACCAATCAATCAAAATCCTTAATGAGTCTGTTGTTGGCCTCGGGTCTCAAAGCAATGCACAGAACTCAGTAAGCGCTTTTCTGGAGGAAAAAAAAGGACACAGATTGATTGAACCCAAAGGCAACAGCGAGTTCAACCAGGCCTGGCCAAAGACAAAGTAAAAAAACAAAATACCAATCAACAGGGGGTGATAATTAATCAATGCAACCCCAGTGAAATATAAGGGAGCTGTATGGAGAACATTAAAGACGGAATCAAAATAATGTTATTAAGCATTTGAATCACTTGTTTCTCCTCCAAAGCTCTCCACCATCAGGGCCAATTAATCACCATCCATATAAGTAACGTGCACGAATCTTTCTTCAGAAAAAGTCCTCCGCTGTCTACGATCCTCCTTCACAGGAGATCTGCACCTCTGAATGCAGCCAAGGCATGTTGAGCATGACAAAGGGTTAGGAATACACACTCTGATTATTCCCGACTAATGCCATCTTGCTTTTCTCTCCCCCCACTCTTCCAGGTTTTGTCCTGTCTGTTGTCGCAGCCAGTAGTCTTGTTGCGGTTGCTGTTCTGGGACTGGCCTTTTGGCTGATTCGAAGGACCAAGAGGTAAGAGATTGTGCTGCCATTACAAGGATTATTGGCTCGGCTTTCCAATGCTTGGTTACAATTTCTGGTCTGAGTATCAGGCTAAACCCATTTCGTTTGTCCAGCAATTATCCCAGTGCTCCTCAAATCACATTTCTATCATTCCCCCTCCAACCTTGGGGGAGCCAGCTTGAGCTGCGCTCATTTGTTTTGACCAGTACCCGCCAGCCGTGGGTATATCATGCGAGGATAGTGGTGACTCAGAACAAAACTTATTAATGTAGCAAAATGCTGATTCTATGACCTCAGTGGAACAGGCTTCCTCGGGAGATGGTAAGCTCTCCTTCCCTGGAGGTTTTCAAGAAGAGGCTAGATGGCCATCTGTCAGCAATGCTGATTCTATGACCTTAGGCACATCATGAGAGGGAGGGCATCTTGGCCACCTTCTGGGCATGAAGTAGTAGGTCGCTGGGTGTGTGTGTGGGGGAGGTAGTTGTGAATTGCCTGCATTGTGCAAGGGGTTGGACTAGATGACCCTGGTGGTCCCTTCAACTCTATGATTCTATGACTTACTTAGATACTAACAGCAGAGGAGAAATCCACACATTTGGTAGAGCAGCTTGGAAAACGCTCAGCCTTTCTTAACAGCTTGCAGGATTTGACTTTTGCTAACCCAACTGTTCTGTTCCTGCAGCAAAAGGGCCAAGGAAGACAAAGGGGTCATCTACAAACCAGCCATCATCAAAGAGGAGGAAAATACCTCCACGGCATAAACCCCCGTGGGGCTACCGAACCAGCCTTCCATTCAAGGCGCTCTCAAACATTTGTGTGTCTGTAACAGCTCAACAGCCCCAAAATTCCTGTATCTCTTGCCTTTTTCTATCAATCCAACCAGGGCTTTTGTTTTTTCCTGAGCACAAGAATGGGCGTATTCAGCTGTTTGCTCTTGTGCAATACGATATGAAAGGACAAGCAGTTTGCTTTCAGATGGATGGAACTGGTACATATCCCAAACATCTACGTACTGAACAGCCTATTAGCAGCTGCGGGGAGCTTTGTTTATTGCTACAGTCCTAAAACGTGAGACTTATGAGCCATTCTTGTTGCATGCTGGCAAAAGCATGCAAATTGGAGGAAAGCCATTCACCTGAATCTACTGTGTAGGCAGGAGTTCCCTCCACCAAAAACAACGCTAGCTGCCAGTCTGAAATATCATTGCTAATGATGGAACTGGAAGAGTGGGGGAGGAAAAAGAGCACAGATATAAAGCCTGCTTCGGAAGCAACAGCATCAAACATGGAACTGGGAGGACAGATAAGATACCCTAAATCGGGTAGAGAACTTCTAGGTGAAACAGCCGTTGGTCTTGTCTGGTCATCTGGACTACTTGGGGAGGGGAGCTGGGTGGCATCGCGACTCTGAAGACTCCTCTTTACGAAAAACCTCACTGAATTCTGAAAGCTGGCATGCCGAGGAGGCCAGCCTAACGTCACTCTTGCAGAGAGGGCCCCTGCAAAAAGCATAGAGGAAAATATCAAAGCAACAAGGAGCAGGATAGGAACTGATGTACAGGTGTGTGATTTTGTTATTTTAAGGTGCAATCCAATCAACGCCAAAGACTTTTAGATACTCTCATTTACAATGGAAGTAATGTTCAATACTCCCACTGAAATCAATAGGCTATAACAGCGCCTAGAGATTTTGCTGGATCATGTCCTTAATTTCTAAGATATTTGACCTGTCCTTTCTAAGATATTTGACCTTGTTCTCGGAACAAGAGACCCAATTAGTTGGTAGAAGACGGCTTAGTACCAACCCTACCAGCATCTACTAGATCAGGGGAAATTACAGCAAAAATGCATATGTTGGATTTAAACCTCTGGAGTTATTCAGGATGTGTTTATTAATGGTGGTCCACAAAGTACCGAGGCCTCTTAAAAATCAACTCATGTATTTAAGCAGCTTTGGGCAGTGTGGGGGGTTAAGACTGCAAGCATGTTTCCAATAAAACAGGTCAAAACACACACCCGAATATGTGAGCGGCAGGCTAAAAAAATCATGTTTCCTCCTAGAGGTTGTTGCTCATAACAATCGGCAGAAGCTGCGCTTTTATACCAAAGGTTTTACCTTGTGATAACAAGTCTTATTACAACAAAATCAGTAATTGTATCTTCATGCAGCAGCAGATAATAAATATATTTATCTAGACTTTTGTGGTGGCTTCCTTTCTTCAAATGTTTACCATTACATCTCTCCCGCACACAAAATTCTCTTCCTAAGGTGGCAATGTCCCTTCTGGAAAACATGCGCTTCCATAACTAACATTGGGGTCCAATCCAAACTGCTTTCAGAGTCATTCCCATGAAGGGATTGTACAGGTATGAAAAAAGCTGACGCAGGAACTGGCAGCTGCCAGGGATTTCCCTAGCATGATCCCTAATGATGGGCTGGGAGAAATATCTATCTCAGATGACCAATTCTGACTGACTGTTTTCCACACCGCTGCAGGAATAATTACAAACCCACCTCCACGCAAATATTATGCATGAGCTGGACCACAACCAAGCAGGAGTCAGAACAGCTCCTGTTGGGGTCAGACCACAAAGTGTGCTCACTTGCAGAAAACAAGAGAACCTCAGCGGGGCCTTCTGGCACATGATTCCCCCCTTCCTTTTGTTCCTCTGGGGGTAAAATGCCCCTGGGGCTATTTCCTCCCTAGCTGCTGGGGTATGTAAGGATCCCAAGTTACACTGCTAGGGTCTTGGCAGCAGAGGGAGAGAGACCCTGGAGGAGGCTTTGTCTGGTTATGGCTTTTGAACGTGACAACCTCAGCCTGCAAGGACAACACAGGCCTTCCAGCAATTACTGAAAATGAGCCACACCACAGTCCTGCCCAGTCACAGAGAAGCCAACCCATTCTGAAGGCGCCGCTTAAACAGGTCACGAATCCTCAAGGTAATTGTTTTGCATCATATTATGACAACAACTGACCATTTTTTTAAATAAGGCCACCATGCTTATGACGAGGATCTTGGCTGATACAGTCGCAATTATGACTCTTAAGCCTTCCAAGGACGAAACAGTAATAATGAGAAAAATATCCCACAGAAAAGACTGCGGGTGCCAAGGTCAGCCCTGCGGCAGCAAATCTACGCATGTCTCTTTCTCTGTGACGGATGCACATAATGGCACAATTGGTTTGCTAGATCAGGGCTAATGCTTAATCTCCCCTGTTGGCCAGCCACTCCTCACTGGAAGCCCACAATGGGGATCTAAACAGAAGGTGAGCAGCATCCCCTACGGTTTGTCCCAGGATTTGGTAGGGTATATGCTGAACAAGGAGAGCCATTCAGCTCTCGTGACCAACAGCCACACGGGGTTAAACAAGACGTCAGAGCAGTTCTGGGTTTAAAGCTCCCACAGATTTTTAAAAATGTTTCTGGCCTGCAAGGGACCAATGAAGATCAGAACTCCGTGGAGGGAGGGTTTAAGCCTTCCTCCCCACCCCCGGTGTCAGCAATGTGGGAGTTTAACCGCCTTCCGTTGTCCTGATCCAAACGCGGCTCCCATGTGGCTGAAAATTAAGTTTAAAGGTAAAGAATGCTCAAAATTCCCAGCACACATCTGGCTTGCCCCTACGAACTGTCTACAAATATGAATAAGGCTTTTAAAAGTCTACGAAGGTCATGTCCGTTACCACATCTTCCTGTCCTACTCCTGACCGTCCCAATAGTAGAACCTGGAAGAGGAGAACTGGATAGCAGATTCAGAGTCTCTCCCTCCATTTGATCCTCATTGATTGCAGGGTAGATCTTATTACAACCTTAAAACAAGCTTAACACGTGGGAGGGGTCATTGACAGAAGGGAAAAGAGAGACCATCAAGCAAAGATAAAGCAACAACTTAACTTGACAGGTGAAAATGAAACCTCTTGCCTTTAAGGAGTGCAAAGCCAAGCAGGGCAAAGTTTTAAGAATTCAGCTTTTACTCCTTGGCTGCTAAGCCTGTGCCCACCCTCGCGGGAGGTTGCAACCATGTCTCTCTATTTCTGAAACCCAGCTTCAAGTATTTGAGACTAGCAGGGTTTGAGTCTGCAAGTGAAGCATTTTAGTACCACCTAGTGGGAGATTCACAGGATGACAACCAAGACATGAAGCTGCATCTGAGGAAGGGGGCTTGGAACGCAGAAAGCTCATACCCCGAAAATCTTGTTGATCTCCAAGGTGCTACTGAGCTTGAATCTAACTGATTAACTAAGGAGGGGGATAGCAATTTTCGGGAAAGATGGATTTCATCGACTGCCTATTGGAACAACAACAGCCAGAACTACTACAACCATAGACCCTTGTTTTCACTGTTCTGGCAAGATTTACTTTTAACAGCTGTCATTAATAAAACAAACATTAATTAGGGGAGCACAGCAAATTAAGTCAACATGGATTTGGCTATAAAGTTTTGACCACATGGGGCATGAAGAAAGACAAGAAAGGAGACCAGCCTGGGGTGGGGATGGCTGTGCAGGACATCGGACATCTGTGCCACCCATGATGGGGCACCAGTAGAGTTTTTAACCAGATGCTTCCAAATGCAGCTCCTTACTTTTTTGTTTGGGGGGGAGGGGACTGCTAAGGCAGGACAGAAAAAAAAACACCTACCAAGAGTTGCTGCAATCCAGTAATTTTGTGTGATAATAATTTCTGTACCTAAAAAAACTCAAAAGCGACAGAGAAATCAGCAAGAAAAATGAACACTTCAAAAGTCTGTAAAAGGAGAAGAGAAAGCTCCTGGAAGAGAACGGAAACCACCACCTCGACAATGAGTGGATCCCCTGGGATCATGTGAGGGATCTCACAAAGCAGACGTCCACCGGTCTGAGGAGCACATCCAACGCCCAGGAGCTAGTGATCCTTGTCCTCTGGACTTCGACAAGCTGCAGCCAACAAGGAGAATTCTGGCCCGCCACGATTCTCTTGGACAGACACCTGTGGTGCAGGTATGCCCCCAGAGTCCCAGCTGTGCCCTCATGAAGACCACAGCAAGGGCCCCGGAAGGTTGGAATGCGAAGAAAGCATGGAATGAGGAACCAGCAGGTCCGTGCACACTTTGATACACAAAGGGGAAAAGGTTCAACCAACCTCCTTAAGGCTGCGCCTCACCTCTACCCGAGCACCTCTACCCGAGCAACTGCCTTTTTCCAGGCAGTTACAATTCATCTACAGGAGCTGGGGTCTCATCACTATTTCACACAAAAACTGAACACTTAATTACGTAATTTTATTTGAGAAGCACATAGTTATAAAAGAGATCACTTGAAATAACGCCCCCCCCCACACACACCTTTCGCTTTTTACACAGGATCAGTACACAGTTTATGATTAGGCTGAACATGTTGACCAGATGACAAGTCCACATTATCTGCAGGAGCTCTCTTCCGCCTGATGCCTCTGGAGCAGCGAAAAAATGTGCTTTACATGTGGCAGAACAATTGCATGTAAAAAACAAACCAACCCTGGGCTGCTTCGAGGTCATGCTGGGTCCCTCAGAATTTAGTATATTGCATTAAGATAAGCCAAGAAAGTATTATCTGCACAGGAAAAAAAAATATTTGTAAGGCCATAGGAATGCACTAAAAATTCCTTAGAACCCAGAGGAAAAAAAGATTATATATGAAGTTGTGTTCAAATGTCAAGTCTGAGACTGGGAACACGGTAAAACTGAGCATCAGCCATTCCTTAATCTTCAGCCTTACAAAAATGCTACTCATTCTAATCAGGCCATTCCTGTCATCCCCAAAACATCTGCATGTTTTATCTGTCGGAATCCTTCCAAGCTGCTAACCACCAGACAGTCGACAGAACAGATAGTTTAACTGTGCACCCCTTTTGGCTCACAGAAGTAATGGACTTCATTCGTTATCAACCTGGAAGTGAGAAGTGGGAACGCACGTGGGACAGGTAAATACTCCATTTGTAAAAAACCACACTTCTCAAAAAAAAGCTGACAAGTATTTTACAAGTACTGTACAGAAAGCATGCCAGGTCCAATAAAGGTTTGTCTTTCATATGCATGGAAGAAATCCAAAGTTATAACTGGATGTGTAAACTTAAAAAAACAAAACAAAGCCAACTGAATGGGACAACGGCTTCACCAGGATGAAAAGTTTTGCTGTTTCCAGCAGGTATCTTTTCATTTAGCAAGTCAACAGGGACTTTGGGTAGCAAAGGAAGCAGAGAATGGAGGATCTCTTCCTTTAAAAAAGAAAGAACAAAAGCTTGCCCCTTCGTTGGAGCGAACAAAAGTCTTTAGATCAAGGCCGAAACGTCTCTCACGGAGAGCCAGGCGACCCAGTCCATTTCAGCCATTAGTTTTCAATGCTATCGAACCTGTTTTTTAAAAAGCCTGAGCAGAAAGATGACTTTTCCACAGAGGTTAACAATATACCAAATGTCTTCAGACGCAAGAATAACCTGCAGCAAGCACCGGGTGCAGAGACAGGCTATAAGATACGTCTGTGCACCTAAAGCACTCTAGAAAAGAGTCTGAAGTGAAACTCCGTACAATCAGCTGGTTTACGCAGTAAGGTAAAGCAAACAGCTGCCAGACAAGGCAGACTTCCGGGAGGGGGGGGAGAGGTCCAGATCAGTCATCACGAAAACAGCAGCCCCTGGTGCTCAACGCTACCGGCAAAAGGGCTGCATTTTGGTTTTCCCTTAAGACTACAGTTGCTTTCACATGAAACAAAATATTTCAGAACTTCAGCAGGGAACAGACAACTCCATCACTAATCCTTTCACAGGTAAAATAAAAATAACAGCATTAACATTATGAAGCAAAGTTAACTGTGCGGCAACGGTACGCCAAGCATAAAGTGAATTTCCTATGGTCTTACTCAAATTATGTACATTTTAACACAGCTAGAAGTAAGAAAATAGCAAGATTTTTTTTTAATAAAATGGAGCAGGTACCACCACCACCCCCATCTGCTGCTGCTTCAAGAAGCACTCGACATCGATTCAACTAGTCACAGGCTCTCTCAGAGGAACGTACACATGGACCAAGTCTGTACACGCAACAAAGATGCGAAAACGCCGCCTGAGAGCAGAAACAAGCAAAGAGAAGCTGCAGAAGGTCTTCATGGGGACCAGTCGGTTTTGGCTTTCCGACAAACCCCCCGAGATACAGACTGAAGGAGACCGCCAAGTCAGAGGTGACAAAAGAGATGGGTCATTCATCATTGGTATAATCACACTTGCTGTAAAGAAAGCACTTTTTGTTAGGGGAGAGGGCTTTAGTACTTTACCCTTGCCCAGCTGCGGGGCAGACCACTGCCAGGCATACTTCTGTTCAGCATTCCCACCAAACCAACGCACATCTCCCTCCTATCCAGCAAACTAGCTGGGGTACAACCTAAGATGTATTTGCGGGAACGCGTGAGGAAGGGACTGGCGAACCAACCCCCTTCAGATTTCGCAACTCCGAGGCAACATGCTTTTTCTAACCTGCACAGGATGGAAGGCAAAGAGATGTTCCAGGCTCTCTGCTGATAGCCAACCCCACTCGGTTTCAAACATGCAGGATATGCCTGGACGACATACCACAGCACTTGATGGACGGTGTGCGCCTATTTGGCCAGCTAGCAAATTCACGGCAGCTACTGGAGTTAACTGCTGCCAAGTGGGAAAGTGTGATGTTGCCTTGAGGGAGGAGCTACAACTTGTACAGCGTCAAGGTTTGGCACGTCAATCAAACTGAAGCACCTGCTTCCCGTCACCCAGCACAGTCAGCTAGAGAAATGGGAGTCTCTCTGTTGAGTGGCGGAGGCAGCTACGCTTCGGTCTGCTCTAAAAGCCTGACCCGTTGGCTTGGGGAACAGATTCCATCAGGCATGGTTGTTATCAGCTGATCATATTACTACGTTTTTTTCTCCCCAAGGATCTTCCATATTAAAAAATACAGAGGCTGATAACGCACCCTGGGTATGCCTTTTCTTCTATCAATATTCAACACGTTTAAAGTGAGAACAGAAAACTTTATAGACTTCAACAGCTGCTGCACTTAACACAGCAGACAACTGAGTGTCCCACAAGTCACAGAAGTGAAATCCGAGGTGAGCCGCCTCACTGAACATAAGAAATCCTGGTGCCTGCCAATTGAACAACGCTTCCTGTATTTTAAATAAGTGAGAAGCGCCGCCCAAAAAAAGAGGGAGGGTTTAATCTAGGTCACTAGTGACTAACAGGAAAAAGACAATGCATTCCTTGAACACTTTACAGGTTTGGTTGAAGAGAAAGAAAACCAACATCCTACATTCCGGAAAAAGTCATTTCCATACAAAGAAGCCTGTGCGTTTGTTAAACACAAACAGATAATCCAAATGGGAACTTTTAAGTGCCTTGGGTGTTCAAAACTTTCTATCAGCAACATTTATTTCACAGATATTTGTGTGCCTAGGAAAGGGCAGAGTCTAGTCGACCATGGGCGGCCACGGCTGTACACTGAGGAATTTCACCAGCTCAAAGACCCGTTTCCCCCCTCCCAGACACAAGCAGGAACCTTCAGAGCAAATTTTTGGAAGCCTCTACACATCTCCTCAAGAAGCCTTTCCTCCCTCTCCCCTTGACAGCAATAATTTGTCCTCTGAAGCACAAGTAGTTTGCACCACAAAGGGAGAGCTTGACAAGGACAGAGGACCGAACCAGAGCCTTTCCATTCAGCCGAAGGGCTCCTCACAGCGCCTACTTATTCACAGGCAGGGAGAGGAAAGCAAAATGGGGCTCTATCCAGCTTGGGGGGGGAATCTCCTGCCCCCAACTACCTATGGCAGCCTGAATCACGCCCTACTTTGGGTGGGATTTGGTCTGTCCCGCTGATATCCAAACCGAAAAAGGAAACATGCGCATGTGTTAAGGATTTCTTGCCAGACAAAAAGCTGTGCCTGCACAAGTGTAAGATTGTGCTGACACAGGCAACAAAAGGCCAAAACAGATGTGCAAACGTTTTTTTTAAAAAAAGAAAGAAAAAAGGAACTGTAGCAGCTTCTGAAGCAGGCAGTGAAACAGAGCGATGAAGGAAACGAAGACGTAGCTCCGGCACAGGTGTCCCTCTCGACCTCGCGGCGTCCACGTTTGAGAAGAGGGGGGGCCGCACGTTGTTAAAAGCAGAGTGAGCCAGAATCCCCTCCCTTGGTTCAGCACACTCGATGTTCAAACAAGAGCTCTCAGCAGCAGCCTGGCGGTCACATCTCTTGAGGCTGGGCGAACCGCATGTGCTTTCAGAGAAGCAGGAAAAGTTTTTTTTTTGTTTTTTTCTAGGTATGGCTGCAGTCTATTATTAGGAGTTCCATCAAAGCAGCGCGCACCGAAAGAAGCTGCTCTTCTTCGATCTGTTTTCTGTTATTTTCACCGGCCCACCTGCACTCGCCGAACTGCCATCGTTCTACGAGGAGAGGGTGAGAAAGACGTCAAGGAAGCAGGGGCTTTTCGGACTCCCGGCGTGCCTCCCCCCCACAAAAAAAAGCAATGGCTCGCAAAATAGTTGTAATGATGGGAATGACCTCCGTTTTGAGGACGCTCGTGATTCCCAAGCTGGGTGCCCTGGGCCATGGGGAGGATGTTGCAAGAGACAATTGCAGGTGTGCACGAGCCTACAATGTCTGCCCAGAGGTTCCAAACAGGAGTCGTGGCCCTGCTTCTGAGCATTATGAGGATGAGGGGAGCTGGACTATCCAAATCTCGGTCATTTGAACATGCGAAGCTGCCTTAACAGTGAATCAGACCGTCGGTCCATCAAGGTCAGTACTGCCTACTCAGACTGGCAAGCAGCTCTCCAGGGTCTCAGGCTGAGGTCTTTCGCATCACCTCCTGCCTGGTCCTTTCAGCTGGATATGCCGGGGGTCGAACCTGGGACCTTCTGCATGCCATGCAGATGATCCACCACTGAGCAACAGCCCCCTTCCAAATCTCCACATGTGCGACTAGTACATTTTGCACGACCTGACCGCATCATCGAGTTGGACAACAGTGAAAACTACCTTCATCTCAAGTATCTATTCAGCGCCCTGATTTTGTTGCCACAGCTCCCATTTCTTCAAGCAGCAGAATAAATGAGGCCACTTGGAAACAGCACAGGCTAGGCAGCTCAAGCTCACACCAGAACGCTACACGTACTCTCAAGGACCCACAAACTCACCCAACTTTGATTGCCCTGTCAATTTCTTCCCACTCTGGCGACCAAGAAGTGGAGCGCAACAGGGTCACGCTCCCACTCTTCCCACCAGCTCAGAGGGGGGCAGGCTGAGCCTGCTGCCCTCCAAGCGACTACAAAACTCGCCAGAAATATAAGGGATGTATTTCTTATGAGCAATGACAGAGGCAAGGCCCCCCCCTCCCCCTCAGGGGAAAGGGACAGAGTCAGCAGCAAGCACAAATTCTGGCTAAAGTTTGCAGATCCCTGCACACACACCACAACACACCACATGGCAAGAAACCAACCATTTTCCTGTTGAGTTTTGTCATAATATCCCGTGCGAGAGTGAAGAAAGCCTGGAACCAAAAGAGGGGAAAGGAAAAAAAAAAGATTTAGCACATACAACAGGACTGAGGGAGTTCAGACCAATTACATTTTAGGGGGTGCAAAAAAAGAATTGTTTTGAGGAGGAGGAGAAGAAGAAGAGTTGGTTTTTATATGCTGACTTTCTCTGCCACTTAAGGCAGAATCAAACCGGCTTACAATCACCTTCCCTCCCCCTCCCCACAACAGACACCCTGGAGGTAGGTGGGGCTGAGAGAGCTGTGACTAGCCCAAGGCTACCCAACTAGCTTCGTGTGTAGGAGTGGGGAAACAAATCTAGTTCACCAGATTAGCCCCCGCCACTCACGTGGAGGAGTGGGGAATCAAACCCAGTTCTCCAGATCAGACTCCACCGCTCCAAACCACTGGTCTTAACCACCACAGCACGCTGGCTCTCCGCAGTAAATGTTTTTTAGGCATTTAAGATTTGTCAGTTTTTTGGCTTTATGGGAATTGGCTCCAAAGAGACGCCCAAGAGCAGCAGGAGGGGAAAAAAAGATTCTCGCTGAGCACTCGATCCATCTCTCTGGTATGGTAAAAGCAGGTCCCGTTTCATACGGCACGGGAGAAGCGCTAAGAATCTGCCTGGAGCATATGGGCTACAGGTGTGTAGACCAGAAAGCATTCAACAGCTCAGGCATAAGTCAGTACATCAACAGTACAAAGGTCATACTATGATACAGCTCAACATACAAGGAACAAAAACATGCATTTTAACCACCAGTGGCCAAGCAGGCTGTCAGCAGCTCAAACGCCACTTACCTCTTCCACATTTATGCTCGATTTTGCACTCGTCTCCAGAAATTTGATGCCGTAATCAATTGCTAGCTGGAAGAGAGTGCCAGAACTGTCAGAACTTAAAAAGAGTTAATCTTCAACAAAGAGGTCAGTTGTGCTGGCAAAAGTACAGGCAGTTAAAAAGTGCAAACTTTCGCCTGCAAGACATTACCCTGCCTAGCTGGGATCCCAAAGGGCCTGCATGCAAAGCACGGTGTGAAGGATCTAGGGGTGGGAGGAGAGGGCTTGCCTGTTTTTCCATTCCATAGCAGCTCCTCGCACCTCCCAGAATTCAGAGCCACCCCTGGCTGGAGGAGCTGGATTTTTGCTGAGCAAACATAATGCTCTGGACCAGCGACGCTGGAAGAGTTCCCTACACCCAGAAGACAGCACACTGACTGCCCTTGGGATTCTGGCTTCACTATTACATTGGTATTGAATGTGCTTTCATTTTATGTTCAGAATAAAAAGTGTTCAAGCCTTTTTTTAAAGCAGTATTTAACATGCTATATTCATAAAACAACCAGTCTTATCACACCTTCAAGACCAGAAGATCCATACTGGCAGAAGCTTTTGTGGACAAAAAGTATTTATGGTATCAGACAGTTTTTAGTGGGAGAAGGTTACGCTGTTCTGTTCTGGATACTGCATTCGCCTTTTGCGCTTTCATTCCTGTCCCTTCCAAGGTATTAGCCTACCTTCCTGTAAAATTAAGTGGCTTGAACAAATCAGAGTGGTTACACTAAGTTTTAATTCATGCATTTAGGTCAACATTGGTTTAAAAGAAGACTGCAGACTGTACTGTGCACAATGGAGCAGACAACTAAAAGATAGGTTCACTGTGGTTCAGATTGTTAAGAAACTAAACCCAAACGGAGCAGGTGAGCAAGGTAGGGAGGCCATCTTTCCAAACCAGCAGAGTTACAGGTGCAATTCCTACTCCAATGCAAGCTGCAAGAATCCCATGTGATTTTTTTGTTCTCAGCATCACTGATTAGGACAAATTTAAAGCTGCAATTTAAGCTCTCGGTTGATGAATTTGATCCACTAGCAGATCAAAGCTGGAGGTCCCATTCTGTCCCCAAAATGAATACAGACCCTAGCGCAACACCACTGCTTGCTTCAAATGGGGTGGTGGTGGTGGTGAAATAAAGGGCACCAGGAACATCAGAGACCCTGTCCAAAGAACATTTAAGCGGACAAGACTTACCTTCTCTCCTTTTTCTTTTGAAACTTGTCTTTTTTCATTCATATCACATTTATTACCCAAGATCATTCTTTCTACGTCTGAAGAAGCATGCTGAACAGAGAAGAAAACAAACACAACTAAGTCCCAAAAAGTGTCCAGATGCAACCTGAGCCAAGCCTATGCGGAAGAAATAATAAGGGGACGAAAGTGGAGCTTAACGTTTACCTGCTTCACACACTTTAAAATTAGGTAGGTCTAAAAACACAAAGCCCAACAGGAGTAGAAAGCCTGGCACACCAACGACCACCTGATGAACTGATCCCTGGGAGAAGCCGAACAGAGTGGAAACTGGAGCACCAGAAAAGCCCCAGCTGGGCAGAGAGCCACAGACATAAGGTTAAGGCCTGGTCTAGACAAAGAGCTTATCCCGTGGTAAATCTATTCTTATGTTAGCTTAAAATAAAAGTTACAGTTCCTTCTTGCAGGGGGGTTTCCGCTAATGAAAAAAGAGATCTGTGTTTGAAATGTGACTGGATAATTTCAGAGTGTCTCTACTCAAGGATTTAAAAAAATCTTATATGGTAACTACCCCTGTATAATTCACAGTGGGTAGCCATGTTAATATGTCTGCAGTAGCAGAAAAGAGCAAGAGTCCAGTAGCACCTTAAAGACTAACAAAAATATTTTCTGGCAGGGTATGAGCTTTCGTGAGCCACAGCTCACTTCTTCAGATACTTCTTCAGTATCTGAAGTGAGCTGTGGCTCATGAAAGCTCATACCCTGCCAGAAAATATTTTTGTTAGTCTTTAAGGTGCTACTGGACTCTTGCTCTTTTCTACTACCCCTGTATACTAAAGCGTGCTTAGATCATAATCATATACCTTAATAGTCTCTTATAAGTTTTATTAAGCAGTTCTTGTTTCATCTCCATTCCATCAGGCAAACAAACATGGAGAAAAATCATTTTTTTCATTCAATCTTTTCCCAAGGAAAGCGAATTGAAAGCAGTTCCTAGAATGAATCCAACTCCCCCTTCATACGCCACATTTACTTGCTTCAGACCGGCAATCCCGCCAATGAATTCAAAGCCACTTTGGTTTCATGCCCCTCTGATGCGAAAGCCGCGTGCCATTATAGCAGCTCCGTCTTTCTGCCAACAGACTCAGTCCACTCATTCCGAAATACACATTTACCTCTTCTATGTTCCTTATCCAGTTTTTAATGTTGTCAAAAGACTTCTCATTCGTGATATCGTAGACCAACATGATTCCCTAGAGAAAGCAGAGTCACACCATCAGCAATGAGGCATGCCCCCCCCCATTCCACTCACACTGGGCCTCTAGGAATCATTCCTCAAATTCAAACAGGTACAAGATCTGTTTTCACTCTGTCCCCAAGTCTTCTCCATACTCATTTAGATTTTTTTGTGTTTCTTATTCACACACACACACAAAATCTAAATGAGTAGGAAGAAGAACTGGGGACAGTATTAAAGTAATACATACAAGTCTGATTCCAGCTTATCCTTCCAAGATAAATAAAACCTTAATTTATTTTAGAATCTTTGGTTCTTAAATCTAAATCATCTTCCTTAGTAAGAAATGGAAAGGTTAGAAAAACCAGTTTCAAAGGCTCAGACTATCAGCAGCGAAGCCCAACCTGGAAACGGGCGCTTACCATAGCTCCTCTGTAATACGCAGTTGTGATCGTGCGAAATCTTTCCTGACCTGCTGTATCCCTGTAAGTAAACCAAAGAAGGTTGCATGAAAATTAAAGGTGTGTATGGGGGGGGATGCAAAGGGGTCACGCTCAGCCGCTAACCCTCCCCCTCCCCCAAAACTGACACTCTTACCAAGCCACATTTAGCTTGCCATTTAGCAGTAATACACAGAGACACCGTGCCGTTAAGCTCCACATTAGACAAGATCAAGCAAGCCAAATGTTATGCAATTCACACTCAAAGTACCAATTACTTCTGTGGCTTTTATAAGCAAGAAAGTTCTAGATGGCGGCTTTGGAGCTCAACACTGACAAGTCTACCTGGAAGCCTCCTGTTTCCCCACAGAGACGGCCTTCAAAAAACAGCCCAGTTCAAAATCAGTCCAGATGTTACCTCTCCCCCCTCCCACTTCCACGCGTGGAGAGACGAGGGCTCAGACCACACCCTCCAGCTCACCACCACCACCCCTGAATGCATTTAATTCACATTCAGAGTGATCTCATCTCCTGATATTTTCACAAGGGCACAGCAGTAGAATCTGAATAAGCTCCCTTTGCCCACTGTGATGGTTTTATACTGGCATCTGCTTTAGCAAAACTTTGGTTACAGTGGAAAGTGCTGCTAAGTCGCAGCTGACTTATGGTAACCCTGCAGGGTTTTCAAGGCAAGAAGTGTGAACAGAGGCGGTTTGCCATCGCCTGTCCCTGCGTAGGAGCCCTGGACTTCCTTGGTGGTCTCCATCCAAATACTAACCAGGGACAACCCTGCTTAGCTTCCGAGATCTGATAACATCAGTCTAGCAAACTTTAGACTGGAAGAAACTAAGTTAGCCTAAGAACACCACAGTACAGAGATATCACAGCCACCAGGGGGATGTTCGCTAGGCTTTTTTACTCCTTGGTGACTTGACTGAGGAAAAGTGCACACAACTCTCTTCTCCGTGCTGTGTTAATGTCTGTGGCTGACAGAGAAGATTCATTTCATGAATGTCACAGGATGTCACTATTTCCAAGATTAGTTTATAAAGCAGGCTGTATATCACACACAACTAGATGGACATGGAGCTTTCAAGTCTCAATAAGGCGGCCTGACCAAAAGCTGTTCCACCAGAGACATGGGCCAAATGAGAGGCACCTGCATGCTGAGTTTTTGCAGACTTCCACTTGCTTGAGCTAAACAGCAAGAAGTGAGCTAACGATTTAACAGTCCGTTGTTCGGTTATAAGTACTTTGTGTATGGCAATGTAATTTCGGCTGCCAAAGTTTTTCTGCTGCCGGTTTTCACAAGTTGATTTGAGCAGTGAGTAATTATGTCCACAATTATTTTGAATTCTTCAAGAAGAGTTTTGCAGATAGACAGTTCATCCTGCAGCTACTCCACTACGGGAACTGCTGTAGACACCAATTCACCAAAACAGATCATGTTATGCTCGTATAAACTTACCATATCTGTAGTTTGATTTTCTTCCCATCTAGTTCTATTGTTCTGATTTTAAAATCAATTCCTAGGGGAGAAAAGGATTGCTTTAGTCAGGATTCTATACCATTTCGCTCCTTTTCTCTCAAATTATATGTTGACTAAGCAATAAACGCATGCAAAAGTTTAGTATTTTCCAGTGCACTGAAGAGGATACCCTTCCAGAACACTGGTGTGCATCTGGAGAAGAACCTGTTTTGCACCATTGGCCTTATTTTTATCTCCTGTTACTGGTGCGGCCCTCTTATTTCTCTTTGCACTTTAGAGTCCAACAAGATTTTCAGGGTATAAAGCTTTTGAGAGTCAAAGCTTCCTTTGTCAGATTCAAGCTCGTATCCGATGAAGGGAGCTTTGACTTGTTCATCTCCAAAGTGCTCATTGGACTCCACTCTAGCTGTTCTACAGCAGACTAACATGGCTACCCTTCTGAAACTATACTTATGGAAAATTCTGGTGCCCATACAAATATACCCAGCACTGACACACATACAAAAAAAGGTCATATGTAACCCATTCAGAAATTCCAGTGCTGACTTACCCGCAGGACTAAACAACGACTTGGGATTTCTAACTTGCTATCATGATTAAATGCCTACACTAAACAATGGAACTCCCCTGCCCACAGGTAGGTTTTAACAGTGCCTTGGGACGACTAACTCACTTTTGGCTACTGAACGCTTGGCTAAACCTGTGATTTTTATAGCTGTCAACTAGTCTTTGCTGAACCAGCGTGTGATTTCTGTGCTTTTCTTGATAAGATTTGGATGTTATGTAACACCTTTCACCCTGTATTTTAACCAAACAGAATGTGCATTGTTCTACTTGATTGTTCAGCCCTACCACCTCTGAATGGATGCATTACTTTTCTGGCTGTATCTTGCTTTATCTGCACCCCATGATAAACTGGGGCCTTCGACCACTCTCCTAATCCACTATGCGTAACAACCATAGTTGTTCCAGTTGCTTTGACAGGGACTAACACTTCCATGATTCACCATGCTCCTCTCTCTCGGCTCTGCTTCGGCTCTGCTACAACTCCTCTTCCCCTGCCTGATTGGCTTTGAAGACGTCTGCAAAAAGATTTACACGCTCCACGTTGAAATAAAATTTAGTCAGCCTTCAAAGGGCCATTTACTTTTCAGCAACAGATTAATACACCTTCCCCTCTGGATTGTAACCCAAGAACTTCACTTGGTCCAAATTTAAAGGTACTGTACACCTAAGAAAACAATGAAAACCACTGGCTCAATTCCAGTTCAAAGTTGAGAAATAACCAAGTCCATCCCCCCCACTCCACAAGAACAATGGAAAGTCTTACAAGTGCCTGCTGCTCGCAATGAGCGAGCGGAGCGGCTAGAATGAGCCATCCTCTGACATTTCCTTTGTTTCCTCACTTCAGAAACAGGAAGCAGTAAGCTGCACCCATCAGCAGCGCAAGTCTGGTGACTTGCTGCTGTTTCCTGATGCGCACGTTACACAGCACCAGAAAGAAAACACTGAAAAACTCAGCCAGGACACAGAGCCGTTCAGAGTTTAGCCAGGCAAGCCGCTAGAACGACTTCCTATTCTTCAGCAGGGCTAGGCAAAGCAACGTGCACCCCCCTCCAGGACAGGTGCCAAACCGCAGCACGCTCGGCCGTTTTGCTTGGCGCATGAGGCTTGCTTTCCACCCAAGGGAACAACGGAGAACTTGGGTCAGTCCCTAGCTTATCTCACAGGGTTTCTGGATGGGTAAAGTGGAGGAGAGGGAAAAAGTCTATGTTCCCAGTCCCTTGGAGGAAGGGTGGGATGAAAGCGTGACAGAAGTCTCTCTGGCATGCCTCCCAACCAGAGGGGGCCTTGTTCTTGAGGCAACCTGAGAGGGCCATCTCAGGCAGCAGATCTGGAGCATCCCTGAATGGGAAACAGAACCCACCGCAAGGTTCACCGCTAGCAGACTTGGCCCGGACTCTACTCACTTAAGCATGGGGGGGGCGCTGTCCACCCGCCTCTCTGCCCCACTTTAAGGCTATTTATTACGCTTTCTGCCTCAGGCACCCGGTCCCCAGTCCTTGCAAGACATAATGAGATTTTACGATGCTTGGAATGCACTATCTGATGTTCTTGGTTAGAAGACGAAGCCACTGAGATTAAGGTAAGCTTCTCTTTAGGCTCCAAATTAGCATAGCAAGAAAACGCAGTGCTATCACCACTGACTGCTGCTGTGAGTAGAACAGGCTGCTCTATTTCATACAACTAGGCTCTGCAAAGTAACGCTACGCCACGGCCCTGCATTTTTCCTACACTCCCGTGGGTCTAAGACAGACTCGTGCATATCTCCCCTCTGCCAAGAGAAGATTAACACTTTTCACATCTGAAAAAGTAACTTCTGGACACGGAAGGTTATGCCGCAATAAAATTGCTTGCCCTTTTTGCAGGGTGTGTGTGTGTGTGTGAGGGAGTCCATATTTGGGGCACCAATTCTTACTGGTGGTCCTTTCTTTGCCTCTGCCATATGTATCAGAACCTGGGGGGGGACAGAGAACCCTCAAGGCTAAGAAACAGAAGTGACCCACTAGGATGCAACATTGGTTGGAGTACAAAGAAACATGGTTTAAACAAACAGATGTAAACACAGCAAACTTTGCAACACAAACAAAAGTTTGCTTTCACAGGAGAGATAAGCCACACAGCTCTGTGGATACTTTCTCACAGCGACTGATTCTCAGAGGAATCTTTCACGGGGGTGTCACTCAGTCAGATTACCCACAACGATGCTTAGAGAGCAAGTCTTACAAAACCCCAAATTAAAAGCAGAGCCGTTCATCTTGTTAGCCCAGAAGTATTTAGAAAGATCAGCATTTTTTACAGCATCTTTCAAAATCACTACATGTGTTATGAAAATTAAACAAACACATAATCTCTGTACTACCACATTCTCCCCAGCATAAACCAAGGCTGTGCACCAAGCATGGCTCCTCGCAGACAGGCTGGTACAGATCTCATAATACATTATATGACCACTGTGGTTATACACACACCCCATTACACAGCTGCTTATGTGCTGGTTCTACAACTTGCGATGGCTGCTAATCCATCTGGTAACTAGTAGGAAAGCTGCTAATCCGGGCTTCACATTAATTGACATTCCTTGGATATTTAAAAATTTAGCCACATGCACACTGTGTTTAGACACAGCCTCTCCCTCCCTGCACGCGGACTGCTGGATTCACATTTCCACAAACAATGAAGTAGGACACGCAACTTTGTATTATGCAGATCGCCCGCCGGCAATCCTAGCAACGGGTAACCAGGCAAGGTAACTGCTTCTGAAGGAAGTGGTAGAATAACCACATCCTCTGGCTTGAAGTGCATGTTTATATATATATATATATATGAGAGCTCACTTTTTCACTTCCACGTAAAAACTGAGACCCCCTTTCCAGTTGCGAAACAGGGCACTTCCACAGAACACAAAGATTGCCTAAGGGTTTATCACTTGTAACATAAGATATGCAGAGTCTTTACAGACCGCAGTTCCTCTACAACTCATTTGCTAATATACAATACAGTCCAAACAGAAAACATGTTTCTACAAACTACTTCAGCTTTTGTGAATAGATCTGTATCAGACCCTTCCCCAGCAAGGTAAGAATCCCAGGAAGTCTCTTGTTCAGGTATTTTACACACACAGGGAACTGCATTTGCTCAAACTATTCCACCCACTATGCAGAAATTCATCCGTTCAACAGGGAGTGACAATCCACTGTACAGCTGTGAAATACACATTAGCAACCACGTTTGTCACATTTATCCTTCATCTCTTTAGGTGCACATTCAATATATCAGTGCCTACCTTCTAAAAGTGTTGTGTGCCAGGGTCAAACAACAACAACAACAACAACCTTGTTTTGTAGGCCACTTCACCAGCACTTTAAAGTTAGACAGAAGACACGTTCACTACTTGCTAACGGGAATTAAAGAGTCCAGTAGCACCTTAAGGTGAGGACTAACAAAATTTAGTATCTGGAGGTGTTACCAGACTTCTGCTTAATTCTGCTACAACAGACTCAGACTGCTTCTCCTCTGTGGTTGGTAAGGGAAACTCGTCCATACTCTAATAGCACGTGGGCATCACCATACTATGTATGGGTGTGAAAGCTGGACATTGAAGAAAGCTGATAGGAAGAAAATAGATTCCTTTGAAATGTGGTGTTGGAGGAGAGTGTTATGGATAGCGTGAACGGCCAAAAAAAAACAAATCAGTGGGTTATCAATCAAATGAAGCCTGAACTGACCCTAGAAGAAGCTAAAATGACTAAACTGAGGCTATCGTATTTTGGTCACATGATGAGAAGACAAGAGTAACTGGAAAAGACAGTCATACTAGGAAAAGTTGAGGGCAGCAGGAAAAGAGGAAGACCCAACAAGACATGGGTTGACTCAATAATGGAAGCCACGACCCTCAATCTGCAAGATCTGAGCAAGGCTGTCAAGGATAGGACATTCTGGAGGACTTTGAGTCATAGGAGTGCCATGAGTCGGAAGCGACTTGACAGCACTTAACACACACACTTCACCTTTTCTCCCCACAGTACTGCAAGCTTTGGTTCTGGTGTTCATCAGCTGCAAAAGCCCCTATCAGCCATTGATGATTCACCACATGCAGCCACAACCTATTTGTAAAGCCTCAAGTCATCAGATGAGGAACAGGATGCCCACGGCCTCAAGAGAAGCCGTCCGAGATACGAGCGGGCACTTCTGTTTGATGAAGAATGAAAGCAGATGAGATGTAAGTTGCACTTCAGAAAACACTACACAGGCACACAAAGATCTGCAAGTTTCCAAAATAGATCTCATGCAGATATAACGTTCACAGCAAGGTCTCTTAGAAAGATGACCCATGTTTCAGTATCACTTTTGGAAACTTTCAAATGCATAACACAAAAGCCTGTTAAGGGACCACTGCACTGGCGTTGGCAGTCCAGAGGTTAACATTTGCCATGTACAGAGAACCTGAACATTGCTGTGTACACAGCAGCCTTCAGGAAAACGTATACGTACGCCAAGATTAGATCCCAAGCATTAAGTCTAATCTCTGGAGGCTCCCCTCTACTTAATTCTACTGGCCACTATCTTTTTCTGGCCCCCACAAGATCTGCAGGCAATGAGCACCCCCAGAAGAAGAAAAAAGCTACACTAGTCTCTGAATTCTTGAAGTTTGAGCTATGTTTTGTGCAGTCTTTTAAAAAAAAAGAAAAGTTGCACGTTAAGGTTGAATGAAACTTTCAGATTTGCTTATAGTCACTCTGACTCAAACTTTGGGCCAGATATATTAGCAGTTTTAGAGAAACAATACGTGTGGGTGGAGGGTGGAGCACAATTACAACATGATTGTGTCACGCAGTACAAAGTCACAAAGACAACTAATCATTTGGAACTTTAACCTTTGGCTCTCCTTCCCAGAAACATCTGCTAGACAAGGGCGAAGAAAAGAGAATTTGGGATGTACTTTGACTGTAGAAAACAGCATGAACTTGGGTACTGGAGCTAAATTTCATGCCAAATCCCAGGAGACATGTGTGATACATACAAAGCTGTCTTAACTGAATCAGACCATTGGTCCATCAAAGTCAGTACTGTCTATTCAGACCGGCAGCAGCTCTCCAGGGACTCAGGCAGAGGTCTTTCACCTTACCTACTGCCAGATCTTTTAACTGGAGATGCTGGGGACTGAACCTGGGACCTTCTGCATTTATTTATTTATGTAATTTTTTGTGATGTATAGCCCTCCCTCCCTGGCCAAAGCTGGCTTATAAATACATACATGCATGCATAGATGCATACATACAGCCCTAGATGTGCTCCCCAGACTAAACATCCTCACAAAACAAGACTTCCAAACACATGCCTCTTGGTCCTCATCTGGCAGGGGCATTGAGATGAATGAAATGCTGAATCACTCCTGAAGGAAGAGTTTTCCCACAGTGAAAGATAGCTGAAGCCCCTTCCGATCTCTAGAGCCAAGGTCAGAAGTGCAGCGACTGGATGCTCCCAGCCCTCCTCCCTGACAAGGCCCTTTTGTGTCCAAGAGGACTCCAGTTGGAAAAGCCCTTTTTCTGCAACAATGTGAAGCCCTGTAAATGGGCTTCCCACACCCCTTATAGCTAGACCAAAAAAGGGCAGCAAGTATCTATATAATGGTATTTCTGTACATGCAGTCACCTACATTTTGGTAAGATTCATGACATTTGGCACTAACAGAGCAGGAGAAAAACAACAGTAATAAGCAAATTATCTTAAGAAACCCTCTGTATCACAACAAATGGAACCATCATGATAGCAAAGTCCAATTAAACCAATCCAAGTGTTCCATTTAGCCTTACTGTACCCCTTTAAGGAGGAAATTACTAACCTGGCTGCTTAAGAATTAAGTCTCTTCAAATGATCAATCATGCAATTGACACTGTCCTAAGTCAAACAGCGAGCTGCCAACAGTTAGAGCATTGTTCGGGGAAATCCATGCATGCAAATCACTCCTCATTAAGATGTATAAGGATTCCACTGTGAGAAGGCCGTTGCATAAGCAGTATGGAATGCAAGCACATGAAGTTCATATGGCTGACACAGGGAATACAAAAGAATTCTATTTCAGCCAGAGAATCCATTTTCGTTTTATGCAAGGAGGGTTCAGACGGTCATGTGCTATGTTCACCGTCACAGGTGCGCGGAAGCTCAAACCAAAATTCTGCGGAAGATGGCCCTTCCCAGTGAGCACGCTCACTGAACAGACCAGATTAAAACCTTTATCTATAAAAACTAGTCAGCCACCCCACAACCTTCCCAGATTAATCCAACCACCCATCTTGTTGGTCCTCGAGCACTCAGACCTAAAATCCTGTTCAGACCGGCAACAGGGCATTGCACATTCTACGTTTATTATTGAGCTACCAAAAAAAAAAAACCTCTTTGGGTTTTAGTGTATGAGGTTACAAAACAGTACACTAAGATCTGTGGAGTTAAGATAAGCAAGTGCTTCTAACAGGCTTACAGCCCTTGCCTCACTGGGAGACTTAATTATACTCAATGAAAGTTTAAGCAGGGAAGCCAAGGACTTCAAGCTTCAGTATGGATTTGTTACATTACAGGAAACTGACGAGATCGTTAAAAAACTAGTTTTAGATCTTCCCTGGCAAGAGAAAGAGAACACAGTAATAGCACAGACTTTACAAAAATCAGTTTTCCAGAAGATGTAACCTTTCCCAGCCAGCATGGTGTAGTTGTTAAGAATGGTGGTTTGGAGCGGTGGACTCTGATCTGGAGAACCGGGTTTGATTCCCCACTCCTCCACATGAGTGGCTGAGGTTAATCTGGTGAACTGGATTTGTTTCCCCACTCCTACACACGAAGCTAGCTGGGTGACCTTGGGCTAGTCATACTCTCTCAGCCTCACCTACCTCACAGGGTGTCTGTTGTGGGGAGGGGAAGGGAAGGTGACTGTAAGCCGGTTTGATTCTCCCTTAAGTGGCAGAGAAAGTCGGCATATAAAAACCAATTCTTCCCTAATCTGCCTGGGTATTGTGAAAGTTCAGCTTTCTTGACTGTTGGGTCAACTGATATTCTAAGCAAGAAACTGCTCTAATTCCAACCAAACGTCTGTTGAAAGATATTCTATGCTTAGGAATAAGGAAACAATATACGCCCAGAAGTTATGACCTTAGCAATTGCTTAAATTATGGGATAAATATCGTTATCCATCTAGTTCCACATGCATCTGCTTCAATACCGGTTTTTTAAAAGTCCTAGGTTTTAAATTTTGTTTTAAATTGGACAGGAGTATTGCATTATTTGTTGATCTAGAAAGGCATAATTTTTGTACACTGAAAGCTATGATAGGCAGTGGTAAATCCGCTAGTCACGAATATATTGTGAGGAAGTTTAATGGCTGGACTTTGTCATGGTTCCAATATTTTTGAGTAAGACATCCCATCTTGGCAATGTTAGGTCCACAGCTGGCAATATGGCCATTGTCTAATTGTCAATATTTCATAGGATATATTGGGGGGGAGGAAGTGTATGCAATATTGCAGACCTTCAGTAATAAAAGGTTCAAAATTCCGCGAGGAAACAGATCTTGGTCTTGTTATCTCTTTGGAAGAACAACTAGAATATTAGACAGTTCTCTCTTACTGATACTGTACACCAAAAGATGCTTAGTATAAAGTTCTTTTTTGATGGTATCTTACCCTGACAAGATTTAATAGAATATTTAAAACAAATACTTTTAAATACTGGAAGAGTTCTACCCTTTCTATAGACATTTTCCCAACTCTGGTAGAGCTGCTCTTACGTACTGGTTCTAAGTTATTTCAGTAATTCGCATGGTTATGGGCATTATACGTTCCAATCTACTTTCTGTATAGAATTATTTTCAGGTACACTGCCGATCTTCTATAAAGTCACTGACAGTTATAATTTAACATTTGTGAGGGGATGAGAAAAGCCTCATCTTTCCTCAGACTCTGGCTTATGCCCCAATAAATCTGTTAAGTCTTTAAGATGCTACTCCCCCCCCCTTTTTTTTTTTTTGCTGAACACAGCTAGCCTCTACACAGGCAGAATGAATCGTCTAAAACAGAAACAGCCACACACACAGCGGCATAAAGCAAAGTCACCCACCCATTTGAAGCAAACTACTTCTGTACTGCAACAGTGGTTTGTCGCTAGAAGAAAGCTAAAATCTTTTAGTGGCAGGTGGGGAGGGGGAAATACAGGAAATGAACAAAGAGGCAAAATAAGCAACTCACAGCATGGAGCCTCACAGTTTTAACAAATGTTTAAGACTCTTGTTGCTTTAAGGGCTACTTGTGCTAAGAAGCATTCAGAAATACTGGTGTACTAACTTTACTGCCAACAAACCTAGAGAACTGCTCTGGGCACAGGTTCCAAGAACTGGAGGATACTTCCTTCTGGTCTCAGAACACAGAGGTGCAAGTTCAACCAGGTTCCGCTGGAAATCATACTTTCAATTCAATCTATCAGATGAGGTCAGTGTTTGCCAAAGTCACAGTGCTGCATCAACACAGACTGAAGCCAAATCCAGTTGTCCCGTTGGTGTAAACCAGAAGGAAACAGACACGCCTGCAAAGGAACCAAGATGAGGCAGTTCCCTCTCTTAGGACTCAACAGCAACTTCCTCAAGGCCGAAGGTTCTCCCATCGGGAGCTGCAGTCACATTCATGCATAAAGTCATTAAGGGTTAATTGATATTTGAACAAAACATTTGTCACCCTGTAACTCAAGTGAGACTGACAAACGTCAGGAAGCTCCATCTGGCAATTAAAGATGGGGATGAAGTACTTAGACATCTGTCAAGTGGAAGACAAAGGGGTCGAAGCTTCTCCCACCCCCAGCTGCCTCACCAACGATCCTGCCACAAACAGAAGCAAAGAGCTGAAATGTTCACACTTGGACAGAACAGTCCCAAGACCGCAAGCGTTAACACTGAAGCCGATAACCCCCTTCAGATGCGGTCCTGGGAATGAGCAGATATTTAGGGAAACAAGACACTTCACTCTGTGGCCATCTCAAATGAAGCAGTCTTGTCTGCCTCCACTCCTCCCCTTACCCCTCCAGTCCATTTCCTGATTACTCAGTCCTCACATATGTCCTTAGAGATGGAACTAGAGATGAAAAAAAGGCCCAGGGAAAAAAGGTTGCTCAGCTGTTCCTAGTGGCTTCTCCACTTCCCAAAAGCAAAAGTAGAAATACTGGAAGTTTTAGGAAGAGGAAGCAGACCTTTATGATACATTTTCTCTCACAATGAAGAGTGAAATAGCTTTACCGGTAAATCAATACTTTAACAGAGCCGACACAGCCGACACATGCTGTAGAAGAAGAAGAAGAAGAAGAGTTGATTTTTAGAATGCAGCAACTTGTAACTATTTCATTTCCTTCATTTATACCCTGCCTTTCCCCCCCATTGGAAAGACTTACATAATTCCCTTCTCCTACATTTTATTCTTACAACAGCCCTGTGAGGTAGCTTAGGCTGAGTGTGAGACTGGCCCAATCAAGCCCACCCAGTGAGCTTCTATCTGACAAACAACTTTGCGCATAAGCTATCATCTCTCCTGTCTTTCCCCCATGGCTTCAAAACGTCTATATCTCTATCTTGAACTTTCTCTCACATAAATGCCATCATCTTATCTTAGAGTCTGCAGTGTATTTTGTACATTAAAGGCTGATACTATGCTGCAAATATTTTTTTTAATCAAAATGGAGCCACATAAAGTGAAAGGGGGGGATTTTTTATGTTAATATTACTCCAGCACAGTGAATTATTCTGCCAAATGCTGCTATCATCTTGGATAAGAATGTAAATATTACAGAGTTTTGTAGTCAGCAAGTTTCTGAACTGAGTCTGAACCCCTCCCAAGCTCATAAAGGCAACAGCTACACAAATTCAGCTCATATTAGTATCGCCGGGAGAAATTTAGCAGACTTTAGAAATTACACATTTTTCTCTGGTTATTGTAAAGCCGAACAAAACTAACCAGAAATAACAACGCACAGCAATAAATCCAAAGCTCCCAAAGTTCTGGAGAATCAGTATATATGCATCTCAGTGTCCCAGGATAACGGCATGTGTGGAAGGGCAAAGTTGCAGAGTACTATACACGATCTGTACTACGTTAACCTTTGATCAACCTTTTAATGCAATGCTACAGTGACTTGTTAAGCAAGCTGGTTTCGCACGTCTTCCAGCCCGAGTTTCATTTCCCTTTTAGTCGAGGGCTGCATAAGAGCAAGAGTTTCCTCTCAAGGAAGCAGAAAAGAACCAACTACAAAGGGTGTGAGTCTGGGATGTTTCCACGCAGCAAGAGGTGTAAGCATAGAAGAGCAGATTCCTGCACAGATTAATCAAGCCTAAGGGAAAGTGGGAGAGATGCAAGACTCACAATGCATCTCGTTAATAGTGTATGAGAAAGCACGTAAGGGCAGGGAGAGAAAATCTATACAACCCAAATAACTGCACGTAGGAACAGGCCAGTTTGAGCTTTAAAGTGCAAGGAAACACCCAAGGAGGGAGAGCATCTGGAACAATGCCGCATCATAAACAACTCAGTTCAGTTGCTGTTATCAGGGCAAGTGAAAAATCCAGGCAGAGCTGGATTTCTAATCACAATGACGTACTGAACCCATGAAACTGCCTTATACTGCATCAGACCCTCGGTCCATCAAAGTCAGTATTGTCTTCTCAAACCGACAGCGGCTCTCCAGGGTCTCAGGCTGAGGTCTTTCACATCACCTACTTGCCTAGTCCCTTTAACTGGAGATGCCGCGGACTGAACCTGGGACCTTCTGCATGCCAAGCAGACGCTCTACCACGGCCCATCCATACTTTCATACATTCTTCTAAGCAACAGACGATCCCACTACACTACAACTACAGCAGATACTGGAGCTACAACGCAAAATATATATATATATACAGAACTTTACTGTATAAAAACATTATCGCAGCACAGAACACACAATTAAGCAACCACAAACAGAAGTCTATACAAAGCGTTCAACAACTTGTCTGGGCAAAACCCAAGATTTGTGCTAGAAATCCCTCTGGAACTTGGCCTCCCAACTACCTTAAGCTGTTCTTCCACAAACAACAGAACAGTAGCTATGCTGCAGGAAAAAAGGACAAGGAATGCTATGGCACTTTAGACTGGCCAGAGAAAAGTTTACTGCATCACATTCATAAAGCAGACCTGAAAGCCAGTGAGATCAGTGGCCTGCTGTAAGTGGAGGATAAACCAAGAATCGAGGCAAACCAACAGGAATGCAAATGCAGCCTATGATTTGGCCTATAATCTCCCTGAGGCTTACCAAAGCAAGCAGCAACCACTGCCATTTCAGGCACAGACAGCTGTCACTCCTGGGGCTGGTTCACACATGCACACATGTTCATAACCTCAGCAACTTGTAGCAGCAAGGGAAGACCATGTTCGTGTGAACGAACCCTCAAAGAAGGCAGACAGAACACGTTATCACCTCAAACATTGGTTGTTCACAATGGAGTCCCCCCACACATTCAATTGCGATTCCTCAGTGGAACAGGCTTCCTTGGGAGGTGGTAAATGCTCCTTCCCTGGAGGTTTTTAAGCAGAGGCTAGATGGCCATCTGTCAGCAATGCTGATTCTATGACCTTAGGCAGATGATGAGAGGGAGGGCACCTTGGCCATCTTCTGGGCATGGAGTAGGGGGTCACTGGGTGTGTGTGGGGGAGGTAGTTGTGAAATTCCTGCATTGTGCAGGGGGTTGGACTAGATGACCCTGGTGGTACCTTCCAACTCTATGATTCTATGGCATCTATGAACTGCCTCACAGTCGCACAACAGAATTCACCCAAAGAGCATTCCAGGAGAGTTAGGACAAGGCCTAGCCATTGGGGGGGGGGGGGGAAGGGATTATGTAAGAAGAAAAGTAAGACAGTATCTGGTATTTCAGCTAAATTTGGGAAAATATTAAATTCTGTATCGCAGCCCATTTACCTGACAACAACAACTTTGCATGACTGAATCTAAATAATTTACTCAGAGCTCCGCTTCTTTCCAATTAGTTTAGACGCCTCGACCACATCTAGAGATTCTTGCAGCATGTAATGTGTGCTCTGCAAAATTTCCCGGTGGGTATTATCACACACACACACACAACACTCAAAGTGGCTCCAAACCTCCTTCCTGCCATTGGTGTGCTTCTGATGGATAAGCCGTGAGGGCTATTTTTAAACCACGGGTGCATTCAATCCAATGTAAGTTTTGCAATAAAATTAAAGCGCGCCCAGAGCACTTTAGCGTCATGAGCAGCAGCAGCACCTTTGACAGGAAGGCACAGCACTGCCCATTAAATAATAATAATGTTTTTATCACCAAGAGATCCCTCATTTACATTAGCAGAGCAGAAGTGCACATTTTCTAATGAAAACTTGATTTCACGGAGTATTAAAAGCCCCCAAACTTTAGGAGAGCATATGGAGATATGCTCCTGATGTGACAGGTGAACAATGTAAACTCTGCAGAGCCAGAAAACCACTGAGCCTTTGAACATACCTGCTCAAGTTTGGTTACCACAGCTAATTAGAGGTTTTTTTTTCATACAGCACGAAATGACATCCAGCTAGAGCAGTTTTTCTCGTGGCCTCTTTCATTTCCTGACAATTTCTGTGCACTCAGCATTCAAATAATTTAGTTCACAAGCCAGTTACCATGACAATGGCTTGACAGTAAAGGAACAACCTTCCTTGAATCAACTGCCCCCTCCCTGAGATCAGCTGAAGCAAGCTTGTTTAAGAGTCTTAGTACACTGACCTGGCCTTCTCTGCAGCACCATCCTAAGGCACTCCTTCCCCACGGATGCTCATCTAGTAGGGTCTCCCAGAAGTTTCTGGAGACCATTAAGACCCCAAAAAGCCTTGGGGTTGTTGCACTAGCTAAGCTGACTCTGTGATTTAACCTCTTCTGCTGGGATATTATTGATTTTTAAATTTTATTTAATGTGTTCAAAATTGCGTAAGCCAAAGCAAAGGCCTACACAATGAACAAGCAAATTAAAATGTCAATGAAATTTAAACATTCTAATTCCAGACTGGCCTTGCAAGTCACCAAATGTTCTACAGAGCAGTTAAATGATTTCAAATAAGCAGCACAAACGAATGCAAACACAATCCTCAGAACCACACGTTTACAAAGACGTTTTTAATCAGATGGAAACATTTTGCTCAAACTGCTTAAGGATGCATAGAAATGCAGCTACAAACCAATTATTCTTCCTAGACTTACACAGGTTCTCTAGTAAAAACAAACTGGACACTCAATACTCATCCAACAGCCCATATTTAGTACAGGAGACTTCAACACATGACCACATACTATGGTCAGATAACACGATTTCTGTCATCATTTGAGGGCCTAAAAGCAAGCCACTAGAGATCAGGAAACTTTTCCACCTGTGGTTAACTGTAGCCTAAGAGCAGCAACCCAAAACGAAAGTCACTAAACCCCTGTGCAAAAAAGCATTACCACTAATTGCTTCTACACAGACACGAAAAAAGCTAGCAACTTCTCCAGAGAGAAGTCGAGAGAGGAAGCCGTGTGAGTCAGTAGCATTTTGGCCTAGAACTTGCCAAAGCTCATGCTAGAATAAAAATTTTGCAGTCTAAGGACCTTCAAAGCTACGTACTTTTTTCTCTAGATATTCATCACTCAAAGCTGCAATCAAGGCCTACCAGTTCAAAAGCTCATCCAGGGTGTTAGCTACTTGCTTATCACATACAGAAATCTATTACCTCTGGCCGTAGAAACAAGCTGTCATTTGACAGAGCAGTTATTGCTTCACTGCTGTGATTCTTATGTGCAAAAACACCAGTTTATAACAGTAACCAAAGACTGCAGTCACCACTGGCCATAAGAATCCACCTTTCTCTGTAGAGGGGGGTATTTAGGGGTTTTATTTAACTTTAATCTAGAATGTTTTCATTATTTCTACACTGAACTGTTAATAAAGACAGCCAGATCTCAGATTTTTTTCTACAGCAGCATCTTATAGATCTCCTTCCCCAAGCAAGCCCATCTAGTAGGTTCCCTTGAAAGTTTCTGGAAACACCCAAAAAGGCAGAGTATAATTATTTTAACAAACTGATTGTTCAGAGCATTTCCCCCTTAAAAGTTGCAGAGGAGAAAGAGAAGCAGGCAAATTTTGCATGAAACTGGAGCCAGATACACTGGAAAACACCAGCAACACAGAAGGCACAGTGGGCAGCTAAACCCAATCATTCTTGAAGCTTAAGAGAGACAGCAGCTGTGGGAAAGCTGCAAACCCATGGCTTGCCTATGTGAACTCATAAGGCAGCTACTTCCAAGCAGATTCTGAACCAAGCAACAAAAGGAAGTATCCACCAGGCCTTTCAACAGGTGCCCCTTCCCCCTGGAGGAAAAACGCAGATGACTGCGGGGAGCATGGCTCCCTGTTTCGAATGTAGAAGCCCCCAAGTTCAACTCCCAAAAGCATCTTTAGTTAAAAGGGTCAAAAAGCAGGTGATACAAAAGACTTCTGAGACCCAGAAGACCTGCTGCCAGTAAGAGGAAACAAGACTGACCTTGATACACCAGAATGAGGCAACGTAAACATTATTCATGGGGGGGGGACCACATTCAGTGGCAGAGGTGATGTGAAAGACCTCTGCCTGAGACCCCCCTTGGTTCATCAGTCAGTATGGTCTACTCTGACCAGCAGCGGCTCTCCAGGGTCTCAGGCAGAGAGGTCTTTCACATCACTTACTTGCCTAGTGCCTTTAACTGGAGATGCCACTGGGGATTGAACCTGGGACCTTCTGCATGCCTAGCAGAGGTTCTACCACTGAACTTGTACCCACAAAAAACATCTTGCTGGTTTCTAAGTGTTTGCCGGGTAGGCCGGGCTAGAAGTCCAATAAAATAAATAAATAAAGTAAGCTGCTGCTGGACTTCCATCCAGCTGCGAACGGCCAAATAAACGAGCGGAGAGAGAAGCCCCCGGCCAGCCTGGCTCAGGGTCTCAAGCAGACGCCGTGTCTTGAGGTCTAGCAGCTTGAGGCATTCAACGGCAAACGATCATCACTGGGGTGGGTGGGTCGGTGGGCGGGAGCTCTGGGTGGAATTCCCCTCTTAGCAGGAGGCGACCCTTCGAGACAGGGAGGCTCACCGCCCCCCCAAGCTGTTTGGATCCTGCTCCGAATGTAGCTTCTTGGGCTAGGGTTGCCAACCTCCAGGTACTAGCTGGAAATCTCACATGAATACACATGAACATACATGAAGCTGCCTTCTACTGAACCAACCCCTCCCCCCCGGTCCATCAAACTCAGTATTGTCCACTCAGACTGGCATCAGCTCTCCAGGGTCTCAGGCAGAGGTCTTTCACATCACCTACCTGCCTAGTCCCTTTAACTGGAGATGCAAGGGATTGAAACTGGGACCTTCTGCATGCCATATATGAACATATGAAGCTGCCTTATTCTGAATCAGACCCCCCCCTTAGTCCATCAAAGTCAGTATTGGCCACTCAGACTGGCATCAGCTCTCCAGGGTCTCAGGCAGAGGTCTTTCACATCACCTACTTGCCTGGTCCCTTTAATTGGAGAAGCCGGGGATTGAACCTGGGACCTTTTGCCTGCCAAGCAGAGGCTCTACCACTGAGCCACAGCCACATGAAGTTGCCTTATACTGAATCAGACCCCCCCGCCCTTAGTCCATCAAAGTCAGTACCGACCAGCAGCGGCTCTCCAGGGTCTCAGGCAGAGAAAGGTCTTTCGCATCAGCTTACTTGCCTAGTCCCTTTAACTGGAGAGGCCACTGGGGATTGAACCCGGGACCTTCTGCATGCCGAGCAGAGGCTCCACCACTGAGCCACGACCCCTCTCCATAGCACTCCAGGATCTCCGGCTGAGGTCTTTCACATCCCCTGCTTGCCTAGTCCCTTGAACTGGAGATGCTGCCAGGGACTGAACCTGAGACCTTCCGCATGCCAAGCAGAGGCTCCACCACTGAGCCACGGCCCCTCTCCATGGCTCTCAGGCAGAGGTCTTTCCCATCACCTATGTGCCTGGTCCCTTCAACTGGAGATGCCAGGGATCGAACCTGGGGCCTTCTCCCTGCCAAGCAGAGGCTCTGCCGCTGAGCCACGGCCCCTCCCTCCCGCTATGACAACGGATCTCCAGCCGAAAGATCAGTTCCCCTGGAGAAAAATGGCCGCTTGGGCCATGGGACTCCACTGCACTGAAGCCCCTCCCCCCCTCAGGCCCCGCCCCCGAAAACCTCCCGCCGGGGGCCAAGAAGGACCTGGCAACCCTACTCCACAGGGCCTTTAACGGGCAAGGCCACAGAACTGGGCGTTGGAGCCGGGTTGGGCGGCGGGGAGGGGGAAGGAAAGAGAAAACGGACGGGCCTCCCCCCACACCACCCCCACCACCCCCACGGCCTTCCGGGACACCCAAAAACACCCTCCCCCACCCCACATCCGCCAGTCAAACCCCCCTCCCCCCCCCAGCCGTGACGAAGTCTGAGGGAAAAGAAGGGGGAGGGGTAAAAGACGCAAACGCCTCAGAACAAGTGACCCCCCCTCAGAAAAGATGGGGGAGGGGCGCCCCCCCCCCACCCGCTCACCCACCGATGGTGGAGATGAAGGTGGTGTTGAAGGCGTCCTCGCTGAAGCGGAAGAGCAGGCAGGTCTTGCCCACGCCCGAGTCGCCGATCAGCAGCAGCTTGAAGAGGTAGTCGTAGGTCTTCGCCATCTTTCGCCCGACCCGCCGACTGACGGGACCGCCGCGCGCCGCTCCGCTCCCTCCCTCACGCCCGCCGAGCACAGGGGGGGGGAGGGGACGGCACGCAGGCAGGGAGGGGCCCCGGCCGCTCCGCGCGCGCGCACGCCACGCCCACCGACGCCGCCCGCGTCACCCCCGCCGCGACAAGGGAGCGGGGGCGGCTCATCGACGCGCGCCGGAAGCGGAGGCTCGGAAAGCGACCGCTTGTGGGAAACGGAGTCTTCTGGGTGGGGACTTACGCGAACGCGCGAAGCTGCCGGACTTTGGCTGTAACCGCGCTAGGTATTCCCAGCGATGTATTAAGAGTTTGAAACTGTTATAAAAAAAAATACTGCTCGCACTTTCTGTGTATTCCCAGCGATGTATTAAGAGTTTGAAAATATTATAAAAAAATATTGTTCGCACTTTCTGTGTATTCCCAGCAATGTATTAAGAGTTTGAAACTGTTATTAAAAAAATACTGCTCGCACTTTCTGTGTATTCCCAGCGATGTATTAAGAGTTTGAAACTGTTATAAAACAAATACTGCTCGCACTTTCTGTGTATTCCCACCAATGTATTAAGAGTTTGAAACTGTTATAAAACAAATACTGCTCGCACTTTCTGTGTATTCCCAGCGATGTATTAAGAGTTTGAAAATATTATAAAAAAATACTGTTCGCACTTTCTGTGTATTCCCACCAATGTATTAACAGTTTGAAACTGTTATAAAAAAAATACTGCTCGCACTTTCTGTGTATTCCCAGTGATGTATTAAGAGTTTGAAAATATTATAAAAAAATATTGTTCGCACTTTCTGTGTATTCCCACCAATGTATTAAGAGTTTGAAACTGTTATAAAAAAAATACTGCTCGCACTTTCTGTGTATTCCCAGCGATGTATTAAGAGTTTGAAACTGTTACACAGAAAGTGCGAACAGTATTTTTTTTATAACAGTTTCAAACTCTTAATACATCGGTGGGAATACACAGAAAGTGCGAACAGTATTTTTTTATAACATTTTCAAACTCTTAATACATCGCTGGGAATACAAGTGCAGTGGTCTTGTCTACTCAGACTGGCAGCGGCTCTCCAGGTTCTCAGGCTGAGGTCTTTCGCATCACCTGCCTGCCTGGTCCCTTTAACCGGAGATGCTGCCAGGGATCGAACCTGGGACCTTCTGCATGCCAAGCAGATGCTCTGCCACTGAGCCACGGCCCCTTAGCTGGGAACAACCTACTGGTGGTCCCTGGCCCATATTTCATACAGCGTGCATGTGTTGTTCTGGCTTGATGCCTGGCTTATAAATCAGTAAAATGACGTTGTATTGTCGAAGGCTTTCACGGTCAGAGTTCATTGGTTCTTGTAGGTTATCCGGGCTGTGTAACCGTGGTCTTGGAATTTTCTTTCCTGATGTTTCGCCAGCAACTGTGGCAGGCATCTTCAGAGTAGTAACTACTCTGTTACTACTCTGAAGATGCCTGCCACAGTTGCTGGCGAAACGTCAGGAAAGAAAATTCCAAGACCACGGTTACATAGCCCGGATAACCTACAAGAACCAATGACATTGTTGTGTTTTACAGACTGCTGAAGTCGTCACATAAAATTTTGCTCATTTTCAGAACTGACACAGACAGGTGATGAGCACCAAACTGCCCACCAATTCTGCCCCTTTGCTCAGCCCTAGCATAAAAATGCACCTTTAATCATTCTTTGATGAGTGGCCTTCCACAGAGGTCAACAGCAGCATCCACTGACTTCAGAAGGGGATCACACCCAATGTTTTTCTAAGCGTTCACAAGCCTTGTACCTCACATCTTCATCAGCTATTGGTAGTCTGCATATTAAAAGGAGCTCTTTATGGGTCCAGGCGGTTTTTAGTCCCCTGGGAATTTTGCTCTGAAAGGGGAAAGAGGTGTTTGAACAGACTGCAGTATGCGAATCCTACTTAGCATTCAATTGCAAACACAGACAACAATAGACACCAACTGCACTCGGAGGAGGGTTTTTATCAGAGAAAATTAATAATCACACACTCACATTTGCTATTTTTATTTGCTCTTTAAAAGCAACCAACAAACCTCCAAGACGCTAACGATATCCAAGCAGCTAGATTCAAGTCTAGTAGCACCTTAGAGACCGACAAGATGGGGGGGTGAGCTTTTGAGAATGTCCAATAATCAGCACGCCTTAGGCCAAACGATTGGTGGGCTGTTTCCATCCTGGGTCTGAATTTTGTCTATTTTATTCTTTTTGCTTACTGTGTCTTATTTAAGTATTTTTATACTTTGTGGAGCCAATCAGACATGGCACCTACACCTTTTGGGGGGGGGAATCCATCCTTTAAACACTATAAAACCATAAGGCAGCCTCCCATTGCAGGGCAGAAAATTGTTTGGACAGTTACAAAACATATAAGATGGTTATTCTTTGAATGGATTTGTATTCTTGCCCGGATAATAGCTAGCACAAAAGTTATAAAAGTTACAATGTAGTCTGCTAGATTAATCTTTTAAGATGAAGCGTTTATGCGGTTTTTCTTTTTATCCTTAGACGGAAATCCCTTTATGATCGATTACCCATCCTTTTTTCCTTCTGTACCCCTAATATAAAATAAATAAAATATTATTTTAAAAAATCATTCCAACTAAAGAGGAAAGAAACATTTAAATCGATAAATGCTCATCCGTTCAAGCATGACTCTGCTGTAAATTTAATGAATTTAATACATTTAATGAAGCGATACAAAAAAAAAAAAAAGCCCACGTGGGCAGAAGTAGGGTTCTCAAGGCGAGCGCCCCCTGCCTTGTCAATCAAGGAAGAAGAAAAAAGGGACAGGAGAGCAGCCCTTCTCTCTGCACTGATTGGTGGAAAGGCCGGTGGGCGCGCTGTCACTCGGCCTCCTTATGACCAGTTAGATTCATACAACCAGAAGGTGGGCGGGACTAAAAAAGACATCGGGGAAACAATCCCTTTTTTATTTTATTTTTTTCCAAACGACAAATATTTGAGCCTTTTCTTTTGAGGGGGAGGTGTTTCACACAGGAAAAAAAGGAGAAAAAAATAATACAGAGGGGGGGGTGGGGGCAACCGACCTTCTGACGGAGCCGAGACGCTCCAACCACAGAGTCTCAACTCCTAGAGACGGCGGAGAGAGAGGCGGGGAAAGAACCCGCCTTGGAAGGGGGCGTCGCCTTGGAGACGAGGCGGGGGGCGGGGCTTGCGCCTGTGCGTGGGGAAAAGGCTCGTGCTCGACGCAAGGCGGCGGAAGGGAAAACGCGAAACAACATGCCTGTGAGTAGGCCAGATGGGGGGGGGAGGCGGCCTGGGTTAATAGCTGGGGGAGAGGGAGGAGCATCAGCTTGGCTGTCAATCACGGGGGGGGCGTGCCCTGTTATCTAAGGGAAGTCCCAGGGTCTTCCTAGGTCTAGGAGCAACTTAAATGGGGGGAGGCATGAGGGGTTTCCCCCTCCCTTTGCATCGCGCCCCCAGGAGTAATAGACTTGGGGGTCCTTTGCCAACTGCCGTGTGCAGCCCCCTCCAGGCCTCCTCCTGCTATCAAGTGACACCTGCCTCCACCTGGTGAGAGACCCAGCTGCAAAAACCAAAGTGCGGGGGGGGGGGCATGTGTCAAAAGGGACAGAACTATCTAAAGCACCCCAGTTCTGCACTCACCAATATCTTAGAATCATAAATAGTTGGAAGGGACTGAAAGGGTCATCTAGTCCAACCCTCCTGCACAATGCAGGGAATTCACAACTATTTCCCCCACACACACACACACCCAGTGACCCCCTACTCCATGCCCAGAAGATGGCCAAGATGCCCTCCCCTCTCATGATCTGCCGACATAGAATCAGCATGGCTGACAGATGGCCATCTAGCCTCTGCTTAAAAACCTCCAGGAGAGCTCACCACCTCCCGAGGAAGCCCGTTCCACCGAGGAACTGCTCTGTTAGAAAGTTCTTCCTGATGTCTAGACGGAAACTCTTTTGATTTAATTTCAACCCGTTGCAACCTGCGTCGGACCCAGCTGCAAAACCATCAATTAACTGATTGTCGCAGCTGGATCTGAGAAGGGCCCCGATTCTGACGATGGGGGGGGGGGCTGTGCGGAAGGGGCAGTTCGGCCTGTGCGTCAACGGGAACAGAACTCTCTGAGAAGCCAAATGGCTCCTTTCGCACAGCCCCCAGCATCAGAATTGGGGCCCTTCTCAGATCCAGCTGCGACAATCTTAGCCTAAGGAAGGGGATGTTACAAGCAGTAGGACTGAAGCACCATTGTCTGTCTGAGTGGGGTGGAAAGACTAGGAGGGGGCTGGTGAGGGGGTCTCCCTCCTTTTCCCTTGGCTGGAAAGCAGGGGGAGGGGTACAGGGCAATTTCCTTCTGCTTCCTAGCACCAGACCTTTCTAGTGTGATTCTTCCGTGGTATACTTTGGTGCATGGGGGATTTGAAAGGATTACATTCTTCAGGCTGCTTTCTCGGCAAGGCTGCTTGCAGCAGAAGCCCAACTGCTGTTAACAGTGGCTGGCTTTAGAACTGGCAAACACTTTGAGCCTTTGGGCAGCAGATCTCTCAAGCCAAGGAAGACAGGCCCGGCAGGACAGTCACTAGAAAGGATCTCATGGGGCTGGGCACCAGAGCCCTGCTTTGTTTTGTCCAGTGAAATAACTTGCCTTTGGGTATCTTGTTCAGGTGGCTAGAGACTTGATCCACCCATCCTTAGAGGAGGAGAAGAGGAAACACAAAAAGAAACGCCTGGTGCAGAGCCCAAATTCCTACTTCATGGACGTCAAGTGTCCAGGTAATTTTGTCTTCAAGATGCTCTCTTATGGGCTACAGAAATCAGTGTGCAGTGAGGTAGTTCCCTCTTCTTGGGGGATAAGAGTGCAACCAAGGGAAGAGGAAAGAGACTTTTTGTTTCCTTGACTAAGTTACCTGCATCATCCACCTTGCTCTCAGTGATGGCAAGACTACTCAGGCCAGTAGATGTCTCCAGAAGGAATTGTAACATGATCCACTCAATGGTTTTAGTATTCCAATATGTAGCTCGTAACGGAGCTACACCACTACTGCTTTTTTCCCCTGGTACCAAACACGTTTAATTTAGATGGGGAAACCCCCTCGTTCCGCTTTGGGGAAACGTGATGTTCGATCTCTCCTGCAGTACGGAACAATGGCTGCTGCGGGCACAATCACAATTGCTGACGTGGCTCGTTTCCTGTTTTCACTTCTGAAATATCGCTGCTACGTATCAGAACATTTCATGCTGAAGGTCAAACTGTGTTAATAGCTCTCCTCATAAAGATTTTGTACGTGGCAGTGCAATTCAAGAGAGATACTGTGTGTAGGGATCAAATTATTATGTGCAATCTGTGCACACCACAGTGGGAAGCAAGAGCAGGTGATAAAAGCAGAAAAGAATAAAGCTCGGCCTTACGTGTGAGCAGCCCAGGAAAACCCAGCACTGGGTATGTGATCTCTCCTGTCTTCAGGAAGTCTTAGAGAGAAGTGGCCGGCCAGGGCAGGAGCGTGGAGCTATAAATACATGACCTGCCTTGAAGTCTCCTCTCTCGGCTGGATACCTCTCTGCAATCCCTGCCTTGCAGGCTTTTGCATTCCCACTCTTTGGTCAGCGACTGCCTTAAGATACAGCTCTGGTTTTTTCTCCCTTAAGCCACAACATATCCTTTGCAGGAGGAAAAACACCCAACCGGGGAGTTCTTTTTATCTCGGCACAGCTGTTAGCCAAAGAGTAAACAAAGAGTGAATTAGATATACGTCAGGCATGCACGTTCCCAAAACAGTATTTGTTCGAGCACGAACTGACCACTACCCTGCATTGCCGATGGTTTCAGAAGCTCCATTCAGTTTCAAAGGTGATTTGCTACTCCGTGTAGGGAGCTGCTGATGATGCCAGAGTCCTCTTGCGTCCTGGCCAAGTCTCCGAAGAGGCCCAGATGGGTTACTCTTCTCATCAATAAGTCAGCACTCCCTGCTTCTCTGGCCCATGAAAGGTGATTCCACAAGGCCTTTTGTTGTTGGTCACCAAAGATACCACAGGACTCCAGGGTAACCAGCACCGCTAGCTCAGGGGGACTTCTTCATTAGGGGAAACTGGTTTAAGGGACAAAAGGTTCTAACTTTCCTTCTTTGTATTTCTTGTGTGGGTGATGCAAACTGCACCAAATGTGTGGGCTTGAGTATGGGGGGGCTCTAGCCAAATGTTGCTCATCAGGCAGGCAGCTGTTGCTCCTGGCCAGTGTCTGGGGGTGTGGGGGAGAGAACGTTTTGTGTCCCTACCAGTTTCTTGTCATATAAGGCTGCAGACCTGCCACTCTGTCCAGCACTCCCTATGCGAATGGGCCAGGATCTAGGCTGCGTGCCATGTTCAAGTTGGCCCTCAGGGTAAGATGGAAAGATACTGACCGGTCCATACAGAATGTCACCTGGAGGCCAAGAAACCAGCTTTGTAAGCTTCTGAGAGCCAACAGACAGTCTGACGCAGTGTCAAACCTGAATGCGATGGAAAGCCAAATCTACCCCCCACCCACCCAGCGATTGTCCTGACATTTTTTCTTCTCATGTGAAAAACATAAATTCTGCATGCTTCTGGAAGTGTTGCAGAGGCCACATTAGGGACCCCTGGGAAGACCTGGCTTTACGTGTCGTACCCCAGTCCAATGTGCGGAACTATTTGAATGAGAAACGTATGTTTTTAAAATTCAGGATGCTACAAGATCACCACGGTGTTCAGCCACGCCCAGATGGTGGTTCCATGTGTCGGATGCTCAACCGTCTTGTGCCAGCCTACGGGAGGCAAAGCCAGACTCACGGAAGGTAGGAGAGGGCTGCACCCGGCCCCTTGAAGCCAGACACACCGCTCGGCCATGACGTTAACCTCGCTGGGCAGTTATACTTTTATGATTATTTAACAAATTCTTGCACATTCCTCTCCGACATTACTTGCAGACTCTAGAATTCATGGGGAGGGCTCATAGCTCAGCAGCAGAACTTTTTGTTTTGCTGGGGAAGATCCCAACTTCTCCAGTTAAAGAAATGTAGGCCAACAGGCCCTGGAAGGACTCCTGTTTTAAGTCCTTGGGAAGGCACTGCTAGGCAGAGATGATACTACTGGGCTACGTGGGCCAGCTGTCAGACGTGGCATTTCAGCAGTTTCGCACATAACGTGCCCCACACCAGACCACCCTGCCACTAAAACGATGGTGCTTTGATTTTCTCTTCAAAACGAAACGTAAGAACAAACAGAAGGGTGCTCTGTAAGAAGGTTGTATTCTGAGCTCCAGAAGGAGCAGAGCTAAGCAGATTCCCAGAACTATTCACTAAAGCAAGGCCGGTGACTCTGTCCAAAATACAGGAGGTTACGGTTGGGATGGTTTCTTAGCAGTTTGCTTGGCGTACTTCTTCAATCAATTTCTTCTTTTAGAGGTGAATTTTAATTCCGCAGAATTTCCTCAAGAGAAGAAATTGCATCAGTGTTTCAGCAGACTTGAAAACAAGGAAGTTTGTTCCTCGCAATACCTTTTGCCACTTCCCCCCGCCACCCCGCTCGCCGTGTGTGTAAAACTGCAGGGAGAAAGAATGATGCTGAACAGAAGGTGCTTCCTTCTTGGGATATCCATTTGGCAAGGAAGGCTTGTTAGCTCTTTTCTTTGATGCTTTCAAGGAAAAGCAAATGCTGTGCTGGTCAGCTCTTCAGAATTTGCAATGATGGGTTTGGCCAGAGGAAAATGCCAGCAGCCCCGATCGTCTAGAGTGTCTCTTTCCTGTGTCTGATGCCCTTTCTACTTTCTTGCCAGGTTGCTCATTTAGAAGAAAGCAGCACTGAGCAATTCCTCTGCTGCTGCACATGCCGTGGAAGCCTTACCCGACTGACAACACCGCAGCTGAATCTAGCAAAGTTAATTCTGTTTCGCTTGACAAACAAACAAAAAGCATTTAATCCGCAAGGGTGGACCTCTTGTCTTAGGTGCAGATTTCCCCCTTCTTTGTGTCAAGGGGTAACTGAACTCTATTTTTATAGCTTTTATTGTGGGTAGGGCTATTAATTACAAAAATCAAACTGAATACGCTTCCTGCATTTCTTTTCCTTTTTTCCGGTATTGATTTCTTACTATGGGCAAAGAAATGCAGTCTTGCAGAACCAGTGTGAGGGAGCTCCCCGGAAAGTGGGTACTCGCGTTTGAAAGACTGCGAGTTTTGCAGGTGTGGGGCCAGGCCCGTTGTGGTGGAGGCGTGGGACAGGAAGGCAGAGAAGCTGCGCACAAGCATCAGCGTGGCGCATTGTCACACAGCTGCCGTTTTGCTGCAGTCGGACTTTGCCGCAAAGGAGCGCCCCGTAGATGGTAGTCATCAGTTTCTGGCAGTTCAGTCATTCAGAACTCTCACTGGAGCCGGCCTGAACTGCAGTTATAGTTTCATTGACAATTTGTGCTAAGATGCAACCCCGTTAAATGGTTCTGGTTGCTCTGATGCAGACTGCGAAGCGCTGCCCTTTGCAGATCAGGCCTTCTGCCCCCATGCGCATGCATTGCTCTTAATCTCTCCTGGGCAGTTAGGAGAAACAGCTCATCAGCTGTGACCAGGTGGTCAAACCAATCCCTGCAGTGGTAAAACTGGGGACAAGCGGCAAAAGAAAAGGGATTAGAGTTGTTGACACTTCCAAGTTGTCAAACAAAGTAGCCCTTCCACTACAAATTACCTTCAATAAGGAGGATCTCTGCTGCCGCCGCTGTGATTACCACAAACTACATCTTAACTAGTATACAAAATATGTCCAGCAATGCAGGTGTACAGATGTCTAAAGAAATCTTGGTTGACCGTTCTGGCACCTCTTGGTAAGCCAAGAGGGCCTCCTTTCGAAGTGGAGGCATCTTCAGCAGATATGTTGCTTTTCCTGACTGAAACTGTATTTTGTGCTTTTCAATTTTGATTGTACCAGAATCAATAAACTACTTGATACAAGAACTGCAGGCGTTCAGGGCTCTCATTATACCAGAACACAAACGGTACCAGTTACACAGATAAAAGTAGAGATGTGTTAATTTCTTAAATGTCTAGCCACCAGTTTGCTGGTGTTGAATAAGTTTGTGGGTTGAGTCAGTCAGATTTTACCTTCCACTCTTTCAACAGATGAAGTCACCTTGGATATCCATGGCAAATGTCACTTGATATGGTTCTGAAGTGACAAAGAAATCCCACATTCCACAGTCAAAACCTTTCACATCCAGAGAGATACATGAAGGTGGTACAAGGAATGCCAGTTGAACACTCAGTCAAAAATATAAAGTGTTTATTGGTTAAGGCCTATGTAAGGCCAATCACAACTGGTAAGCAATCTAACTAGGAATAGCACATGATTAGGAACCGCCAATAACAGTTCGGCCAAATGTCAAAGGGGGGGGGGATTCTGAACACTGTCCATATGGTGGGACCCCAGAGGTCATGGCATACCCCAAACCAAAGATAATCCCCTGCCCGCCTTTACAGAATGATTTTAATGGTTTCATTTGTTAAAAAATACAGAAATATGACCAATGTTATCTCCACTGATATTGTGACAGACCTAATTTTAAAGAGAATTTGAGCAGTTTCTGATCAGGTCATCCCTACATGGAAGAGTAAGAAAACGCAGCATCATTCGGTTTCTCTCCACACTGCTACAGCTTAAGAATGTCCTCTTTTGTATTTTAATCATAATCATGATTTTGGCATTCAGCAAGTTTGTCCTGCACCCCCCAAAAGAGTACAAAAACATCCATTTATCCAACAGAGCATAGAGACACCATGGTAAGAGCATGGTTCTTTCAAGTACCTCCACCACAGATCTTACCATGTGAACAGGAGCATTTTAATTTGTTTCTTTAACGTGGCTGTATACGGTAAAGAAAATGCAGTCTATCATTTGGATTATTGTGGCACAGTTTTGGCTGGGCCACGATCCCGCTGAAGGAAGGGCCTGGGGGAAAACATCACCAAAGTGAGGAGGAAGAAAATCAGGACTGGACTCGGCATTCTCTCACCAACTAAGGAAAGAAGTCCAAGCCTGTCCAAGGACCAAGCAAAAAAAGGAAGCGTCCTCTCTGCAACCACTGGACGGATGGCCAGCAGGCCAAAGGAAGCAAAGAAGGGGTCACCGGCACTCCCGTGGGTGCGTTGAAGCCTCCCTCGGAAGAATTCCAAGCGGCCGAGACACCCACAAACGGAAGGGTTCAGGGCAGCTTCAACACTACAGTGCTGGATTTGTGTTTGAAACAAACAAGATAAATACTGCCAGATAATCTTCCAGCCTGAATTTATGCACATTTACTCAGACATGAAGTCCCTCTAATTCAACGGGGCTTTTCTCCCAAGTAAATACACACAGGATTGCCGCCTGATGCTTGCCCTGTAAATCTGAGAATCAAATCTGTAGGCAGGGATTTGGAAAAGGGCAAGAAACAGGATGACATCTGAACAAGGCGTAATGGAAACCCTTGGCGCCTGGTGGCGATGGGACATTTGGCTTCTGTTACTGCGCACCCACCCACGCAAGAAGCCAGGCTCGACAAACACTGAAGCCAAATGTCATTTCGCTATCCCGATCACAAAACGGAAGGCCTGGACCGTGACCAATATTCCAAGAAATCCCAGGCTCGAGTCAGCCTCAAGTCCCAAGAAACACCACTGAGCCAGCAAGCTCTTTAAAAACTGCATCCCTTTATCAGTTCAACATTCAGGTTCCGTGCCAAGCATCTACTGCAGGACTCACACGTACCGCACCACCAGGGGCCTCTGCAGTCATGCAGCAAACTGGGACGTAGTCCCACTTGCGTCCTCAGCAGGGAGAAGGGGCCTAACTCACCCACGTCCTCTTCGGCCGTCCGGTGACTCCAATGGAGCCAAACGGAAGTCTTGACTGCGGCTGCCCACTACCTCGCTGCCTTCCTCGACTTAACAAAAGCCGGCTCGAAAGAAGTGAACTCGCACCAAAGAGACCTCCGTTCCGCCCCTGCTGGTGGCGCAGCTACAACCGGCGTCTGCTTTCACCAGAACAGTCAGTGTTGGCAACACGATTTTGAACTCCAGAAATCTCTACTGAGAAAGGATGGGCAAACCTGGCCACGTAAGAAAGGCTTCCCCGGGAAGGCGACCAAGGAAGACACTGGATTAGGCACCTCAACGGAAGCTGCAGCAAGCAGAGAAAGCGGCAGCAAAGTGATCCAAGAGCCGTCTCGTTCGGCCTCAGGCGAAAAAACTAATCACCGGCAACGGGTTTGGCAGTTTGCAGTGGAGACACTTCTTGGAAACCCCTTTCCCTCTCCAACCGGGCAGTGCTTGGACCGTATGGCAGCCCCCCCTGAGTGTCAAATCCCAGCAAAGAGAAGGGGGGCACTTTTAGTTATGTGAAAGGATCCTTTCAATGCGGTGGGAACGTTTGCCAGGGGACCCAACTCCCCGCTTTTCGTTCGGAGCCTTTGCTCAATTGCAGTGGGAGCCGTTTTTATCAGTACATTTTCCTGACTTGTCCTTTTCAAATTCCATTGCGATCTTTAGAGCGGTTTTGCTAAGAGAAATGGACTGCATGTTACAAATAATGGTTACCACCACGCCCCTGGGTGGCATCGGTATGCTGCTGCCTGGGGCCGCCCCAGAGTCCCACTCCTCAGGAAGAATGAGCAGGACGCTACTTGCCCCCACCGCTCCCCCACAGTGGTAGGCATAGTTTCGCGGCTCCCTGCAGAAGCCGTAGGCCGGTTTCTTCTCCACAACCTGCCACGCCATTCCGTATCTGTCATCTTTGCTCCAGGACGCCTCTGTCTTTGGCACGGCTGTCCACAGCATCTCTATGGTGCCGGGCTTGAGATAACCGGGAAGGAGGCCGGGGGCGAGATTTTGCCACCACCCAAGCTGATAGCCGTACAGCATGGCGTTCCCAAATTTGAGAAGGTCCCCCACGGTCGACAGGAAGCCTCCGCCAGCCCACTTGTAGGAATTGTCCACGTAGGGCGTGTTGACCAACTGGCCTTTTTTGTTGTGGGTATAATACCTGGAAGGGAGATCCAAGAAGGATTGTCATCCACCAAGAAAAATGAAGTCCCGATTTTATTCAGATGTAGCCTATCAGGTACGCAGAGGCTCCTTTTAGAAACTGCAGAAGAGGAAGCGCCCTATGGGGAGGTTGAAGGTTCTCATGAACCTGCCTTCTACTGAATCGGACCCTTGGGCCATCAAAGTCAGTACTGTCTACTCAGACTGGCAGCGGCTCTCCAGGCAGGGGTCTTTCACATCACCTACTTGCATAGTCCTTTTAACTGGAGATGCCGGGGATTGAACCTGGGGCCTTCTGCATGCCAAGCACACACTCTACCAATAAGCAACAGGCTATAAGAAGAACCCAGTATCTGAGAGGCCATGATCACCTGTTCAGGGCAACTGGAGGGCAAGAGGGTGGCCAAAGAGATATTTAAACCCTGCAAACAGGAAGGTATTCACCACTTCCACTTGGGAACTTCCTGTTTCTGGAGTCACATGACAGTTCTCTTGCCCACTGTTAACTCCGCCGTGTTCTCAGGCCAGTTATCTGGCAGAATCCGGCCACGCAGAGGACCACAAGGACTCCAGGAGCTGTGCAAGAACATGACCATTTTAACTGGGGAGGCCTTGCTCCGTAGGTACGGCATGCAGGACTGTGAGGCTGTTAGCCGGACTGACTGCTGCCCAGCTCCGCATCTCAGCATGCAGCTGCATTTGAGGGAACATGGCCAGCAGGATACGTGCGAGAGTTGCGGTGAAGCAACAGAAACAAAACAAGGATGCCCCTCCACCCCCCAGCATGGTGCCCTGGAGACGGGAGATTCTCCCTTGATCGATGAACCTTCGGTTCAAATTCCTGCTCTGTGTGGAGCCCTACGCTGGGCAGGAGGTAAACTGGGAAACAAGGGGGCTGGGAAAGACTGGAAGAAAAGGCAAACCCAGCCCCACAGACTGGGAAAGAGGGTGACTGCAAAGATGGCTCTCTGTATTCCATGCTTCAGTGCTTGCTAAGCTCCAAATCGTTCTAGTCCTCAGAGCTGCAAAGAAAGGAAAGCGTGGAGGAAGCACCTCCATGCAGGGGGATGGGAAAGCCCCCGGGAATCCAAGGAAATTGTGTAAATAAACAGGATGTACTGCAGAAGCCCCCTCCCAGGGTTCCCTGCCATGGTATCCAGGGGGGAGACCTTCACATCCATGGCCAGGCCTTTTGCACAGTAACAGTTTTAACAAACAGACTGTGTAAAGTACCAACCCCTTCCCTTACCCAGATGGGTCTTCCTGCCACAGAGTTAACAGAACTCCGCTCTTTCCTGTCGTAGGTGAGCAGTGGGCTGGCGACACTCGTTAAGAAAACAAATCTAGGAATGACTTGCTTTCTCGGGAGGAAGTGAGGCCCCGGCTACGTGCTGGCTGCTTCCAAGACGCACGGCTGATCCGGGTTCAGCACCGTTAAGTTGCACCGAAAGTGCAACTACAGGAAGAAAGGTGAGGGAACCGAGCATTCATACCTGGCCTCCCTCTCTCTCACCTCCCTGCCCTGAGCTTCTTGAGAAGGCCCCGTGCTCATTCCATTATTTCACGGCCTCCAGTTGCAGATTCGTAACAGGAGTCACAAGGGGACAGCACTCGCTCATATTAGAGCCTCGCCCTCAACCCTGCAAAGTTCCCTCCTGTTAAGGCCCCCCCCCCCACCCTTTACTTTGCATGCCCTGTGAGACCAATTTCCATTTATAAACTTGTCTTCACTTTCCGGATCTCCCGGGTGTTCAGTTACACCCACTGCTATATCGGAGGTGGAAACAGAGGAGACGGGTGCTGCTGCAGAGGCGCCCCAAAAACATCATCCGATCAACGTCTGCAGTTCCAGATCCCGTGTGGAAAATGCAGGCGGAAGCTGCTTCTACCCGTGGTTCTCTTCCCTGGATCAGGATGAAGACGTGCAGTGCCACTGAAGTAGTTTGTTTCAAAGGGACTACTGAACAGTGATTGGAAGGGGAAGCACGGGGCGGAGGCAAAAGCCAATTTTCTGCTGCTCCTGCAGAGGACAAGACTAGAGGCGATGGGCTTCAGTAACAGGAGGGCAGATGCCAGTTTTTGACTGGGAGAAAGTTCCTAATGGTGCGAGCAATTCGGCCTGGGAAGTGGGTGGAGATGGGACACCTGTCAGGAACAGTCTAGCTTGGGGGGGTTCCTACGCTGAGGAGGGGGTTGGACTAAATGGCCTCTACAAAGAACCTGCCAACCCAAGGGCTCTGAATCCTCTTGAGATGTGCCAAGGGAATTGCTTGTTTAATTCCTATATGCCACATTAACTCCAGACTGGTAAGAGAGAAAACTATTCTGATGGTGTTTAGTCACTGGGAAACAGCTGGCACAGCTGTGAGAAGTGGGCTCTTGTAAGGAGAAAGCGCCGTATAAAGGCACCCACACAAACAGACAGATGCTCTGCACAACACCCCATTTCATTCAGCCCCAAATGACAGGCCCCCCTTTACCTTGCTCTGTTATAGATCAGCGGCTCGTTGTCATCCAGGACAGTTGCCAACATATCCAGGTCGTGAAATATTTTCAACATGTATTCGGTGAATTTATGACCCGAAGCTCTCTCCACGACGGCACTCAGAAGAGTAAAGCCGTGGGTAGAATACAAATACTGACTCCCTGGAAGAAAGGGAAGGAAAGGCAGAAAGGCCCCTTTACACACTGATATCACGATGTGATCCATGTTCTATCTCTTAGCCCCCCCCCCAATAAAAGGGGCCTGTCTGCTAAGTGATGATGGGAAAGATAAAGCAAACAACTTCCTTTACAAGGTTGCCTACAGGTCTAAAATGTCAACATGGCAGCTCTCCCAGCAATCACAGAAGCAGACCCAGCACACTTGGATATAAGCCCTGTCCATGCTTGACAAGGAATGCACACACCGTTCTGCACACAGCAGACATGATTTTTCTTTGCATGCGTTTGAGCAGTTCTCCCATTACATCCAAGAGGTGTACGGTTGAAAGTGCAGATTAAGCCTCACATTTATCCAGGTGCCAGTCCCAGTTTTATTTCTGAAGTGAAGGGGCGTTAACTATTTCTTACAACCTGGTGTACACGCAAAGTTGGTGTAAGCATGTATGTTCACCATGTTATGTGTACAGGGCGGGGATGGGGGTCCTTTTCAGGTGTTAACGTAAGCTCGGAAAAACTCCAAGACTTACACGTTTGGGTTAGTCTCAGAGGGCAGCCATGCTGCTCTGAAGTAGAGCAGGCAGATTAGAGTCCAGCAGAACCTTAGAAACCAACATGATTTTGGGGGGGGGGGGTAGGAACTTTCGAAAGTCAAAGCTCCCTTCTTCAGATATGAAGGGAGCTTTGACTCTTGAAAACTCATATCCCCCCCCCCAAAAAAAAATCTTGTAGTCTCTAAGATGTTACTGGACTCAAATTTAGATATTCGGGGAATCATCAGTAGTCAGTCTGTTCAGATCCACAAAATACATATATGAATTCCTCACCCCCCAAGAAGAGATCAAACTTGTGCACAGAAAAGAATGGTCTATAAATCAGGTGAGGGGGAGAAGGATTGTTAAGCACCTTGCTGAGTAAACTGGAGTGGCTGAAACGGCCCAGGTTGGCAAGCTGCCGTTTGGCATCCTGCCCGTGCGGCTTCAGCAAAGGCTTTGGGGGCGAGTGCACTTGCGACTCACCTGGCTTAAAGAATAAAGGATCGTCTTTAAAAATATTGAGCGACTCAATCACATTATCATATTTCTCTTTCAGATAATACTCTTCATTCTCAAACTCTCTTTTTCTCCTTCCCCCTTTTGAATTTTTGCCTTCGCGCTCCAGCTTGGATTTCCCAATCCCTTCCGAGTCCTTCTCTTCTCTCTCTTTCGGGTCAAGTTTTATGGCACCCTTTTCTGCTTTCAAAGCTCTGTTCAACTTTTCTTTCTCCTCCTTCACTTTGGCAGAGTCCTTCTCATAGTGGCGGATCCCACTAAGATGGGAGGCAAGCTGCCTCGTCGTAATGGTGACCTAGGTTTTTGAGAGACATCAGCTCGAATTACTGCAGCATGATAGAAAAAGCAGGAAAATGGCAGTAGCCCCGGTCAATTTTCAGGGCTTAAGGGAAGACAGTCCAATAATCATCCAACGCTGAACCAACACTTAAAAGACCACAATTCACCATTCAGCTTGGGATTACGGATACTTCACTGACTGGATATCCCAGAAATTCCATCAGACCACCCACATGCTTTGGAATGGCTTCATTTACCTTGGTTCCTTCGTACTCCTTTTCAGGAAACTCTGGGACATATTTCTGCACGGGAGCGTCTAAGTCCAGCTTGCCTTCCTCCCACAGCCTCGCCACGGCAACCATGGTAAGGGGCTTGCTGATGCTGGCGATTCGCAGGACTGTCTCCGGCTTGCAAAGCACGCGGTTCTCCAGGTCGGCGTAGCCCAGCCCTGCAAGGGAACGAGGAGGCAACAGTCAGGAGGCATTCCAGGCCGCACGCTCCTTCAAAGCTCTGCAAACCAGACAACTGGGCTGACAGAGATGCTTCAAAATATAGCTGCGCTGTTTTTTTTCCTATTAGAATTTTAAATATATATTTCTGTACCACTCTTTCTAAAAAAAAGCTCAAAGCAGTTTAAGTAAAACCAAATCCAATATACAGTAAACAGATAAAAATCACGCAACTGGGAAACAACATGGGCCGAACCAGAACTGTTTGCGGGTGCCCGCAGGCTCAAAAACTTGGGAGCCGCTTCTTCTACTCTTTGATGCAAGCCACTCTGTAAGCCTGCACAAATAGGCCTCTGCCTCTCAGTGGGGTACTAACTTTCCTGAGAGCCAGCGTGGTGTAGCGGTTAAGAGTGGTGGTTTGGAGCAGTGGACTCTTATCTGGAGAACCGGGTTTGATTCCCCACTCCTCCACAGGAGCAGTGGCGGCTCATCTGGTGAACCGGATTGGTTTCCCCACTCCTACACACGAAGCCAGCTGGGTGACCTTGGACAAGTCACAGCTCTCTCAGCCCTCACAGGATGTCTGTTGTGGGGAAGGTGATTGTAAGCCGGTTTGATTCTTCCTCAAGTGGTGGAGAATATCAGCATATAAAAACCAACTCTTCTTCTACCTCAAACTGCCAAGCCAAGCACTGGAGGAGTCATTGCTCAAAACCAAAGGGTGCACTGGAGCACACAGACCAAAAGCAACAGGGCCTCCCTCCGTTACTGCCTCTTGTCCCGAAATTCCCACTTGTTGCATTGTTAACAGCATCAACTGTGTGTTGAATATTATACGACAATGCTTTTGGAGAAGGGAAAACAAACCACAGACAACTAAAGAAAAGTTTTCAAACACACTTGCCTTCTGACCACACTTCCTTCCCATCCACGGCCACGCCGACCACGATGCCCGGGGCTCCCACTTCATCCTGTCCAAACAGAAGACTGTTTCAGGGCTGTTTTTTTTTTTTAAATACAAAAGTTCCTCAGTTGGGAAAGTCACTGTGCACATGGGGGGGGGGTCACTGGGTGTGTGTGTATGTGTGTATTTCCTGCATTGTGAAGGCTTGGACTAGATCAGGGCTTCTTAAACTTTTCCCACTCGCAACCCCTTTCCACCCGAGAAATTTTTACGCAACCCCCCGGGGTATATAAAACAGGTATAAAAATCAAACATTTACTGATAATAAGCCATAAAGAAATTTTATTTTATTTTAAAGCAATTCTTTGGTATACATATAATTTTACCATTTATCAGAGACCAAAGCAAATTTGCATACTAATGAGATGGATAGGCTTGTTTATCTTTGCATAAAGTATTAAATCTTGTTGCCAAATTTTTGCAACCCCCCCATTCAGTTACGTGACCCTGCAGTGTGCAGGGGGTTGGACTAGATGACCCTGGCGGTCCCTTCCAACTCTATGATTCTATGACTCACAGTTTTAAGAAGCTTTGGACTAGACGACCCTGGTAGGGGAAGGTTGCCAAATTTGGTTGGTTAGCCTACAAGATTAGGAAATCTTGGGGGAGCCATTATATAGGCTTTTTAGCTGTAGGTTTTATAAGATATTGCATAATTCTGTGATTCTACAATGTTAAATGTTCTCCCCCATGAGTATTTTTATTTAAAAAATTATTTTTCCAAATACATCTTGTTACAATAAAATCATCCTTCTATTAATTGTAAATAACATTTTTAGACTCCCCCTCCACCCTCCTCCATCCGGTATTAAAGATCGTTACTCCCTTTTGTATTACAGTTTCTAATCCAACCTCTTATATTTTTAGATTACTATATTGTACCCTTCCTTACTTTCGTTACTTTCATTTATACAATATTTATTGTTATAGTAATCCAAATAAACTTTAACCTAATTAAAAAAATAAAAATTCCATTATAATACAATTAGCTTCATCTGCTGGATTAGATCAATGTATAACCTTTACATTCCCCTGTATTTATTTCACTTTCACAATATAATTTCCATGCCTCCCATTCTCCCACAAACTCCTCATTCTCCTTCCCCCCCCCTCATGAGTTAATTGATATTCTGGAAGTTTTAATTGTTGCATCGATTCTATTTTTATCGGCCTGTATTAAACAAATTTGATTTGACCCTGGTGGTCCCCTTCCAACTCTATGATCCCTACAACATCCTCAGGACACGTTATCCAGAATTGCTTACTTGTTCCAGGGATTTTTTTATTCCTCCCCCTTTCCATAGAAACGCATCCAAGGGAGCATAAAAGGAGGCAGAGCGCACTCTGCACATGCTTAGACGCCCTAAAGAACAGGCTTGCATAATTAAAATGATGGTACTCCCCAAAATGCTTTTTTTATTTCAAAATCTACCCATTATAAAAGGGGTCAAAATATTTAAAATTTGGAAAAAAAGATATTTTAAACTTCTTAGGGGGTAAAGAAGGACACAGAATAGTATATAATAATTTAATTGAATCAAAGGAAGCAGGAGGTTTAGGGCTACCAGATTTAAGAACGTATTATGAGGCATCCTGTTTCGCTTGGTTAAAGACCTGGATTTTGTTAGAAAATACCAAAATATTAGAATTAGAAGGTTTTAACCTACGTTTTGGATGGCATGCATACTTGTGGTATGAGAAACTATGGATATATAAGAGGATGGCCAAATTAACGGAGTTCCTACATGGAAAAGATATGGAAAATTTAACAAACAAACAAAAAAAAAACTTGGGCAAAGGCCGCCACGTATTGGGATAAACTGGCAAAAATGGATTTTACTATTTTAATTAGTGAGTTATAGAAACTAGTTTTAATATTTTTTTATATTTTACTGTTAATAGGTATTTTTAAAACTGTTTAGACACTTCTTCGGAAGTCGCTTTTTAAGGTGGGTGGAGGGTCGAAGGGGTATCTTGGTTTATTTTTGAACGTTATAATTTTGTAACCATGAGTGTATTAATAAGTATATACTCTTTTGCATTTTCTTTTTTAAATTTTATTATTATTAATACTGTATTTGTTTGTTTTATGTTATAAAAATTATTTTATATTATAACATTATTGTATATTTTACTGTTAATAGATGTTTTTAAAACTGTTTAGACACTTCTTCGGAAGTCGCTTTTTAAGGCGGGTGGAGGGTCGAAGGGGTATCTTGGTTTATTTTTGAACTTTTATAATTTTGTAACCATGAGTGTATTAATAAGTATACATAGATACTCTTTTGCATTTTCTTTTTTAAATTTTATTATTATTAATATTGTATTTGTTTGTTTTATGTTATAAAAATTATTTTATATTATAACATTATTGTATATTTTACTGTTAATAGATGTTTTTAAAACTGTTTAGACACTTCTTCGGAAGTCATTTTTTAAGGCGGGTGGAGGGTCGAAGGGGTATATTGGTTTATTTTTGAACTTTTATAATTTTGTAACCATGAGTGTATTGATAAGTATATATAGATACTCTTTTGCATTTTCTTTTTTAAATTTTATTATTATTATTGTATTTGTTTGTTTTGTTATAAAAATTATTTTATATTATAAAATTATTGTATATTTTACTGTTAATAGATGTTTTTAAAACTGTTTAGACACTTCTTCGGAAGTCGCTTTTTAAGGCGGGTGGAGGGTTGAAGGGGTATCTTGGTTTATTTTTGAACTTTGATAATTTTGTAACCATGAGTGTATTAATAAGTATATATAGATACTCTTTTGCATTTTCTTTTTTTTAATTTTATTGTATTTGTTTGTTTTATGTTATAAAAATTATTTTATATTATAAAATTATTGTATATTTTACTGTTTAATTTTTTATTATTTTATTATTATTTATTGTTATTATTTTATTATTATTATTTTATTGTTTTATGTTATAAAAATTATAAACAAATTATATATAAAAAACCAGGCTTGCAATAACTCCCCCCCCCCGGGAGGACTCTGCACATGCCCAGAGGGCCCCGCCCACCTTGACCCTCCGGAGGAGCTCCCTGCTGCTGTCGGCTGCCCGGGCGAAGCCGGCGGCCCGCTCCTCCCCGCCGTCCCTCGCAGCCGCCCCCGCCGCCGCGACGGCCGCCGCCGCCAGGCCCAGCCCCGCGCCCAGCCGCCAGCCGCGCCGAGGCGGGCCCCCGTGGGCTCCGGCCCCCAGGCGCCTGAGGGGCGCGGGGCCCCCCAGCAGCGGCACCCTCCGCAGCGCCGCCAGCCCCGACGCCATCGCCCGCCCCGGCAGGCTCCGGCCGCCCTGCTAGGCCTCGTCCGCCGCTGCTAGGCGACGCTTCCGGGAAGGGAGGCCGCCAGGCAGGAGCAAGCGCCGCCCGAGCGGGTCGATCGCGGGGCCTCCCGCGGGGCCTCGTCCGCCGCTGCCGGGCGGGGCCGCCAGGCAGGAGCAAGCGCCGCCCGAGCGGGTCGATCGCGGCCGCCCCGCTTCCGGGATGGGGCGGGGCTTTGCTGCACGTGCGCTCAGGGCCGGCCTCGCCCTTAAGAAGGGGGGCAGCAGCACCAGAGCCCCCCCCCAGCTAGGTTTGCCAACCTCCAGGAGGGTATTCAAACAAGTAATCTCAACGGTGTAGTTGTAATCAAAGTCACAGTTGTAGGCTTATTATAAAAATGTAAACCACTGACAAAACATATAGTGATTAATATATTTACAATGATAATTATTCACTATGAGACATATGTTATAGACACATTATTGTTTGCATAATGTTAACATAGAAGTATCATGGTTATATGCTTCACCATGTACATAACATCCCAAAAAAATTTATTTTATACAGCTGCAAAATGGCACAAAATAATGTTCTTGTTAATTTTATGTTGATTTTCTTTTGAAGTACAGTTAGGCTGTTATCCGTCTGGTAGTGAACTAGACTGTTATCCGTTTGGTAGTGGTACAGGATACCGGTCAAAATGCCTGTTTCGATCCTTCTTCAGCCACCCCAATTGTTCACAGAAGCCTTCGGCTACTGGGTATTTACCTCAGAGCTATAGTTAATTGTTGACATTCAGCAATTTAGCACAGTAACTTGTGAGGTTTGGATGTGACAGACGTGTTAACATATATTAATCACTATATGTTTTGTCAGTGGTTTACATTTTTATAATAAGCCTACAACTGTAACTTTGATTACAACCTCCAGGAGGGGCCTGGAGATCTCCTGGAATTGCAATTGATCTCCAGACAACAGAGATCAGTACCCCCCATGCAGAAAATGGCTGCTTTGGCTGGCGGGCTGTAATGGCATGATGCCTGCTGGGGTCCCTCCCTTCCTCAGATCCCACCCTCACCCCAAGGCGCCACCTCTCAAATCTCCTGGAATTTCCCACTGCAGAGCTGGCAACCCTATGCCTCAGCCATAGGGCTGCCAACCTCCAGGTACTGGCAAATAAGTAATCAGCCTGCTGTAATGTTAGTTACAAACTCATAAACACAGCAGCGTAAGACAACAAAACACATAAATCATACTATGCAAAGAGTGCTATATTCTATGTGCAGTAGTCAAATACAGTGAATAAATATATACAGTGATGTTAGCTAAACAAATAGAACTATATACAAAAGTTAAATGTTCTTTTTTAGAACCAGTGTCTTCGGAGTCATTGTCCATCTAATCCTTTCAAGGTTGCCACATTTGGGTGCCTTGTTGTTGAAGTGCATCACGGAGTTGTATCCTGTTGATTGCACTGACAATATGAAATTGGGGTCATACAAATTTCACAGTCCAAGGTGTATAACGGGTCCGGATTAACGGCCAGTTTCGACCCAAGGTCTTCATCAGAAAATATGTTCAAGGCAGTTAATGTGTCTGCTCTTGTAATGGAGGGAACTCAAAACTCTCTGATAGAGATCAGTTCACCTGGAGAAAATGGCCGCTTTGGCAATTGGACTCTATGGCATTGAAGCCCCTCCCCAAACCCCGCCCTCCTCAGGCTCTGCCCCCAAAACCTCCTGCCGGTGGCGAAGAGGGGCCTGGCAACCCTACCCAGCCACCTAAGGAATCCAAAAGTGAATTTAGTGCACCTTATTTTATATAATTCAGACATTCTGCATCAAGGTCTCTGGGGGCATTTCTACACTGGGTTCAAATCTTGCTCCTTGAAATGAATGGGAGCATGGGGGGGGCAGTAAACTGGGCAGAGCAAGAGAAGATCCTGGAAGATTGTTCCCGTGCAATTTTTACATACAATTCAGCAGCCTGCCTCAGTGTAGGGAGAGGGAGGGGTTGTGGAAAAGCAGGAGAGGAGCAAATGTCTTCGTTCAGTATTACCAATATATTCTATAAAGTAGTGCAGAACTTGGGAGATGTAAAAATGGGAGCCCCATGATGCTTTGAATGACAGTACCAGGCAGAAAGCCAGACCAAACAACTTGCATATGGGAAACCAAATGCAGACCAGGTGGGTATTTGTTGTTTTAATTCTCATTATGATTTCTCCAATAAAGCAGAGTCATTTATCATGTGCCAAATTCACATCCTGTAGCAACAAAGGCTGGATTCACTTACAGAATTCTGACTTGGGCAGATTATTTATTGCAATAATATTGCTTGCACGACAAGGAGAGCTGTCTGCGCTTGGAAATGAATCTTCTCCACGGAATGACTTCTTACACTCTGTCATTTGCATTCGTTTAAATCAAGCTGCTGCACTGCTAGCTAGGGTGGGAGGATCCTCAGCTTTGCATTATGTCATTTGACACACACACACACCCCGTTGTGTTCAGGCACAGGGCCAGGCCAGGCCATTTTGAGGCCCAGGGCAGGAAGCACGCTCATTCAAATGAGCCTGATCCACTCAAAGAGGGCAATTTATTTTAGGGAAAAAATTATGGTGTCTCCAGAAAGCTGCTTCAGGCAGTTCACAAAGTAAAACATGGTGAAATTATCATAAGTGTTTTTAAAAACCAGCCATTAACAATACAGGCCATTGATGCATGGGAGGGTTTGCCTTGGATTTGCCACTCTAAATGCGCATCTCCTCCATCTGCATTCTCAAAACTCTGCATGGGGGCTTATTGTTGAGAATTTGGATGGGGAAAATGTGTATCTAAAGAGTGGCAAATCCAAGGCAAAACGTCCCATGCATAAATGGCCTAACACGCAAGTACCCATTAAAACGAACAGGAGTGGCAAAAGAGCTCCTTTTCAATGGGGTGAGTGCATACCCCCACCCACCCCCGGGTTGTGCCCCAATCTGCTGCTCAAGACTTCAGGGTAAGACCACCTCTGGCTAGTTACCTGGGCCCTTCATGAACAGTGGGCATGAGGTGCAGCCTCCTTCATCTGGTCAGTTTCTGTCTTAACCACCCATATCCCATCTTGTGTGGACACTCTCAAGGCAACAGTGAAGCTCAGATACAAAGCAAGCAATTTATCCTGCATAAGTAGCAGCAACCTAGTGTTGGTACTGATCAAGTGACAAGGGGATCACACCCAGCTCCAGAATCCGCAGTGCTACCAGACAGGGTGCTCTGAGTGCACCCCTCTATCCTTATCCTGCTCTGACTCAAAAACTTGCCCAAACCGCATCCCGACAGCTTGGCCACTGGGCTGAACAGGTCTGATAGGAGCAGAAGAGCATTCAGACCAAATCTGCTTCCACTGATCGTTACCCACTTTTAGATTAAGTGTCAACATGTTGATTTACATCTCTAGAGCAGAAAGAAGGGAAGTATCCCTGTAAAGACTGAAGCAGGACTTAATAAAATATAATTTTTTAAAAAATGCTTGGAAGATGTCCCTCCAAGCTCAGAGCCAAAAAACCTTTTTACCCTTCACGGGTCTCATTTGCAATGTGACTACCAATGCAAATTAAGATGCATTATTTTCATCTGACAGCACAGCCCAAGTGAATGATATTTGCATGATATTTGTAAAGAGCTCTCTGCTATTTTAAAAGACCCCGCAGACAGATTTAAAACAAAATGTTCGTGCCAAAACAGGATTAAAGCCTTTGGCCTAATTCCCTTGGGTCAAACATGACAAGTCCTATTTCCCAGTGGCTGAACAGAGCAGGGTCCCTCTTCTCAACAAACATTTCAACAGAGACACGGTTTTTAGCTGCACAGTGAAAGAAGGCTGTTGACATTCTGTATGTTTTGAATGGTCCGGTGTAATCCATTGGAAAGTCAACCACAGTGACTTAGATATAACCATAAATAATGAATGTGAACCGGCTGTTAATTGGTTGGGTTTTCTCTTATACTGAACGGGTTTCGGGTAGAAGGAGGAAGGCAGGCACAGGTTTTGATGCTTCGGACCTGAGTTTAGAATTCTGCATTCGTTCTTCTCAGCTCTCCTGCAACCAGAACATTTAGAAGTGCTTCTAGCTGCATAAACTGAACAAGGGTCTTCGCAAATACCATTGCTTAAGTTTATCACTGAGAAAGGAGGGTTTAGATCCACTTACAAGTCTAACCGCTTAATAAACATGTTATATGAACTGGACCTTTGTATTTCTGTGCACTACATTCTGAGATGTAACAACTGCCTATTTTTGCTTCTCATCGGATTTTAAAAAAGGGTTGGACACGTTTTATTTATTATCTGCATTATATTCTGCCTCCCTCACTAAGATTCGAGGCGGACTGCAGTGTAATCAGTAGGGTGGAACATCTAAATAAGAATGGGGCTGGCTCCCATGCATCCCCCTTCCCATTGACAGCATGAACAGCAGTGATGCTTGATGGACTACATCTCAGCTTGTGCTTTTATTACCATACAGAGAAGCTGCACACACCAGGCCAGAAATGATGATCAGGAAACGGCAGGTTTTTTTAAAAAAATGTCCTAGAGTGTGTGTTTTATTCCATTATCAATTATACAATGTTTACATACAAGATGATTCTTAAAAACTGCTCAAAACAGAACAAAAAAAGTGTGTGAAACAAACACGTGGCAAACACCAAATTTAAGCGATTCCCTTTTGTTTGAGACAAGAAACAGAATGCAACCAGGATTCACCAATGTAAAATATTTTAGTTTCCCCCCGCATTATAGCAGATCTTAAAAACATCACAAATGGAATGACCCAAAAACGTTTGCCTTACAATTGGTAGCGAGCCGTAATGTTGCACACGTTCCTGAACTCAAGTGTTAAATCGTGTAAAAACGTGGCTTGCGGGGATCAATTTCATTCTTGAACTTAGAAGAAGAGGCGATGGGAGGAGGCCAAATTTTCACAGCTGGAGGCTCCTCTCCAACAAAATAAGTTTGCTGAGCTGGACAAGTCACAGAGTGATTACCAATACCAGTCAAAGGACCACACAAGTACCTTTTTAAAGGTCTGCCCCTCCTTCTCTTACGTTTCAAGCATTAATTCTTGTTTAATATCTAACTGGCAGCCCCCGAGGGTATCTCTCTGCCCCTGGCCAGGACTGCCCACCTGCTGTGTTACTGGACTCTAAGCCGCAGGAGGTGGTCAGGGTTATGGCACATCTGAACCAGAGAGAAAGAGAGGGAGAGAACTCATTAACTTCACCTACATTGAACTTTACGGTCTCAACATCTCCCCAACTCCATGCCTGGGGTTTAGCTGATAGTCGTTTTGAACGTGGCAACTTGGAAAACACAATAAAAGACACATTGAAGGGGGTTTTCATGGCAAAGCAGGTGCTAAAAAAAAAAGGTGTTGTGGTCGCAGCTAAGAAGGGGGAGTTCACATGTTGTTTAGCTCCAGTAAAGTTTGATCGAGCATCTGGTGCATATTGAGGTTCTCTTCTTTGGCATGTGCCACTTTCTCTGTTTTGGAGTAGAAAAACCAAGAGATGAACAACAACAAAAAATAGTCATTTGCACACATCCATTTATTTCAACTGCATGAGAGTCGGCAAAGGCCACTGCTTAAGGCTATGAAACGCAGGCATCACTAAGGCCAGGATTTCCCAGTCCTGATACTCTGATCATCAGTAAACCCAAAGGCAGCAAAGCAAGTGGTTTTGACTCACTTGCTTCAGCTAGCCATCCCCAGAACAACTCTAGGGAGAATGTCCTCTGTGGGGGTGGGCCACAGGGCAGAAGTCAAGTACACTAAAATATTCCCTTTATTTTGCACCAAAATGCACGCTGCGAAAATGGGGGCAGGGCGACAGCAAAGGTGTGTATAAAAACATCATGCAAGCCATTAAGAACAAAGGAAGCCACGGCGGCCCCCTTAAAAACAAACTGGGCTCCACAAAGCGCCGCAACACTCCTTTGTGCCGTTTCTGTAGGAATCCGGCGAGGCAATCTTTTAACTTTCTTTTTTTGTAAAGGTACACGGTGTTTGAAACCGCCAATAGCAGAGGAATTCCAGGAGAAGGGAAGTGGAACGTGTTCTTTCAAATGCAGAGTTCAGAAGCAATTCTGCACTCCTGGTGTTTTAACATGCAGAAAAAGTGGGGGCGGGGGCAGCGTTCGAAGCCCCTTTCGACTGCTTGGGAAAATCCCCGTTGACTTGTTTGAGCAGCGAAGTGCAAAGGGTGAGGGAAGGGGGCGCGAGCTTTTACAACAGCAAGCTTTCTGTTAACATGCACACTTTCTTAAGTACAACCAGGACCACATGCTGAAAGCAGAGCTGTATACCAACCACAACATTCGGGAACCATACAGCACAAAAGTGTCACCAACAATTTCATAGCAACGCAAGAGACACCTTCCCACTGATCAGAAGCTATCAATGGAACAGGCCGGTTATTTGGGCAGCTGATGCTGGAACCCAACACAAAGCTGACTTTCTGGCAAACCCCAAGCAGCAAATTCAGATTCCAGGTGCGAGCCCAGCTGGGAAGCTATTTCCACTTGAATGTGTGGAACAAAAGCTGGCGTTTTCAAAAGTTGCCCTTCCCTAGCTGCTAGTAAAAACTCTCGAGCCTTGAGATGCAGGCTGCTTGGTTCAGGGCTGGTCGGGTTGCTGGTTTCTAAGCATACCTGGTACTGTAGAAGGGATGGAAAAATCTAAACCCAGGACAACCAATTGGGGGAACTTTGTGACTTTGCCAAGCTAAGCCAGCTTCATGCCAACAGACAACGGACAAGATCCCTTACTCTCTACACACAGGCTGCCCTTGCCCATTTCCAATGTCAAATGAATTGCGAAACACATCCGTTAAAAGGGTTTATCCACACTAAAAGCTCAATCTTCATTCAGAGCCAACTTTAGTTCATGAGTTAGGCGCCGATTTTGCTCAAGCTGATGGTAGAGCTGGTCTGTGCGAGGCGGCAAGCGGGTTAGAAGAGAAAGGAGAAAGAGAGAAAGGCAGAAAGAACACAGGGTTAGAGGCGGCAGAGATTAACTGCAGAGTCAAAGAATCCAAACAAGGCATTCCAAAGAGTCCTGGTAGTGTTTCGTCATCAGGTGAGAAAATATTTGAGAAAACTTTGAGAAGCTCAAGGAAACAAGCATTAGAAACACTACCTTGTTGTGAGACAGCACCTCAGAAAGGAAGGGGGAGAGGGTTCCAGGACTGGCCACAGGTTCAGCGTAGGCAGACAGCCATAGAAGAAACACACTGGAGAACCACCACTTGTTGGCTTTACCATGAGGCAGAGAGAGGCAGAGCCAGGCCACGGGGCCCAATCCATCAGGAGGTTTATTTGCACAAGCTCATAGGACACACAAGCACATCGCTAGGATCATGGGGCAGCCCTGTAATTTGAGCCGCAGCTGGTGAGCACGATTCCCATACTATTTTCAAAAACCCTGCAAGGAGCTTCCTGCAGGTGCCAGGTGGGGCTACCCTTGTCCCCACAACTGTCAACCTTAGATTCATCAAGTGCAGATCTCTAGAAGGCATGCGAATTGTAACAAAGCTTTGGCAGAACCTTCCTTGGATTTAGGCACGCCCGTTGCCCGTTTCGAGACAACGGCAAACCCTTTGAACACTACCCTGATCAGTTCTTCCTTGGGCGTTTTGTCTGCTCACTCCCATCTGCTTGTTTCCAAGCTCCCATGGAAAGGGCGGAAGCAGAGGAACGCAGTAATGGAGAGCACTGTGCCAAAGCCTCTCTTGCTGTTCGTTACTGGGAAGGACCGAAGAGCCCTTTGCCCAAAAGTGTAAGCCAGTGGACAGAGCAAATGTTGATGGCCAGGCTACACTACAAGTTGTCAACCGTGGTCCCACATAACTTCTGATATCCAATGGAGAGCTGAACCCCTGGAAAACCCCAACCTGGAAGATGCTCAAAGGAGGAGAGTCAACCTTTATTACACTTTCTTTATCACACTTTCTTTTTGTCAATTGACATGTCCTTGCATGGATATAAATCTTTTTAAAGGGTGGGAGAACATGCAAGGCAGAACAACATCTCTTTCCCCTTGCTGGGAAACAGTCAAGGCCCTGCCTTCCCCCTATGGGCAGGGGGTTTATCCACAGCACAAAAAGAGTCTGAGGGTCTTAAGGGTGGCAGGGGAGACAGAGTGAAATCGGGCTGGGAAAAGTCTGGCTCCATGCCACAGGGTATGCACCCTCTCAACCTTGTTTACCACTCCAAGGGATCCTTTCCAGGGGTGGGGAGGCTGCCGGAAGGAGGGACCCTAGTTCCCCCTGCAAAGGATGTGTTTGGCGGCAAGGGCAGCCCGTTTGCCAAAAGGATCTCTTCTAGGGGCAGAAAAAGGAGTTAAAAGGCAATTTGTCCTGCAACATCCAAGCTCAGACCCCAACGCTTCTCCTCCCAAGGTTCCTCTGAAGGGGAACGCAAGGGAGAGCCCGGAATCCACTGCAGAGGCGATGGGGAAAGGAAAACGAGCCTCCTTCTAACAGAGCAGTTCCTCAGTGGGACAGGCTTCCTCGGGAGGTGGTAAGTGCTCCTTCCCTGGAGGCTAGACGGCCATCTGTCAGCAATACTGATTCTATGACCTTAGGCAGTTCATGAGAGGCAGTTCATGAGAGGGAGGGCATCTTGGCCATCTTCTGGGCATGGAGTAGGGGTGACTGGGTGTGTGGGGGGATGCAGTTGTGAAATTCCTGCATTGTGCAGGGGGTTGGACTAGATGACCCTGGTGGTCCCTTCCAACTCTATGATCCTCTTCTCACGATCCAGCTCTCCTCCGCACCCCAACCCCAGCCACGTCCCTCCTTCCAATTCCAGAGCCCCACAATACCGGCTTGTCCTAGGAGACTGTGGAAAACCTCTGCAGGCAGAATTGCAGGGACTGACATTTACTGGCTGCTCATAGCCTTAAAAGTACAACTTCTGCCCTCAGATACTGGACGTGTTCGCTTGGGAAAGACGCCCTTTGATTTAATGCAATTTCTTTTCAAGGAAGTATGCACAAGACAGCAGATTAAATCTTCCTTGGAGGAAACAACAGAGGTGAGTCAGAATCCACCTGCCTCTAGGACTCTGCGGCTCCAGCCTGCCCACAACGAAGGGAGACTGGAAGGTTGCCAGTCGATCTTCCCCCTTTTGAATCTTAACAAGTCACTTGCCACAGGAGATGGGCGGCGGTCCGAGAGATGGGCCTCTTTTTTCCCCTCGCACGACTACAAAGCAGCCCAAGAAACCCTTTGCACTGCGGACTCCCGTTCTGAAGAGGACGAGGCGTAAAACCTCTGTGATGCAATCCAAGCATCAAGCAGCCCCCCTTTATCAGTAGGATGGGGTCGTGATGATATTGGAGCATCAGAAACGTCCAGCTGTGAATAAGGCAGGGGCTAATCTGGACAGCAGGCCAGAATGCGGTCAGATAATTCTGTTCCCACCCATTTGCATTAGGGATGAGGCCCATTTTCCGCTTTTGGGGGGAAAATACTGTTTGCTTTGACCTTTAAAGATCTATGTGGCTTGGGACCAGGGTGTCTTGAGGAACCGTCTTCTCGTGCACATTCGCACCCAGGAATTAAGATACCAGGGAGAGGCCCTGCTGACTGTCTCATCAAAGACGTTCAAGACAGGGCCTTTTCAGTGGCTGCCCCATGATTATGGAAAAACCTCCCCAGGGGGGTACGCCTGGTACCCTCACATTAGGAGGCAGCTGAAGACGGTTTTGGACTGCGTTTGGTTAAGCTTAGCAGCAGTACCGTGTGGCGATTTTAAATTTTGGTTTTTGTTTTTTAGCGTATTTTATTCTATGAGTTTTATCTATCTTTGTAAGCCACCTTGAGCCCCGTATGGAAGAAAGACAGCTAAGAAATGTTTTAAATAAATAATCTAGGAAAGGGGAACATAACACCGCCCCGCCCCACTTTCCTGTTCTCTATCCTTGTATGGATTTTTTGCCTGCAGGGCTCCAATTCAGGAAGTGAGCCAAATTGGGGGGGGGGGGCTGAAATTAACACAGCCTTGCAAAGTAAGGAGAGAGAGAGAGAGAGCAGGGCTTCATTCCCCTTCCCTAAATAACAGGGGTCCTGGCCCCCGGTTTACTTTTTCACCTGCATAAATACCCTGGAGGTTTTTAAGAAGAGGCTAGATGGCCATCTGTCAGCAATGCTGATTCTATGACCTTAAGCAGATGATGAGAGGGAAGGCATCCTGACCATCTTCTGGGCATGGAGTAGGGGATCACTGGGGGCGTGTGGGGGGAGGTAGTTGTGAATTTCCTGCATTGTGCAGGGGGTTGGACTAGATGACCCTAGTGGTCCCTTCCCACTCTATGATTCTATGACCATGCCTCCCCCCTTATATCTAGAATTCTGATTTCCACTCTGAACTAACAATGCAAAAACCAGGTCCCCACTCAAGGAAGACTTCCAGATTTATCTCCAAATTGACAACAGCCTTATAGCCAGAGACAGAGGCTCCTTCTTGCAGACTTCCTTCTGCCCCAACGGTGTCTTTTGTCAGCCCAAGAACGCCGAGGCTAATCTGCACTAAGATGTCATCAACCACAACTGAGTTTTGCTTTTTGGCTGCTTTTACCTCTGGCAGGGAGTGGCGGGGAGAGGCAGTGTGGGGCAGAACTGCTTTAAATAACTAAATAAAATTTGACCTTGGGACCAGTTCTTGAGGAGCCCCTCCTAACAGCTGTCTTCCGGGGCTGCTAGAAAATGAAACAGTCAAAGGAATCGAAGCAGCCGCTTTCCCCATCCAACAACCTGGGCCCTCCCCGCCGGTTCTGCATTACTCACGAGAAGCCAAAATGGTTTGTGAAATGGCATGGAGGAGCCAGGAGAAAGAAAGAGACAAGGAAAGAATAAAATGAAAAGGGAAAATAAAGTAAACCCCTAATGGCGAGAAAGCAGATTTTTTTTATTATTATTATTCATACTGGAAATGATGGAAATAAATAAAAGGCTGAAGGAAATTAGCAAAACAGATACAGCTTCCGCAGCGGGATTTTTTATTTTACACTGAAAGTGGGCAAGTTTCTGTACAGTCCACAGGCACCGGGAGATCGAGCCCCACGTCCCGCGAGAGAGAGCGGGGAGGGAAGGCTTGGAGGGAAGCAGGAGGAGGACAGGGCAAGGAACTGAGAAACAGCCAGGAGCCAAGGGAAGATGGAGGATCCAGCGCCACAAGGGTGTCTTTGGAGAAGTGAAGCAAAGACATTTATCTGCATGAAGATAAAGAGACAGAAAATGAAAATGGCATAATGGAGGCGGGGGGGGGGGAGGCGAGAGAAGAGGTGGCAAGCACGGCGAAATGGAGCGTAACTGGAAAAAAGGATCCCCCCGGCTTCACACGCACACAAAACCACAATCGGGGCTGGCGGCACTCCCACAAACCCGGCAAACCCAAACCCCACACAGAGCTGCAAAATGCCATGCCCTAAAATACAACATTTGCAAATTAGTACGGGTTTCTCCTAAGGCCGTCCCTGAGCGCCATCGGGCTTAGGCAAAGAGGGGGAGGGAAGTAACTGACACCCCCCCGCCAAAGATAACCCACCCAGACTCCCCTCCCCATGAAAAAAAGAACCAGAGGTTCACATCCTTCCTATACACGTGAAGAAGGGATATGAAGGGAGAATTAAGAGTCTCCTCTGGGAAGGGAATGCCCAGATGGCAAAACAGGTAGCCAAATTTTGTGCAATAGCATATAAAGTTCGACCCCTAATGTTGGGCAATTGCAATTAGATAAATCATAATTTGGTCAATTTTAGTCTATTATACATTATTTGGAATTTTAATTAGGAATGTTTTTTGGTTGACCTGCTGAATTTTTTTTTACCTTTTGTATAAATGACACATGTGTTTTTACTGGCTAATGTTGTATCAATAAATCTGATCTGATCTGACGTGAAGAATTACCCATCTTCAGATGAGTCCATCTTCCAAGCATAAGCCTCTGTTCTGGGGATGCCAGGAGCAGCGACTCATGCAGAGCAACTGCAGGCAGCAACTTTGAGCTCAAATATGTGTTGTTGTTGTTGTTTTGAAAACACCATTTAGAAAGTGCAGAGAAGAAAGTTGCAGTGTGCTAAATAGAGGAAATGGCCAGAGGAAACAGAGCAGTGGGGAGATGACGGTGAAGGAACCACACAGAAGCGTCATTTCCCAAACATCTTCTGCTAAATGTTCTGTGCAGGATTTTAAATATGTGTACAACTACAAAGGCTGGATTTTAACTTCTCCCAACAATATTTTCAGCTTGCTTCAGATAAATTCTGTGCACTCAAAATACTATGGGGCAAGAGGCATAAAGGCCCCGCTTCTAGCAAGAGCCTCATTAATAGATCAGCTGGTGTTCAGGGTCAACGCTTGTAATGCTGACCCTTCCAAATTCTTTTTCAACAGTGAGGGGGGGAGGGGAGATCCTTCATATTTCCCAGCCATACGGGACCCTCCCATTACAACTGGCCCTAGGGTTTTCACACAGTGGGCTAATGGTTTGTGAGGGTGCTAGAGGATTTGCGTGGAAGTGTAGAAATAAAACCTGAGAAGCCGACCTTTTATAGGAACTAAAGCAGAAACCCAAAACAAAGCAAAAAACAAGAACACAAAAACCCAACCCTGCAAAATATTATGGAATATGTTTTGTTTGTAAATTTAACTGGGGAGGGAAATGCACAGCAAACAAAACCAAATGCACACTTGTTTTTTAAAAAAACGGCAACAAAAACAACAAAAATTAAAGCACGAAAATCCAGTTCAACGTCTAGCTGCCTGCTTTGGTAAGAGCCTCCCTGCCTTTGTTCGGGTTTCCTTTCAAACCTAACAGCCCACGCAAATGTTACCAAGTATTAGAGCCAAGGTTATCAGGGCAGCAGAGCTGATTTCTCTTCCCAGTTTCTTAAAGTATTAGACAGCAGGGGACCAGGCGCCCAAACCCAAGTCACACTGGAGGGGTCACCATTCATGCACCACGTTGTCTCCTCCTTGTACTAAACACTTGTGCCTTTTTAGAGATAAGACGCAGCTTTGACAGGTACGTTCCTCAAAGAAAATGTTATGCTTTTTTCTTTCCACTAAACGGAGGCATTGAACACATGAAACTGCCTTATCATGAATCAGACCCTTGGTCCATCAAAGTCAGCATTGTCTATTCAGACCGGCAGTGGCTCTCCAGGGTCTCAGGCAGAGAGGTCTTTCACATCACCTACCTGCCTAGTCCCTTTAACTGGAGATGCCAGGGATTGAACCTGGGACCTTCTGCATGACAAGCAGAGGGTCTACCACCGAGCCACAACCCCTCCCTTGTATGTATACACAGATGTATATTTACTAGGAAGTCTACCCCTTTAAATACCGACCAAGCTGATTTGCAAGCAAACGTGGTTAGGGTTGCAAACTCTGAATCAGAAGGAAAGAAAACTTAAAGGAAATGAAAAAAATTCTAAAGCATAACTGGAGGGGGGCATGGATCAGGAGTTTGAAAGCAGAAAACCAGGTAAAACCAAGCCTTGCAAAATGTTAGATGAAGTCATCAACCCAGGCAGGAAGTTTGCCCACTCTTTACGGGGAGAGAACATGCCAAATGCCCGTCAGTGTGTTTGGAAAGATCCTGTGCGCAAGGGCCAGGCTGTAATTAATCAACAAACTACATCGACCGAAGGCAAGTCAGGCTATGGCTGGGGGGGCAAACCCAACCGGCTCATCAGTGAAAGATCAACAAGGATCCCAAAAGTCCCACACAATGTCATAGACAGCATTATGGGAAATTATGGAAGGGGCAGAAAAGTCACAGGACAGTAAGCTCTTTAAAATTTCTTTTGAGCATTTCTTATCCTTTTGGAGAGTCAAATTATTCTCGATTTAAGCTCCTCTTTTAAAAAGGAGACGGACACGGCAGCAGAACCCGCACTAAAGAGTGAGCCAGCTTCATTTGCAAGGCTGCGCTTGGGAACCGGGATGTGGGGGTGAAGAAAGGCACCGGGAAGCCAAGGCAGGGGGTGGGTGGGAGGCCATTTACATGGAAGTCATGTCGTTGAGAGCGTGGTCCAGCTCCTCGCTGATGGCTTTGTACTTGAGTTTCTGAGCATACAACTCGTCTAAGAGTCACCGGGGGAAAGGCGGAAGTGCAAGAAGGGAGCCGTGGTGGAAGGGAAGCGCCATCCAGAAACCACAAGAGCGCAAAGAGGAAGATGTGCAGAAGGCAGAGGTTTTGGCGGAGGGAAAGTGAAAGAAATCAAACAAACTGAACATCAACGACAGGAGTCAAAACAAATTCAGAGGGAATCCCACTACTGGACTAAGTCAAAGGGTGTGTGTGGTGGGGGGAGATTAATACAGTGCCCATCAACATACTAGCAAACAGGTAATGTGGACATGACAAAGGAAAGATTCTCCTTTCTTTTAGACCCAAAGAAACTTTTTTTGGGAAGAGATGGTTCTGTATTCAGGCATAAACAGAAGCATGTTGTACCGGGCAGATAAAATCCTGAGTTGGCAACCCCAGTATGAACTCACTGTGATGGGGCAAAAAGCCGACAGCAACCGGCAGCAATCCATGAGAGACACTTACCACTTTCCTACTATTACAAGTGGCTTTCCACTATGTGGCTACTGTGAAAAGGGGCAGACACTATGTGCCAAAAAGACATACACAAAAACGTACCTTCTAAGTCATCGATGCTCTTTTCCAGCTTGGTTACTGACCTCTCAGCAAATTCAGCTCGGGTCTCAGCCTACAAGAAAAACATGCAGACGCAAATCAAGAGCCACCACAGAATCTGCAGGGAAGGCGCTGCTGCGTTTGTGACCGGAAGCAAGGAAAGGGGACCTTTTGCTGGGGGAAAGGCGACCATCCAGAAGCAGCGGGGGCATACAAGCCACACCACCGTCCCGACACCATCTGGATGTCCTCTCATTCGCAGGGCCTTTGAGGAAGAAGAAGAGAAAGCTGCTAATGGGGAAGGGGATGGAAGTCTTGGAAAGCAGTGAGGAAGGAGAGAGCAGGATTCCCAAACAGCCAGAACCGGCTGGTCTTCCGCCATTGATTAGGCGCTTGAAGAGAGAGGGACTCGGACACGGACAGCTAACTCAATCCCATCTCCAGCGTATCTCCACTTTCAGTAAAAAGACTTTTCTGACAGTCAGAGCGGTTCCTCAGTAGAACGAGGCTTCCTCGGGAGGTGGTGAGCTCTCCTTCCCTGGAGGTTTTTAAGAATAGGCTAGATGGCCATCTGTCAGCAATGCTGATTCTATGACCTCAGGCAGATCATGAGAGGGAGGGCATCTTGGCCATCTTCTGGGCATGGCATAGGGGTCACTGGGGGTGTGGGGGGGAGGTAGTTTGGCATTTCCTTCATTGTGCAGGGGGTTGGACTAGATGACCCTGGTGGTCCCTTCCAACTCTTTGAGTCTATAATTCTATGACTCTCTTCACCCAGGATATGTCCCACTCAAAGAACGGGAAAAGCACACAGGGGCAGAGAGCCGGCTTCACGAATGCACCATTCGTTTCCACAAGAACGGGCTTTGTTCTCCTTTTGGGACAAAAAAGGGTCTTTTTACCTCCTTCAGTTTGTCAGTCAGGACCTTGATCTCCTCTTCATACTTGTCTTCCTTTTGCGAATACTGCAAGTCAAAAGAAGAGCGACCACAGGCATCAGTCCTCATGTTGCAGAGAAGACACTACACAAGTAAGAACCTCAGAAGGGCCCTGCTGGATCAGACCAGCGAGGGTCCACATAGTCCAGGATCCTGTCTCACACAGTGGCCAGCCCGTTCCTCTACAGAGCCAATCAGCAAGGCACAGAGGCAGAGGCCTTCCCCTGATGTTATCTCCCAACACTAGGATTCAGAGGTTGACTGCCTCTGGATTTGGAGGTTCCCTTTAGTCCCCATGACTAGTAGCCAGTGATAGACCTATCCTTAGGAATCTGTCTCATCCCCTTTTAAAGCTGTCCATGCCTGCGGCCGTCGCTGCATCCCCTGGCCGCGAAATGCTTATGCCCACACCTTTAACAGTCAAGATTTGATCAGGCTGAACCAGCAGGTTACAAAAATACAATTACTTGGACTTTTGAGCTAATTAATGCCTCTTGCACCTCTAAAGCTAACCCGGGAGCAGGGCACCTAAAGGATCCCTGGCTCCGATACGAGCTTACCATTAATTAAGATCACCATCGGAAGCCCTTCACAAAGTACCCGCACCTATGGGACCTAGGCAGGTGGCAACCTGAGAGAGGCACCCTGACCGTAGAAGACCTCCCCAGGCACAATCAATACTCCTTGTAGCATGCCGGGCTAAATTCACCCTGTCTGCCTGGACTTTTAATAGTATCTAATATTGAACAGCTGCACCCTACTCTTCATCGCCTTACCTAATGTTTACCTGTGTTCATCTACTTTAATGATTCACTGCGGCTACCTGACACGGTTTTCAATTCATTTGTAAGCTGCCTCAAGGGTGACCATAACAGAAACAAGGGACAGCTTCTTATTTTAACATCAATAAAGGTGACACGCATTTCGGTCCCTAAATTAAACACACTTAAAGCTGCTGTATTCATTTGAGAGTTGAAATCTGCCAACTGCCAAGTGCTAAAAACGTCACGGTTGAAGTCTCTGGATCACTGCAACAGGTTTATGGGAGTGACTCCACCATCAACATAATGTACAGGGCTGGATCCAGTAGATCCGTCCTGGCAACAATGTCCTTTTCCTCCGGTGCAATGAATTTCCTACAAGTGGAAGAGCCCCTTACTGCTAGAGAAGGCTCCTATTGCGACCGGGGGGGGGGGGGGGCAGACAGCACCCTGGTAACAGAATAGATTTGCATGGTCCAACCTACTTTATTTCAGCCATTAAACTCGTCACTGGTTGTTTCTATCTAAATGCTTAATGCACCAACTTTGTGCTGTCTATACCCAGCGACTATGCACCTGATGAAGAAATGTGTACTGTTTGAAATCGGGGGGGGGGGGGCTTGTTTCAGCACAAAGAGGGGTACTCATCAGAGCCCCCCCCATCCAGAGTGATAGCTTAGCAATAGAGACCACACAAGAGGTTCCAGATTTGAACCCCTCCCATCTCCACTTTCTGGGAAAGCCCCCCTGCAGAGAGCCAACGTGGTGTAGTGGTTAAGAGCGGTGGTTTGGAGAGGTGGACTCTGATCTGGAGAAATGGGTTTGATTCCCCACTCCTCCACATGAGCGGCGGAGGCTAATCTGGTGAACTGGATTTGTTTCCTCGCTCCTACACACAAAGCCAGCTGGGTGACCTTGGGCTAGTCACAGCTCTGTTAGAGCTCTCTCAGCCCCACCCACCTCACAGTGTGTCTGTTGTGGGGAGGGGAAGGTGACTGTAAGCCGGTTTGAGTCTTCCTTAAGTGGTAGAGAAAGTCAGCATATCTTGAAAGAAGAAGAGTTGGTTTTTATATGCCATCAGAGGCTGAACAAGGTCCTGCAGACACTATACAATTACGGCTCACATCCAATTTCCTCTTCTATAATTTCTCACTTTATGAGGACCCACATACATGACATCAATAAATCATCAGGGGAAATGCAGAACAGACCAGGGCTGGTTGCGGGTGAGCGGGCGAGATTTTAAGATAGCAGGGAGGGTTTTTTTAAAGCTGTCAAGGAAAGTGACTGTGTTCCAGAGGGCAGGTCTGAGCTTGTGTGCCTCTCTGGCTTGGTCAAAGAGGTGCTCCCTGCAGAGCGGGACAGTATCTCTGGGTGCAAGGTTTGGCTCAGGCAGCGGCCCTCTGGTGCCCCGGGCTGTGGCGTAGCTGGCCCATGGGTCGCGAGGACCGAGAGATGGGATCTGTGCAAGCATTGGCAGGGCCTGCTCATCCGGAGACCCGTTCTGAAACAAGCTGTGTTGCAAGATCCCCACAAAACAGCACGTTTGCCTGAGCTCCTGCTGGAGCAAACTCAAAGGCAGCCTGATAGGTCCCTGAAGCTGTAGTCTGCTCTTGAACACACACACACACAATGCATGTTGTCAGTGCAAAATGGAACAGCTTCCTTCTGACAATGATTCTAACTGCTGGCATCGGCTCAAACTCATAGCGTACGGGAGATCCCAGTCGCCAGGACTCCAGCAGAACCATTGTTTTATCACTGGACTGATTTATGGGATCTTTTTATTGTCTGTTTGGAATGCAGAAGGTCTTAATACACAGCATGCCCTATTAAAAAGATCAGGTCCCTTCTAGCTCTATGTTTCTATGCGTTCATTTTGCATTAGGGCTCATACTGTCCCGGGAGCCTGCCGTCAGAACAGAGCAGAGTGATTCAGCGCGTTCTCCTCCTTCGAAGGCAAGGCAGAAGGACTGAATTTGGAGAAAACGTTCAGAGGACTGTGTTGCTGACCCGTTTTGCACTGCTGGAGTCTCCCAGCTAGAGCCGTACCTTCTCAGCCTGAGCCTCCAGCGACCTCAGGTTGTTGGTCACAGTTTTCAACTCCTCTTCAAGTTCAGCACATTTGCTATTATTTTGGGAAAGGGTCAGGAGGAAGATCAGTCAAGCAAAATGGGGGGGGGGGGAGAAGAGGGGAGGAAAAAGATAGAGAAAAATGAAAACTGAATTTCAGAGCAAAAGAAGGGCTTGGAAGGAGCTGGATCTGTCTGAGACCAAACAAGGCAATCCACCGTAATGCCCAAATGTGGGCCGGGGGGGGGGGCACAGGGAGAGTTCCCGACTGTGCCTAACCCCACAGACCCCAACATCTCTATCGGTTTGTAAAGCAAAACCACTTGGGATTTGAAGATCTTCTATCTGTCCTGAAGGACACGTTGCTCTCATGTTTGCGTATCCCATGAGACACGGATGAAATCCACACGAGACCAACTGCACGAGATCCGGGGTACCCAAATTGATTCAGAACCCGTCCGTGCAAAACCTTAAAACCGCCTCAGACAGCTCAGCTTCCTCTCGGGGCCGGATCAGCTGCAAAAGGTTATCACACATACGCAAACGCCCAGACACAAGCACGACAAAAGGTCTAAGGAAAGCCACACAAGCCAAACGCAAAGGAAAGTGAGGGGCAAAATGGGAGACTCTGCCCCTACTGCTGAAGGGAGAAACTAGCAGGTTAGGTGCGGAGAGCTGAAAGATCGGGGTTGCCCCTACGTCGGGCTAGTCTATGCACAGACACAAGGTGTACGTGAGCGCCAGTACCTTCTCCTCCGCAGCCATTAACGCTTTCAACGTTTGATCCATTATCCTTAACTGTTCCTCCAGCTGTCGAACTTGGCTGTTAGTGGGACACATGAAAACGCACAGAGCCATTCACAAAATTCAGTGAGCAAGTCACAAGCGTGCAGTGAACAAAAAGACCAAACCTCCCCCTGCTCCACCCCACCCCACCCCCCGGGATACCACCTACAGACACGCAGCCATCACGCGCACGGAGACAGACGCCACTGGGTTTGGTGCACAAGGTCGCCACATCACAGTGCAGAGCTGGACACCGACAAGACTGCCAGATAAATTCATCATGCTCGGCCGCAGCCCCCCAAAAGCTCTACAGCGAAGGGGCGGCGCTTACCTTTCTGAGAGCTCGGCCCGCTCCTCAGCCCGCTCCAGGTCGCTCTCAATGATCACCAGCTTACGAGCCACCTACAGCAAGGCAGAGGATAAACAGGGAAGAATGCTCACCTCTGGTGGTAAACGCACACACCCTATTGGAACCAGGAGCAGAGATCTTGGCCACCCGAAGGATGATCCAGTCGCCACAGGCCAGGGAATCTCTCTTCCCACGGCCGCTGCTGCACACAGGGTCAACCTAGTTTCTCTACCCTCCCCGCCCCTTTCCCAGACAGTCATCCACCCCCCACTGGCACACTAGCAGGTCTACGTTGCTCCCCCCCTTCCCGATCTCAAGGGCCGCTCTGCTCCCCAGCCACCCACGCTCAACAGCTACGGACAGGGTGGGATGGGAGTGAAGGAAGAATGGCCCAAATGTCCCAAAGCGGAGAGGCCAATTCCACAGCCATATTTGCACAGGTGAAGGATAAGAACATAAGAAAAGCCCTGCTGGATCAGACCCAGGCCCATCAAGTCCAGCAGTCTGTTCTTACAGTGGCCAACCAGGTGCCTCTAGGAAGCCCACAAACAAGATGACTGCAGGAGCATTGTCCTGCCTGTGCTCCAAAGAACCTATTATAATAGGCATGCTCCTCTAATCCTGAGCAGTACAGGTATGCATCATGACTAGTATCCATTTCGACTAGTAGCCATGAATACCCCTCTCCTCCATGAACATGTCCACTCCCCTCTTAAAGCCTTCCAAGTTGGCAGCCATCACCACCTCCTGGGGCAGGGAGTTCCACAATTTAACTATGCGTAATTCAGCCTAATACTGCTGGGTTCTGGGGGAGAGATTTCCAACTCCCAGAACTTGCTAATTCTTCTCTTGTTGGGATTCCAACGTGACTGTGCAGAGGACCAGGAACATCTCTTCACCCTTCCCAGGAAAAACGTCCTTCCTTTTCAGCACTCCGTCTCCTTCCCCACAAGAGCTTCACTGACACAGCAGCAGTTGTCTCTCAAACAAGCTGACCTCCCACCCCACCTCCAGTCCAGGAAGCCAAACCATCCAACGCCCCCGAAAGGCCTGGGCTGCCATCAAGAACTGACCTCCTCATACTTGCGGTCAGCGTCCTCAGCAATGTGCTTGGCCTCTTTCAGTTGGATCTCCTGAATTTCCATCTTCTCCTCATCCTTCAGGGCTCTGCTCTCAATGACCTTCATTCCTCTGGAGAAGATGGGAGACAGAAAACAGTATTCAACTCGTGTTCCCAGGAAGTCCACATTCTGCACCCAGAGAGGCTGAACTTTGCACCCTGCAGCGAGATTTGAGTCCAGGAGCACCTCAGAGACCAACTGATGCCTTTGCAGGCCCTCACTAAGTGTTTTTAGGAAATGGATGGGAACAGGTAGGGATTTTGCCGATTTTTAGATGTGTTGCTTTGGCAGCAGCTGCCACCACAGCACAAGGATCTTCCCTGTGTGACTGAAGTAAAGCTGTAGCAGCCGTTTTGCGGCTGGACCATGCCATGCCAGAATTCCACAGGTGAACACATGAAGCTGCCTTATACTGAACCAGACCCTTGGTCCATCAAAGTCAGCACTGTCTACTCAGACCGGCAGTGGCTCTCCAGGGTCTCAGGCAGGGGTCTTTCACATCACCTACATGCCTGGTTCCTTTAACTGGAGATGCCGGGGATTGAACCTGGGACCTTTTGCCTGGTAAGCAGATGCTCTACTGCTGAGCCACAGCCCCTCCCTTGGTGCCTGCTGTATCAAAAAGGCTGGGGACCTCCAGGTGAGTACATTGTGGATTTTTGTGCTTGACTTTAACTTGGGGGGGTTACCTCTCTCTGTGTGCAGTACACAGATACAATGCACCCCTTTAGAGTGCCCCCCGTAACATAACATGCTCTTTCTGTGCAATGGCATACACTCACACAGAGAGCCACAACGACAAGCATTTTGCTGTTTTCTATATGAAATCAAGAGTTTTCCCAAGGATTGTGCTCTGTGCATGCAAGTGTCCTCCACCTCTGGAATCTTGGAACCAACCTTGTGAGGTTTCACAGAATCATAGAGTTGGAAGGGACCACCAGGGTCATCTAGTCCAACCCCCTGCACAATGCAGGAAATTCACAACTACCTCCCCCCACACACCCCGTGACCCCTACTCCATGCCCAGAAGATGGCCAAGATGCCCTCACAACTACCTCCCCCTACACCCCCAGTGACCCCTACTCCATGCCCAGAACATGGCCAAGATGCCCTCCCTCTGATGATCTGCCTATGGTCATAGAATCAGCATTGCTGATGGCCATCTAGCCTCTGCTTAAAAACCTCCGGGGAAGGAGAGCTCACCACCTCCCGAGGAAGCCTGTTCCACTGAGGAACTGCTCTAACTGTTAGAAAACCCTTCCTAATGTCTAGACGGCAACTCTTTTGATTTAATTTCAACGCCGTTGGTTCTGGTCCGACCTTCTGGGGCAACAGAAAACAACTCGGCACCCTCCTCTCTATGACAGCCCTTCAAGGACTTGAAGTCTGTCTTGTACTGAGCCAGGCCCACGCAGCCAAGTGCAAAAGACCAAGGGACCAGAAGCTGCCACGTGAACCCAAGAGCTCCCTGCGCCCCAATCTCGGATCCAACGCCCCTTGAGGCAAACAGCCCCAGTTCAGTCCCACCTCTCGCTCTCATCGGCAGCCTTCTCAGCCTCCTCCAGTTTCTGCAGAGCAGTTGACAAACGCTCCTGGGCACGATCCAGCTCTTCCTCTACCAGCTGGATACGCCTGTTCAGAGAAGCCACATCGCTCTCCGCCTGCGGGAAGGAAGCAGATGTATCAGGAGGGGGCATTTGGCCTTTGCTGACCGCTGAGAGAACCGAAGAGGTTTACTGAGGAACAGAGTTATGGAGCCCAAAGATGCAGGAAGCACTTGGAGAAGAAAGAATCTAAGAGGACGGCTGACAAGCAAACCATTCTCAATGGGGAAAGAGGCCCCGCGATGACAGTTTTTGGTTTGTGCTGATCTTCCCCAGTATCACGAAACTGGAGTAATACATTTCAATGATGGCACAGTTACTTCATAGAAGAGCGAACCTAAGCAGAGTTAGGAAGTCCAGGGTTGCTACACAGAGGCAGGCAATGGCAAACCACCTCTGAAGGTCTCTCGCCTTGAAAACCCAATGGGGTCACCATAAATTGGCTGCAACTTGACAGCACATTTCGCCACCACCTACCTATAAAGATATCTGGCAAACAAAAGGGGGGGGGGCTTGCCTCAGTCGCTTGGCAGAGCAAAATGGTCTGGGGTGCCCCCATGAGCAGGGCTCTGCCTAGCCCTATACAACGTGGATTTTACAGTCTACAAATGAAAGGCAGCTCTTTCTTTGCCGAGAAGATTTGGTTTTTATATGCCGACTTTCTCCACCACTTAAGGGAGACTCAAACCAGCTTACAATCACCTTCCCTCCCCCTCCCCACATCAGACACCCTGTGAGGTAGGTGGGGCTGAGAGAGCTGTAACTAGCCCAAGGTCACCCAGCTGGCTTCATGTGAAGGAGTGGGGAAACCAACCCGGTTCACCAGATTAGCCTCCACCGGTCATGTGGAGGAGTGGGGAATCGAACCCGGTTCTCAGATCAGAGTCCACTGCTCCAAACCACCGCTCTTAACCACTACACCACGCTGGCTCTCCAGCGACTGTACTATGCCATACCTCGCTTGCAAGTATGACTCTATTAGGCCCCCCCCAAGGTAATTTTCATTAGAACACCAAATAATTTCAGTTCCTGTCCTCCTCTTCCCCCTTTTGTGGTTGTTAATGTGGCTTCTGCAGGTATTTTTTCCCCACGATATCAGGAACGAGCCCGGCTGCATGCACATTTCTCTTGAATTGACACCGGCAATGAGAACACTATTATAAGGGAATTTCTAAGAGGAACTGGTCTGTTTTAAGGGAGACAACAGGAATATTGTTTTCATGAGGAAGACATGGACTCCTGTTTCCAGACGGTTCCAACACACAGGAAGAGCCCGCAGGATGGGAGGATAAGGTCACTGGGGAAAGGAAACGGTCACAGAGATCTCTGGAACAAGCTAAGCTGCAACTTGATATGCTTTTTATAAATGCAGCTCTTAAGAAATCTTCACCCTGTATAACACATGAAGCTGCCTTATACTGAACCAGGCCCTTGGTCCATCAAAGTCAGTCTTGTCTACCCAGACCGGCATCGGCTCTCCAGGGTCTCTGGTGGAGGTCTTTCACATCACCTACTTGCCTAGTCCCTTTAACTGGAGATGCCACTGGGGATTGAACCTGGGACCTTCTGCATGCCAAGCAGATGCTCTACCACTGAGCCACAACCCCTCCCCATGAACATATGAAGCTGCCTTATACCAAATCAGACCCTTGGTCCATCAAATTCAGTACTGTCTACTCAGACCAGCAGTAGCTCTCCAGAGTCTCAGGCAGAGGTCTTTCACCTCACCTACTTGCCTAGTCCCTTTAACTGGAGATGCCACTGGGGATTGAACCTAGGACCTTCTGCATGCCAAGCAGATGCTCTACCACTGAGCCACAGCCCCTCCCGAGGGAATTTAAGAAAGAAGCCAAACATGATAACCTCTAAGTGCCCAATTCACCGGGAAGTTCCCTTGCACACGCATTTTGGCACAGTCCCAAAGGAAAGTTCTTCTGCCCACTCTATCAGGATTGCACCAGGGCTAGCGTGGGAACCCTGGGAGATTTGGGGGGCCCTCCCCAGTTACTCCAGTGGAGAAGACCAGCCAGTTTACTCCATTCCCTTTCAGTTTCCAAAACACACAGCTGAGAATATTTCAGGCTGTAAAAACAGCGTTTCCACCTTCTGGGAGGGGAGAACGGGCAAAGAATTCTGTGCCAAAACGCAGAGAGCCATTCAGCAGCATGTTAATAATTACATTAGAATCTTTTCTCTGTTGCCGCCTCCCCTACCCAGCATGATTAAAGGTCAGCTTCCAACTTCCTGTTCCCAAAGCCGCCCGGCCTCTCGCTACCCTATAAGGGCCAAATTACTACTCTCCGGCTCTCTCTCTTTTCCACTGTAAAGCAGGACTTTGCCTTATATGGTAAACAAAACTACCAAAGACACTGCTGGGCACTCCCTCGACTAACAGATACACGCCAGTTTCTCCCTTTACGTTTGCTATTCGTACAGTCTCATAATGACAGAGCCAGGGTCATAGCAATTAACCGTTGCTAGGATTTCCTTTCCAGTTTTGGTAGCAGAAGCCTGGAAAGTGAAGGAAAACACCCTGGGGCCTTCCCTTCAAAAAGCTCTAGGGCTCAGTTCAGACATCACACAAAGCCATAGTTATAAGAGCGGAGTTTGAACACATGAAGCTGCCTTGTACTGCATCAGAGCCTTGGTCCATCCAGGTCAGTATTGTCTACTCAGACCGACAGTGGCTCCGCAGGGTCTCAGGCAGTGGTCTCTCCCATCACCTACTGAGTGGTCCTTTTGACTGAGATGCTGGGGATTGGACCAGGGACCTTCTGCATGCCGAGCAGATGCTCTGCCACCACCCAGGTCCCATCTCCTATAATACATGACCCCACGAAGCTGCCTTCTACTGAATCAGACCCTTGGTCCAGCAAGGTCTACTTAGACAAATAGTGTCTACTTAGACAAATAGTTGTTCTTTCCTTCTGGGGATGCCTTTTGAAAACGGTGTCAGTGCGAGTGACAATAGAGTCCACTAAGGCGATGGGGCTGTGGCTCAGTGGCAGAGTCTCTGCTTGGCATGCAGAAGGTCCCAGGTTCAATCCCCGGCATCTCCAGTTAAAGGGACCAGGCAAGTAGGTGATGTGAAAGACCTCCACCTGAGACCCTGGAGAGCCGCTGCTGGTCTGAGTAGACAATACTGACTTGGATGGACCCAGGGTCTGATTCAGTAGAAGCCAGCTTCATGTGGTCATGTGACTTCTCTGCAAACCTTCTATAATGGGATAGTGGTGGATGCCACGCAGAGACACTATGGAAAACCACGCCGCTCCCAAATGCAGCTGCTGTGGCACGTGAATCGCTGAGCATGGTCTACAGGTGCAGGAGGCCACCACCACCATACTGAAGCTAAGCAAGCTCGAGGTGCGATCAGTGTCTGGATAAGACCACCTGGGAACCCCGTGCTTGCTGTTTTCATCTCAGTTTGAAAGCCAAGGTGGTGCAGTGGTTAGCGCTGGACTACAATTGGGGGAGACTTGGATTCCAGCCTTCATGTACCAAGATAAACATCACCAGCATGGTGTAGTAGTTAAGAGCGGTGGTTTGGAGCGGCCGACTCTGATCTGGAGAACTGGGTTCAATTCCCCACTCCTCTGGAGGCTGATCTGGTGAACCGGGTCAGTTTCCCCGCTCCTCCACACGAAGCCAGCTGGGCTAGTCACAGCTCTGTTAAAGCTCTTTCAGCCCCACCTACCTCACAGGGTGTCTGTTGTGGGGAGGGGAAGGGAAGGTGATTGTAAGCCGGTTTGAGTCTCCCTTAAGTGGTAGAGAGAGTTGGCATATAAAAAAACCCAACAACAACAACCAGGTGACCTTCCACCAGCCATTCTCTCAGCCTAACTTACCTTACAGGGTTGGTGTGAGGATACAATTCTCATTGTGAAAAGGATGGGATAAAAATGTACTAAACCACAAATTTCATCTATGAAACCTTGGGGTGTGTGGATCATAACAGAATTTCCCCCCAAGTGTGTCCCGTGGAATACAATGAGCTTTATTCCTAAGCAAGCACAGCACGACAGCCTAAATGACAACCCAGTCTGCTTTAGGCTGCAAGCCCTGGATCTTATCTGTTTGCCTAAGGCTTCAGGGGACACTTTCTTCTCTTCACCGCAGCAACTTGCGACTGTACTTTGCACAGAGGAAACAACCAGGCGGGCCGAACGCCAGCAAATCCAGCCCAGAAGGAATGGCCAAGTCCCTACCTCAGGCAGCGTTTCCGCCTCGGCCTCCTTGCAGGGCAGAAGAGGGCAGGGCTCTGGGGCAAGCACAATTTTAACCACACGCAGGATCAACCCAATATCAGTTTCACAATCACAGGGAGGGCGGGTGGCAGAGTTCTGTATTCAAGGCTGATCCACACACATATCCAAATTACCATGTGGCTTTTCAGACACAAAGACAGGAGTCCCGACAATCTGACTGCCACTTTTGAGTGCCCAAGGGGAAAGGGGGTACAGGCCACAGCCAGAAGCAGTGAGTTTGGACGTGGGGTCCCTGCTTAGCTGGGATCTCATACCAAAGAAGGCCTTGAGCCAATTGCTATCCTCTCAGCCTTGCCTACCTCACAGGATCGTTGTAAGGCTAAAACAGTGCTCCTCACAAGAATAAGCCAATTAAAAACAGAGACAAAATTCTTATTTCCACATTTGTGCACCTTTTAACAACCTGTCTGGGGTATCCAGATATCACACTGTGACAAACCCAGCTAGAAGCCATGCCCTGGCATCCCAGAATCACACACTAATCCCAGAGGTGACTCCCAGGACTAGCTAATCATCACAAGGGTACACACCACAAATCCGCAATGTGTGGCCATTAAAACCACAGTCAAAATGGAATCTGCGCTATGCTCAGAGACACTCTATCAGAATGTCACCCTCTAGAACATAGGGTTGACAGCTCCAGGTTGGGAAATACCTGGAGATTTTGGGGGGTAGAGCCTGAAGAAGGTGGGGTTTGGAGAGGGGAGGGACTTCAATGCCATAAAGTCCAATGGCCAAAGTGGCCATTTTTTCCAGAGGAACCGGTCTCTATAGGCTGGAGATCAGTTGTAACAGAGGGAGATCGCCAGCCACCACCTGGAGGTTGGCAACCCTTCTAGAACACCACCCTGCGCCCTGAATCGAGCTGACCCCTGAAGCCGTGGCCTTACCTGCCTCCTGTTTCCCCCTCCCCCCAGCAACTCCAAGCGCAAACAGATGCCAGGTTTCAAAAACAGCCCTTGCGCAGATCCAGAGGAGAGCTTTGCTGGTGGGAGTCCCTTTAACCTTTGTCTCCCAGGCGAAGGAAGGACCCAGGCCTGCCCGGGAAAGGGGGGGGGCGCAAACCGCTTTCCCCTCTCGATTGTGCAATGCACAGCCAGGTTTCTTCAAGGAGGAGGAGGAGGAGGAGGGATGGGAGCTTTGAGGAACCCTAACGCCATTTCTGCCGGGGAGGTTTTGCTGCCTTGGATTTGCCGCTCTCGCGATGCACTTTCCCCCCATCCAGATTCTCAAAACTCATCCCTAAGCCCCCATGCAGAGCTCTGAGAACCCGGCTGGGGGCAAAGGTGCGTCTCGGGAGCGGCAAACCCAAGGCAGCGCAACCTCCCGTGCGGAAATGGCCGGAGTGGCTTTCTGACCTCCGGGCTCGCTTTCGCTCGGCGCGAGAGGAGGAGGAGGAGGAGGAGGAGGAGCTCGCCGGCTCCTCCCTGCCCCGAAATCCGAGCCCAGCCCGGGGCAAGGGGGGAGAGAAGCCCCTCTGGAGGAGGCCGCGGCGGAGAGGAGCCTCCTGGCCCGCCGGGGAGCGCGCCCAGGCCCCGGGGGAGCGGGCGGTGCGTAAAGGCGGCGCGTAAAGGCGCGGCGCGGCGCTGCGGGGATGGAGCCGCCGCCTACCTGCTCGCGCAAGGCCCGCTCCTCGTCCAGCTCGCGCTGCAGCCGGCCCGCCCGCTCCTCGGCGCCGTCCGCCTGCTCCTGCAGGCTGCGGATCTTCCTGCGCACCGCCTCCAGCGAGCTCAGCCCCGCCGCCATGGCCAACCCGCCCGCCACCCAGCAGCCACCAGCCGCCGCCCAGCACGGGCCTCGCTCCGGCGCCGCGCAACGCTCCCAGACCCGCGGGGGCCGAGGAAGAGGAGGAGGAGGAGGCGGCGGCTGCGCTGCAAGGCGACCCGCCTGCCTGCCTGCCTGCCCGCCCGCCTCCCGCCCGGCTCGCTCCGCCTCCGGCCGCCTCCCCTGCCCCGTCCGCCACCTGCCCCAGGCGCACCGCGCACCGAGACGCCCGGCGCTCTTAAAGCCCAGGGCAGCCCCGCGCGCCCAGCCCCAGGGACCGGCCCTCCGCTCGCTTGCCAGCCTCGGGAGGCCAACAGCCTTCCCCCGAAGCAAGAAGGCCGGGCCGGGGGATGGGGTGGGGGTGGCACCTCCTCTGTGATTTTGGCAAAGGCGTCCAAGTCATCGAATCGCAGAGTTGGAAGGGTAGAAAAGAGCAAGAGTCCAGGAGCACCTTAAAGACTCACAAAAATATTTTCGGGCAGGGTAGGAGCTTTCGTGAGCCACAGCTCACTTCTTCAGCTGTATCTGAAGCAGTGAGCTGTGGCTCACGAAAGCTCCTACCCTGCCAGAAAATATTTTTGTGAGTCTTTAAGGTGCTCCTGGACTCTTGCTCTTTTCTACTACTGCAGACAGACTAACACGGCTACCCACTGAGAGTTGGAAGGGACCGCCAGGGTCATCTAGTCCAACCCCCTGCACAATGCAGGGAATTCATAACTACCTCCCCCACACACACACCCAGTGACCAGAAGATGGCCAAGGTACTCTCCCGCTCATGAACTAAGGTCACAGAATCAGCATGGCTGACTGGCGGCCATCTAGCCTCTGCTTAAAAACCTCCAGGGAAAGAGAGCTCACCGCCTCCCGAGGAAGCCCGTTCCACTGAGGAACCGCTCTGTTAGAAAATTCTTCCTGATGTCTAGACAGAAACTCTTTGGATTTAATTTCAGCCTGTTGGTTCTGGTCCCACCTTCTGGGGCAACAGAAAACAACTCGGCACCCTCCTCTCTAGGACAGCCCTTCAAGTACTTGAAGATGGTTATCATGTCCTTTCTCAGTCTTCTCTTCAGGCTAAACATACCCAGCTCCTTCAACCTTTCCTCATAGCACTTGGTCTCCAGACCCCTCACCATCTTTGTTCCACCTTGTCTGCATCTTTCTCAAATTGAGGTGCCCAAAACTGAACTCAGTACTCCAAGGAACGCATGGAGAGGCCTCCCTGCCGTGGCAAAAGGCAAGTTTTATTTCCTTCAGGGGCACCCCGCTCTTCTCCCCTAGTGGAGAGCCAAAGTAGCTTACATGGTTCTTCCCTCCTCCATCTTATCCTCACAACAACAACCCTGTGAGGTACGTGAGGCTGAGAGTGTGCAATTGACGCAAGGTTGCCCAGCAAATTTAAGTGGCAGAAAAGGGATTTGAATCCATGTCTCTCAAATCTTAATCCAACCACACCTGCTGTATGTAACTAAATTTTCCACTTGCTGTACGTAACTAAATTTTCCATGTGCAGAAGGTTTACAACGACATGTGCTGGGAGGGCCCCCGCCCCCCTCACACAAACACTGCAAAGGGAAAGCATTGTTTTAAAGGGCTGCTTTGCCTCTTGCGAGACACAGGAAGAATGCACAGGCCTTAGTTTAAAGGTACACAAAAGGAACACCCTCCCTCCATCCAGAGAGACTCTTTCTTGCAAGCTGCATTTAGGAAAAGGAGGAGGGTTGAACACCTCCAGACAAGACCAGGCAGCAATTTGGGAGGGGGGGGGAGAGATAATATTTACCAGCGAGGTAAGGCCGCCACCTACTGCTCAAACCAGGCACTGCAGCCCAAGGCAGGGCATTCATAAAGATTGCCACTAGGGTTGCTAAGTCCCCACCACCACCACTGGTGGGGCGATATGGGGGGGGGGGCAGGGTTGCCAGATCCAGGTTGGAAAACTCCTGGAGATTTGAGGGTGGACGTCTGGGGAGGACAGGGACCTCAGAGGGGTAAAAAGGTAAAGGTCCCCTGTGCAAGCACCAGGTCATTCCTGACCCATGGGGTACAAGGCCATAAAGTCCACCCTCCCTCCAAAGCAGCCAGTTTCTCCAGGGAAACTGATCTCTTGTCTGAAGGTGAGCTGTAATTCCTGGGGATCCCCAGGTATCACCTGGAGGCTGGCAACCCTAATTGCCATCCTCCCTCATCAAGACACAAACTACATCGCTCTAACTAAAGAACCTAAAATCTGATTCTCACATACTGTAGAGCAAAGGGATAGAAGAAGAGAGGAGTTGGTTTTTTATATGCCGACTTTCCTGGCCACTTAAGGGAGACTCAAACCGGCTTACAATCACCTTCCCTTCCCCTCCCCACAACAGACACCCTGTGAGGTAGGTGGGGCTGAGAGAGCACTAAATAGAACTGTGACTTGTCCAAGGTCACCCAGCTGGCTTCGTGTGGAGGAGTGGGGAAACAAATCCAGTTCACCAGATTAGCTTCCGCCACTCATGTGGAGTGGGGAATCGAGCCCAGTTTTCCAGATCACCGCTCCAAACCACTGCTCTTAACAACTACACCAAGCTAACCACACCTGAACCACCAACTTTTAAGAGGGTCTCCTGTGTTAAAAACTCCCTGAGAATAAAAATCCAGCATCACGCAAGAGAGGGTGGGCCTTTTCTCCATCCTGTGTTACTTTTCTGTTTACAGAGAGGTGTCTTTATACGAAGGGAATTCAGAGGTGGAATAAGAGCCCCTGCAGGGTGAAACGGTGCAGTCCATTCTACAGCTGCCCTCCCTTCTGAAGGTGACCTGGCCTAGAATATGCTCTAGCTTTAAATGCAGCATTTACGAGTGATGGTTGTGGAGGGCGAAGCAGGAAAGAGACAAGAACCTTAAGGAGTTGGTCAAGGGCTACAACAAGGTTTGGGAAGAAGGAGTGACCAGTAAGTCAGACAGCTCCAGATGCCCAGAACTATTGTTTACACAGGCTACTTGCCAGCAGTCAAATGTGCAAAAATAAAGCAGACTCTCACTAAATATGAAAAAAAAAATTCCAGAGTAAACGCTTTTGTGAGAGAAAGCTCACTGACCACGTGCGCTTTGACTTACATATCTGGTGAAGTGAGCTTTGACTCTTGGAATCTTATACCCTGGAGAATTCCTATGTTCTTTAAGGTGCTACTGGACTCATGTTTGGTGAGAGTCTGGTTTATTTTTGCACATCTGACTGCTGGCAAGTAGCCTGTGTAAACAATAGTTCTGCTTTCATTCTACTGCTACAGACTAACACGGCCGCCCACCTGAAATGATCCTCTCACTAAATATGGAGCCAATGGCAAACCTACACTAAATAAAGCAATTGTGCCAGTTTTATTCAATCTTAGCATAGGTACCTATGCTTGGCATCGGTGCTTGCATTTACTTCTGAGCAATCACTTCTTACTTTCTCAGCAAGCTTCACAACACCCTCTTCCCCTATATTGCGGGGCGGGGGAGAGGGTAAAAAGACAGTGGATTCCTGAAGGCCCCAAAAATGCCTTCTTAAGCAGCATAGCACCTGTCTAACTGCACTGAAGTCCGTGGGCTTAGAAGGGTGTTGCTCTCCTTACAATGGCACCGGTAGGGAGTCCATGGCTGAGATGAGCCCTGCCAAGTCCCCTTGTTCAAATTATGGGCTTCAGTTCCCTCCCCAGGGTTACAATCATAGAGTTGGGAGGGACCACCAGGGTCATCTAGTCCAACCCCCTGCACAGTGCAGGAAATTCACAACTACCTCCCCACACACACACACACCCCTACTCCATGCCCAGAAGATGGCCAAGATGCCCTCTCATGAACTGCCGAAGTTCATAGCATCAGCATTGCTTCCTAGCAGTTAAATCTTGGGGTGTGTGTGTGGGGGGGGGGAAGTGCATGAATTTTGTCACCTAATGCATATGTATGTGCATGAACATTAAGACTACCGTTTTGAAAACTGCAGATGCCGAGGGATTTCTTCCAGCTGTGACAGCGTACTGACCTGTTCAAGAATATCTTCAGCAAAGAGAACAACCCTGACTGCAACTTTTAAACCAGCTTGGCTGCAACACTGCCCATTAATGGATGCCTCCATTAGAAGCCATCCCAAAAAGCAAACTTACAGAGAAGAAGCACACCCAAACCAGCCCACGGTCAGGTGGATATAATTAACATGTACGCTTGTGAGTTCCTGGTTTTGCTTAGATGGATTAAAGCTTCCATCTTATGCATATTTATCTGGGAATAAAACTTATTAAACTCAAGTAGTCTTACTTCTGAGTAAATATGTTTAGGATCAAGCCATCAGGCTGGAGTCCTGTGCTCTGTGTGTTCATGCGTAGCATTGGCTGTACGGCTGCAATCCTAAATATACTTAGGCTACAAGTTCTAGCCCGTTAGCCTGAAGCAGCACCAACCAGCAGGAGACTTGGGGGACACGTTAAAGTCTCACATTTCTAGTGGCAGAAGCTTTGCCCGGACTCAGCGGCCTGCATCTCAGGAAGCAGTTCCCAGTCCTGCCGCAATAAATCTCTCCGGTGCCACAAAGACTGGAGTTTTGTTTATTTTGTTTTTGCTAGGGAGCAAGTCCAATTGTAGTTGGTAGGGCTTAATTCTAGTGCGTTTTTATCCTGCCCTTCCGTTCCTCCCAGGGAGTTCAGGCCAATGTAGATGGTTTTTCCCTTCCCCACACACAAGACCCGGCCTAAATGTATCTGTCCCCTGTCCGCCCCCCCCCCAAAGCAAAAATTGTACTGCCTTGTGTACAAAGTGGAGCATGTTCAAATGAGGCTGTCCTTAAGCATAACGGAAATGAACCCATGAGGCTGCCTTATAGTGAATCAGACCCTTGGTGCAGTATTGTCTACTCAGACCAGCAGCGGCTCTCCAGGGTCTCCGGCAGAGGTCTTTCTCATCACCTACTGCCTGGTCCTTTTAACTAGAGATGCCAGGGATTGAACCTGAGACCTTCTGCATGCCAAGTAGATGCTCTGCCACTCAGCCATGGCCCCTGCCCTATAATACATGAACACATGAAGCTGCCTTATAGTGAATCAGACCCCTTGGTCCATCAAGGTCAGTATTGTATACTCTGACTGGCAACAGCTCTCCAGGGTCTCTGGTGGAGGTCTTTTACATCACTTACAGCCTGGTCTTTTCAACTGAATACGCCAGGGATTGAACCTGGGACCTTCTGCAAGCAAAGTAAATGCACGATTGCTGAGCCATGCCCCCCCCCCACATGACATGGAAGGTTCAGTACCCAGGGTTGGTGATGGTTTAGAACAAAGGACACACCTGTACAGGAAAGGGTATATGGAAAGGCTCTGCTGGAGAAGGCCTAGGGGAGAACAGGACAAGAACAGCCAGCCAAGTATTACTCATGAAGAAATTCCAACCCACTTGAGTCAAACTGGTATCTCAAAGGAAGTGATTTGAGGTTGAATTAAGTTTGCCTTGGCCATGACTAATGCCAGGCCAACCTTGATTATTACCCAACGCCTTCCTGTAAAGGTGAGCTCATTCCACAGTCCTGTTCTACCTTTTCCCTCATGAGAGTCATCCGTCTGCCTCTCGGATGAGAAATATCTGCGTCAGCAAGGGAAGCCATTTCCCCTCTAGCCAATATGGACAATATGGATTCACCCACTCAGCAGTTTCCTTCCACTTCCTTCCAAAATCACCGCCTCTCTCTCAAAATTAAGGGCTTTTGGACAGGCGGGGAAGCACTGCGTTCACGGGAAAGCAGCTGCCGAAAGGGGCCCAACATTCCCCCCCCCCCGAGACTATCTGCAAATTAATTTCGCGGTTTCCTAAATGAACAGCTACAGAAGAAAGGAAGGAAACTCTCTCCCGCCCGCCCGCTCTCTCTGAATCCAGTAGCATTTCTCTGCTCTCTCCGGCCTTCATCTGAGGCAAGCTATTTCCAAATAGTCTGCATTCTTTTCCTTATAAGGAATATCTCCCCGGGATCTATATGCGGTTCCTTTGAACGAGTTAAATAAACGCTTGGCTGGAATGCTGACTCCCATCTATAGAAAGCCACATACAGGGAAAACACATCTGAACCATATTATGTTCAGCCAGTCTTAGACGGACAGTCATTCTGTGGTTCTAGGGCTGAAATTAAGTCGAACAGATTCCTTTCTCTACTGGGCACTAGAAAAATCTCCCCCTGCCCCTGTTGTTCTCTTAAACCAACATGAGGAACTAAATCGGGGGGGGGGGGGAATCTTTGTCTTCCGACTCAAAATGGAATCTCCTTTACTAAATATTTTGCTTCAAGGCTTATTTATCTCACACCAAAAACCAACTGCCTGCTTTTGCCTCTCCTGCTAGACCTTCTCACTGAATATATATTTTTCTCTAAATGTCAAATAAAGTTACGGGGCGGGGGGTGTCTTTTTTTTTTAAGAGGCAAATCTAAACGACGTCATCTGGTTGGGAAGGGTATCACTCCTAATCGTGGGAAGAAGTCTTTACTCGGAAAGAATGTCTATTACACAGTAATGGATGTGGGGTTGAAAATGTTTGGTAGTTACATGCATGGAACTATTTAATACTCGTCAGGGGTCAGACAGGTGGGTGGGATGAGGCTGCAAGGAGGGCTCTCACACTATACCATATAAAGTGCTGAGCTATATATAACCCCATGCTTATTCTCTGGTTCTCTGTCCCACAGACTGCAAACCTAGCAAGTATCATCTTCCGAGCCGGATTTTCGGACGGGGGGACCGCGTTTTCCTTGACCGGCAACTTGCTAGCCTTAGCTCTCTTCTGAACTCTCCAAAACCAGAAGAAGATTCTGAAAGGAAGGGTACCCTTTCTGGATCTCTGGCGGGCCCTTGCACGTGCCTTGGAGACTCGGCTCCACAGAGAAATGGAAGCAAGCCCAATTTTGTAGGACGAAAGATTTTAAAATCCCCAAAGCACTATGGGTTCTGCCTTGGTGGTAGAAAGTGCCGTCAAGTTTCAGCAGGCATATGGTGACCCCATATGGTTCCCGAGCCAAGAGACATTCAGAGGTTTGCCGCTGCTTGCCTCTGCATAGATTGCCAGGACTTCCTTGGTGTTTACCCTTCGAAGTACTAACCAGGGCCAAACCTTGCTTAGCTTCCAAAATCTGATAAGATCTGGCTAGCCTGGGTCATCCAGGTCAGGGCAAGTTCTGCTTTAGGCACCCATTACTGTCTTTCAGGTGTATACAAGAATTCTGCATGCCATAAACAGTGGGCCCATTAGTCCCTGATTATATGGTCAGCCCTGAGAGACATCCTTCCACCTCTTGTTCAAGCCACACCTTGTGAGGGCACAGGGTACCCCTAAACACAAAACTCCTCTATCCATGCTCTCTGGGGGTAGGCAACCCTCCTGCGAGGAAACCAGTGGGCCCGTCTGCCCACATTGGTCAGGAGACGACTAGGATGGAGCACAGGGCCGTAGAAGTTGTGTGGACAGGTGGGAGAAAGAAGGCAAGCGGTATGTGTGTTCGCGTGGGGCAGGGGAGCTTACTTACGTCTGTGGCCTTTTTCTCTGCAACCTCCAGCTTTTCCTGGGCATCTTTCAAGGATTCTGAGTATTTATCCAGCTCATCTTCTGTGCCCTTGAGCTTCTTCTGCAGAGACACCAGCTCATCCTCCAGCTAGCTCGGTGGTCAACCAAGGAGGGAGAGAACGGAAGTGGGGGGGGGCGTGGAAGGGGGGGTGCAGCAGGCAACGAGATGGTGCAGAGCAGAGGTGCGGGTGCAGAAGGACAGACAAAAGACAGAGAAAAGGAGAAAAAGAGAGAGAAGTTAGCGTACTCTTGGAACGGTACCTTGGTTGCCTTCTCGTCAGCCGAGAGGAGGCTGTCCTCAGAGGTGTGCAACTCTTCCAAAACCCGGTCCCTCTCATCCTCTGCGACCCGCAGTTGCTTTTCCAACTGCCCTATATCGTCCTCTAACTAGCCACGCATGTGGCAAAAAAAAAAGAGAGGGAACAACAGGTTGTATTGGGCTTCTGAGTAGCCGTCCTCCCTTTCACACATCCCTCAGATCCCTCCAGCCCCAGTTTGGTGAGGGCAACATTGGTCAGACATTCTGGGCAACTGGTACAGAAGGCAGGTATGAAACCAGAGGGCCTTATTAGCCGTGGGTGCAGCCGGATCCGCATGTCAAGTCAGCTCCCTGTACTTAAGATTCGAACTCAAAGGCCCTCACCTCGCCAGGGTGAGTCACAGCCGGTTTCAGCGAAAGTGCTGGGAAGCGGGATTTGCCACCAAGTTTTTCACACGTTTTTCGTTTTTCACAGGGACTTTGTCAAGGCTAACTTTTAACGGACTCGGAGCCAAGGCCTCGCCGCGCCGGGCAGTGTTGGGATTTGCCCGTGTCAATGCTCACCTGATCATCTGCACAGGTTTGACTCAGTGTGGACTGATTTCCAAGTCAAATAGACTTGGGAGGGGCGCCCATGGAGGTGGAGGCCGGTCCTTTTCATTTCAGCTTTCCTGAGCTGCGGATCTGGGCCTGCGGGTGCCCCTTCTGTGCCAGCCTCTGCTGCCTTCCACTCTTCCACTCCCAGGTTTTAACAAACGTTCCCCTTACAACAGCAACACACAAACACCCCCTCCCCAATGCCCCAAGCCCTCTGGGATCAGCCGGACAAACGGCTTCCCTCTTGACCCTCCCCTCTTTTCATTCCCCAGGGGTGAACGAAGAGAGGCGCGGAAGACGACCGGCGCAATAAAGTTTTCCTCTCGACTAAACAGCTGCAACATCTGGAAGGAATTGGGTCTTTGACCGAAGCGGCGGCCGCGATCCCTTCAAGTCAGCGGGAGGAGTTGGATATGGACCTTGGCAGGGTGCGGCACAGTGAGGGTCCCGCTCTGGGAGTCAGCCCCATTGAGCTCAAGAGGGCTTACTTCCGAGTAAACGTTCTTTCAACTCGAGGAGACGCTGAGGCAGGGTTCTCGCTGCCTCCCTGACGCCGGGACAACTTCCAGGAGCGCCAACACACCTCCGGAACCCCCCACCTACCCACCCATGCCCGGCTCAGTCCTCGCCATGGGGATCGCACCCCATGCCACGCAGGGGAGCGCAGCGTCCAAGCCGCGGCCCCGTCCAAAACCAAGGAGGCAGCGGAAGCCCCCTGGGTGCCAAGCCCCCCTGCCTCCCCTGCCCTGCCGGGGGGGGGGGGACGGGACAGGCGCACCTGCTTGCTGCGGTCCTCGGCGGCCTTCTTGTCGGACTCGGCTTGCTCGGCGCGGTCCAGGGCGTTCTCCTTGTCCAGCTTGAGCATCTGCATCTTCTTCTTGATGGCGTCCATGGCGCTGGCGGTGGCGGAGCGGCTGCTCGGCGGCGGAGGACAAGATCCCGGAGGAGGACAAGATCCCGGCTCCTGCCTTTCCCCGGAGGAGGCGGCGGCGGTGTGGACGGGGCGGCGGGCCGAAGTGGGAGCGCCTGCTAAGCGGCGGCGGGCAGATATGTACTCCCCCCGGGGGCTGCCTGCATTCCTCAAGACAGCCAAGACTTTTTTGGGAGCGGGCGGGCGGGCGGGGGCGCGCCTTCCTCCTCCTCCTCCTCGGCCCTCCCCTCGCCTCTGGCGGGCTTCTCCTGCCCTCCGTCCCTCCCTGGGCCCGGCCAGTCGCCGCCACTTGAGCCGGCCGATGCCTAAATATGGGCGGGGAGGGCCGGGCGGACGGGGAGGCCACGCGCGCCGGCAACGGAGGCTGGGCGCTGCAGCCCTTGCGCACGGGAGGTGGCGCCTGGCACTGGCCGCTCTCGAGACGCGCGTTTCCCCCATCCAAACGCCCCAAACTCCTGCGTGCAGAGGCCTGCGGATTCGGATGGGGGAAATGCGCATCTAGAGAGTGGCCAATCCAAGGCAAAACTTCCCATGCAGAAATGGACTTTTTTGCATGGGAGGTTTTGCCTTGCGTTTGCCCCGCTGTAGATGCACATTTTCCCCAGCCAAGTTCTTAAAACTAAGAAAGAAAGAAAGAAAGAAAGAAAGAAAGAAAGAAAGAAAGAAAGAAAGAAAGAAAGAAAGAAAGAAAGAAAGAAAGAAAGAAAGAAAGAAAAGCCCCCATGCAGGGTTTTGAGAATTCAGATGGGGAAAATGTACATCTGTATGTGTGTTAAGTGCCATCAAGTTGCTTCTGACTCATGGTGACGGTATGAATCAATGACTTCCAAAATGTCCTATCTTTGACAGCCTTGCTCAGATCTTGCAGATTGAGGGCCAATCCATCTCTTGTTGGGTCTTCCTCTTTTCCTGCTGCCCTCAACTTTTCCTAGCAATGTGCAACTACAGAGCGGCAAATCCAAGGCAAAACCTCCCGTGCATAAATGGCCAGAGGGAGCGAGAGAGATCGCAGCTGGCGGAGATCTGGGGTCAGGGACCAAACGGCCAGGCGTCCAGTGGGTTAGCAAGATTTCACCTTCCCTGACTTGCAGCCCCAGTGTTGATGCTGGAAGAAAATCTTGAAATGCCAATAAACTCAGGGCTGCTTAGAAAACTGAGTGGGTGGCAGTATACCTTCAGCAGAACATACTTTTAAAAGTTTTATTCAATATGCATAATATACCAAAATAAAAAGAACCACAGACAACAACCCACAAGGTGACGTTCACAAACCCTCACCATTTGTGAGATCCCTACTTTGATCATAATATTTCCTATTAACAATTCATATTGAATAGCTATTAAAATTAATAAAAAGTAGCAAAGTGCGACTCCGAATCTGTGACTATTTCACCAATATCACAAAACCTCATTCCAATAAAGCATGCCTTATGATTTGCTAGAACATAAATCGGGATTGGCAATGATTTAAAGAATTCTTAGATGATTTCTCACCCACCTTTTAATTCAGTTAATTCATTACATTAAAACAAAAGTGTCAATAACAACTTAAGCAGCACTGCCTATTTTAGACATTCAAAGAAGTATAACAAAAATTACAATCGTGCTATTTCTTCTACCCAAAAAAGTCCCTCAAATTCCTTTTTTGCATTCCCTACTAAAACAACATGCCAAAATAATCATCGAAAATGTACAGTGTGCTCCAACAATTAAAACTGGCCATCCTTGAAGAATTATGTACATTGTGAGCCAGGGCAAGAGACTGGTCTTATAAGGCCCTGTCCAAACCTCACCTCTGCCACAGAGTCTGTGGTCTTAGCCAAGCCACAACCGTCCCCCCCCCCAGTTCTGTAACAATATTGCCCTACTTTACAGGACTGTTGTACAGATTAATGTCTGTGAAGCACTCTGAACACAGAAAGTGGAGTATAAATGCTAAATATTACAGCCCTGTCTTAAAAAAACAAAAACACATTCCATGTGTTATCTTGGTCATCCTTTCAACAGCCCAACAGTTAACTTTATTGCCCAACTGCATGTAGGCCACTGAGACTACTGGGGTGGTTGAGACTCTAGTGGAGGCAGGATTTGAACTGGGGACTCCATCAGACTTGAGCTCACAGACTTTGCTGCTGTGGTTGGAGTCCTCTGTGGGTTTTGTAGGGATTAATGCATCCTTTTGGATTCAGTGTGACTTGCATCTGAGTAAACATGCTTAAGAACATAAGAAAGGCCCTACTGGATCAGACCCAGGCCCATCAAGTCCAGCAGTCTGTTCACACAGTGGCCAACCAGGGGCCTCTAGGAAGCCACAAACAAGACGACTGCAGCAGCACCATCCTGCACTACGCCTTACAGAGCTCCACACGACTCAGCCAAGTGATTGTTTGGGGTGGCCAACGTTTTAGGGCCCCCACAAAGCAGTGCCTGGTCTGAGCAGAATGATCCTGGATCCCTTGCGATTTCACAGAGGATGCTGGGGTATGATGCACATGCCACAATCTCCAAGTCTCCTTCTTTTTGAAATGCCAAGCAATCCTGTGGGGCAGGTTCAGCTGCTCCAGTTCGGCAGGGCAAAGGGGAGGAATGTCTAGGGCAGCTAGAAAGTTTGCAAACCCCACACCCTTTGGCAGGGCTGAAAGCCCCAGGATCTTAAAAATCAACACAGATGTGAACCGCTGGTGGGAGCTTTTTCACGTTTTGCTCTTTGCCCAGTCAAGGGAGGGCAGATTTTTGCAACCGCAGTCTTGCTGGATCAGATTTTCACATGTCATTACATTTCTAATAGGAACAACACATGTGGGAACCAAATGGGGAATGACGTCTACAAAGGGAAGGATTAGGTTTGGACCATCTAAAACTGGGGAGGTATAAAAATATTTCAGCAGCAGGTCGCACACAAGGCCTCTCGGCTCTGCACTTTCGCACTGCCAAGATGGTTGACAGTTTGCTTAATTTTACTACCATATTAATCCGTTTAGCTTGGGTACAGATCAGTGTCACTATTTATTTATTTACGTCAGGTCAGTTGCACCAACCCTTTGCCAAAAGTACGTGAGCGGAACTTTCATGGCTGGGTTACCCACTATGCCACCAATGAGGATTTCATTTTGAAAGGCAAACCATGTGGTTCAAGCAGCTCTCTGGGTTGAGAAGAAAGCAAAGGGCTGGGAATCGTCACAGTCGCCAGGATTACCTGGCAAGAGCTCTCCTGCCTCTGGGAGAAAGGGCACTTCTTGTAAAATTAAACACCACCCTGTTTGGCTACTTGCTAAGCGCAGAAGGGACACACCTCCTGGCCAGTTCCTCTTCAGAGAAAGGATGTTGGATGTGGCTTGAGAGCTCCAGGCAGGGAAAGGAATGGAGAACACAGCCAGGTACAGAGATCCTCACTCCCCCTGCCTGATAAGAAAACAGAATTCTGCCAACCCTTGTATTTTATTCCAGCAGTTCGATTTCTCAATAGTTTTCCTGTTTGCATCAAGAGATCCCCAGTTCCCAGGGTGCCTGGATCTGAAAGCAATTTAACTTGCTCGTCTTGTGCCAACCAAGAAAAGACATGTGCGGGCAAAGGTAGCCCATTAAGCATTTCAGCCCTCTGAACGGTTGCTCTTTAAAATGCTCACAAGGAAGGCCTCATGCTCAAGGAGTGCCCAGGATTTCCCCCACACACACACAGAAGATCCTGCAGATGCACAGGCAACAGACCTACACAATAGAAGGCTTGTGACTAATAATAGCCTCCCCCTTTCCTGCCTATTTGTGGTCCCCAGGGAATTCCGAACATCTATTGTATTTGAGGCCCATCCCCCACGGGCTGCCTGCACAGACTTGTTAACAGTGGGGGGTGGGAACAGGAGAATGTCTCTTTTATGTTGGGGTCTAGCCAAGGAATGCTTCTGCTTCAATCATCGGTGGGTCTTTAAGATGCTACAAGGTTCCCTTTTATTTTGGCTGCACAGAGACCCCCTCTGGCGTCTGGATTCCAGGGTGCCTGAGGATGGAACTAATTTTTTCTAAATAAAACATGTGTCCAGTGACACCTTAAAGACTAGCAGCTTTTATCCCAGCGTGAGTCAGAGCTGGCTTCTTCAGATTTTTCTGCCCTTTTGCAGCTAGGTAGCCCTGCTGCACGGCCCACGCACCTTGTGGACTTCCTTGTCCTTATAAGAAGAGTCCTGCTGGATCAGAGCAGTGGTCCATGTAGTCCAGCATCCTGTTTCAACCAGCTGCCCCGGAGGGCCAACAAACCAAGCCCCCCACCATGTTGCCTCCAATGGTTTGATTCAGTATAAAGCAGCTACATGTGTTCATTGGTTGCCATTAGAAATAGCAGAGTGGGAGAAAGATAATCTGTAAATAGGCACACAATACTGGAAATTGCTCACGAGGAAGCCCCACTGATAGCAGCCACGCAAGAGGAACTTCCCAGGGGAACTGTTCCCAATGTGAATGATTATATATGGGGTTTTCCTTCCACTTGGGCTTACAATACCCCATCACTCAAGCACAGCCTGGCTCTGTGAGAAAGAGAGTTTGTGTGGCCCTCACCTTTCTCCTTGTGGATAACCACTTTCTGCGCTGCTCAAGGGATAATAGCCTGATAACACCGGGGAGAGACTGGTTATGCCAGTTCTGAGCAAACTGTTCATCAACTGAGTAAGCATTTATGGAGTCTGGTTAAAAGAAGTTCATGAACGGCTATGATCCTGGTATGTTCCCCGGAGGACTCTTCATTCAGCTAATAACAATCTTTTGGTGGTCCCCAGCCCGAGGAGTGTCCGGCTGGCCTCGACTAGGGCCAGGGCTTTCTCTGCTCTGGCCCCTGATTGGTGGAACAGCCTCTCTAGTGAGCTATTCTGCCAGGCTTATGGTTGAGGCCAGCTATGGTTCCTATATATAAAGGCTGGCCTCCCTAACCTCCCCTCTGCGGTAATACCTTTTATTCCATCTGGTACCTTCCATCTGCTCACCTAGCTGAAGTTTGTGTAATGTGATTGGTACGTTAGAGGCACCTAGGTAATTTAGTATAATGTTTATACGATTTTATAGGGCTATTTTAAAATGTTTTAATGCTTTTGTTGATTAATATGACTTTTATATTCTGCAAGCCGCTCTGAGCCTGGCTTTGGCCGGGGAGAGAGCGGGGTAACAAATGGAAATAATAAATAAAATAAATTAAATTATTGAAATACGAAGTCTGACAGCCATCAGCGGTCCAAAAAGGCAGTTTCAAGTAGATGTCAATATACATATCCCACAAGAATCCCTACAGCAGTACAATAGACATTTTAGGCAAAAAGAGAGGCAGGGTTTCTTCAGTGCTGCATATATGAGAAACAAAAGCACTTCTTGATCTCCGCCAATAACTGGGTGGGGGATCGTGAAGGCCACCAGGGCCTGCTCCAGGGCTTCCCCAAGAGCAGTGCGCTGGCCACCATCAGAGACAGAGCGCTGGGTTAGGCGAACATTTTATCTGATCCAGCATGGCAGTTCAATTTATGTGCTATATGTGGCAGAACCTGAAATAGATCTTGGGGGCCCTGGCTCCTCTGCCTTCTCTGCTCGTGCCTCCAAGACAGTGCTCGGGAATCACCCTGGAATGCAGCAGCGATGTGTGTTGAAACATTATTGTGTATATTTATTTTAGTGGACTAACACAGAAGAATGCATCTCTTGGCTTAAAACTGGAGAAGCGATGGGGGCAAATGCACCCCCTGCCCCATGGATGCACACACACACAAAGAACTTGGTGCTTCAGGACTATAATCGTTTTGAGTTTGCTCGTCCCTCTGGTCGAGGCACGGCTCCCAATCAAGCTGTCATTCAAAATGGCCCCTCCTTGCTCCTTGCTAAGTTCTTAAGGGCGAGAGTATTTATAGTGTGGCCCCCTGGCACCTGCCTGGGTCTGTAACTCAAGAGTCCAGGCTCAGATACCACACCAAATGTTGGGGGCTAGAGGCCGTGAGCTCATGCCTTGAAATATCTCTGAGGAGGAGGAGAGCCCATCGTTAGAGTTTCCTTAATTAAAAAGTGGCGGCGGAGGGGGGGACCCAGATCTTCTAGCCACTAGGTATCGGCCTCAAGAGGTGCTTCACCTGCGCTCTTTCAAAATCACTCTCTCTAGCTTGATAATGGACAGGAGAGAGTGGACAGGGAGAAGTTTTTCTCCCTCTCCCATAATACTAGAACACGGGGTCATCTGCTAAAGCTGGAGGAGAGATTCAAAACAGATAAAAGGAAGTATTTTTTCACACAACGCATAGTTAAATTGTGGAAGTCCCTGCCCCAGGATGTGGTGATGGCTGCCAGCTTGGAGGGCTTTAAGAGGGGAGTGGACATATTCATGGAGGAGAGGGGTATTCATGGCTGTTAGTTAGAATGGATACTAGTCATGCTGCATACCTATTCTCTCTAGTATCAGAGGAGCATGCCTATTATTTTGGGTGCAGTGGAGCACAGGCAGGATGGTGCTGCTGCACTCGTCTCGTTTGGGGGCTTCCTAGAGGCCCCTGGTTGGGCACTGTGTGAACAGACTGCTGGACTTGATGGGCCTTGGTCTGATCCAGCAGGGCCTTTCTTATGTTCTTATAATGCAACGGCAACTCAGTTTCCGTGTGCTGTATTCTCTTGCTTTTCAAGGTTTCTCTGAGGCCAGAATGGCAACTGAGAAATTACATCAAGAAGAGAAGAAGAGTTGGTTTTTTATATGCAGAGTTTCTCTGCCACTTAAGGGAGAATCAAACCGGCTTGCAATTGCCTTCCCTTCCTCTCCCCACAACATAATTCACAGTGGGTAGCCGTGTTAGTCTGTCTGCAGTAGTAGAAAAGGGCAAGAGTCCAGTAGCACCTTAAAGACTAACAAAAATATTTTCTGGTAGGGTATGAGCTTTCGTGAGCTGTGGCTCACGAAAGCTCATACCCTACCAGAAAATATTTTTGTTAAGTCTTTAAGGTGATACTGGACTCTTGCTCTTTTCTCCCCACAACAGACACCCTATGAGGTAGGTGGGGCTGACTGTCATCAACAAGGGACAGAGACTATCTCAAGGTAACATACTGAGTAAACTGAAACTGAACTGAAAAGAGTTTAATACGGTCTAAGACCAGCATAAAAACATACCAGATATACATACATAACATAACACATATAAAAGAGTGTCAAGTGCAAGCCCCTATAACTTCTTGCATACATACTGAGTATGGATTTGAAGCCTGCAATTCCTAAATCCCAGACTAGCTTTCTAACCACTATACCACAGTGGCTTTTCTGAGCAGAACTGGTTTACAGGTAGGGTTGCCAACCTCCAGGTACTGTATGAAATAATAGTATCAAACTCACAAATTATATGCAAAAGTGCAATTCTATTATATACAAGTGCAACATCTTTGAAAAGAAATATACAAAAATAAGTCATTGTACTTATCTTTGAAAGTCATTCATTGCAAAATCTGATAATCTATTGTGGTAGCTTGCTAGCTACATTCTATCTTTGTATATATGTTTATATATGTATCGTTATAATTGTTGGCTACTTGCACTTGTATATAATAGAACTGCACTTTTGCATATAATTTGTGAGTTTGATACTATTATTTCATGCAGCCTGTCTATTTAGTATCAGTGCTTTATTTTTGCTAAACCTCCAGGTACTAGCTGGAGATCTGCTATTACAACTGATCTCCAGCTGATAGAGGTCAGTTCCCCTGGAGAAAATGGCTGCTTTGGCAGTTGGACTCTATGGCATTGAAGCTCCTCCCCTCCCCAAACCCTGCCCTCCTCAGGCTCCGCCCCCCCAAAAAAAAACTCCCACGGATGGCGAAGAGGGACCTGGCGACCCTATCAGACGTACAGTATCTCAGATGCCTTGGCATCTACACATTTACACAGATGCACAAAGCTGTCCTATACTGAATCAAAATCTAGGTCCATCAAAGTCAGTATAGTCTCCCCAGACTAGCAGCGGCTCTCCAGGGTCTCAGGCAGAGAAAGATCTTTCACATGTACTAACAGAGCCTTAACTGGAGATGCTATTCACAGGAGCCAGGAATTCAAGGGCAAGTTCTGGCTACAACGACCTTACTTTCCAGATTTTGATCCATTAAAACAAGGACACCTTTTCTGCCTTAGGCAAACAAGGAGCTCATGACCCCACTGCCAATTAGGTGTCTACTGACACACCCTGCCAGGCAATTTCACTTAGCACTTGTGGTCCCTTCCACCTCTTTAGATCGGGCATTGACTGGGAAAAATCCCAATCAAGTTTCAAGCAGCCTCCTTCCTCAGCTCACAACAGAGCCATTTGAATTCCTTCCCTTTCAAAGTGGAAGAAAGGAAGAAGCAACCACGCTCAACCCATCTGCACACAGTGCGTTCAGCACTGGAGAGACCTTTGATTAATTGCTGGCTTTCCAGTTCTCAAATGGGTCTTCCTTTCTTCTTCCTAGAGGGTTTAGGTGCAACTTGAAGCCGGTGTTCAATCCTGCGCCACCTAATCAACTTGTCTGCCACACTTCCTGCTGAAGATGTGGGCTAGAAGCCAGAAACTTCTTCCTTACTCCCACCCATACACACACACACATACACATTTTCTTAACATCTAAGTTCTGGAGAACACAAAAGCTTGCACACACTGATCTGTGATATTTTGCTGGGTCCTAATAAAAGGAACAGCACTTCTTTTTGGGGAGGGCAGGTGTTCATCAGAATTTACGTTTTGCTGGGAAGGCCCTACATCAGGGTTCCCCTTAGGCACCTTGGTGCCTGCCGGCACCTTTCCTGATGCCTGCCTTGCAGGGCCTTTGTCCAGCAAGGCTTCTGACTGCCAATGGGGATTTGATTGACTGTGCAGATTTTAAAAAATGCAGCTGCCACAACATGAGGATCTTCACTGTGGCTGAAAGCAAGCTGTGACAGCCATTTTGTGGCTGCGCTCACCCCACTGTGTTCGAATGCCAAAGGTGCCCGCAGGCTCAAAAAGTTCAGGGACCCCTGCCTACATGATGGGGCCACTGTACGTGGCTGGATATCTGGCTTGGTGGGCTAGAGGGACCGATGTAGGGTTGCCAGGTCCCTCTTTGCCACCGACGGGAGGTTTTTGGGGCGGAGCCTGAAGAGGGCAAGGGTTTGGGGAGGGGAGGGACTTCAATGCCATGGAGTCCAATTGCCAAAGCGGCCATTTCTCCAGGGGAACCGATCTCTATCGGCTGGAGATCAGTTGTAATAGCAGGAGATCTCCAGCTACTACCTGGAGGTTGGCAGCACTAGACCAATGGTATGACTCTGTAATAAGGCAGCTGCTCATCAGTGGATGACAAATTAAGCCCCCAGGCACAAGTGAGATGTTTACATCATGGAGGACGTATCTAATTAATCTCTTGAGGGATTTTCAGAATTCGCCAGTTGTAGAATGAGCTCTTTGACTCGCCGTTGACCGGCGTTCTACACTGTAGCGTACTCATATCTATAAATAATAATGTGTTCAACATGCTATTCCTAAACTGCATTTTATTTTAAGTGGGAAGACTGGCCCACACCTTTTGAGTTTCCAAATTAGCGTTTCTGAGTAACGGATTGCCTCCTGCTGCCTCATCCCTGCTGCCCTAACAATGGTCATCGAAATAGCAGCTTCTCACCTTGCCAAGTGGTTCACAGGCTTTGTGTGTGTGTGTGTCAAAATGTTTTACGCCCATCCCAACTATCCAGGGATCTTCAGGGACTGTTAATCAAGAAGCAACGAATGCTGGCTGGGAAAAGGCATTAGCGGCGAGAAAGAGATAACAGGACAGGAGCCAGCCGGAAGATCCTGTTTCATCCAGGGTTATTTTAGCAGTCAGGACAATGAGAGAACAATAGCTTTCCACCAGTAGCCTTTGGCCACAGCCATTCTAAGGATCAATTCCAGCAAGCATTGTTATGGGGACACAAAGTCAACCTCTGTCAACGCTAGGTGACAGGCAGCCAAGTACATGGCAGTAAAGGGGATGGTAACAGTTTGAAAGGAGCCGGAGGTGGGGCCCAGTTAAAGAATGCTGCATGCCCAGATCTGGAATTAGGTAAGCAGGCTGATTGATTCCAGTCCAGACCAACAAGATTTTCTGGGTATAAACTTTTGAGATTCAACACTCCCTTCGTCAGATACAAGTTGGAATGGAGATCCCCGAGTCCTTATATCCCAGTCAGAAGGGGGGAGGGGTGTTGCAGAGAAGGGACTCAGGATGCAAAGGTACACTTCAGCACCCCTCCCTTGTGACTGGGACATGGGGCTCAGGGGTCAACATTCAGAAATGGCAGATACACCTCAGCACCTGGACTGTTAGGTTTGAGTCCAGTAGAATCATAGAGTTGGACCACCAGGGTCCAACCCCCTGCACAATGCAGGAAACTCACAACTACCTCCCCCCCACACACACACCCAGTGACCAGAAGATGGCCAAGATGCCCTCCCTCTCATCATGTGCCTAAGGTCACAGAATCAGCATTGCTGACAGATGGCCATCTAACCTCTTCTTAAAAACCTCCACAGAAGGAGAGCTTACCACCTCCCAAGGAAGCCTGTTCCACTGAGGAACTGCTCAGTGGAACGGGCTTCCTCGGGAGGTGGTAAGCTCTCCATGGAGGTTTTTAAGAAGAGGTTAGATGGTAATCTGCCAGCAATGCTGATTCTGTAGTACCTTAGAGTAGTACCTTAGAGACCAATTTGCCTAGTCCCTTTAACTGGAGGTGCCAGGGATTGAACCTGGGACCTTCCGTATGCCGAGCAGATGCTCTACCACTAAGCCACAGCCCTTCCCCAAATTCCTTCGGTGGAGCCAGCTACAAAATGGCAGCTGCAGGAATGTGAGCCAGCCACAAAAGCAGTTTACCTTCAATCACACAGTAAAGATCTTTGTGCTATGGTGGCCACGGCTGCCAACACAACGTTATTAAAAATTACACACCCAATCAAATTTCCAATGGCCAATCGGAAACCCACTTTTGAAAAACACTTGGTGGGCACAAGGAAAGGTGTCAGTGGGTGCCACATTGCCCATGGACACCGCAATGGGGGACAAATGAAGATTTGTTAGTCTTTAAGACTTCACAGAATTACTGTCTGTTATAGCAATATCTTGTATTGATATTTCAGACAAGTTGCCAATGCCTTTGGAAAAGGGGCATCGCAGGAGATTGTTCCAAAAGGAGTTGGGGCCGGGGGGTGGTTTACCAAAGCAAGATCAGCTGTACCTACAGCAAGAGGCGTTTAGTTTTGGAGGGTATGAGATCACTCTTCATACATTCTAATCATCTGATTGAAGGAAGAAGGCAGGCCAGGGGCAGTAAAGCAAAATTTATCGCTCAGACGAAGAATCTGGCCAAGATCTCAGACATCTCTTTGCCTATGAATGCGTAAGGGTACTCGTCAGAAAACCCAGCTGCGGTTGTGTATCAGTTTTATAGCTCCTTCGTTCCATTCTTACCGAGAAAAAAAAATAACAATTTTATTCCTTCTTAAGATAAAGAGATTCCCACTGGGGGAACAGCAGGGGAAATGTCAGGGACGTGCAAGAAAAAATGTTGATGCAATAAATCTACTTAGAAAAACACAAAGGGGCAGGAGGAAAATTATACAGATTCCTGCAAGTTATTTGTAATTGTCAAAAAAAAGTCCCTTTTCCTGAAAATTGCACCGAAGCCCCAGCAGCAACATGAAATCTTAAAACTGCCAGGGAACGTGCCCCCTGAGGTCACATACTGTCCAGTTTTCGCTTTAATACATTAACAGTGCTATCCTTAGAGGAGTTACATCCTTCGAAGTCAGCTGAAGTCACTGAGCTTAGAAAGGCGTAAGTCTGCTTATCTCCTCCCAAGTCAGGAAACAAGATCCCAAGTAGACCGATGGGGCAGTAGAGACCCCTCTGTTGCCGGGTGGCCTCCCCCTGGCCCTCCAATAATTTTAGCCTTAGTACCTCTGGGTACTAGCTGGAGATCTCCTGCTGTTACAACTGATCTCCAACCGATAGAGATCAGTTCCCCTGGAGAAAATGGCTGCTTTGGCCATTGGACTCTATAGCATTTAAGTCCCTCCCACAAGATTTGCAGCCGCCATCATGAAGCATTAAAAGATGATGGGACATGCTGACCATAATCTCTCTGACTCATAATTGCTCTACTCTGGGTCATTTGTCATCTTTTATTTGTCTCTGAATTGTATTATCTTTCCTTCCTATTATATTTTAATGATGAATTTGTATATGCATTTTAGTATTTTACGGGCAATGTTTAATTTTTTTAACCTATGTTAAATTTTGTTACTTTTTTTTTAATGTTATTGATTATATTTTGGTGGAGTTTCCACCCGCTGCTCCCCAGACCACTGGCGGCCAAAGGCTGCTTGGGTTTTGCCAGTGTTTGGCTTTACAGGCTCGGTATCAGCTGCAGACGCAGCCTGGGCTTCCTGTCTATGCGAAATGTCTGCAAAGGGCCATTTGCTTTCAGGGTGAGGGAACTGAATGTTCAGAGAGATGGTTTCAAAATCCCTCCGTAATCAAAAACAGGCCTTAGGCTTTGGGGTTTTGAAAAAGGCACATCTATATATCATTTTAAAAACAGAGAGAAAGGGAGAGAGTAGGAAATTACCTTTTATAAGAACACAAAAGGAAGAAGAAGAAGAGGAAGAAGAGGAAGAAAGAATTGTCCATATGGGAGGTAGACAATGGAAGTCCCCAATGAAGACAGCCGAAGAAGAGATGATAAATAAGGACGTGTCGTCTAGATCGATATTCACGTTTCGCACCTGGAAGTTGGCAACCCTACAACCAATACACTGTGCCCTAGCAGATACCAAATCACCCGTTCTCTTACGAGTAACTGGCAAGCGGAGAGGCAATGAATTCCCCACACCAGGCCGCAGGAATGGCAGGCATTCTGGTTCAAGGCTATAACCGGCAACGGACCTCTCACACAGAGTGCTAAAGACAATCTCTTAATCCTCTCCTCTCAGCGCCAAGCAAAGAGCGCTCAGGATCAAAACACAAACTCTAGCATGACCTCACCTTGTTCCCGCAGCCTGCCCCCATCAGAGGTCAGAAACACCCGTCTGCCTCCGCTCCACGGCACAGCTCTTGCCCCGCATTTTGCCTTGTTTCAGGGCCAGTCTGAACGTTCCTGGAATGCGGCTTTTTCTTCTCTGTGTGGAGAGAGGCAGGCATGCAAACACGGCTGGGGGAATGCTGGAATTCTGCAGGAGCGCAAGCCAGACACAGGATATGGTCCTGGCTGCAAAAATACCACTCCCTGGAAATCTCTGCACTCTCTTTCTCTCTTGGCATCTGACGAAGGGAGCATTGACTCTCGAATACTCGCACCCTGAAAATCTTGTCAGTCTCTAAGGACGGTGCTGCAGGACTCGAATCTAGCTCTTCTACTGCAGACCAACCCGGCTACACGCAACTGTCTTTCTCTCTCTCTCTCAATCCATATCTTATATTGGTTCTTGTAGGTTATCCGGGCTGTGTGACCGTGGTCTGGGTATTTTCTTTCCTGACGTTTCGCCAGCAGCTGTGGCAGGCAGCTGCTGGCGAAACGTCAGGAAATAAAATACCCAGACCACGGTCACACAGCCTGGATAACCTACAAGAACCAAGAGACACTGCCACAGCTGCTGGCGAAACGTCAGGAAATAAAATACCCAGACCACGGTCACACAGCTTGGATAACCTACAAGAACCAAGAGACACTGCCACAGCTGCTGGCGAAACGTCAGGAAATAAAATACCCAGACCACGGTCACACAGCCCGGATAACCTACAAGAGCCAAGAGACACTGCCACAGCTGCTGGCGAAACATCAGGAAAGAAAATACCAAGACCACAGTCACACAGCCCGGATAACCTACAAGAACCGATGAACTCTGACCGTGAAAGCCTTCGACAATACATATCTTATATTGTTTGACATTTATTAGTATGTTATTTAATTATCCTGTAAACTGCCTTGAGAGCCCTTGCTGGGGCAGAATTGTTTGTCTATATTACAGCCTGACTATCTCGAAAGCAATTTCCCAGTCATTGTTCAAACTGGCAAGTCAGCCAGTATTATACATCTTTGCTCCTTCTCCAGCTCACATTCCTTAAACTGTTGCAGTAATTTCTTAGAAAGAACCAGCTCGTGTGTGTGTGTATGAAGAAGTATAGTGGGATAGTTTATAGGTATAACAACTGAAATAGTTTCATCTTCTTGGGAATTTTTAGTCTGGAGAAGAGGTGGCTGAGGGGGGACATGATTGAAGCATTTGAAGGGTTGTCGCTTAGAGGAGGGCAGGGAGCTGTTCCTGTTGGCAGCAGAGGAGAGGACTCGTAATAATGGGTTCAAATTGCAAGCAGAAAAGTACCGGCTAGATATTAGGAAAAGGTTTTTTGTTCGACAGTGAAATGGGCTACCTAGGGAGTTGGTGAGCTCCCCCTCGCTGGCAGTCTTTAAGCAGAGGCTGGACAAGCACTGTCAGGGATGCTCTAGGCTGATCCTGCATTGAGCAGGGGGTTGGACTAGATGGCCTGTGTGGCCCCTCCCAACTCTATGATTCTCATACATGGCTCAGCTTTTGAACCCCCCTTCCTCCTGGGAATGCAACCCATTATTCTGGCCATCTGGGTGTTGATCTCTATACTCCACCTGGAGGCTGGCGACCCTTCCCCAGACTCTGCCTCCCAAAACTCCATGAATTTCCCAACCCAGAGTTGGCAACCTTAATATCGCTGGCTTTTTTAGTTTAGTCACAAAGGCCCACCGGCAACGCAAGGCTGAAAAGAACCGGGAGGGGAAGCCTGAACTGCATTGTCTGGCTTTCCCATCGTAAATCCAGAGTCTCTTTTGTGCCCGGCTGTCTCTCGCAGGCAGCAGCGAAGCGGGTAGATGCCTCAGGGATGCACGCCACCGGGAATGCTTTTGTAACCCCAAGCGGTAGCTCGAAGAATGCCTGGAGCGCTGCCCAGGCTTTCCATACATCCACAGGGCTATTTACTGAAGCCCTGACAGCTGGCCAGGGTATCAAGCAATGATTGTGGCCGCCATTTCAGAAGGGACGCTAGCCACACTTCAAGATACGGCAGCCCAGCCAAGCTCCATGAAGGAACAGGATGCTGGACAGACACCAGGCCTTTGGTCATGGCGGGGCGTGGTTTTCCAAACGCCACCCACAATAACAAGAAAGACCGACTAGCACAGGATGGACCAGCATGGCCCAACTGATGGGATGAGAAGGGACTCACACTACATTCCTAACAGTGAAACGCCCCTACATGTATTTGCAGTCATGGATGACTTGCCTATGAAATGTGTAAAGTTCACACCTGGATAGGGTTGCCAGGTCCCTCATTTCAATGCCATAGAGTCCAATGGCCAAAGCGGCAATTTTCTCCAGGTGAAGTGATCTCCATCCGCTGGAAATCAGGAGATCTCCAGCTGGCACTTGGAGGTTGGCAACCCTCCACCTGGAGGATTACTAGCTGAGCATGTTCCCCCAGGACGGCACGAACACGGCTTGTTCCAGCAAGGCCATAGCTTGTGTGTGAAGCAGAAGAAAAGTTAAAGACTTCAGATACATATACTTTAAAAAAATCAGTGCTAAATGATGAGAAATGTGTTTTGTCATGCCTGTTGGAGAAGCGACGGTTGAATGAAAAAAAAATCAATATATCTGTAGGTTAGAGCATATACAAAAGTTTATATAACCAGCATCTTCTACAGCAGGGGTCCTCAATGCAGTTCCCGTGGGTGCTTGGTTGCTGACACCATTCCTGGTGGGGCTATTGGCCACTGGAGATTTGATGGGTTGTGCAGACTTCTAAAAAAAAAAAATTGTTTTGGCAGCAGCTGCCATCACAATACAAGCTTCTTTGTGGTATGACTGAAGTTAAGTTATGGCAGCCATTTTGTGACTGTGCCCACCATGTGTCAGAATTCGGCTCAGAAAGGTTGGGGACCCTTGATCTACAGGAATCACGCTGTTTATCAACACTTACCCACAAGATGGTATCGCCGAATGCTTCATAAATACATCAGTCGATTCATTTTAAAACATGCCATGGAATATTTCAAATCCAGAAACATTGGCATTACTGTTGACGTTACCTTTCCGCCTCCTGCAAGGTTAAATTAAAAGATGGGAAACGCGAAGATAAAGTCAACCAGGACAAATTCAAAATCATATGCCAAAGCAAAAAACTGTTCCCAAAGCAACTTGATGCAATTTAACCACAGCCTGTAATCAAAACAAAAATTCCTTTTTATGTATCTAAAACCCAAGTTGGGAGAGGGCATAGCGCTCATATTTTTGTAAAATTCATGAGGAATTTCTCTTGCATAACCCCAACGGAAAGAAACAGGAAAACCGGAAAGTTGGCTTGCAGCTGTATACGTTGAGCTGATGGGAAGCAAGGACACGCACAAACAGTTCCCAAAACAGCATCAAACCCTCCCACCTGTATCGCCAGGTGACTGCATTTTCCCACTGTTTCCCCTCCAAGGTGATCAGGAGGATGTACACGTTCATTCTCTTCTGCACCTTTATCCTCACAACAATCCTGTGAGGTAGGTTGGATTTAAACAAGAGTGGCTAGTGGCAAGGCTACCCAGTAAGACTCATGGAGATTTGAACCCACGTCTCTTGCTCCTAGTCTGGCACATGCTGGGTCTCTCCACAGTTAGGGTTGCCAACCTCCAGGTACTAGCTGGAGATCCCCTGCTATTACAACTGATGTCCAGCCGATAGAGATCAGTTTCCCCTGGAGAAAATGGCAGCTTTGGCAATTGGACCCAATGGCATTGAAGTACCTCCCCTCCCCAAACCCCACCCTCCTCAGGCTCCACCCCAAAAACCTCTCGCTGGTGGCGGAGAGGGACCTGGCAACCCTACCCACAGTCCCCCCTCCTTTCTGTTTCTTGGCTTCCAGCCAGCCTCCACCTGGCCTCCACCTCCACCCAGGTGTGCCCTACATTCCAACCCGGCCTCAATTTCCCCTTAATCAGCACTCAGTGTTTGTAGCCAAGCCGCTAAGCAGAACACCACGGAGCTTATAGTGAAGGCCGCCACCCAATTATTCTTAATCGATCCATCATATGGGCGTACGTCTATCGCATCTGCATGCATTTGCACATGAACAAAAACAGCGCCCCTGAAGAGGAAAAGCATGCTCGGCTTCCAGGTGACGCACACAACTGTCAGAGTCACCTACCCCCTGTGGCTTTTGGGAGTCCTTGTATTAAGAATCATTCAAAATATCTGCTGCTGCCCAGTTTGTAGCCTTCCACGGCATGAAGGCTCTGCGCTTAGTGGAACAGAGTAGTCCAACAGAAACCACAGTCGAAAGGTCTGAAATGGATTCATCCAGTCTGGATAATGGGCATCGTAACACTGTGAGATATTAACATTTAGTAGTGGAGCAGGAGGAAAGGATCCTGGATCATGGCTTAGATTCAAGTCCAGTAGCACTACGTATGGGTGTGAAAGCTGGACATTGAAGAAAGCTGACAGGAAGAAAGCAGACTCCTTTGAAATGTGGTGTTGGAGGAGAGTGTTAGGGATACCCTGGACCGCCAAAAAAATAACAAATCAGTGGGTAATAGATCAAATCAAGCCTGAACTGACCCTAGAAGCAGCTAAAATGACTAAACTGAGGCTATCGTATTATGAGAAGACAAGAGTCACTGGAAAAGACAATCATGCTAGGAAAAGTTGAGGGCAGCAGGAAAAGAGGAAGACCCAACAAGAGATGGATTGACTCAATAAAGGAAGCCACAGCCCTCAGTTTGCAAGAACTGAGCAAGGCTGTCAAAGATAGGGCATTTTGGAGGACGTTGATTCATAGGGTCGCCATGAGTTGGAAGCGACTTGACGACACTTAACACACACACAGCACCTTAGAGATCAAAAATATTTGGGGGGGTATGAGCTGACAGAGGGTGCTTTGACTTCTGAAAGCTCATACCCCAAAAATCTTGTGCTACTGGACTGGAATCTAGCTCTTCTACTGTAGACCAACACGGATACCTTCTGAAATTGGGTTATGACCCCTCTCCCTTCTCATTTCTTTGCAGTATTTGCTTGGCTGCAGCATGCGTGGTCGTCTTCTCCAATGCACCCAGGAACCTGCTCAGGTAATAGAGGAGCAAGCCCTGTTGAGAACTGTTTACTTAGGTGGAGACGGTGTCATGCCAGGTGGCTGTTAATGGGCAAACCCAGGCTTTGGCACATGCCCTTTCTGGGCGGCTGCAGGTTGTAACTCCCTTGGAGAGGAAACAGAGGGAAGGATGTGGGTGTGTGTTCCGAACACACAGGCTCTTCTTGGACACCTGCCCAGGTAATAGCAATTCTGACCTTCTGAGGGTGTATTGAGTTGCTCACAGGTGCTTATTTAGATATGGGTGCAACATGAACGCATCTTCAGCACAGGCATTAAGACCTCACATGTCAACATTTGAAAAGTTTCAGAAGAATGGCAAGTACTTGAAGGGGTGTCCTATAGAGGATGTTGCCGAGTTGTTTTCTGTTGCCCCAGAAGGTTGGACCAGAACCAACGGGTTGAAATTAAATCCAAAGAGTTTCCGTCTAGACATTAGGAAGAATTTTCTAACAGTGAGAGCAGTTCCTCAGTGAAACAGGCTTCCTCGGGCGGTGGTAAGCTCCCCTTCCCTGGAGGTTTTTAAAAAGAGGCTAGATGACCATCTGTCAGCAATGCTGATTCTATGACCTTAGGCAGATCATGAGAGGGAGGGCACCTTGGCCATCTTCTGGGCATGGAGCAGGGGTCACTGGGTGTGTGTGTGGGAGGTAGTTGTGAATGTCCTGCATTGGGCAGGGGGTTGGACTAGATGACCCTGGTGGTCCCTTCCAACTCTAGGATTCTATGATTCTAGTCATGTTAATCCACAGACAAATTCCAGTTGTTATTTTTATTATTTTATTTTATTATTTTAACCTAACTTTGATTTTTACCTAGAGCTGATATTGTATAAAAATAAAACTTGACATTGTAAAAACTCTGCTCTCTGTAAACCATCTTGTGAACTTCGCAGAACAGAAAGGTGGGGCTATAAACGTCGTATGCAAATAAATATACGGACCTACCCCATGCAATTTAGCTCCCCTGAGCCTGGACTCTGGTTTTGTTAACTGTTTTCACTGATAGAGTTCACTGGGCACAAGGACTGCAGATTTAACTCTGTTTAGGGGGAAACAGGCAAGATTTGCTGCACGCTGGGAGATGAACCGTGGCCGCCATCCAAACGGCTGCCAATTTCCAACAAGGCCTAGCTTTGAAGGACTAATTTTTTTACCTGCGCTGGAGTGACTCATTCTTAATTTCTGCTACTTGAAATAATGACAGCCTTTGAACACACAATAGAGCCCAGAGACTTACCTCAGCATTATTAATAAAGCTGATCAGGCAGGCGACACGTGCTTTAAGAGAAGCAGTGCCCTATTCTGAAGGGCGCTTCACTTTCCAGTCCCCGCCATCATCACCCTGCACGGCAGAATTCACCTTTGCCAATAGAGTCAATCCCTGCGCAGAATAGATTTCCTTTACTGTGCAGAATAGATTTCCTCAATGAAATAATGTACAATTTCCCCCACCCCTTGGTCTGTGGCACGCCCATTTTCAGCTTCCCAGCTAAAGTTGCAATGCCTCGGATCATTTGAGGGTTGCATCTCCTGTGCCCCATCTTGAGGGGGTTTCACAGATTATCCCCATGGTTTTTTCTAAGAATCAGAGTACCTTGGCCTATGTGTGTACCATATTTCAGCTCTCTAGGTGGTGTGGAAGTACCATGTTCATTTTTGGGGGTACACTTGGAGTCTCCGTTTCATGAAGGAAATATACAAACGTTACATGTTCTAGGAATCAAAGTGCTATGGAATATTGCGTGTACCATTTTCATCTTTGCAGGTTGTGCAGAAATTCCTTAATTGGAGGGGAATACTATCTCATACATATGAACATATGAAGCTGCCTTCTACTGAATCAGACCCTTGGTCCATCAAAGTCATATTGTCTACTCAGACTGGCAGCGGCTCTCCAGGGTCTCAGGCAGAGGTCTTTCACATCACCTACTTGCCTCGTCCCTTTAACTGGAGATGCTGGGGTTTGAACCTGGGACTTCCTGTCTGCCAAGCAGACGCTCTACCACTGAGCCACGGCTCCTCACCTACCTTTCAAGGGAAGAAATTGTCAATATTGCCTTTTTTGTAGTATCTGTAGGGCATCTGTAAAAAAATTAAACAAAAAAAATTAAGGAAAGTTTTAAGACACCATAAAATGGTAAGGGCATAGAGCAGAAGTAGCATCTTTCAATGCTGTCCTAGGCTCCAATGGTTAAGGTTGGTGCAGATGCCTTCCTTAACCGTGGTTAAAGTGAGGGGGAAAGAGAGTCATTCCCCAGAGGGAAGTAGGAGAGAGAGAAAGCATCTCTGACTTCAGAGCAGTTGAGAGTGCCAGTGTTACATCCACATTGGGATCTAGGCTGCGAATCTTGTGCATGCTTATCCGTAAGTCCCATTGAACAAAATGTGGTTTCCTTTGGAGTAAATGGGAATAGGGCTGCAATATCAGCATCTAGGAGCTGCAAGAACGAAGCCCCGCATGTTCCTTCTGGGTCCACCAGCCTGCCTTCCGGAGACATTAAGCAGATATAAATAGCTGGGGTTGGCTGGACTGCTATTTCCAGAAAGAGGCCAAACTCTGCACTGGGGAATTAATTTATGGCTGCAAATGGGAAGAGTCTGCAAAACCTCGTCCAAGCGAAAGTTGAGAATCCTGGCATCTGGTGGGGGCTGCAGAGGAATTTTGCATGTAAGGAGAAGGCAGGGACGGATCTTGAAAGGAGAAGAAGCTAAATCTTTCCCTTGCTCACGAACAATGACGTAGTGTCAACAATTCCATCTGGATTTATGTCTCTCTGGCATCCATTGGTCTAGGAAAGTCACCATGCTCTGACCAATGGAAAATCTGAGTCATGCTCGGATGCCTGAATTGTTCTTAAAAGGCTTCTCACCTGAATAGCATTTTCACAAAGTGACACAGAACACAAACAAATCTTCTCTCGACTCCAACAGTTGGCAGCTCTCCTGGCCCGGTTTCAGTGGGTGGCACAGGTGGGCATTTGCCGGGGCCCCGGTACCCATCGGAGATGCTAGGGTGAGGATAAGCCCAAGCCTGTGGCTGTTCCCCTCTGGGGCTACTGGGCACCCTTCCCCATCAGGAAAGGGAAGATCACGACCACAGTTCCAGCCTTATGGTAGTGGCTGCTAAGCTGGATCCCTGGTTGTTATTTGGAAGGTTCCCCATTGTCTCACCCACCTGTGGCTTCCTGGGGAATGGAGGTGGTACATGAAGCTGCTGCTGCAATAGTTGGCTGATCCCTCCCAACTAGGATTGCCATCCTTCAGGTGGGGCCTGGAGCTCTCCTGGAATGACAAACTGATCACTACAGAGTTCAGTTCCCCTTGAAGAAATGGCAGCTTTGGAGGGTCGCCATCACTGACCGCGAAAGAAACAACTTTAGCTCTACAAAACTTTAGCTCTTAATCAGCTTGGGAGCTGCTCCTCTTCACATGAACACATGAAGCTGCCTTCTACTGAATCAGACCCTGGGACCATCAAAGTCAGTATTGTCTACTCAGACAGGCAGCGGCTCTCCAGGGTCTCAGGCAGGGGTCTTTCACATCCCCTACTTGCCTGGTCCCTTTAACTGGAGATGCCGGGGATTGAACCTGGGACCTTCTGCATGCCAAGCAGAGGCTCTACCACTGAGCCACGGCCCCTCCCCTTGACATGTCTTGTACAGAAGAGCTTGTCAGGGAAACTGCACTCCCATGTTCATGAACAGGAGGGTGCTTGCCATTTTGAGTGAGGCTCCATCTCCATTACCCAACGCCCTGGAGTCTCTCTTCCCAGGGTGCGGTGCCAACCACTAGGTTATACCATCCGCAGAAAGCACAAAAGCTTTTCACAGTTCTGCACAAAAAGTTTCCTGTGAAATCTCCCTCTGGTACAAAAATACCGACAGCTGATTTACAGCCTGCTTCTCAGTACATTCGCTTGGAGGCCCACCCTATTGACTTCAGGGCAATTTTACTTTTATCTAACTGTCTTTCAGGTTTGCAGCCTTAATACTCATTTATATTCAACATATCCCAGTGGCCGACTGACAGACAGTAAATCTTCCACAGAATGGGAGCCACATTTTCCTAGAAATACTTCCAATGCCAATGTCTTAGCAGATTAGAGCCTGAGAAACCGGGATCCTATTAAAGTTACCTCCAGATTAAGGTCTGAGTAACTGACAAGTGCTTTGCTATGCAGATCCGCTGCATGTGAAGCAACGCTAACCCTGCCAGCCAGATTTATTTATGACAATGTAATCAACTCAAATAATGGGAGAGTCTGAAATAAAGACCCGAACTTTCTCTAGGAAAAGGCAGCGAGCAGAAGCAACTCTCTCTCAAACTTGTTTGTTTAAGTCTCCCACCCAGCACACGCTCCAGATAATTTCATCTCTTTTACTTCGTCACATTCTGGTTCCCTTCATTTCCTTTCCCATACTTGGCTTCCTTTCCCCATTGTGACAGTGAGCATTTTGGTACTCTTTGCTCTAATAAACAGATTAGGCAGGGCTGCCTTCCACGTCTTCTGGGGGTTAAGAGTCAGAGGTCAGGACTTGGATGCCTTGTGTTGCAGTCCGTGGGCAGATGGATTTGGTCAAAAAAGAGAGCAGAGGCCATAATGGCTTCTTCCACCTCAGCTCCCAGAACCAACCCTATCCTTCCCACTGAAAAGGGAGGTGAATGGATGAAGGGGCTTGCAGGATTGGACCAAAGGTCTAAATAGTTCAGCATCCTGTTTGTCAAAGAGGCCAGCTGGCAGCCCCAGGGAAGTCCACAAGCAGGGCAGGAAAGCAACAGTCTTCCTCCTCATGCCCCACAGAAAATGATATTCAGTGGCATCTGAAGAAGGAGGTTCAGTTTATCCATCTGACAGAATATTAGCCTATCAATGCACATTGGTAGACCATAATCTCCTTTTAAACTGTCTAAGCTAGAAGTCACCATCATCAGGAGCAGAGCAATACAATGTTTTGAACAATGCCAGACTTCACAACTAGCACAAGTCTGTTTCAAGGATGGTGGGGGATAGGCCACCCAAAAATTATATTTTTTTGTGTTTGTAAGGCGATGACTCATGGGGAAGGGAGAAGACGAAGGCTGCATTACGCAGGTAACCCAGCCCACCAGAGAACAACTCTGCGGGCATTTTTAGGCAGAAATGCTTCCCTGTGAGGTGGTGGTAGCAATCGGGGAGGAGGAGGAGGAGAGTTGGTTTTTATATGCCGACTTCCTCTACCACTTAAGGAAGAATCAAACCGGCTTACAATCGCCTTCCCTTCCCCTCCCCGCAACAGACACCCTGTGAGGTAGGTTGGTCTGAGAGAGCTCTGAGAGCTGTGACTAGCCCAAGTTCACCCAACTGCTTCGTGTGTAGGAGTGGGGAAACCAACCCGGTTCACCAGATCAGAGTCTTGGGGTAGGGGATCTGTGCCAGAGCCATTCCCACTAATAAAGATTTCCCCTTTGAGCCACCGAAAGGGCTCAGAGTTCCTTTTCTAAATCTGGAGGGGGAAGGAGAATCATAACACTAATTAATACAAAAATATTTAATATCTGCTTTCCTCACACACACCCGTGTGTATGCAGGGAACACTGTTGAGTCCTGGCTATAATCAAACGCTGTAGGGGTAGATCCCTTAATGTTCTAGCCATGCACAAAAATGACCTGGTCAGCAGGAGCAAATGTTCTGTTTCTCTAACTGGAGAGGTGCGGCTAGATTAAGGAGATCCTGTCCAAGAAGATTCCAGTTTTAGAGCAGCAGGTAGATTCTGTTCTAGCATACTGCAGAACAGGACTGGCACACGGGAAAGAAAAGAGCAGAGACTTCCAGAGACCAGCTTTCTGCCCCGCAACTGGACGAAAACCCCACTTTGAAAGCTGAATCCTGGCCTAAATCCAGCCGTTCCGTGCAAACAGATCAACCCACCCTCTCTCTTCGTTTGCTCAGAACATTTGCTGCTATGGAGGGAGCCCCTTGCGCCTTCGATTTGTCAGCTGGGGAGAATCAACAGCTGCCAGCAAGAGGGAAAAAAACGAAAACAATCTTCACTGACTGTATCACTATCCGCAGATCCAGGTGCAAATATCTGGAGTAATTTAAACCCGTACAAACTCCGAACAGGAAATTGAGGACTTAGAAGAGACCGCATCGGTTCTGACACAGAGTCCCAGGCTGCAAACACTAAAATCACAGCAGGTGAAGCCATCCGGCCTCTCGCATTTGGGCTCTCCGCATGATACCAATTCAAACAACACAAGCTTGGAGCCCACAAGGAATCTGGGAGAGGGGAGAATAAGTGCTTTGGAAATTCCTTCTCCCCAACACAAATATCCCCCTTCTCTAACCCTACATGTTCTCGGGCTGCACAACAGGCTAATCCCTCCCCTCTTCCCCCCTTTCTACTTTCTATATTTCCTGGAGCATGGGAAGGGTGGGGGTCTTGGTTAATGTACAAAGTTGTATTTTTTGTGTGTATATGTGAGGCATGGAAGAAACAGACAGCTTTCAGTTTGTAAGATTGGCTGGAAATGGGTACACGTTTCATTCAGAGGGGATAGCCATCTTAAGTCTGTTGCAGCATTGTGGTACTTTAAAGATCATAGAATCATAAAGTTGGAAGGTACCCCCCAGGGTCATCTAGTCCAACCCCCCTGCACAATGCAGGGAATTCACAACTACCTCCCCACCCACATCCCCAGTGACCCCTACTCCATGTCCATAAGATGGCCAAGATGCCCTCCCTTTCATGAAAGATATGTTGGGGTGGAAGTTTTAATGGGGTGGAAGTTTTAATGGGGTGGGTTTTAATGGGCCAGAACCCACTTTGTCCAATACATTGTTTCTTTGCACATTTTATGGACTTTCCAGTTAGGGCAGCCAACCTCCTGGTGAGGCTTGGAGATTTCCTGAGCTCCATACGACAGAGATCGGTTCCCCTGGAGGAAACGGCAGCTTTGGAAGGCAGACTCTACGGGAGCATCACATCCTTGTTGAGCTCCCTCCCCTCCTCAAACACCACTTTTCTCAGGCTTTGCCCCCAAGCCTCCACAAATTTCCCTACCCAGAGTTGGCAACCCAATTTTGCAGCTCATTCTTTTGTTTTGGGGTGGAGCCTGAGGGGGGAGGGGTTTGGGGAGGGGAGGGACTTCAATGCCATAGAGTCCAATCGCCAAAGCGGCCATTTTTCTCCAGGGGAACTGATCTCTATTGGCTGGAGATCAGTTGAAATAGCAGGAGATCTCCAGCTAGTACCTGGAGGCTGGCAACCCTACCTGTGGCCAGAACTGTGCAAAGGCCGAGCAAAGGCCACCTGACGCTGGCAACCCTACCTGTGGCCACCTGTGCAAAGGCCACCTGACGCTGGCCTGATTCTCGCCTCCAGCATCACCAGCTTCAAGGATGACCTTGGTCAACTGTGACAAGGGTCAGCTGAGCTCTCCAGCGAGCCTTGCTAATTCCCATGCTGGGCAGCTGTTTCCTTCAAGGGAGCATCTTCTTCCTGGCCAACAGGCCTCTTAGCAGCCTTTCTCCTGTGTCCTTTTGCTGCTAGGAAATTCCTGCTTCGATCCTTTTTGGAACAAAGGCTGCCAGGCAAATTGCCCTCAGGTGCGTCCCCCTCAAGATCCTGAGCCTGTCAGCTACACTGGTGACCTTAACCTAGCCACCTGTCACTGGACATCACTCAAATGCCTTGGGCACGGTGTTTGGAAAAGCTTTTAAATAGAAATCAAAACCAGCAGCAAATCAGATTTCAATTTTTTTTAAAGAACAAAGTTGCTGTGCTATCCTCTCCCAGCCCCATCTCTCTGCGATAGTGTTGCCAACTCTGGGTTGGGAAATTCCTGGAGATTTGGGGGTGGAACCTGGGAGGGACCTCAGCTGGGTATAATGCCATAGAGTCCATTCTCCAAAGCTGCTATTTTCTTGAGGGGAGCGGATCTCTGTAGTCTGGAGATTAGATGTCATTCCAGGAGATCTCCTGCCCCCACCTGGAGATTGGCAACCCTAGTCTGACAGAGAAACGCTTAGTTTTGAGGTACAGAAAAGCCTTAGCTGAAAACGGAAGTGAAAATCTCCTGCAAGTCTTGTTTGTGAAGCCCTCAGAGACACCGGGCAACAAATCCCTTTGCCAAAAAAAGGGCACTGACCAGTTTAAAACTCCATTATGTAAAAACAAAAATGAATCTGACAACTATCCCAACAGGGCAAAAACCAGTTCCGCCAGTGTTAAACTAGCCAGATGGAAACCTTTCACGTGCATCCTGTCAGATATTTGAGTGAATGAGTAAGTATAAGTAGATTCTCAACAAGGATGCAAAAGCCAGTCTTTGGGTATATTTAACTATAATTTGCAAAACTAAACAGGCCTTTTGTTATGATTACTTGTCTATATTCCATATGGCAAAGCAATCAACATAATCTTTTTTAATTAGGCAAAAGGGTTTGCACATATATAAGCCTATTTAATTGTTTATAACTCAGTGAACGGCAACAGCAAGCCGGCCAGAGAGAGAAGCCCTTAAGGAAAACTCACATCTGCATTGGGTCAAGAGCTATAGACAAGAGTCTTGCTGTATTAATTGGTGCAATTTCGCAAGTAAAAAAGCATTTAGGCTGACTAAACAGGGTGCTCTCAGGGAGCCTGTATTTTGAAGACCGTTCATGGTTCAAGAGCCAGCGTGGTGTAGCGGTTAGTGCCAGACTAGTACAAAGGGAACTCCAGGGTCATCTAGTCCATCCACCTGCACAATACAGGAAATTCACAACTACCCCCCCATACCCCCAGTGACCCCTGCTCCATGTGCAGAAGAGGCAAAAAACCTCCAAAGATCCCTGGCCAATCTGGCCTGGAGGAAAATTGGTTCCTGACCCCAAAGTGGCAATCAGCATTTCCCTGGGCATGTAAGAAAGAGCCACGAGATCCGACCACTGGCTCATCCCCTTCCTGCCCTCCCTCTCATGATCTGCCTAAGTTCACAGAGTGTATGGATGAGTGTATCCACTCGATAACTCTTTCCCCAGCCCTCTCATTCACACATTACATATGTAGGCTTAAACAGGTAAGGAATGCCGCTAGGGTTGCCAACCTCCAGGTGGTACCCGGCGATCTCCCAGAATTACAACTGATCTTCAGACAGAGATCAGTTTCCCTGGAGAAAATGGCTGCTTTGGAGGAGGGACTCTATGGCGTCACTTTCCTGCAGAGGTTCCTCCCCTCCCCTCCCCAAACCCTGCCCTCCCCAGGCTCCACCCTCCAAATCTCCAGGAATTTCCCAGGCCAGAGTTGGTAACCCTAAATGCGGCTAAACAGCATAATGTGTACATTAGCCCTAACCTGGGAGACTGTGTGTGTGGTGTAGGGTTGGAGTGTTGAGACTGGAAAAATGTGGCTTCAAATCCCTGCCAAGTCCCCATCTCTTAGCCCAACCTCATTGTGAGGATAAAAAGGAAGGCAGGTGGGACTGAATTATAAGTGACGAATTGTCCTAGAAGCAAATTCAGTTGCTGAGTTGCAGACCTTGGAGGAAACGCACCCCCATCCTCAAGTGTGGAGAAGAAACCATATCCCCCCCACACAATTACAAAGAGTGGCGTAGTGGTTAAGAACAGTGGTTTGGAGCGGTGGAGTCTGAGCTGGAGAACCGGGTTTGATTTCCCACTCCTCAACATGAGCGGCGGACACTAACCTGATGAACTGGATTTGTTTCCCCACTCCCACACATGAAGCCAGCTGGGTGACCTTGGGCTAGTCACAGTTCTCTCAGCCTCACCTACCTCACAGGGTATCTGTTGTGAGGAAGGGAAGGTGATTGTACGCAGGTTTGATTCTCCCTTAAGTGGTAGAGAAAGTCGGCATATAAAAACCTCCTCCTCCTCCTCCTCCTCCTCCTCCTCCTCTTCTTCTTCTTCAAAGCAGACTTTGCCTGTGGAAGGAACTGCTGTGATCAAGGGATACTGTTTCCCTTTTAAAGGCATGTTTCTCTGTTGGAAAGATCTCTTGCAGCGGATGGTTGAAACTTGTGCAGAGAGATAATAGCCTTGACTATCAACCACGGCCGAACTCACTCGCTGGCATTCCTGATCCCACACCAAACAAAATGAGCCTCTTTGCGCCCCATGCAGAATAGCTGTCATTTTGGAAGGAGTCCTTTATGTGGCCCCGGGGAGGCTTTGAAAAGAAACACGATCCTCAGAAAGCAAAATGTAAACTTGAAACAGCTTTCCCAAGCCAGGTTAGATCAAAGAGGGAGAGATTTTCCTTGGGAAGGCAAAGTCCACAAGGAATCTGCAGGCGTTCCTTGCTGCAATGTGATCTAATCTGACGGGCGTGAATCATAACAATAAATAATATTTTGCACATGGAGATCAAACAGCCCTTTTATGAACTGCTGATTAATAAAGAGGAGAACATTGCCATTAAACCAGAAGGCATCTTGGCCCTTGGCAGCCATGTCTGTTTAACAGCACAATCCTAAACAGAGTTACTCTGGTCTAAGCCCATTGAAATGAATGGGTTTAGACTGGAGTAACTCTCGCTAGGGTTGCACTGTAAGCCATGCGCATAACACAGGATGCAGCCCGAGCCAAGAGCACAAGCTGCTTAAAGCATTAAGAGCAAAGTCGCGGGTTCAAGTCTCTTGTCAAGCAAGTATGATCATTATGAAGGAAAACATCAAAGAATTCAGAGCCACTCGCTTTCCGCTTCCCCATATTTAAAATATTGGTGTATCTTGCTGTTTGTTTTCAAAGCTTCCTTTAAACCATTCAGTCCAAAAAAAGGACTTGAAAGGTGAATGACAATGCATGACTGCATTAATACAACAATAAATTAGATTTTGTCGTATTAATGCAGTCATGAATTGTCAATCAAATTTAAATTGAATTTAAAAGAATAGCCTGAAGCTCTCTTGGGCATGTAGATGCATAGTTAAGTAATGATAGTTCTGGGATCATGGGAATTTCTCTTCCAAGGCCATTAGAAGAGGAAGAAGAAGAGTTGGTTTTTATACGCTGACTTTCTCTACCACTTAAGGGAGACTCAAACCGGCTTACAATCACCCTTCTCTTCCCCTCTCCACAACAGACTCCCTGTGAGGTGGGTGGGGCTGAGAGAATGTGATTTGCCCAAGGTCACCCAGCTAGCTTAATGTGTAGGAATGGGGAAACAAATCCAGTTCACCAGATTAGCCTCCACTGCTCATGTGGAGGAGTGGGGGATCAAACCCAGTTCTCCAGATCAGACTCCACTGCTCCAAACCACCTCTGATCAATTGAACAATCCTCCTCCAGTAATTTTTCGCTCAAGAGCACGGCAGCTAGACTTGTCTGCACAAGGTATTGAAAAATCAAATTTGGTTCCTCAGATTCATGAATGGGCTGATAAAATCAAGGATAATTATGCCATGATGAAAGGTAACACTGTCCCTTCAATAAAAAAAGGTGGCAACAATTTGAAACTATTCGGACCCATCTCTTAGCTCGTATTCAAACATCTGTGTAATCCTAACATATCATATTAATAGGATTCAGGATATGTATTCAGGGTATGTAGGCCTTATGATAATATGTAATTATATATTGTTGGAAAATCAGTGATAACCTGTTTGAAACCTGCATTTTATAAAATTAAAAAAAATCTGATAAAATCCTCAGCTGCAAAACGTTTAAGATGATCATAACAATCTAAACATCTCTACAATGGTTTGGAGTATAATGACATAGAATCCAACCTCCAAAGCTGCCATGTTCTCTAGGGAAACCAATCACTATCCTCTGGAGATCAGTTGTAATTACAGGAGATCTCCAGGTCCTACCTAGAGGTTGGCAACCTTAGCCTTTGGTCTGATTTGGCATAGCTCTTATGTTTGCAAACCCCCCACCCCACCAGGTCAAACCAACACTTTGAGCACCTAGCCGGGACCTGTGTTTGCTCCCAACCAACCAACAATCATGTTATGTATGCAGCGGGGAATGCTTGATAAGACCACCAACCAGTCGCTTACAGTTTAACTGGGCGCTTCAGCATTGGCTGAGCGCAGAAGGGCTAAGGAACTACCAGGCAGGGGAGGTATTTGATTTCAGGGCCTGCCCAAAATAAAGCATGCATAAGGAGCCAAAGCCCCAGTTTAGAAAGGGGCTTTGAGCTGACGCCGAAATAGTTCCTTCCTTGCCAGAGCAACTCCAACATAAGCTTCGGCACACCAAGAGGAAGGAACACTAAGTGCCGACTGGAGAAGCACAGCAGAGGGGAGTCGCATGAGTGAGACTGCAGCCCGTCCAGGCATGTGATTGCCAGCATTTAAAAAAACATGGCCTCCATAGCCATGTGTAGATGACTGGGGAAGGCAATGGCAAACCACCCCGTAAACATAGTCTGCCCAGTAAATGTTGGGATGTGATGTCACCCCATGAGTCAGTAATGACCTGGTGCTTGCACAGGGGGCTATCTTTACCTTTTAGAAGAAGAGTTGGTTTTTATGTGCCGACTTTCTCTACCACTTAAGGGAGAATCAAACCGGCTTACAGTCACCTTCCCCCTCCTCCCCACAGCAGACACCTTGTGAGGTAGGTGGGGCTGAGAGAGCTCTAACAGAGCTGTGACTTGCCCAACGTCACCCAGCTGGCCTCGTGTGCAGGAGTGGGGAAACAAATCCAGTTCACCAGATTAGCCTCCACCACTTATGTGGAGTGGGGAATCAAACCCGGTTCTCCAGATCAGAGTCCACCGCTCCAACCCACTGCTCTTAACCACACCACCATACTGGCTCTCAGCCAAAGAGTTCCTTCTATTGAAATTATAAGCCAGGGGTCACCAATGAGGTGCCAATCGGCACCATGGAGCCTGCTGACATCTTTCCTGGCGCCTGTCAAGTATTTTAGAAAGTGGGCAGAGAGCAACACAGGGAACAACCCCCCCCCTTGCTTTGGAAACCAAAACCAAACAGCGACTCTTCCCCTAAGCAAAGTGCCAGTCCTGCTTTTTGGTGGTGGCCCCCGCTACTCTTTTCTCAACATCCCTAAAACCGTCCATGTGCTCAACAAGGTTGGGGACCCTGGATGAGAGCGACAAGCTTACTTTTAAAAAATTACCGATATTTAGCAATGTGTGATCAAAGAGGTGCCTCCTAGGATTCCTTGCCAGGTTGCATCATACCTCTCTGACAGCTGATACCTTGTACTGCATGGGAGAATGCAGATTTCCTTATCCTCCTGGTGCAGCTGAATACAAACCAGTCAAACCTCCATGTGCAAACAGCAACCTCCATGTGCAAACACTCCTTCTGTTAACTCTGAGTCAATGAAAAAGAAAAGTTGATCAGTATTTTAAATTTGCTACTCATGTGCATAGATTGCGGCGGAAGGGTGATACCTGTGGCATCCACTGCACCATGAAGCCATAAACATCCCATTATAACTCCAATGCTCAAAAGAACCAGGAAAGCGAAGAAGAACTTGTCTGCCTGCTGAAGGCATTGTGTGTAAAGGGACATGCTTGTGGACTCTGTGTGTGTGTGTGTGTGTTAAGTGCCGTCAAGTCGCTTCCGACTCATGGCGACCCTATGAATCAATGTCCTCCAAAATGTCCTCTCTTTGACAGCCTTGCTTAGATCCTGCAAATTGAGGGCCGTGGCTTCCTTTATTGAGTCAATCCATCTCTTGGGTCTTCCTCTTTTCCTGCTGCCCTCAACTTTTCCTAGCATGACTGTCTTTTCTAGTGACTCTTGTCTTCTCATCATGTGACCAAAATACGACAGCCTCAGTTTAGTCATTTTAGCTTCTAGGGTCAGTCCAGGCTTGATTTGATCGATAACCCACTGTTGTTGTTTTTTGGCCGTTCACAGTACCTGTAACACTTTCCTCCAACACCACATTTCAAAGGAGCTTGTGGACTACAGGCCTTAAATGCTGCAGATTGAAACGCTGGAATGTGAATATGCTGCTAGAGACCACTCTCATTTCTGTTTTAACCTTTCTTCCATCATGGAAAGCAATACAGATCAGGTTCTGAGGAGGTCTTTTACTCAGGCACTGATCAGATCCACACTGAGTTTTGACAAGGCCGCAGAGTTAAGTAACTTAAAATCTTACTCTTCCAGTGATGCTCAACTAAGTTCTTGCAAGCCCATGTTGCAAGCATTTGGCAAAGGGACTTTAATCTTGGAGATATTAAAGAAATTTGAGTCTCACAGAATTAAAACACAGCATGGGGAATGGCACAAAATGTGAACCCGATGCTAGACATTTGTGGCACACTCACCTGTTATAAAGCTCAAGAAGACCAAAATGCACAATCAACTCATTTGCAGGGATATAAACGGATTCAGAAACCTGGTAGAAATGCAGTTATTCTGGACTATTTTCAATAGCAGTTCTGATGGGAGATAAGGACTTAGAAAGAATCTGGGGAACGGAGCGGTCCCAGGTGGGAAGATGCTTTGACCTGAAGCACAGATTTCATGACTCCACAGATGTTCTGCTGCATCATTTCAAGCAGACTGAACATATTTCAGACAGGCGGGATTCAGAGCTGGGAAACAGGACGCCCGTCTGACAAAGCTGCCGAGGCAGAGAAATGGAAGCAAACACTGAAGAAAGGCACCTGATGTCAGGGTGGGGAGTCTGGACACCAAGCGTGGCTGACTGACTTTGGAGAATGGCATGTGGTGAAAAGCCCAGACCACGCCTCGCCAGGGAGGCCTCTCCGGGGAGGTTCACATACAGCTTTCACCCATTTGAGATGCAGAGCTTGACCCAGACAAAACCTAGGCTTTTAAAGTCCCATAGGTTTCAAAGGCACGAGCAGGCCTGAATTACATGTCATTTCGGGGATCCACATACAACATAGGGATAACATGCCACTGAGGGGGAAGAAATTTTGGATCAGGGCTCTGGTACTCCCCATCCCTTTTCCCAGGAGAAATTGCCCACCTCTCTGCAGTTGCTATTGGCCTCAGTCACAAAAAAAGAGAGACAGTTATCTATCATATCTCTTCCCCTCCCGTACTGAGGCTAATAACAATGGTGGGGGGGGAGGGGAGAAGGTTTTATGTCAAAGCAAACAGCATGGGGAAAGGGGAGAACACCTGATCCAAATACGGTTAGAATCATAGAGTTGGAAGGGACCACCAGGGTCATCTAGTCCAACCCCCTGCACAATGCAGGAAATTCACAACTACCTCCCCCACACACACCCCAGTGACCCCTACTCCATGCCCAGAAGATGGCCAAGATGCCCTCCCTCTCATGGTTGCCATTCCTTTTGCCCTGACAGAGCTCTTCTGGTTTCACCCACTGCAGGATAGATAGGAATTTAAGAGTTGAAAGTAAGAAGAGCCCCGCTGGATCAGACCAGCAGTCCATCCAGTCCAGCATCCTGTTTCACACAGGGACCAACCAATTCCTCTGGAGGTCCAACAGCAGGGCACAGAGGCTTCTTCCCCTGATGCTGCCTCCTGGCAGTGGGATTCAGAGGTTTACTGCCCCTGGACGTGGAGGTTCAGAACCTTTTCCTACCACAACATTGACACAGCGGGAAAATGTGCTTCTGCTACATCGCTACCTGTCAGCCAGCTGTAACAGAGCTAGGCCAGCATGACTGTCCCCACAGCAACCCTCCAGAGGGACAAACAAGCCCATCTGGTCCAACTGCCCCCTTGCCCTGCGTGGGATAAACGCCCTGAAATCCACACTGCAAACTGTCTGCGATGCACGCCTACAGACAGAAAGAGCTGATGTCAAGAGCCTTAATTGTAACGTGTCATGAGCAGAGGACGGCTGGCGGGGTGAAGGGAAGCACCCAAAAGAAAGGCATTTCAGAGGCTCTGGAGAGATAAAATGCAGTCAATGGAGCACGGGGCCATTCCCTGGCCACAAACGCCGCCTTCCTCCGCCTCTGACTTCACCTTGATGCGATTGCAGGTTCCTGTGCTAAAGCAGCACCCCCTGGTGGGACAAAGCAAGATATTACTCTTCATCTTGGAGTCATCTGAAAACGTGCTTTCGTTAAGTGTCCTGCGAAAGCTCACATCATGGAAAACAAATATTTAATCTGCGTGAAATTTGAGTCGGGGGCTTAGTAGACACAATCTTGGCAGAATTCAGCTTTAGCACTTAGATTGTCATAGTGGAAAGTATCCATGAGCATACAGAGTGTCTTTCCATCTGCTAAGTGGCAAACCTTTCAGACAAGGAAGTGTGGCATCCAGGCATGTTACAGCATTGTGTGTGTGTGTGTGTAAAGTACCGTCAAGTCGCAGCCGACTTATGGCGACCCCTTATGGGGTTTTCAAGGCAAGAGACGAACCGAGGTGGTTTGCCAGTGCCTTCCTCTGCATATCAGCCCTGGACTTCCTTGGTGGTCTCCCATCCAAATACTAACCAGGGCTGACCCTGCTTAGCTTCCGAGATCTGACGAGATCGGGCTATAGTATACCATGCTGCCTTCCCTCCTGTTACAGCATTAGACCATCTCATTTTAAAAAGCATAACCATGTTCCATCAGCAGCGTCATTTCCTACCATGAAGGTCTCCCTTTGGCTCCAGAAGTGTCATAAGAACAGAAGAAAAGTCCATGCTGGATCAGGCCAAGGCCCATCAAGTCCAGCAGTCTGTTCACACAGTGGCCAACCAGGGGCCTCTAGGAAGCCCCCAAACAAGACGACTGCAGCAGCACCATCCTGCCTGTGTTTCACAGCACCTAGTATATTTGGCATGCTCCTCTGATCCTGGAGAGAAGAGGTATGCATCATGACTAGTGTCCCGTTTGCTCCAGTGAAAAGTAAACTAAATAAATTCAGAACCAAGGAACATAAAGAAAAAACTGGGCACTTCCAGCTCCCCAAGTGCATTTGCTACTATTTGTGTGTGTTAAGTGCCGTCAAGTCGCTTCTGACTCATGGCGACCCTATGAATCAATGTCCTATCTTTGACAGCCTTGCTCAGATCTTGCAAATTGAGGGCTGTGGCTTCCTTTATTGAGTCAGTCCATCTCTTGTTGGGTCTTCCTCTTTTCCTGCTGCCCTCAACTTTTCCTAGCATGACTGACTTTTCCAGTGACTCTTGTCTCATGATGTGACCAAAATAAGCTAGCCTCAGTTTAGTCATTTTAGCTTCTAGGGTCAGTTCAGGCTTGATTTGATCTATAACCCACTGATTTGTTTTTTTGGGAGTCCACGGTATCCGTAACACTCTCCTCCAACACCACATCTCAAAGGAATCTATTTTCTTCCTATCAGCTTTCTTCACTGTCCAGCTTTCACACCCATACATAGTTATAGGGAATACGATGGCATGAATTAATCTAGTCTTGGTGGCCAGTGACACATCCTTACACTTCAGAATCTTTTCTAGCTCCTTCATGGCTGCCCTTCGCAGTCTCAATCTCCTTCTGATTCCTTGGCTGCAGTCTCCCTTTTGGTTGATGGTGGAGCCAAGGAATAGAAAGTCTTCAACAATTTCAATTTTCTCACTGTCAACCTTAAAGTTGTGTAATTCTCCTGTAGTCATTACTTTTGTTTTCTTTATGTTAAGCTGTAGTCCTGCTTTGGCACTTTCTCTTTTAACTTTCAGCAGTAGTCGTTTCAAATCTTCACTATTTTCTGCCAATACTATTTACATCCCACTTTTCTTCACAGTTGGGACTCAAAAAAGTTTTGGAACATCGTTCTCCCCTCCTCCATTCTCTCACAACAACCTGAGAGGTAGGCCAGGCCGAGAGTCTGTGACAGGCCCCGAAGTAACCAACAAACCTCCATGGTAGAAGTGGGGAGTTGAACCCTGGTCACCCTTTCTCAAGATGGCCTTCTCGCCTTGCCTCATTGTTTAGGCTGTTTCTGTTATGGGAGTTCCCTGCAAAGACTGAAACATGGTAAGAAAATGCACTGAGCTAATTCTCTGGGTAAGCTCTAAGTTTCCTTTCAAGAATCCTGACTCCAGGGACCCCTGTTCCCAGCCTTGATCTCAGTTGGGGTGGGGGAGAAGAAGGAGTCACATACCGCTGAGACTCCAGCATCCTTTGGCAGGGAGTCATCTGTCTCACCGTGCTCTAATAAGGGTAAGGAAGAACAGAGGCCTCTGTGGTTTGAGATACTTCCCAGAACTTCCCTACTCTGCTGTCAGGAAAGGAATTCTTCCATCTGGGCAGAAATCCAGCAGAGCGATCCTTGATGGGTTTTGCAAACTCTCCGTATTCCACGCTGAAAGCTCTGCAGCGTTCACAAATATCATACCATACTTTTGAACCGTTTTCAAGAGATCTGAGGAAGAGCAGTAGGAACCTGACCACAGAAGAGCATTAAGCAATATGCATTTAACCTAAGGCCCCCTCCCCGATGTCAGGTGTACTTTTTGGTTTAGGAAAGCAGTTGGCAGGTAGAGAGGCGAGCCTTCTCACCAGCCACTGTAGCTGTGCTTCTAGCTGCCAGTTTGATGCATAGACATGAGGCAGGTGATATGATAACCATCTTCAAGTACTTGAAGGGCTTTCATATAGAGGAGGGTGCTGAGTTGTTTTCTGTTGCCCCAGAAGGTCGGACCAGAACCAACGGGTTGAAATTAAAATCAAAAGAGTTTCCATCTAGACATTAGGAAGAATTTTCTAGCAGTTAGAGCGGGTTCCTCAGTGGGACAGGCTTCCTCAGGAGGTGGTAAGCGCTCCTTCCCTGGAGGTTTTTAAGAAGAGGTTAGGTGGCCATCTGTCAGCAATGCTGATTCTATGACCTTAAACAGATGATGAGAGGGATGGCATCTTGGCCATCTTCTAGGCATGGAGTAGGGGTCACTGTGTGTGTGTGTGTGTGTGTGTGTGAGGTAGTTGTGAATTTCCTGCACTGTGCAGAGGGTTGGACTAGATGACCCTGGTGTCCCAACTCTATGATTCTTTCACTCCATGCACCGAGAAGTTGATTTCAGCACATCCAGCTGTTTCTAGAGTATGCAAGGCTATTTTATTTTTCTGGGATCATTACTGGCAGTTCAAACTTCTCTGTTGTTCATTTTCCCATTCAATGTGCCTAGGACTGCTGTGGTAGTGGTGGAACTTGCCATCAAGATCCAGCCAACCCTTTAGAATTTTCAATGCAAGAGAGCAACAGAGGAGTATTGCAAATACCATCCAAACCCAACATGTTTTAATAGGTTTTCTTTACAACTAACTGAACGTACACATATTCAAAACTGCCTTACAGTGAATCAGGCCACTGGTCCAGCAGGCTCAGTATTGTCTGTTCAGACTGGCAGCGGCTCTCCAGGGTCTCACGCGGAGGTGTTTCATGTCACCTACTGCCAGATCCTTTCAGATGCAGGGGACTGAACCTGCAATGCCAAGCAGATGCTCGACCTCTGAGCCATGGCCTCTCACTGCTTAAAAAAAAAAAAAAAGTACCGGTAAGCTGTGATATCGACTATTTCAAATTCTGCACCCCAGCTTCTGTGGTGGGCTTCCGGGCCCACGAATGTAGAAAGTTCTGCCCGTAGCTCAGAATTTACCCACTCCATCTTCCTGTTAAAAAAAATCCCTCCACGCTTCCCTTAGGTCAGTTCTCTGCAATGGAACTTCCTAGTGACCTGTGAACTATGATGGGAAAAAAAGATGTGAAGAGCCCCTGTTAAAATACCCTGGCGTGCTCCACAGATTCCCCACCGAGTAAACAATGGGCTGCAGTTTGCCTTTTATAGATTCAAGCCACCCCGTGCCAAAGGAACAACAGCGGCCCTTGCCAAGTTTCATTGCAAACCCAGGATTCAGAAGCGCGGGGAATTGCAAACTTCGTTAAAGTTTATGGAGGGGAGAAAAATTTAGCATTGATGTCACTTGGCAGTTGTGGTGAGGCTTGAACCGGAGGCTGTCCTTGGAGATCTTCTACGTCTCTGCTTGAGGCCCTGCTGAAACCATACCATTGTACAGACTTACTGGAGTAATGATACTTGTCCAGTGGCCCAGGCTTGACATAAGCAGCCATCCTTGGAATTGGCTTTCGCATCATCAGCAACCACCTCCCCAGGTCTCCTTTGGCCTCCTCTCACACTCCAGATTTCGCAGGGAAGGAATTCAGCTCGAGAAGTGGCAATAAAATAAGGGGATAAGGTTATAAAGAATGCAGCTACTGGCAAACCTATCCAGGCCTCAGAGGAGCGAGGAGGGGATGAAAACACATCTCCGTTTTGAAGGGAACAGAAAAACCACAGCCGTTTTTTGCATTTCCGGTGAACCCAGTTACAAATCAGTAAACACAAAAAAGAAAACAGGAGGAGGAAAGGATGTGATGCTTAACTGTATCAGAAATGTTGTTTTGATAGCCTGCATTCTGGATTTCTTCTCAGGGGGGAAAAATTGCTGCCCCTTTAATGGCCCGTTGGCACCCTTTGGATGATGGAAAGCAGAACACCCCAAATGTACATCTCAAGTTCTGGAAGGCGTACGTGAGGCAATTATTCTACAACCAGACAAGAAACCTGGAGGAGCACAACCTAATATGGAGATGCTCGGGGGATCCAAAAGGGCCCCAATGATCCCTGTTCTCAAGGAAGCTGCTTTCCTGCAGCCACAGAAGGGAAGACAGCCAAAGCCATTCACCCCGAACATACAAAAAACAAACTAGTGAGACCGACCTGTACTCCGGTGGCCGAGGGTCTGTTCAGATGATCCCCAGTCCGGCTTATGGTTGCCTGTTTGTCCTTTGAACACATCCATTCAAAACAGTGATGGCCTTATTATGAGACAATTGCTGGGGGCAGCAGGCATAATTGAGGAGGAGGAGGGGAAGGAGGAAAAGGAGAAGAAGAGTTGGTTTTCATATGCCGACTTTCTCTGTCACCTAAGGAAGAATCAAACTGGCTTACAATCACCTTCCCTTCCCCTCCCCACAACAGACACCCTGTGAGGTGGGGGGGGGCTGAGAGAGCTCTAAGAGAGCTGTGACTAGCCCAAGGTCACCCAGCTGGCTTCGTATGTAGGAGTGGGGAAACCAACCCGGTTCACCAGATTAGCATCTGCCGCTCATGCGGAGGAGTGGGGAATCAAACCCAGTTCTCCAGATTAGAGTCCTCTGCTCCAAACCACCACTCTTAACCACTACACCATGCTGGCTGTAGAGCTAGAGATGGAAATATTTGGTCCGTGGGGGTCCAATACCCAAGCCCAGAAAGCACCGTGAAGAGCATGTCCCTATGTGCCAACTATGGTAATCAGGCTTCTGTTGGCTATCCTATTGCTTAGGGTGGCCAGCCTGGCATTAACCAGAGACGGGGCCTTTTCCAGTGTGGCCCCAGCTCTGCGGAATGGGCTCCCTGAAGAAGTGAGAGGGGCCCCCTCCTTGGAGGTATTCAGGAGGCGCTGCAAGGCCTGCCTGCTTGCCAGGGATTTTGAAGGGGTTTGAATGGCAGAGGAATCTTTTAAGGGAGGGGAAGAGATTTGGGGTACTGGCGAGCTGATGGGCAACCGAATGCTGGGGCATCCCGACTGCTGGGGCAAGCACGGCCAGCAGAAACCGCCATTGCAAGCACAGTGAGCTTAGCGGCTATCGGGAGGGCAGGAAGAAGAGGCAGGGCTCCCCATGGGAAGAAGAATGTAATTATGCCAGAAAACACATGTCAGAACTAGTCTGTCGCCCTGCATCTGCTTCCAGCAGCTAAGGCACGCCAGCTCAGCCCAAAGCTGACAGATGTGGCTTGCTGTGAATTCGGAAAAGTGCTCGCCCTTCTAGCCAGACTGGGGGCATGGCTTCCTTAAATTAAGATAAGCTGCCCTTAAGCGACAGGTTTCGTCAGGAAATGGCTAGGGTTCTAAGCCCGGAGGAAGAGTGCGGCTCCACTGTGGTTTGGGCCTAACTCAGAACCCTTTATAGACCCTATGTGGAGACCAAGTCCTAGGAGGAAAGGCTGAGGGAGTTGGGAATGTTTTCATGGCCTCGTGTTGCAGCTGCTCATAACAAGGCAGAACATATTCTTGGGTTCTGCAGGTGTGACCCACAACTCTCCAATTCAAAAAGACGGCGATGGAAAGGGAAGCCCCGGCTGTAGCTGCAGCCTCAGTCTATGGCTCAGCTGGCAAGTACGTCAATCTCTGAAAATGTTCTTTAAATTGCCAAAAGAAAGTGGAGAGACACAAACACACGACACACACCACACTGAAGTGACCCATTGGCCAGACTCTCTGAGGCTGAACACAAGATTTCTTTCTCTTCAAGAGCCCAAACCTGGAAAACAGCAGATGCTGAAGACATTTCAGGAATGTCATCCCGTCAACGAACAAAGGGAAATATTAAACATTTTCTGAATTCCTGCAGCCTCTTAAGGGACCAGATGGCAAGGAATTTATTTTGTTTGGCCTGTTCAGCTTTTCAGGTTCCGAGCAACCAATTCATGGAATTCGCTCTCCCTTGGTTTCAGTTTGCTCTACATTTGATCATCTGACAAGGCCTTAAAAACGCAAACAAACTAGATCACCTTTAGTCTGGGCATGGTGTACAAAGGGAGAGAGTCTGTGGAAAAAACTCAAACCACTTCAAAAAAACATTCCTCCTTTCTTCGCCAAAATTAACAAGCTGTTTCCAATCACACATGTGCCCTTTTACCTTTAGAGATGTACAGTTCAGCGAGGCAGTTTAGCAGAGTAAAATAGGCATAAATGGGATTTGGCACCGGGACGCACAGATTGAAATCGAGCACTTCTATAATTCTAGCCAGGAAAGGGATCACGAAGCGTAGCTAGAATAGTAAAAGCTGTCATGGGTTGGCTTGCTGAGACCTCCACAGGCAAGGAGGAAATAGAGGGAGTCGGTTTAAGAACAGAGGAACAGCTGCAGGCAGAAGAGGTCTCACCTTGTCTGCAGCCTTCTAGCTCAAGGACTCCAGCTATGCTTAAAACCCAGCAACATCCAGCATCACTAGAGGGCTTACCAAAGCCTCTGGAGCAAAGGCAATGACAGCGTTGACGAGAAGTACAAGAAAGCTGACAGAGTACCCAGCTGCAAGCCCAGAGTAGCTCACTCTCTGACAGCGGCAATGAGGCAGAGCAAGGCTGATGTGCGTCACCTGGCTTGGAATGCCACATCATCCAAATTGGCAACAGCTGGCTCTTCTGTCCCAGTGAGATAAGGGCCTATTTAAGCAGGCTTGATTAGACTTGGTTGCTATGGGAGCAATCTCGTTGCAACTATCCTGTGTATCGGCTGTGTATCTCTGCTGTATTTTGCACTCCTGATAGCCTAACTTCTTGGACCATCTGACCCTGACTCATGACTTGGGCTGCCCTCTCTTGTGTTGACACCTTGGACTCCGACAGAATGGTGCTCGACCTTGGACTTTCTTACTGACTGTGCTTCACACCTCTGGCCCTCGTTGTCTGCCAGTTTCAGGACAAAAGCAGACTTAATTCCTCCTGCCTAGGTTCTTTGAAAGAGGAAGATGCAGGTGCAAAGACCCTCCATAATTTAGAGCAGAGCCTTGCCTTTGTAAAGAGCTCCTGTCCTGGCTTTATAGTCCTTCACTTGCACTCGCATACTTTTAAAACAAGTTTTGTAACCATTGTTTAACATGATAATATTGTGAAGCCTAAACAATATATGTGATTTTGTATTACTTTACATGTATATGTTAATTTGTAATCATTGCGTAATAGTATTTGATAATTTCAATATTTGGGGTTATTTTTTCTTTTCTACATTGCGTGCTTCTAAAACTAGACAAGGCCCAATCTGGGGAGTATTTAGCCTCATTCTGTACAGCTGCTCTCAAGTTTGTGCAGATGCCTCATTGTGCTGCCAAGTTGCAAGCCAAGATGGCCTTGCTTCATTTTACCGCCTAAGTTAATGAGTAGCTTGCAGTGCCACCAGAGTTTACTTTGGCTTTCTTTGTCCGATGAGAACCCCAACCATATTATTTTAGGCTATTTCCTGCTACTGCATTTTCAATACTGTAAAAAAAGCCCTTTGTTGTTTTAGTATTAACTTTACAAATTCACCTAAGGAGACCGTCTCTTCCAGGTTGAAACATACAAAGTTGTGTTATACAGAGACAGGTCCTTGATCCATCGACCCTGGCATGGCTAACTTTCACTGTCAGCACCTCTCAAAGGTCTCTGGTAGAGAGAGGCCTTTCCCAGAAGCCCTGAGACTTAAGATACCCTAACTGGCCTGTTTCTCCCTTTTCTAGGTAAGAGGACAACCAAGTGCAAAAGCTGCGTATTAAAAAAGAAAACAAATGATGGAAATGAAACTCCAATAAAATAAACCACCACAGAAAAAAACATCCCAATGGCCCAGGCAAGTAATTATTCATCACCTCTCACCCTAATTCTGTGACCACTTATTCCAAAAGCTCTCCAACAAACTTTCTCAACAGGCAGTGAAACCAAACCATTTTCTGCATCTTGCTTAACAGCAAAGAGAGACTTCTGCTCTGGAGCAGAAAGTTCCCAGCTTGATCCGTGCCTCTTCTACAAACTCACTCGGTAGCCAGAGGCAAACCATTCTCTCAGTACTGGCCTCCGATACAGGGGTGCTGGTAAGCACTGCAATAAGATAATGTAGTAAGCATGTTTTTTCACACTTGAGAGCACAACAGAAATGCTAATTATGATTATATGGGACTGGGGTATATCCCCTCCCGTAGCAGAGCCCTTCCATAAAGATCAACAGATCCTCTCGTGAAAGCAGAAACATGCAGATAAGAAGATCGTTCTTTCAAAAGTTTTATTTATGGTAAATACAAAACAGTTTTGTGGGCCAGATAAATAGCATACATACAGTGTAACATCGAGATCCGAACACACTCCGCTCTCATGCTTTTCTTTAAGACGGTTGGTCTTTCAACGGCAGCCGTGCCAGTCAGAACACTGTCGACGAAAGAGTCCGTCTTGTTCGGAGGTTCTTCGGCTGCAAAGTTCAAGCGTCCAACGCGCAGAGTTTGACAAAGTCCATAGTGGTTTCGTTGAAGGAAAGAAAGCACGTTCACAAGCAGTTCTGACTGTTCATAACTGAGACATTGAGTATTTTTGCAAAAGGGACCGAAAGAGGTCGTCTGGGGGGGCGGAGGCCCCGTCCTTCATGCAAGGGTTGGCATGTGAGAAAATAAAAGGCAAATGTTGTGCCTCTATCGAGAGGCATGGAAATTCTCTTAGCAGCCTCAAAAGTCCCAAGGGGAGAGCCGCTTCCCAGGGAACCTGGGACAGCTTGCGTGTCGCCAGTTCCCAGTTTTCTCTTTCTCCCTCTCTTACAAAGCTGGAAAGAAACCTTCACAATCACTTTATCAGTGTTTCAGTTTGAAGTGAAGGCCATGATCCGCCTGGAAGTTCTCCTGTGCAAGCGCCGCTGAAACGAATTAGGGGGTGCGCAAGAGGACTGTAACAGATGGAGGGACCAGGTAAACGTTCTCCTTCCAGACCCAAAATGCCCTGGGCCAGTTTGGCTAATTTATCCAAAAGATGCCCCCACGGGCTGAGGTTGAGAGAAGAAAACGTATCACTGCACTGGCTGCGGTCGTCTTTCTATTTTGCCACATGGGGGAAGATACCTGTCCAAATAAGCCGTATTAAAATATACTTTCAACAAAGAAATCTATAAAGGTGGTTTTGTCAAAAAAATCTTGTCTACTCAAGTAAGATTTTGCTGCCAGGGCTCGTGGGTCACCTTGCTCACAAGAGGAGCATAACCCACCCACAGTTATGCACCAGTTCTGCCCCCTATAAAGCAGGATGGGGTTTCTTACTTCCAGTGGCAACCAAGTAGGAGGGGGAGAATGCAGCCTGGGCCCCGTGCAAACCGTGATTCAGAGGGAGGGCAGAAAAGCGACAGGAGGTGAAACCGACTCCAGCATTCAGCTTCCTGAGAACTGCTTTCATTTTTTTTAAAAAAGGTTCTAGCCCTTAGATGCGGCAAAGATATGCTTGAAAATAGAAGTTCAGAAGTCAGAGGGGTGGCTGGGATAAACCCTCCAGTGTTTGTTTGGTTGTTGTTTTTTGCTGGGGGGGCAGATTCAGTGCCTCGCAGATCTTGTCCCTCTTCACAACAAGCAAAAGCCAACTACATTATGCCCAAGACTAAACTAAATGCACTATGCAAAGCAGGAGGAATCAGAGAAGTCTGCAGAATTTGAAGATAACGTACGCAGGTTGGCCTGTTCGGCCCTTGCGGTGCCAGACTTTAGGTGACCTCGGCACCACATTTTGATTGCTTCAGCACAGCAAAGACATAGCCCTTCAGAGCCTATCAAAAGGAGTCCAAAGTGACCCTGTACCAAAACAGGTTTGCCAATGGTTTTTTCCCCTGTATTTGTCAAAGAGTTTGCAATCTGACTGCCTCTGATTGCTTGAGCATCAGAGAAGAGAGAGACAGACATACGGAACAAGTGCAGATACACCGAGATTTATTTACAACAGAAAGGGTAAGATATATGTTGGACGGATGGCGGACTAGCTCCTATTATCCATGAAGGATGTGTAAATAGCAATACTGTGCCGGAAAAGGAGACCCCACCCGTACAGCTCTGGTCATAATTTATAATTTCCACTTGGAATGAACTAGGCAATGGATTTGACAAGGGCTGAGTCCTTTCCTCCTTTTCATGGCCCCGTTAACTTGCTACCTTTGAGCCATCTACTGGACAATGGAAGACAGGAACTGCCACACAAACCCAGTATCATTCTAGCTGCAGGTGAGGGAAATCGCACAATTAAATAAAAATACTCTCTGCCTACAAAGGGCTAGTTTGGAAGGATGAAAGAGTTCTAAGCCAAGCTTTCTTTCTGGTTTGCCAGTTTCCTACATGAAGGGAACATTGTTTATGGGGAAGACAATCCCCCACTTGCAGATTGAAAGGACCAGCTTCACCATCTTGTTTGCAGCTTGTGTGTTCAAAGAGGCCTGAGCAAAGAATTTGTAGCACCACCTCGCCAAGGTCACAGCATCTGGTTCTCACTACGGGCAGGCTGGCCTCAGCCAGAGCTCAGCACGTCAACTGATGCATTGTAGATTTTGTCGATGGGTAGGGATTTGTGCTGCTGTAACCAAGATCACAGAGCTGTGACACGCGCGAACATGATTTGACACTGACTTCCTGGCATACAGAGGGACCTGGGAAACAGAAGCCGTTTCCTGCTAACAGAATGAGAGGTTTGTTCCAGGACTTTTGCCGCAGTTTGAATATGTTGGATACTTATGAAGATTTGGACAGTCAGGCTATATAGCCTATTACTCAAAGGTTTCCACAGTTTTGCGACATAAGGAACAGAGCCTGCCTTTGTTTTTGTAGACGAAACAGCATCCTTGGCCTGAGGATTTATGCCATATCAGAGGGATAATATTACAGTACCTTTGGAACGGCAGATTTTTATTTTCTGGAAGCTGCTCTTTAGATACAAATGTAATGACTATGTACCGGAAAGCGCTATTTCGGGCACATGGTGGCAATTTCCGAATATTTTCCTTCACAGTTCACAAAAGCAGCTTCTGATTTCTCCTGCACGACCTACAAATATGTAAAGAGGGAGAAAAGAAGCTACAGAAAGATTAAATGGAGATAAATGTTACCAAGTCCTCTTGATATTCTCCTGTTTCCACTGAGACACAGCACAAATCCAGAGTAAGCTCAACTGTCCAGACAACAAAAGTAGCTGCTTTGGGCAATTTTGGCTTGAACAGCATAGGTGTACGTATGATCCAGCATCTGTGGGTACACCTCTTGAATCCCATGATGCAGTTTCTTGGGGCAACCAAGTATCTTGTCTGGATCTGTACCAATCTCACAATACAAACCAGTCTTCACATAGACAAGAGAGGAAGTAAATGGTTTAATGCTGAGAATTTGCTTTTTGGATCACCTAAGTGAGAGGTATATAAAACAAAAGGGCATTTTCCTTCATGAGCCTGGAGTTTTAAATCCACACACACAATTTCCTCTTCCTTGAGTTATTCGCTCTCCAAAAAAGGATGGCTCCCCAAATCCTTCACGGGCCAGAAACCCAGCCCCCCCCCCAACACCATATAAAAGCAGGGTAATAATGACCACGGACAATGTGCTGAAATGAATACTTCTAGTGCAAACAGGTACCGAGAAGGGTCCTCTGATTCGAGAGGGAACCGCGTCACCAGAACACTCTCGGTGAGACCACACATTCATACGTCTGGTTCTTGCAAACACTACAGCTGCCTCAGCCTTGGTCTTGGAAGGAAAGAGAGAAAAGGTTACCTCCCCGGCCCTCGTGCCATTTGGGTAGCTTACTGGAGACACTGACTTCTTAACACTGGGTTCCTATGTTTTGTATAATACCAAAGTCCTTAAACACAGGTCAAACAGAGTAATAAATAGGTCAAACTTCAGGTTAGAATATAATACTGACTATAACCTCTTCGTAGAAAAGTGAGGCTCTCTCTCTCTCTCTCCTGAGACACATTGAAGAGAGGAAGGAGACGGGTGACCTCAACACTGTACCATCCGTTGGTGGACCAATGCACCTCAGCGGAAGAGTCCAGAACTGCCCGCGCACTGTGCCTTTCTCACCCCAAACCCATTTAGGTAAGTGCTTGGCAGAGTTTCTCTACAGCGCGCCCCTTCGGCTCATTTCCTCAAAGAAAACGTCCTTGGCATTTTAGCCCTCATCTTCCCGCAGTTCGGTAGGGAGAAATTTGTACTGCTGCTGACGGATCTGGGCCAGCTTCTTCCTGGCTTCTTCCAGCTCTCGTTCCTTCTTGAGCATTTCTTCCTGCGCTGCGATGATCTGGAAAAATTAACAGCATTTAACTCTGATGCTGCCGTATGAATGAACGAAAGGGTGACAAGTTAAGCATATTGTGATGGCTGAAACGTGCACGGCACCAAAAGCCCAGGGATTTCAGAATGCATCCAGAGTTTTAGCTCAGCCCAGCCGAACCAAGCTTTGAATGTACAAACACATGAAGCAGCCTTATACTGAATCTGGCCATTGCCCCATCAAGATCAGTATTGTCTTCTCAGACTGACAGCCGCCCCCCAGGGTCTCAGGTTGAGGTCTTTCACTTCACCTACTGCCTTATCTATGTAACTGGAGATGACGGGGATTGAACCTGGGACTTCCTGCATGCAAAGCAGAGGCTGTTCCGCTGAGCCAAAGCCCTTCCCCAAGACTTCCCCTGCATCTTGAATGCACCAGGAACGGTGCCTTGCCCCTCTTGTCTTAAATGGAGAAATATGGTGAGAAACTGTCTGGTTATGTGTGTTGCATAAAATTCAGGCACAACTGGAGTCAGTTCCTCTCTCCCCTAACAAACTGGGATTCCATGACCAAACTACCTGGTTTAGAATCCAAAGTTTTGGAGGGGGGAAAAAACCAAACTCTGCTTAACCTGCCGTTATATGCCATGGAGTGACCAGAGGAAGCTTTGACCTGAATGGCCCAGGCTAGCCCAAACACGTCAGCTAAGCAGATTCGGCCCTGGTTAGTATTTGGAAGGGAGACCACCTGGGGTCTCTCCGCAGAGGCAGGCAATGGCAAACCACCTCTGTTCATCTCTTGCTTTGAAAACTGCATGAGGGGTTGCCATAAGTCGGCTGTGACTTGACAGCACTTTGCGCATACGTTACACCAGTGGTTCTGTGCACGAGAAAGGAACAAGGAGGAGGAAGACACATGTGCACCAAGCAAGGTTTGTGCAGATCCTGGTTTTCTGGAATGCCTAAATGTAGCCCCAACTTAAATTTAAGGACAAACCTCAGCAGAGCATCAGATTAGGCAGATTCTCACCCACCTGTGCGATGCCACCCACAAATTTGGTTTTGACTACCACGTCATCATCGTCCGCTTTACCAAACGCTGCCTTCTGGGCTGCCCTGACCAGGTTGTCGGATGCCCGTTTGACAGCGTTGCCTGCAGCCTAGAGAGGGGGGGAAGGAAATGAAGAAGAGAGAAGGGGGAAGGAGGAAGGAGGGAGAAGATGGAAGAAGGAGGAGAAGAAGAAGAGGAGAGTTGGTTTTTATATGCTGACTTTCTCCACCACTTATGGAAGACTCAAACCAGCTTACAATCACCTTCTCTCCCCCTCCCCACAACAGACACCCTGTAAGGTAGGTGGGGCTGAGAGAGCTCTAGCAGAGCTGTAACTGGCCCAAGGTCACCCAGCTGGCTTCGTGTGCAGGAGTGGAGAAAAAGATCCAGTTCACCAGATTAGCCTGTGCCGCTCATGTGGAGAAGTGGGGAATCGAACCCGGTTCTCCAGATCAGACTCCATCGCTCCAAACCACCGCTCTTAACCACTACACCACGCTGGCTCTCCAAGCAGCAATAAGAAACATCTCCACAAGAGCAAGCTAGAGAGCCACTGCAATTTACAACTAGAGGGGATTCCCTCTGCTTTCTGGGCTGCTGACTGGCCGGTAGCCAGCTGAGCTCCACGCTGCACTGGCTGGATGTTGAATCAAAGCATGCTGCAAAACCCCACTCCTCCCTGGAGGTGCAGGTTGGCTCCTCGACACACTGAGCGTTCTTACCTGGAGCCGCCTCATCGCCTCCGAGTCTTGGTCGGCCTTCACTTTGCAAGCCACGAGCAGCTGGGCCGTAGAGGCCGCCACTTGTTTGGCAGAGGAGATCAGCTTTTCCTCGCTGGCGTGGCCTTGGACCGAAGCGTTGGCTGCTTCACACAGGTTGCTGGTTGCGGCTGCTACCATTCGGGCCTAGGAGGAGGGTCACAACAGATGATGGGCATACGTCTAGGATGAGGGCTCACTGGTCCCAGTCAAGGATGGCCCCCAATCTCTCACTTATGCATGGAATTGCAAGGCAAGATTCCCTGGGGACCTGAAGGTTCTGACAGCACTTAACTCCGCTACCCTTTTTCGATGGATTGAGGTTGGGGAAGAGCAGTGGAATTTGTGTGAAGGAGTTTGGAATCCATGACAAATTGGAGGAGGGTTGATAAACCAAAGCTGCTGCTTAGAGATGAGCCGGTGACAGTCAGGCACACTCTGGGAACATCCACGCAAGATCGCTGCAGTGTGTTCTACGTGGGGCTGCCTTTGAAGACTGTTTGGAAACCTCAGCTGGTCCAGGATATAGCAATACATTTGCTGCTGGGTCGCACCCCTGGCTCAGATCTGCCTGTTTCCTCCTCTGCAGCCCATCAGGACCTCGCAGTTAGGCTGCCTGTGGTACCAGATATGTCCACCTTGTCAAGCAATGGCCTTCCAATAAGGTTTTGCCAGCTGAGTGCCCACCTAGAAATGTCACCTGGAGATGTATCTAATGAAGGGAGACTTGACTCTTGAACGCTTATAGCCTCAAAACCTTGTTGATCTCTAAGGTGTTACTGGACTCGAATGTAGCTCTTCTACTGTAGACCTGGAACTACCCTCTGAAACCAGAAATGTCAGTGATGGACCCTAGAATCTTGTGCCTGCAAAGCTCATGACCTGTGCCAGCAAACCGTGGGTCTAGACAGAACCCTGCCTTGGGGCCCCAGGGTGGCCAAGCCTACGACAGAAAAGGTGTTACTCACTGCAGAAATGAGTCCTTGAGACCACTGCCCATCGTCAGCAGCGTTGGCAGGGATTGCCCCGACCTAGAAATACAGTTCAGATAAATTTGAGGTCATAACCTGTTAAAGATCATTACTTTTCTATATCCCGCCCTTCTTCCAAGGAGCCCAGGACTTGTGTCTATGCTTGCCATTTTCATTCTCTCTTCTACCTAGTCACTGGGGTGTGTGTGTGAGGAGGTAGTTGTGAAATTCCTGCATTGTGCAGGGGGTTGGATTAGATGACCCTGGTGGTCCCTTCCAACTCCATGATTCTATGATAGTCAGGTAGGTTAAGTTGAGTTGCGAAGACCAGCCAAAGTCACCGAGATGGCTGAGCGGGGATTTGCTCCCACTTTCCCCCGGTCCTTTTCATCTCCTGGGGGGCCGTTTCAGTAAGGGGAGGAGGGGAAGGGGTCACAGTCAGGTGTGTTTGGGGGGGGGCAAGGTTTATACTAAGGCCTGTTCTTGGCGATCAACATGAAATTGCAACAAAAGGGGGAAAACTGCATGTGTTTTGATTACTTCATGATTATCAGATATAAGGTGGGTGACTCGTAGGACCTCATACATATGGGGGGACGTCCCCCCCACCCTTCCTGATCGCAACAGGGGGGGAAGCATGTAAAACATCATTTATGAAGATAGTTTCAGGCGGGTGCTACTGGATTTGGCCCCAGGGGCAGCTACTTTTAGAGCTGTCCAATGAAAGAAGGGGCCAAGCAGCATCCCTTCCGACAGCCCCTAAAGAGAAGGGGAGACCGCCGCTCAGGAGAAACAGGCATCTCTCTTTGCTAGCTTTTCACTGTCCTGTTCTTCTGAGGGAGGATTAACCAACCGCATCTGGACAAGCTGTTGAGGACTCCTCGTTTTCATGCAAGGGGCCCCCTATCAGAGCATTTGTTAACCAAATGGCTTTTCACAAACACAGAGGTCAGTAAAGCAACTGATCCACTCCAAGAGCTAAAGAGAAAAGATATACAAGGTACTCTAATGCACTTGGATGCCGTTCACTTATCTCTACTGAACTCAGAATACAGAGGTAGCAATACTTTCGTCTACTGACCTTTCCCTGAGCCACCAACTCCCTCTGAGCGGCGGATGCTGATTTGACAAGGGCACTGGTAGCGGCTGCGATTGATTTAGCTGCTTCTAGGATCTGTTCTTCAAAGTCCAGAGTCTCATCTGCCTGCTGGAACCAGAGGAGAAGACCGTCACCGACAGGTCTCAAAAAAAAATATTCCTTGAAATTTCAGCAGTTCATTTTTGCAACTCCCCACTCCAAACACGTGAGCTGCCCAAGAGGCTCAACGCCCTTCTGAACAAGGGAACAGTGAGGCATTCAGGGTTACTTTGAAAGAAACATCACAGACCAATTTCTGTTCCTATGCTGTTTTAAGGACCCAGTGAAATATCCCCTGTGTGAGAAGGTTTTCTGCCGATCCGTGCTGTCTCACTGCACTACTTAAGGTGCCAACAGGCACTTGCCGTGTACATGTTCCCATGCAGTTCGGATATAAGGGATTTGCTGTTGCTGATGGTGATTGGCTGGGGTTGCTCTGATGTCACAGAGGAGTTCAGCAGGCAGGAGGGCCGAGGAAATGGGAAAAGCAGCAATACAGGCCTAACTAAGCATGAAAATGCAGAAGTCCAAGGGAAGAAAATGGAAGTGAGGGTTGGGAGAGGCAGTGTGAAAGAAGAAGGAGGGGATTGAAGAAAACTGGGAGAGAGAAGGCCGGAGGCATCAACGGATCTGAAACAGCAAGCCAGATTTAGCAACTGGCCCTCCGTATTCATTGTTCTGGATTACTAGGTGTGGACACGGGCCAAACTAATTTAGCCCTTTCTAAACAGACTTTGAAATTCAAGGAACGCAGTAAATTGGGCTGTCTTTCTCTGTCCTTATTCTACAGCATTTTGCATTCGCGTCACTTCTTTTGCAAATGCCTCTGAGGAACCCCTCGGGACTAGTCGCTTAACTTTCAAAAGTATGAAGGCAGAGTTCTAAGGGGTCAACCCTTTCATAGACAAGCCAGCTCACTTGCAACAAGAGGAGGCTGAAAACAGATACTGAAAGACTAGCACAGACAGAATGCTGCATGCAGTACTGTCTGCCATCTAACAACTTTATCTGCAAGACTGATTGCCCCCTGTGCAAAGCCTGGCAGCATCAGAATCTAAGTATTGCTGTCATAGATCAGACCAAACATCCATCTAATCCTGCATCCTGTTACCAAAGTCAGCCAGTTCCCAGGCATGGCTTGAAAGAGATGGCTTCCCATTACTTTTTGACCCCAGACATACATACCCTCTGAACATCGAAGACCCGTTTAGCAATTATTGCTAATAGGCCATTGATAAACCCATATTCCATGCATTTATCATCTAAATGCTTTTTTTTTTTTTTAAGTGAGTGGCGATCACGGCAGCTCATGGCAAGGAATTCCAAGTCCTCCATCTTCCCAAGATGCTCACAAGAGGGAGTCTTTTTAATGCACATATCCTTTTAACCAGATTGAAAGGAGGAGAATCTGCAGAAGTCTTCTAAACCCTTTAAGCCTCTTTGCAAATTACGTAGTGCTCTTTCAGATTGCCTCCTGATACTTTGCAAAAATATATATATATATACACACACAACCCCGGAGACAGAGCGGGACACTGTAGGAATGTTTGATATATAGTTGACCTAAATAACAACCTAATATATCAAACATATCACACAGAGTCCTGCAGAAAAAGGCTTCCAGGTTAGGACACGGCTTGAAATAAGGATTAAGTGTTGAACGCTCACAATGGAAGGGATAAGCCTTATCTGTTCCCCCTCCTCTCCCCTCCCCATTTGAATGCTGAAACCAACAGGGAGGCTAGACAAAAACACTTTGGAGAACAAGCTGTGCTTCCAGAAACACTTTTTGGAAGGCGGCCCTGTTCATAAGTACGGTACCTCAAGGCTATAAATTGCTTTCCAGCAGAAATTGTGAAAAAAGTGATTGTCTTTTCTTTCATGAGATTAAAAGATAGAGGCAAATCCATCCATTAAAAATGTTTACTTTCAACATTAAATTTTTGTTTTGAATGGGGAAGTATTTTGGTAAGTGCAGGCATCTGCCTTAGTTTAACAGGCAATATCGTAGTCTTGGCTGCACCTCCCTAAAAAGCTTTGACAGTCAGTGAGTCAAATGAAAGACAGCCACTGCGATTTGGAATTCGTGGGCAGCATATGTAAAGAAGATTTGCTGAGACAGCTTCCATTTCTTTGACAACACTATGTGCAAATTCAGCTGACTTGAATTTCTCTGATTATTTTGACTAATTTCTTCAGTTTTTGCTACACACACGGAGAAGAGACAATCCCACTGTAACCTCTGCGAACCTTATTCAGGCACTTCCCTAAGGGTTTGCTTTTTCAAAGATGAAATGATGCAATTCCTAAAAGACGAATTCTCTAATCCTGCATCTTGGGGTCTTCCGCAATGCTATCTAGACCCTCATGTCACCTTCACAGCTCAGCCCTTCTGCCTACATGCGTATTTCCACAAAGGTAAACAACAGATCTGTGCCAAACGGATTTGCTCAGCCTTAGCTGAGAGTTTAATTGAAAGTTCTAAGTATGGATAAATGCAACTTTCAGCCCTCCCGTCTCACTTGTCTTTCCCCAGCCCAGGGTTGCTACGCAGAGGCAGGAAAAGACAAACCACCTCTGAATGTCTCTTGCCCTGACCCGGATGGCCCAGGCTAGCCCGTTCTCGTCAGCTAAGCAGGGTCTGCCCTGGCTAGTATTTGGATGGGAGACCACCAAGGTTGCCATGCAGAGGCAGGCAAGGGCAAGCCGCCTCTGTTCATTTCTTGCCTTGAAAACCCCATGAGGGGTTGCCATAAACTGGCTGTGGCTGGATAGTCCTTTCCACCACTACCAAAAGGCATGAGCCAAGTCACAGAAGTATGAAGGCTCTGGTAGCTGAGGAAACTCACCCCCGGGCTCAGGACAGGCCGTCTGGGGAAGAGGGGGCTCACTGACTGACTCACCTTTGGCTTGGCTCTGGGCTTCAGTTGCTCCAGCTTCTTTGCCGCAGCTTCGATGGAGGCGGCAGCCCCCAAAAGCTCTGTCTCGGCAATGACCGTGGGGTCCTCTGGATCGACCCATTCAGTGCCTGGCATCGGCAGACAAGAGGGAAAGGGCATCATAGCAATGGCTTTTGCAGTGGCTCTGGGGACAGTCAGCTTTGCCACACAAACATGGTGTCAGAAGTGACACAGAAAATACCATCAGAAGAGTCCTGTGGTGGGAACTGAAAGCGCTCTACTTAAACCAGCACCCTGTTTCCCATAATGGTCAACCAGATGCCCCAGAAAGGCCAATAAGATGGCCTGCTTCACCAGCCCTTGCTTGAGAATGGTGGCAGAAGAACCACCAAACTCACCTTTCATTGCTTCGGTTGACTGTATAAGTTCCGTGACGGCACCAGCGACCCGTTTGGAGAAGGAAGCCAGTGGTTGCTTCGACTCAGGGGTGGGCTTCTGGAGTATCTGTTGGCAAAAGCAAGGGCCGAGGTTGACATTCAGCGCCAGGCTAGTTCAGCGGTTGTTTGAGGTCCGTTTGCCACTTTGAAGCTTTTTTCAGGAAGTCTCCCCCTCTTCCTGGCTATGTACTCCAATTGGGGATTCCTTAGACCAGAGGTCCCCAACTCTTTTGAGCCTGCACCTTTGGAATTCTGACACAGCAAGGTGGGCGCAGCCACAAAATGGCTGCCGCAGGAGGCACAGCCAGCCACAACGGCTGCCGCCACAGCTTGCCTTCAGACATATAGTGAAGATCCTTGTGCTGTGGTGGCAGCTGCTGACAAAGCACCCTTTTTAAAAAATCTGCACAGCCAGTCAATTCTCCAGTGGCCCAGCAGAAGCCTTGCTGGGCAAAAAGCCCCACCTGGCCCTATCCGCTTTCTAAAAACACTCGGTGAACACCAGAAAAGGTGCTGGCAGGTGCCACGGTGCCCACCCTGTTTGGGACCCCGATAGACATTCAGGACATCATCACAAAGCCAGTGGTTCCAGGAGCAGCTGCTGTTTGCTGAGATGGGGCTAGCACAAGAGCCCTTCCCAGTGCACTGAACTCCACAGAGGAGATCTCCTCCACAGAGGAGATCTGACCCCGGCAGCTCTGCCTCAAGGACCACTCACAATCCTGTGCTTTACCCCTCTCATCTCATGGAAAATTTGCTCATCGCCACTCTTCCTTTCAACCTCCGAACACAGGGGAAAACTGCTACTTTCGTCTCCTCTCATGAAGGCATGTTCATGAAGGCTATTTATTCATTACACCCAGCTCTCACTTTTGGAAAAGCTTAGCGTGGCTTCCAGGGCACGTTCCCCTGACACCCATGCCAGCCCCAAGGAGATCTATGCTTGCTTCAGCTTCCAGGGGCTCTCCAGACAAAACTCTGATGCCTGAGGGGTGATGGAGAGAAAGGAACGGGGTGCGTGAGGAGCTCCGTCCCAGGAGATTGTTTGGCGGCTGCAGCTGCTGCACATGATTTAGGCGGTGCATAAGTCTTGGGAGGACACAAGGAGGAGGGGCCACCAATTGCCTGTTTCAGTGCCTCCTTTAAGTGGAGACATCCCCGTATCTCTTTCGGAGCTCATCTTTGCAAACAGCTGAAGTATCCCCAAATACACGCAGCTGTTTTTGTTTTGTCCTGCTGCAGAGACTAGGCCGGTGACATCAGCAACTCTCAAATGAAACGAGTGGGATGGAAAGCACACCAAATATTCCTGTTGGAATCCCAGCCACTGCTCAAATTAGAAACGCAGCCAGGGAGAGATGAGCAAGCAGATCCTAACCAGAGGCTCTCAGGGACCGTGTCGGAGCCTGCGGACAAGCTGTGGCTTACTCTTCTCGAAGAACACCTGAAGCTGCCTTATACCTGTTACACAGGTAACAGGAAGCCCTGATCTGGATAGCCCAGGCTAGCCCCATCTCATTGGATCTCAAAAGCTAAGCAGGGTCAGCCTTGGTCAGTATGTGGATGGGAGACCACCAAGGAACACCAGTGTTGCTGTGCAGAGGCAGGCAACAGCAAAACTACCTCTGAATGTCTCTTGCCTTAAAAACCCTACGAGGTTGCCACAAGTCAGCTGTGATGATGGCAAAAAACAACAACAACAACTACAGGAAATCGGGATAATATTCTGCAAGTGGAACTGTTTTTACTTCCTCCTTTTGTGTTGAGGAAGAAAGCAAAATATTTTAGTCTGGCTCAAAGCTGGGGGGGGGGAATCCCTTTAAACGCTTGAGGGCTAGAGTATAAATCCCCCTCCCCTGCCAAGCAAGTTCCTGTCTCGAGATTTCACAGGTTCCATTTTTCTCATGTCATTTGCCATGATAGTGACAAGTAACGAAGCAAATGCACCTTTGTTGTCCTTTATCTGTATGCCAACACATGCCCGCTAATTTGATTTAACAAGCAGCACCACAATGCCATGCCTGGTGCATCCACGCCCAGCTCTGGTTGCTGGCTAGGCACATGCTTCTAATCAGCCTTCTGCTCAGCCTTGAGGGAGCTTGGGGGATAGCAATGTGTGTGACTGAACCCACAAATCAACTTGGGAATGATCAGGTGCTCGGTAGAAGCCAGCAAGCTCTCTTTGCCAAGAACTGGTGTATCACAGAGGACCAAAACACGCCAGAGGAAAAAGTTGGGCAGATGGCAATCTTACTGTGAGGTGAGCTGAGGCAATCAGCCCAGGGTTTGGGTTAGGCACTTGACTAAAGTGTATTTGATCAGACCTGGACCGATACATGGGCCAGAAGAAAAACTGGAAACTTCCACGCTCATATACTCTGGGCAAACAACAAGGACCCTTAAGACCACACAGCTGCCAAGTTAACTTAAAAAGTTTGTTTAACAAGTTTAAAATTACATTCCCACCCCATCTTTTTTCTGTGGAACCCAAGGAGGGATACCCAAGGGGGCTTTCCCAAGAGGTCTTCTGTCCAGCCACTGACCAGACTTGGACCTGCCAAGTGGCCGTGTCATGTGCCTTCAGACCTTGCCCTGGGACCACAAAGTGGTCCCTGAACCAGACCCCCCTTGGTCCATCAAGGTCAGTACTGTCTACTCAAACTGGCAACAGCTCTCCGGGGTCTCAGGCTGAGGTCTTTCACACTATCTCCTTGCCTGGTCCTTTTAGCTGGAGATGTCAAGGATTGAACCTGGGATCTTCTGTATGCCAAGCAGAGGCTCTTCAATGTAGCCACAACTCATTCCTAAAGGGGTTGGGGGCTATGTAAGCCCAGCACACTGGTAGTTTGGCTCTCAGGGTAGATTTGAATGCATGACTCCCTAGTAAAGGCCATAATACTACATTGGCTCCCAAAACATACACACAAGAAGTCTTCGGTTAAGAGTACTGAGTGGGGTTTTGACTTACCGTGAGAACATGTTCCAGGAGCTCCAAGTATCCCAGGGTGCACTCTGTCCCATAGCGCAATGCTCTTGCCCGAACATCCTCGCTCACTTCGGGGTGGTAAGAAGCTTGCTAATGATGCAGAAGAACGTTGACAAGAAAAAAAGTCATGTTATCAAAGCCCAGCAGTCAAGATGTAAGAGGACAAGCTCCCGGTAGACAGGAGACAGAAACCCTACGGCCCTCTCTGTGGGTCAGTTTTGAGAGGTGTTCCACTCCATACCACCACCACCACCCCAAATGCAACAAGGCAGGCAATTCCTCTGGTAATTCATTTGCCTGTCAACAGACGCTATTGAAAAGCAAATTTAACTATGTAGGGCTCTCAGTGGATTAATGATTTTTAATTTGTCAATTTATTAGTCGAGATGCAATCAGCTGATTAAATTTTAAAAAAATTTGCATTACCAAAACATCAGCATAGGTGCCTTTCTGTAAATCGAGCACCCGCTGACTAAATGCTACGGGGCTCACTAGGGGTGCATCCCAAAACGCCCTTGCACATATGGAAGGCACATCTTCTAATCGCAGAAGGGCCGATTTACATCATGCAATAAGAGGATGTAGACCCAAAGATGTTCTTCAACTTGTGCCCATGAGATCAAGAAGCCCATTTTGGAATGCCGAAGAAAACTTCTCAGCATGAGATGTAAATTCAGCAGCGATGGCAAACCACCTCTGTTTGTCTGCCCTGACCTGGACGGACCAGGCTACCCTGATCTCGTCAGAAGCCCAGGGTCGCTACGCAGAGGCAGGCAATGGCAAACCGCCTTTGAATATCTTTTGCCTTGAAATCCCCACAGGGTCATCATAAGTCGGCTGTGACTTGACAGCACTTTCTACTACCACCAGCACATAACTCCATGACTCCACTTGATTAAAGACAAAAAACCCTGCCCATTTGTTTCAGGGTTCCACCTGGAGGCAGCCCATTTCTGCTTTTGGGTTTTTTAATTTAACCAGGAAATGCAAGAAAATGTCAAAGCTTCCCTCAAGCCCTGGGAATTTCCTCCCCTGACTACTTAAGTGTCCCCCCTCTCTTCTGTTTCAAGAGAAGGCCCCTTTCACTGAGACAGTTTTCACAAATCCACTCCCCACCCAATTTTACAGCCACAAGGGCTCTCAGGGGCGTTTTCAGGAGAAGAAAAAACCCCGTTTTTACCTTGCAAGCCAGCAGCATGTCAGCGACCGCTTTGCGGCTCAGGTTGGCCGTGGCGATCACATCCTCCTGCCGGCAGGAGTTGCCAGCTGCCACGGCTTTGGCCGTTGCCATGGTGATGCCTTTCGTCATCCGGATCGATTCTTCTGGAGAGGACGTCTTTTCGGGAACCTCCTTTGACTGGAACACCTGGAAACGGACGGGGAAGAGAGCAAACCAAAGCAGCAAAAAGGAGATGAGCAAGGGTTACCGAGCTCTGCCGTGACATTTGGCTTCAAGGCGTTTGCCTCGAAATAGATACGGCTGTTAGAAACTCTCCAAATGTCAGCAAGCAAAACCATTTGTGGAATACAGACAGATCCTTCCCACAAAGAACGTCATATTCCTGATGCAATGGAAGAGCTTGGGAATTCCAGAGTGGTTTGGAATTGCAGTCACAGTTATCGATAATACCGTTTATACACTGTTCATTACCTACAGAGTGCTTTACATGCATGCGTGATCTTGTAATCTTTACAACAGCCTTGAACCAGGGACCTTCTGCATGCCACGCAAATGTTCTACTACTGAGCCATGGCCCTTCCCCTATTATACATGAACCAGTGAAGGTGCCTTCTACTGAGTCAGACCACTGGTCCATCAAGATTCCTATTGTCTACTCAGACTGAGAGCAGCTCTCCAGGGTCTCAGGCGGAGGTCTTTCATATCACCTCCTATCTGATCCTTTCCACTAGAGGTGCCAGGGGATTGAACCTGGGACCCTCTGCATGTGAACAGGGGCTCTTCCACTTGAGGAGAGAGGATCTGTAGAAGTGGTGTAGCAGTTAAGAGCAGTGGTTTGGAGCAGTGGTCTCTGATCTGGAGAACTGGGTTTGATTCCCCACTCCTCCACATGAGCGGCGGAGGCTAATCTGGTGAACTGGATTTGTTTCCCCACTCCTACTCACAAAGCCAGCTGGGTGACCGTGGGCAAGTCACAGCTCTCTTGGAACTCTCTCAGCCCCACCTACCTCACAGGGTGTCTGTTGTGGGGAGGGGAATGGAAGGTGATTGTAAGCCAGTTTGATTCTGCCTTAAGTGGTAGAGAAAGTGGGCATATAAAAACTAACTCTTCTTCATTTTCTTCTTCTTCTTGAGAAACTTAACTGTGCACCCTTAACTGTGTGGTTGAATACAGGCCAGTATTATGATCCCCGCCATGGGAAATGGGGGGCTGCGTTTGTGGCAGCGGTGGGATCGCAGAAGGAGATCCACCTGGATCACAGCTCATTCTCTTCGGCGTGGCCGTGCACTGGCTCCCACTGCATACTGGGCCTGAGGAGCTTCAGCCATAGAACCAAGCCAGTCATAGAATCAGAGAATCTGTCCTGACCTCAGGGGCCAAGAACGGCTACCAGGGACCAGGCATGGCTTGGCTACTCTTGGAAAGGTTAGAGGCCAGGCTTTTACCGCAAGCTCCTGCTTGATGCACTCAATCGTGGCCTCGAGCGCTCTCGTTCCTCGAGTGGCCTCATCTTCCACGGCTTTCACCGTCTTCAGAAGAGATGTAACATTTGTCACCATCACCTAGAAAGGCACAAGGAGGAGAAGCAGCTTTATGGCCAGGGAGTCCCAAAACAGCAAAAGAGCATCAGGATCATGCCCCAAATCTGACCAGGCACCGACAGGGAGATGAGTGGACTAAACACAGTCCTCTTTTCCCCCTCGCCATCTCTGCCTCCTTTTATTTATTTAATTTGTTTATCTACAAAATTTGTATCCCACCATTCTGCCCTTTTAAGGGCCACCAAAAACATTTTTTCTGTTGCTGCTAAGTCACAGCTGACTTATGGCCACCTAGTGAGTTTGTGGCAAAGGAGAGATTTGAACTGGGGACTCCTGAATCACAGCTCTCCCCGGCTTAACCAACTAGGTCTGTGTCTGGGTGTCAAACTACAGCGTTGATGACATGTTTACAGACTTAAAAAAAAAAAGTCCTACAGCTAAATTTGCATAAGAAACAAATTTGGGGAGATGTAGATAATGAGAGTGAAGATTTGCAGGAATCAGAATCCGTTGCCAAAAGCAGCTGGTGTTTGGAGGGGTTGGGGAAGAGACGGGTTTGAAGAGCTGCCCCCATGACAGAGCTGGCAACTGGGATGCAAACGCATTTCATACCTTGGCAGCTCCCTTGAGCTGGTACATGGACGGGTCATCGGCCGGCTTGCTAGCAGCTCCTTTGGTGGCACCAATGAGATCCGACAAAGCCTTTGCAACATCCTTGATGGCATTGATCAGCACAACCTGACACGGTGGGAAACCAGAGCACTGAGTCAGCTGTTTCCCAAGCCTTGGAAAGAGATGGGGCACAGGGAGGGGGCATAGGGCCTCTCCCTGTGACCTTAACTCCTGGGCAGGAACGTATGGGAGAAGATGGTCCTTCAGATACCCTGGTCCCTAGCCATACAGGGCAATGTCTACTTTTAAAGTTGTTGTTTATCATGAAACAAAAGGGGGGTTGAGATAGAGGAGCATTGTACTTGGCCAGATGTACTGTCATGTTGGTGCTCTTTTCGGGTTTTCAACTCTGAGCTTGTTTTAGCTCAAGCGTTTTTTCTTAAATTGATTTAAAAATATATATTTTATGTCAAGTGGGTACTGTTTTATTTAGCACATGAATGAACAATTGTCCAAAATGGCCAACTACAAGAGAAGCTTGCACAAGGACCATGTGTGCCACGCCCCGAGGAAAGGCCGGTCCCTGGAAATCTTCCTGTGGGCACCCCTGGCTCTAGTTGGGACTCCCCATCAGACCATGGTGCAGCTCACGGCTGTGCAATCTGCTCTCCTTTTGAGCGTGGCCTCGACTGGCAATGGCAGTTGCCTTGGCAACTTGCTTCTGATGTGCTCAGATACCGGGGGGGGGGGGGAAGAATAATCTCCAAATCCCCACTTTGTGCAGAGGTGGCAGGAAGAGACACTTCCTTGCCTAAGGGACGCCTCCCCCCGCCCCAAGCCTACTGCCGACACGTATAAAGATTCCCCCCACCCCTCAATAATTGGCTTTACCGCATCGTCAGCTGTGGTTTGCATGCCTTATTGGATCAGAGCTCTTTGGGGATAGTTTGCACTGAGTGTTCGTTTTGAAATTAGATTTCCCTAATTTGTTGGATGGGCTTTAACAAGCAAGTCAAAATAAATTAATTGCTGGAACAACATTGTTAAATTTGACAACGCTGAACTGTCGAGCTGTTACTCAAGGAGGCAAGGCAACCAGCCTGTGACATGGAGCTTCTTGGGGTACTAGTTGGAAATACAAAGCCACAAACAAAAGAACTAAATTCCACCAGTAAGTCTCTCCAGCAAGGGATACGCTCATGGCCAAGAGACTGCTTCCTTTATGGGGGGGAGGGGCAAGAAAATGGTGAGTTTAGACCTAATAGTGGGGGGGGGGGGCAGTTTGAAGTTCAGTGCAAGTTAACTTGCAAGACAGTGCAAGTTAATTAAAACGGTAAAGGTCCCCTGTGCAAGCACCACGTCATTCCTGACCCATGGGGTGACCTCACATCCCGACGTTTCCTAGGCAGACTTTGTTTACGGGGTGGTTTGCCAGTGCCTTTCCCCAGTAGCAAGTTAATTAAGAGGGTGCTAAAAATAAAGGAGGATCCCCATGGTGTGGAGTGGTAAGCTGCAGTACTGAAGTCCAAGCTCTGCTCATGACCTGAGTTCGATTCCAATGGAAGTCAGTTTCAGATAGCCGCCTCAAGGTTGACTTAGCCTTCCATCCTTCCCAGGTCAGTGAAATGAGGACCCAGCTTGCTGGGGGTAAAGGGAAGATGACTGGGGAAGGCACTGGCAAACCACCCTGTAAACAAAGTCTGCCCAGTAAACGTTGGGATGTGACGTCACCCCATGGGTCAGGAATGACCCGGTGCTTGCACAGGGGACCTTTACCTTTTAAAGATAAAGGGTGGGAGGTATGTATTATGCGTGACATGGTGCTGCCACTGAAAACCTCAATGCAGTGCAAATTCAAATGTGGGAACAACTTATTTCTCAGGCAACCTGTTCGAGCATTGAAATAAGGCAATCTGCAGGTCAGGCAGAGATGACGCGTCCTGATGGATGGAAAACAGCACACGGCGAACAAAGCCGGCCTTCCCAGTCTTACCTGTGTTTCAGGGTCATCTGAGCCTAAGCTGGCGGCTCCCAACTTCACCACCTCCGCTAACTGAGTGATGGTGCTGGCCGACGATTGAGCCGCTTGGGCAAGCTTGTCCTGACTAGAGGCAGCCCCGGACACCAAGAGCTTTGTGTCTTCGACCAAAGCCTTTGCTGTCTTCAGAATATTTTCCCTGAGAAGAAAAATTGAGGGCAGGCGGGAGGAATAGGAGAGGGAAGGGGGGGCAATCAGTATTCAGCACCATTGCACAAGTTGACAGTGACATTTGGCAGAGATACAACTTTTGGTATCACTTACGCTATCTGAAATCTGTTCAACGATTAGTATTTTAAAGGAGAAAAACATGTGTTCCTTTTAAGTGCTAATAACGCATGGAGCTCAGTTTCTAATTGTGCAACCAGGAGGATGTTGCTATTAAAAAACAACAACTCTCTTCCTTCCTGTCACAGCAATTTGCATTTGGGGAACTGAAGGAGAGGCACACACTTCATTGATTAGAGTCCCAAATCACATGGAGACCACTCTTTACCCCTCTGGCACACCAGGGCTCCACCTCTCCACTGACAGAGCCACCCAACAAAGAATCATCCAGGATCTGGCGTCGAGGTCTTTGCCCCCCCCCCCAACAGCCATTCATCCTATTCCTATCCATTTCCTGAACGCGCCAGGGAGGAGGAGGTGGTTAAAACTCTCTCATAATCCCTATTCACAACATGAATACAGGCTCAGGCCAAGCACTATGTGGTTTAGAAGAAGAAGAAGAGCTGGTTTTTATATGCCAACTTTCTCTACCACTTAAGGGAGACGCAAACCGGCTTACAATCACCTTCCCTTCCTCTCCGCACAACAGACACCCTGTGAGGTAGGTGGGGTCGAGAGAGCTGTGACTTGCCCAAGGTCACCCAGCTGGCTTCTGTGTGTAGGAGTGGAGAAACCAACCCAGTTCACCAGATTAGCCTCCGCCGCTCACGTGGAGGAGTGGGGAATCAAACCCAGTTCTCCAGATCAGACTCCACCGCTCCAAAAACCACTGCTCTTGCCTCTTCCCTGGACAAGCCTCCCTCCCTTCCCAATTTCCCAGTCAGCACTGACCTGTGGTCGGCAAAGGATTCGTTGTTTTCGGCATTCAGGGTCCCAGCCGTGGCGAACATGATGGTGGTGTCCAGGTCCGCGATGATCCCCGAGACCGCGCTGGCAGCGGTGATGCAGGCCTGCGTGCCTTTGTTCCCAGCCTGAAGGGCCGAGAGGACCAGGGACACCTGCAAAAGAAGCCACCAGGCTGTGAAGAAATCCAGTGGGCAGCCATCTCTGGAGAGACCCATTCTGGCATGGAAATTGTTTTGAGGGACAAGAACCAATTTCGAATATTTAAGAGGCAGCACAAAAGAGCTGTACGGAGGAAGAGCTGTGGCCCCAGATCCAGGCCCAAGCAGAATCTGCACAACAAACAGATCAGGTAGGACCTCCTGGGTCTCAGCAGCACCCCTTCCCAGTTCCCGTTTGGCCACCCTGGCAAAATAAGAGCCCAATTCACAGAGGGGGTTTGCATGACACGCGGAGGGTGCGGTACCTTTTCGCTGACGGCACGGGCACATTCAATCAGCTCCCTTTTTGTGTAACCGTCTGTGGGGCAGATCTGCAGAGCGCCGGCCTTCTGAACCAGAAAGATGCAGCTGTGCCCAAGTTCTTGGACCCGGGTCCTGATCTGGAAGCCTATCTGGAGAGCCAAGAGGTGGGTTGGGGGGGCATGACATCACAACCTTAAGTTATTCATTGCAAAGGTACTGTTCTTTTTCGCAAATAGGTTTGCACCCTACACTGCTTCCCTTGTCGTGAAATGAACCTTTGGTCTCCCTGCACCAAGCAGACATCATGAGGGAGGAATAGTCAGAAGTCTGCTGGGAGTTGCACTGCACAGGTCTTAATTTTTAAGAGGCACCCATTTGCATAACACACAACCAAATGTCCATCAACTCCAAAGAAGCCGGAAGACTGCTGACCTCCTCTGGTTCCACGGTGGCAGCCGCCATTCGCCCCTGGAATGCCAAATGCCCGTAGTCCGTGGTCATTTGTGAAGCCAGACCTCCGAGCTCCTCCGGGTTGGTAACCGATTTGGTCATCTGAAGAGGGGAGGGCAAAGCAAGAGAAGGTGGTGCATGCATTCATGGACACCGCCCCCAGATGGGCTTTGGAGGCAAAGCATGGGTTCCGGCTGGGAAACAAGACGCTTGAAGAAAACCCAACCAAGACTGTCAGAAGAGTTCTGATGGAGTAAACCTGTAACGGCCCATCTAGTCCCCTCCCCCCGCTTCCCACAGGGGAAGGGTTGCCAAACTCCAGGTGGGGCCTGGAGATCTCCCAGAATTACAACTCATCTCCAGGCTACTGAGATCAGTTCCCCTGGAAAAAATTGATGATTTGGAGGGTGGACTCTCTGGCATCGTATCATGCTGAGGACCACACCCTTCCCAGGTTCTACCGAACACACCCCAATCTCCAGGAATATCCCAACCTGGATTTGCCAGCCCCATACGGCGGCCAATCAGATGCCCCCAGAAGGCCCAAAAGCAGGACACGAGGCTGAAAACCCTCTAATGTTGCTCCCAGCAACCAGTATTCAGAGGTACACTGCCTTTGAACATGGTGGTTCCATTTAGACATCATGACTAGTCACCATTTATGGAGCTCTTCTCCAGTAACCCTGCCCCTTAAAAAATCAGTACATTTGCCTGAAGAAACATACATTTGACGCGAGTGTATGAGAGACCGCTCCGGGAAGCTGTCAACTGAGCACCACCAAGAACACGGGTTTGCTTCCTTGAAGCACTAAACCAGTGATCCTCAACTTTTTTGAGCCTGTGGGCACCTTCTGAATTCTGACACAGGGCAGTGAGCACAACCACAAAATGGCTGCCATAAGGAGCGGAGCCTGCCATAAGGAGTAATCCCTCCTTGATCACGTAAAAAGTGTAAATACTCTGAAGATTAGCCACCATGATAGCTCAGTGGAACGTCCATGGTCAGAAACTGAATCTCTGTGAATACCAGATGTAGGGAAAAGGCAATAGGGGAGAGCTGCTGCCTTTACAACCTGCTCATGAATTTCCCAGGAGCCTCTAGCTGGCTACTGCTACAAACACAAATAAATATACCCGGTTGAGATTTGGGGAAGGGCCGTAGCTCAGTGGCAGAGCATCTGCTTGGCATGCAGAAGGTCCCAGGTTCATTCCCTGGCATCTCCAGTTAAAGGGACTAGGCAAGTAGGTGATGTGAAAGGCCTCTGCCTGAGACCCTGGAGAGCAGCTGCCAGTCTGAGTAGACAATACTGACTTTGATGGACCAAGGGTCTGACTCAGTACACACACTTGATCTTAGCCAAAAGGCTGAGAAGTGATGTGAATGACTCAGTATAAGGCAGGTTCATGAGTTCATCGTCTTGGTCTGACCAAGGATATACTCAAGATGAGGCTCGAAGTTCCTCTCCAGTTATTCTTCTTACCATTTCTTGGGCTGTGACAGCAATCGCTTTGGAGTACTTGACCACAGTGGTCTGATAATCGACAAAGGACCCCTTGGGCTCTGGCGGCGTGCCCTCATCCAGCTGGGGGAGAGAAGGAAGGAAGAGCCGTGGCTTAGTGGCAGAGCATCTGATAGCCCTGAGTTGGCATCAGCGTGCTTGCCAGATCAAAAACAAAAGAGCACTGCAAGAAAAGGATTCTAGTGACACAGACCTTGCTCATAGCCTCGGCTATGGAGTCCACCATGTTCCCCACCATGCCCACTTCGCTGGCAGCTTCATTCAAGGTCACCATGATGTCATCCACGGCTTCTTTCATCAGCTGAGCAGCTTCTGTGATGGCGTCATGCGTGTGCGAAGCCTGGAGGAAGTTGGGAGGGAAACAGACTGTGTACTTGGGTACGATGGAAACATAGAGAGAGGTGTGTGTGGCTCAGTGGCAGAGCACCTGCCTTGCATGCAGAAGGTCTCAGGTTCAATCCCAGCATCACCAGCTAAAACAGATTTCAGGGTTGCAGGGTCTGACCTCTCTCTCTGTCTAGACCAGGGAATATCAACCTTTTTAAGCTTGGGAGTACTTTGGAATTCTGGCACAAGGCAGTGGGTGCAGCCACAAAATGGATGCCGCAGGAGGTGGATCCAACCACAATATATTAGGGAACAAGGTTATATATAACTCTAATAGTAACTTTTCAACCTTTCAGGCAGATGCTCTGTTTAGCAGGATGCCTTTCAATCTGCACAGCCAATCAGAAGCCCTGCTGGGCAAAAGCCCCACATAGCCCCACCCACTTTCCAAAAGTGCTTGGCAGGTTCTATGGTGCCCATGAGCACCCTTGTTGGGAACCTGTGGGCTAGACCGAGATGGACTGTCTGACTCCATGCAAGGCAGTTCTGTTATCATTTGGTGATTTGTATTTGATTTGTATCCTGCCTCTTTAAAAACTGCTCCAGGCAACTACCAAGAGTCAGGGCAATAAACATACAAGTTTAAAACACATAAATAATTAAAACCAATCCAATAAAAAACAAATCTATAAGCAATGATGCTATCATAATACATTTGTTAAAAAGGGCAGTCAATAAAATCAGCACTAAAAATCATTAAGGACATAAAAGGAACCCATAAAAACATCATATGTTCAAAATGCATTCCAACCAAATTGCTTCTGGTAGGTTTTGTTTTTTTAAAGCAAACCAGTCTTTTGTGTGATGACAGATGTAGAAGATGTGGAACAAGGATGGAAGTGGAAGACACCAGATGACAGCTGCGGAATCAAAATGTAAATAGAATGACAGGCAGCTATTGGACACCGGACCCCCCTCAAGAAGAGAGACGGGGCAGACCCTGTCACAACACTACCAGAAAATCTTGTGGTCCCTTAAAGACTAAGCTGTCTTATGGACTAGGGTCTGCTTTGCGAAGGGGAAACCCAGGCATCAGAAGACGCAGGGGGACTGCTCTAACTGTTAGACATTAGGAAGAATTTTCTGACAGTTAGAGCAGTTCCTCAATGGAACAGGCTTCCTCGGGAGGTGGTAAGCTCTTCTTCCCTGGAGGTTTTTAAGCAGAGGCTGGATGGCCATCTGTCAGCAAGGCTGATTCTATGACCTTAGGCAGATGATGAGAGGGAGGGCATCTTGGCCACCTTCTGGGTATGGAGTGGGGGTCACTGGGGGTATGGGGGGGAGGTAGTTTGGAATTTCCTGCATTGTGCAGGGGGTTGGAGTAGATGACCCTGGTGGTCCCTTCCAACTCAATGGTTCTATGGGGCTCTAGTCCACAAAAGCAGGGGCTGTGAGAAGTTCTGTTAGCCTTTCAAGTGCCAGGAGACTCCTTTTTGGGCTCTCTCTTCAGCTCATAACTGCAGATGTAAAAAAGAAAGAAAGAAAGAAGAAAATTCACCCCCGCCCAAACCCTTCAGACTTCATTTCCTACCTACAGATTTCGTTTTTCTTAAGGGCAATTTAGCATTCGCTTCAACAAAAATCTGCTTGTTGAGGGAGACCCTAATCAGACAGCTCTGATTACAACAGATTGGATTTTTAATTATACCCGCCTGCTGAAGGGCCATTAAAGAATATCTCCTGAGTCTCTCATCCTCTATCGGCACACTGCTTAATTGCTCACGATCATATTTTTAGACCCATGATACAGAAAACCATCTTCCCTTCTCTGAAAAAGCTTCTTCTGGCAAAGTGAAGATATTGGAAGGGGAGACCAAGCCACGTCATAAAATTTATCTGAATGGTTAAAAAACTAAACTATCCCTCAAGCAGGGTCACAAGCTATGGGGTGCCAGCCTATGCACACTTACTGTGAAGTAAGCCCCACTGCATTCAACAAAACTTACTCCCAAGTAAATATAAGAACATAAACATAAGAACATCAGAAGAGCCCTGCTGGATCAGACCAGCAGTCCATCTAGTCCAGCATCCTGCCTCACACAGTGACCAACCAATTCCTCTGGAGGTCCAACCACAGGGCACAGAGGCTGAGGCCTTTCCCTAATGTTATCTCCCAGCACTGGCATTCAGAGGTTGACAGCCTCTGAATTTGGAGGTTCCCTTTATCCACCATGGCTAACAGTCACTGACAGACCTCTCCTCCACGAATCTGTCTAAACCCTTTTTAAAGCCGTCTATGCCTGTGACCATCACTACATCCTCTGGCAGTGAATTCCACATTTTAATCACTTACTGTGTAAAGAAGTAGAAAAGAGCAAGACTCGAAAAAGCTCATTCCCTGGGTATTCTTTTTGTCTGTCATGAATCCACCCCCCATCAGCTTCATTGGATGCCCAACTACACAAGCTTTAATTTAAAAACTAAACATTTGTGTCCACATTCAGTACACTCATTGGTTAATCTAGGGGGCAGCTTTAAACTGGCAAAGCTCTCCAGCTTGGCTTTCCAGTCCAGAGGAGAGGAGATGGCAGAGCTCCTCTCTGCGAGGGGTGGGAGCAAATATTGCCCATGTACCTTGGGATTCCCTCCTCCTTCCTTGGCTGCATAGAGCATCTGCAGTGCTGATTCTGCCAGAGTCTTGGTCTGGTCCAATAAGGTCATCTGCTGCTGGTGATTCATCAGTTTGGAGACCACCCCAACAGCAGCCAGAACCAGTGGTTCGAAATAGCTCGCCAGCTGCGTCACCTAAGAGAGTCACAAGAGAGAAACGGAAAGCATCTGATGCCCCTTTCTGAAGCCGAAGAGGAATGGAAGGTTCTTAGACGCAAAGGTTGGTCTTCAGCACTACGGTGTTGCACAACCATTCCAATGGATAATAGCCTCACCTGGCCCCACCCACTTTCTAAAAACACTTGGCAGGCCCCAGAAAAGGTGATGCTGGGCACGATGGCACCCATATTGAGGACCCCTGCAATACACGTTTTGCAGTCTCTTACCTTGTGACCAAGCTGCGCGGCTTCTCCCCGGGCCGCTGTGGCAGTGGGGTCTATCAGATGCCCGATTTCCTGGACGACAGATGTCAGCTGTTCCTGCAAAGCCTGGTAAACAGCAAAACAAAGATAGCACCCAGCCATGAAATCCACCCCAAACTCAGAGGTGACTGCCTCACACTAAAAGTTCTCTTGTCAAAGCCAAAGCATGGCCATCAGCCGTATCCTCTCAAATCTTGGCAGGAGTATCCCCATGACCCTCCCTTCCCAAAACACACACATCTGGCTGAGAGGGAGGCTGTGGTTCCTCTAGCTTGTAATGCCGTTTACCTTACCTCTACAGAAATGTCATCCCTGGTGGCCAGGTTTTGACTGACCGACGCAAGAGAGGCCTGTTCGATATCCCGGATACATCTGTTAATCCCATCAATGGAGTAGTCGCACTCCCTCTGGCCGGGGGCTTTGTCTCTGCAGGGGAAAGACAGTGCCTGTTACTTCGATGGAAAGGGTAATTTAAACAAATACACTTGGAAAGAGAAGCAGCAGAGAATGAAACCAACACTGTGGCGGCAGCTGCCCTGAAACAATTTTATTTCAATCTGCACAGTCAGTCAGGTCTCCAATGGCCAATCAGACAACCTGCTGGTCAACAGCCCCACCCACTGTCTAAAAACACTTGGTGGTCACCAGGAAAGGTGCCAGCAGGTACCTTTGGGGACCCCTGCAGTAAAGGGTACCAGAGAGACAGACAAGATGCTAGAACATCCACATTACGAACCAGAACAAGAAAAGAAAATGTACCGGATGGAAGTGATGAGGCTCTTAATAGACTCCGACACGGTGTGGGAATGGCTGGCGAGAACAGACCAGGTCGGCGGGTCCTTTGGATTGATGGCCAACGAGCGAGCGGTTTTGATCAGCGACGAGGAGCTCTCCAGCATGGTCTTGGCAGAGGTGAGAATGGGCTCCTGGGCACGAGAACCCTGCAGGTTGAGAAGCAGAGGGGACAGAAACCTTCTACTAAGAAATATGGTCAGTACGTGCATCAAACAATCCAATCCAATTCTGAACCAGCAGCTCAGATTCAAAGTTGGCAGATCACCCGATGGTTCAGTCAAGCAGGGCTTACCTTTGTGGCAAAGAAGGTGGAAGAGAACAGTATCTCAGCATTGTGGATTTAAGACTGGTTGAATATTCATTTTAAACAGTTCTGCAATGGCAGCCAGGGACCTCTAAGAGATTTCTCAGACGAAGTACAGCTCTGGGATTCTTTGGGCAAAGGCACAACTGTCCACGTTGCAGTGTCCACAAGTGAACCTGCCTTAGAGTCAACTGGTATCTGATGAAGGGAACTTTGGTTCGGAAAAATCTTATAGGTCTCTAAGGTGCTGCTGGACTATAATCTAGCTCTGCAGACTGAATTAGACCATTGGTCTATATTCCATGAATGTCAGGATTGTCCAGGGCTTAAGACCAGGTATGCAAGGGACTAACCCTGGGATCTTCTGCATGCAAACAGATGCCCAAACATGGGAACTACATCCTCCCCTATCATTGATGGCCTGGTGAACTACTGCCTGGATCCAGAAGAAGCCCAGTTCCTTCCAAACAGAATGGGATGAGATCTTGTTCCTGCTCAGAAGGACTCAACATCACCACAGAGCTGACTGAACGAAGCAGACCTCCTACCTCCATGCTAATCTGGGCGGGAATGCTGACAAATTCGGGGTTGGAGGCAAAGGCTGTCAGATTTTCCACGGCTTCGATCAGCGGAGCGGTTGCAATGCGACACTTTGTCCGGTTGTCTTCTGAGAAGTCACCATCCAAGGCCTAACGAGGAAGAACAAATCTGGGATCAGACAGCACCCTGTACCGGCTCAAGACATTTGGCTGCCCGAGCATAAAATGGTGCCCAGTGGCCATTCCTGATGCTTGGCATTAGCAGGAGTGGGTGGGAGGGGGAGTTGGGTCATCTTCCTCCTGAGAAACTTTATCATGGCCACAGGCTCAAGAGGTAAGCCAGCCCACAGTAAGCGCTCCCTGCCTGCCTGGTGAGGGTGGGCAGCTTGAGCTGAAAAGTCCATCAGCAGCCAGATGAGAATCTTGCAGACTGGTGACCCTTTTAAACTAACGGGAGGAACTGAAGCCAAATTCGAACTGCGGCCAAATATTTCAGTATTAGGGCTCAGAAGAGGGACCGGCATTACTTAGGACCACATTTGGTTAAGTTTACTAGCAGTCCTGAATCACAGAGTTGGAAGGGACCACCAGGGTCATCTAGTCCAACCCCCTGCACAATGCAGGAATTTCACAACTACCTCCACCCACACCCCCAGTGACCCCTACTCTATGCCCAGAAGTTGGCCAAGATGCCCTCCCTGTCATGAACTGTCTAAGGTCATAGAATCAGCATTGCTGACACATGGCCATCTATCCGAATTGTGACTTTAAATGTTGGTTTTTATGTTTGTTGCTTTTTATGTTCGGTTTACATTTTACTTCTTGTATTTTATCTATGTTATAAGCTGCCTTGAGCTCTGTTAAGGAAGGGGGCTAGTAAATGTTTTAAATAAATAAACATAGCTGCTGCTCTTGAAAACACTCAAGCACAATCAGCACCTAAGACTTAACAGATCTGAAAGACCGGCTGGCCACAAGGTTCATTCCTCTCTTATCATGTTTGTGAACACTCTCTTTCCTTCCTTATTTTAATCTTTTTCTCAGACAATCAGCAGCTGCTTTGCTAGGAAGGGCACTCCTTAAAGCAGGATTCCCACACACTCCCCAATAAATGCAAAGAACACGAGAGCTTGGATTAATTTCTCCCCACCCTCTACCCTGGACTCCCCAGGGGCTCTCAGGTGGCACGCTGCATTCCCTTTCCACACTTGCATGCAGACATATGTTTATTTCTCCAGAGATGAGTGCACGAGGCACCTCCACGTGAAAAGCAGCAAGAAACTGAACAGCATCACCCCAATCCACAAGAGGCACCTGAGGAATGCAGCTGCTCTCAAGAATTCCAAGAGCTCAGCAGCTTAGAGCTCCCTGAGAGATCCAGAACCGTGAGTCCCGTGTATATTGTGCAAACTCCATTTTTTCACCAAAGGAGAAACAACTTCCCATAAAAAAATAATCTTAAATGTTTTTAGAATCCCTTAATGTCAACTCTGTTTACCTATTCATTGGATTGAGGCCGCTGCTTTGGCCGCTGAACACCCCCTCCGGCTGAAGGTGTGCCTACCTTGATCGTTTTAACCAGGTTGGCTGTACTGTTTGCAACCTCCTTGGCCGACTGCACAAAGTGTCTCTTCGCAACAGGGTTGGCCGTCTTCGAGGACGCAATGCGACAAGCATTGCACAGAGCGGAAGTGTGCTTTGCCACAATGGTAGCGGCTGATAAAACCTGAGAAGCAGAGAGAGCGACCAAGCACCAGAGTGAGAAGATGGAAGAGGATGGTAGGAGTTTTCCTGGCTGGTGCTCCCATCAGAAGATTACTTTGGGGACCAAATTAATCTCTGATGGATCTCTCCTCTATTAATTTGTCTAATTCCCTTCTAATTTATGAGCTACATCCCAGAAACCCTTCCAACGCAGCAGGGGATACTGAGGCATAACCCACCCCCCACCCCCCGGAGAGTCTGTGATCAAAGATTAGTGCCACGTCATCCTTCGCAGAATTGCTATGGATGTAATTCCCAGATTGTGTAGAGCATCCACGCACGATGGCAGAATATCTCAGGGAGTCCCTTACCTGGGATGGGCTACTTCCCGGGTCTACCAAGTTCTGACACGCCATTTGGATAGCCTGGTTGGCCCTGGCGAATTGGATCGGGTCCACAAGACCCTGCTGGCCGGCTTGGCTGTTTGGATCGGAGATGCCCACCAGGTAAGCAGCCTAGATGCAGACCAAGAAACGGTAACTCCTCAGAAAGTGTTTCTCACCCCTCCAACCTTTCAAGTCCACATCACTCGGGGTCCACTAACAGAGAGGAGTCATTCCCAACTTCAAGGGGCTTTCCCAAGTTTTTAAATTTGAAACGACAGTTGCAGGAAATACAAAAAGTGGGGCTGTTTGTGAAATGGGACCAGCCCCAGTGCCAAGCTTCTAAGATCTGACGAGATCGGGCTCACCTGGACAGTCTAGGTCACGGCACCAATTCAGACAATTAATGGACCAGCCACCAGAGACTTGCCTGAGCCGCCGCTTCAGTGAGACCGCAAAGGGCCTTGGAAGCCACGCCGACGCATTCACCAAAGACTGGCAGGTCTCCCGTCTTGGCATTCTGAGAAATCCCTGCCATCGCCTCTCCAAGCACCTTTGGGGAAAAGCAATATGAGAAAAATCTCTCCGCATGCAGCAGGATGCCATGCACCCCTGGATGCGATGCAGTTCTGCATCTCTGCAGGACTGAAGACAGAGAAGAAGGAGCTGATGTGGTGGAGGCTTAAGTTCAACAGTCTGCACTTTTACCAGCCTATCCAAACCGATGATAAGGAAATGCTCAAGCAGGCCATTGCAAGTTCTCTCTGCTGCCCCAGGATGTTGGGGAGGGGCTGTGGCTCAGTGGAAGAGCCTCTGCTTGGCATACAGAGGGCCCCAGTTTCAGTCCCCAGCATCTCCAGTTAAAAAGGATCAGGCAGTAGGTGATGTGAAACACCTCAGACTGAGACTCTGGAGAGGCGCTGCCAGTCTGAGTAGACAATACTGACCTTGATGGACTGATTCAGTATAAGGCAGCTTCATGTGGGTTCATGGGCTGGAAAGCACAGCACCTCCCCCCGCCCCCCGTAGTTAGACTTCTCTTCCCTTCCTGAACTCCCCACTTTATGGAGCACAGATTGAAATTACATAGCCTGCCTCTCAGCACAACTGGCCTCAAAGAGACACAAGAACAGAGAAAACAAACCTTTGAATTCTCCATAACGCCTTCAATGCAGTCAAAGTAAGAGAGGTCGCTCACGGGCTCATTGGGGTTTTCCAGCATCCCTTTGACTGTCTAAAAGCAACCACAGAACAGTAAGGGGGAGAAGTCCTACTTGGGGTAACATTTATGGCCATTTTTGACCTTTTAGGTCAGGTTCCATCTCGTCCCTGAAGTCAAGAGTATTTGCTTTCTAGATAAGAGGGGCTTTGTTTTCCACATTTAATTGCCCTGGAATTCCAGCCCTGGTTGGCCACTGTGTGAACAGACTGCTGGACTTGATGGATCTATCTAGCACTGCTCATACAACTCTAGTATCTGAAGAAGTGAGCTGTGGCTCACAAAACCTCATATCCTGCCAGAAAATATTTTTGTTAGTCTTTAAGGTGCTACTGGACTCTTGCTCTTTTCTACTACTGCAGACAGACTAACACGGCTACCCACTGTGAACTCTAGCTGGGTCTTTGTGTCAGGCTCACAGCATTGAGCAGACCACAAACAGCTGAAAGCTAGCGAATGAGAAGCCGTGGCTGGCACTGCCAGGGATTCCCTCCTTATGTAAGCAAGAGGATGGTTTGATCCTGGTTGGCCACTGTGTAAGCAGACTGCTGGACTTGATGGGCCTTGGTCTGATCCAGCAGGGCTTTCCTTATATTCTTATGACTCTAGCAGCACTTGGCCATTTCTGACCATTTCCCTAATCATCAAAACCAGTCCTGCCTGCCACACCCCACAAATCTAGAAAGCACCCCGATACCTCCAGTTCCCGGAGAGCGTTGTCGCATTCCTTCTGCCCGGGAGCTTGCTGGGTGCACAGGGTGATGAGCTGGTTTATACTCTCGGTCACAGCCCTGAAAGAAGAGTCACAAAGATATATATTTAAAAGACTGGTATTTCTTTACGCTTTGCTTTCCCTCCACTCAGCCAACGACGGTGTTTTCTTCTGGTACAAGGAACCTTCCTTTGATGCAAGAGATGCTAGAAGGACACAGATGTAGGGGTATGCAGGAGGTGTGTACCTTCTAAGGAACGGCAATCCCCTTTTCTGTTTTCGGGCCACAATACAGCAGCAAGTTTTGTAAAAGGCCCTTTTACAGAAAAACCCATTTGGCAACTTTCCATCATTTAAGGCAGGGGTGGGGAACCTTTTTCCGCCAAGGGCCGTTTGGATATTTATAACATCATTCACGGGCCATACAAATTAACTCCCCCCCCACTTATTCTGGCCCTGCCCCCTTTAACCCCTCAATTGTTGCCACTTCCGCCCCCAGCCCTCTTGTAGTACAGAGGAAATATGTTTCTCCACAGCCCAGGTGGGAAAGGGTTAACACAGTTTCATGGGCGGTCCTAGCAGCTCCATAGCTAACGACTCTTCTGCAAGGGGGAAAAACGGTTCCTTTTCTCGGCAAAACAAACTCACATCCGCCTTGAATAGAGGCTATTCCTGTCCGCGGGAGAGGGTGGATTGCCAGTCTTAGATCCTTCTGCACTAGAGATCTGCCAGGACCCACGAAGGGCCAGACCAAATGATTTCACGGGCCTTAACCGGCCCCCGGGCCTGATGTTCCCCACCCCTGATTTAAGGCCACCTCAAATCCTCACCTTGCAGCAGCGGCCAGGAGGTTCTTGGCATTGGGTGCTCCCGGATCGACCGACAGAGACTTGGCAGCTAAGAGCAGTTTGCTGGAAGCCATGGAGATATTCTTCAAGTTCCCGATGACCTGAATCTGGTCCTCTTTAGTCTGGAAGCCCAGAGAGGAGAGACGGGGCATGAAGTGAGCATATGAGACAGGAAGTCGGCTAATGTGCCAGGCCACTGAGAGAGATCTCCGGATGGCACCCCCATGCTCTTTTGGAAGAGATGGCTTCTGCTAGGGGCTTCTGTTCATGCCAACGGAACCGAAGCTACGGTCAAGCAGTCTCAACAATAGAGTCCTTGACAGAGAAAGTGGGGCAGGGAGAGCTTTCAATCACTTGTGGGACAAGTCTTTCATTTGTCGAGTGGCTTGCCCGTCTCTGCCTGGCACAACCAGCCCACAATTGTTTGGTTAGCAGGAGGGCTAGCAACCCGCTCCGAACCAAAAGCAGCATCTCGCATTCCAAAGGCTGCAGTTAATTGGCGCGTCTTCACCACCAAGGACTACAATTAGAATATCATGTTCATAAACACAACAAACTACAGTGGGTGGGCAGACAGCAGCTTTGCTGGCAGGCGGATCGGTCTTTTCTGACTCAGCTGCCTTGACAGACAGCAGAGTGACAGCCAACTTCTCTGGTGAGGTCAGCGCCCATTTCTCAGGCTTTTGAGCACTGAGAGAAACTCCCTAGAGATTAGACAATGTTTTGAAATCTGTTTCATAGGGTAGCCATGCTGGTCTGCAGTAGATGGGCTAGATTTGAGCCCAGAAGCACCTTAGAGACGAACAAGATTTTCCGGGTATGAGCTTTCAAGAGTCAAAGCTCCCTTTATCAAACCTCACCTGAGCTTGCCCAGCCATTTCGATACCGGCGTCCAGGAACTCATCAAAATCCTCACTAAACTTCCCAGAAGCTGCGGCCAACTCTCCGCTCTGGCCTCGCGTTGCGTGGACCACTTCTCCCGCCGACTGGTTCAGGTCAGCTGCAGCCTGGTTCAGCTCGCTCTGGGCCTCTTGGAATGATTTTGAACTTGGAGGCAGCTAGGGGGAGATGGGAGACTGGGGTCGGTGGCCGGCCAGCTGAATTCCAGACAGGGGTTTTCAAGCAGTTTGGCAGCAGACCTGGCCTTCAGAAGGTGGTAGACTAGAGGAGGTCACCCACTGGCAAACATGCTGACACTAGGAGTTAAAAATGCCTTATATTCTGAGAACCTTTATATGTACATAAGAACATAAGAAAGGCCCTGCTGGATCAGACCAAGGCCCATCAAGTCCAGCAGTCTGTTCACACAGTGGCCAACCAGGTGCCTCTAGGAAGCCACAAACAAGATGACTGCAGTAACACCTGGGAAGGCACCTCTCCGGAAGTAAATTCTGAGGTGACGTGTGTTAGGCTGCCTCCTTGCCTTCCTTAGGGTTCCCTGCTTATTTTCACTGTCACCAAAAGCTCTCGCGTTGGAATTCTTAGTTGGGCCTAAAGAACAGGATGGCTTAGTTATATCTGGTCGAATGACAGAAGGGTCAGCACATGGGGGTGGCTCTGAGGGAAAAGGGAATCCTTTACCCTAAATATAACAGCATAATGGTTTCAGTCAAGTTCATAAGTGTAATGGTTTCATATAGGTACAGTTCTTCTTTCTCTAAAGTTTCTTAAATAGGCGTAGCCACAAAGGCATGTTTACTAACTTGCCACTTAGACTAATAATTTCGATAGAGGCTGATTTTCCTCACTTGCCACTTAGGATAATAACTTCCACAAAGAATGCAGAGTTCTCTCTCACTCCACAGCACCTCACTCGGTCACTTCACCCAGGCAACTCTCCTCTTCCCTCTCCACTGCCCAGTCAACTCCGTCCCCCGGGGTACGGCTGCCATCCGATCATAATACACTTCAATCACCTATCCAGCCCCCCTCTGTCTTACTCTACAGGCCTTCATTTTTAAACCACAGCAACATTCATCTAAAACCCCACATTAAATCACAGAACATTTCTTCCAAGAGCATCTCACCGACTCCACCAGCAGCTTCTTGCTAGATTCACCGATGCTCTTCAAGGCCACGTCAACGTCCTTTTGGCCAGGCAGGCAATTCACGCAGTTGTTCAGGGAATGGGAGACCGCCTTGGCCACCTTCCAGGAAAGACAAAGAGCAGCGGGATTCAGGCAGGCAGACCGTCAGACTCTAGAGGCTGGAGCGTCGCCAGCCCTAGGAATTCCTCACCATGGGTCAAGCCCCCCTCCCACTGCCCGGCATTCACCTGCGCCAGCCTCTGCTGGCTCTCCGCATCTCCTGGGGCCACCAGGGCCTGTTTGGCTTCTTGGATGAGCATTGCCGAACCTTCCATGACATCCCTGGCTGAGTCCAACATGGCATGCGCCGCCGTGGGGTCGCTGGTGGATGCCGCCACGCCCCGGGCCGCTTGAGCCAGGGTCTTCAAAGCCTGAGCTGTCTCTCTGGCAGCAACCCCTGCGTGGAGGAGGCAACCATCCCTCGATTAGTAGTGAGCACTGGCCACCTTTCAAGACGACGCAGGGCAAATCTCCCCCTGAAGAGGCAATGGGAGGAAAAGGGCCATTGACAAAATGAGGATGCTGAAAAGAAACGACAGCGCTTCGCAAAAGTTGGAGGACAGGGGTCCCCAACATGGTACCTTTCCCAGTGCCCACCAAGTCCTTTCAGAGGGGCACAATATATAACTGGACATTCAATTCTCCTGAGACTTGCAGGAGGGGTTTGAACCCGTGTCTCCCAGCTCACAGGCCGTCACGCTAACCACAACACCACACTGGCAAAGGATCTGCACACCATCTGTTCCAACACAAGGCTAGTGGTCAACAACAACAACAGCAATCTCCTTTATTGGCATAAAATCAAAACATGGGGTGTGGTGGTCAGAAAGGAACCACTCCAACCAAGCCCAGGTCACATCGTCTGGTAGTGTCTCCCAAATCAAGGGAGTCACTTAATTCCCCACTTCAGAAATTGTTACCGATGCACTAAGGAAAACCCAGGTGCTTTGCCCAAAAATTTCCACTGACCAGCCAGCATCACCTAGTAATGCAGGACGGCTCGGCAACCGAAAGACAGAGCTGTCCTAATCCAATTACCTCTGCTTTTCTGTGACTTCAGCCCCCTCCCAAATGGAGAGCGGCTCTAATGAGCTTTATCAGCTGGATCCAGACATCTCCTCCTAGACTAGCCGCTGAACAAGGCCTCTTAATTGGCAAACGGCACGCAAATCGCCAAGAGAACCCTCTTGTACTGCTGCCAGTAATTCCTTGAGGGAAATGCAGGGTTTCCCCCCCCTCCTTATTCTGAAATGCAAGTTCTCATCACATTTTATTTCTCGACAAAGGAATAGTGACAGGATACCTTGGGTAGCCCATCATTAACCTCCCCCCCCCATCCTCATCAGCAGAAAAATGTGAGTCATTCTCTCGTACAAAAATATAAGAGAGCTCAGAGTTGCTGAGTGCATCCTGAACCCGGGCAACTTCGAAGCATTACAGGCATTATGTGCACTTTAAACTTTCAAGCATAAAACGCTAAGTACTGCATTGGTTGGCAAGCGAGAGGGAGAAAGGGTTCGGGGCGAGGACTGGAGAAAGGGGAACCTTCCTGCGAGGTTGCTGGGCAAAGGACAGCCCCAGCAATATCCCCCCTTCCAGAGCAGAACTTAGAGAAACAGAGTCAGGAAAGAGAGGGCTTTCTCCCCTCTTTGTTTCATCTTCGGCCTGTCAAGGGCACTGGGATTTGCCGTCCTTAACGGACAGTGTGGTTGGGGAAGTGGAGCAGATGGAGTCAAAGAAAGCACAGTGTACATGTGTGGGGGGGTGAGCCCCCCCCCCAAAAAAATCTAGGTTAGGTGCAAGGAAGAGTAGAAGTGTCCAGAGTAATGGGCTGAAATGAGAGAAGGAAAAAAAGCACCAAGAAACGCAGCAACTGAGCTCCTTCGGGGTACTTCTGAGCAAATAATTTTTTATTTTTGTATGTCTTAAAAAGCCTACTCCATTCTTGTTCTCCCCATATCTAATGAGTTTTATTGCACTCAATTATACTGTAATATCTATTGTGATATGCTTTCAAGCATATTTTTGGAAAAGCAGGACAGAATTATTTTAATCCTCCTAATCCTCCTCAGTGACATATACACTCTCATCCTCACAACAACCCTACGAGGTAGGCTACACTGAGTTGGAGTGAGTGTCCCAAGGTCACCCAGGGAGCTTCATGACATGAAGGGGTTACGTGCTCAGTCCTAATCCGACACTGTAACCATTGCACGTAGCCAACGGACAGACATGCCAGTGGGGGGGCAGTGGGGTGTGCCAGTGGGGGGGGGGCTTCTTGCTCCCCTCCCCTCATTTCCTCTGAGAATTTTGAGGCTCTGAGCCCCACCCCATTCTAAACTGATGACCTTGGCAACGCTGGGGAACTGCACAAGAAACGGCAAGAGGGTCCTTTCAAACCAATTCATTTGCTACAGAGGGGCATAGAAGGTGGGCAGGGTTTAATCCAACGACCAAGCTGGTTTTCCGGCTCCCCTTTAAACTCCAGCTCGCAAAGCAGAGAAGCTGTTCTTGATAGGCTTGTTGCCCATGAAATGCCTCCCATCTGGCCAGCAGCGAGAGGAAGGGCCAAGGAAGGAAGGAAGGAGAACAGAAGAGCCCTGCTGACGGCACGAGGCGGACTGCTCTTCCTTTGCCACAGATGGAGCACAGGCCAAGCCCGATGCGCCTGTCGGAGCTGACAGAGCACTGCCACTAGCACTCTTCCATTGGTACCTGTGTAGTGTTCATTCCCTTGGGCCGCGCAAGTCAGCAGCTGGGCCATGGAGGAGCCGACGGCTTTGGAGGTGCTTCCCAGGTCCTGAGCACACTTCTCCAGCTGAGTGAAAGAGAGGAAGGCTAAGAGGAAGCTGGGCAACGGCCCACCCAACACCCATTCTTCCCTCACTTGACAGCTGCAGAAATTTACCGTTTCCCCTGGGAGTGGTTTCAGCTGTCCATCGATAGCTGCCATCTTTGCATCTTGAAGTTCGTTTTTGAGTGTCTGGACCGTGTTCAGGGCGGAGTCTATTTCCATTGGACCACATGCTTCATGCGCCTTCATGGAAGACAAGAACAGAAACAGGGCAGTTGACCATTGCATACATCTCTCCAACACCACACGCCTCATTCGTTGTTTAAAGGATTCCGCACAAAATGAGCAACTGCGTGGGAATGAACCCATCAAAAAAATGGCATGTCATCCCAACAACAGATTTTTAAGCGGAGCCACTTCCCACTTCCCACCTGAGCAACCCCCCATGTACATATCTTAAACACAGTTCAAGCCAAGCACCATTCTAATAATCCTCAACGGCCAATCCAAGAGTATTTACTTTGCAACAATGACAGGGATGCCAAATGGCAGAGTCCATCTTCTTCTAGGTCCACTCACCTTCTGGGAGGCAGTCCTCAGCTCAGCAAGGCTGGTGGCCAAATTCTTGGCACACTGACTCAGCTGCATGGCTGCCGCCTGATCAGCCACTGTCGGGACCGCTGCTTTAGCTGATGCCACCATTTTGCTCCCCGGCTATTGAAAGAAATGCAAGAAAACAAGACAGCACTGTATGCCACTGTTGCCTCACATGCCCGTCTGCTGAGCTCGTGTCCAGTTGTACATTATCTGAAAAGCTCCAGCATCCCACAAGAGTTACTCTCAAAATAAAACAAGGAATAAAAGCAGAGAGGGCCCATGGCTCAGTGGTAAAGCATCTGCTTGGCATGCAGAAAGTCCCAGGTTCAATCCCTGCCGTCTCCAGTTAAAGGATCAGGCAGTAGATGATGTAAAAGACCTCTACCAGAGCCTCTGGAGAACAGCTGCCCGTCTAAGTAGACAATATTGACTTTGATGGACCAAGGGTCTGACTCAGTATCCCGTAGCTTCCTGTGTTCAAGCAGGATTCCCAACCCACCCAAGCTGCCTCTTTGTGTTTTGCTTGAAATTCCACAGCCTCCCTTCCACAGCAAAGTCCCAGCCCTGCCAACTTTTCCAAAATGTCCTCAGTGGAACAGGCTTCCTCGGGAGGTGGTGAGCTCTCCTTCCCTGGAGGTTTTTAAGAAGAGGCTAGATGGCCATCTGTCAGCAATGCTGAGTCTATGACCTTAGGCAGTTCATGAGGGGGAGGGCATCTTGGCCCTCTTCTGGGTATGGAGTAGGGGTCACTGGGTGTGTGTGTGTGTGGGGGGGAAGTAATTGTGAATTTCCTGCATAGTGCAGGGGGTTGGACTAATGACCCTGGGTCCCTTCCAACTCTATGATTCTAAGGAAGCTTTGGGGATGTAGTCTTGTTTTCTTCCAGATGCCCATCCCAAGCTGATCAGGAAGAATGAGTACAAGGGGCCGTACAGCCTCTCTCACTCTCTTTTTTTCCAGATTCCCCAAATTTGCCATACCTGGAGGAAATTCTGGCTGGAGTTTATCAAGGCGAGTTGAGCGCTGAGATCCTCGGCCTGGGCTTGGCTCCCCCTCACACCCTGGACAAGCTGGGGGATGTGATCTGCAACATTCTGTGGGGAAGGAGGGCGAGGAAAAGACGCCGTGGAGAACAACACTCAAGACCAAATGCAGACAGCCAGAAACTACCTGCTAGGTAAATTGCACAGATCGAACCAAAATATTTTAAAAACAAACATCCCATACAGTTCACCGATGGAGGGGGGAAAGTGTGTTTTTTAAATTAATTAAATGAAGATGATAAAAACATAGAATTGTACGTCCATGGCCTTAAAACAGCTGCTTGTGTACTTTTAGCATGGTGTGAGAGCCTGTAGTGGTTAAGAGCGGTGGTTTGGAATGGTGGAGTCTGAGCTGGAGAACCGGGTTTGATTCCCCACTCCTCCACACAAAACCAGCTGGGTGACCTTGGGCGTGTCACAGCTCTCAGCCCCACCTACCTCACAGGGTGTCTGTTGTGGGGAGGGGAAGGGAAGGCGATTGTAAGCCGGTTTGAGTCTCCCTTAAGTGGTAGAGAAAGTTGGCATATAAAAACTAACTCTTATTCTATCTTTTCTTCTTACTTTCCCCAAGTCTCCAACATTTCTAAGAGCATGTGTGAAGAAACCAGCAGCAACCAAAGAGGTACATGCTTCCTTCCCCCAACCCAGGAGCATGTTACACCAGTGTAACACCAGGGAGTCGATGCACACAAGCTGGATCGGGGCAAAGATGAAGTGCATTCTTCATCTGTGCAGTCATACCTCTAGATAATCAATCCCATCCCAAAGATCTGCTTTCAGCCCCTCATTGCTCAATCGCAAAGAAAAAAAAACGACAGCCCTCGGAGGGCGATCTGAGCTCATTCCGCAGATTTGTTTGGATTTGCATGGCTCTCCGAGCACCGAAGGGACCACAGAGAAGGCAGAGCCTATCTTGAGTTGCCAACACATTAAGCCCTGAGATTACAAATATGGACCTAGCGGGCTTTGGATTCTCCCCCCTCCCCCCCAGCTGCAATTCTGCCATGAACCATTCATCTGGAATGAAGGCAGGCCTCTCACAGAGGAAGAACAGTTCCCTTCTGCACAACAAAAGAATATTATCTCATTATTTCTGCCCTGCAGAATCTTGGAAGAAGCAGACCGACGTGCACTCAGTGAAGAATCCTACTTGCAACCAGCCTTGGAGAGAGCAGCCTTTTCCTAAGCCCCATCTAACTGAAGTAGCGGACCAAGGCCCATCTATGCCCTCAATCTGTTTCTAACAGCAGATGGACAGATGCCTCTCAAGAGCTCCCAAGTAGGGCACGAAGGCAGTGGCTTCCCCCTGATGTTTAGATCCAGAGATACACAGCCCCTGAACATGGAGGTTCCATTTAGCTACCTTGGTCACTGATTGATCTACCCTTCCACGAATCCGTCTAATTCTTTTTTTAAAAGCTATCTAAGTTAACGGCTATCAGCACATCTTGTGATGTGTGGAACTCACTGCCACATGTGGTGTGAACAGTACCCTCTGTCTACTATACCCCTTCATGACCAAGAAACGGAATTTAGGGTGGGCTTATGAGGTTGAGATGGCTCCCCCCTCAGCAGCTCCTGCATCGAGTAAGCAGGATGCAATTTGGGGCGCGTGCTGGGTGATCCTGGGCCAGTTGCACTCTCTCAGCCTAACTGATCTCACAGGGTTGAGGCAAGGATAAAATGGAGGAGTGGAGAAGGATGGAAGCCGCTTTGGGGCCACACTGGGGAGAAAGGCAGGGCATAAATGAATCAAATAAATAAATGAATAGCTTCAGGTGGTGTCTGACAAAAGAAGCTTCGATGCTCGAAAGCTCATCCCCTGGAAATCTTGTTGGCCTTTCAGGCGTTGGCTGGACTTGTCCCACAATATGTGGTGTTAGGGTCAGGAAGTTAGGGAAATGCTCTCTGCATATGCACAGTCACAAAGGACGGACCCCGCTAACCCCTGAAGAACCGTCACCTCCCCAGCCCAGGTAGCAGCTCTCACCCCGAGGACTCTTCCACCCTATGTATTTATTTATTTTATGCCAATAAAGGTTTTGATATTGATATTGACTCTTCCACCCACCTTGCAGCTCTGGACCAGATGCTGGTGAGACGCCGTGTTCTTGTTTGAAATCGCTGCGTTTTGAGAGGCTGCGATGGTCTGAGTTGCGGCGGCCGCTGCCTGCTTTGCAGCAACCTGGAAAAGAGCACGAACAAAGCCCCTCAGAGTCTGGGGGCGGGGCGGGGGGCAGCGGAGATCGGGGAGGCATGACCTGACTTCTGGCGCTGGGACAGAAGCCAAAGGTCATCAGCTGAAGTTCTGAAGCAAGTTGTGGCCCTTGCCAAACCAGGGGAGAAATCTGTGGAATCTTTTGAAGGAGGTTCTTAGTAAGAAATCAATTGCATACGCGCACGCCCTACACACTGCAGTTGGGAGCCTGAAGTGTATCAGTTCCCTTGAAGAACAATTTTTCCCCATCAGTACAAGTCAGTCACATCATGAAACACCATGCAAGCTTCTGAGTTCACCAAAACTCTTCATCAAACTGGATCCTCAGAACAAAACAGATAAATACAGGGGTTGGGGGTGGACAGAGAGACTCATTAGGCCACGGTGGAAAGGCCCCCGGTCTCTAGGCCTCTGTCACAGCCTAAACTCCTGCTTTTTTGTACTGAATGATCAGCCCAATTAAAGGCTGTGCATGTTTTGTGGCATTTCAGCTGGATTTTTCTGTGGGCTGAAACAGGTACCTAGAATCTCAGAACACATCAGAAATTCACTTGCTGGCTAAAATTCTTCCTTCTCCCTCACTTATATGCCCTTTGGCTTTCAATCCTATATATACACAGAGGGAATGCCAGAGCATAAGGCCATTTTATTTCCATTAGTCGCTACTGCATTTGGTTCACCTTAACCAAGATCACAATTAAGGCAATTGGAGAGGCTGAGGCATTTCCCAAGTGGGAAGGCATAATGTTTCTGCCACTGCGAGAGGAACAAGCAAGCTCAGATGCAGATCTTAACATCCCCTGAGATGCTTCGGGAGATTTGGGGCATGCATCTTGCTTTGCAGAGAGGGGCACTCAGCATACCATTCCTTGGACCGCTTACAGGCTGAAGGCAACCCTCGGGGAGTTTTGTTTGCTTACTCATCCACTCACACAGATCAGCTACACAGTGAAAGCAAGCAACTTTGGAGCTTTTAAAGCAAAGGCTAGATGGCCACCTGTCAGCAATTCTGATTCTGTGAACTTAGGCAGATCATGAGAGGGAGGGCAGAAAGGGTTGTGTCAGTGTTTGACTCTCATGGCCCTCTCTTACATGTCCAGGGAAATGCCAATTGCCACTTTGAAGTCAGGAAGCAATTTTTCTCCAGGCCAAATTGGCCAGGGATCCTGGAGGATTTTTTGGCCATCTTCTGGGCATGGAATAGGGGTCACTGGGGGGTGAGGTAGTTGTGAATTTCCTGCATTGTGCAGGGGGGGTTGGACTAGATGACCCTGGTGGTCCCTTCCAACTCGATGATTCTAACCGTGTGAATTGGCTGCCCATTTGGTGTCACTAGAGACAGTAAACAGACAGAAGGGGAGACAGACAGACAGACAGGCAGACAGACATGAGCCCTGGGCTGGCTTCTAACCTCTAATCTGTTGACGATTTTCTTCTTAATGGCGTTCTGGGCGGCTGCGTTTGTGGCCACCCGCAGGCCTTCCGCCGCTTCCCGGAGCCTTTGCTGCTGATCTTCATTTTCCGGGTGGGCTGCAGCTCCCTGGCAGAACCAATTGCAACAAAAGAGAAGCCGGCAAGAGTTAGAAAAGCTGAGAGATGCTCTGGTTTATCTGTGGCAAGCAGGTGGCCTGTGTCAGGCCATCAGAGCAACTGGGTTGAGCCCCCAAGTGGCCGTCTCCAACATTCATCAAGGAGAGATAAAAAAAATTTTTTTTGCATTCACTTCAACAAGGTGAGCACAGAAGAACTGGGGGTTGGGGGTGATTTGAATGAAACTGCAGAGTGAGGAGTGTGTGTGTGGGGGGTCAGTTACATTTCCCACCCCCAGGACCAGAACATACTGGGGGCGAAGGCTGCTCACCAAGGCCATGTCCACAGCACAGTTTTAATGTGAGCCAATTTGGCAGATGACACTTAAGAACATAAGAAAAGCCCTGCTGGATCAGACCCAGGCCCATCAAGTCCAGCAGTCTGTTCACACAGTGGCCAACCAGGTGCCTCTAGGAAGCCCACAAACAAGACGACTGTAGCAGCATTCTGCCTGTGTTCCACAGCACCTAGTATATTTGGCATGCTCCTCTGATCCTGGAGAGAATAGGTATGCATCATGAGTAGTATCCATTTTAACTAGTAGCCATGAATACCCCTCTCCTCCATGAATATGTCTGCTCCCCTCTTAAAGCCTTCCAAGTTGGCAGCCATCATCACATCCTGGGGCAGGGAGTTCCACAATTTAACTATGCATTGTGTGAAGAAATACTTCCTTTTATCAGTTTTGAATCTCTCACCCTCCAGCTTCAGCGGATGACCCCGCGTCCTAGTATTATGAGAGAGCCACTCACATTCATTTAAAAACACAGTGTGGCAAATGGAAGGGAGTGCATCACGCTTCCCCGGGTGCTTTCGCACACGCTGAATAATGCGCTTTCAATCCACTTTGCAACTGGATTTTACTGTGGGCTTGAAAGTTCCTGTTTCTTGGAGGAGGGGTGGTTTTCAGTTCCACACTTGTTTTGCTCCCTCTAGTGGTCGATTCAATATCACACAGGTTGTCAGGCATATTAGGGGTGTGATTTGAATATGCCAAACTGAAAAAAGAGGCACCATTTCAAAGGAGCCAAACCCCCTCCCCGAGTCCCACAAAAATTTCTCAATAGTTTCCTATTGGGAAAATTTTCTCTCCGTGATTCCCATAGCACAATGTTTTATCAATGGGGGATCTTTGCGGGGCTCTGGGGAGGCTTTTTTTCAGGACAGCTGTTGGTGACTCTCCTTACATGAATCCCCAACTTTAGAGAAGACTGAGTCAGGGGGTCCAATTTTATGGGCCTGCATTTTTTCTCTATTTGGGAGGTTCCAATTTGAAATGTAAGAGGACCTTATTAATAAGAGGAAGTATCGAAAGAAAAAAAGGAAGCAGTACGTTTTGCATTTCCTAACACAAACTGGACTCCAAAAACCACCCTCGCTGAACGCTGCCTGAACTCAATCCACTTCCTAATGGTCTTGCAGACGTTTCCTTCCCAAAGGAAACTGGTTGATATAATCCATGCAGATTATCCCTAACTGCATTCTGCACAGCCATGAGGTACCTTTGCCGCTTCAACCATCCGGGCTGTAGAATCGGCCAGCAGCTTAGCGGCGGCCAGCAGCTTCTTGGAATTGTCCATGTCGATTTCCGCCTCCGCATCCGACCTCATGGCATTCACAAGATCCGACGTGGCTTGCGCGAGAACCCTGGCCTGCCGTACCATTTCACCTACAACAGTAGCGAGTTAAAAACCTGCTTTTTATCTCTCCTTTATCCCTTTCAGACATATCTACGCCCTCCCTAACTGGCTCGTCTGATCCCAGAAGGTGCACTAAGTATTCTGACAGAGCAGTTTGCACATTGCAGTGGCTCAGAGGAGCATTTCTGTTTGGATCAACAGAAGGATACATGGCAGAGGTTCCAGGTTCACCCTCGCATCTCTGGCTGAAGGGTTCACTCCTGGAGACCCTAATAAACCCTCTGCCCCAGGTGGCATCAACTATACTGGGCTGAGAGCACAGCAGCTTCATAGTACTTGGTCTGCTTGCCTCAAGAGATTGCCTGCCTTGTCCACACCTGCACCACCCAAACACTACAAAATGCTATTTTATTTATCCGTGATATTTGTATATCAGCTTTCAGGGCCACATCTGCAAACCTGTCAGATGCCATCCTGTCTATTTAGGCTGTGCAACTTTACTTTTTTACACAAGGAATCTCTCTTAAGCTAAACTGAGGCTCTCTTAAACTAAACTGAGGATAAACTGACTAGACAACAGTCACTGGAAAAGACAGTCATGCTAGGAAAAGTTGAGGGCAGCAGGAAAAGAGGAAGGCCCAACAAGAGATGGACTGACTCAAAGAAAGCCACAGCCCTCCATTTGCAAGACCTGAGCAAGGCTGTCAAAGAGAGGACATTTTGGAGGACGTTGATTCATAAGGTCGCCATGGGTTGGAAGCGACTTGACGGCACTTAACACACACACCTCTCTCTTATAAGTACTCAGAGACATCCCTCAGTATATGTATTTTCCTAAGATAGGAATAAACACATTTCCAAGAATAATACTATGATTTTAAATAATGCTTAGCACATGCAGTGTGTGTTTTTTATCTCTCTCTCTGTCTCTCCCTACAACAAGCCTGCCCTGACCTGGATGGCCCAGGCTAGCCTGATCTCATCAGATCTCGGAAGCTAAGCAGGGTTGGCCCTGGTTAGTATTTGGATGGGAGACCACCAAGGAATATCAGGGTTGCTGTGTAGAGGAAGGCACTGGCAAACCACCTCTGTTAGTCTCTTGCCATGAAAACCCCCCAAAAAGGGGTCACCATAAGTCAGCTGCGACTTGACGGCACTTTACACACACACACACAACAAGCCTGCAGAATAGGTCAACGGTAACACACAAAGGGAGAAACGCAACCCTTCCCCGCCTCCGCCGCCTCCATGAAGTTCAAGCAGCTTACCAGCATCCCCCATGGAGCTGAAGATGCTCTCGGTGACGCACATGATGGTATCTGTGGCCTGGTCGTAGCGGCCGATGGGCTCCCCCCTGCTGGCGAACTGCCGGACGTGCTGCAGGAGATCGTTCAGGGCCTGGGTGACCACGTTGGCCGCCGCACTGACCTGCTTGAGCAGCTCCGTGTCATCCGTGGCGGCCTGGCAGGCCCGCACGCAGTTCTCGACGGAACGGTCCACCAGCTTCCCGGCTTCTATTAGCTGCTCCTGGCACACCGGGGAGCTGATGGTAGGGCTGACCACCTGCATGGGAACACGGAAGGTCATGCAAACGGCACGAAACACATTACTGCCCTCGTCCATCTGGCAGCCCTTTCGGGCTTTCACGCCACCTACTGCCAGATTCTTTTAACTGGAGATGTCGGGGATTGAACTTGAGACCTTCTGCACGCCAAGCAGAAGCTCTACCCACTGAGCCACAGCCCCTCCCCAAATGATGCTCTCCTCTGCTGTAGCTGTTCCAATTTGTCTGCCTCCTTCTTAAAATGTAGCTCCCAGAAATGGATACTGTGAAGGCATCACTGCTACAGGGTGCCAGCAATTATGAGGGCATCTTTTTGGATGGCACACAAACACTTAGAGAGACTGGGGTTCCTGATGGCACAGAGTGCCCTGATACCTTAAACAACACAACAACTGCACCTTTAAATCCAGATGCTCCCCAAAGTGGGCCTTATTTTACCCTGTAATCCAGGCATGTTGGCATTTTGTATTAAAAACCACAGCTACGAGCAGCTAGTGGAGACCAAACAACCCCCCCTCCACCCGAGCCACCGTACCTTCGCGCAGGCAACCAGCTGAGAGGTGGAGAGAGCGCACTGGGTGGCGGCAGCGATCACCCTGTTCTGCAGAACCATGTCCTCAGCCACCTGAGCCACGTTTTTGGCCTTGAGTACCAGCATTGCTGCGGCGTTGGCCACGGCTTTGGCGAGACTCATCAGCACGTCCTGGGAAAAGGGAGAGGAGCGGCTGGGCAGGCTGGGAAACGTGGCTGCGTCACTGTGGCCTGACTTAGTGGCGAAGTACTTTGTGGTGGGAATTTGGCCCTTGCGTGGTGTCTTGCTGAAATGGGACTGCTACCCCAACTGCACCTTTAAATCCAGATGCTCCCAAAAGTGGGTCTTGTTTTACCCTATAATCCAGGCATGTTGGCATTTTGTATTAAAAAAACAAAGAGACTAGGCAGCCTGGGCCTTGTTCTCCCACATCCTCAGGCAAAACCACATTACCTAAATCAGGGGGTCCCCAACCTTTTTGAGCCTGACAGCACCTTTGGAATTCCGATACAGTGTAGTGGGCACCATGCTGGCGATCCCTGACCTAAATGTACCAACTTGGATTTAGGTGGCACCAGTATAATCCCAGTAAGAGGATGGAAGGAGTGTACCACAGACGCCAGTTTTTCTGGGAGTGAAAAGCCCTACAACATAAGAACATAAAGACATAAGAAAAGCCCTGCTGGATCTGACCCAGGCCCATCAAGTCCAGCAGTCTGCTCACACAGTGGCTAACCAGGTGCCTCTAGGAAGCCCCCAAACAAGGCGACTGTTAGCAGCACCATCCAGCCTGTGTTCCACAGCACCTAATATATTCAGCTGGCTCCTCTGATCCTGGAGAGATTAGGTCTGCATCATGACTAGTATCAGTTTTGACTAGTAGCCAAGATCGCCTAACAGAGAGGCAACATTCATTCTGGATCCCAAACGCCGCCGGTGACTCTAAAAGCAAATCCACCCCACCAGTTCCAAAATCAACGCAACAAGAAGGTATTTGGCAAAGAAAAAGCGTGGGGAACCAAGTAAGTCTTCATAAGCCGGGCTGTACAGTCTCCCATCCAATCAGGATGGACAGCATCAGAGAGGTGGCTGCCCTTACCTGGAACCGCTCATCAGTTTCATTCTCTCCTATCTGCCGGAGGAGTTCTCCACTGGCCTGCCCAATGCTCCCTGCTGCCGTCAAGACCGTCTGGCGAGGCTAGGAGGACCAAAGAGCAACAGGAAATTAGGGTAGGATTCTTTGCAATTTTTACGGTAGGATTTCTTTGCAAATTTTTTTTTTTTGGTAACTGTCAGCTCTTGCTGCTCCTAATGTCAAGACCTGGAACATCAAAGCTCTTCCCACTGTCTACTCATGAACTGGCCCTTTGGCCTCACCTCTCCCGAGGTCGGCTGCACGGCTTTCAGCAGGTCCGATACAGCCCCTGCCAGAGTCCGAGCGGCTTTCAGCAAGTCCTCTCCGCTGCCGACTTCGTCGTCCATCAGGGCGGCCAGAAGTTTCACCCCTTTGGACATCTCCGTGAGGTTGGAAGAGATGGTGGTGATGGCACAGCCCACTGCTGTGTAGTCCGTGTCCACGGGGTCGCCTGCCGAGCCAAAACGGTGTCCTGTGAGTGCAGAGCTTCCAGAAAATGTGGAAGCACACAGACAGACAAAAATATAGGAGAACTCTTTGCCCCACCAGGGTTCAGGAAGCCCTCTTGGGCACACGTGGCTTACCTCACTGTGTCTAAAGGTGCCAGGGACAGAGGAGGGAAAGAGCGAAGGGAATTCAAGCTCCTGGGCAGCAGTGCAAGGCAGCAGAGGTGACAGTGATGATAACAAGGTGAGGCAGCCGTGACTGCCGCCCCCACAATCTGCTGCCTGGGGCCACCGTCTCCACGTGCCTCATTAAAGAGCCAGCCCTGCAACCAAAAGCAACCCAGCAGAATCGGCGGCCGGCCACTTACCTGCCGTCAGGTTCACGACGGAGGCGGTTCCAGCAGTGATGGCGTCGACCTGAGAGTGGATTTCGTGCTTCGACTCATCCACTTTGTTCTGAACCCAAACCCTGGATGCCTGTAAAAGAGGGTGGGAGTTATTCATTTATTTAAAACATTACCTTTCTTCCTTACAGAACTCCAGGTGTCTTGCAACACAGACAAAATACATAAAATAAAATATGTTAAAAACAGAGCCTAAAATGTAGTTAAGGCTACCTTTGGGGACCCCCCATCAGAACCTTTTATATTGTGGGCATTTAATTCAAGCCTTTAAAATAAAAGTGTGTAAAGGGAAGCCCAGCTTGCTGGGGGTAAAAGAGAAGATGACTGGGGAAGGCACTGGCAAACCACCCTGTAAACAAAGTCTGCCTAGTAAACGTCGGGATGTGACATCACCCCATGGGTCAGGAATGACCCGGTGCTTGATCAGAGGACTTTTACCTTTTTAAAGGGAAGGAGCATTCCTTTGCATACTGCTGAAACGGTTTGTTCTGACGGTTTATTCTGATGGATTCCTCCAAGAGGCGGCCAGATACAAGCAAAGGGAATGAAGCTGCCAGAAGACGGAACCCAAATGCACAGCTCTGAATTGCAGACATTTCTCTCACTACCCCCTCTAGGGCCTTACCATGTCGTTTCCTAGAGGCGGAAGGTTGTCCACTTCCGTGAGATCCACTTGCGCCTGCTGAACCGCGTGCATGCTGGTGTTAATCGTCCCCATCAATGCTTGCTGTGCGGAGGTCTGTCGAGCCAGAAAGAGAGAGACTTCAGAAGCAGTTCGAGGGCAGCTCAAAGCTCCCGGATGCATTGTCAAGTCAAGCCACCGCGTCTCGCTTCACGGTAAGCGCGCATGAACATAATGCGGCCAAAGTATCAGAAGCAATAGAAATCAGCATTGTTCGCATGGCAAAACCCACCGTGACCCGTTTTGTGCAGGAGAGGCCAGTGGGGTTATTTTTGAAATTGTTATTTCTTATCAGCTTTTGCATTTTTATGTGTTTTCAGTTTTAACTAAGACTGTAAGGGCCTCTGGCCGTTTGCAATAAATTACCACTACTAGTTAGCCAAGGTTGCAGCAGATTCTACATAGCTGAAATCTGCAGTTGGAGAGCCAGTGTGGTAGAGCAGTTAAGAGTGTTGGACTAGTATCTGGGAGACCCAGCTTCGAGTCCCCGCTCGTGCCATGGAAGCTTGCTAGGTGACCTCGGGCCAGTCACACACTCTCAGCCTAACCTACCTCACAGGGTTGTTGTGAGGATTTAATGGAAGAGAAGAGAATGAGGTAAGCTGCTTTGGGTCCCCAATGGATCCTGGGAGTTTCTGCATGCAAAGATACACTCCCTATGTGGAGGGCTTTAAAGGCGATTTAACATTCATTCACTGCACTTTGCATTTTATACTTTCTCCCAATAGCTCATCCCCTGTCCATTTCAGCTGCATCACAATAATCCTGCGAGGCAGGCAGATTGCAATTCATTCACTACACTACATTCTGCACCTCCCAATAGCTCCTCCCCCTTCCATTTAAGCCTCACCTCAAGAACCCTGCGAGGTAGGAGGAGAGCTAGGGACCCAGAGCTGAGCAGGGATTTGAAATCAGGTCTCCTGATCTAAATTCAACACAATCCCTCTGTCACCCACCCTATCAAGTCCATTTCCTCCAGTTTACACATGAGTAATTGAAGGGCACTCTCTGGTGATTTCTCAGGGGGCTTGCGTGGCACAGCATAATTCTGCCCTGGCTTCAGGTCCTGGTGGCATGCATTTAGCTCGGAGGCTGCCCAGTGGGCCCCTGATGCCTGGTCTGCTGGACCGGGTGGGCAATGCCAACCCAGGTTTTCTCAGCTCAGCACTGTGCCTAAGCACACTTGCTGAACAACTGGGATTGTTGAGTCTAAAATGAAATAGAGAGTTCAGAGACGCTTCCATGGAGACGGTCACTATCTAAAACAGGCCACCCAATGAGACCAGCGGATGCCAACCGTCAGCGCCCGAAATAGCTGTAAGCAAGAAAAACCCAGAAGTGATACCATCAAAACCCGATGCCAAGATTATAACAAGTACACAGAAGTCCCTGCGCATTTCAGCTCTTTTAAGAACATAAGAAGAGCAGAGAGTCCAAGGCAGATGGAGAACATTCCTTTCCATGCAGTTTTACATCCAGTATGAAATATCCTCCTGAAGGCAGCTTCAGTGACCCAAAACGTGTCGCAGCTTTGACTCTCTTCCTCTTAGATCAATACCATTTTCTGCTCCCTCCATTAAGAGAGCTATAATTTAATCTTGTCCCCCTAAAACTCTAGCAGCAGGAGGACAACCCCAGAAATGCTGCTCAGAGCTCCATGGAGGAAGGAAAACCATGAGAAAAAGATAACATGAGGCCCGGCAGATGCCTAATAAAGTTCCTGGGCAGCAGATTCAGGTTAGACAGAAAATGAAGCCCTTCCGTGCTCCAAGAGGAACTCGCTGCTATGGGGACACTAAAGACAACAGACCAATTCAGGGAGGGGAAATCCACCATGACGAAATGGAACCTCCATGTCCAGAAGCAGAAATCCTCTAGGCAACACCACTGGAGAGCACCAATAGGGGATGACAAACCCATAGGCCTTCCAAGGGCCATCAAGTGAAACAGGCCGTTAGACTAGATTAACCTTTCTCGTAATTCTTTTCCTGCCAATGCAATCTCTGCGCATGCCAGAGGAACACCAGGTGCCTACATACACTTGTGAGAAGGCAAGCTTGCAGCTGAATCTTTTCTGGATGAAGAAAGACATCTCCTGGAGTCAGGAGACTCGGCATCAGGCTCACGGGCAATAATTTTCAGATCCTGACTGCATTTCAAAGGCTTCCCTTAGGACAGCTAAACTGATGGAACATAATCCAGATGTCTTTAATGTACCCGCCAACTGGCAACAGCAAGGAAATTGCTGGCAGGAAGAGATGGCAAACGGATCGGTATTTTCTTTTTGTTCAGTGTTTAACTTCATAGCCTTCAGAAAGCTTGTGAGATTCCCTACTATCACCTTTCCTCCTCCTCTGTTGAAATTTAGATCCAAGGAAGAACTGGTGCAGAAGGGAAGGGTGCACACATATTGGCACACCCAGTACCAAGTCCGCCTGGTGCCCGAGGAGAACAGGAATGAGTTGCTTACCAGGGGGGGCATGTGGCCCCTGTGCATCTGCCCGACCGTGACCTGTTGCTGGGGCGAAGGCATGCTGCCCACATTGAAGGTCTCTGGGCCGGTGGAGCCCGAACGCATGACTGCCGGCAGAGCCACGGAGCCATGCTCCACCTTCCCCGTTCGGTTGAACTGCTGCTGCAGGATGGTCGACCTGCAAAAGAACGAGTGGAATCCACTCACAAAAACGCAACGCACAAATATCGGGTTTCCCCCACTCGCGCCACGGAAGCTGGCTGGGTGACCTTGGGCAACTCACACGTTCTCGGCCTAACCTACTTTGAAGGGTTGTTAGGAGGATAAAAAGGAGGAGAGGAGAATGATGTAAAGTCGCTTTGGGTCTCCACTGAGGAGAATGGGAGGATATAAATGAAATAAATAAACAAGTAACGCACTTTCCTTCACAGAAGGGATTAACCAATTAATTAATTAATTAATTTTATTATCTATTTTATTTATAGGATGGCTTTCTGTTCAGCAGAACACCCAAGGTGGCTAACAAACAGGAAATCCTATTGCAATACATAAAAGAGTAACTATTAAAGTCTCTCCCAGCTAAAGGCAGCTCCTCTGTATTGCAGTTTTAAAAGTCAAGAGGCTAATGTATTCGTTTTTTAAATTTTTATAGACCCCTAAGCCTGGTTGTGCCACTCAGGCCCACCATGGCCTGAAGGAGGGGCCATGGCTCAGTGGTAATCTGCTTGGTATGCAGATGGTCCCAGGTTCAATCCCCGGCATCTCCAGTTACAGGGTCTAGGCAGGAAGGTGATGTGAAAGACCTCTACCTGAGACCCTGGAGAGCCGCTGCCGGTCTGAGTAGACAATACTGACTTTGATGGACGAAGGGAGGTCTGATTCAGTATGAGGCAGCTTCACGTGTTCACCATTTCTTGTGCCTCCCAGCAGAAATGACAAACATCCTCATTCTGGAGGTGATTTTGTTCTTTGAGCAGAAGCCTGCTGCGTTCTCTTTTTCTTTCTTTCACTAATTTCAGTGATGGTTGCATTCGCATTATGATTACCGATCTCCTGTGTTTATATGTTACCGTTGTCATTCACTGCCCCTCCTTCTCTTATCCTTAAGCTGCTTTGAGCAGTTGACAGCAGAAAGGCAGGACAGAAATACCGCAAACAAGACAGCTGAATAATAAAAGCCCCTCCTCAGCCGAAGGGGAACGGCTGAGCCCGAGAAAGAACTGCTTGCCTAAGGCCGTGCAGTGGGTTTACAGAGGTGAAATGGGAACCAGAGGATAGCAACAGACACACACGTCCGTTATGGGGGAGACAGAATTATATCTCTCTGAGGACTCAGGCCCAATTCTGGCAGCCCTGCTGTGGCAACAAAGGAACACTTAAAAGCATTCCCATTTTGCAGGTGAAGGAAGCAGGGCACGCAAGAACTAGGCCCTCTCCGTGGCAGATTTGAACCGGGGGCTCCTGGCTCACAGCTCCCATGGAGAACCCACAATCCCTTTGACATGGGGAAACGTACTTTTTAGGCGATACGGATTCTTCCAGCATGGTCGACTCCTCATCCCCCTCCAGGCCAAATCGGTCCTTGCTTTGCTTCTGCGAAAGGTCAAAGACGCCGTCTTTCGTTAGCAGACATCCCACGCATTCCCTAAATCAGAAGCCGCTTCTGCTGCTATGCAGGGACGTCGCTAGGGACACGGACTGTGTGCTGGGTAGACCTGAGCACGTCTTCACCCACAGACACCTATGGCAGTCCTCATGCTCAAGTTACTTGTTCAGATCCTTTTGTTAATGAGGTGCCTGCCCAATTTCTCCGATGCCGCTGGGCAGACAAGACACATTCAGCGACAGGAAATAAAAAGCTAGGTTGTTCCCAGAGTCAGCCTGAAGACCTCTGCTAAGGGAGAGACACCCCCTTTCCCTGCAGGGTAGAATCATAGAACCATAGAGTTGGAAGGGACCACCAGGGTCATCTAATCCAATCTCCTGCACAATGCAGGAAATTCATAACTACCTCCCCCCCACAACCCCAGTGACCCCTACTCCATGCCCAGAAGATGGCCAAGATGCCCTCCCTCCCATGATCTGCCTAAGGTCATAGAATCAGCATTGCTGACAGATGGCCATCTAGCCTCTGCTTCAAAACCTCCAGGGAAGGAGAGCTCACCACCTCCCGAGGAAGCCTGTTCCACTGAGGAACCGCTCTAACAGTTAGAAAACTCTAGGAAGAGTCTAGACAGAAATTCTTTTGATCTAATTTCAACCCGTTGGTTCTGGTCCAACCTTCTAGGGCAACAGAAAACAACTCAGCACCCTCATCTATATGACAGCCCTTCAAGTACTTGAAGATGGTTTTCATATCTGGTTACATTGTGGAACCACTTTCATTGTTAGGAAGCTTACTCTAACATTCAACTGAAATCTCCCCCCTCCTACAACTGAAGCCTACTGGATCTAGTTCCCTCCTCTGGAACAGCAGAGGACATGTCCCTGCCCTTTTCCTTGTGGCAGCCCTTCAGGTCTACACAGATGGTGACCCAGGCTTCTCTTCTGCAGGCTAAACGCAACCTTTCCTCGCACAACTTGGCTTCCTCACCTGGGTCTGAACTGGGCACTGCCTAGACACTGCCAACCCACAGATGTGCCCTTATTTCTTACTTGAAAAAGCACTTGCTGACTTGTCCTACTGCTTTATATGCACCTACAGTTGCCACCCTCCAGGTGGGGCCTGGAGATCTCCAGGAATTACAACTCATCTCCAGACTACAGACATCAGTTCCCCTGGACAAAATGGCTGCTTTGCATTACACCCCACTAAGGTCCCTCCCTGAACTGCACAGTCCCCAGGCTCCACACCCAAATCTCCAGGAATTTCCCAACCTGGAATTGGCAACCCTATTTGCACCAACAGGACAAGCCTGGAAATATCCCAATACTCAGCTAATGCCACAGATTCCCCTCTCTCCCCGAACGTGCTTCCAGCACAACTCTCCAACAATGCCATTTTTTTTTCAATGGACACCCAAGGGTTTACCTTCTTGAGGATGATGTCAATGTAACCAGCAATTAACTGTGAGATCTGCTCCCCTTCTGTGGTTTGTACCGAGTAGTAGCTTTCCTGATACTCGCCAAAATCCTGAAGGAAGAAGGAAATGGTGCAGGCATGTACAGAAGCGTCCAGAATACGTTGACTGGGGCAGCAAGACCACCAAACCAAAGTTAGGCCATGGGGAAACAGGGACGGGGCCGACGGCAGCCCATGGCACAAGGGGAGAAAGTCTATTCTGTCAAGTTATTCTTCAGGTAAAGGAGCCCAGGATCCACTGTGGAGAGCGTACACTTCAGAACAATGGACCCGCCAGGGCTGAGCAGGGACACAGGATTCTTCTCTTGCTACAGATGCTGATTTTCTGCCCCTGATCATTTCTCCTCTGCTCTGATCAAGCTGATTGCATTTTGCACTGAACCTTTACATCCTAAGTCCCTTCTCTGCAACACCCCTCCCACCTTCAGACTGGGATATAAGGGGTCTCTTGTTGTATCTGATGGAGGGAGATTTGACTCTCAAAAGCTCGTACCCCAAAAATCTTGTTGGCCTCTAAGGTGCTCCTGGACTCGTGTCTAGCTTTTCTACTGCAGACCAAAACGGCTGCCCTCCGAAACTACATTTGAAATGTTATGCATGACCCACAGCAGTTTGGATTTGTTACTCTTGAGCAGTCCTGTTAATGTCTTGGGGGTGGGGATGGTTTAAATCTTTGCAATAGTAATGGACTGCTGGCAAGTGCATAAGGAGGAAAGTCCTAGACACAGTCCTTGTCTTCCCCTCCTGCAGCAGGAGCTGAGCAGCTGTCTTGTGGGAGCACTGCTACACTTTTGCCTTAGGTAGCGAAATATCTAGGGCTTACCCCACAAAGGGGCTCCAAAAACTGGGCCCTGTCCTACAATAACACCCCTGACACCAGCCAGCATACAGTTCCAGCCCCGGCCAGTTGAGCAGATGGCGCTCAGGTCCCCTCACCACCTCCCATACCGAGAGTTTACCAGAGTGAAACTTTTGGGTGAAGCCGCCCAGCGCTTGACGGTTGTCAATGGCCATTCCTGCAACACCTCCTTGGTCCGTTCGTCCACGCGCATCACAGACTCCTTGGTGATGCCCAACAAGCGAGGCACCAGTTTGTTCTTCCCTTTCATCTTCTCCTGCAAAGGGAACATGGGGAGGGGTTGTGGCTCAGTTTTAGAGCGCCTGCTTGGCATGCAGAAGGTCACTGGTTCAATCCCCGGCATCTCCAGTTAAAGGGACTAGGCAAGTAGGTGATGTGAAAGACCTCCACTTGAGACCCTGGAGAGCTATGGAGAAAGGTCATGGCTCAGTGGTAGAGCATCTGCTTGGCATGCAGAAGGTCCCAGGTTCAATCCCCAGCATCTCCAGTTAAAGGGACCAGGCAAGTAGGTGATGTGAAAGACCCCTGCCTGAGACCCTGGAGAGCCGCTGCCGGTCTGAGTAGACAATACTGACTTTGATGGACCGAGGGTCTGATTCACTATAAGGCAGGTTCATGTGTTCATATGTTCATGGGGGTTTAGGCAAGACTGTAAGCAGCCTGTGAGGAGGGGGACAGAAAGGCTTTGGGGAAGGCAACCCTAGGACTGTAAAACATTTTCCACATTCCTTACAATAGCTCGTGACAGCAGAGAGGAGAGTAGGTGGCCGCCAAATGTGCTTCTTCAGCTACCGAGAAGTGTAATCCTGCTGAGAGCAGGGCTGGGTGCAACAGGCAGAGGTTTCTATTTTTCTACTCCAGCACAAAGCAAGTTTCTAGCCCTCATGGCTGAAAGTCATCACAATTATTCAAGCTTCAGATGATGTGAAAGAGTCATGATCAGGAGTGGTCAGATCTGACTTCTGGGTAGCTATAGGCACGGGCATAGGCTGACTGTTTAAGTTAGCCCGTGTCTTTAGCTGCTCATCCGGCTGCTAGCAACTTGAGACAGCTTCAACATTCAGTGCAGAGCATGAAGATGAGCACAGAGAAATCTGTTGTCCTCAGGCCTTTTCAAGTCCCACAGGCCACGCTGCAAGAACCATAAACAGCTACATGGCGTTCTTCCACCCTCCAAGTTAAGAGGATAGCAAAAATGAGTCTTTATTACATAAAACAAGTCGAGAGACACCAGGGATTCCCCCTGGATTGCCTGACAAAGTCGTCACAGCTAGACATTTCACGCCATGGTTACTGAAATTACATAGTTACGAACAGCTCTAGTCAGAACCAGGCGGGGGGGAGAAGTTAAGGAAAGCTAAAACACACTTTTAATTTAACGTGGCCCAGTGTGCCTGTGCAGACAAATAATTATTCAAATTGTTTTCTTCCTCTTGCATCTGACGGTGCCTGTTTGAAGCCACCTGTTATTAGAACTTCTAAGTAATCTCAGTGTCTGGAAACGCACGGCCTAATTAAGTCACGGTGTTTGGCGACCTGGGACAGCCATTTGGTTGCTTTGTGCACAAATCACTCCTTTGTGGGATGGTTAACTCATTTGGCAAAGGATGCCGTGAACAGACTGCAGACAAAGTGTTGAGGTTCCTCAAGAAATGGTGGGTGCCTGCATTCTCCATCAATTAGAAACGCCATTAGTAGGCAATGAAGCTTTCGGGTAGCTTGAATGATCCCCCCCCCTTTTCCTTGTCTGCAGACTGAAAACAGCCCCCCTTCCCTTTGGCACTGTTCGAAGGGCCCTGCAAACAGGGACAAATTGTTTATAGCCAAAGTACTGGTAGGGGAATCATTTCCCTTGCCTGACCTGATTCAGCTATACCATGACCTCTGGAGTCAAATCCAAAGCAAAAAATTACTCCATCTGTACTCTGCCCCCCCCCCAAATAAAACGACACACAGGAGCACTGGAGAGCGTGATCATGGGACCTGAACTCCAGGGCAAATTGATGAATGGAAGGCTGTTTTCCTGAAACCTTCCCATCCCCCAAAACCATCCCCCTACCCTTCCCCCAGAACTGAAAGTTATCTATAGAACTCAGCTCAGTTCTATGTAAGCTGGCCTTCAGTGGACAGGATATTGACAGGTCACCTCAACTGAAGGCTAATCACAACATAGTAGAATAGCTGGTACAAGTCCAGTAGCACCATAGAGACCAACAAGGTTTTTTTTTTGGGGGGGGGTGAGCTTCCATGAGCCAAAGCTCCCCCAAAATCTTGTTGGTCTCTATGATGCTACTGAACTTGTATCCAGCTATTCTACTGTGTTGTGATTAGTTGTTCTACTGCAGACCAACACGGTTTCTCAAGTCCTGGCTTTCCCCCACTTCAGAGATATAAGGGGAAGGCACAGCAATTCTAACCAGAGCCCATTCAGTCTTCGAGACATACTTTGGAAACACCCATGCTTTCATTTGTTTAATTAGAGGGCAAATTTACGCCTGGAAGCAGAAGCCCTTTGGCTTTGGAACAATCCTGGGCTGGTTTCTTGCATGGGCAACTTAACCTAAGAAACAATAAATCTGATCACGCAAACCCCATTTCCCGCTCAAATCCCTCCTACCTTAACAAGGAAAAAGGAGACCCCGTAGGTCCTTAGCGAGCGCGCCAGCTTGACATACTTCACCTTGGCTTCTATCTCAGTCATCTCTCCACAGTTTTTGTGCTCCTGTAAAGAGGCACCAATCAATCATTTGGTAAACATCTAAAGACCTCCTTGGGATGAGCACCCAGTGCGTCCCCCTTCCTCAGTCTGATACTCGGACAATTCAAAATTAATCTAATTTGAAACCATGTATTTAACAGCCACAAAAATCCTATTGGAGCAATGGCCATCCCCAGAATCTCCAGTATCCGTTCAGATCTGCAGCCTGCCCTGTTCCAAGAGACCAGGGCTCATTTTGGTGGTAGGGAACACGATGTTGTCTTTTTGCCTCTCTCTCGCTATCCAAAAACAGGAAGAGAAAACAGGAGAAACAGTAACGTGGAAACCCTTCCCATAATTAGCAATCCCCTTTTATTCTATTTAATAAATGTACACCCAAAAGCTAAGCCCACAAGACAAGCCAGGAAGCTTCCAAAGCCACTGATAAAAAACAATTCAACGTAAAAACATGCCAGGACAACCAAGAAAACAGCCAAACAAAACCCCAAGACCCTTTTCCCAAGCGAATAGACTCCTTTATTCCCTAGAGACCATTCATCCCTCCAAGACCACATTTCAGAATGAATATAACGCCCTTCCAAAGCCCCCCCTTGGTTTTCACCCAGAGATCTCTCTCACCATTCCAAGCTCCTCTTTCTCCCCATCCAAAGAGGAGGCCACAAATCACCTGTCCACAAATCATCTCCCTCCCCATGTGCCCTAAATCCACTTCCTTCTCCATACTGATGGCAAAAGACGTTCTGGAGTGTGGTAGCACCTTCAAGAGTCTATTCTGGCAGCTCCTTTCATGGACTAGAGCCCACATCGAGGGGCTGCAGACCACGAAATCTTCTACATGGAACAAATGTTGTTAGTCTTTAAGGTGCCTCCATATTCCCGTGTACTCCTACTGCAAGAGACTCACAAGGCTACACTATTATCAAAAGATTTTCTGTTTTCCTTCCTGCCGAAGCTGAACAATTTATTCTAACAATTAGAAGACAAACCCAGCCCCAACAGTCTCGACCGAATTGCTCTTTTCTTCCGCAAAGCCCCAAATAAATTTACAAAAATGCCCATGTCAGTTTTCATTACCCTCTAAGCTCCCAGTGAAACTCCAGGGATGCTTATATTAGCATGTGCAATGACATTTCCTCAGCCCTCGCCTCCTGTTGCCAACTCCTTCCGAGGGGCGCTGCATCAAATTAAACTGACACCGGTCATCTTCCCAGTTGTAACTAACGAAAGATGGCGGATGTCCATGGTGATCACAGGCACAAGAATAGATATGTCCACTGCTAATCTAGACAGTATCTCTCCCCCTCCCCCCGTTTCCATTCAGGAAAGGGACTTCGCACATTCTTCAGTTCAGCTGCCGTTCGCAAGAAGGAGATCTCAATTTGGCTTCTGAAAAAAAAAATCCTCTGTAGCGACAACACCACAGTCCTTGGCCATCAGGGCCACACTGTGCAACCACATTTAATAAAGCTTAATTAAAACATGCACTAGACATACGTTTCATAAAACTCACCCAGGGAGGAACGTACCACTCCAATCAGCAGGGAAATGCACAGCAAAATTACAAATGGCCTGGATGTTCAGTAGTATCAGAGCTGGATTTGAATCCAGTAGCACCTTAGCGACCAACAAGATTTTCAGGGTAAGAGCTTTCAAGAGTCAGAGATCCTGAAGAGCTTTGACTCTCGAAGGCTTATACCCCGAAACTCTTCTTGGTCTATAAGGTGCTCCTGGACTCGACTCTAGATGTTCCACTGCAGACCAACACAGCTACCCTCCTGAAACATTATTATCTGGTTTGTTATTCTGGTTGTGCTAGTTGCTAAAACTCTGCTGATGTTAAGATAAAGGGACAGAATAGAAAACAAGCTTCTGTTCTGCCCACACCCATTACCCTCTTCGTTTTCCCAAATACGATGGAAAAAACAACAAGGAGAACCAGCAGCGGAGCCTCCATTTAAGCCTACGGCATTCTGGAACTACATTTCCCAAGACTGCTGCGACCTGGGCATTTTTCAGAGCAGGGTTCCTATGCATAACACAGGCGGTTTTAAGGTCTGCCTCACAAGGCAAGTTTTGTAGAAAGGGAAGGGGGTGGGGTCTCAAGGCAGAGTGGTGCAGAAATAGAACGATTCATTCTAGAAGCGGATCAGACACTCTAACTCCAAAGGACCAGGGAAAGGGGCAATTGTCCAGGCTCTCCTCGCCCTCAGCAAGTCTGCTCAAATCGTCTTATTCTGGGTATCAATTCAACTGTTTTCAAAGCTGAGCAAACTGGGCTGCATCCGTAGGGCTACAAAATACCATCCCAACATTCTCAGCAATAATGCATCACTGAAAAGGAAATGCTTTCTGGGAATATGCACCTGGATCTGCCTTCACAGCTAACGGAATACACAACCCTGGATAATTTGTTGTTGTTTCGGCAGCAAATATATATATCCCACTGTACAGAGGCTGAATGTGCAAAGGAGCCCTTACATAACCATATTTAGCACTCAATGCCTTCTCTTTTGCAAGGGAGAATCGAGACGAAGGTTCAGACCTATTAAGCAAGCTTGCGTTTTGAAGGAAACGCTCTGAAAAGCAAAGCTCCGCCAACCACTCACAAGATTTGAATTAGGATAGCAAGTCTGCCGAAGGGAGAAAAAGGGAGAAAAGCTGTCTGCTTCTTTTACACTTGAGTTAGTGCTAGTTTATTGCTGAAGCAAACACAAACTATGACATATCCGTACACAGCTGGGGGGGGGGGGAGGAATAAACCCTTCTTCCATTACCTGAAATATCCTCTTTTCGGCTCCCCTTTGCTTGATGTATTCTTTAGGAAGAAATTCTTTTAGACTGGAAAAAAGCAAAAGCCGCCGTTAATGAAGATGCTGTCGCCCTTTTTTTGTTCCGAAGCGTTACAGTTCAGAGGCAGTGGGTGTCAACCATTCGCTCATATGGCTTCTGGTACTTTGTAGCCTTCCTTTTTTCTGATTGGCCAACATCTTCTCACCCACCCAGGAGTAGCCGATCAGGGGAAACCACCTCAAACTTGATTGGCTCAGAGAGGAAAGCAAGCAGCCAACCAAAAGCTCTCAAATTACTCCTTCTCCACTGCCACCACCAGCCACATGAGAAGCCCACGGGAAGAATTTCCATTTTCTACTCCATCTTCCCGGCTCTTGGCTGCCAATTTACTCTGAAAACCAAAATCACAGTTCGAATTCCGACAGATTTTTGGCATTCTTCCATTCCCATTCAACATTTTTTAAAAAAATATATAGCAACTGCCCTTCCACTTGTCAACAGGCAACTGTTGTATTTAGGATACAAATAATTCCATGAGACCTAATGGAAAAACTAAAATCTCAAAAACAAAGCACAGATCTCTCTAAAAACAGCAGCTGCAGCAAATCGAGTCGCTAAACACCTGTTTTATTGGCTTGCTTTAATTTTGAGAATGATTTCACACGCATGTATGTTGTTTGGGTGGGGGTCACATGGGACCTTGGGATTTGTGGTCTTGACTGCACATCCTCTGCTGTTCGTACTGTCTGGGGGCCTCTATATAGCTCACCTGATATAAGAGGATTCAGTGAGATCAGAGGACGTGGATCGGCACAGGAGGTTTACAATATTGCAAGAATGCAGACTGGACCCAAAAATCGTAAGAAGATGTAGTTTGGTCATGTAAACATGATTGGAAAACGAAAACTGTGCAGTCAAGCAGCAGATGCAGTGAAGAAGGCATGAAGGGTTTTGGCACGGCTGCCAAAATTTTCAAAGCAAGATTTGAAATGGATGGAACAGAGTTATTGATGAATTTAAACAGTAGGTCAATTGCACCGCTAGCTCAAGAAGTTTTAATGCTTGAGGGAGAAAGCCCAAGGAGTTGTAGCAACATATTTGTTTTCACCTTAAAAATCCCAAGTACTTAACAAATGGTAACATATTTTTTAAAATTAAATCAAGAACAATGGAAGTATTTTATAATAACAGAACTAAAAAGAGGAACAAGGAACAAAAACAGACAAACTTGAGGCTGGGACTGCCAAGGAAAAGGCCAACCGAATCTGTTGCTCACAGTCTCTGTTTCCAGAAGTCGTCTACAATGGGTAAGTTTTCAATGAAATGGGCTGAAGGAATAGCTCGTAGGAAGGAGGGCCGTCCCAGTGAGACGCCATGAAGAAGCCTCCAGAAGAGGCCAACCTCGTCTCTAAACCAGTTGGTATCTGGAGCCGGATCTGGCTGGCAGAGCTCCACTTCTCAGAGTACTCCGGAGCAAGTCGGATTTGTGCTTCATGCACATGCCACATTTTTTTCCATCATGGAACGCAAGATGGCCACCATGGGGGGAGGGGGCTCAGGAGGTCTCCCTCCGAGGCATGACCAGACCAAGACCAGCTTAGCTTAAGCAAGGGGGCTACATCCTACATCCTCTATCTCACACTCAGGATACCCTGAATTGGATCTGGAAATGTATCCCTAGCCAATACAATTATTTTGTTATAGTCATGATATGGTTTTGTCTGCTTAGGCCTAATATCTCCCTCACCACTAGCTCCCCCCACTCCTGTGTCCTCTCTCAAGATACCAAGGCCTCAGTCTCCCCTCCAGCTCTCACTGGGGAGTGTGTGGGGGGGGGGTGCTCCTGGATTCAAAACTAGCCATTCCTACTCATCTCTGAGGAAGAGAGCTTTGGCTCTCAAAAGCTCATACCCCGAAAATCATGTTGGTCTTGAAGGTGCTATGGGACTCGAATCTGGCTTGTAAGGGGGAAACTTGCTTCCACGGCGGAAATGCCTCGTCCACAGTAAAGGACTCTTCCACAGCCCATGGGACCCTTCCTAATGCCCTCTTGGCTTCGCTGCTTAGCTTCCCTATTGTTTGAGTTACCAACGGACGTAGAGCCAACCCTGAAAGATGCCTTTAAGAAAGCCGAGGCTCAGCAGAAACCCACAAAGAATGCCTTCTGTTCTTCCAGGAATTATTGTTCAGTGCAACATTGCTGTGCAGCCGAGACCCCCGTCCAATTAAAATGAAATCATTCCCGAGGAGCCCCAGGGGGTGGAGGGGTGGGAAAGAGAACCCAAAGCTCCCAAGTAATCATCCATGAGCCCTTTTTAATTTGAAACTGGAGCAGAATGTGTGCACCGCTAAGGGGGAACTGCTCCTCTTTAGAGATACGAGATTTCAATTATTATTAAATTACATTATTTAAATTCCGCAGAACCAGCTTTGCAAAGCGAGGCAACTTGGTGTGAACATCTTTGCTCTCTGCTGCACTGGAGGAGGCTTCACGCCTGCAGCCAACTTCCCAAGGCAGTGTCCAGATCCGGCAGCTGACTCGTTCCAAGCACAGGTCAAAGGTCTGGGGCATAAGAGGAGCTCCACATGAGCCGAGGCTCCCTCCCTGGATATGATAATCATCTTCAAGTACTTGTTTTCTGTTGCCCCAGAAGGTTGGACCAGAACCAACAAGTTGAAATTAAATCAAAAGAGTTTCCGTCTAGATATTAGAAAGAATTTTTTAACAGTCAGAGTGGTTCCTCAGTGGAACAGGCTTCCCTGGGAGGTGGTAAGCTCTCCTTCCCTGGAGGTTTTGAAGCAGAGGCTAGATGGCCATCTGTCAGCAAGGCTGATTCTATGACCTTAGGCAGTTCATGAGAGGGAGGGCATCTTGGCCATCTTCTGGGCATGGAGTAGGGGTCACTGGGTGTGTGTGTGTGGGAGGTAGTTGTGAATTCCCTGCATTGTGCAGGGGGTTGGACTAGATGACCCTGGTGGTCCCTTCCAACTCTGATTCTATTTTCTCATGTCAGGGAACACTCAATGATCCCAAAACAAGTGGCTGAACCAGCTTCTGTGTTTGTTCTGCTGAACTGTGGACGGCACCAAGCACCCAAATTCTGAGGCATCCCAAAACATTTTCATTTAAAAAGAAGATGGACATCTAGGACACTCAAGTTATACAGCTTTCATCTGGGATGACTTCACACACTTTCTCTCCACCGCTATTGCTCGTCGGCAAGAAGCATAGGCTGCTGATTTTTAATCAGGTATTTTTGCCTCCGTTTTCAATAAGCAAGGTGCGAGAGCTTTGGAACCTTGTCCATCAATTGAGTGGGCAGGCCATGGATATTGGGGGGGGGGGTTGAGTGCCTCCTCAGGCTAGTGAAAGCCTTGCAAAGAAACTGTATAAGCTTCGCCCATGGGGCAGGGAGGAGGCATAACCCATACAAGGATACCTTCCTCCACTGATGGAGAAAGAAGGTGTACTTCCTTTCCTTTATCCTTTCCTTTATCCCTTAGAAGCTCCTTAATCCATTGATCTTGAGCAGCATATATCTAATGTTTTTGGGATATAAGGACTGAAACAAATCTTGCCACTGACAATGTAGCCTTGGGATCCCTGTCACTTAGTTAAAAAGGCATTATGTCAGACACAGAGGCATTAGATTTATATGTTAAAAGGGGAGAGATATACTGTGATTGAAGTTCCTCACAAAAGCAGCATTCCAAGAGGGCATGAGCAAGGTGTACTTCCAGGATTCTCAAGTTATTCAGCAAGGGCTATAGAGTTTGTGGACTCACATAGTAAACCTTGGCCTTGACTGTGCCCACTTGAGGGTGCAGGTATTTTAATCCTCATCTGAAAACTCTCTGCACATTGCCTGGCAGCACGGCCGGAGAAACACTCTCCTATCAGTGGGTCCCCCCTCGCAAGGACACCAGGGGTCTAGAACAGTTATCCGAATAGCACAACCCACCAACGTCCCTGAGTGTCCACCCTTCGGAGTTGCTTACTCTAAAAATCCAGGCTTGTGCTTGTGTTCAACATGAGGTCCAAACTGGATCTGGGCTTGGAAACCCCCAAATTCGCATGCCTTCTCGAAGGATACAGGATGGGAGCCATTGAGGATGTCATCACGAGCCTGCAAGGCAAGAAGAGAAAGAGGCCTTACCCCAGAATCCATCAACCTCTTTGGCTGTTCCCCTCCATGGCTCAGAACATGCCAAGAATCTGAGCTTCTGGCCTCCTAAGCTGCATGAACGACCCCCTCAGATATTTCTCTTACCTAAAAAAAACCTTCCCCCCTCCACAGTTCTATTGAGGTTGAGAATCAAATGCACTAGAGTGCAGAGAGCTGATGTTCCTAGCTGCCAAAGAAAGTGCTTTTCCGGACCTCTTAAAAAACAAAACAGGGGTATCTACCACCAGTTCTGCTGGGATGTAACACGGCATTGGGTCCTTCATTGCCAGAACAGGGAAAACATTCCAGCTTCTGAAAGCTGTTCTATTCACGCACACATTCCAACCATTTTTTGGCTGCTATGGAATCTACCTTTCTTCTCATCTATGCTTTGTCAAGAGTCCATGAGAGAGAGAAAATCTAAATCCCCCGCCCCCGAATTAATATGGGGATACAACACAAGGGGGAAGTTCCCTTGTGCAAGAGGAGACTGCCTCCACCACTGAATTATCACGTGTGAACCGTCTGTGTGAACTGCTTCCACCGAGAAGCATGTCAAGTTTATGAAAACATGGTATTCATTGGTATAGCATTTTCTGGAAAATTTACAGATCAGAATATGGTTTTGTAAATTCCAACTCAGTGGTGAAAAGAGCATTCAGCATTATTTGATAGGTGAAACGTGGCGAATTACAGACACTTTTCCATATTCTTTTTGTGTGTGACTTCTGCTATTGTGCCTGTTGTAAAGGTAAAAGGTAAAGGTAGTCCCCTGTGCAAGCACCGGTTTATTCCTGACCCATGGGTTGATGTCACATCCCTATGTTTACTAGGCAGACTTTGTTTATGGGGTTGTTTGCCAGTGCCTTCCCCAGTCATCTTCCCTTTACCCCTAGTCAAGCTGGGTACTCATTTGACCGACCTCGGAAGGATGGAAGGCTGAGTCAACCTTGAGCCGGCTACCTGAAACCGATTTCTGTTGGGCTTGAACTCAGGTCGTGAGCAGAGCTTGGACTGCAGTACTGCAGCTTACCACTCTGAGCCACGGGGCTCCTGGTGCCTATTGTAAGGTTCCATAAAATATCAAGAGAGAGAAAAGAATTATGGTTGAGGAATGCAAGAAGGGACTCCGTCTGTGCTGTTTCATCTGTTACGGCCTGTTCACACAGGCAAGTTATCCCTCAATGTGGCCTGGAACATATGTGTAATTAGCTAGGATTCCTTAAATTTATTTAGAACCTGCATGAGGCAGCCACTCCCCAAGTATCAAAAGTAAGCAACAACGGAAAGAACATTTTTGCCTGAGTGCGGTGCAGAAGAGCTGGGCGGATTTCTCCCCAATATATACCTGAACGTAAAGCAAGTTGAGCTGAACGGGGTCTCTGGAATCTACGTTCTGGTCCGAATAGAAGAACTTGCGCCTCAAGAGCAGCGTTTCGTTCTCGTCCACTCCTTGTTCTCGGAAGGTCCGACTGTGATCCAGCCAGTTCACTGAAGGGGAAAGAGAACACACACACAGTTCTAGCACACTGCTAGAGGAGAAGCGTTTTCTTCCTGCACAAGACAAGAAGTTGTGCATTTCAAGCTCATTTATTTATATCCCTTCCCCCTTGCCTCTCCACTCCTGGCATAAGCACACCCACTCCAACTATCAGGAATAAACAGACAGATGGCTTGTGTTGGAAATCCCAGCTACTATTTGGGGCGGCACAAACCTCTTTGTTTTGTAAGCAGGGTTCAGCCAGCCAAGGAGCCAGGCGGCGGGCGAGGATACTCACAGTCGTCATCCGTGTGCAGCTTGGCCTTCAGCTTCTCCATCTTCTTCTCATCGCGTAGCAGTGTCCGGTCTTTCTTCAATGTTCCTGTGCCTTCTTCCTTCTTCTCCTCGTTGCTCTCCTGGATTAAGGAGTACTCTTCGTAATTGGTTATCCCTAGAATGGCACAAACAAAGTCAGACAACTCTTGCATGAAGCAGGATATATTGCAAGACAAGACAAGCATTTTAAGGTCTGTACTCTGAAACAGTTCAAGCTGAACAGCTCCCCTGCTGGTAGTCAGAGAAAGAGCCACATAGTTAAACCTTGTGTGTGTTTAAGTTTGAACATGTGGAGAGCCACTGTGGTGTCGTGGTTAGAGTGTCAGACTAGGATCTGTGAGACCCAGGTTCAAACCCCCATTCAGCCATGGAAGCTTGCTGGGTGACTTTGGGCCAGTCACAGGCTTGCAACCTAACCAACCTCACAGGGTTGCTGTGAGACATAACGGATGAGAGGTGAATGAGTGAGCCACTTTGGGTCCCCACCAGGAGGAGAATCATAGAGTTGGAAGGGATCACCAGGGTCATCTAGTCCAACCCCCTGAATAATGCAGGAAATTCACAACTACCTCCCCTCCACACCCCCAGCAACCCCCTACTCCGTGCCCAGAAGATGGCCAAGATGCCCTCCCTCTCATGATCTGCCTAAGGTCATAGAACCAACCTTGCTGACAGATGGCCATCTAGCCTCTGCTTAAACACCTCCAAGGAAGGAGAGCTCACCATTTCCCAAGGAAGCCTGTTCCACTGAGGAACCGCTCTGTTAGAAAATTCTTCCTAATGTCAAGACGGAAACTCTTTTGATTTAATTTCAACCCATTGGTTCTGGTCCGACCTTCTGGGGCAACAGAAAACAACTCCTCTATATGACAGCCCTTCAAGTACTTGAAGATGGTTAACATATCACCTCTCAGTGGGGTACAAATGAATTAAACAAACAAACGGGTGTTGGCTACATAGCAGCAGCAGCGTGGGCTCCTGATGTCAGTGACTTTATGCCTTTGTGGTACTAACTGAGGTGCCGCCAGCTGATATCACGCCAATTACATTTTCTGAGAATCACTTTGGAGACGGAAGTCACAGCAGAGTGTTACGACCCCAACTCCCTCCCCGGGAGGCCTGCTACAATCTCTGACCACCACAGTTGCCATTCACTTTGCACCCTCTCTGGCAGATGATACCCCTTGGGAAGACCAGGTGTGGCTTCTGGATCATGGCTTGCTACCCCCATTGCATGATCTGAAGAAACCTGCCAAATAATACGACATTAGTGATGGCTTTGAAGCTAGCTCCTCCCCTTACCTATCCGGCTGCAAATGGTCACCAACAGCTCCCCGACGGTTTTCGAATCATCCACCATCACCGTCTTCACCGACCCATCCAACATTCGTATTTTCTGTGGTCTTTGCTTCTTTTTGTACTCCAAGATATCCTAGGAAGTAAATCACAGGACAACACATTTACTTTCCTTAAAGCAGTTTCAGAGAGTAGCCATGTCGGTCTGCAGTAGTAGGAAGAGAAGGAACTGGGAATGGAGGTTCAACAGCAAATCTGAGTTATCTTCTGCACAATTTTCAAAAGGGCCATGAAATACAGCCTCTCGGTCAGTGACATTCTACATTTACAAATGCTACAGATGAAAAATAAAATGCACCCTTATTAAATGTCAAACCAGCTTGAGAGTTCTGTGTTTTATGTAGAGAAGGGGAAAAGTTACATCGAGTACCTCGGCAAGCAGACCCCAAAAAGTTCAGAAAGGGATCCTGTTTGAAAAAGGTTGACTGGTTCTAACATCTTAAGTCCCTCTTGCTCAGTCACAAACAGGTTTTGAAATGGAACGTCCCGCGCAGTAGTTTTAGGAAGAATTCAAATCGAAGAGAAGTAGCCCTGCATCTTGGCCATACCCCATTTCGCAGCATGTAGTAATCCAAGGTTCTTCCAGCTTCCAACCAAATGCCTTTCCGCGGATCTTCGTCGGAAAGAAATAGCCCATAGTCAGAGGCTGAGAAAGGAATGCAAATGAGAAGTGTCTTCAGAGACTAAGGAATGGACACGGCCTCTATTCCTGAACTTCCATGTCAAATGAAGTTTCCTACCTAAAGTAACCATAAAACAGACCCCACTCAACTTCCTAGCCCTTCCCTGCACTCCGCCCCCGCCCCATGAGTCTCCTCTTTCTCCCCTCCCTTTTCCATTTGGGTTTTTCCTCTCTAAAATTGTTTCACTTTATAGAGTTGGACGCTTGTGGGCCCATTAATTGGTTTCCTTTGCAGAACTAGGCAGATTTTTTATTTTTTGAGGGAGAAACGCCTTATTTTATTTTATTTTTTTGAGGGAGAAACGCCTTTCAAGGTTGAAGCATTAATCATGAGGGACAATCATCCAGATATCTGACATTCCTGCCACAGGCAATGTGATTTTTCTGTTGATAGAAAATTATCTGTATCGCAGCAAGGAAGCAGCCCGAGAAACCGCCTGCCGAGCGTGGGGGGTGCCTGAAGGCCACAAGGATGTCACTGAGGTATCCGTGGGGGACGGAGACTGACATGGCAGCCCCGCAACTCCAGCAAGAGAGCTTTCATCATTCAGCGCTAATTAACGGAGGCTGCGCTTGGAAGTAATGAAGCAAATAATACCAAGTAGCTGAGAGCTTCCATTCCATCAGCGTTTGTTCCCTTAAAGCGGCTTCCCGGGGTCTCTGACCTCGCAGACTCGGTGTGGGGCAGAAACACTTTTGCCGCGCAGAGCGGAACCACCAAGCACAGAGTCAGGGGCTCCCAGGCAACACAGCCCCACAGTGGGCAGCCGAATGCTAACCTTTCATTCCTAACGAAAATGCATGTGATCTCGCCTACAGAATCCGAATACGGCACAGCTGGAGAATCGGGGAGCTACTCTCCAGTAATCCCACATTTCAAGGTTTCCTGCTGTCCCTTTGGTTTGCAAGGCAAAAGGTTATTATCAAATTTAATTGGCGAAGATGTTTTCTGTGGCTGTGAGAAGCTCTGTCCGATACAAGGTTAAAGGAAAAGTAACACCAAAAAAGACAACAAAATATGGATAAAATATGTGTAAACAGCCACCCACACACAATTAATTCTTAATCCAGACAGTGCAGGGGGGCACTTTTCAATAATATTTTCATCCTCATACTTGGCCAGTCTGTCACAGGGGCTTTCTGAAAGAGGGCAAAAGCAATGCCCTCGTGTAAGGGCGTATGGGAGGGGAGCCAGCCCAGGGTCCCCTTTCTTTCCATGCTGTCATGTGAGAGCAACAGCAAGGATAGGCAAAGACCCAACACAGCCCAGGAAGCAATGGCAGGCACACCGACTCCTTTGGCCTTCACAAAGGGGACCTGGCCTGGTTTACACAGAACGAGGTATAGAACAGACTGCACCATGCCAGATGGCAGGCAGTGGGTCACATCTTGGAACATTGCCTATGTTAAAAAAACAAAAAACTCCCACACAAAGGGGTAAGAGGTAGGCAGAGAAGCTTCCTCCCTGCGGTGCTAGCTTTCTATCTGCCTGGAGTTCTACATGCAAAGGAGCATTCCGAACTGGAACCCGCCACCAAGGGGCAGCGGTGCAGCAAGGGGCAGCGGTGCAGTCGATTCTTCCAGTTGAGTGAAGGCAACAAGCATGGCTTCATTGGCATTAGCCAAACCAGACTGCAGACCATCCAAGAGCAAGAGCTCTGCTGCTGGGCTCAGCTCACTTGCGTTTGCATGGAGCAGCAATAGGGTTGCCAACCTTCAGGTGGGGCCTGGAGATCTCCTGGAAAGACAACGGGTCCCCAGACTACAGAGATCAGTTCCCCTGGAGAAAATGATGCCTTTGGAAGGTGGACGCTATGGCATTATACCTCATCAAGGTCCCTCCCCTCCCCAAACCCCACCCTCCCCAGGCTCCACCCCCAAAATCTCCAGGAATTTCTCAACATGGAGTCGACAAACCTAGCTAGCAAGTAGGCTCCAGAGTGTAGCTCAATGAAGCAAGCATCCACACAGACGTTACAAAAAACTAACCTTGCCCCGTTTGCGCCTCCAGCACCCGCTCACGTATGACCCGGCACGCGTCGTAGACTGCCGTGGAAGGCTCGAACTGCATGGTCTTGACCACATTGCACTGGCGGACACAGATCTTTAACGACAAGGCAACCATGTTGGCGGACCTTTTGTAAGCTTCCAATTATACCTTAAAGGGAAAGAAAAACACGGAATTATTATTTTAATGAATACAGCCCCCAATCACACAAAAATGAAACTCTGTATTCCACTATGGTTGTTTCTGTGTCTGCCAGGGTTATTGCAAGGATAAAACAGAGGGGAGGACATTGTAAGTTATTTTGGGTCTCCACAGGAGAAAAGTGGGGTAAAAATTAAGTAAATAAAACAAGATCTCATCAGAAGTGTTCTAGATGCCTTGAAGCCTGTTGTGCCCCTTCTACGTGGACCACGCCCTTCCTCTGCCCCTTGTACCTCCAGTGATTTAAGCAGGGCAGAAAGGAGAGTGCCAGGAGAGGCACAGCAAAGCCAAAAAGCATGGACACCTGATGCATTTCAGGAAAAAGTCACTGGGGAGTACCTCATGACTTCACTGCTAGGGCTGCCAGCTCTGGGCAGGTACAACCTGGTAAGAGGCAAGTCCCATCCAGGGGCTGAGCCCAGCCCAGAGCTAGGAGGATACCAGGGTGGAGCTCAGTGGGGGTCAAAAGGCAAAGGTAAAGAAAATACTAATTTATTGGTCTGAAGAGGGAACAGAAGCAGAAAAGGCAGCCAGAGTAAGCTGCAGTGTTTAGGAAAGCTACTTGCAAGGTGCAGAAAAGCCTGGACTGAAAATGCAAGTAAAAATTGGCTGCAAGCCTAGTGCCGTGAAAGTCTTAAAGGTACAGTGCAGCACATTCATTTGTCTTAAAAAGAACTAAACAGTTAAAAAAAAAGGCATCTCTCCTATTCCCTCCACTGCATGCAACAACAACAACAATCTCATCTGGCAACCAGCCTGGGCCAGTTGGCAACCCTTCTTCTCAATGCAGCCAGTGCCCTTCCCAACATGTTGGGAATAAACTGTGCAAAAATTAGGTTGCTCCTCAGAATTGGGTAACAGAAATATTAACGCCCCCGCCAACACATAACACCCGATAGCCTCCCAACCTTGAAAAACAGCTTGTTGAGACACAAGGTCATGCTGCCACTTAGATACCAGGCACAAAAAGCCAACTCCTTGTTGTCAGGGTATTTGCTCTTTTGGGACAGCAGGGGCAGAGTTTTGATTCATAATTTCCAACAGCTGGCAAAACGGTGGGCGTGACTTGTTAGAACAAAACTGGGCTCCAGAGCCACAAGGCAGAGATGAGCAATGCTCGCAGCAGTGTTTTTTCTATTAATTCGCAGAACCTCCATTCTAAGGACGAACCTCCCAACCGCCCACATGAGGCTGCCAGAGAGGGCTTTCTCACAGGCAGGAGGGGTGTAAGCCAAGCCTGATCACTTAATAAAATTATGCACAGCGTTGAGAAAGCAAAGAGGGATAGACACACACACACACACACACACACCCCGCAGCCTCTTTTATAAAGGCTAGTACTTTGGGGTGGGGGAGGGGTCGCCCAACAAAATTGATTAGCAGCAGATGCAGGAAGGAGCAGGGGGAATTTTTCACACGAAGCATAATTAAATTATGCTCTCACTTGAGGATCAGATGCGCCACGGATCCAGAATATATTTACATACTTCCAGGAGACTAATCAGTAAATCTGATTAAAGTCTAACTGAGACCGGATTGCCCTTTGCTAAGCGGCATTGTGTGGTATAATGGGCAGACAAAGCTAGATTCTGACCTAGAGAGACCTGGGTTCAAATCTTGGCTCGGCCAGGAAGGGAAAAAAAAAACAGGCAGGGGGCCCTACCAGTTGCTCTAACTAGAACACAAAGGACCCTGGACATTTCCAAGATTAAAATGGCTATGGTCTGTACATCAGTCTGAGACATCTGTTTCATCCTATCTTGAACACATGACGCTGCCTTATACTGAATCAGATTGGCCTGGTTGGCCACTGTGTGAACAGACTGCTGGACTTGATGGGCCTTGGTCTGATCCAGCAGGGCCTTTCTTAAGTTCTTATCAGATCCTTGGTCCATCAAAATCAGTATTGTCTACTCAGATCAGCAGTGGCTCTCCAGGGTCTCAGGCAAAGGTCTTTCACATCACCTACTTGCCTACTCTCTCTAACTGGAGATGCCGGGGATTGAACCTTGGACCTTCTGCATGCCAAGCAGAGGCTCTGCCACTGAGCCACAGCCACTCCCCGCAGGGATGTTGAAAAGGTAATACAAGTTTCCCCTCCCCTTCCTGTAAGTTCCCAGATACTCACCACAAGACTCTGCCAGAGAGGGGTTTCTCACAGAGAGTGGAGGAGGAAGGGTAGGATAAAAAATGTGGGCAGAAAGATCGATTCTCTTCCCCTGTGGCTGCTTCAACTTTGGGCCTAATTACAGGCTGGGTGGGCGGAGAATGCATTACAGGTTAATAGTGAAATGGTGGAGCCACACACCATAAAGAGGCCGACTGCTGGTTGCAGGATGGTGTTCTGCCAATGGCGGTGCCATGCCGTGCCCTGTCAACGCAGGCCGAACCAGGGAAGAGACCTCTGCACATTAATATCAATCGAACAAGACCAGCAATATACCCTAAGTGGTAAAGAGCTCTTAACTGAAGTAGCAGGGAAGGCTGTGCGATACCTTTTTCCTTTCTATATATTGTGAATACTTGCAAATGAACTCTATTCCAACACGATATGCTCAAGTTCTGCTAACCATCAAGGCCTCCAAAATTAACATCCGAGGCTGCGGAATGCGGTCAAGATCCTTCCTCGCCAAGAAAAGAAGCCAGGCGCTTCTCCTCTGAAACTTTGGTCCAGCATGTTTGGAAAGGAAGCCCCTCAGGAAGCTAGGAGGTTCCTTCCCCTTCCTATGAGTCAGGAATTTGCAGTGCCAAAAAGAATAATGTGGCTGAGCATGTAAAGGGAGCAAAGTCCAATGTATGTTTTCATTTTGGCAACAAATATTCCTTCATCCTACAAGTTGGCATTGACTACAAATCAGGGCCATCAACAAGTAGATGGAATTTTACCTGATTAATCACTTTCCTTTTAATCACTTTAACTGAATTGATCAGATATATTTCCATGCTTGAGTATACCACTGAAACCTCTCTGCCTGCATAGGATGCCAAACTCTGCTACTATGGCTATCACACAGCTCCAAAGGTTTCGTTGATGGATCTGCCCATAGCTGTCTAACTGCAACATGGTGATTGCACGGGCCTACCTTACAAGACACATAAAGGGCCTGGACATGTGAAACCAACCTAATACACTTTTTAAAATGCTGTTGCTTCACAATTGCAAAGCTTTTCTAATGCAAACAAAAGAGGTCTTGGTTGAACAATTGTTATTTAGGGCCTAAAAACCAACAGGAAAGCATATATGATACAGAAAGATTAATCAAGGACCTATGGGTAAGAACAGCAGAAGTCAATGTGTCACTTGATTAACTCCTGTGTAAAACAGGATATCCGGTATCTCCAGTTTCTTGAACGGATGCCGGGCCAAGCTACGAAGCGTCTCCATTCTTCCTATGGACAACAATCTGACACATGGTACAAAGCAATACAACTTCCAAGACCACAACTATGTCTTGTCAATCCCATAAAAGAAGGTATCTGGCCCAAACTGGGGTAGTTTGAGGTGGAAAATCCAAAGGGAATCCCCTTTCCAGTTACTAATATTCAGAAGGATCCTTTGGATTCGCTTCGCCACCGGTGGCATTTTCTTCTGGTACAAGCAGCCATCTACCGATGCCAGAAGCCTCCTTGGGCACCAGAGGACAGAGCCGCTGTCAGCACAAAGAATCCCCTGTGTACAACCCACTGTAACTTGCACAGTTCTTGTTTGTTTCAAGAGCAATTGTCCAACAGAACGTATGGACACACAAGGTTGCCTTATGAGAGCTGGTGTAGTGGTTAAGAAGAGCAGTGATTTGGAGTGGTGGACACTAATCTTGTGAACCGGGTTTGACTCCCCCACTCCTCCACATGAAGCCAGCTTGGCTGACCTTAGGTTAGTCACAGCTCTCTTAGAGCTCTCTCAGCCCCACCTACCACAATTCCAGATCCTACCACTTAAGGGAGAATTGAACTGGCTTACAATCACCTTCCTTCCCCTCCCCACAACAGACACCCTGTGAGGTAGGTGAGCCTGAGAGAGTGTGACTAGCCCAAAATCACCCAACTGGCTTCATGTGTAGGAGTGGGGCAACAAATCCAGTTCACCAGATTAGCCTCTGCTGCTCACGTGGAGGAGTGGGAGAATCAAACCCGGTTCTCCAGATCAGAGTGCACAGCTCCAAACCACTGTTCTTAACCACTACACCATGCTGGCTCTCCTATACCATGCTGGCTCTGAATTCCAGATCCTTTGCAATGCAGTCATTGAATTCCAGATCCTTTGCATGCAGTCACTGAATCCAATTGCTGGCCATGACCATGAAGCCAATGTGGTACAATGGACAGAGCATGCACTTGAACCTGGAAGGCACAGATCCAGCGGCTCATGATCCAAACAGCCTCTCAGGGCGTCATAAATGGCACTTGCAGCCCCGGTGGTTCCCTGGGCGTCTTGGCCATCCAGTCTGTCCCCTTGAGGCCGGACAGCTATTCTTCCTCCCTCCCACTGAAATCAGAGCGCAACTTGGCCATCCTTGGGAAGGGCCACCCTACCCCCTGCAGACTCTGGAGGAAAGGCAGAGTGCAAACATTAAAGCAAACACCCCAACCCATTTACATTTCAATTTCTGCTTGCTGCGAAGCGCCCTGCAAAAATAAAAATAATCAACCTTGGATGGGTTTGCTCATCTAAGCACAGTAACGAGCTGCAACATCCAGCAATCAGTGGAAGAGCACTTCAGTGGAGTTCTCCTGGGGAGTAAAAGGCTCAATTTATCTTTAGGGGGAGAAAAAATAGACTTGTTTGTGGCTTCCATTCGCTTAAGATTCTTTGAAAGAGCCATAAAGCATCAAGTGTGATTGAGGTCTCGCCATCAAACCTGCAACTTGGCACTCATTCCCAACTGCACTGTGTAAAGGTACATGAAGCGAATTGAAACACCCTTGAATGGTGATCTGAGGCAACATCCATCCCTGAACCACAGAACAGGGCACAACTAACATCAGTTGTAACAGCAAGCTAGATCTAGCCACGCTCATCTGGAAGCAAGCTACCTGGAACTGAAGACTGCAGATCAAATGAGGATTACCAGCATCTTCTGAATTCTAAACATGTAACAAGTTACTGTATCTTTTTTGGGGGGGGGAAATAAGTGAAAACTAATTTTCTGACTCTTGGAGGGAAAAAGAAGGTCTAATTGAAAACTCTCAATTCCATGCTTTAGAGTTAAGAGTGTTTCCCCCATTCTTGCCATTCTGGACAGCTGTCTATTTATTCGGAGCTCTCGGAAGCAGGAAACAGGCTGAACTACACAGGCTGATGACACACCCAGCAAAATTAACTGCATATTCAAAATCCAATGCTGGGGAGTGGTGCAGGGTTTTTGGAAACCCCATCACTTCCACAGGCACAATGTTTTAACAGCTTGATTGCTTTTTCCCCAATACGTGGTAAGAGTTCAGCCAAGAACATCTTCACTACTATTTCAAGCCCAACAAGCATTCCTCCAGCTAGGGTTCCCGTTTAATTTGAAATTCTGCACTGCACCCTATGTGGAAGACACAGAAACAGACATCTCCAGATGCAAAGCCTCACGCTGTTCTTTCCCAGTTCCTGTAAAAACTCCAACGAGGCAAGACCTGTGGAGTTTATGTTGAAGGAAACGCCATCCCAAATTCTACAGCTTCTCTACTTTGAACCAAACAACAACAAAGGGGAGGAGCAAAGCTAAAGAAAGGCTAGATATTTGGTAGAGATCCACGTTATCACACAGAACAGGCAGATTGCACAGGCTCCATCAACCTTGAAAACTCAAGTCCTTTAAGGGCAGCACTGAATCCCAAATCTGCACATGGGACACTTCAGTGAGCCGATTGTCTCTGATGCATTGCTTCGCACAAAGCACTCCCATACAGTCAAGCTGGGACGTCTCCTTTGCAAGAGCCACTGCCCTGAACGGTATGTTACCCTGGCATCGCAGCGCAAAAGCTTCCCTCGTGATGGCACTACTGTTGAGTTTCCGCACCCTGGGAAAGGGCCAAGAATTCAAGGGATGCCAAGCAGCTCCAGATGCATCCAAACTCCCTTCAGTGTGCAAACAGCAGCAACTTGATGAAACTGTACTGGGAACACCCTCTGAAAGGCGCGCCTCAGCCGGCATTGACACTTCCATGATCCAGGTTGCTGCTGGGGGCTTCCTAGAGGCACCTGGTTAGCCACTGTGTGAACAGACTGCTGGACTTGATGGGCCTGGGTCTCATAATTGGGGGCAGGGCCCCAGGAAGTACCCACCAGTCCTCTTCAGCAACACTGGTACCCATCCAAAGGGCCAACCTCCTCAGCAGCTAGGGACAACCTGAAGAACAGCCCAGCTAGATGACCTCAATAGGTAACTCTAGCCCAGCATCTTGTTTCCAATAGTGGGAAGATTCCAAGCAAGGCACAGACAAAACAAACAAGCTCGCCTTCACTGTCCTCACCCCTTCCTCTGGTATTTGTTCTTCCATCACACCCAATAAGTATTTTAATGCTATTTAGTTACAGGAGAAGAGGGGGGAAATAATACGTGCCATTTTAAAGTGCCATAAGACGATGCCAGCTGCACTGAAAACTATTATTAAAATCCCTGCCACTTTGATTACTCCGAAAAGGAAGCGACAACATTAAAATCGATAAGAGGGAGTAAATATTTTATGTCCCTTCCCTAGATGTGCAGAGAGAGGGAGTGCGTGAGAGACAGAGCACGCCACTGAAGGATAACAGTTCCTTTTTAAAAATGCATGTTGGCGCATTGAAGGTGTATTTGCGGTCCAACAGTTCCAGGCTGCTTTATCTTTCAAAAAAGTTACATGTTGGGCCAAAGGCTAGAAGCGCATCCACCCAAGGAGCTTTAGTAAAACCAAGGTAGTGTTTATTGTCTTAAATTGGGCTAAGACCTGGGCTAGAAAACAGGCAAAGTAATTGGGCAGCTCAAGAAAGTGATTGGACAGCTGAGGTGCACACAGGTTTCCACACAGATGTTTGAATCGGGCGCTCCCATTCTGAAGCGGTTGGCAAATCCCCTTAACTACAGGCTAAGAAAGCAAGCTGTCTTTTAAAAACACTCAATCCAAGAAGAGCCATCACGGGGCTGCCTCTCTGCACCCATCTGGCCCTCTCTTGTGATTCTGGCTTGTCTTAGGGCGAAAACGCACGGTCGCTTTAGCCTTTTTTATTCCCTGTTTCAGCCAGGATCGAACGCACGTTTGGCGAAAATGCATGCGTTCGATCCTGGCTGAACCCTGGCTGAAACAGGGAATAAAGGAGGCTAAAGCGACCATGCGTTTTCGCCCTTAGAATCAAAGAGTTGGAAGGGACCACCAGGGTCATCTAGTCCAACTCCCTGCACAATGCAGGAAATTCACAACTACCTCCCCCCCACACACCCCCAGTGACCCCTACTCCATGCCCAGAAGATGGCCAAGATGCCCTCCCTCTCATGAACTGCCTAATTCATAGTTGTTCCTGAGCTGGCAGAGACTGTCCTCGTCTTTTAAAAGAAACCTGGAGCGGGGTTCCTGGTTTTCCACGGCTTTTACCCTCTGAACCAGCCATTCTGGTTAACCAAACACAACAGCTATTTCAGTCAGCCCAACAATAGAGTTTTGTGGCCTGTAGCACCTTTGTGCAAAATGTACCGTAGTTCACCAGTTCACCTTGGACAATCATGTGGGGATGTTCTTAGAATCCTTTGGTTTTATTTTGCTGTTGGAGTTTAAGATGCAAAGAGAGATAGCATTGTTACACTCTATTGAGACAAAAACAAAACCTCCGTGGCTTTTATTTTCTTTAATGGGAGTGTGTGCAAGACAGAAAGCTGGAATGCATGACATTCCAGTTACTTTGGGATTTTCTTTCAAACAAACAAATCAGTCATGTTTCGGGTGTGTTTTCTGGTGTGGGAACACTTCATCGACTAAATGGGAAACAGCCTGGGCATTACCCGCACAAATGCCAAAAAAACCTAAATCAAATTAGCGGACACAAAGGGAAGGCCTCTTATGAAAACACTGCCTACTTTCTGGCCGAAACACGGGGATGGGAGGAAATGCAGAAGGTAAAGAAATTCTCAGTGGGCCTCTCTCCACCAGACAACCACAACAGATGAGACCTTGTGCCCTTACGCTGGCAAAGAGCAGTGCTTTTAAAACAACTTTGGGGGACTCCAGAGTTGGACTGGAGTTTTGGCTCACGATGGCTGATTTGATTGGCTTAAAGCGATTCTACCAATACTGTAACTTTATGGAACTTCTTCTGGTAACTTTCTGTTTATTGTTCCCCCTTATTTTTCTCCTTTATTTATTGCATTTTTGTGGTTTGTTGGAAGCTGCTCTGTGGATCCAATATAAAATGGAAGGGTATAACTATAGACTCTTCGAATAAATATTCTTACTTTTTCTTTCCCAGCATTCCTTTATTTTTTGCTGGGGACATAAACAACCAACTTGATCCCTCCCATAAGGCAATCGTTAACTAAATGGTGGCTGCTAGATTTAAACTTCCCCTCCCCCATGCTGGGGAACAGAACTGCAAGAGACCCAATAACAAATTTTGCAGGCTCTTGTTTAAGTTGAACTGGTGATCCGTTTCAGGCTATTATTACTAGTGACAGACAGTTTGACACTCAAGGAGATTTTATCCGTTTGTCTTATTTTTTTCATGAAACTTCAGAGCTGCTTATTTCATCTGAAAGCTGGGAAAATAGAGTTTCAGGGCAGGTATCTGAACCTAGATGTCCAAGATTGCCGCTTGCCATTACACGACACCAGCCATTGGCAACAAATGAACCTACCCTCTTCAAAACTACCAAAAGTTCTCACAACATCCGCAGAGCCAAATTTTCTCTCACCATCTCTGTTCAAATAATCTGCTTCAGTCACAGAAAGAACATGGGGGTTTCATTTTTTTCTAATCTGCAAAATTCTGCCTCAAGTTGTGGATTTTTGTGCCTCTTGGTATCCGATATGATCCATAACTGGAAAGTTCAGAGGCATCTTACAGCAAAAAGATGACGTCCAAGTGGAGAACGATGACAAACCAAGTAGCATCTCCAGGAACCCCAGAGACTCTGAGTCAACTGGAACAATTAACAGCAAAGTCAAGAAGGAAATGAAATTTAAAGCCCAGAGACATATTTTGCTTCGGCTAGCAGGAAGTCAGCACCAGAAAGCTGAGAGAAGCAGGAATTCAAACTGATTCACCTAGAAATCCAACACAGTACACAGAAGGGTAAGTCGGCTGTTTTAGAGGACCAGAATGAATGACCTTGAAACCCAGCCACCTCAAGAGGTTTTGCCATCCTTCGAACTGCCAGTTAGCGAGACTATTAACACAGAGAGAAATTAACATACAATCATTGAAAAAGAAGCAACTACTCCACTATAAGCCTCCAGCATGAAAATACAGGGACATTAATCAAATTCCTCCATCATTCCCTGTGGAACCCTTTCCCTGTCACAAGCCTGATACTCGCCCCTCTAGGAATCCATGATTCACATGAACCTGCCTTATACTGAATCAAAGCACTGGTCCATCAAAGTCAGTACTGCCTACTCAGACCACCAGTGGCTCTCATGATGAGGTCTCAAGCTGAGGTCTTTCACATCACCTGGTCCCTTTAGCTGGAGATGCCAGGGATTGAACTGGGGACCTTCTACATGCCAAGCAGATGCTCTACCACTGAGCCACAGCCCCAAGCTCTCTCCTTTTCAGGCAGGAGAAGACATTCCTCAAAGAGGTTTCTATGTGAGCCAATGGATCGCCTACGATGCCCAGAGTAAAACCTGTATTTCAAATCCTGTTCCTTCACAGCTGACAGCAAGGCAAGATAGATGGTAAACAAGGAAGTGGCGGTCTGGGGACTGGTATCCTTGCTACTCAAGCCTGACTGGAAGCTTTTGCAAAGGTTAAGGAACACCTGGCCCACAATGGCTTGATGGTGAAAGAAGACTTCCAAGACGGGTTGCCCCAAGAACAGAGCTGAGTCAGAGCTGAGTCAGGGCACATGTGATGAATGACTTACTCACATGCTCAACTCCACCCAGGCCTTGAAAACCCCATGAGGACTGACATAAGTCAGCTGTGACTTGACAACACTTTCCACCACCACCACCGCATGAAGCATGGGATGAAAGCGGTTTGCAAAACATGGCTCTCAAAGAAGAATACTTACCCTTAAAGCATCTTTTCAGTTAAATGGTCGCATTAAACTACTCAACCACCACATTAACTAACCTTCCCAATCAGAGGATGTCCCAGCTGCCGTTGTGTTTTTCGCTTGGAACTTTTAATAATTTACGCCTAAATGATTGCTTGTAATTTGATTTTCATATACGCTGCTGCGTTGAATTTATTTTTTACACAAAACATTGTACACTTCTGCGTAACAAAATAAATTTGTTACAATAAATTAAGCATGTGAATCACAGTTGCAGAAGTACGTGATTTATTTTGTCAGCAATTAATCAACAGAAATCCAACTCTAAATGAAAGCATTACATCATCGGCTTCATTCTTTTGCCCCAATGTAATCAGTCACTTTTGACAGGATGGCATATATGTGCTATTTATTTTCCCATTCAGAATACTCTCCAGGATTTTGCACCACTTATGGCACTAGCAGGAATCTGATCAGAGATTTGTTCCTGATAATTAAACTTTTTATCCATTGTATACGTTAAAGAAAGTATTGGCTGCTCCAAAGGAAACAAACTCAGCAAATAGTTCAATTCTCTGACTTTTCCTGTTCCCAAATGTCTTGACTACTGGGCAGGCCCACCACATATTGGAATAGCTGCTTTCTCCACTTTTGCCACATCCAACACAGAAGATGGTACGTGCCTCTTATCCTAAGAAACCTCCTGGTATTTTTAACGACTTTTGCGTATGTCTCTTTAGGAAAAAGGACGTTGTTGCATTTCACCTTCACCTTCCACGGACTGCCGTTAATCCCAAACAGCAACATGTAAAAAAAACCTTTCATATATACACACATCTCTCTCTCTCTCTACAGCTCTCCCAAAGCACTTCATTCTCTAATAACAAAAAATCCACAAATGGGACATTCGTGGCAGTACCACTGTTTATGGCACAGCAGTCAAAGATCTTCATCCTATTAGACCATCTGTTTGCATATCCAAATCAACCACTTTACAACTGTGATCCTATACACATTCATCCAAGAGGAAGTCCAGTTGCAATCAATGTGACTTACTTCTGAGTAAAGATCAACAGGTTCGGGTTGCATGTGACACTGCAGTTTTCTCTGATGTATTTCAGACACCTTTTTTGCCTTCATTTCTTCGATTAATAAAGAGCCAAGCACACTAAATGCTTTCCATTGGACTTTGCGGAACTTAACTGGGTCATTCCTGTTGTATTTATTTGCAGTTGAAAACAAATGAATAATACATTTTACATTATAAAGTAATCAATTCTGGTGGTTAATTGGTAAGCCATAAATGGATTCCACCATCTAATGAACAACTGTCATTTCCTCTGAAAACCAACCATGGCAGTTTTTTCATACTGCCCATGTGTGGAGACGGAGTGCACAAATTGGTGGAAAGGATATCACAACAGCAAGCTCCGTTCCTGATGCACCCATGTTCACTTTAAGGTCCTATGCATGCATTCCATGGGACCAGGAAACCTGAAGAGGCAGGGTCCCTGATCAAGGGAAGAGCATGGCTTGCTCACACTTCCAAGAACACAAAAGGGCAGCCACATGAACTGAGTGAGCGCTCGACCTAGGAGTCTGGCGTTTCCAGTAAGGCGGAAAATGGCTCTTCCTACTCGAAATTGATCAAGAGGAGTTCATTTAGAATCCCTGTCTATAAAAGAGGCCTCCTTTCAAGAAGATCCGTTGCAGACCTCGTCATAAGCCTAAACATCAAACTGCCTGCCTTTTAGCTAATGCACGGCAACTATCTCATCATGGTGGGGCGTCACGAAGGATCGATAGGAAGGACAGAAAATTGGCTGCTCATTCAGTTCACGTTTAACGACCTAAGCTTCAAGGAAAACGACAAATTCTAAAGCACAGTGCCTTTCTTCTCCAACCGAACTAGCAAAAGGAGACGTTTTTGAGTCGGAGTGCTTAATCCTGGTAGAGGTTTACACAAGCAGAGATAATTACATCCTCGCCATAAGCAAAAACTATATAGCTTAGAAAGGCGTCCAAGCCTGAAACACCAATCAGCACATCCACTCACGCACCATCCTCAGCATGCCTAGAAGACCAATGCAATTTTCAAAACATGCTACAACAGACTCTTCCAATCACAGTGGCTCTAGAACCCGGCTATGCCATTCCATCTTTCAGTAAGAGAGCAGAATGCAATTAAAACCACACACTCATTGGGAGAGGTGGGATTCTCTACATTATAACCGATAAGTGAATGATCACAGAGCAGGAGAGATGCCACTTCTACCTGGACCAAAGCTGGCATGAGCAACAACCGTCTCCTGGACTGGCCACTGTGTAGAGAAAGAGTCCCAGTTTCTCTGGCAACAGGCATTACAAGGGAATCCCTCACATCCGAAAAGCAGATGTGCCAGCCCCCAGGTGGGGCCAGGTGATTCCCCAGAATCACAGTTCATCTCCAGACTACAGAGATCAGTTCCCCTGGAGAAAATGCATGCTTTGGAGGGTGGACTCTGGGGCACAGTACCCCACTAAGGTCCCTGCCCTCCCCAGGCTCCACCCCCAAATCTCCAGGAGTTTCCCAACCTAGATCTGGCAACCCTTACCCCACCCCCAGTTGGTGGCCAGGAGGGATCTGGCCACCCTAAGATGTGTTACAGACATGCTATCCATAGAAACACCATCTACTGTACCACATACAAGGGGTAGTTCAAAAGGCTTGGGTAATGTAATCATGCCTTTGCCACCATTGACAAATCACCCCAGCTCTCCAGAAAAGGACCAACATAATGGCCAAAATTATGGAGCTGCATGTACAGCGTCAGCTCACACCACTGGCATTTCCCTGAGATCCCCACCAAGCCAGAGGCCGTTCACACTCCTGCAGGCAATTGGATCCATGCCAACTCTGCATGAACTGGCCTTCAAGCGCTTAACATTCATCCCAGCAGTTGCCTGTAATAACTATTGCAACCTGCTGGGTCGCAAGCCATTTGTTCTGGAAGCCAAACTCATCTCATCAAGAATATGCAGGAGCGGAGGGGGGATCACCGGCCTTCGATTAACTTTTGCACAAATGGATTTGGGAGGGGCGGCCAGAGGCCACAGTGCTGATTCTTTGCTGCTTCAACATGTCCCTCCTGCACCTTCTGGGGAAGCTGTCAAATGCAATCATTTTGGTTCGTCTTGCCCCTCCTTACGCAGCAGAGTGTTGAAGTTATAGACTCAACACGTGGAAGTTGAGTCCCCAAAGACATCTTTCTCTACCCTGCGGCGCTGTAATTTAGTAACCGAAGGCAGGATTCACAGCTTGCTGCACACTTAACCAAATGTCCAGATTGCAAAAGGACTGACTCCAGAGGGGTGACGTGAAAAGTTGTGAAAACCTGGCAGTCGCGTTTCACTCGCCGCATCTCGGGCTGTTACAAGTATTCTTTAAAGCGTCTCTGCGGATAACATTCTCGACAACCCTTTTGGCAACAGCTCCGTGCCAGCAGCACCTTTCCAGAAGTATGCAGCATATAGCAAGCCTAAGAGTCTGCCATTAACATTATTTGGCAATTAATATAATAATATTTACCACAGAAGATCAAATTTGCTTCATTTCTGGTTGGTTCCAGATTTTTACAATCCCAATCCTATCGCACTGTTTACTGAATGTTCCGTTTTGTTGATTATATTGACTCACTCTGTGTAATCCGCCTCGAGCCCTTGTGAGAAAGGCAGACTACAAATAATGTAAATAAACAAATAAACCAACCAACAAACAATCAATCCAGGGGACATCCAATGAACAGTGCAAGAGGGTTTGGGCTACAGAAATCTGAAAACAAACAGAAATCTAAAACAGAGCTGAAACAAAGCATAAGCATTTACACATGATATGTTAAACGGTGCAGAAACTACCTAGCCTGCGGCATACTTACAGTGATGGGAAGCGATACAGTGGCGTCGGCCACATTCCCTATGCCTTTACCACTACAATTTGCTGAACCATTTCATTAGAGTACAGTCCTATTTTACTTGTATAATACTCCACTCTTGAATAATACTGACTAATGAACTGTTTCCTGCATTAACTGTTTCTCTCCATTCACACCTCCAAAGGGAACAACACATTGTCTCATGGAAACGACTCACACTGGAGCATTTCCCGCTGGATAGGGACCTGTGAACCAGACTGGTTGCCACATTGCTGGCCTTAATGGAATCCAAATCCACTGTCCACTGCCGCCCTCTCCTTGCCTAATGGTCGGGCAGCCTCCAGTTGCCTGCTATTAGTTCCATACCGCTAACAAACGGCCCTCTCCCACAGCCAGCACAGAAACCTGACACATGGTCACAGCAAGCAACTCAGCTACAATCCCCAACAAATTCCTCTTCCACCTTGGGAATATCCAGCTTCCACTGAACTAAAAATGGCATTCCTGTATTCTCCGTAATGAGCGGAGGAGCCAGAGCTGGAAGCAACTGCCCAGAGCCGTTTCGTAACGGCACTCCTTCTGTACCGTGCACCTGGCCGTTGACGTAATCCTGCCACATTTATAAGCAACTCATTTAGCAATCGGATGCATTAAAACACGACCTCCACTTCAGATCCCGGAATGAGGGATGCATAACTGGGATCCATCTTTTGCAATCTGTCTGCTTGAATGCCCCGGGATGGGGACCCATGTGATTTACTTCCTCTCTCGAAGGACTAGTTCTTGCTGATGTGGCCAACATCTTGCTGATGTGGCCAATCCCTGTCTGTAGAGAACAGTGAAAGTTGGACAATGAAGAAAGCTGACCAGAAGAAAACTAATTCATTTGACATGTGGTGTTGAAGGAAGGTTTTACAGGTAGCTTGGACCGCCAAAAAGACAAATCAGTGGGTTCTAGAACGAATCGAGCCTGAACTCTCCCTAGAAGATGGTTCAGATCTGTCCCCTGCCCATAATATTGCTCAAAATCGGCCACCTAAGGCATCTGCCTCACCTTGGCTCAATGGACAACTACCTCAGGCAGCTGCCAACAAAACCTTCAAGGAACTCCCCCCCCCCCCAGAACCCCCTTCTGGTATCTCCTCAGCAGCTGTGAGAACCGCAAGTGATTTGCAGAGCAAACCACCAATGGACTTCGACACATACTGTATTTAGTGTGCAAACACTGCAGCTCCCCTTCGGTGGTCATCTTAGCAGAGAACATATATAAACAAGGCTTTTTACAGCCTAGGAAAGTGGGGTTTTTTTTGGGGGGGGGGAGAAGACAGCAGGGAAAGCTGGCAGCCTTTGCAAAGTGCCGCTTGCTACTCTGCTGGGGGAAGAGCCAGCCTCTCATAGTGAAAAGCAGGAACCAAGCCTGTGGATTTGTCTTTGCAGTGTCTGTGAAATGCAAATTGGGAAGGGCCCCTTTTTGTGCAGCTGCTGAAAGGGCCATTCAGCTGTGGGGCATATTTCTTGGACGCACACTTAAGGCTTAATGGCTTGATTAGCATGCAGCTCTTCATGCATCAGTAACACCTCTCTCACTCCAGCCCTGGAATTCCCAAGAAACCATGCCATGACCACTTACCTCTATAAGAACGCTGCAAGATTATCAGGAGTGCCTTCCGTAAGGAGCCAGATATCTCAACACCATTCGAGGCTGGGGGAGTCTTCCTTTAGAAAATATTCCAGCCATTTGGAGATCATATGCTTTCGATACACTGCTGCCGGCCATTGGTGGAGTCCCCTAAGCCAAGATGTTTTCTCAACATGATGCAGTTATGGGTGTGCAAACCTGGTAGCGTGCTTGTTGACCAAAAACAAATGAACAAAAAAAGAGCCCCCTCTACATAGTTTAAGAGCATTCCACTGGCTGCTCCTTCAATCCGCAAAGGACATTTTCCCAGTGTTGGGAATTTCAGCTTCGCTGTACGACGAGACTTAGCTGCTAGACTACAGTATACTGGCGGACGCTTCTCAGGTTGCAAAGCTATTTATGTCTGTTCAGCAATGCAGGCTCTTATGCTAAACATGCAATCTCATAGGAAGGAGATTACAGGAACTCCATTAATACCTACTCTCCAAGGGACACTCTGCACACACTACATGGGTGATGCACAAGCCATTCTGAACTCACAAAATGACAGGCATGGACTTGTGCAAGGTACAACAGCAGGCCAGAGGTACCAGCCTAGTAAATTCTGAGGGAGGTTCAGACAAGGTTAAGGAAGCCCTTAAGAAGGTAAGAACAGCCCTGCTGGATCTGACCAGTGAGGGTCCACCTGGTCCAGCATCCCGTCTCACACAGTGACCCACCAGTTCCTCTGGAGGTCCAACAATAGGGCATAGAGGTGGAGGCCTTTGCCTGACACTGCCCTTCTTCCTTCAGAGGACTAATTAGGTAGATCAAATCAAGCCTGAACTGACCCTAGAAGCTAAATTGACTAAACTGAGGCTATTGCACTTTGGTAACATTATGAGAAGACAAGAGTCACTGGAAAAGACAATCATGCTAGGAAAAGTTGAAGGCAGCAGGAAAAGAGGAAGACTCAACAAGAGATGGATTAACTCCATAAAGGAAGCCACAGCCCTCAATTTGCAAGACCTGAGCAAGGCTGTTAAAGATAGGACGTTTCGGAGGACACTGATTCACAGGGTTGCCATGAGTCGGTCGGAAGCGACTTGACAGCACTTTGCACACACACACACACACACACACACGGTAGAAATTAAACTGTAGACCATGGAAAAGGAGACCACAGGTCCCCTGTAGTCTTTGGCACAGGCCAATCCCTATCTCAGAAAGCAGGTGCCCTTGTAGGCTCCTGTGGATATTCTTCATCTAATGGAAACTCGTAACTACATGCTATGGTTTTGCTGGTTACATCCCAGGGTTTGGTCACAGATGCATGCTGGAAGCTGCATGCTTCCCAGCCATAGAAAGGCCAGATTTGGGATAGGAACCATGATACACAGGGACAAGAGCCTTAGGTAGATAGGTCCTCAGAGCCATTAGTAAACCTGGAATAATGGGAAGCTGCTTCCTGACACAGCTACTGTCAGAGAGCTGGGCCCAGAGACCACGCTATACCAAGAAGCTGCACCGCTTGATCCCAAAGGTCCAAGGATCCCTTGTGACACAGTGAGGGATCTGGGCCAGGACAGACAGCTTACGTAAGAAAGCACAGCCTCAAATCATGTGAAAAATAAACACAGGAAAGGAGCTGAAGCATTAAACACCAGTGACACTCGGTTTCAACAAACTTATACCACAGGCATGCATCCTGGTAGGTAGTGTTAACTACCTCTATGAACCACACACACACACAAAGGCCAACCCAAGAAAGGGAAAAGCCCGCCTGGGACATCTGCATGCGGCACGCTAGCCACTGAAACCGGAGGAAGCAGGATTAATATAGGACGACTTGAGAAGAAGCTTTGGCCGAGTTTGGTTTCAAAAGAGGGGGATCCCCAGAATAACCCGACTCCTGCTGGAAATAACTTGCATGGAGACAGTCCTGGAGAACCAGAACTAAATGGGCATCTGTCTGGTAGGGAAGGCAGTAGCCCAGCACAGAGGAATGCCCGGTGATCCGTCCCCCCAGGATTTTGTGGCCAACACATCCTCTCCAAAGCAGGGATAGGACTGTAGAAGAGCTTAATGCAAAGCTGTCCCTCCATTAGAAACTTCCACAAAGTATCCTAGCTAACAGACTGAGAGATCCTCCATGGATGCATCTAAGCAGAGGCTAGATGGCCATCTGTCAGCAATGCTGATTCTATGACCTTAGGCAGATTGTGAGAGGGAGGGCATCTTGGGCATCTTCTGGGCATGGAGTAGGGGTCACTGTGTGTGTTGGGGGGAGGTAGTTGTGAATTTCCTGCATTGTGCAGGGGGTTGGACTAGATGACCCTGGTGGTCCCTTCCTGCTCTATGATTCTAAGTTGAATGAAGCCCTATTGGCAAATAAAGCACAACTAAAGTTCCGGTACAACTGAGCTGTTGACCTGAACTTTGGAAGATGGTGAGCCAATTTCTAGGGGCACACATGAAGATCTTCACTGCCAGGCCTGTCCAGAACCAGTTAAATTAACAGCAATCAAGCCACTGCCAATTCATGAGGATGAGCGAGTGCAAGAACCACCCTACTGAACCTGACCAAACGACCCACTAAAATCCAGTACCCTGCTCGCCATAGTGGCCAGACAGAGGGAAGCCCCCAAAGCAGGGCCTGAAACAACAAACTCCCCCCCACGCACAACCTTCACTTCAGCAACTTGATGAGAAACATCTCATTTCTGTGTCTGAAGAAGCAGCTTCCCTCTCTCCCTCCCCTCCTCCAGAGTCTGACTTTCCCCTTAAGAAATGAGCTCATGCGTCTCCAGAACTGTGAGGAATTAGAAATGGAAAGGAACAGGCAGATTGCGTCAGGCGTCGGAAGAGCGGGAGAGTCGGCATCTGAAGGAGAAGAAGGCTCTTCAAGACCTTTATTGGGATAACGATGGAGGGGCCCAAAGCCAAAGTCTGAATTTGCTGGGAGGGGGGGGAGAAAGACAACCGCCAGGCAGAGTCAGAGGAGAGGAGTGATCCGGAGAAATCACAGTCACAGAGACTCCACCAAGACAGACGTGGGAGTCCAGCACGGAGAAACAAGACTTAGCACGACAGACGTCGGATGAGTCTCCCGCTACCTGACCAAACCTTAATTCACTCTCTGTTTTGCAGCCAGAGAGGAATTTCACTCCAACTTACTCCCCAGTGTAAAGATTACATTGCTTCAGTTCCATCACTGGTCAGATTTTCAGGCCGCTCACTGTTATCGGATAGTCTAGCAAGGAATGAAAACTAAAGTCTGCCCAAAAAGGAAGACATGGTCTTAAAATCAGACAAACCTCCTCCAGAACCTTTTCAGAGGGTATAAGAACTGGTCATACTTTGGTATACTAACGAACCAAAAGATCATATGAGAGGAGGGAAATCAAACAGAAATCAGTCCCCCTCCTATACATGGCAGCTCTGTGCCAACAGCGTCTGCATGTTTAATCGGAGAACAAGCAAGGCAAGTCAAAGCCTTGCCCTACTGAAAGCTGGTGTGGTCAGAATGTTGGACTAGAACCTGGTTTGAATCCCCACTCCGACATGGAAGCTTGCTGGGTAACCGGGCCAGTCACACACTCTCAGCCTAGGGTTGCCAGCCTCCAGCAGGAACCTGGGGATCCCCAGGAATTATAGCTCATCTCCGGATGACAGAGATCAGTTTCACTGGAGAAAACAGCTGCTTTGGAGGGTGGACTCAGTGACACTGTACCCCACTGAGGTTCCTGTCCTCCCCAGACTCCACCCCAAAATCTCTATGAGCTTCCCAACCTGGATCTGGCAACCCTATCTCAGCCTAACATACCTGGCAGGGTCTTGGTGAGGATTAAATGGGGAAGAGGAGAACAATGCTTACATTACCTCTTTGGATCCCAACTGGGGAGAAATGCAGAGTGTGTAAATGAAATAAATACATAAATCAATAAACTGTCCATAGACCTAAATGGATCTATGAGACTTCGAAACACACACACGAACACACATGAAGCTGCCTTATACCGAATCAGACCCTTGGTCCATCAAAGTCAGTATTGTCTACTCAGACCGGCAGCGGCTCTCCAGGGTCTCAGGCAGAGGTCTTTCCCATCACCTGCTCGCCTAGTCCCTTTAACTGGAGATGCCGGGGATTGAACCTGGGACCTTCTGCATGCCAAGCAGAAGCTCTACCACTGAGCCACAGCCCCTCCTCGACACCTGTCTGAATGTACAGAATTATGGGGCCCACCCCCTGAGATGCTAACGACTTGGGAAAGCTTTACTATTAGACTCCAATGTGTATAAAGAGCATCTCACAAGTACTGGGTTAACCTGAACCGGCTCACTGAACACCATCCAAACAATTCTGTAGCAAAGAGGGTGAGGCACAGATAAAAGGAGTTATTTCCTCACCTAATTACGGAAACAAGCTGCTAATTAAAGTCAGGGTCAATCTCCCATTCAGTCACATCCTAGTTTGTTTGTTTTAAAATGATATTCTCTTCAAGGAGCTGAAACACTTATTTAATCAAGCAAGATCAAACGTGCAAAAACGTCATATTAAGATGAAGGCCCAGCCAGCCAAAATGAGCCCCTGTAGGTCCCTTGCTGGTGGTTACAGTGGGGCAGAGTCAAATATGTGCTTAATTCTCCCGCCGAAAGCAGTGGGACTTTGTGCTCCACTTGGGCTGGATTGTCTCCGGACAACAATAGGAGACCCTCACAAGTTGTTCCAACTTGTACACCAACGGAATTTGCATGGACCATCTCCCAAACAGATCAATATCAAGCTTGGCAGATCTGCTATGCCTCGGGGCTACCAAGATCTGCACAAACAGCCCTTTGTTGACTTATGGAGCGTGGTGAAGATTCTTATTGTCTTTCTGACAGCAACCGGGCTCTGCCTTCTGCAATCCCAAACAACGTTATCTTTCTTCCCCACTTCCATAATTTCAGATACACCATCTGCATATTCAGGAGTCAAAGATGGCTTTGTGCATTAAGTGAACGATTCCTCTCTTGAATAGAGAAAGGCCTCTGGGCACAGATTTTACAGGGAAATGGTTGGCTGTGGTAACAGCAGCAAAGTTGAGTATGCCCACTAAATAAGGCTCTGGACCAGTACAGGTGGCCAGAAGACCATATGCTAATACTAAACGGTTCTCAATTTTCACTTCAATCTTTCAGTACTTACTGAAGGCACATTTGATTCTTGTGGTGCCTTTATCCTGCATGGCTAACAGTGGCAACTTAGAGACAAGTGCTTTGACTCTCAAAAGCTCATACCCCAAAAATCTTGTTGGTGTCTAAGGTGCTGGACTCGCATCTTGCAGTTCTACTAGAGACTAACATAGCAACCCACTGAAAAAAAAAATCCTAGTGCATCTCAGGGTTCAAGAGATGGACCCCGGACAAAGGGACTGTCCTCAGTGGAGTGGACCCTGTCTCGCCTCTTACATCTCTCTGTAGCCCCAAATGCCCTCTTAAAATGCATCCCCTGGGGGGCAGCACAAGAGGGGAGTCGAAGGTCTGCAGTACAGGAGAGGGGAAACGAGTGAAAATCACCCCCTTTCAGTTTGTGGAAATCCTCCAAGGGATCCAGCCCTATGATATTAAACCAACAGAATGCTGGAAAACCCCCGACATAGTTCAGCCAGAAGCCAGTTCGTAACAGACACACACGAATAATTCCGCCCACTCCACAAAACTGGTTTTTACCCTTGTAGTCAGCAACTGTTCCTTTTCACATAGAAAGTGATCCTGCCGTAAAAAACTGTTGCTCTGCAAGAACCAGCCATATAAAACATATTTAACCATACGAGCTGAAGGATTATTTTCATTGATAGGCACCCAAGTGAACATTTGAACTCCAAACCACTGATACAGCACAGCCTGGGTGCCTTCCCTCTGAGTTTTCTTCCAGCTCTGCAGATGAAAGCTTCATCCAAAAAAGGCAATCTGACTCCAGCTGCATCGTCTTTGGTTCGCCATTAAGGATTAAATTAATAGGCCTCTTTGGGTTTATTATATTCTTTAGCCAGTGACCCAAGATGTGAACGTAATCAGAGCTAGGTGAGAAAATACAAGCTGATGGAAGTTTGGAAGAGTCTCCCACAACCTGCAGAGCTTGTCGCTTCCCATTAAACCTGAGAACACCGGAGAAGAAACACACGTGGATTTTTGCTTCTCGGTACATCAGCTTTCTTTGACCCGCAATTAAGCCAGTTTAGCTAGAAATGCAACTGGCACCACAGCAACCTAAATCAGATGAGAACTGAGATAGCATGGCAGCTGTGAGACTGAAATCCTCAGTTCGAATCTCACCTCTGGGTGGCTGAAGCAAACCTGCTTCTCAGCCTCAGAATACTGGCCTATATTACAATGCAGTTGTATTAATACAAGACAACGTCCATCAAAGCACTCTACAATTGTCATCAATAAACCACTGTCTATCAATAAATAGGAAAGGCACCATGATGCACAAAGGCATTTAGTGGTTTCCAAGAGCTACTCAGAGAGGTTGACTCTCAAGGGAATTTGCCTTCTGCAAGTCCCAATGAGGCCCTGACCTGGATAGCCCACTCTAGCCTGATCGCGTCTAGATATCAGGAACTGAAAAGGCTCGGCCCTGGTCAGTATTTGAATGGTATTGCAAGAAACTGCTCCAGTATCTGCCAAGTTGTTGAATGCATTTGGTTTTAAGACTTTAGATTTCTTGAGGTTTCCCTGATCAAATTCTCCCCCCCACACACACACACACACACATACACAGTCAGCTCCAATGACCTCAAGGCATATTGGCAGCATCTGGGCAATCTCACTGACCACAAATGCTTCTCTAGACCGAGCACAAATGTTCAATCTCCAGTTTAAATGCTGTACACAGGTGCAGTTGCACGATTGTGGGACCAAAGTCACCTCTTTGCAAGGACTGTTATTTCTTCCGGCTGTTCCACAGAAGCACAGCTGCCTGAAAACATCAGCCATCCGAAATCCCTTCCGATCTGCCTGTGCTCCGGATAAATAGCAGGGGGATTAATTGGTCCCTGAAGAGGGCCTTGTCTTTAAGGGTTTTCAACTCACACCTGTTCGTACCTAAACAATGACCGAATTGCCCAAGGCCTGCTCTTTCTCCCCCTCCCCTCGGTGCACCAGCGCCTGCACAGAGAACTTCCCTTTGGATCGGGTCCCACGTTAACTGGTATAAAGAAACAGTGGGAGATGCTGAAGATATCGCTTGGATTTTGCACCCCAGGCTCCAAAGACATCTCTGGCAGACTCTGATCTTCTTCTTAACTGATTAGGCACCAAAAAACGAGAACCTGAGCAGACAGCAGAGTAGATTATTGCATTCTAACCTCCAAATGCACTAAGCAAAATCTAATTTCTTCTGCAATGCCCCATGGATATTTCTCCTAAGCTAAGTCCATTCACTCAGTTGCAGGAGACGGAGCTTCAAATTCTATTTGTTTTTAAACCTCAGAACAGCCTGGGGAGGCTTCAGGTTTGAAGAGAGGAACAGCAGACAGCAGGTCACCCTGCTTGCTTAAATCCTTTCCCGCCAGCCATTTTCTCTGCTAAAAACCACAATGTTCCTTTGGTGGTCCATATTTTTCCTCTTTGAGAAAAGAGCTCCCAGGGAAGGAGGGTTAAGCAGGACTCCCCTCCTCTGCCATCCTTAACAAGCTTAACACCTTTCCAAGGAGGCTTTTGGTTCAAAAAGTTGGGGCGCAGAAGGGTAAGTCTGCAGGTTGCACCTAGTTCTGTGCTGGAAAAAAACCAACAGGATGCAACATCCAGACCTATGGAAAAATAAGCCTTGATGCTCTAAGCATGCGCCTGCAGGGAGAGGGGACACGCAACTTTATTTAAATGTAATCACAGATGATAAATGAACCAGGATTTTTAATAAACTAGCTGACAAGCCTAATTACGGGGTAGCAGTTTACAGCAAAGCTCATTAATATATGCCAGCATCCACTATGGAAAAGGAGGGCAAGATTTACACCCAAACAAGCACATCATTGCTGTGGGATCTGCAGCCGAGCATCATGCTCAAGTTCCATTCTGGTTCCAGCTGTGCAGTTCCTACATGGGGCACTTTCACAAAGTCCGAAGTACAGCCCAGCGGCTTCATCACTTGCCTCTTCGAACAGACCATGAAAGCTCCTATTCTGGATTCCCAACAGAGGGTCTTGCTGCATCGTCATCAGCTTCATTTAAAAATAAAATGAGCGATGAACCTTGAGAACGGAGGTCAGATGGCAAGAAAGAGCAAGTGTTCCAGCTTCTCGCACTGCAAACGCACATCTCCGTTTTTCTGCCCTCCTCTTCATGCGTTTCATTTTCTCCCATACCCTTGAACACTGATCTACATTCAGATGCCAAGCATAGCTTTTGCTATGAAGTCATTAAATGCACACACACAGACGCGTGCATGGAAGTGAAGCCATTCACATTCTGAAATAGCGGCAAGCTCTTCTTGCCTCTCTGCTCTGGGGAATCTTTTCAAGGGGGTGGAAGCTGGTCGCAGCTTTCGTAGACAGCAGGCTTCCCTCGACAGTGCCAGCTCAGAATCCCCTTGCCAACTCATGCAACCCACTACTCAGCCATCTACAATCAGATATGTCACTCTAATCCACTCGAGGCTTAAGCACCTAAGCATCGTGGCAAACGCATTTTAGGGAATAAAAGTGGGAGGTGTAATATGATCAAAGCCCCAAACCACCTCATAAGAACCTAAGGAGAACCCTGCTGGATCAGACCTAAGGCCAGCTGAATCCAGCATTCTGTTCACTCAGTGGCCAACCAGGTGCCTCCTGACTGCACGGGTAAAAAATATTTGAAATGGGAGGCATATTGATTAAATGCCACAGATATCTGGGGCCCTCATTCCAATAATACTGGAGTGCACAGAGTAGCCAGTTCACACCACCTGCCTGACCCCTATCAGTAAGTATTTACACCCAACAAAATGGAGCAAAAGAGAGTTGCCACAGTGAATAAAACACTTCTACTGGATTGCTGTTAGTCTGCTTCCGGAAAAGCATGGACTCTGTCTCACCAAAGGCTGTCTTGGCCCCTAAGTGGCCAAGACAAAAGCTGATTGTTCACTGTTAGCTGGATCTTCTGGAAAAAAAAATGTTTCTCCATATTAATGACAGCTGAAATCAAGTTAGACAAGGGTTGCCAGAAACATTTACATTTGCAAGTTTATCGTAAGTTTCAATCGCAACACTGGATGTTAATGCAATCGTCTCAACGGGCCACCTACGACGCAGGAATTGTAAAAATGTAGAGAGCTAGAAACAGACACGGCATAAGGTATTTGGGTAGGCAGAAAATCTAAATAGTTAAAATTATTGTAAGGAGACCTAAATAATAGGCAGTTTGTTGCCTTTTAGCCTTAGCTCAAAATCTGTTGCCAAAGAGCGACATGAGAAATCTGTAATCACAAGTTCCCAATGAACCTCCCCCCACCACCAGAGAGCAGAAAGAAGCTTGGGGAGGGGGTTAAGATTGGAGAAACAGCAAGGGAGAGGAGGGGGCTTAGGAGGCAACATTTGGGGAAGGCCTCGGCCTCTATGCCCTGTTGTTGGCCCTCCAAGGCACCTGGTCGGCCACTGTGTGAGACAGGATGCTGGACTAGATGGACCCCTGGTCTGATCCAGCAGGGCACACACATGAAGCTGCCTTATACTGAATCAGACCCTTGGCCCATCAAAGTCAGTATTGTCTACTCAGACTGGCAGTGGCTCTCCAGGGTCTCAAGCAGAGGTCTTTCACATCACCGACTTGCCTAGACCCTTTAACTGGAGATGCTGGGGATTGAACCTGGGACCTTCTGCATGCCAAGCAGATGCTCTATCACTGAGCCACAGCCCCTCTCCATGGCTCTCCAGGGTCTTGGGCAGAGGTCTTTCACAACACCTACTTGCCTAGTCCCTTTAACTGGAGATGCTGGGGATTGAACCTGGGACCTTCTGCATGCCAAGCAGATGCTGTACCGCTGAGCTACGGCCCTTTCCCATAGCTACATACCCTCCTCAGTGTGGTGTAGTAGTTAAGAGTGTCAGACTAGTATCTGGAAGACCTTGGTTCAAATCCCCACTCTGCTATGGAAGCACGGTAGGTGACTTTGGGCCAGCCACACTCTCTCAGCCTAACCTACCCCTACCTCACAGGTAGGTTTTTTTCCTTGCAGGAAAGATAATTAAATAACAGTGCATTGAAGAGTCATGAAGATATGGGGGGGCGGAGAATGACAAATGTATGCATAAAAAGGTAAAGAAGTACAAAAATTGGCAAAGACATTTGCAAGGCTAGGAAACATAGAATCATAGAATAGAATCATAGAGTTGGAAGGTACCACCAGGGTCATCTAGTCCCACCCCCTGCACAATGCAGGAAATTCCAAACTACCTCCCCCACATACCCCCAGTGACCCCTACTCCATGCCCAGAAAATGGCCAAGATGCCTTCCCTCTCATGAACTGCCTAAGGTCATTGAAATAGCATTGCTGACAGTTGGCCATCTAGCCTCTACTTAAAAACCTCCAGGGAAGGAGAGCTCACCACCTCCTGAGGAAGACTGTTCCACTGAGGAACCGCTCTAACTTTTAGAAAATTCTTCCTAATGTCTAGATGGAAACTCTTCTGATTTAATTTTAACCCGTTGGAATCTGGTCCAACCTTCTGGGGCAACAAAAAACTCGGCACTATCCTCTATATGGCAGCCCTTCAAGTACTTGAAGATTGTTATCATATCCCCTCTCAGTCTTCTGCTCTTCAGGCTAAACATCCCCAGCTCCTTCAGCCTTTCCTCATAGGATTTGGTCTCCAGACCCCTCACCATCTTTGTTGCCCTCCTCTGGACAAGTTCCAGCTTAGGATCCTACCTCGTGGCACTCTGAAGAAACTGGGCTGGCATACACCATTTACTATATTGAGGTTTGAACTGGCATCCACAACTCCTTTTGGTAGTTTAACAACTGCCTTGAGCATCTGCTGTGACGGAAAGGCAGAATATAAAGAACATTTCAATGCTTGTAGTTTTTCACTCACTCTCTCTTTTACACACACACACACACACACACACACACACACACACACACATCCTTGCTCATTGCTGGCCAGTTCCCTCCGCAAGTAATGACCAAGCTGGAAAAAGGCAGTTATCATTTCCTTTGTTTAAAAGCAGGGTGGGGCATGGTAAGAGAGGCCAAATTTATAAGCGTCTTCACTACAGCTATCATAGCTCACACACACCAAATTAAAAGCCCTTCATGTGCTGAGTGAGGAGGCGAACAATCCAGATTTAGTGCCCTCGTGACCTCAACCAAACTGGGTGACATGAAACTCTTTATGATTGCAAAACATAAAACCACCCAAAAGACAAGGGTGCAAATTGTTTTTGCAAAATTTAGGTGAGGGAATGGAAGGAGGGTCACCTGAGCGAGCCAGTGGGGTGGGCAACGGTCTGGCGCAACATGGATTTTGTTGATCTAATTCATGTATATCCCACCTGAGAAAGTATGACTGGCCCAGGGTCACCCTGTGAGTTTCCATGGCACAAGTGGGGATTTGAACCCAGGTCACGCAGATACTCGTCCGACACTCTTAACCACTACACCTGAAGCCTGTGTGCATGGACTCCCTCCCTGCTCCACAGAGTTAATGACTTCCTAACTTGCAATCTATTGCCAATACTCCCTTCCAAATCCAGATTTCAATTGTAATAGTGGGAGATCTCCAGGTGCCACCACAACCCTGAAGTTTGAGCAAAGCAGTGCCAACCAAGCTACCAGCTCTGGAGGATCTGCTGGGCTCAGCTTGTGTCAGGGAGGATTTGAGCAGCCCAACTCATGCTTGGGCAAAGGAAAGCTGCTCGGTCTGCTCATCCACAACAGGCCCCAAATGGCCACTCCTTGGTAGAGCAGGAGAGAGGCTCTTCCATTTCCTCAGTGGCTTCAACAGTCCCTTTCCTCATTAGACCAAGGCATTATTCAAATGAGCCAGTGAAAATGCATCTGGAGGGATTAGCGGTATTGTCTCCTGCTCTCTAAAGCTCCCAGACATGCCCAAGCAACATAAACAGGGCTCAAAGCGGCCTCTGAACGGCATTCCGTCACCTGCAACCAAATGGCAGCAGGACCAACATGGGCATCTGACTGATACCACCCAACCTTTGGCCTTGGAGGTTATGGCACAGCCCAGAGCTTCCAGAGAACAGATCCAGGTGAGCGGCTAAGGCCCATGCACACTTCCTTAAGAGTAAATCCCATTGAACTCAGTGGGGTTTACTTCCAAGTAAGCATGCATATGTTCGCGCTACCCCTGATGCAAATCCTACCTGCATCACAGATCCATCCATCAACGTCAGGCACGGCATTCTTTCCTGTGCCGCCCCCCATTTCCCCTTGCACCTGCAACACCACCAGCCTTCCTAGCAGGGTTGCTGTAAAAAAAGTGCAGAAGCAGCAACGAACACAACATTGCTGAGCAAAGCAGGGAAAGTGACCACATTACATTTCCAAAGGATTTTCATTTGGAAAAACAGTCTTTCCCCCTCTTGATTTCTTTGAGTTGGAAATGCATAAAACTGAATGAAATGTTATCACGGCAACCGTCGCAACATAGTTGTTGACTCTTTCAGGAGTGTACAAGATTACAAGGCAAGATTCTTCTTAAAATGGCAGAGAAGAATCTTGGAACAGCAGCGTTCACACGAGGCATCCCACCCACGGAGGACAGAACAAGGACATTAACACCCCATGTGTCTTCTGTGATTTTTTTGCCAACACAGAAGTCAATCCACATCTGTATACCGTTAGGACAGGGGATCTAACTGCCACTGTCACCCATTCATGCTCTCCTTTCATGCCACGCTCACGACATTTATACACAAGGAACACCAAAACAACACTGGGAACACAGTGACGCTAAGAGCAAAAAATTCAGCACAAGCAGACAAAAGATGAGACACAGAGGAAAAAAATTGTAAGTCTGACTGGCACAAGAGAGAGAAGCAAGTCTGGAAAATGACCAACTTTGGTTTGCCACTGGCCAGCCAGGAAACCAGAATTTAAAATCAAACAAACAACCCGGGCTTGAAGTGGGGTTTGCAAATGCTAATTTGTGTCTGGGTTTGGCTTGATGTCAGTATAGTCCAGCCACTTCTCCAGCTGTGTTCTGGAGTGGAGGAAAAGCACGCACATGAAGCTGCCTGAGTTAGACTGTCAGTCTATCAAGATCACCACTGCCTCAGGCAACCTAACAAATTTGTGGCTAACATTTGCACTGGGGACCTCCCAAACTACATTTTATTGGCCACCAAAGGTTGCCCATCATGAAACCCACAAGTTGTGAGAGCTAGTATGGTAAGCGGTCAGAGCACAGGACTAGAGTCTGAGAGACCCAGGTTCAAATCTCCACTTTGCCATGGAAGATTGCTAGGTGACCTTGGGCCAGTCACACCTTCTCAGCCTTTCCTACTTTGCAGGGTTGTTGTCAGGATAAAATGAAGGATAGCAGAATGAAGTAAGCCACTATCAGGGAGAACAGTGGTGGTATAAATAAAGAAAATAAAATAGTCATGTACCCATTTTACTAAATTGGCAAGCATCTGCCAGAACCTGAAGGGAAAAGGTTTAACGCGAACAGACCATTCCAGGTAGCAACTACTGCTGCAGAACAACAGGGAAGGAGAGAGGTAGTGGTCTTCAGCCCAGAGATTCCATGGACCCTCACAGAAGGCTTTCAGACGCCCGCTCCAGAACCAGTTCGGCTCCTTTCCCTCTGCTCAGAAATTCCTCCCCACAAATGTCACACGCAAGTATTGCAAGACATGCTGGATTCTGCTGACAACTCACTCCCAACAAACACACGCTTTGTTCATCGAGCCCATGTTACAAGATTTCCATCCCGGCATGCCAACCCCACGGGCAACTTCTGCAAACTTGCTGGATTGCAGTACAGATTATTATTTACTTCCTTAATTCATAATGGACAGTTGCGTAGATTCCAAAGGTGCTATTTTCTGGTCTCTGGTGCTGGCAAATCGCATTTCCTGCTTTGCCACCCGGCTGTGGCCTCCTTAATACATTGCTCAGCTGCATCCATAGGCATGAGAATTATTCAGGATTCAGGCCCACACATGAAGCTGCTGAGACAGACTCCTGATCTTTCAAGATCAGCCTTGTTTCCTCTGGAAGTGGAAGAAGCTCTCCAGGGTCTCGGCTAAAGGTCTTTCACATCGCCTCCTACCCAGTCCTTTCCAGGAGTTTTTCTAGGCCTTTCCTTCCTCCTTCACAATCAGCTGGCCTATTGCCCATTCCCAAACTAAGGGAAAGAAAATAAGAAAGGGGCAAGGGGAAATGTGAATATATACCTTCTCAAACTAATACTTAGGAAATGACTTGACTCCCTTCCCCCAACAAAAAGCACAATGGGGGGGGGCTGACCCCTCCATTGCAAATCTGTTACTGGGATTTTTCTCAGTGTCAAAAGGGTCCTCCTTATATCCCTGCGTAAGGCTCAGTTTCCAGAGTGTTTCCGTGAGAGGGAAATGGGAGCCACTCTACTACCTGATCCATTTTTTACTAGAGATCTCAGGGTGTGAAACTGGCACCTTCCTTGTGCAAAGCAGGTGTTCTGCCGCAGAACTACGGCCCCTCCACTGGCAAATAACACCCCTTGTGTTGGCAGTCAGTTGTGTCTTTCTAAAATAATTGCTAGCCTGGCCTCCCTCTCTAAAGTAAATCCCCGAGATGCAGCACGACTCTGGCATACATGCATGCCGGTGCATTCACAAGGACTCAAAAGCCAACGCATTTCCTTCCCAACTTCCCCACTCCTTCTAAAATATTGCCAAAAGGTTTTTGTCTTCAGCGGTAAGAACCTTAAGACCCACTGTGAGATTAGACAGTTAACTGCATTTTTAAAAACACACACAAAGGAAACCTGTTGTGGTCCAATTAGTCACACACCTGCTTCAGAAGCCAATGGAGAGACATACTGTTGCCCTGCAAACCTGCAAGTCTTAAAGGTACCAGAAGCTTCCCTTTTGGTTTCAGCAGCAAAAGACTAACACAACGGACACATACACACACACACACCAAACACCCATCCGCACAGAAGTGCCCTCTGTGCTAACATCCCCTCCCCAAAAGAAGATTGAGGCATAATTTACTGTGACAACTCAAGCCAGGTCCCCATTATAGATTCAAGAACTGGATCAAGGCCAGGATATCCCCCACTTCATTAACAGAGATTATTTTATTATAATGGAAACTGTCTTATTAGTTAAGGTAGATAAATGGATGTTTGGCTTCTTTGCTTGGTTGCATTTCAACCGGGAACCTGAAATCTTTCCAGAGCAGGTGGCGCGCAAGAGATCGATTTAAGCCTTGGACAGAACATCCATCACATGAGACGCAGCTGATAGGAGGGAAAAGATGCACCCCATCCAGGAATACCAAACTCCTTGGTTATGCACCAGAGAGACAAGCGAGTTTTAAGAGCAACATCTAGGAACCAAGTTTCAAAGGGTACCCGTGTTGGTCTGTAGTCAAAGAGCTAGAAGCGAGTCCAGTAGCACCTTAGAGACCAACAAGATTTTTGGGGTCTGAGCTTTCGGGAGTCAAAGCTTCCTTCATCAGATATGTTTAGAAAGCCAAGAGAGACTTCATAGAGATATTAGCATACCTAGATATTTCAATGGTTGCTAGTTACGATGGCTCAAAAGAGCCTCCATGTCCAGAGGCAGTATAGCTCAATACCTTTTCAGGGGATCAACAGCAGAACTTGCCCTTCCTGCCCTGTTTGCGGGCATCTTGTTGGCTGATATGCTGGAGTGGATGGACTGCTGGGCCTGATCTTGCAGGGTTCTGTGTTCCCAGGTTACAGTTTGAGAGCAGCTGACACAAACCACTTTCAGACGTCCAATAAAAGGAAAAGCCAAATAAGAGGAGAGCAAACTGCTTTGTGGCTCATCTAAAACCCTGGCTCTAACTTGACCCTTGAGAGCTAACCCAGAGACTAATAGGAGCTGCAAGCCAGGTTCAATTGTTAGTTTAGCCATGAGCTCACCAGATGAACTTCTCTGTTCAAACCATTGTGCAAACCATTGTGTGTGTTTATGGGGAGGGGGGGAATGTGTGTGTGTGTGTAAAGTGCCATCAAGTCGCAGCCGACTTATGGCGACCCCTTTTGGGGTTTTCATGGCAAGAGACTAACAGAGGTGTTTGCCAGTGCCTTCCTCTGCACAGCAACCCTGGACTTCCTTGGTGGTCTCCCATCCAAATACTAACTAGGGATGACCCTGCTTAGCTTCTGAGTTCTGACGAGATCAGGCTAGCCTGAGCCATCCAGATCAGGGCGGGAGAGAGGGAATGTACCCATCTCTAAAAGTAGAACAAAAGAAACACCTCAGTGGAACAGGCTTCCTCGGGAGGTGGTGAGCTCTCCTTCCCTGGAGGTTTTTAAGGCTAGATGGCCATCTGTTGGCAAGGCTGATTCTATGACCTTAGGCAGATGATGAGAGGGAGGGCACCTTGGCCATCTTCTGGGCATGGAGTAGGGGTCACTGGGTGTGTGTGTGTGTGTGGGAGGTAGTTTGGAATTTCCTGCATTGTGCAGGAGGTGGGACTAGATGACCCTGGTGGTCCCTTCCAACTCTATGATTCTACCTGGCAAAGAAGCTAAGTTTTCTCAGTAACTAAAGCTTGTACTTGCTTGTGGCATGTAAGAACTCGCAAGGAGGCCAGTAATCAAGGGAAAGAGGCCAGTGAGCAAGTCTGTTACTCAGCCTCACTTACTGGCATGCCAAGAAATGGGGCAACCCCACATGGACACATGAGACTGCCTAATACTGAATCAGACCCTTAGCCCATCAAAGTCAACCTTGACTACTAAGACTAGCAGCAGTTCCCCGGGGGCTCAGGCAGAGGTCTTTCCCTTCACCTACTGCCAAATCCTTTAGCCGGAGATGTTGAGGATTGAACCCAGGACCTTCTGCATGCCAAGCAGATGCTCTACCACTGAGCCACGGTTCCTCCCATACACTGCTCTGAGATCTTTAGAGGAAAGATCAGATGCAAATATTACTTTTAAAATTATTATTAACAAGGAACTTGGTTCGGCAAGTGAATACACTGAGGATGCAGTTGACAGTTTTCTATTTAAAAAGTAGCCATCTTTGACCTCTTCTAATAAACTCGAGGAATCCAGCATGTATAATCCACAGAGAGAGAAAGCAGCTGCTAGTGTTAGCGGAGCGCTTTGCCAAACACCCGAGGGCCCACCGACCACTTGCCTTGGCTTCAACACCGATCGCTCTTGCTGTTCAGAGATGTTCAGCAAGCAAGGCCTAATCAAATTAGAAGGCAGCGCAGCAAAAGCTCCCCTGGAATATAATGGAAACGCTGGAAGTGTTTATTGTCAAATGCATTGAGACTCTGCAAAAAAAACCCCAGCTTTTCTCATTCACCAGGCCAGCGCCCCTGAGTAAGATATACCCTATCACCTCCTGGGCATGCATCCCCTGTGGCGGGAGGTCATGCCAGTCCCACCAACCCGCAGTGCATCAGCACCCTCCCTCACTGTCCTCCCCCCATAGTAGTAACTTGGGATGGCTTAGCTGGAGACCTGGTCCTCACTACACAGCATGGTCTAGCTAGTCTCTGAGTGTCACAGTAAGAAGCCAGCATCTCTCTGGAGAGACGCAGAAGGCCATGGACTCAAGTCCCCGCCTCTGCCTTAGAGCAGCTCAGGTCACAGATGCCAGGCAAGACCTTTTTGTGGCCAACACTCTAGAATCACAGAGTGTGAAGGGACCACCAGGGTCATCTAGTCCAACCCCCTGCACAATGCAGGAAATTCACAACTACCTCCCCCCCACATCCCCAGTGACCCCTACACCATGCCCAGAAGATGGCCAAGATGCCCTCCATCTCATCATCTGCTTAAGGTCATAGAATCAGCATTACTGACAGATGGCCATCTAGCCTCTGCTTAAAAACCTCCAGGGAAGGAGAGCTTACCATCTCCTGAGGAAGCCTGTTCCACTGAGGAACCGCTCTAACTTTTAGAAATTTCTTCCTAATGTCTAGATGGAAACTCTTGATTTAATTTTAACCCGTTGGTTCTGGTCCAACCTTCTGGGGCAACAGAAAACAACTCGGCACCATCCTCTCTATGACAGCCCTTCAAGTACTTGAAGATGGTTATCATATCCCCTCTCAGTCTTCTCCTCTTCAGGCTAAACATACCCAGCTCCTTCAACCTTTCCTCATAGGACTTGGTCTCCAGACCACCCTGGAGATAGGCTGCCAATCAGAGCTGACAGTGCTGAACTGGAGAGGCCGAGGGTGTCTCCATGGAGCCTCAACCAGTTGCAAGACCTCTGGGATCCAACCCATGGGCCGCACCCCCAAAGCTAAGGATGGAGCCCATCTTCTAGCAAGTAACGTGTGCTCTATCACTGCAGCAAATGCACATCTGTAGGGGCCAGACCACCACGTTTTTTCCCAGGCAGGGTCAGAACACTCAGGTCTGCTGCTCCTCCGCAAACGTCTGCCTGCTCCTGAGACGGCATCTTCAGCCTCTTTCCAGCTGTTCTCTTACAAATTTCCAAACACCAAGAATCATATTTTCAAAGAGCCTGTACCATTAAGAACACACTTTTCATTTCAGTGGCGTGTAGAATCCAGCCATAGGTTAAGGGCAGCTTTCTTGTGGTGTATTTTTTCCAAAAAGCAAGCAATGCCAGCCAGAACGGAGAGGCACCTGCCTCAGCTGTATAAATAGAGGAAAAAGGTAGTTGCATGTTTGGAGAAGGGGCACAGACGCAGCAGGCAGCCGTCTGGCATCTGGCTAACATCCGATGAACTCCAGGGGGTGAGATCAAGAGCTGTTTGATCTTCAGTGGCCACCAGGCAGCACCGCAAACGGAGGCCAGGATTTCAGTTATGTCAAGTTGGAACTAAAGACTGAGTTCCCGTCTCACCTCTGCTGGGATCTCAGCAGGTGAACTTAGGCAAGGCCTTCCGCTCCCAGTCTCCTTTGGAATGCAGAACTAATAATACTAGCCAACCTTGCAGGATCGTTGTATGGGGACACCCAGAAAAAGAAAGTTGTTTTGAGCGCTCTTGAACTCTCTCTTGAATGGGATAATTTTTTTAAAGAGGAGGGCGGAAAGGAATTAAAATGAAAAATACAGTCCTCGTCCTCTGTCGTTCTAATGTGCCGTTGTTATGTTGCTCATTACACAATAAGACATGGGGAAGGGGAATTTTTATTTGTCAAGGAAGGGCAGCAAAGAAACCATCCCTTCAGCTGTCCCCAAATGCAGCCTGATTCTCATTTGTATATGAAATGCGTCGGCACATTGCAGTGACCAGGAGGTCTCCTCTGCCAGACTTACTCAGTGGCCTCTGGACAGATATTTCTGCCTTATCCCCCTTCCACAATATGTGGGTGACCCTGGCCTACTCTACAAGGTTGCTATAATTGACATGCTTTGAAAGAGCTGTAGAAGTCCTGAATTTGAGTAAACGTAGGCCCCAAGCCCCTTGTTTGATCCACAAACCACAGAACCACTCTGGAGTGAGCTGGAGTTGGTGAGTCCCTCAAAAGAGGTCTTGTAACCCTTGAAAGAGAACTGGGGAATCAAGCATTTAGGCCCCATGTGCAGCTGGTGGAGGGCCCACAGCAAAAGCTCTTCACTTAGAAGAAGAAGAAGAGTTGGTTTTTATATGCCGACTTTCTCTACCACTTAAGGGAGACTCAAACCGGCTTACAATCACCTTCCCTTCCCCTTCCCACAATAGACACCCTGTGAGGCAGGTGGGGCTGAATGTGACTTGCCCAAGGTCACCCAGCTGGCTTCGTGTGCAGGAGTGGGGAAACAAATCCAGTTCACCAGATTAGCCTCCGCCGCTCATGTGGAGGAGTGGGGAAACAAATCCGGTTCTCCAGATTAGAGTCCACCACTCCAAACCACAGCTCTTAACCACTACACCACACAGGTCCATCGACATATAACATGCAGCCTCCACAGATCAGCCCTAAGACGCTCCAGATGCAGCCAAGTTCTCACAAACAGAAGCTAAAGTGACAAACCAGCATAAGAACTGGACGACTTTGGACTGTGCAAGTGACGGAGATGTTTGTTCGCCTCTCCCACATTGTCGTGCATTCTCATGCAAACTCACACAATGACGAAAGTATTCTGGGGCTAAAGAGCAAGCAGACACAGGGCACCTTATTAGCCTGAGACACTGCGATGTCTCAAAAAGAAAATAGGATATTTTTATATCTAGTTGTCAAAATCTGGGGCATGAAACTTGCCTCTTTGTAGAGGTCAGCACCGCAGCACACAGCAAAACCGAGCTGCCTGTGGGATGGAGAACTATGCCGTACAAATTCTGTTCCCGTTTTGGATTTTGCTGTGCCTGGAAATGTCCCTCCCTGCAAACCCAAGACTATGCTCCTGTTTACCAAATGCATCCTTCACTTGCTCATTTTTTATGCAAAGATGCTCAGGTCTTGCTGATGGAGCAATTTATTCACTCAAGCTATCAAAGCTGTCAAGGTACTTCTGCATGACCTAGAAATCTGAAACAGGATGCACCATAGTCCAAAGGACACAGGTATATCTCCCTCTTGAAATGGGGCGGGGGGGGGGGTCAAAGGGTACCACAAAAGAAATAAGGAACTTTCAGACTACCCATACTACTGAAACTTGGAACATGGGCTGTCCAGAATAACTAAACATCAGTAAAGTCTGCAAACAGGATCCCCCCCCCCCACTACTCTGGATTTCCTGAACTCCCTGCAAATAGCAAAAGAGCACAGCACACTGAAAGATGCCTGGCTCTCTTCCTGTGGTGCTAGTTTTCTGCTTGCAAGCCAAGGGTTTTTTTCCCCTCCCCCAATCTAGGGAAGCATTCAAACCCCTGACCCACAACTCCTGCAGCTCACTTCCCAAGTCCCTTCCCCTGGCTCCGAGCTTGCACCCTCTTCCTGCAAAGGAGAGATGACCCAGGGGGTCTTCTCACGAGGGGGGGCGTTGTGACGCAAGCAAATGAGCAGGCCCAAAATCCAACCCCCTCCCCTCCTCGCCCCCCTCCCCCAGGCCTATGACAGATCCGAGCACTCCTGCGCCGGCCAAAGGGGCTCCTGGAGAGAAGGCGTCCGCCTCTCCCTGCCCTCCGGGGGGCGGCTCGTCCTCTCAAGGTCGCTGCCTCCCAGCCCCTCGCCCCCAGGAAGAGGGCCATCTCCCAAACCCAGTCTCCCTCGTTGCCACCCGCGTCCGGGAGACCGTCCTCGCCCCCCCCCCACCTCCCTTTGCAGGAGCCACCCCAGAGGTGCCAGATGCCACCCGGAGAGAGGGACGGGGCGCCGCGCCCGCCTCCGCCAACATGGCTCCTCCGGCAGCCTCCCCGCCGTCTCGCAGCGATGCCGAAAGCACGCGGAGCTCTCGGGCGCGCCCGGCCCCCGCCCCGGGCCTGGGGGCTGCCAGGCAGGGCCCCCCTCGCCAAGCGCAGCAGCCTTCCCGCGGGGCCAGGGCAAGCGTCGCACGTGCGAAAAGCGCCTCGCGTCTGCCCGGAGCCCAGGAACGGAAGGCGTGCACCTGGGGGGCTGGAGCCCCAACAGAGCCGGAGAGGTTGCAAGAAGCCGCAGGGAGCGCCGGCGAGGGGGCACGGGGGTGGTCGCACCTGGGGGGAGGAAGGGTCGGTCCTGGCCGGGCTCTCCTCGCTCGGCCGCGCGCGCACCCCCGGCCCCGAGCTCCCCAGCAGAGAACATGCATCGCAGCAGAGGCACCCCGGGAGGGGCCGCTTTTTAAAAGCCCCCCCCCAAAAGAAACAACCCTCCAGCCCCCGCGCGGGCTCTTACCGGGCGGCCCCGGGGCATTGCCCCCCGCGGCCGAGCTGCGCTGCCCCCGGCCCCGCTCGCCGCCTCCGGCTCAGCCCCTGGCGAGCAGCGGCTTCGCCCGCACCGAGAGCCCCCGGCCCAGGGAGAGCAGGAAGCGCGTCATCACCTCGGGGCCAGCTGGCCGGCCCGCCTGCCCGCTTCAGCTGCACCGGCCTCCCTGCAGAAGGCGAGGCCGGCCGCCGGTACCCGGGCAGCGGAGGAGGCGCATCTCTCCTCGCCAGCACGGCTGCAAACCCTTACCGGCGCCGGCTGGAACCGGGTCGCTCTTCTTCCGAGGAGCCCTGCACAAAAACCGGCTGGCTTGCCACGCAGCCCTTCCCGGCCGGGTTGCCAACTTCCTCGGGGGCTCTCTGCTCCTGCGCCTCTCCCGGCGGTCTGATAACGCACAATTGAGGAGGGGGAAACTCCTCCCACCCGGTCAATTCCATATGTCAGATTCGGGGGGGGGGGAGGGGGAGTACAGAAGCGGAAACTGTTTGGTTTGTTTTTAAAGAAGAAGTTGGCAGCTTTGCTACCCAGTTGGGCTGCTTCCTTGCTCTTAGGCCCAAAGGGAAGCATTTGAAAAGCACCGAATTGCTGCCAAGTGTAGTGCTTGGTGTTATAGTACACTGAAAAAAATGCATCCTTTGCAGGGATTGTGACCTTCTGCAAGCACTGAGCCTCGTTTTCTTTCCCCAGCTGCAGGAGGAGCTGATGCCCAGCCTGCCTGTAGGCTGAGAGAGTGCCTAATGTTGCATTTTAGGGCAGAGAGCAATGCTTGCAGATGGGGCTCATTGATGGAATACTGGGTTTCCTGGGCCAGAGTGACCCAGCGGGCATCACAATCTTGGCTTTTGTTAAATGGAAAGATGCACACCAGCCCTCAGCCTGCCCCAATCAATGCCATTCTTAGGCAGGAAGAGTAGAAAGCCTGGGTTACCTTTCCTTTAACCAGAATGTTCCTTAAAGTAGAGACAACAACAACTGGAGCAAGAGCACCACCTGCCGGCAGGTAAAGACAGACCAATCAGGGCGGGGAAACTGCTAAATACAAGTTGCAAGCCCTGACCTGGATGGCCCAGGCTAGCCTGCTCTTGTCAGATCTTGGATGCTAAGCAGGGTTCGCCCTGGTTAGTACTTGGATGGGAGACCACCAAGGAAGTCCTGGGTTGCTACGCAGAGCCAAGCAACGGCAAAGTACCTCTGAGCATCTCTTGCCTTGAAAACCTCCCCATAAATTGGCTGCAACTTCACCCCACTTTCCACCACCACCAATTGTAGGAAAGGGTCCCAGAGCCTTCTTTGACTGAATTACCTGCACCTTTGCCATTGTGAGGAGCAATCTCGTTGGTCCAACTATTTTCAGCTTAGAGCATCATGCCATTCCCTCGTTGCAAGGTGGGGATGAACTGGCCGTGTTCCCATCTCAAGGAGCATTCAGCTTTGATTTCCTCCGGGGGGAAAAACAGGACTTGGGTTAGGGTTAAGTTTCAGCATAGGTTTCACATAGGGCTTGGGGGTCGCCTCATAAGCGACAACTGTGATGAGGATGATGGTGGGGGTTCCCTGTCAGCCAAGCAAGAAAGCCTACAGCCTATTGACTATACTATGCGCACTGCAGAAAGGGTGGGGAGGGCTGTGGCTCAGTGGAAGAGCCTCTGCAGTGCAGAAGGCCCCCGGTTCAATCCCCAGCATCTCCAGTAAGGAGCAGGGCTTGGGTGATGGGAAAGACCAGCCTGAGACCCTGGAGAGCCGCTGACAATTGGAGTAGACAGTGCTGACCGTGATAGACCCTGGGTTTGATTCAGTATAAGCCAGCTTCATGTGTACCTTACCTGCATAACTAGATGGTTTCTCAGATACCCAGAAAAGCTGCCCTAACATCTTTTCTTCCTGTTTCCAAATGCAAATATTTCCCATGCAACCTTCCCTTTTATGTTTCTGTAGAAACAAAAGGTGCTCTGGGCGAGTGGCCCTAATTCTTGTCACGCACAGAGGCAGAAGGCCCTTTCACAAGGCAGCAAAACTCTGGCAGTTCTCCAGGGGCTTTCCACCTATGAGGCAGGGCTCCGTGACCCTGAAGACCACTGTCTGAGAGCAAGGGTGGTCAGAAGGCAGACTCCTGCCCACAGGTCGATCCATTTCCAGCAGACCACCAAGTGTCTGTTTGCAATTAGGATTCTTGCAAATAAACTAATGGTCAGAGAAAAGGGTGATGCCATTCTATTGCAGACCAGGAATGAGATGAGGGATTACCTGCAGGAATAGCTAGAAAAGCAAATGTATATATTTGTATTTTCCTGTGGCAAGCACCAAAGAGGCACTGATAAGGTCAGCTGATCACTCAAGATACATCAAAAGCTTTGAAAATCTCCCCTTCTATCTCTTGATAACGTCAAAGAGAAAAATGAGGCACTTACTGGTGTTTGTGGCCCGATTTCAAGCAATCAGACATCTGATAGTGGAAGGGAGAAATGGGAAGGCTTATGCTCCGGAGTTTTACCCTCAGACATTTCAGGGCCTTAAAAGGACATTAATCTGCCAAACTCTCTTACTCATAAAACTCTCTGCAAACTTCATGAATGTCAGTGCCACAACCCTCCTCCTGTAACAAGAGCCGTAATATCCTGGCGGAACAGAATCAAGAGAACATAAGCACATACCCTGAAAATTTTGTTCGTCTCTAAGGTGCTACTGGACTTGACTCTAGCTATAAACACACTGGGAAATTATACAATTTATTAAACTAGCAGACTTCTAGGGTACGAATGTCCAGGTAGCGGGGATCACGGTTAAAACTATCAGCCCACGTTTTCTGGAGTTTAATATTTGCTGCTGTTATAAAAACAGAACGTTGGCCATTGTATTTGATTAACCCTAGCCATTCAAGATATTTTTTGAGAGGGGGAAGAAACCTTCAACAGCCACAGTATTGTTAGCCCCTTGCTTTCAAAGAAGCTGTTCAAATGACCGCAAGTCTACGTCTATAGACCTGCTCTCCTTCTCTTGGGAGCTGCCCACATCTGTGCCTTCCTTTTGTCCTGTGGTTTTATTCCACCCCCCAGCATCATAGATCCAGCTTTTGAGTGAAAGCATCACTGCCCTTTGGTGTTTTAAAGCAACTAAATGCAGCCATGGAACTCAGCCACATGAGTTCTCTGGACACTTCCAAAGGGAAGTCTCAAAAGCATGTTTCCTCTCCTGGAAGGCAGCCAGAGACTAACTGGCTTTGCTAGCAAAATTCATTATTAGAAGTCTTGTCATATTTGTAAGTTTGATAAACTAGGAACATCTGTTGGCAATATGGCTGGTGCTGAAGCCTCAACTTTAGACTCTTACAAAAAAATATTTTTTTTGCACGAACTCTTTCAATTCCATTTAAAATCAATATTTATTTATACTTTGGCACAGCTAGGAAGGGACAAAATGACATTTAAGTGTTCCAAGATATTTCATTTGCTGTGGTGCAGAACCAACCCAAACAAAACATTTTTTTAAAGCCCAGGAAAGAGACCTGTGTGCCATCAGATGGGCACCATTCATCTCGAAGATGGTCTCCATAAAGTGCCACTGGAATGAGCCAAGCCCATGTTTTTTTTTTTTTTTAATCAGTTATGCAAAAGCTAATAATTGCTCTGGGGATTGACCTATGGGGTATGGCTGTAACTAACTGCGCCTTCATGTCTTGGATCGTGTCTGTTGGAAGTGAGTGAGTCCAGCAGTGGGTGGAAGATCCTCCCATCAAGCCGTGTCTTTCCTCAAGGGCCAGGCCCCAGTGCAGACCTTGAAATCTTCTCTGGGCCCTGCCCAAATTCCTTTTTAGCCAACTGACTTTAGTTAAGGCCTCGCAGAGTTATTGCCAGCTTCTGCTGTGATCCGGCCCATGTTGGGCTTGCTGCATGACCACAACCGATTCTTAGGTGAAAACACAATCCTGCATGGCTTTTGGCCCATCCTTCGTACAAGAGGCCGAAATGGAGTGGACAAGGGAGGCTTGGCAGCGAATCCAAATCAGCTGTGTTCTCTTCAGGGTCTGTTTCCTCATCGCCAATCTGCCAAGCCAGAATAATCCCCCCACCCTTGCAGACAGCCTAGTGTGCCTCTGGGGAGCTGTATGGCCGCTGCAATTAGCCACAGATTGGATCAGGCCTATCCTCTTAAAGGATGCAGCTGAAATCCTCCCCAGATGTGAAATGGCCACCAATTTCTCAAGACTGTCTACCAGACAGGTATCTGATGAAGGAATCCTTGACTCTCAAAAGCATAAAAACGTCCTCATTTTGTTATGCTGTTTTCACAATATAATCCTTTCTCCCTTCTTTCTTCATCTTCCATGTGGTATTGTTGCTTGCAGAACAAGAAATTTGTCTTTGGCAAAAAAAATTCTTCAGGTTTTGCTTTCTTTCTGAATGGCTGGCAGCTCAGCTTTTGGGTTCTGGGCTTAGTAAATGGGGGAACTGTGGTCAAGGAGACCCTATTCCAGCGGACAGAGCAGACTGTATATAAACCAGCAATGCCTTGACAAGTTAAGCAATGAAATTCTCATCCTGGATGTATGGTAATGTATGCAAGCAAACAAAATCCATTGGGAGGTTCTCCTGCACAAGGTAGTTCCTATTAATACCAATGGGGCTTGTTCTGGAAAACTCCCTGTGGATTGTGCCCCAACTTGATAAGTGTTGATTATCCAGGCAGCTTCTCAAACCGAGAAATCTGCTGGAGAGGCACAAAAGTTGCATATTTGGATAACATTTCAGAACAGGTGGAGGGTGGCTGATGAACGTGTAGGAAGGTCATTCCAGATGTTGGCAGTTGGTGCGGGAGCAGCTTTTGCGATCTCTGTGGGGAGGGTTTTGGGAAGCAGTTTAGGAAATTTTTATTTCTCAGTGGGGAGAGGGAAATGAGACATGAGTTAAGCAAGCCCCTTGCCTTATATAGGCCCCTGCTGTGACCACCCCCCCCAGCAAATACTGCTGGTTGCTGAACTGACAAATGAAGTTGTCTGGGGGCCCACCCCACCTCCAGCCTCCACCCCTGCAAGGAATCCTCTTTCCTTGGCCAGGACTCTCCTATTGTTCTTTCAACCCTCAAACGGTTACAGAGCTGAGATTTTTTTGGACGGCACCCCAGACCACACATTCTTCCACGTCCCTGATCGGATGCCAATAATAAATCCATTTTGTACACATGCATCTTCTCTTCAGCAGCTTCATACGGCTGGAGTTTTGCTATCCCGAGGGGTTGTGGAGTACAGAAGAGCATAAAGAACAAAGTCACTTCCGTTTTTGCATTGGAGGATGGTACCGTAGAGCCAATGCTTGAAAAGCATTTTTGAACAGCCTGAGGAGGGGTGCCAACTTGGGAACGGGCCACAATCCGCTGCCGATTAGTCCTCTTCTCTACACCTCCCCATGGCAATATCATTGCAGCTTGCGAAGTGTGTACAAGTGTGTGTGTTTTGGGGGATGGGGAAGATACCAATGTGTTAGACAACATGGAGATTGCATTAGAATGCCAGCCAGCTAGAATTGCTCTGGTGCCCTTGCCAAAGAATAAGGTTAGGAACCCTCCCCTAGACTGCAGGGCTTTGTAATGAACTCTGTACAGTCTCTTGAAATAGGTAGACTCTCTGGGAAATTAAAACATTAGCCAAATAGTGTTCCATAAGTCCCCCCTTCTACTTCAAGCGCTGACTTAGCACTGGGCAAATTGTGTCTTGTTTCTTAATGGCAAAAGGTTTTCTTGATATCACCAGTTCTTTTCTGATCTTTTACTCCCTAGTCCAAATGTGACATGTACACACATCAATTTCAAAAAGGCGTCAAACCAAAGGAGACAACTTGGAGGTCAAAATGCCAAACCAGTGACATTTTCATAACACACAACCCCCCTTATATCCTACATCAATTCAGGGCCAAGACAGATGGTAATCCCTGTGTCACCTTAAAACCTTTAGAAAGGAAACACCTATCTGTGTTTTTGAATTCGCAGTCCACCTCTGTGGGGAACCAGACTGCAGAGCATGTGCAGAGTTTCTTTTGACCTGAACCTCTTTCCACACTCCCAGCTGTTTCCATAACCCAAACAAGGCCTGGACCTACAAAACCATAGCAAACTGCTGCACTTCAGCGGTTCCCTGGGTTACTAAAGATGCTTATTAATTCTGTTACAAAGAGAGTCAATGGGCTCCTTTAGAAGCAAGGAAATGTCTTTGTAACATAGCCGTAGCAGTAATGTGGGTGGGCGACTGTTCTAAAAATCCTGGGCAGAGGATTATATCAAAAGGTTAAAAAAAGAAAGAGGGTTTCTTAGATGAGGAGAATCAACATTTACATGGCATTTCAAAGCTCAGAAGCAAGAAACTTCTCATGGTATCTAAATGTTTCCCCTTAACCAGGTGAAGTGTGTGTGTGTGGGGGGGGAGGTGTTTGCAGGGAAAAGCTGGAGAGGGGGTGCTTCATCCACCACCACTGATCTCCCACTGAAAATACCCCTTTAGATTGCGTTTTTGCCCACTGAGTCTCTGAATTCAGAAGTAAACCTTACTTGGAGTGGGAAGAATTAACTTGGGGGCATTTGCAGGAAAAATTAATGGGGGAAAGGAAAGGTCATAGGAACCAGGCTGCTAAATATCCTCCAAACACAGGAGGTAAGAGACCAGCAGCCTTTGAAGGGTGAGTGGGGGGGCTTTCTGTGCAGGCAGCTTCTTGTACTTTGAGGAATTGCGTTATCCAGTTCTTCCCCTCCTTGGCCTAGTTTGTTGGCCAGACGGTACAGTCTGGCTCTAGCACAAGCCATTCCAACATGTTACAAAAATAAAAATAACTCTGTGCTCTTTCCCTGCATGGCATGTCCAGGGAAAGAGTGTGGTACTCTGAGCTCTGTACATGCAGCCTTTGTCCAAGGCTAGATGAGACCAGAGCAGCACAGGCCTCCCGGTCTTTTTCTTGTGGTCAGCAAGATCTTGGCTGAAAATCTAGGTGCCTGTTCATACATTCAGTGATCTCCAGCCCAAAAGAGCACAGTGGAAGGGTAGGACAGTTATGCTCTCTGCCTCGTTCAGCAGGGCACTAATTAGACAAGTGGTGTGAGATAATGAACATAAGACTGGTGGTCCATCTAGTCCAACATCCCATCTCACACAGTGGCCAACCAATTGCTCTGAAGGTTCAACAAGAGGGCATAGAGACGACAAGGTCTTCCCCTGAGGTTGCCTCCTGGGCCTGACGCTGGAATTCAGAGGTTGACTGCCTCTGGAGGTTCCATTGAGTGGTTAGACAGGAGAGGCTAAGATTCATATTGCTGTTCTGCATTGAAGCTCAAACACAAATCCTGCATTATTATTACTCATTTGTTGAACTAAGAGTAGTCCAGCAGTGGAATCGGCTGCCTCGGGAGGTGGTAAGCTCCCTCTCACTGGCAGTCTGGAAGAACAGTTGTCAGGGATGCTTTGGGCTGATCCTGTATTGAGCAGGGGGTTGGACTAGAAGGCCTATATGGCACCTTCCAGCTCCATGATTCTGTGTTCATCTCTTGCCTTGAAAACCCCTTGGTGTCGCCTTAAGTCAGCTGTAACTTGATGGCATTTTCTACCACAGCGGAAGAATCCAGGATGTTCTTTAATGGCAGATATAAGGCTCTTGAAAGAAGCTTCCTCCCCATTAGATGGAGGGAGCAGCTGCAGGTTCTACTAACAGCTGATGCTTAGCAGAGAATTCCCCAGCAGAAATGTGGGGAGGTGTTTTTTTTTTCCACCAGGGAAAGATTCAGCAGACTCGGACCACCTTCCCATCCGAACAATAAGGGGACATGAAATCCTACCTTTGCAGGATAAACAGAAACAGATGCTGCTTCTGAAAAGGCAGACTTAAAAAAAAGAAATGAATGTAAAGATCTGGAAACCTCTTTCACAAGTGTTCCCCCCCTTTAATCTTCAACTGACAAAATATGCAAAGATTCCTGCTTGGAAAATGGGCAGACCGGTGCTAAGTACAGCCACCTTGGTTCTCCTCTGTCATCCCAGGCAGAGAGACAGACCAATGGGATGTGAAAAGCTTGATCTGGTAAATCTGGTGGATTTGCAGGGAGAAACATGAAAAGCCCTTTTTCCTCCTCCTTTTCCGTCTTCTTGTCTGGAGAAATGATGGAGGAAGGACCAGCCCGCTCCTGGGAGCAGCTCAGAGGCTCCTGTTGAAGCCCTTTTTCCCTTCAGCTTGTAGTGTAGACAGGAAGCTGGTGTGGGTCTCGCCTGGGTGTCCTTCACGGTTTGTTCAGTCCTTTGCTGCTTCTAAGAGGCAGGCAGGTCCTGTCCCCCGTGGGTGACAAGGAGGTGCATTTGAATGGTATCACCATACCAGCAGGGTTTTTTTTCTTTGAACAAAGAGAAACAGATGCTGCTTTTGATAAAGGGCACAATTTGGTGGCTTTTTAACATGAATGTGGATTACTACGCAAGGGTCTCAAAAAATACCTATCAAACACGCTGCCCTCTGTTTTTAAACTGACAAGATACTCCCTTGGGGGAAAAACTACCAGGGACAGAGACAGGGGAACCTAGCAATGGGGTTATCGATAATGCTTTTATCCCACCCTTCTCCCTAGAAGCTCAGGTGGTGTGCATAGACACCCCTCCTCTGTTTTATCCTCACCACAACCTTCTAAGGTCGTTAGTTAGAAAGCAACTGGCTCATGGTCACTATACCACATGATAATGCTTTCCAGCGTGGCCTGTTCATTCCAAATGGTTGGCTCAGATGGGTTCACCCTTGGATTCCCTTGTACTGTTCCCCCCCCACACACACACACACATACACACATGCACAGAAGGTAAAATCTTGTCCTTGTTCATAGAGGATGCTGAACAAAAAGAAGGGTGCTTATGGTACCAACGGGTGGCTGCCACCACAACATTCTGTTCCAACAAATCACTGCCTGTGGGAAATTACTGGCTTTGGTGCAGAAGTCTGCTGGTATCTATAGTGTTACAGAATCTCTGCCACCACCTCTGCCCCAATGAAGCAGTGCCACTCATTTGCTTTTCCAGCATGTAGATGATTGAATGGGATATATCGTCTTCATTCTGTACAGGAAACTGGCAGACTGAGGAAAAGGCCTCTTGCCCCTCTTCTCTTTGACATGTTGGTTTCTACAGATGGGGCAGAGGAGCTGCCTGGGCAACTTGTTTCATCTCACTTGGCAAGCATCTTTGAAATTCCTCCACTATTTCACCTCATATTTCCCTTTATCCCCATAGCACGTTGTTATCCTGTGCGGACTCCATGGAGCTTAAGGTGGCAAACCAGGCTGTCCCTCCTTCCACTTTGGCCTTACAACAACTCTGTGAGGGAGGTAAGGCTGAGAGAGCCTGACTGGTGGCAGGTCACCTGGACAGCGTCAGGATTCTAGTGACCCTTTTCCACAGGTGGAGGGTCATCCTGGCCTAATGTTGCCAGCCTCCTGGTGGTGGCAGGAGATTTCCTGGGATTACAACTGATCTCCAGGTGACAGTGATAAATTCACCTGGAGAAAATGGCTGCTTTGGGAGGTGGACTGGTAGCATTATACACCACTCCCCAAACTCCGCCCTCTTCAGGCTTCACCACCCAAATCTACAGGTGTTTCACAACCGGGAGCTGGCAACCCTAGGCCTATGATCGTTCCTTGGTGATGGAAAGTGCTGTCAACCCACAGCTACTTATGGTGACCCTTGGCAGTCCTTGGAGATTGTGATTTTAGGGTGAAGAGAAAGCAGGGTTTTTTAGCCAGCAGCAGAGAGGTGGCGCTTGTGGTCAACGAATGAGTCGCAGGATAAGAACTTCCCCCCCTTTACCCTGGATGCCTGTTGTAAGGGGGAGGCACTTCATGTTTGTGCAGGTGGGTTATATGGAATTTAATAAGGGGCAAGGTGGGTTATAAGAGAATAATGAGAAGGGGGGGAGGAATAGAAACTGAAGATGCAAACGCTGTGAAATGCATTTCATTAGGACTGACCTAGACGGCGCAAAACAAGGGTCAAACATCTACTCTGCATCAGGGTTCAAAAGACCTGTATCCTGTCCAGAATGCCATTTGGATGAGTGCTGGATCTCGCTCTGCCCTTCTGACTTGACGTCTTTTCAATTCAAACAGTCCCTGAGTTGTGAGCTCATATGGGGTGGGGGGGCCTTTCTGCGGAGATTTCTTTTGCAATGAGAAACAAAGAGATTAGGATTTTGTAATGAGAAACAAAGAGATTAGGATCGCCCTGCAGATGGAAGGGGGTGTGTGGAGTCTTCCACTAGCAAACCCCACATCTGTCCCAAGCTCTGGAGTACCACGTTCATTGGCAAGTGGTATTTGAGGGGGTGCTAATGGAAAAAACATCTCCCTGGCCCCGCTAATGCCATTTGCCTTGCGACCAAAGGCAGGCAGATAAGATTACTCCTTGTGCAGAAAACTGATTATCCAGCCTGGCTTAGCACAACCACGTTTTTTTCAGGGGGGGGCTGCATCCTCCTCTTCTGCACCTGGCCATTGCAAACTCTCCATGGGTGTGTCGCTGTGGGGGTTAAGAGGCGATGGAGTCAAGCCGCCCTGCACGTGCCTCTTCTAGACCGCTCTGAATGAATGACTTTTTCTGGATGAGTCCAGAGTGGGTTTGGAAGAGGCTGGTTCAATTCCCATCTCACTCGTTGGTGACCTTCAGCAGGTCGCCTTCAGTCAGCGCAACCTACCTCGCAGGGTTGTCTTGAGGAGAAAACGGGAAGACAGAATGATGTGTGCTGCCCTAAACTTCTTGGAGGAAGGGAGTTTTTAAAGAAGAAGCTTCAGGGAGAGGCTAGGAAGAACGTTAAGCCTGCCAAGGATACAAGGTCCTCATAAGCTTCCTCCGCTTTCACAGTGTCAAAGCATTTTCCATTTCTGCATGGGAGGTTTTGCCTTGGATTTGCCACTCTCTAGATGCACATTTTCCCCATCCAAATTCTCAGGACTCAAAAATAAGCCCCCATGCAGAGTTTTGAGGATTCAGATGGGGAAAATGTACATCTAGAGAGCAGCAAATCTAAGGCAAAACCTCCCATGCAGAAATATTTGTGTTTTTGGAGCAGTGTTCTGGGAACTGGTGGAGAGCGGCGCAGAGGTTTTGCCAAGAGGTGCTGGCGCTACCTTAGTCTGAGGAATGTGGAAGGAAGCATCAGTTGCTCAGTGGTGAAGGAAAGGCACCACTTAGGGTTCTTGGTTGGAAAGAGGCTTGGAGAAGGGGCCTCCGATCAACAGATCTGAGGAGCAGGAGGCGGAATGGCGCGGGTCTGCCCTTGCTCTTTTGCAGCGGCTGCGCCAGCTGCCTAACCAAGCGCGCAGCAGAAGCGCAGCCGGTCCCGGGCAAGGAGGAGGGCTCTGAGCCCATGGCAGGCGAGCGGCTGGGCCTGTGATTGGCTGGGGCGCGGCTAGGAGCGCCGATAAAAGCATGCGTCGGACTCGCGGTGGGTAGGATCCACGGTCGGTGGCGGACAGAGCGAGTGGCTTGGCCGGCTTATGAGCACTGGAGGCGGCGGGAGAGGCTCTCCTGAGAGTTGGTCAGGTAAGGCTCGGCTCTCTTTTGCTCTTGGCCCCTTTCGCTCAGCAACTTGAGATGCTAAGACTGGCTGACCCGGCAGGGCTGTTGCAACGATTGCAAGCTCGAGCATCTCTGACAGCGCTTCGCCCTCTTGACAAGAACGATCGAGAAAAAACGCCTTTTCTTGCTCTTAAGGCGAAAGGCACAGCTTCGTCAAATGCTGTCTCTGGAGTGAGGGGTCCTTTGATGTTCTGCTGTTGGGGTCTGCCCTCATTTTAGAGTTAGAAAGTAGGAATATTAAACAGTCCCCGAGATGCCATCCAGGTATCGCAGAACTCACTGTGGGGCATTTTTCACGGTAGATTTTGCTTCTCTTTTGCCATGGATTAAAAAAAAAAACGGTTTAAATTGATTTTCATTGCTCCGGACCTTCCCCCCTATCCCCAAGTGGCCCTTTTTTTTCACGGGAAAAACAGTGCAGTATTATGTACCGTTTACCTCTGTCCTCTCGTCCTTCCCCCTTAAGACAGAGCCTTGTGGTTTGACCTTGAGTTTGTGGTGGTGGAAAGCGCCATCATGTTGCGACTGATTTATGACAACCCCGTAGGGTTTTCAAGGCAAGAGACGAACAGTGGTTGTTTGCCATTGCCTGCCTCTCTGTATTCCTTGGTGGTCTCCCATCCAAATATTTACCAGGGCTGACCCTGCTTAGCTTCTGAGATCTGATCCCAGGGAGTTCAGTAGGATTAACTGTTGAGTAGTTCTTATGATGCTCCCTTAAACGGAATCAGACCATTGTCTACTCAGTCTCACAATGACTCCCAAAGGTCTCTGGCAGAGGTCTTTCCCATCACCTACTGTCAAATCCTTTCAACTGGAGATGCCAGGGATTGAACCTGGGACCTTCTGCATGCCAAGCAGATTCTCTTCCACTGGACCACAACCCCTCTCCAGGTCCATGAAGAACTGTAACCTTGGTGTGCCACTGAGGTTTGGCTTCCTTCAGGGTTGCTTTATCCCTTGCAGAGTTGATCCATTAACATTGTTGCCTTCTGTTCTCTTTCTCTTCACAGTCGTCTCTACCATCTCCCGGCTCTTCTGTGGAATTTCGAGAAGGTGGCCTCTATGTGGTTCTTGGAGAAGGTCCGGGCTTCTCCTGGGAGCAACAGTCCTTTGAGCCCCTCGTTTCTGGGCTTACCCGCTGGCCAGCTCATGGCTGACAAAAACAAACTTGGGGTTTCGACGCCTGCTTTCCCCAACATCTTGACCCCGGACAGGATCCCGGCGTTCTGCATCCCCCCGAGACTGGCGCCCCCCCCTGCTCCAAAAAGCCCCGGACTGGGCTTCCAGCCCCACCGCTGCCTCACTGAGCCCACCTTGCAGGCTGCCTCTGGGGCCGACGGGGGCTCTGGCCTCTTCTTGCCACATCTCATCCAAGTGGAGAGCGTGGAGGAGATCCCAGACCTGGAGGAAGAAAGCACCAACTCGGACCCCCGCTCGCAGGCGGCCCTGTCTCTGCCGCACTTCCCTAAAGCCCAGACCTCATATGGCTTCTGCACCCTGTTGGAGAGCCCCCACACCCGCCGGAAGGAGTCCATCTTCCACAGTGAGGCTCTGAGCCTCCCCCTGCCCCGATCCCGGGCCAGCAGCTATAGCGGCAAAGAGCTGGTCTCCAGCCCCATCACCATTACTGCAGCAGGTCACCGGCACTCGCTCCTCGGCAGGCAGGGCACCTGGGACAGTGACACAGCCTCCTCAGCTGAGTCTTCTCCCTTCAGTTCCCCACTCCTGGGCCGCTCCCCTCCCAGGGCTGGCTCACTTTTCAAGACCCGCAGCCAGGACGGGCTGTTGGGCAAAGCCCTGAGGGGCAGAGGCAGGTCGGGGATGGCCCGGGCGGGCTCCTTGTCGACAGACGAGGGCAGCTCCACGGACAACAGCCCCAATGCCACCCGGAGGTCTTCAGAGAGCCTGCTTGACCCTTTGACCTCCCGGGCCTACAGCCTGTCCCCTCTGCCCATCTTTCCGCTGGACATTCCCTGCGGCCGTGAGAGGCTTGGGCGGGAAAGCACGGTTTCCATGGACAAGGGGGGGCTGCTCCGGCTGTCCTCTGAGTACTGCTCGAAAAACTACCGGCTCCGAATCCGCCTGATCAGCGTGGAGGGGCTGTACGAGGCCTCTTGGGAGCCCAAGAGCATCAACTGCTGCGTCACCTTTGCCCTCATGCCGGGGAAGATCCAGAAGCAGAAGAGCACTGTGATCAAGAGGAGCCGGAACCCCATCTTCAACGAGGACTTTTTCTTTGTCGGCGTCTCTGAAGATGACTTGGACAGTCTCTCAGTCAGGATGAAAGCTGTGAACAAGGGGTGCAGCATGAAAAGGGACCTGGTGCTGGGGGAAAGTGAAGTCAGCTTAATGCATATTTTAGCTGCCTGAAAGCCCTGAATTCCAGACAGAACTTTTATTTATATTTAAAGTTTTTATTTTTGTACTATTATTTTTTTTTAAATAAAATGTGTTTTATTTAAGTGTGCCAGTTTCCTTTGTGGTATCTGCAAGACATCTGATTTTTTAAAATTGTCAAACAGCTTCCCTTAGTAATTTTCCACTGATGGGCCTGTTTAAAGAATTATTTAGTGTTATTAAATATCAACTCTATATGGTTGAAATACACTATCCATAATATACAATATATAGTTTTTATTTTTATTTAATTGCTTCATTTATACGCTGCATTTCTCCCCTATTTATTTATGTTATACAGGGTCCCAAATTGGCATATATCCTCACAACCCTGTGAAGTAGATTAGGTTGAGAATATGTGTTATTGGAAGGGATGATCCAGTGGAGATCTCTTTGGCAGAGAGAAGGGGGGAGACTGATCTGTCTCACGCATTGTCAGAGCCTGTGTTTAGTTCCAGAAAGTTGTTGGGGTTGAGCTCCTGAGATGAGCAAAGGCCTCAAGACCTTAACTGTCTTCACTTTGCACAGAGCACCCAAGGAGGTCAGTGGCAGCGTGAGAATCCTCCCAGGGAGAAGCTTCACCAGCCTTGAACCCAGGAGCCAGGGCAGGAATGGCACAAGTCTTGCCTGGCCACAATTTCCTGTTCAGTTACCCTGTTAGAAAGCAAAACATACCCACACTCCCATGGGCTACATGGGGAAAACCACTGTTCAGCACATGCATTCCATTTCAAATGAAGACTCTCTTTAAAAAGGACCTCATCACTGCTACATTAATATTTGCAAGAAGCAGAGGAAGTAATGTTTCTTGGTGTCACAAGCAAGCTGCCGTGGAGGTTTCTCAAAAAGCTCTTTCTTTAGCAGTGTTCCACAGTCTTTAATTTCTCTGCCCATTGAAAAACCGAATTGAACTTGACTTGGGGTAAGCTCTTCCTTGATGTGGCTTCAGCCGCCAACAGTGGAACTCCAGGCTACCTGAAGTATCCAAACAAGAATCCAGAAGGGCTGGTGTAAGGAGGGTAGGGGTTGGGAGTTTGGCCTTCATGATCAACAGGGTCCCAATCAGGGGTTTGGAGGGGCAGGTCAAGGCTAGTATAAGCTGGAAACGTAAAATCTCTAAATTTTGATGCAAGAAGGAAACGGTTCTCTCCCCCCTCCCCAAATAAAAATGAATTTGGGGAGAAAATAGAAGCCTATGCAACACTGACCTCTCACTCAACCTAAACTTTATCTGCCACTTTTTGCTAATGAGCTGCATTGTGTCTGGGTATATCTGTGATGTGAAAAAGTCCACAGTCTTTTGTTTAGCAATCAATCAACATTTATTACGATCAAGAGATCAGCCAACAGCAATTTAACAGCACAGTTTACATACAAATATAAAATTTATATACAGAGATCAAATATAGCTTTATTGGGCTGTAATTAATTATACATAACGTTTATTAAAAGTCTGGAATATCTGCTTTCTGATGGACAAAGTCTCAGCACAGAATTTGGCCACTTTAGAGGTGGTCTCATTCGAGTGGTCTAAAAGGAGGAGATATGTATGGAATTTTTCAGATCTTCCTGGGAACCTGGATGGAGTAGGAGTGAGACGTGGAATGGTGGTCCTTATAAAATAGACAATATAATAACAAATGTTCGACTGTGTGTCTTTTGTTTATGTTGATGTGGGAGGATTCAGAACGTGTCCCCTTGGCTCTTCCTCACACTTCCTTTTGTTACCAGTGGACAAATTCTTTGCTCCGGGTGTTTTGTGCTCAACTTGGAATACTTTGCAGTGGGAGCACAGAGCTTGGTCAGGCTACTTTCTGAAGCTTTGCTTTGGAGGAGAACTGAATGATTGCTATATTGTGAATTAATCTCCTCTCTCCCGGTACTATTTTCTTCTTTATGGTTACCATGCTCCAATTTTTATATTTTCCCTTTTAAAAATCAATTCTGACACTTTGATGCGATTGAACGATAGGATATTTTGAAAGCTGCCACAGCATAACTGTGAGCAGGCAGACAGCATTATTAACTCTCCTGCAGTTACGAGCGCATAAAATGCTTGAAAGGGTAAGAGCACATGGAGTGTGGTTGAGCAGCATGAAACCAGAGCCAGATCTTTGCGGGAGTTGATGAAAACCCAAGATAAGGCTATCCTGACCTAATTGGATATTGCAGGTAATTGAATCCTCTATTCTGGTCCAGTTAGCAATACAATTTGACAGGTGGGGTGGGAAAGCCCTCCTTCTCCCGTTTTTAGTATAACAACTTCTACTCTTTAAACCAGTGGTGGAAACTGATTTTAAACTGAACAAAAATAGTTTTGGGAGTGTGTCACTCGGTTTCCTCTTATGCATGCCACCAAGGCACTCATATCTGGCCAAAAGGAAGCTCAGGAAATAATCTTCCAGCACCAAATCATTCTCATCCTGTAATGCAAGTGGAGACCTTAAATCCATCTTCACTTCATTATTTTTGTTGCCCTCGGGGATGGACGAACTCCAAATGCTGCTTCTTTCTGAGCAGATGTTGAGGTTTTTCCTAGAGGCAGCCATCCTGGGTCAGCCAGACTATTGGCAGGAAGGAGGCAGGAAGTATGTTTCTTCAGTGGAAAGAAATAACCCCAGCTTTTCATGTGAGTAAAGTTGGCACCAAAGCAAACCAAGTCCTCTTGTGACACCTTGCTCCTGGCCCTTTTTGTAAAGCAACTGAAGAACGGCCCATGATGTAAAGGCCCGAAATGGCATTGTTTCTGGCAGGTCTCTGTGACCTGTGCCTCACCAGGTGGAACGCAGCCAGGACTAGGATTCGGGGGTCCATGTGAAAGGATCTTTTTCTCTCTCACATTATACAGGCATTAGGTAGCTGGAGGCAATCGGCTCAACCAGCCGGCCACTCCTGGTTTCCTTGAGCAGGTGATGCATCTGTCACATGAAGCCCCTTTACATTTTTAGACAGACACTTAAAGTATTTTAGGCACATACTTGGAAGCATAATGTGCAAAGAGGCCTGTGGGCTGAAAGGGCTGTATCCAGTCACTCTGCTCAGTTAACAGTGGCATGTTTCTCTGGCATGGGAAGCATTCCTCCATTGGAACAGGGTCTCAGCTCCTTGCTTTGGGGCAATGCATGTCGTCAGTTGTGCTGAGTGGTATGATACAGCCCATTGGACTGCGAAGGGGCATAATGCAGACTTTTCTATCCTTGGGAGGACCACATTTCCCTCTGAGCACCTGGGCCAGGACTGGTTGCAGGTTTTCGGGGGACTCAGGCACAGTTCCCAGGACCCCCCTCCTCTCCTTTGCCAACCATCAATCACTCATGCCCTCTTTCCCTCCCTCCCCTCAACATGCCTTCCACCTGCTTGTGTGTCCTTCTCTGCTTACAAGCTCACCCACTGCCCATGCTCACTGCTGCCTACACCCCTTTCCCCAATGGCACTGGGTAGTGGGTGCAGCAGGGAGCATGGGTAGTTCCATGCTAGTGAGTGAATGGGCAGGGGGTACCAGCCAGCAAGCTACCCCACCTGAGGATATGCTGGTGCCGGTCCTGACCCGGGCCCCTGTGAGCAGCACCATTGCTTGCCTTGGACAGAGGTGTGGAGGTTGGTAGCTGAGGGCCACAGTGAATGGAGGTTTGTGGCATCCTTCTGTGTCTAGGGCGAGGGCAGCTTGCCACCCATGGCCCGTGTATTACGTCAGCGCCAGTTGCGCTGAATGAAAAAGACAGGCAAACAGACGACAGCATTGCCGTGCCAGCTACGCATGGCTATTTTTGCTGGGCAGATAACCAGGCTTTGAAGAGTTCAGCAGGAGCCAAGAGCAATCTAACTGTGTACCAAAACAAATCACAGCAATTTGGAAACATTAAAGTTATATAACGGGCGGTGAAAACAACACTGATCTAGGCAACAAACTGCAGGCAACACACCTCTTCTCTGCTGCCTCTTTGCTAGTGACTCTCTGAGCACTTGGAGCACAATGACTGGCGATCAATCGCTAATATCAGCCTGAAAGAGCAGAGTCCCTATTACTATGCCATCTCTTTTTTTTCCAAGACCCCAAAGTGAATTCTCGCATCTGTTTGGCTACGTTGCTGTGTAGCTGCTAGTGGAATGTGTTTGTTCTGGGCAATTGTTTTTATCTTGGTCTTCTGGAAACGTCAGCACCAAGCTGTTAATTTATTTCATCGATGGCGTCATGCATCTGATGTGTTTGGGCAAATTGGCAAACAGACGCAGAGGATACAAACGTCCCAGGCAGCCCTGGAGTTTCGGGGATGATCATTATGACAATAATGATTGGGGGTAGGGACGATTGAAGTTGGTGGGGCAGCAGAAACCTTCCTGCTGTATTGTGCCCCCAAAATAGAAGAACGTGGTGGTGGTGGTGGGGTCACACCTACTAACTTGCTTACCATCAATGGAAGGTGGCTTTGAAGTTTGGATGCCAAATGTGGGAGTGTATGGACTTATCTAGCTGAGTCATTTTCCATCATTTCGGTTTCCAGCATGACCTGGGAAATCCATTATGTCTCTGCTGATTTGTCTTCCCTGCTCACAGTAGTGTAAGTGTTGTGTAGTGGATAGGGTGACCCAGGTTTGAAACCCCACTTCTGAAATGGAAGCTTGCTGGGTGACCTTGAGCCTGTCACAGACTCTCAGCCTGGCCAATCTCAAAGGGTTGGTGTTGTTGTGGGAAAATGGAGAAGGGGAGAATGATGTTCTAAAGCCATTTTGGGTCCCAAATGGGGAGCAATGAGGGATATAAATCAATCAATCCACAAATGCAGATGCAAAGGGTGTGCCATGTGCTTTTGATGCTAGGCCTGCAAATGAGGAGGGGGAGAAATCAAACCAAAATTCTGCAACATAAGCAACTGCAAAAGTCTTTTTACTAATACCTGGTGCAGTTGAGCTCTAGGGAAGTCAGGGAAAAAGGGAGAGGCCCCTGGGGCTCCACTTTGAGGGGGGGTCTCTCCACGTGCCAACTTCACTTGCTGTAGAAACCGCTTGTTGTTCACAACGACAAGTTTGTATTGCTTCTTGCAATGCAGTCTTTTCTACCTGGTGGATTTGGGGACCAAGTGGGTCCAAGCAGCATCGGAAGAGTGGACAATGTTCTGGTTATTTTGCAATCTCGCGTGCGTGTCTTTTGTAAAACCTGGGTTCCTGCTGCCTTTCCCAGAAAACCAGGAAAAGGGCAGCTTGACAAACAAGCCCTCCTGTGTAAAGAAGCTAATGCAGACGGTTGCCAGGCTACTAATGACCGCAGGAAGCGTCAGGTGAGTGGCTCTGGCTGGAGGCGCTGCGCAGCACATGAGAGAGGGAATGGGCAAGGAAGAGAGAAGCGGGAAGAGCAGGCTGGCCAGGCTTGGAGCTGAACAGGATCCCCTTGGCTGTGGCACAAGTTGGTCAGTGGTGGCCTGAATCAAACCATTCAGGGGTGTTGGGTCTCTCCCTTCAGCTGCTGGCTGTCAGGCCTGGCTTCTGCCAAGAGGAAAACGGGCATTACAGGGCGCATTGGAGTCCCTTGCAGGGAAGACCTGAATAAATCTCCTCTGGAAGCCTGGATTAGGCTCAGGGGAACCACCTGACCTGCTCTGGCTTATTAGTTTGGCTCAATGTGTTTTAAATATATAAAGTTATTCACTCTGTGTATTCCTTTTCCAGTATTCTTTCTTTTCAGACTCCAGTACTGAGAAATGTATTATTTTGCTTCATGTGAATATCCCTGCCGGCTCTTGGTTCAGGACTTGGCACAGACACAGATCCTGGCATGGATCCCCTGCTTCCTCAGGATGTATAATTTAGTTTTGTGGAACTCATGCCCAAAGGATGACGAGATGACTGCTAGATTAGGTGGGACAAAGGGATAGCTTCAAAGTTGTATGTGTGAAGTACTCTCAAGTAGCAGCCAATTTATGGCTACCCCAGCAAGGGGCTTTCAAGGCAAGTGAAAAGCAGAGGTGGTTCGCCACTGCCTGCCTCTGCAATGTCTTCCTTGGTGGTCTCCCTTCCAAGTACCAACCCTCCATAGCTTCTGAGATCTGATGAGATTGGGCTATACCATGCTGCCTTCCCTCCCAGTTTCAAAGTTACCTGTAAAGAATCCGAATTTTATTTATACATCCTTAGCTTGCATGTTTAAAACAAAAGGAAAGTAGCAAAGCCTGCCGCCAAAATTGCCGGCCAGGCAAGGAAGAAAAGGGGCTGGTGGAACGGTAGCCGAGGCAATAAATGTGACTCACCTACAGAGATATCTTTCTGCTGCAGGATGTTTGAGTAAAGCGAAAAGTCCAGGCTAACGTCACGCAGAGGACATATTTATGTTGAACCTTTTAATATTCATTTCACTTATCCCGCATGATAAGGGGCAGGAATTAGTTTAGCCACGTGCGGAAGGGGTGTGAGTCATTTCCCCCATGGTGTGGTGTTCAGAACAAAGGGGACAAAGATTGGTTTTTTTTTTTTGTCGGTTGCTTAGAGAAGGTCTTTGACCAAGGGACTCCACAGAAATAATTGAGGAGCAGGGGACAAGTTTTATTCATTGTAACGGCAGATAATGTGATTGCTTACGGTCTTTATACCAATAAATTTAGGATCCTGTGTGGGTGGGTGCCCCCTCCCCCATGACACCCTTGCCTTTGACCATGAGAAGCAAGATACAAATACACTAAATAAATTGTGTAAGTGGATCAAGCCAAAAATCTGTGGTGTTCATGGCTCTATTTTGGGTAGCAGCTCACCAAAAGCTTTTAGAAGCTCACGAAGATAAGCAGAATCTTATTTTTTTCCAGCATCTGGTGATAAAAAAGTATGCTCTCCCAAGAAGTGGAGGTTTCACTGAACCCATTGCCAGGTTAGTCCATTAAAGTTCTGTCTAATCCTTTTAAAAAGCCACTGAAAATGTGTGAATGCCACCACAATTTGGTCTTTCGGAGTGCAGAATGTCGCTTCTGTCTGCTTCGAATGTGCTGCCAATTCATTTTGCTAAGTGCGGCTAAGTATTTATAAGAGAGGGGAAAAAATATCCTCCTTTTCACATCAAGACGATCAGGAGTGCTTGGGTTGCCAACCTCCAGGTAAAGATCTCCCAGAATTACAACTGATCTCTAAACCAAGAGATCAGTTTCCCTTCATAAAATGGCTGCATTGGAGGGTGACTCTGTTGCATTACACTCTGCCGAGATCTGTCCCCTCCCCAAACCCTGCCGTCCCCAGCTTCTACCACCAAATCTCCAGGAGTTTGCCAACCCAGGGTTGGCAACCCTAAGTCCATGGTCTACTTCAGCATACTGTTTCATGCAGTGGCAGCCAAAATGGTCCCAGAAGGCCTACTGGCAGGGCATGGAGGCTAACGCCTTCCCTGGTTACTGCCTCTTAGCCCATATTTAGACAACTACCTCTGAACATGGAGGCTCCATTTAGTCATTGTGGCTAACAGCTGAATCCAGAACCCAAAAAGTCATTGCATGCTGCCGAGTTCTAATATTACAGGAGAGGAAGAGAAAATCCTCTCCATCCACTTTCCCCATCCTATGTATAATTTTATAAACTCCCATTGTGCTTCTCCCTTAGCTGCCTTTGCTCCCTTAGCTCCCTTTGGCTACCAACTTGGAAGGCTTTAAGAGGGAAGTGGACATGTTCATGGAGAAGAGGGCTAATCATGGCTAGTAGTTAAAATGGATACTAGTCATGATGCATACCTATTCTCTCCAGGATTAGAAGAGCATGCTGAATATATTAGGTGCTGTGGAACACAGGCAGGATGGTGCAGCTGCAGTTGTCTTGTTTGGGGGCTTCCTAGAAGCACCTGGTTGGCCACTGTGTGAACAGACTGCTAGACTTGATGGGCCTGGGTCTGATCCAGCAGGGCTTTTCTTATGTTCTTAACAAAATAAAGGCCCAGTTTCCTTAGCTGTTCCGGCACGAGAGCACTACAATGCTGGAAGGCATGACAAACAAAGGCTACGCAGTGTCTCCAAGATTTAGGCTTATCATGTTGATTCAATGCAGTACATTCTTTTATGGCCAGGCGTGCCTGGCTTTGCAGTGAGGCCCATACATCGGGTGGGTCTGTGGACTTCCCTGCACTCCGTTTGCTAAGGTTTAAACAAATGGTCTCAATCTTGAGGCTTCCTGGAAACGTGTTGACGCTTCACGCTTCTTTGAACGGGAAGTAACAAATCGGAACGTGGACAAAGAAGAGCTTCATGAGATTGATGTGTCCTAAATTCTGTGTTCCAAACAGGGCTATGCCTCCAGGTAAACATAGGGGGACGCTTGTGCCCCATGCCACTTCCGGCTACTATCTGGTTGTTGTTTTCAGCTTGAGAAAAGCAGAACTGTGGCAAAACGTTGGGGCAACTTTGTGGGACAAAGTTGTTATTGAAGTCATCATGGGGTAACTCGTGAAGGTGTCTGCTTTATGTTCTGTTCTGTTAGGGCTGCAGCAGTTAATAGGCACTCCTGAACTTTTTCTGCTGAATTATGTAGCCTCTATTCCAAACTGATTTAGAGTATTTTCTTTGTATGTTATATCAGCCGCTAGATTAGTGTTTGCCAAAGTTTGAAAACAAAAAAGCAGACAATGTAAATAGCACTACTTTTTTGTGGAGGGCACATCTGGACATTTTTCTTTATTGCTGCTTGGAATTGTTCTTATATTATTTTGTTTTTCCTAAATGCTGGCATGTAAGTTTTACAAAATATAATTTAAAATGATTTTTTTTAAGTCTAATGTACTAATAAGTAGCCCTCCCTTCCATTAACTGGGAAGCATGTATTTATTACTTCATTAACAAAAAAATCTGCAGAGGCCTTTGGTGGAAGGAGAGAGACCTTCAAATATGTGAGTCCCAGGTTGTGAAGGGCCACCTTGTTATAAGCTCTTTGCAGGAGAAGTATGCTATTTAGAGATTCTAAGTGAGTAAATGTGTACCTGCTTGGCCTGGCAGCTCAGCCTTTCTGCTAGGTGGCCAAGTGGTGAACAAGATGTCCCCAGCATGCTGAGAGGTAATGACTATTTCCTGTAACTTGTACACTTCTTGTCTGTACTGAAGGAGACCATGTTCAAGTACATGACTAAGAGGCTATTCAGGTGACAAGTGGTAGAATTTTTTTCTCCTTCGGTAAATGACAGCAACCCAGAGACAAGTCAGAACAGCTGAGTAGTCTATGCGTATGTACAATAGCATAATGAGGTAATCTCATTGAGGTGAGCTCCCATGTCCCATAAATTCCACTCCGGAGGACTCAGTGTATGGCTGTGCTGTACCTCATTGGCTTTATCACCTGATGGATCATATCTAGCAGTACAAAGGTTGGGGATAAAACTCTGCTAAAAGTTAAGTAAAAAACCCTCCACACACAAAAAAGGGGGGACTAGAAATGAGGGGTAATGTCAGAGTTGGACTCTGGACAGCCATTGAAAAATGGCTGTCCCTTGCCCCATAGCTCAACGTACCATATCTGATGCCATTACAATGGGCATATCCTCCTCAACCTCCCTCCTCATCACTGGCTGCCAGCAACACGGCTGGTGAAACATTTGGCATAATGGTACCGAAACACTGGGAACACTGACCCAAACTGTCATAGATAGGGGAGGGAAACAGAAGGGGACGGATAAAAGCAGACCATTTAAAGCCAGCCACTCCTTTCATGGCTGTCTTTAACAGCCACAGCCTGTTCTTTTATCCAGACAGGATCAAAGAGTTACTTTCTGCCATCTTTGACCATTACCAGGAGAGATTGTTCCCATTATCCAGTTTCCTGGGGAATTCCATCTCCTTGCTTGCTTTTGGTCCTTATTACATTTCAGGAAAATAACAATGGGGGGGCTGTCCAGATGTATGCATTTGCATTTCCCCAATAATGAACAGTCATAAAGCAAATATTTTAAATAAATGGAAAACCCCACAGATAAGGTGCAGGTTGGAAAAAAAGCGTTTGGTTGCTTAAGTGATTTGTATGCAAACTGTTCAACCGGAGTCTAATCTAACTTGATTCTTTGTGTTTCCACTTAATGCAATTAGAACCAGCAATGCTGCTTCAGCTGAGCTGAGAGACCGGCAGGCCGTTTGGTGAGATAAGACAGAGTTTTGCATTCGTGTCAGCAGACAAGGGTAGCTGCTGCTAGTTTATGCTGATCCCTCATGTATCTGTTGTTGAAATTCAATTACTGTAGCCTTCTTGGACCAAAGGCTACATATCCAAGTTTTTTTTAATTAGTGGGGGACACATGATATTGGCATCAAAGAGTCCAGGGGAAGCGCTGACTTGAATTGAAAGGCAAGACTGAGTACTGGGACTGATTTATGAGTATCCCATTTTCCTTAACTTGAGCCTACATCCTAAACTTGCTACAACACATGATAGCATCACTAACATGGCTGTGTCCAAAATACTGGTTTGATTGGAGTGTGAGAAATGCATTGCAAGCTGGGCATGCAGGAAAGGGACCAAAAAGCTCAGATCCACAGAATTTGAATCTTGTCCCACACTGGTCATTACATGTGTGTAAAGTGCTGTCAAGTTGCATCTGACTTAACGGTGACCTCATAGGGTTTTCAAGGCCTGAGATGAAAAGAAAACGGTTTGCCATTGCTTGCCTCTGCGTAGCAATCCTGGACTTCCTCGGCAGTCTCCCATACAACTACCAACCAGGCCCAACCATGCTTATTTTCTGAGATCTGACAAGATCGGGCTAGCCTAGGCCATTCAGATCAGGGCAACTGAGATGTGCATTGTCATGGCCGTGGGATTGTACAGCCAGAGAAATATTTAGCACAACTTGCACGAAGTCTTGTTCACAGAAGAGATTGTGCGGGTGGCATGGTCATGTGACTTTTTCAAAACACTCACGCACGGATGGACGGATCCTGCAGCATCATTCCATTTATGCTGCTCATTCCATTGTTCAGAAGCGATGTGATAATTCCCTAACAGTGTGGCTATACTACGTATCTTGAGATTAATTTTTTTGGAGGGAAATTACATAGCTGATTCACACTTCTGGAGGACCCTTAGGATGAAATACCTCCAGATGCTCCCGCTCAGCCTTCAGGAGGGGACAGAGGGTTGACAGGAGTCTCTTCTTCTTCTTTGACTAGATGACCCTGGTGGTTCCTTCCAACTCTATGATTCCTCCTCCTCCTCCTCTCTCCCAACCATTACTGCGATTCTGCTGCAACCAGCTGCAATTGAGACCACTTGGAGACAGCCACAGATTATTTATTTATTTTATTGCATTTCTACCCTATTCTCCCCAACCCGAAGGTCAGGCTCAGAGCGGCTGATAAGGTGCAAATCTAATAACAGAGCATTAAAGGCACCAGGACTCCAGCTTATCTCTCTTATTTATATTTCCACATAGTGTTCATATTGTAAATACATATTACCTTAAGATGGGCTTCCTTCAGTGCCAGTTTGTTTCTCTTTTTAAAGTATTTGCCAGCATCCTGATTAAAAGGTATTGAACTCTGTTGGCGATCAGTAGATTGGAGTGTAGTTTGTATAAAACTCTAAGCTTCTTGTATCTTGAAGCTGCTGTTGACATTGCAGTACTTTATCTTGAATGTCTTTTACATTTGGTTCACTTTCACCTTTCAGACACGAGAGAGGGAGATTCGGGAGCATGTTAGTCTCACATGATGCCTCCTGCAATGCTTCCAGGAAGACTTGTGCAACCCTAGTGCAATTCTGTGAATGACGTTGGTGAGCTTCCAAAACAACACACAACAAGATCATGCTCATGTTCCGTGTTGGGCATTGAGGTCCATTCGGTGTGTAGAAGTGGAATGGAAAATAGTCTTGATAGTCTAGCAGAGTTCAATGCAGAAAGCAAACATGCTGTAGATTGCAGACGGGAATGTCAGGCTGGCATAACCTTACCTCCCTTCAAGGTTGTAGGAAAGAAAGTTTAACATACAAAGGCCCCACTGGCCAAGTTCTACACTAGGGATTCTGGGGATTCTGGGAACTACAAATCTCGGAGACTCAAGCTGGAATAACACATAGTTAAACACATAGTTAAATTGTGGAGCTCCCTGCCCCAGGATGTGGTGATGGCTGCCAAATTGGAAGGCTTTAAGAGGGGAGAGGACACGTTAATGGAGGATAGAGCTATTAATGGATATTAGTCAAAATCAATACTAGCCATGATGCATACCTACTCTCTCTAGTATCAGAGGAGCAAGCCCTGCTCCACTTCTTGGGGATATTGCTTTATCTTACTCACACGAACAAAACATAAAGGAAAAATAATTATTGCCCTCTCCCCATAAAGAAGAAATAATCTGGACAGGACTATGGTCCAGAATTGACCTAATTCTGGAAGTGCTGTTAAAAGGCAGGAAACCAGCACTTAGCTGAACATTTCCTGCAGGATGTTTGAATTAAGGGCAGCCTTTGACAACAGCTGTCTTGCTTCATCTGATAAATCATAATTGCAAACATCTAGACATTTATGTCCCCAGTTAACTGCCTCCATGCCTCTAAGACACAAATGAGAACACGGCAGTTCCGAAGGTTCAGGTACGGCTTCCAAGTGCGACTTCCACAGGCATAGATAGCTTTAAAGGGGGATTAGACAGATCCATGGAGGGAGGTCTGTCAGTGGCTACTAGCCATGGTGACTAAAGGGAACCTTCACATTCAGAGGCAGCAGCAAACCTCTGATTACCAGTGTCAGGAGGCAACCTCAGGGGAAAGCCTTGGCCTCTATGCCCTGTTGTTGGTTCTCCAGAGGAACAGGTTGGCCACTGTGTGAGACAAGGTACTGGACTAGATGGACCACTGGTATGATCCAGCAGGGCTCTTCTGATGTTCTCACGTTCTAGTCTCTGTAGCAGTTCAAGCTGTACTGAGCAACCCGGTCAAAGACAGCTGTTGAACAGGACCAGTTTAGATCTTCTTAGATCTCTTCATTCTGTTGGGCCCCAGAACTGCAGTTTGGCCTTTGGCCATCCACACTAGCAGCACTGTAGAGCAGCAAGAACCAAGCCAGCCAGCTGTGCCCTCTGTGTACATATAATTCCAGTGATGAGGGGCCATGCTCTCAGAGTGTTCAGTCTCAAACCACCCTTCCTGAAATTTCTCTATAAATGTGCAGGGGTATGTGTGTGTGTGTGGGGGGAATCCCTCAGCAATGTGGAAAGTGTTCATGAAGGCAGAAGATTTGGAAGACACTGTTACAGAAAAGCTAATAAAAACCATATCCAACCAAAACAGTAATTTTGAAAAGAACGTGCAGATTTAGGGTGGATTTATTTGGGCCAGGCACTGTATTGATAAGGCAGCATACCAAGGTGTACCAAAGCAAGTGTCCCCAACCTTTTCGTATCATCCTTTTTGAGCCTGCAGGGACCTTTGATATTTTGACATAACGTGGTGACACAACAAAAAAATTGCTGTTACAAAACGGCTTCTACAGGAGGCAGAACCAGACATAAAATGGCTGCTGCAGCTTAACTTCAGTCACACAGTGAACATCCTTGTGCTTTGGTGGCAGCTGGTGCCAAAGCAACGTTTTTAAAATTTGCGCAGTCAATCAAATCTCCAACGACCAATTAAAAGTCTTGCTGGGCAAAAGACCCACATAGCCCCACCCACTTTCTCAAAACACTTTGTACGTGCCAGGAAAGGTATCGTGGTACCACATTGGGAACCCTTGGTTTTGAGTGAGGCTACCAGAGCATCAAAGGAATCTGATACATACCTATCAATTAGGGATCATGAGATTGTGCTGACCAAGGTCCTGAAACTAGGAGAAGTTGTCTAGAAACCTAATAGGGTAGAATTGCACACATAGCTTGGGTCATATATAGACACATGTGGTTTTTATTACTAATGGGCTTGCAAATAAATACAGCAGCTACCTTCTATGGTAATATGTAACAAGGTGGGTGGATGCCCCCCACCCCAAGACCAGGGAATTGCCTGCTGCCCATTGGCTAAGACCGCCCTGGTTAGACTTGTCATTACTGTGACATGTGATAAACAAATCTGTATGCCAATAAAGGAATGATGGTGATGATGATGATAAACAAATCATGGCAGCAGTGGTTAGGTGAAGCTTAATTTGCTGCGAGCAGATTCGTCTACGGATAGCATTCGGCATAATCTAGTTCGCAGATGGACTGGTGATGGTCACATAAGGTAGCATAATTGTGCAACTATTAATGTTTTTGAGTATTTTTGACCTTGTATTTATAGTGGCACCGCAGGCTCTGTGTCTGCCGGCGTCTGGTTTATCAGGACCTGCCTAATCAACCAGCAAAAACAAACAGGCTTGACCTGGGGAAAGCGTGCCTCTACTATGCTCCCAGATCAATAAATGCTAGAAATAAATATTTGGGTTGGGATCCTTTCTGTTTCCCTGCAAGCTGGCAATCCTAGCTCCATGCATGGCTTGATCCATAAAATAAAAACTTAATGGAGTTTAATGTATACCCCTCTCCTTTCTTTGTTCTGCTCGAACGGGAACAAACAAGATTAGGAACCCCTGTCAGGGTTATTCTGGAGGGCACCCTTCCTTCTGTATTGTTCACATATCATGTGTGTGCATGGCAGTACATTCTGTGCAAAAGGGATTTACAAGTTCAGCCAAGTCATGGAAAGACAGCCCAATGTTCACATCTGCTCTGCTTCCTAGAGGCAGTTACTCTATGGTAGACCAAAGCTCCCTCTAAGGGGTGCAGAGAGCTCTGCTCTGGTTGTATCTCCATGGCATTTAGGAACTGAGACACGTGCTCCTTGTTAATGACTCTAAGTGACAATCAAACAGGACGTGGAGAGAATTTAAAGCTCATAAAATGGAGGTAAATACCTGGCTCCCTCTTCATATCATTCCCTGGCGATTGTCGCTAGTTGCAAAACATAACAAGCGGTTTGCATAACTCTGTGTTCCAAGAAGGTTTGCAATGTCCATCGTCGTTGAACAGATGCTTGCGTTTTGACCACATCCTTGAGAGATGCCCGGTTGGAGTTTCTGCTAGAGAAAAAATAAAAAATAAAAGCCAGTTAAAGGAGATGGAGGCAATGTTTACTCATGAGTTAGATGGCCAACGGGTAGGGTAGGGGCCCGCTAACACCTTTCTTGAAGCTCACCAAATGTGTTTAGAAAGTGGGTAGGGCCAGTGAGGCCACGTGTAACTTTCCCCCAGCAGCCTTCTGATTAGCCAGTGGAGATTTGATTGACTGTGGAGGTTTTTAAAACCATTGCTTCAGAAGCAGCTGCCAAGACAGCACAAGGATCTTCACTGTGTTACTGAAGGTAAGCAGCAGCAGCCATTTTGTGCCCAGCTCTGCATTCTGTGGCTGTGCCCGCCACCCTGTGTCAGAATTCCACAGGTGTCCACAGGCTCAAAAAGGTTGGGGACCCCTGGGGTAGGGCACAGCACTCTGGAAAAAAGACTGGCGTCTTGGCAGAACACTGTACCTCCACTTCTTGAATCCAATAAGGACAACCTTGCTAACCAGAATATTCAGTTCAAGGTACTGACTATCCCACACAAAGCCCCTCATGGCCTTGGAACCTTATATATGACTGACTCTACCTCACCTATTGCCCATCATGGCAGCTTCTCTCATCTGAGCAGGGCCTTCTGCAGGCAAAGGGGTGAGATCAACAACTGCCCACATGTATGTTTTCTCTGTTGGGCCCCCCACCTTGTAGAAGGGCCTGCCTGACAAGTTCAGGAATGCCCCCACCCTTCTGGCATTGTGCAAACTACATAAACAGAATTGTTCAGGAGGGGATTCTTTTTTATAAAGGCAATAGGGTACATTATAATCCAATGGTTCAAGAAAGTGATTTAATAAAGAGAACAGGACTGTGGGCTACGCTACTGTGCATAGTTTATATTATCTGTTTGCCATATGTATTCTGGCTCTTACCGCAATGTTATCTCCTATGTAATTCCACCTTTTGGCATTGTTAACACAACATATCTAATACTTATGCTTTGTTTTCAGATTTCTGTAATCTTAGTTCTATCACTTTACTTATCAGCTGTCTTATTCTACTGAGTGCACTGACTTACATCGTTTAATCCGCCTTGAGTCTCAGTGAGAACAGGAGGATTATAAATAACGTAAATAATTTAAAAAAAGTAAAACAGCTTTGCACAATGTGCAGTTTTAATCAGGAAAGGGGAGTGCACAGCCTCAGAAGAAGAAGGAGTTGGTTTTTATATGGCGACTTTCTCTACCACTTAAGGAAGAGTCAAACTGGCTTACAATCACCTTCCCCTCCCCACAACAGACACCCTGTGAGGAAGGTGGGGCTGAGAGAGCTCTAAGAGAGCTGTGACTAGCCCAAGGTCACCCAGCTGGCTTCACATGTAGGAGCGGGGAAAACAAATCCAGTTCACCAGATTAGCATCCGCCGCTCATGTGGAGGAGTGGGGAATCAAACCTGGTTCTCCAGATAGAGTCCACTGCTCCAAGAGGACAACAGTCTCCAAGTTCAACTTTCTGCAGGGCCTGTAAAATGGAGCTATTCCGCCGGGCCTATAATTGAGGACAGCCGCAAGAAGAAGATCCATCTTTACTGGCCTCCCCATCCTGCCCCCTTTTTGAAATCTGGGGGCTGATCAGCTAATATTTGTCGCTGTGGCACCTAGGGTAGTTACGGCCATCTGAGTAGGGTTTTTAATGGTTTTAGTTATTATGGTTTTAAGGATTTTTAGATGTAGTCTGGATGTAATCTGTTTCTAATTATTGTTATCCGCCCTGAGCCTGGCTCGCTGGGGATGAGGGCGGGTTATAAATTTGAATAAATAAATAAAGAAAAAATGAATCTAAACCTCAAAGGGTGGGATATGGCTAAACATTCTGAAGCCACTTTGGACCCAGGGGGTCCTTTCAACTCGACATGCCAGGGATTGAACCTGGGACCTTCTGCATGCCAATGAGATGCTCTACCACTGAGCCATGGCCTCTTGCCCATAGCAAGTTCCTGCTGTTTGTGTGGCCTGCTGGTTGCACACATTACTTTCTACACCTGAGGATTGCTCTGGGGCTGCAACTAATGCTGCAAATGCTCTAGCCCCGGATGGTGAGCTTCAAGCCTCAGACTGTAAGGTGCACGAGGAGGGCTTGTGTGACCACTTAACGTACCTGCATTATAATGTTCCCTGCTCATGAGACCAACTGCCTATGTTGGTATCTGGGGAAACAGACTGGCTCAGATAATTCCTCCTCGCCTTTGAAACCTGCAGCTCTCTGAAGTGAGGGCAGAGAGTTACTGCCAATGTTTTAACTGCTGTTTTTATGCCTTTTGTACGTATTTTAACTCTGTTTTTAATATGTTTTAATGATGTGTGTTTGGGTAGGTCGATTTTAATTGTTTTAAATTGTTGGCCACTTTGGTGGCCCTTGTGAACGGTGAAAGGTGGGATATAAATTTTGTAAATAAATTAAGCAAATAAACTCCGGCCTGGGATATGTGTGGAGATTTGGGGGTGGTATCTGTGGAGAGGGGGAGTTTGGGGTGGGATTTCACCTAGAATCTATAATATACCAGCATCTGCCCTAAAAAAAAAAAGCAATTTTCTCCCTGGAGATCAGTTGTAATTGAGGGAGAACTGCAAGCCCCTCCTGGAGGTTGGCAACTCTCGTTACTGACCTGTACAGAAATAGGCTTTGGTTAGGCTAGGCTGTACAGTCAAATATTTGTCTCATGTGCCCTCTCCCCTTAGCAACCTCAGTTGTTTAAACAGTAGGCCGCGATCAGTGTCAGAACTCGGAAGGTTATGAAAAATGATGACGGGTGTATTACGACAGGTACGTGATTTTTTTTAAAAACAAACTCATCCGTACAGCCGGCCTGTGAGCACAATTCTGAATTGTACCTTGTGTTCTAAGCTTCTTGTTTACTTCTTCCGTTGATCTCACCGAAGGGAAAAGATGCTTATCCTAGGTGAGTATTCAAGTGATGCAGTCAGCCTGACATAGTGTGGAGAATGGAAAAGAAATACACTAGGCTGTCTGCTCTCTTTGTCCATAGATGTAATGGGAACTCTTATCACGCTGGATTGTGTAGCGTGCTTGTGATTTAAAACTTATTCTTGCTCAAAACATTGATCGTGAAGTATGATATGTGGAAGCTGATGGCAGGACTCCATCTTACCAGGGACATGAGCAGGGATAAGCAAGGTGGGGCTCTCTCCCAGCTTCTGAGAGACAACCCACTCCCACCAAGAGTGGAGATTGCCCCATAACCCCTTGAGGTATTACAATTTATATCAGAATAACACTGCTGGCTATAAAACAACAACAATCATAGTGTAGAAGGCAGTGCTAGGTTTTTGACAACATTTAAAACCTAACAACATTAGGTTTTACGGTGAGCATTGTTTCTTTTTCAGTTTTAATGAATGAATGTTTCAAATATCCCCTTATTTGACAAGATTTGATCATATCTGAATTTAACAATGAAGTTTAACAACCTATTTATCTTAGCATTAAAGGTAGTAGCATTTGACTTGGGTAAAACCATCTAATATGAACAGGCTTTTAAGGATTGGCAAGAGGCAGTTAGATGCTCTTTTCCTAGTTTTTTCAACTACAAATGGCCTCGTGAGGAGTTTATATCTTCTCGTAAACAACCAGGCTTTGCTTTGAACCCCCCTCCACTTTGTAGAGGCAAACCTGAGAGCATTTCATGTTTTCCATCAATAGATTTTCAGAGGGTTGTTTACCGTACAGGGCAGCCCCTTCAAAACATGCATGTTTAAACAGATGGCTCACATTGACTATTAAAGCAATTCCTGCAATTGAGGCAAATCTAAAACAGAACAGATGGAGAGACATTCTATTGACATCTAGGGTGATCTTTTGCATCACCGTCGATGGGGTGTTCATATTCAGACCTGTCATCCTAACCTTCCCGAAATGCCATCTAAGAGGTTGGATAAACCTCTGTGACATTTCATTAGCTTATTTTTAACTTGGATTTGTGAGCATGCAAACATCCAGGATGTTTGGGTTTTATAGATGAGGAAACAAGAGGAAAAAAATGAAAAATGCAAATCAGGCAAAAATATAGGGTGCAGGACTGAAATGTTTTAAAAACAGAATGATCTCGTGATAGTGTACAAGGGAAGCACTGCTGAACATATCATAGGAGCAGTCAGGGTATGTTTGTTGTATTTTTATATCCAGTTTAATCCTGACTTCCTCTAAGGAGCGCAGGTCCTCCCAACAACCCTGTGAGGGAGGTTAGGGTAAAAAAGAGTGACTTGGCCAAGGTGATCCACTGAATTTTGTGGCTTGAATTGTGTACGTTAAAATGATGTTCTGCCCTCTTCTGTTCTTCAAAGAGTACACTCTTCTTCTTATAAGTTTTTGATAAGCTAAACCCAGGGCCTTTGTTTATCCTTGCTTAGCATCCTCGCAATGTTAGTCAGCCTGATTGTCTGAGTTATGAATAACACAGCGTAACTCAGTTCCTATTCAGCTGAGGAGGAAGCAAAATGAACAGAATGTTCTGCAGTTTTAGTTGGGGGTGAGGAAAACATCCCACAAAAGTTCAGCATATGAAAAATGAAAGGTTTCTAAATGAATATTCTCAAAACCAGGAGTCTAGATTTTCTTCTTCCTTTGTAGCCTTTTAAGTGCCACTAGAATTTTTCTTATTTTTGTTGTTGTTGCAATGGACTAATATGGCTACCCCTCTGGATATTCTTTCTTTCGCATGATTTCTTATATCAGGCTGGCAAATAGAAGCCAATAAATGATTAATCTTGAATAATACAGATGGGATGAATAAACTCAAGAAATTCCATTGGAATAATTGTTTGAAGTGGAGTCTGGGATGCATGGGGCGGAGGGGTGGGGTGGGAAGAATTCTGAATGGGGCAACTGCTGCAGTTTGTTGAGTTCTCCATTGTATTATCACTCAGTAGGAATGCTTATAAGAGCCAGGATGGTACAGCGGTTAGAGTGTTGGAATGGATTGTCGGTCTAGGATCTGGGAGACCCAAGGCTGAATCTCCACTCTGCCATGAAAGCTTTCTGGATGGCCTTGGGCCAGTCACACCCTCTCAGTCTAACATACCTCACAGGGTTGTTGGGAGGATTAAATGGAAAAGATAAGAATAAAGTAAGATACCTTGGGAAGAAAGGCAGAAGAGTATAAATAAAGGAAATAAATCTGAACAAAGCTAATTATATCAACAGTTTGTGCCATGAGTTTGCAGCAATTTCCTCTTCCTTATTGTTGTCCTAATCTCCGCCCCCCCCCCCAAACTACTAGGACTGAATACCAATTGCTAAACTGGTTCACCATCCCAAGGATTGCTAAATCTTTGTGTCAGAAGGGGTTGGTTTGCTGTGGATGGGATTCGCTACAAAACAGTCCAAAGCAATAGTGAAGTATAAACATATACTGCTTAATCAATGGTGTTGGGATTCAGGCAAGCTTTATTGCCACTATCTGAAAAACATCGTAGGCAAGTAATTACACACGCAACAAGCTCTGAAGTAAAACAGCTTAAAAATGCTCATGACATTTCCTCCCCCTTTTCGCATGAGCAACATATTGATTAAATAAACGCTCTTTTCACCTAAAACAGCCTCTTTTCTTTGTTGTCTAAGTCAAAGCTTTTATCTCTATTGATTTGTTATAAAGGTCAGTTTGAAATATCATCAGAGGCCCCCAAAAAGGATTGTATATTGGCTTTCATTATGATGACACGCTTGAAACCCCGGGCGTTCAAGCAAGACCTGTTCTTGGATGTGTTTGGAAAACTGCAGTGTCTTGGAACATCAGCAACTTTCCTTATGAAATTTTTTGGGGCAGGTACTGGGTACATCACATTTTGGTTGAGCTGGAAAGGGTTTCCAGAGTGGGCAGACAGTTGGCAACCAAGGGACAAAGAGAACATAAGCAAGCCAAAGGGGGACAGTGAAAGAAGATAAGATGTAACTTGCCTGAAATGTTAAACGTGCTAAATGATGAGCTTATTCCTTGAGTTTCTGCCTAACTGTATTTTAAAGTAATTTTGAATGCATGTACCTTGCTCTGACTTAAGCGATGGGGTGGATTTTACGAGCAGCGCTGTAGACGAGGTGCAGAGAAACGGGCACACAAAGTCTTTGGGCACTTTAACAGCCGTGCTGTTCCAACAAACCCACGGGTGTTGATAAGCAGGAGCAAGCTCTCTTCTCTTGATTGCGTCTCTCAGGGCTGGTGTTGAAATAAATGTTCAGCAAGCGCCATCCTCTGTCAGGTATCCGGTTTAGCAGCGCCCGTGTTGTTTGCATTCCTGGAGTTATCAATTGCACTGCCATAGTAAGTTAAATAGAAAATTAGGAATGCATAATACAGATAGGAAAGGGGAGAATTCTACTTTAAGAGATTAGACTGTTTCTATGCTTCTCTGAAAGACTGACGAAGCATTGGAATGAACAGCACTTTTGGGAATTCGTCATAGGGTTGCCAGCTCTGGGTTGGAAAATTCCTGGAGATTTTGGGGGTGGTGTCTGGGGAGGTTGGGGTTTGGAGAGAGGAGAGACCTCGGCAGGATATAATGCTACACAGTCCATCTTAGAGTCATAGAGTTGGAAGGGGCCATACAGGCCATCTAGTCCAACCCCCTGCTTAATGCAAGATCACCCTAGAGCATCCCTGACAAGTGTTGGTCCAGCCTCTGTTTTCTCCAGCGGAACTGATCTCTGTCATCTGGAGACCAGTTGTAATTCCACCTTCTGTAATGAATCTATGACGGTTAAAATGGTTGGTTTATGCCGCCAGCTGAACTATTTGCAAATGTCCAGTAAGTGGCAGGAGGCTCCTAGGAAAGATGGGCATACATATAAGACATATGCTGCCTGCTCCTAATTTTGCATAGGATCAGGCCTGTATGCTTCTGTTTCATTTTAATTTGGTTTTCGCTGGAAGGTTTCATACCTATGAATTAAAGTCCAGTAACTGGCGATTCCTGCGTCAATGTCGGCACCCCCGGGATGTATTTATTTACTTTATTTATAGTCCACCTTTCTCACTGAGACTCAAGGTGGTTTGTTTGTGCTTTGTGATGCTGCTTTACCTGCTGGTTGCCTCCAGTCTTCATAGAGCTGGAAGGGACCACCAGGGCCACCTAGTCCAACCCCCTGCGCCATGCAGAAAAGTCACAGCTACCTCCTCACACACACCCAGTGACCCAAACCACTTTGAATCTTCAACCTCCTGCTGTTTTATTGTCGTTGGGTATTGATACAATACTACAGGCATTTCAATTTACTCTGGTAGTGATTCTTTGTGTGTGTGTGTGTGTGTGTGTGTTAAGTGCCGTCAAGTCGCTTCCGACTCATGGCAACCCTATGAATGAAAGTCCTCCAAAATGTCCTATCTTTGACAGCCTTGCTCAGATCTTGCAAATTGAAGGCTGTGGCTTCCTTTATTGAGTCAGTCCATCTCTTGTTGGGTCTTCCTCTTTTCCTGCTGCCCTCAACTTTTCCTATCATGACGGTCTTTTCCAGTGACTCTTGTGGTCTCATGACGTGACCAAAATACGACAGCCTCAGTGATTCTTTGTCTTGTGGTTTTTGTTTTGTTCTTTCGAACAGCTGAAGAGACTTTTTCCTCTCAGCGTGTCCTGTTGAACCTTTTTGAAGCTTTTGGCTAGTAAACTGGTCTGAAGAGAATTCCTGATCTCCAGCGCACTATCTGTGATCTGACCTCATCTAGATAGTGTTTCCAGGCGCAACATGATCAGACATACCTGGGACAACGTTTTTTTTGTTAGGCTCTAAAATGGCCATAGTGCCCAAAGAAAAGCCTCAGGTGCGCCTGAGGGGGGCGGGGCAGAAGGACAACCTGTCCTCGCGCTCTCCACCTTTTCCCCCCGCCTTTTTTTCCCGCCTTTTTCCTCCCCCTCCCCCGCACCCTCGCTTCTTTTCTCCTCAGAACCCACGAAGGCGAGAGACCAGGGGCGAGAAGGAGGGGGGAGGGAGGAGCTTGGGGGCGGGGCCTCGTCGCGCGAGCCCCGGCCTATCGCAGGCCGCGCGCGCGCCACGGCGGTTCGGTCACGCGACTGGTGGGGGGGGGAGGAGGATAACGCCGAGGGAGAGGCGGGGCGGGCGGTGAGTGACAGGTCAATAAGCGAAGGGGAGGAAGGAAGGAAGGAAGAATAGGGGGGGGGGGGGTCCGGAGCCGCGCCTGCGCACTGAGGGCGTTCGGTTCGCTGTCAGGAGCGGCCGGTCGGGGGTCGAGGCCGGCCGGTCAGAGGGGAGGGGGGTCTCCGCCGCCTTCGCCGCCATGGTGCTGGAATCGGTGGTGGCCGACCTGCTGAACCGCTTCCTGGGCGACTACGTGGAGAACCTGAACAAGTCCCAGCTGAAGCTGGGCATCTGGGGCGGTAAGTTGGGGTGGGGGTGGGGGTGGGGGGGAGATGGCCGCGGCTTCGGGGTGGCGGGAGCCCACCTGCCCCCCCTGGTCCTGTGAGGCTCTCCCTCCCACTCCCCACCCACCCACTTTGATCTGCTCCCCCCGCCTGCGCTCGAAAGCAGCGCCCCGCTTGTGGAACTCACTGCCACAAGGTGTGGGTGGCTGCTAAGGACATAAGAACACAAGAAAGGCCCTGCTGGGCCAGGCCAAGAAGGCCCACCAAGCCCAGCCGTCGGTCCACACAGGGGCCTCTAGGAAGCCCCCAAACAAGACGACTGCAGCAGCATTTATCCTGCCTGGGTTTCTTTACAGAACCCAAGATAACAGGCCTGCTCCTCTGATCCTGGAGAAAATAGGCACGCATCATGGCTAGTATCCATTTTGGCTAGTATCCATGGATACCCCTCTCCTCCGCGAACATGTCCACTCCCCTCTTAAAGCCTTCCAAGTTGACATAAGAAAGGCCCTGCTGGATCAGGCCAAGGTGGCCAACCAAGCGCCTCTAGGAAGCCCGCAAGCATGACCACTGCAGCAGCATTGCCCTGCCTGTGTTCCACAGCACCTAATATAATAGGCCTGCTCCTCTGATCCTGGAGAGAGTAGGTATGCATCATAACTAGTATCCTTTTTGACTAGTAGCCATGAATAGCCCCATCATCCATAAGAAAGGCCCTGCCAGATCAGACTCAGGCCCACCAAGTCCAGCCGTCTGTCCACACAGTGGCCAATCAGGCGCCTCTAGGAAGATACAAGCTGTAGATTAGCATTTGGCTGTCCCTCGCTTCAGTTACTAAACATAATGCTTGGAGTACTATGCAGTACCCCCATGTTTCATAATTGCCACAATGAAGAACATTAGAAAGGCCCTGCTGGATCAGGCCAAGAGGGCCTACCAAGTCCAGCAGTCTGTTCACACAGAGGCCAACCAGGGGCCTCTAGGAAGCCCACAAGCAAGACGACTGCAGCAGCATTATCCCGCCTGTGTCCCACAGCACCTGATGTAAATAGGCATACTCCTCTGATCCTGGAGAGGATAGGGATGCATCATGAAGAATAAATGTGCATCATGAGTTCAAGGAGTGTGTGTGGCAATAGAGCTCCCATGCACAGAGGCAGTCTACCATTCAAAATCTGGTGTTGCAGGGAGACATTAGGAAGAATTTTCTAACAGTAGTTAGAGTGGTTCCTCGGTGGAACAGGCTTCCTCAGGAGGTGGTGAGCTCTCCTTCCCTGGAGGTTTTTAAGCAGAGGCTAGATGACCACCTGTCAGCAATGCTGATTCTATGACCTTAAGCAGATGATGAGAGGGAAGGCATCTTGGTCATCTTCTGGGCATGGAGTAGGGGTCACTGGGTGTGTGTGTGGGGGGGAGGTAGTTGTGAATTTCCTGCATTGTGCAGGGGCTTGGACTAGATGACCCTGGTGGTCCCTTCCAACTCTATGATTCTATGATTGTCCCAAGGTCACCTGGTCAGTTTCATGGCGGGAAGGGAGGGCTGATTATTGGGGGGATTACATTCCAAGCACCATCTGCAACATAGGGATGATTTGGAGAACGAGTGGGGGAAGGGAAAGCAGACCACAAAAATGGGCTGGAGGATGATCCTGATTACTCCTGTTGGCCTTACTGCCCCTCCCACCCCAAATAACAGTTCTTAAAGCCACATTTGGGATGTGGTGGATGCATCCTTCAGTAGCTGTTGCAACAGTCTGAAGGACAGGGTCAGATGGATATGCTGCTTGTGCACTTTTAAAATGTCCCTGATAGCTATGTTTACCCTTAATTTTTGTATGTTATCTTTATTTCTTCCTGCTTTCGCTCCCCCCTTTATTGGTGTTGACAGCTGCTGAATCTGCGGCCCCTGAAGGGGTGTGGTGCTACGAGGAAATGTGCCTAGTTATGAAATATACCTGTTCTCTTGACTTCCCTAACTCCATAATGCCCCAGGGCACAGACACGGTCTGCTCCCAGATCCTTCAACACGACAGCCCTTCTTCCACAAAGAGCCACGTCTTTTTTGAAACGATCAGTCGCTTTGTATTCAAGGTCTCTGATTTGCCTGTATCTAGTTTGGGAGTTAAAAATGGGCAGGTTCCTAGCCCACAGTATCAGATCATATTAATAAATATGGCACAATAGAACATATGCTATATTTATGATGCTTGACCTCAGAAAGCAGGTGTTTTTGAGGGGGAGGGGCTCTCTATGTAAGAAAGCAGTCCAGCTCAATGACAGTGAATAGTGGAATAAGAGGCAAATGCATGTTTGAATATCCTTGTATCAAAACTGAGATTTCACCAGGTTATTTAACGAGAACCTAACCATAATGTGAATTAACCTGGTTTTTAATGGTGGCTTTTGTTCCCTCTCCTCATGATGGCCTTATAAGAAAAGCCCCCCTTTTTATGAAAAGAATGCTGAGGCTGAAATTGAGGTTTGAATCCAATTCTTGCAGCTGCAGCTTTTGTTATTGTACTGAGTTGTTATTCCATCTTGGCATCCTTTGCCCTTTTGACAGTGCCTGGTTTGGAAAGTGTTGAAGACAGGGGAATGCATAGGGACAGTATATGTTTTTGAGAGCTTTGTTCCATGCCATTTCTTGAGAGGGATGCAAAAAATATCCTCATTGGCTTTCACTTCTGTTTTCCTTGCTGAGTAAGATAATACTTGTTGGGAAATTATAGGTATTTCAACAAAGCAGGCTTCCTTGTCAAAGTGATTCCTGCAGATCATGCTATAGCTTTACATAAGAGGACATGTTTACTTTGCTAGGTTAGCCAGAAGCACAAAGCTGGGTGAAGCAAGATAACTTGGGAGAAAAAAGGTTAGAAAGGATCAAGTGTTGCCTTGAAGAAATCAGCTGATCTGTGGTGACTAAGAGGAACCTGGACTGTGTTCAAATGGTAGATGAAAGAATGGTTTGCAGATCACATGAATGTACTGTTGTGGATTGGCTAGCTTGTGGGATGGTAGACTTACAAAGTGCCACAAAGCGCACATGCTTAAAAGCTAGTTTTAAAACATTTGAAGCTTGGGATGTCACTTACCAAAGGCTTGTTTTGCAGCATATATGTGTCAACGTAGACCGTCACAAGACATTTTTTGTAGTAATGCAAAACTCTTGATCATTTGGATTTATTGCTTTAAAAGATTCCTCCTGCTAGGCAGTGGATTTTGAAACAGTGGTGGCATTTTTAATTCAGGTATGGCTGGCAAGCACTATATTCATCAAACAGGAATCCAGGTGAACTTAAAAAATGTATCTGGTCTATAACAGTGTCTGCAGTGCTGTGTGGGGGGCATTATCTGGGGGAGGACGATGTGGGTTTCCTTCAGTATTTATTCACATGCAAACATAATTTTAGTGGTTAGTGGTTATATGGGGGGAGGAGGATGTGGGTTTCCTTCAGTATTGTTTATTCACATGCAAACATAATTTTAGTGGTTAGTGGTTATATGGAGGGAGGAGGATGTGGGTTTCCTTCAGTATTGTTTATTCACATGCAAACATAATTTTAGTGGTGTTTTGATTTGGCTGAGGATAGCCGCAAATATCATCTGCAGGCCTCCTTATTGCCCCTCCTTCCTGTTATATTGTTGATGTCAACGGAGGGGTAACCTGCTTCTAAATTTTGATTTAGATTCTTATTGTTGGTGTAGTGATGTTTTTATATGATGTTACCCGCTCTGATCCAGCTTCGGCCGAAGACGGCGGGTTATAAATCACAAAATAAATAAAATAAATAAGCTTTATTCTAGTGGATAACACAAACTAGAGCCGACTCATGATGAAAACTTTGGCTTGGTTAAGTCTTTTTGGTCTAAGGTGCCACTAGACTCTTGTTTAGCTTTGCAGGTTTAGTTGATCAGAATGTACCAGATTGATTAACCAGTGATTTGACTGAAAGCCTTACTTTTGTTCGTTCCAGTCGGGGTTAGATTTGAGGACATTTGCACATGATCTTTGCACATGTCTCAGAGCCCTCTGCAATGTCAGAATGGGCTCTCGTGCTTCCCATTGGTCACAGTCAAGCCAGCATGAACGAACGGACTGGGTTGTTGCTTCCAGTGTGGCCAGTAACATTGGATTGTGTCACCCAAGAGAGCTGCTTAGGGAGCTGGTCCTAATCGTTGTTCCATAAGAGTTTCTTTTTTCATGAAAGGTCAGTTTAATCCAGCATTCTGTTTTCAATAAGCAGGCTGGTGCTGGCAAGAAGTGGACCAGCTGGGGTTCACGCACCAGTCAGGATTTGTTACTTCCATCTGTCAAAGGAACCTGTTTCTGATCATGATTGAAGGCAGTTAGATGATGTCACAAAGCCAATTCTGAGTGAGCATTTGTCTCCATCTGAGTGGTGTCTGGGTTGGAGCTGTGCTGTGAACATTTTCTTCCCTGTTCATAGTCCCCCCCGGAAGTCGCTATATGGGAGATCAGTATTTCACATTGGGATTTTTGTTGTTGCAAAATACAGGTCCTCTTTTTAGCTTGGCCCAGTTTCCAACATAAATCAACATTGCAAGGAAGATAACTGCCAACTGCAGCCATGCAAAGTTTGATTGCCCTTGATAAATAAAAACATTATCTAGCAGACCTCCTGATATCAGCTTTCACCTTAAACCGCTGGAGCTCGAAGTTGCTTTTATGTTTAAAAAGTTGCCACTGAAACGAATGGAAGTGGTAGGACTTAATGTGTTTATGATGTACGTTTCTGGAACTTGGCACTGGGCTGAACATCACAGTAAATGAAAGTGAAATACTTCAGCGGTTGACATGCTCTGCTTTTTGCTCTTGCTGGGATCTAGTTAGATCTTAAAATGCAGTGTGGGTGTTCTGTCCAGGGTATGCCTAACTTGTTTTCTGTAAAAACTGGATGCATAGAAAAGAGCAGGTGTGAAGGAATAGATTTGGGTGTGAATGGATTTGGGTGTGAATCAGTGACATCCTTGGCATTTTATATGCTGACTTTCTCTACCACTTAAGGGAGACTCAAACCGGCTTACAATCACCTTCCCTTCCCCTCCCCACAACAGACACCCTGTGAGGTAGGTGGGGCTGAGAGAGAATGACTTGCCCAAGGTCACCCAGCTGGCTTCATGTGTAGGCATTCTTATGTTCTTATTTCTCTTTGGACAGTCTGTCAAATGGTAATTGAGAAATATATGTATGCTTCTGTCAACATGAGGTACACTTTTAGGGATGAGGAAGCAATAAAAAAGCCTTACATTTGAGGAGTTGTCCCCTTCATAGTGACATTCATTTGCACCCTGCCTTTCTCCACGACTGGGGCCAAAAGCAGCTTACAACGTGGTGTAATGATTAAGAGCGGTGGTTTGGAGTGGTGGATTTTGATCTGGAGAACCGGGTTTGATTCCCCACTCCTCCACTTGAGCGGCGGAGGCTAATCTGGTGAACTGGATTTGTTTCCCCACTCCTACACACGAAGCCAGCTGGGTGACCTTGGGCTAGTCACACTCTCTCATCCCCACCTACCTCACAGGGTGTCTGTTGTGGGGAGGGGAAGGGAAGGGGATTGTAAGCCGATTTGAGTCTCCCTTAAGTGGCAGTGAAAGTCGGCATATAAAAACCAAGTCTTCTTCCTCTTCTTAATTTTATCCTCACAACAATCCTGTGAGGTAGGTTAGGCTGAGAGTGTGCGGGAGTGTGTGTCCCAAGGTCACCAGGCACATTTCCATGGCGGAGCAGGGATTCAAACTCGGGTCTCCCAGATCGTAATCTGATACTCTGTCCGTTGCACCACGCTGGGTCCTTTCTAAAATGAATTAGGATATTTCAGACCCAATACAGAAATGTTGATAACTCTTTTTCTTTGTTTTATAGGAAATGTGGCGCTAGATAACTTACAGATTAAAGAGAACGCACTGGTGAGCACTTCTTTTGATCCAATGAACAAATTAGTGGTCCACATCGCCACTAATATAATCCATTTCTCATGGGTACCTTTTTCTATTCTTCTCTAATTAAAAAAAGAAACCATAATGTTATATTTTGGTGACATTATAGAGAAACAAATGGTAAGATAGTTTTGATATAATAAATATGTATTTTTTTCCTCCCATCAGAGTGAACTGGATGTACCTTTCAAAGTAAAGGCTGGACAAATAGGTAGGTGGATAATTCTAATGCACATTTTTAGTCGATGATTATGAAAAGCTAGAAAATTAAAACATTATGGCGGTTAGTAGACTCGTTTTTACACGCAGTCTCTCTAACGTATGTTATTTTATTTCTAGACAAGCTTACCTTGAAGATTCCTTGGAAGAATCTATATGGAGAAGCAGTAGTTGCAACTCTAGAAGGCCTGTATCTTCTGGTTGTCCCTGGGGCAAGTAAGTTACCAGTAAAATGGGTGATGAACGGGTGGGGTGGGGAGAACTTCCCACAAAGCTTGGGATGATGGGGGGGGGGGTGAGTGTGTACACCAGCAGCGTGTCCTTGATTAAAGAACGTGGTGAATAAACCAAACTGGGGTGCACCAAAGGAACAGTAGTTTGGGGACAGATAAGAACAGAAAGATACATAAAGGGGTATTTTGGAGGCAAGGGGATGTAATAGTAAGGGAGGAGGTTGTATCGAGGAAGATCCTTTCCAGGGTGCCGTCCTTCCGCAGTTCCACCTTGTGACTTTGTCATGAATTTTGCATTGCTGTGTCCTGCAGGCATTAAATACGATGCAGAAAAAGAAGAAAAGTATCTGCAGGCTAGCAAGCAAAAGGAGCTGTCAAGGATTGAAGAAGCCCTACAGAAAGCAGCAGAGAAAGGTATTGTATACAGTTGCAATTCAGTATTGTGAGGTAACATTTCTGAAGAACTGAGGCTAGCTTCTACAAAACAGGGCCTGAAAACTGTCTTGCAGTAGGTGGCCAGTGTGCACTGAAAAGATCCCAATTGCCTGGCTGTTCAGAAAAAAAAATGACTCCAGAAGTGAGAAATACAGGTAGAAATTTCTGAGTTGAAGATTCTCAACACACTGTAGTGCCAGGTTGTGTTCTGTTGTCTTTTATACTTTGGCTATTTTTAGAAGCAGATTATTGGAATTCTTCTAAGTCTTACAGACTTTCTGTGTTACTGTGTATACAGGTTGTGGCTTTTGGAAGCCTCTTTCTCTCATTGCAAAATCTAAAATACAAGCTCCCTGCATATTTCTTATCAGACCAACTGGGAGTAGATGTTTCAACAGCCTTGTAAACTGGCACGAAAAGCAGCCAGTCAACAAGAAGTCTGTGTTTTTTGCACAATTGGCCAACTGTCTAACTGGAATAAATGGATACTCTTAGTGACTGCTGTAACAACGGATTGGTCCTTCGACCCTTTTTTGTTTTATGCCATTGTACAGTACCAATATGCCTGCTAGTACTCATGCTATCATTGTCATGAAGGGGAAAACTAACTTCATGTTCTTGAAGGGCTGTCATATAGAGGAGGGTGCCGAGTTGTTTCTGTTGCCCCAGAAGGTCAGACCAGAACCAACGGGTTAAAATTTAATCAAAACAGTTTCCGTCTAGACATTAGGAAGAATTTTCTAACAGTTAGAGCGGTTCCTCAGTGGAACAGGCTTCCTTGGGAGGTGGTGGGTTCTCCTTCCCTGGAGGTTTTTAAGCAGAGGCTAGATGGCCATCTGTCAACAATGCTGATTCTATGACCTTAGGCAGATGATGAGAGGGAGGGCACCTTGGCCATCTTCTGGGTATGTAGGGGTCACTGGGGGTGTGGGGGGGAGGTAGTTGTGAATTTCCTGCATTGTGCAAGGGGTTGAACTAGATGACCCTGGTGGTCCCTTCCAACTCTATGATTCTGTAATTCTAACGCTTTTTCTTTCCATTGTATGAAGCTTGTGTTGTAGATTACATTCTACAATGACAAGAGTTTGTGGCAGTAAATGCAATAGTTTTTTCTAAATATTTTGAAACCGGTTTTGTCGGTTTCAGTGTCAACAAAAACAGTATTGATGGTTCAAATTGAAAAGGTTACGCTGTTTAAAAATGTATGCTTTTTTGGTTATTGCTGTCGTATGGATGAAGGCGCTCATTCAGATTTCATATATGGACTGGAGAGCATTGTGTATGAGGATGTCAAGCCCGGTGGGTATGCATGGTTAATTACTTACTCCCGAGGAGATTTGGAGAGGGAGGTTGAATGATGGCCGGTCCAGTTGGGTTGACTTAAACTGAACTAGATTAACTGTTAAAATCCCGTAATGTGGGGTCGGTAGAAGGGAAAAGCTGATACACCCGTTTAGGTACTTAAGAATAGACCTCACATAATGTTTCTGAGAAGTTTGTTATGCAATCTCTCTCTCTCTCTCTCTCTCATGCTTGCTCACAAATAAATTCTGCAATACTTGTATTTCAAAAGAAGGGGAGAGTAACATTATTGTGCTTAGACAGATATATTAATTTTTGGAGCCTTTTTAAAAATGCGGTTTTAACTAACTGCATTGGGCGAAGAGTACCTTGTACTCTGCCCTGAACTCTGTGAAGGAAAGTGTTTGATAGACAGCAGAGTTTCTGCCTCTGTGTAAGGCTCAAGATGCTAGCCCAAACAGGCAAAATTTGCTTGAAATTTATTTATCCCACATAAATTATGATTGCATTGTGCTATGTGCTGGGGCTACCATTGTTTATGGGGGAAGAGGGAATGTGGATAAAACAATGTGGGTTGATTGTGATCTAATGTTTGATTCAGTTAACATGGTTGAACTCAGAACAGAGGGATAAAAATTTTTAAATCTGTAGTCACCCTATTAAAAAGAAGTTAGACGAGATTATGCAGTTTAATCATTAATGCCCGCGGTAACAGTTTTCTGATCCTGTTCCATAGCAAATAGCATGACTACACCCAGCAAGTCTGTTGCCTGATGCTTAAATGTGATTTGTGGGGAAAGGGTGGAGCTTTCATTTACTTCATAAAATGTCTGTCTCATGTGACTGTAAAGCTTTCCACAGTTGGGATTTAAATGGGAGATAGAACAAAGGTGAATGTGTTGATGATATTGGCTGCATTTGTTAGTCTACCCAGATGTGGATACTTGGTTCTTCCTAAGATAAGTTTCTGCTAATTCATTGTACAGATTTAAATGGCTACCTTAAGTAGATGGCCATGCAGCCCTGCAAACATCTTCCTGGGAGTACGCCCCATTGAGCAGACTTGAATAGACCAACTGAGCGGGGCACTGACTAGCCCCCAAAATGCTCTCTCTTTCTAGGAGGGGCCTGGCCTCTAAGGGTCTTCAGCTTCTTATCAGGCAGTGATGCATGGTGTTTGCTTCTCTCGCCACTCAGTCTACTGGTAGAGCTTCAGGGGCTTTGCATTCCCCCTTCTGTTTCAAAGCATATATCTGGAAGTACCCCTGCCGCGGTGATTTCCCATGTTCGTTTTGACTTTCTCCCTCCAGTTGTGCGCCTGTAAATAGCCGTCCCTTTGTCCGTACCTCAGTACTTTGCAGAACCAGAACATGTAAAGAAACCAGGTGTGTTTTCTGAAGCTGCCTAGGAAGCATTGGATAGTTGGTTCACATAGCCTCTGTAAAGGCCATGCAGTCATTCTCCTCTGTTCCTATTGGCTTAAGAGGAACAAGGATCATCTTGCAGGCAACTGGAAATAACTTAACTAAATTTATGCAGTCATTTTTCTTCTTCATGTTTATCCTTCAACCCTTCCCCCCCGTCTTCATTTATTTTCATTGCTTGCTCTGTGATACTTGCCTAACTTTAATTTATCCTTTTTTTCTGTAAAATTGCTTGCATTGAGAAGGACGTAAGTCTAAAAAGTCTAAAAAGCATTTTAAGAAACGGTTTAAAGGTCGCGATCGCTCAAAAGGTAGGTAAAAAACCAGCACAGCGTGTTGCACATTTTGTTTGGTGGTTTTTTCATTGTTAAAACATTTTTTTTGAAATAAAAATGCAGCAGATCATCCATAATAAGATGACAAAGTGGCAACTGTATGCGTGACCTTATTCATGGTGACGGCCACTAACTCCACTAGTGATTGTTTGACTTTGATTAATGTAGTAGAAGTTAATGTTTGTTGCTGTGTTTCGTTGGGGTGTTTGTCCGTCCGTCTTGTGTGGAGCAAAAACTATGAGTCTTTCGTCACCTTAGAGGTGAGCAGATTTATTGTGGCATGAGGTTTCGTGAGCCAGAGCCCGCTGTGGGAAGCTGATGAAGCGGGCTCTAGCCCCTGAAATCTTACGCTAAATCGGTTTGTCTCTCACGTTCCAAAGAACTCCTTTTTGCATACATGTTTATGTGGATATGAACGCAGAAGGGAGGCCGTTCCTGTTTCGATGCCTCTTGCTCTCTCGTATTTTGGGGCCCTGTTCAGAGCTTTCTCTCCTCACCGGGTTATAGTAACGTCCTGAAGCAGAGCTTCGTTTGATGCCCCTGAGTTAATATTCACTGAATGATGATCCATTCGTATGGTCTCTGACTTATGGGTGTTATCGTATGTTCTTACGTTCTTATGGTGTCCTGTGTGGCTCATTTTGTGCAAAGGTCAACAAACAATGGTAAAAGTTAGAGCTGTCCGAGACTTTATTTCTGCCTGTGCATTTGTCTGTCGCCTTAGAATGGCCAGATCTTATTTGAAGTTCTGACTGCTTTTCTCACTTCTCAAATATAGATGCATGTCACATTTGCTCCCGGCAGAGCTGTTTGCTCACAACCCCTTTTTGTGTGAAAAAGGAGTGTTGAAGTTAGCCTTGTTTGAAGCACCCTTGATATAGTTGTCTGTCTATGATTTATATAGGTTTGTGTCACAGGTTATGGGGTAAAGTGCAGCAAGGAGGAACGGTGAAATCTCTGTATGTTAGCATGAACTGTGCAAGAAGGAATAACTCTGATAAATGGTTTTTACCGTTTTGTTGTTATATTTGTAATTTTAATGTTGTTACTTGCCCTGAGCCCAGCCTTGGCTGGGAAGGGCTGGTTAGAAGTACAAAATAAATAAAATAATTAAATAAATGCTCTTGCTTGAGCTTTTTTTAACTGATCAGGGCCTAGGAGGTGGATAGCTGTTCCTAAATGTGCAGTTCCTTTCTGCACAATCTGTTTAACATCTGCGTTTTTATACTAAAATATCAATAAACAGTTTAGCAAAATACCAAAAGCAGTAGAATAAATACAGTTTTAACAGCCAAACTTCTAAACTAGCGCCTTAAAATTGTTCGGAAGTTCTGACTCCACCATAAAAAAAGACCTCGCCTGCTTCCTAAATGAGGCAATTGGAGTAGAACGATCTAGAGGAAGAGGATAGACAGGATAGAGCAGCTGCTGGAAAGGCACCATAGATGACAAGTGATGGAAAGTACACCTTATTTGATGTGGTACCTTGAAGCTTAATGGCACTAAGTAACCTTTGGAGGGAAGCATGACCTTGAGGTGGAGAACTGACCAGCCACACTTCTTTTTTTATTTAGAGAAACCAAAGGAAGAGAAGAAAGACACCTTTCTGGAAAAGCTTGCAACACAAGTCATCAAAAATGTACAAGTCCAAATCACAGGAATCCATATCAAGTACGAGGATGACGTAAGTATTGTGAGCTCCTTCTGGCGGAGGTAAACAATATGGAGGTCTCTAGTAGCAGTTCAATAAAGTTAAATCCCGATGGGCAGCCGTGTTAGTCTGTCTGTAGCAAGAGAAAAGAGCAAGAGTCCAGTAGCACCTTAAAGACTAACTTTATCTTCCCACACACTATTTCTCTAGATCCAAAATTATTCAATTTACCTTGAGCTGTTGGTGAGTTAGTATTTGTTTCAGACTGTCCACATAGGTTTTTCCCCCCTTTTGTGACCCCTATAAGCTGGTGGAGCAGTCTATATAATGTTATGGGTACTAATATCACTTTTGTTTTTTGTAGATCACAGATCCCAGCCGGCCCCTTTCTTTCGGAATGACCCTGGGCGAGCTGAGCTTACTGGTAATGCCGACCTCTTTGGGAAGAATTCGCGCAGTTTTATTGAAATGGGGGCAGCCTCCTGTGTTTCTCGGTTAATGAAAAGAGCAAAGCCCTTGAGTCTTGTAATCCTCAGACTCATGAAAATGGGCACGTAATTGGAAAGGGGAACTATTAGTATGAGAGGCCTGGCTTTATGCTCAGATTTAAGTGGACAAGCCAGAAAGAAGGTTCCTCTGTGACCCTGGACAAACCACTTAGGCCTTGAGGCAATAACACAGCTGCAAAATGGAGAGCCTGAGAGAAAATGACCGGTGGGCCGCGGCTGTCTGACAAACATTTTTCCAGGAAATTTGCTGCTGCTAGAGACAGAAAAATAACTACATGTTGAGTACTGACGCAGTTGCAAGCGAGTTCATTCAGTGTTTTGTGATTTTTCTGATTAGGAGAATCTGAGCTCTAAAGGATGAAAAAAGTGACCTTTTCAGGGCTGACTGTGCAAGAAGGAAAGGTGGGCTGAGGGGAGACATGATAGAGGTCTATAAAATTATGCATGGTTTGGAGAGAGTGGACAGGGAGAAGTTTTTCTCCCTCTCCCATAATACTAGAACACGGGGTCATCTGCTAAAGCTGGAGGGTGAGAGATTCAAAACAGATAAAAGGAAGTATTTTTTCACACAATGCTTAGTTAAATTTTGGAACTCCCTGCCCCAGGATGTGGTGATGGCTGCCACCTTGGAGGGCTTTAAGAGGGGAGTGGACATGTTCATGGAGGAGAGGGGTATTCATGGCTGTTAGTTAGAATGGATACTAGTCATGCTGTATACCTATTCTCTCTAGTATCAGAGGAGCATGCCTATTATTTTGGGTGCAGTGGAGCACAGGATGGTGCTGCTGCACTCGTCTTGTTGGTGGCTTCCTAGAGGCACCTGGTTGGCCACTGTGTGAACAGACTGCTGGACTTGATGGGCCTTGGTCTGATCCAGCAGGGCCTTTCTTATGTTCTTATGAAAGATGGGAACTCGCCTACTGGAAATTAGCAGAGTAGAAACGGGAGGTTGCTGTCTTCCTCTTTTTTTGTGTGTGGACATTGGTTCAGAAACTCTGATTGTGGTTTGAAGTATGCTTAGCAACTAGTCTTAGCAAATGGGCAACGGGACAGCTGCCCTGGGCCTTGCATTTTGGGGCCACTCACCCTCCACCTTGGGCAGGGGGAATGTTTCCTTGTATCAGTGCCCTTCTGCTAAACCCCTGACTGGGAAGAGGCTTTGGGGTGGGTGGGGAGCTGCCATTAAGAAGAGGAAGAGTTGGTTTTTTATATGCCGACTTTCTCTACCGCTTAAGGCAGAATCAAACCAGCTTACAATCACCTTCCCTTCCCCACAACAGACACCCTGTGAGGTAGGTGAGGCTGAGAGAGTGTGACTTGCCCAAGGTCACCCATCTGGCTTCATGTGTAGGAGTGGGGAAACAAACCCGGTTCACCAGATTAGCATCCACTGCTCATGTGGAGGAGAGGGAAATCGAACCCGGTTCTCCAGATCAGACTCCACCGCTCTTAACCACTACACCACGCTCATGCTTGAGCAGAAAACCACACACTGCACCTTGCATCCTGCCCATCCTGCTTTCACTTTCAGTAATCTTTTCCCCCCAAAAGCCCTCCCCTCAGCTTGCTTAATATAGAGAGTTGCATATTGGGAAATATTTCCTAAACCTGCATTTTTTTTTATTTTTGCAGTCAAGTCACATCTGACTTATGACGACCCCTGGTGGGGTTTTCAAGGCAAGCGATGTTCAGAGGTGATTTGCCATCATCTGCCTCCACGTCACGGCCCTGGTATTCCTTGGAGGTCTCCCATCCAAATACTTACAATCATAAAATCATGGAGTTGGAAGGGACCACCAGGGTCATCTAGTCCAACCCCCTGCACAGTGCAGGAAATTCACAACTACCTGTCCCCCACACACACCCAGCGACCCCTATTCCATGCCCAGAAGACGGCCAAGATGCCCTCCCTCTCATGAACTGCCTAAGGTCATAGAATCAGCCTTGCTGACAGATGGCTATCTAGCCTCTTCTTAAAAACCTCCAGGGAAGGAGCACTTGCCAGGGTCAACCCTTATTAGCTTCAGAGATCAGACAAGATTGGGTTCACCTGGGGCTATCTAGGTCAGGGCAGACTTGGTTATTACTTGGTTAATTTTTTTAAGCAATTAATACTTCAAAGCTGCCGCGGTATCAGAATGTGAGAAAGCAGTTGCAAGATTCCCCTTTTAGTCGCCTGAAGTTGTTGGTTTGAATCATGAACTGTGTGATGCCATCCTAAGCATGGTTATCAAAAGTGTTTCGTGCTCAGAAGGCTGTGGCAGTGAATTAAATGTTTGAAATAAAGAGCAAATGAAAAATCGTTTAAAATGCATGTTTTTGATTTCCAGACTGCTAATGAAAATTGGACTCCTTGCATTCTCAACGAGGCTGCAAAAATCATATATAAGGTAATGTCTGTCACTACTGCAAGGTTTAACTTTACTGCTTAAATTGAGGTACTGAATTGTACATGCTAGCAGTTAATGAAGTCTATCTCTTTTTCCAGCTGTTGCGGCTTGACTCCCTCAGTTTCTACTGGAATGTGGACACTGAAATGTATTATCGTTCTTCCCGGGAACAAATACTGGTAATTTAATACTAAATGAGCTTCATGTTTAGGTAAAACATGCTATTGTGTTGTTACTGATGTAGATGATTTCCCACCCCCCTTTAAAGCAGTGGTTCCCAGAGTGGGCAGTACCACCCCCTGGGGGTGTGTGATTACCTAGGGGGGCACCAAGCGGCAAGGGGGCAGTGAGGGGGGACACTAGAGGTAGGTGGGCCCCTTCAGTTGTGTTGTTCACTAATTTATAATAGATCAAGCTACGGTATTTCCATCCTGCTCTGTTAGAGTTGTTGGTGAAAGATAACTCCGGCAGGCAAGCCTAAAAATCTGCTGCTGAACTCCAGACAGCCACGCAATGATTGCTGAAGTTTCAAGAGTCCACACCTGAAGCAGGACTGTTTCTGGAAATGTTTAACAGCTGAATAAATTAGAGATCTTGCATTCTTATGTGCAGCAAGAACCTCTGTAACAATTGAACACGGGTGCTGTCACTGCGCTTCGAATCTTTTCCTACGAACGGGCATAAAACTGCCGGACTTGAAAGCCGTGCACTTTGCAGGATGACCCTTTGCTCTCCCGAATCTGTTCCTGAACGTGTGGCTGGGGGTGACGGAGGAACACCTTATCAAACAGGAAGCAGAACTGTTCCTGGTTTTATCAGTCTGGCATGTGATCGCTTCGGTTAATGAACTGCAAGCAATCTTGTTCCTTTCTGTGTAACAAGCCTCGTGCTGCCTGGTAACACAAGTGGGAATTTGCTGGGGAAATTGGTTTTCGAATAGCCAATATCCTCATTTCCAAGAGAATTTTATTAATAGAGTTAAGAGATAAGGAAATAAACTGGAATACAAATAACATAAAAGTATCCAACCGCTCTAATTTGTTGCACTACTTCATTAAGGGCAACAAGGAAGTGAACATGTAACAATTTATAAGTTGTATTCCCAGTTAAAAGAATAATTTGGCTCTTGTGATGTTCCCCCTCACCCCCCCAGTAAGGAAGCATATCTGCCAACTATTTCACTGTACCTCAAGAACAAATACACCAGCTTTACAATATGTTACTTCGTTGTACAGGAAAAAAGCCCTGACCTGGCCAGCCCCAGGCTAGCCTGATATTGTCAGATCTCAGACGCTAAGCAGGATCAGCCCTGGCTAGTATTTGGATGGGAGACCTCCAAGAAATACCAGGGTTGTGACGGGAAGGCAGGCAGTGGCAAAACCACCTCTGAATGTCTTTTGCCTTAAAAACCCTATGGCGTCGCCATAAAGTCAGCTGTGATTTGATGGCAAAAAAAGGGTGGGGGGAACTAGAGAACATGCATATTTTAGAGTGATCGTATCATGCGTTACTCCATATCTTTGATTCCAAATCTACTTCTGTGGAGCTCAGGCCCCTTCAGAAATCCTCTCATGCTTTTTCTATTTAACATTTCCGCCTCTCCTTGGATTGTGAACTGGCATGGAGAAACCACATCTTGCGTACCGCACCAGCACCTAACCAGCTTGCACTGGCACTAGCCGCTGTGGTGCAGCGGTTAAGAGTGGTGGTTTGGAGCAGTGGAGTCTGATCTGGAGAACCGGGTTTGATTCCCCACTCCTCCGCATGAGCTGTGGAGGCTAAACTGGATTTGTTTCCCCGCTCCTACACACGAAGCCAGCTGGGTGACCTTGGGTTAGTCACAGCTCTCTCATCCCCACCTACCTCACAGGGTGTATGTTGTGGGGAGGGGAAGGGAAGGTGATTGTAAGCTGGTTTGAGTCTCCCTTAAGTGGTAGAGCAAGTTGGCATATAAAAGCCATCTCGTCTCCTCCTCCTCCTCCTCCTCCTCCTCCTCATTTTATTCAGTGGGGCTTGCTTCAGGCAGGGTGTTGCAGGCCAAGGCACGAAATCTCATTTTAGTCCATCTGGGATATTTTTGTGTTCATTAGGTATGCAAATGTGCTTCTTCAGGGCTACTTACTACCGCTTTTGAAGGAGCCTTCTTTAGAATGTCTGCAAATGTAATTTCAGAGCTGTAAGGCGTGCATTACCTTGGAGAAAAACTACAGCCCCTGGAGCCGCTTCTGGAATTAGTTTCACCTCCTGGCCTGAGCACGCAAATACTTCGCAGTTTACTTCACAGCAATGTAAAACATTCATGTTAGAACTGAAACTTCACCGCCACCATTTTTCCTCCACGCAGCTGTAATAATGCGCTCGATGCCACTTAACACTTCGCTATTTGGTCTTTGCAGGAGCAACTGAAAAAAGGAGTCCCTTCCGTCGGCCGAAAACCTCCAAAGTATCAATACAGTAAGTGTGTGGGATGAGAGTGTGTGTGTGGGGTGCCTGGTTTACCTCTGCTAGGGGGAATCTGGGAGGGGGGCTGGAGGGGCGGAGATCAGCCTAGCAGTCTTGGTGCTCTCACACGGCACTGTAGTGAGTTCTGGTTCGGCACACTTTCTGGAAGTCTTGTGAGAATGGGAGCATCAAGTGTACACAACTTTCACAGGGACACCCTTGAGTCTTGGGGAGTTTTGGTGTGGAGTGAAGAGGGGGAGGGTTTTGCGGAGGGGTGCAGGCCAAGAAGGGTGATGGTGCCAATCCTGGTGTCTTGGAATGTCTTGGTAGGAGGGAGGGTCCGGGTTCCTTTATCTCCTAATGTGTGGCTGTGTGCAGCATCTTTTAAATCTGAGCTCCTGGCTCTAGTACTGATTCTTGGGGGCAGGGGCCATGGCTCAGTGGCGGAGCCTCTACTCTGCATGCAGAAGGCCTCAGTTTCGATCTCTGCCATCTCCAGTTAAAGGCCCAGACCGTCGGTGTTGTGAAAGACCTTTTTCTGCCTGAGACCCTGGATGAGCCGCTGCCAGCCTGAGTAGACAATACTGACTTCGATGGGCCCAGGGTCTGATTCAGTAGAAGGCCACTTCACGTGTGTTCATGTGCAACACCGTGCCGCCTACAATTTTCTTGGTGTTTTTATGCTAGTTGTAAGTCCTGTGTTTGTTTCCGTGCCCATATTTTGCTTCCAGTATTTAAGCCAGTGTCGGCTTCTGCAAAGCTGTACATCAATCCTTACGCGGAAACAGAACTGATAACGCCAAAGGCTGATTGGAGCATGGAAGTGCAGAGCATCGCTGTGGAGCTCACCAAGCCTCAGGTAAAATGGCAGTTTCGGGATCTGGTTTGAGGGCCATGGCGCTGCCTTTGACCGCTCGCAATGGACTGGCTCCAGTATCTTGCTTGTGTGGAGCTCCTGGGAGAAGAAGAAGGAGTTGGTTTTTGTATGCCGGCTTTATCTACCACTTAAGGGAGACTCATACTGGCTTACAATCACCTTCCCCTCCCCACAACAGACACCCTGTGAGGTAGGTAGGGCTGAGAAAGCTCTAAGAAAGCTGTGACTAGCCCAAGGTCACCCAGCTGGCTTAGTGTGGAGGAGTGGGGAAACAAATCCAGGTTCACCAGATTAATCTCCGCCACTCATGTGGAGGAGTGGGGGAATCAAACCTGGTTCTCCACGTTTGTGGAAAAGTGTCTGAAAAAGATACATGGACAATCAGTGTAGAACGATTTGAGTAGTTTATAAAGTTTGAAAAAGCTACCTTGAATGGAGTTTCTGAGGAAAGTGACCTTGGAAGTTTGCTTTAATTCTTCTCCCCGATGGGGACCCAAATGCAGCTTACGTCATTCTCCTTTCCCCAACTTTATCCTCACAACAACCCTGGGAGGTAGGTTCAGGCTGAGAGAGTGTGACTGGCCCAAGGTCACCGGTGAGTTTCCATGGCAGAGGAGGAAGTCAAGCCTAATTCTCCCAGATCGTAGCCTGACGCTCAAACCACTTCACTGTGGTGGCTCTTCAGAACGCCTCCCAGCAGAGAATCAAGAGGGTCTTTGGCCTGACCCTCACACAGCTTCTGTTAGCGTTTCCAACTGTGTGACTCCATGTACTCGTTTGTTTTAGTACCTTAGTATGATTGACTTCCTGGAGTCCATAGACTATATGGTACGAAACGCCCCCTATCGAAAGTACAGACCTGACTCACCGCTGCCTAAGAATGCTAGAAAATGGTAAGTTGGAAGCTTTTCTGAATAATTTTTTTTAATGGGATAACGGTGTTGCTGTAGTGCAAGGTGACTGCTCACAGCTGAATAGGGACTATTAATTTCCCATATTCTCTTGATGACAAGCAATCTAAGGTTGGGTCACGTGGATGGTCAGGTAGGGATCTTGTCTGTGCTGAGAGAAATACCTCATGTACAATGAAATGTGTGATGGGATTGGTCATTGCTGTCAGTTCTCCAGATCTCTCCGCCTCTTGCAACAGTTTGTGGATTTGCTTGCTTTTGCCTTATTATTTGGGAAAGCAGGCTTTAAGAAATGGAACATTGCCTCGTAGAGCTCTTATAGTCCAGCCCTACTCAGACAGCTCTGGTTTTGTTTGTAATGTTTAACCAAAGGCTACCCCCAGCATACATCAAAGGAACTGTCTTAGAAGAGCCTTTGAAAACCTTTGCACGGCAGCTCAGAGCGAGCCCTGTTTTCCCCATCCTTGCACAGAGCAGCAATGCCTGATTCCTTTTCACGTGGACCGGACGGTCGCGGCCAAGGCTCACCCACCCTCATCCAGACTTATTTTTCATGCAAGTTTACTAACTTGAAAGTTATTTCCTCATAACACCTGAGAGTTGGACGTTCAGCAACCTGAGCTCCCATTCTCCCCTCTCCCACCATCAGCTGCTTAAAAAATATTAAAACAGGCATTTCCCACCAACTGTGGAAATAGCATATTCAGGATAGGCATAGTTGTGTCAGTGGGGACAATGAAGGCTATGAAGGCTTGGTTCTTTTTTTAAAATGGGTTTTAATGAGGGGGGCCCTCCCTCAGCTCCCTCGAGCACCTTGGGAGGAATCTGCAGCTAAAACGGCAATGCAAAAATTTGCAATGTACGTCAAAGCTGCCCTAATTGGCACTGCAAAAACTGAGCAATTAACCTTTTATACAGTGGATGTGGTAAATGGTTGATCTTTTTCTATTCAGGTATTTTCTCATTATTTTTTCTCTTACTGAAAATGAGAAGTGTTTTTTCTTTCTTGCAGGTGGAAATATGCAATAAATAGTATTCTTGAGGTTCACATCAGGAGATACTCCCACATGTGGTCGTGGAGTAACATAAGACACCACAGGCAACTTCTGAAAAGTTACAAAAACGTTTATAAAAACAAACTGACACAGGCGAAAGTATCCGAAGAAACACAGAAACAAATGCAGGTACTTGAGGGGGCGTCCAGAAAGGTTAAATATTTCTAGGTGAGATGTGGAAGTTAGTCTGGCGGGAAACCTGCAGCCATGAATGAAATTCACTTCCACATAGGCCAAAATATTAGTTAGCCATCCTATTTTACGTCTCTGCGTTAAAATATTTAATGTGCCTTCCCCATGCCCCAAAGAAGGGGGCCTGTGCTGAGCTTGCGTGACATTCCAATAAAGCAATTAAAAATAAAACGGCTTACAAAACTCAATAGATAACGTTATCCAACTAACAACCGATGGTCAAGCAGAGGTTAGCCCAAAGCTCTCTTGAATCCCTTCTGCATGTCCTTCAGATGGATGACAAGGTAGAGAGATCAGTTTTGACCACCCGGTGAGAGTCCACTTCAGAGAGGTGGAGAGACTGTCAAAAAAGTTAGCCGGTGGGCTGAAAATTGTTCTTATTAGATTAGTGATGCCTTAGTAAATTCTAAGCGTGCGATTTGTCAGAAAACCTGTTTATTCTGAAACCATTAACTTGGCTCAGTAGGATAGATTTGGCCCACAGTGACTTACCTAGCAGGTTCTTCTCCTTCAAAGGCAAAGAAGCTTGGTGCTGGCTTTACTGAATATATATATTTTAGAGCGTTAAAGCTGCATCTGTCTGTTTGTTCCCCAGGATTTAGAAAAAACTCTAGATGTCTTCAATATCACTTTAGCGCGTCAGCAAGCACAAGTTGAGGTACGTTCTGCTATTTGCTTTTTCTACGTTTGTTTCTTGAACATGAAGCTAGAAGACAGGCAGGGGTCTGCGTGTGAGTCACACCCCTCTTTCTTCCTGCCCCCCCTTATATCCAGATCACTTTGGAAACAGTTTGCTTTTAAATTTAAGTAAACAATAGTCTAGTACTTAGACCTGTGTCTTTTAGAAAAAAACAAAAGCCATCTCAAGCAATGTGCTGTCACTCCAAACATATTCTTTAAATTTTCCTTAGGGCTGATCCCTTGGCCATCAGCTTTGTGCGTGTTTAAAGCATTGGAGGATGTGAAGCAACTTTGTCTTCCTTTTGTCTTCATCTTATTGGTGTTTGGTTATAGATTATAAGGTCAGGGCAAAAGTTGTTGAGGAAGAAGTCCACTGACGGAGAGAAAAAAGGAGGCGGCTGGTTTAGCGGACTGTGGGGTAAGAAAGAGCCTAAGAAGAAAGAAGACGAAGAAGAGCTGTTAGCACCTGAAAGTAGGTTTGGACATAAAGCTTACTGCTTAATTTAATCTTGTTTTCTGTCATAGGACTGATTTACATGTCATGACAAACAGAGGTTTGCTTGTGATGGGTGTGAGCTCAGCTTCTTGTGCATAGAGCGAAACAGAAAGGTTCCTGGTCTGGGAAGTTTTGCTTCGAACCCTGGTTTGCCATGGTTTCCGAATGAAGGTCCTTGGGCAAAACTGGAGTTTTTCCCGCCACAAGTTGAGATGCTACTAACCTTTAAACTAGGACAGAAAGCATCGAGTTGCCACAAAGTATTCTACCATGTATGAATAATGTTAACATACAGTGGCTGGTTATGGCAAATTATGCCTCCGATCGGGTAACTACTTATGCCTCTAGATACTAGACAACCTTTCGAGGCTGTGCTGTAGTTGCAAATTAGTACGTACTGGAATAGCTGCTTCTTCTTTTTTAAGCATTCCATACGTCATTTATTAAACCAGTCCTTGTACATGAGCCAAACTAATCAGAAACATTCTCCGATAGGATCCTTTCGGTACTCTGAACAACCCGCAGCGCAAACCTAAACAAGGTCCTCTCCTTTCCAATCCGGTGCTTGGGAGAAGAAGCGTACTGGGGTAGCTTCTTGAACTTTTTGGCTTCTGCTGAATTTCCTGCTGAATATCCCTCAAACATTAGATTTAAAATTACACTGCTCGAGATCAAGGAGCTTCTAAGGGATAAAGGAATTTCTTACTTCTGTGAAGCATTGCAAGGGGGAAAATATGATTTTGAAAATCACAAGAACTGCTACATGCAGGGATTCGTGTCTGGCAGTGAGATTGTTATTACTCTGTAAATGGGTTTTTAAAATGTTAGCTGTCGTGTAATCTCTTATGTATTGATTTAAAGGCTGATAACAGTTTCTTGATGCATTTATTAGCTATCGACGACCTCATGACACTAGAAGAAAAGACAAAGCTTTTCACTGCCATTGGTTATAGTGAGAGTTCTCATAACCTTGCATTGCCCAAACAGGTATTTGCACCTTTTAATATAAAAACAGGACTATCAGATAAATGTATTCATGTTAAGAGGGAGATATTTTCTAAGTTTGTACTGTGGGGCTTCCCCCTCCCCTCAATGAAAGTTGATTCGAAATTGATAGAATGCTCTGACTTTCTAGGGCGACTAGAACAGTTTTTCTGGTTTTTCTTATCAGCAGTTCATAAAAACAGGTTTATGATTTGTCTGCTGTACGGCTGGCAAAAGTGTTGGATTTCGCTTTTACAGGGACGTCCGTATACCTCGAGTCCAATGCCTATCAAATTGTCAGTGATTTTTTTTACCCCTTCATATTGTTCTGGGCCCATCATGGAGTTCTTCTGGCCAAGGTGTTCAGGGCACTATATGCAGAAACCCTTTAAGCAAATGTGAAATCCAGGTTACCATGGCAGTGGGTGGGGGAAAAGTCATCACAGTCTCAATGCCACCCCTCCAGCTGCACGGAGACCAGACAAAGGCTGTAGTAATAAGACTGTTGTATCAGAAGAAACCCTTTATTTAAATCATGGGTTCTCAACAAGAGGGGAATTCCCCCCGGGGGGGGATTTTAGGGTTCCGGGGGGGGGGGAATTGGAACCACTATTCAGCAAAGGGGGATGTCTTTTCGATTATGTACAATCTGTAAAATTGTAGTTTGTTTTTAATTTAATCTGCAACATTCGCTAAAGTTTATGACTATCTTGGGAAGGGAGGAATTATATTCTGAACAATGGTGAAAGGGGGGGAACGGAGCAAAAAAAGGTTGAGAACCACTGATTTAAACCCTTTCCTTACTAGTGGCACCCTTATTATACGCTGCTATGCTGTGTATGACAGTGAGCCCCGTGGCGCAGAGTGGTAAGCTGCAGTACTGCAGTCCAAGCTCTGCTCACGACCTGAGTTCAATCCTGACGGAAGTCGGTTTCAGGTAGCCGGCTCAAGGTTGACTCAGCCTTCCATCCTTCCGAGGTTGGTGAAATGAGGACCCAGCTTGCTGGGGGTAAAGGGAAGATGACTGGGGAAGGCACTGGCAAAACCACCCCATAAACAAAGTCTGCCTAGAAAACGTTGGGATGTGATGTCACCTCCATGGGTCATGAATGACCCAGTGCTTGCACAGGGGACCTTTACCTTTATGCTGTGTATAATGTACTGTGCTGAGTATAATATGCTGTGTTCTCTGTCTCTTGCTGAGCGCCGTGCACAGTAGAATGGGGCGGCTGACTTCCTTTTATTTCCCATCTAGTATGTTGCCCACGTGGTGTCCCTGAAGCTGTTAAGCACTTCCTTTACGATTAAAGAAGACAAAAATGTTCCGGACACTCTTAAAATCCAGATTATCGATTTGAGCACTAAAATATCACAGAGACCGGGAGCACAAGCCCTTAAGTAAGTGCTAAATATTTTTATTTCCGGTTTTGGGCACGCGCAGAAATAAGCTAGACAGAAATGAAGGGACCTTTGACTCTCAAAAGCTCATACCCTGAAACACTTGGCTGGTCTCTAAGGTGCGACTGGAGTCTAGGTGCTCCATTGCAGACCAACTCAGCTACCCTCCGAAACTAGCTTCTGGTGATAAAAGGCACTTTTGCCTGTTGATGTCTTAGAGACCACTCATCATCCTGAATGCTTCTCTTGATACTGTAGCTAGTAATGCAAGGCTTTGGGGTGTTTCCATTACAGATGTGCCTTAAAAACAGGACTTTTCTTTCCTTGGGGCGAACTTGTCTTTCCCCCCGATTTTGCTGTGAAAAGGGGAGGCCCATGTGCTGTCTAAGCGCAGATTCAGTCATTGGTCTAACCGTACCCCCTTTACACCAGGCTTCCAGCTTTTTGCTTTTTAGGCATTGCCTGTACTTTTTTTTTTTAAATCTCTTCTTTTTAAAAAACACAACAATAATCTTTAATAATATTGAGAAACTGCTCTGGGGAGAAGGCAGGAGAAGTAGGTTAGTGAAGTCACCACTTCTAGCCAATCAGTGTTGTGCACAGTCTAGTTCTGCTGTTACTTGACAGTATCTGCTTCTCCTGAGCTTGATCCAGGAAAGCTAATGGTGTGTCAGAATAGAAATGCAGAGACTATGCTGCCAAGGGGCTCTCACTGCTCAGATTATGTGCATATGAACAAACCTTTCCTTTATCTCTCAGGGGGACCCAACTCCCCTCCCTCCTTTTTGATGTCCCTGGGAAGAGAGGCCTTGACATTCCCCTTCTTCCTTTACTTCGATAAAGTCAAGTTGAATGTGGAATGCTATGCCGTGTGTTGTAAATGCAATTGAGCAATGTGTTATCTGCATTTTAAAGGCCTGTTTTCAACTTTACAGGGTAGAAGCAAAGCTTGAGCACTGGTACGTGACGGGCCTTAGACAGCAGGGGGTCGTACCTTCCCTTGTGGCTTCGATTGGGGACGCCAGATCATCTCTGCTTAAAATAGACTTCGAAACGAATCCAGAAGACTGCGCGGCTGACCAGAGTATCATGGTAGAGTCGCAGCCTGTGGAAATTATATATGACGCAGTAAGTGCTGTTCGGTAACAAATGACTATTGTCGTTCCTTCCTTCTCTCTTGCGTTCACTGGCATCCCATGCAAACAAATGCTCCTTTTCCAGAAAACCATCAATTCGATGGTCGAATTCTTCCAGACAAGCAGAGGCATGGATCTCGAACGCCTAACCACAGCCACGCTGTCGAAACTGGAGGAAATTAAAGAAAGGACTGCTACAGGTACAGAGCTTTGGCTGCTGTCGCTCAGAATTCTGCCATTTTCAAGCAACAAGTTGCTTTTGATCATAGGATTAGTTCATTCCTACATACTATCACTCTCATGCGCAGACAGGATGGGTGGAAGAAAAGCCAGCTAATCTCTTTTCTCTTGTCCTCTGTCCTAGGGCTTACACATATTATTGAAACTCGGAAAGTTCTTGACCTGAGGATTAATCTTAAACCTTCTTATCTTGTGGTTCCGAAGACCGGCTTCCACCATGAAAAGTCAGACTTTCTTATTCTGGACTTCGGTACTTTTCAGGTATTTTTCTGCTCTCTCTCTCTTTTAAATAATTAGATTGTCACTGATCCAAATGTAATGGGTGTTCTTAAAGTGGAGGGCTGTTGTTAAAGACAACTGGCATGCTAGATTTGAGTCCTTTAGCACCTTAAAAGACCAACAAACAAGATTTTGGGGGCATAAGCTTTTGAGAGTCAAAGACAAAAGAAGACATTGTTCATTTAAACAAATCACTCAACGTTTCCTTTGAGCGGTTTTTGGTGAAGTGTGGTGATTGACTGTGTTCAGGCTTATGGTTCTGGTCTTGTTGCAGTTGTATTACGTTAATTGCGTGTGTGTGGGGGAAATGGTTGTTTAATTAATTTGGCTTAACTGAGAACCACTGCTGATTTAACTTGTTACACTGAAAGACGAGTCTGTGGAAACAGAAGCGACGAGTCTGTTCTGTGCAGTAATGCAAACGATTATTCACTAGCTGAACAGTGTCAGTCAAGTCGCCTGCCCAACTTCAGGCACATCTCTGGAAGAGATCATGGATAAAGCGTACGACAAGTTTGACATAGAGATCAAGAACGTTCAGCTGCTGTTCGGCAGATCAGGTATTTAAGGCGCTAACCAAATAAAGGTCACTTCCAGAAATCTTTGGGGCTGCTAGCTGGCATGTATATCTGAAAGCAGCAGTTTGATAATGACAGTCTTAAACAAGCTGATCTGGAAAAAAAAACTGAGATATTTGTATCCAGCCTGAGTCCCTGAACAGGTACAGGGCTGGATTCCTGTATTCCATTTTTTTTGCTGCTCTGACTGAGATCTTCTAACCTGAGCAAAATGTATACAAAAGCTCTGTTTGGGACAGGTGTAACCTGCCATCCTTGGACAGGAGTTAACAGTATTTCAGTGAGTGCTGGGTGGAGCTTGGAGCTATTTGCTTATTCCTCAACCCCAGCAGAGGCATGACATTTTTTTAAAGTTGTCCTGCTGTTTGGGGCACTCCTGCTTTTCTGGTCTGGCGCGAGAACGTCGCACGCCAACCGAAAGGGAGGGCCGGGCGTATTCTGCGTCTTGATTCTTCCGCAATACCTCTGGATTTATTCATGCAGTGCATACCTGGTGTTAAACACATTGGTTTACGGTTCTGCTGTTGCACTGTGCCCGTGAAACCTGTACCCTTCTTAATTGTGCCCCAGGAGAAGATTGGAAGAAGGCTCGGTTCGAGCATCCATCGACTTTGCATGTGCTGCAGCCCCTGGACCTGCATGTACGGCTTGCCAAATCGATGGTGGAGAAGGATATCAGGATGGCAAAGTAACGTATCACAGCTTGAGCTGGAGCATTTGTTTCCTCAGTGGTCCTTAGTAGTCCTCCATTCTCTTTCCTAAGGCAGATTACATAATTTGAAAAACAGTGCAATGAAGAAAAACAGTATGATTGTGGCAGTAAAGCTTCGGAACTCCCTCCAAAGGAAGAGTTTTCTAACAGAGCGGTTCCTCAGTGGAACAGGCATTCCTCGGGAGGTGGTGAGCTCTCCTTCTCTGGAGGTTTTTAAGCAGAGGCTTGATGGCCATCTGTCAGCAATGCTGATTCTATGACCCTAGGCAGATCATGAGAGGGAGGACATCTTGGCCATCTTCTGGGCATGGAGTATCGGTCACTGGGGGTGTGGGGGGAAGGTGGTAGTGAATTTCCTGCATTGTGCAGGGAGTGGGACTAGATGACCCGGTAGTCCCTTCCAACTCTATGATTCCCCAGGGAGATTCGTCTGTCCCCATCTGTCAGTGTCTTCCACCAGTGGGTGAAGCCTTTTTTTGCTTCGTTTGGCGTATCCCCCAGTAATGGTTATTGGCCCTCCTCCCTGATGCTGGTGTTGTTGTTTATGTGTTTTTATTGAATTATTTTATAAATGTTTTAAATTGTTGAAACGTTTTTATGTGCGCTGCCTCGGGGACCCTGATTGGGTAGAATCTTCGTATCTTTGGGACCGCCTCTCCTGGTACACCCCCTGAAGAGCATTACTCTCTATTGATAAAAATCTGTTGGTGGTCCCCGGCCCAAGAAATGTGCAGCTGTCCTCGACCAGGGCCAGGGCCTTTTCGGTCCTGGCCCTGGCCTGGTGGAAAGCTCTGCCGGATAACATGAGGGCCCTGTGGGACCTGAAGGAGTTCTGCAGGGCCTGTAAGACAGAGCTATTCCACCAGGCCTATGGTTGAGGACGGCCGCAGGTGAGATTAAGTAAGATCTGTGCTGGCCTCCCTACTCACCGCCCTCTGTTTTTGATCTTCTTGAGGGTGGACCGCCGAACCGATGATATACTATGGTTGGCCTTACCTCCTGCAGTATGCACTTAAATACGGCGGTCATCTTTTTAATTAGTCGGGTTGTTTTGTGGTTTTATAGTTATATATTTTATTCTTACTGTTATATTGGAATTTTTTGTGTTGTAACCCGCCCTGAGCCCGGCTTTGCCAGGGGAGGGAGGGCTAGAAATGTGAAAAATAAAATAAAATAAATAAATAGAAAGGCAGCATAAAAACATTTTAAGGATAAATAAATGCAATGTCTGAAATATACAAAAGTCAGAAAACAATTATGTACAAATAAGGTAATATGTACAATGAGCAGTGCAATAAAATGCAGCCCTGTTCCCTCTATAAAAGCGCCCTCCTGACTGATTCCATTTGTTCCCTTGATAAAAGCAGCGTCCTGAACAATGGTGTTTTACTCATTCTTTAAAACAATGGAAGTGTGAATGCCCTCTTGAGTTTCTCAGGGTGGCTATTCCACAGAGTGAGAGATATCCACAATTCCCCTTGGTTTGTGTGTGTGTGTTAACCCAACCATATGTGTGTGTGTGTGTGTGTGTGTGTGTTAACCCAACCTCCTGTACTAGCAAGAAGGCATGCCTCTGATTGTGCCTATATTTAATATGTACCAAGGTGCGTGAATCTGAGGCTCAATTACAGTAAGTGAATGTCATAATGAATAGTTTAATTTTTTCAGCAGCTTCTTCCATACCGTACACTTCACTTCAGTTCTGGCTGAGCATCCAAGCTGCCGATTCTGTATTGTGATGGCTGATACCTTTTCCACACTCTCCTCCTTTTATCCTCAGGTTCAAAGTATCGGGAGAGCTTCCTTTGGTTCACCTGAGAATTTCTGACCAGAAGATCAAGGGAGTGATTGAACTCATCGATAGCATCCCTCTTCCACAGAAGCCGGTTGTTTCACCTTCAAGCACAAAAGTAAATATGAAATTCTGATCGAGCACAGGGTGAGAGATAGGACAAAGGCAGCTCAAGCTGAGAATGTTACTGACAATATTTTTGTTCAGAATTTGCAACAGATGTGTATGACAGCCGAAGGCATTGTGAAGAATGTAGAGAAAAACGTGAACACATAATGTAACTCAAACCGACGCTCACTGCCTTTTGTCTTGCACCTTTCTGCAGGCACCTGCCATTCCAGCTATTACTGATAAAATAGATGGATTTATTGGCACGTCGTTGTTGTTGGAAGGAGTAGAATCAGGTAAACAGAAAATTAGATGTACATTGGTCACTGGGGCGATGGCTGCGCTGAGGAGATATTTGTGTGTAAAGTTCCTTCAAGTCTCAGCCGACTTATGGCGACCCCTTACGGGGCTTTCATGGCAAGAGACTAACAGAGGTGGTTTGCCAGTGCCTTCCTCTGCATAACAACCCTGGACTTGCTTGGTGGTCTTCCACCCAAATACTAACCAGGGCTGACCCTGCTTAGCTTCTGAGATCTGACGAGATCAGGCTAGCCTGGGCCATCCAGGTCAGGGCGAGGAGATATTTAGAGGCAGGTATTTGGAGGCAGGACATGAATGTACTAATCTGAGGCAGTCGTGACGGGTCTTTATAGCAACAGAGCTCTTTATTCTTTACAAAAGGTGGTCAAACCAGTGGTGAAGGGTATTAAGCTGTTTGTAATACAGTGCAGCATAAATGGCTGTTGACATGAATTGGCTTTTTTTGTTACCATGTTGACTGTCTGTAGGATGTGAAGTGACGGCTGACAAAAAGTAGGCTTATAGTCTCCTAGTCTCCGTGTGGGACAAGGGACATGGAAACCATCAAACATGCACTGATATGTTGCCTGTTCTACCACAAAGTTAGAGCAAAGCTTATTTCCCCCCTACTTGGTAAATGCCCTGATGAGTCGGTTCAGCTTTCAGCAAAGAAGCTCCTATTAGAAGAAGACCCTCAGCTTACGCTCCAAACTGCCAAGTTCTGCGCCGTTGCTGTTTAAATACGCCGAGCTTCATTAGAGGATGATTGTTTTACAATTTAATCAATTTTAAGATGATAATTTTAACCAGGGGTTGCTTTTATTGATCTTATACCTTTATATGTACGGGCAGTCTGTGATTCTGTGGTGCAAAACTATTGAGTCTGGAATTTTTGATGTGTTGGCACTTGATTGGTCAGTCGACTGTATTAGTAAATTAATAGTCTCCTAGTATTTTACCGAGTCGCTAATGTGGTCATCCAGGCCACCTAAATTGGGACAATGTGCCAGCGGATTCTCGCGCTGAAGTTAACAAATGGTTCAACACCCTAAACCAGTTTTCCTTGCAAAGGAGCAATATCAGTTAAAGGAAAATGTTGGAGAATCTTCCCTAGGGTCATTTTGATGATATTTCCTTTGTGGGGAGGGGGCATTGGTTCAGCGGTGGAGCGTGTGCTTTGCAAACTGGGTGGTCCCAGGTTCGTGTCCTCAGCACCTTCTATCTTCTGGGCATGGAGTAGGGGTCACTGGGGGTGGGGAGGTAGTTGTGAATTTCTGCGTTGTGCAGGGGGTTGGACTAGATGACCCTGGTGGTCCCTTCCCACTCTATGATTCTGTGAAATATTTTAATAAACAAAATAAAAATAAATGTATAATGAAGCGCTTTGAAAACAGGATTTTCAGTATCATTTTTGGTGATGCGTTTTGATTGAGCTGTGTTTTACTGGACGTATTCAGAAGTGTGTAGAAGGCAGCCCACTTGATAAAAAATAAAATGTCCAGGCTCATTACGCATTCCATGAATGTACGAGGTTATGCTGTGTAAAGAGTATATTTAGTAGCCAGTTTTTTAAAAAGGCTTTCCCCCTCCTTTTTAGAATCTGACGAAGAGTACTTTGATGCCATCGAGGGCTCCAAATCACCGGAAAAGAGTCCCGCCAAGCAAAGAAAGCTGCAGACCGAAGCCAAGACTGTTCAGGAAGAGCTCACAGACCTTCAGCTGAAGTTCGAAATCAGGGAGGCAAGTGCGAGTTCCTTCTTTTGCAGCGATAAATGTTCCACGTGGTGAGATGCTGTGGAGGTTTCCAAAAACATGCCACCACTTACGGAGTCAGCCAAGCTCGCAATTCCGAAGCCAAGAGCGTTCCAAGATGCACAGCCTGGGCTTACTTGGAATGGACTGAGAGGGGTTCAGACCGTACCGCAAGGGCAGTGGGAATGTGCATGAGAGAGTGTCCGATTTTGAGCATTTTATTCAATCCTTCAATCAATCACATTTTATTTCGATACAAAATCAGCTCTGAATAAAAATCAAAGTCAGGTTAAAATAATAAAAAGATCATGGTTCTGGGAGGGATGATTTGAAGAAGAAGAGGAAAGATCTTCTATGGGGAAAGGTTTTCAATCAGCCGTTTACGAATCCCATAAGACCGAAGGCAAAATTTGGCTTCGTGAGTGGTTGTCTCTTGAGAGGAGTCTGCTAAGAGAAGGGAAACTTTAACTTCTTCAGATCTCCCAGGAAAGGATGACAATACGGGGAGAATGTACTGCGGTCTTATGTCTTTGTAGAAGGGACATTGCAGCAGAACATGTTCTATTGTTTCCACTTTCTCTGTTTTGCATGGGCATAATCGTTGATTAAAGGGAGTAAGACATTTTATTTATCTAGGTGATTTTGGAACTTACCAAGCAACTACAGAGAGAGGAAACCATCGTTATGTTTAACGTAAAGCAGCTTGGGACAGAAGCGACTGTCAGAACCTACGACTTGAGCGCCGTGTCCTATTTGAGGAAAATCAGCCTGGATTATCACGAAATTCAAGGTAGCTGAATGGCTAAACAAAGGGTGAGAGAGGAAGCGTCTCTCGTGTGAAAGTTATATGAGAGGTGATTTGTCGCGCTTGCGGTTATGTTCCTTTTGAGGAAAGTACAGGGACGGCCTTGATCTTTTTAATAAGTCTGCAGCACGTGCCGTTGCAGGAAAGTATCAGAATGTCCTTCTGCCTCCTGTTGAAAGTAGGTACTAATATTTGTGAATTGGTTTTAGATGTAGTTCCATATTACTTTATGTTAACAGGTAAAAAACAGCAGCTCCATCTGATTAGCTCTTCGGATAAACCTGGATTAGATCTCTTGAAAGTGGAATATATCAAAGTAAGTAGTTCAAAAAACAAGAAGAAGAATTGGGCGGTTCTGAACTTTAAAGAGAAGGCTGCATTTAGAGCCAGCGCAGAATATGGATGGTGTCCTATCCATGTGGGCTGTCTCTTACTCCTTTTTTTCCTGACATTTTCTCTAGGCCAATAAAAACGGCCCAAAATTTCACACAGATTTTGACAACACTGAGCAAACAGTTCAGGTAAGTAAAACGTCAAAACAAATTCTAGGTCTTGCCTGGATCTGTCTTCACGTAACCTCTGTTCATTTGATGGAATCTGTGTGGAAACATCTCTCTATTGAATATTAACAATGGTTGGAGTCTACCTTGCTCTGTTTTGATTTTGGTGCAGCGTGTTTCATGAGGGGGGGGGGAGAGAGAAAGTGCTACAGGAAGGCTTTCAGTTCCCTGTGTTGCTTAAATAGTTATCCTTCCGCAAGGAACGCAGCGCCTTGTTCCCTCTCTGTGGGCCTCAATCACGGTAGTACTTTGTAGCGCAGGGTCAGTGTTCACGGCCCTGCTGTGGAAAATATATGCCTATGTTTTGAAGGCATCTCCAGTTGGTTGGCTTAAAGAAGTACTCTGAAGATGTTATTCCATTGTGTAATCCGAGGCTCCCGTTTCCCCCCATAAGCTGTGTTTTGTTTGTTAAAACGTTTGTAAGAAAGATCGAGTATACATGACTTTAACTTTTCCTCCGCTTGATACGACACGATTCTTTTCTCTCCCCCCCCTCCCCAGGTGGCTTTCTCCTCATTAAACCTCCTGCTGCACACGCAGGCCCTTCTCTCCACTCTCAACTTTCTCACAGCCGCTATTCCCTCGAGGGGCTCCGGTGCCGCCTATGTGGGGCCGCTGCCAGCCCCGGAAGAGAAACAGCACACCGATGCCTGCTCAAAGAAAGGTGAGATAGACAGAAAACCGCTCCGCTGGAATGAATCTATGCCGATGAATCACGTAGGGAAGTAATTGCTTGTTGAAAGGATGACTGTAAAAAAAAATCTCTTCCTAACAGTGACAAAAACTGGCAAAGACAAGGACGTGTTTGACTTCAAGCTGTTTGCCAAGTTGGACGCCTTCTGTGTGAACGTCTGCGACGAGAAGAGCAATATTGCTGAGATAAAAATCCAAGGTAATGGGAAAATAGGTCTCGGAAGCATTTTCCCACCTCAATGTTTGCCTCGATGATTTGAAGAATGCAGTAATTGTGCCCTTCTTGGCCATTTCTCTAGTGATCAGTGCGTACAGTTCTTAAGCCTTTAAAAACACCACCATTGCTCAGAACCATTGTACGTAACTATTCCCTTAATCTTTTTTTAGCCTGCCCTTTCTCTATGGATCTCAAGGGGGAATATTTGGTTCTTTCCATCTCTTATTATTTATCCTTGCCTTAACTTTGTGAGGCAGGGTAGGCTGAGTGTGAACATAAGAAAAGCCCTGCTGGATCAGACCCAGGCCCATCAAGTCCAGCCGTCTGTTCACACAGTGGCCAACCAGGTACCTCTAGGAAGCCCACAAGCAAGACAACTGCAGCAGCATTGTCCTGCCTGTGGTCCACAGCACCTCATAGAATAGGCCTGCTCCTCTGATCCTAGAGAGAATAGGTATGCATCATGACTGGTCCAGATTTACCTGGCGATGGTGTGCAGGGATTTGAACCCATGTCTCCCTTGATCTCGTCCAGCACTCTTCACCACCACACCACTCTGCACAGCTTGAAACTGCATTGTCCAGCTCTTCTTTTCCAGGCCTCGACTCGTCTCTGTTTCTTCAGTCCAGCCAAACCACCCTGTTTGCACGGCTGAAAGATATAATTGTCACAGATGTAGATTCAAGGACAATCCATAAAAAGGTACGTAACAGGTGTCCGTTAGTTAACCTTTTATGTTGGCTAAATTAGATTGCTCGTTTCTCAGATACTTGGTCGGGTGGGTCGCGTGCTCGGAAATCTCACTGTCAAAGGATAGAATGTTCAGTGGTTCTTGTAGGTTATCCGGGCTGTGTGACCGTGGTCTTGGTATTTTCTTTCCTGACCTTTCGCCAGCAGCTGTGGCAGGCATCTTGTGAAGATGCCTGCCACAGCTGCTGGCGAAACGTCAGGAAAGAAAATACCAAGACCACGGTCACACAGCCCGGATAACCTACAAGAACCACTGAACTCTGACCGTGAAAGCCTTCGACAATAGATAGAATGTTCAGTTTGGGAGGGCTGCATGCACACACTGCAACACACAGAGGTTGATTGTACTGGTTCCAGATTTGAACCCCCCTCCACTTTCTGGGAAAGCCCCCCTGCAGAGAGCCAACGTGGTGTAGTGGTTAAGAGCTGTGGTTTGGAGAGGTGGACTCTGATCTGGAGAAACGGAGTGGCGGAGGCTAATCTGGTGGACTGGATTTGTTTCCCCACTCCTACACACGAAGCCAGCTGGGTGACCTTATAGCTTATAGCTCTCATCCCCACCTACCTCACAGAGTTTCTGTTGTGGGGAGGGGAAGGGAAGGTGATTGTAAACTGGTTTGAGTTTCTCTTAAGTGATAGAGAAAGTCAGCATATAAAAACCAACTCTTCTTCTACTGTCAGGACAGCATTCTTAAAGCGATTCTGAAGTGTGCAATTGCTCTGCTTGTCTGTTTATTGTATCTGTTTTAACACCACATATGCTTGAGCATTAGGGCAGAGTTAGAAAGGCTGATACATCAGTGCTCAGATGTAAATAAGAGCCTCGCTTCCGTCCGCCTTTTTTGCAGGCTGTTTCCATAGTTGGTGACGAAGTCTTCAGCTTCAACTTGGCCCTGTACCCGAATGCTACGGAGGGAGACGCTTACGCAGACATGTCCAAGGTGGACGGGACAGTCTCTCTTAAAGTGGGCTGCATTCAGATTGTATATCTGCATAAATTCCTGATGGCGCTTCTGGTAAGTCTGGCTGTGTGCCAGATAGAATTGTCGCTACATGTTTAATAGGTAACCGGCAAAAATCACAGGAATTTTACTAAGGTGTTTTGGAAAGTAACTGTAATGCTAAATATGTTAGCTGGGGAAGCCATTTTGCTATTTTCTGGGCAGCCTAGTGTTTCCTTACCTTGTAGTGAAGAAAGAAAGGCGGGGGGAACCCTTGCACTTACTGGGATGGACCTAAACTTTCAAAATGGTGTAGTGGTTAAGAGCGGTGGTTTGGAGCGGTGGACTTTGATCTGGAGAACCGGGTTTGATTCCCCCACTCCTCCACATGAGCAGCTGAGGCTAATCTGGTGAACTGGATTTGTTTCCCCACTCCTACACACGAAGCCAGCTGGGTGACCTTGGGCAAGTTACAGTTCTATTAAGAGCTCTTTCAGCCCCACCTACCTCACAGGGTGTCTGTTGTGGGGAGGGGAAGGGAAGGTGATTGTAAGCCGGTTTGAGTCTCTCAAGTGGTAGAGAAAGTCAGCGTATAAAAACCAACTCTTCTTACTGGGATGGACCTAAACTTTCAAAAACTGTTGTATATCTAGACTTGGTACCTGGCTTGCCTTTTTCCGAGGAAGGCTCAAGAAAGCATTCTTGCTCTCCACGCCCCCTTCTCCTTTCCTTGCAGAACTTCCTGAACAACTTCCAGATGGCCAAAGAGGCGCTGAGCGCGGCTACCGTCCAAGCGGCAGAAAAAGCTGCCACGAGCGTGCGGGACTTGGCCCAGAGGAGTTTCCGCCTGTCCATGGACATCCACCTGAAGGCCCCCGTCATCCTCATCCCGCAGTCTTCAGTGTCTTACAACGCCGTTGTCATTGACCTGGGTTTGATCAGGGTCCAGAACAAGTTCAGCTTGGTGTCGGCTGAGGGCTGCTCGCTCCCACCGGTCATGGATCGAATGAACGTGCAGCTGACAAAGCTGAAGATGGCCAGGTGAGTTGGGACATTTTGGGCACTGACATATTGACCGTCTTGTCCGTTCCGGGGCTGTTCAGGGTGGGTTCTCAGCTCTCGGTGAGTCGGAGATCTCGGCGTGCCTCACACCCTCGTAACAAGGGAAGGCAATCAGCCTGGACTGCATTTAATCATCTATTCAATGCTTCCAGACGTGCTCCCCTAAAGGTCACTCAGCTCTTAGCCTTTCTGGAGACAGATTCGAGCTCGTAGCCTGCTCAGATAAACGTAACAGTGCCTGACTTGTGGTTTTCTTCTTGTAGCAATTAGAGGAGTATGTGAGAACCTGAGACTCCTACTGGGTTGGAGGTTCCCCTCAGAACATGAGGAGTGAATGCACCTTAAACGGTGCACACAGCACTAGAGTGCATTAATACGAATTACTTGGTGATGAAATTGATAGACGTAGTTTGTGCTTATTGTATTTGCTTGTGTTAACTTTACTAGAAGAAGAAGAGTTGGTTTTTATATGCCAGCTTTCTCTGCCACTTAAGGGAGACTCAAACCGGCTTACAGTCATCTTCCCTTCCCCTCCCCATAACAGACACCCCCGTGAGGTAGGTGGGGCAGAGAGAGCTCTAACAGAGCTGTGACTAGCCCAAGGTCACCCAGCTGGCTTTGTGTGTAGGAGTGGGGAAACCAATCCGGTTCACCAGATTAGCCTCCGCCGCTCATGGGGAGGAGTGGGGCATCAAACCTGGTTCTCCAGATCAGATTCTGCCGCTCCAAACCACTGCTCTTAATCACTACACCACTAGAAAAAATGTAATAAATGCTGATGAAATAAAAGTTTAAAATGTCTTTTGCGGGTCTGAGACGTGGAGCTGTGCTTTACGGTACTTTCAGGACCTCCTTTCTCCCCCCCTTCTAGGACATGCTTGCAGCCGGGCTTTTCCCAGCCTGACATCCAAATTCTGCATCCGATTAACCTGAACCTCTCGGTGAACCGCAACTTGGCTGGAACGTGGTATCACGACATACCCATGATGGAAATCAAAGGACATCTGGATCAGATGAATGTAAGTGAATTTTGATTTCAGATGTACACACTTCTATTACAGCAGATCTCTTTGTAGGATGTTAATTAAGGCTGTGATGGAGAGAAGCATGTGAAAACATTTATGTGCACAGTCTTTCCTGCAGGATTCCGCTGTGGTCTTTGGCCAACTGGTTTTAACCAGCCCTCCACCAAGTGTTCAGTTCTGTTGCATTGAGGGCCACTGTTTGGGGAACAGAGAGAAAGAAAGAGTCCTTGACTAGACACGTGCATGAGGGGATCCTGGCCTTTAGCTCATTCCATGAGTATACAAAGAATCAGCGCATATACTTTGTTAGTTGAGTCTCATAGAATCATAAAATCATAGAGTTGGGAGGGACCATCAGGGTCATTTAGTCCAACCCCCCTGCACAATGCAGGAAATTCACAACTACCTCCCCCCCCACACAACCCCCAGTGACCCCTACTCCATGCCCAGAAGATGGCCAAGATGCCCTCCCTTTCATCTTCTGCTTAAGGTCATAGAATCAGCATTGCTGACAGATGGCCATCCAGCTCTGCTTAGAAACCTCCAGAGAAGGAGAGCTCACCACCTCCCAAGGAAGCCTGTACCACTGAGGAACCGCTCTAACTCCATGCTTTTAACTGCCGCCTGTCTGGGCTTTGGACATATAAATTGCTGAATTGCTGTGGTTCTGGAGTAAGTTAGAAAAGCTTATGGCGCTTTTTGAAAAGCTTGTGACTAGGGGGAGCGTATGCAGGCGATTATGTCCTCCACCCTTCCTGGCCCAACATCAGATGGGTCGCTGGTATGGAACTGCTCTGCTGCATCACTAGTGGCTTCAACACTTCAACGAAAGCATGAGGAAATGGAGGTGGACAATATGAATTTATATGCTACTTTTTTTTTTAGATTATCCTAAGTCAAGAGGATTTGAATGTTTTGCTTAAAGTACTGACAGAAAACCTTGCTGAAGCAAACCAAAATATAAGAGAGCTGAAACCGAGGACACAAAGTGAAGGTAAAAAAGATGGTTACCTGTCTTCAAGTTGTAGCGTGTGTGTGTGTGTTCAGTTCCTCTTGTGAGCAGTTCTTAGGCTGTCCCATCCCCTTGAGGGGTGAGGACCAGTTTTAATTGATTGACCGTGAGCATAGAAACAAAAGGTGTGTGTGTGTAGAATAGTAACACTTATTTTTTCAAGTGGAGTTAACCCATCTCTGGATTTGGCAGGCAGCTTAAAAGAAACGCAGGTATCACTGGGAATCCACAAAGAGATCCCACCGGGAAGCAAATTATTGGGCGCATCAAAAGAAGCCTTACAGGAAGATATTACCAGCCTGCTGCTCAACTTTGAAATCAAAGAGGTATGACTGTAAACAGCCTAAATCTGGGGTCTTTCTGCCTTCAGGGGATGGGTAATGCAAATTTTCCGGAGCAGTAAGCGAGCAAGTGTAAGTTGAATGGGTTGGCTGTTGCCACCGGAAGGGTGAGCTCACCCTCATTTATTAACTAGATGGCTTCTGTCTTGGCTTGTGATGCTAGGTATGGAATTAGATGGCTGTTGGAAGCCGCCTTGAGCCTGACCTGGTTGGGAAAAGGCAGGGCATAAATTGAATAAAATAAATTAAAATAAATAAGGGTTCTCTTGGATGCTTCTAAGGAATTCAGATGTATCTCGTCATTCTTTTCTTGATCATTTCCCCTTGAAAGACTTTCATACTAATTGAAACCAGAGGAATCCAGTTTACTGCATGTAGTTGCCTTGGAAAAATAAAAATGTAGAGGTATACAGGCTAATATGACTGTACATAACTAATCTGTTGCAGTAAATCTTAGCATGCATTTTAATGTAACTTACAAATTACCTTGAGTATGTTTGTATGTATACACTTCCTTAGGTTGTAGTGCAATTAATGAAGCAGGTGGAAAAGAAGAGCTTCCCTTTGCATACATTAACAGTGTTGCAGCTGGGAACCGAAGGCAAAATGAAGACGCACGCCCTGTCTGCCACGGCATACCTGAAGAAAATCACCATGAAGTGCCTTGAGTTTACAGGTGAGCCATGCTTAATTTAACACTTGGTGAAACGGTGTCACGGACAGGATACAAATGATGTCTTCATGTGGCAGCATTCGTCTATAGATTCAGTTTTTCTAAATATTTACTGTGTGTCACATTTAAAAGTCGGTACTCAGGTGACTTACGATAAATAAGGTTAAATAAGGTAAAATCTTAAACAAGGGTTTGGAGAATCTAACATGCTACTCTGTTTTTGCCCATTCTGGTTGTATGGTCTCTTTCAATTGTATACCCCAATTAATATAGGGGCTCAAGTGACTTGGAGCCAGGTAAAAGTACACTGTTTTTTCTCCACAGACTCTAAAGGAGACCCACTGAATATTATCAATTCTTCAGCTGAAGCTGACGAACATCTTCTAAAAATGGAATATATAAAGGTTCAATGTTTTCCTTTGCTAAAAATCATTGTGAGGTGGGGGTCTCCAAATCATTTTGGTAGTAACAAGGCTAAGATTTTGTATTTGGTTACGTAGAATCAAAATGAAATAACGGACATTAAATAAAACGCGTGATTTGATTAAATTAAACATTAGCTTCTACCAGCAATAAGACTAATGGAAGAAACTGACTTTGACTGTTTGTACATGGGTGCCTTTATGTTTTTGTGGGTGAGCGTTTGGCCTCTTTTGCAGACTGGATATTGGTCTTTGTCATCAAATGACCACACTTTGATCTGGTTTTCTCTGAAAGCAGTTTGCGGTCTTCGCCCTGAATGTGCAAAAAACCAACACCCCCCCCAACTTTTCTTCATCCCTCCCTTCTCTCATCTATAGAATCCCCAACCACCTGTCTGGCACTTTGTGACAAAGACGGTTTGATGCTTTTCCCTCCAGTGGTGGTTGTTGGCACAGAGAATGTTCTGCTTGAGGTGGTGGGATGTATTCTGCTTAGGTTTAGCTAGGTGGGCTGAAACCATCTGAAACAATCCTTTCTTTGCGCAGGCCGACGAAGAGGGGCCACACTTTGCATCACTTTACAGAAGTACAAAGCAAGCGCTAAACGTAAGTATGAACACGTGTTGCAAAAGCAATTGTAGTCACATGTGGTACCTTGCTGATGTCGCTTTTGTAGCCAGAGTTGGTCACAGCTGCGCTGGTCCAAAATCAAAATGTAAAAGAGAAGGGGGTCTGTGACTTCCACAGATTTCACAGTGCTTCGTGAATATTTTCATTCGTTCTAACCATGGTAGATATTTCTGTGCATTAGTAGAATAGTCGGGATAGTAATAAATAAACATTCTTACCTTTTCTTTTTTTTTTGCTGGAGAATAGTCTGTCTAAAAAGATAGCCATTCACTGCAGTTTTCTATCCATTGCATTTTTATCCTGTCCTTTTTCCAGGGAGGTCGGGGCAAATTTAAATGGTTTTCCCCTCATCCATTGTATCCTCAAGACAACCCTGTGAGGATAAGAGAAAGTCTGTCCCAAGGTCACCCACCAAGCTTCCTGGCGGAGCTGGGCCTCAAACACAGGCCCCCCCAAATCCTGTTTTGATATTTTACTCCTTGAACAGTGGTGGATTGCTGCAATCTTAGCAATGGAATTACTGTATATCAGATGTACCCTTATCAAGAAATTCTGACCCAAACCAGAGGCCTTTGGGTAGCCCCTCTTCACCCGGTCAAATGTTGAGTGTTTAGATCAGATCAAGTAACTGGAGAAATGCTCTTAAGAAGAAGGGGAGGTTTTTTGGGGGGAAAGATGGAGACAAACTAAGTGCATTTTACTGAGCATAACCTAAATGCCAGGGGGTTTTTAAGTTGAAAGGTTTGAAAAGTTTCTTTCCATTTGGGATGCGCCTCTGATGTTTGTTCTTTTTCTTCTTAGGTATCCTTTTCTTCTTTGGATCTCCTCCTGCATACGGAAGCCTTGCTTTCCATCATGAATTTCATGACATACAGCGTGGCATCAAGTGGTCCCACAGCTGCCGAGAAGGGAGCTGAAGCGAAACTGCCATCAGAGGAGCCCACAGCCACCGTTGCAAAAGCAGGTATTGTGGAGCAGGAAATCTCGTGCCTTCTGATAAGATGGAGCGATAACGTGTTTGTTTCAGAGGGCAGCTGTGTTGGTCTTCAGTAGAACAGCTAGATTCAAGTCCAGTAGCAACTTAGAGACGGCAAGATTTTCAGGGTGTGAGCTTTTAAGAGTCAAGGCTCTCTTCGTCAGGCACCTACATATACAAGTGTTATATCACACTTGGCTGCTGGGAGGGAGACTGGAGGGGTAAAGCTTTGAAGGCTTGGAGTGCTGGGCAAGTCCTGTTTGCTTTCGTGCCGTGTTGAGATTGGAGCCTCAGTTGTGATGGTTGGGCAGAGGAGACCTTTGCCTAGGGGCCCCCGGGGGCTCTGGCAATGACTTGGCTGGCCGAGCAGCTGTATGCATATGAGAAGGGGGGAGGGCCAGCGGGAGAGCGAAATGTGGTTGCGAAGCGACCAACCTGGGAAGGAGAGCGCCAAGGCAGGCCGGGCCGTTGCCCAGATGGAGAAGCGAGATGAAGGATTTGTGGGGAGAAGCCGCAGGTGGGAGGGGAGTCCTCCGCTTCCAGCCCCACCTGTTAACTGTGACTGTCCCCTGAACATAAGAAAGGCCCTGCTGGATCAGACCAAGGTCCATCAAGTCCAGCAGTCTGTTCACACAGTGGCCAACTGGATCTCTTTCACTCAGCTGGGCATTCAGAGGGTTGTTTGCATTTCAGTTGTGGGGAGGAATCGCCAGTGAAAAGTGGCCGGTGGGGTAGCAAGTTGGGCATTTCTGCCCACTGCCCTCTTTGCCCTCCCTGCCAGGGCCCCTCCTCTTGCTGCGGTTGCTTGAGCTGTCAGCAGCCGTCATGGGATTGAACACACATGAAGCTGCCTTATACTGCATCAGGCCCTTGGTCCATCAAAGTCAGTATTGTCTACTCAGACCGGCAGCGGCTCTCCAGGGTCTCAGGCGGAGGTCTTTCACATCACCTACTTGCCTAGTCCCTTTAACTGGAGATGCCGGGGATTGAACCTGGGACCTTCTGCATGCCGAGCAGAGGCTCTACCACTGAGCCACAGCCCCTCCCCTGGATTGGGACCAGCCATGTTGTGTCTTTGCAAAGGAACCTCTGCCTTGCAAAGCAGTCCCTATTTTGTCACGCTTTCGTCCTCAAAATTGATTATCTTTCCCCCACGAATCGTTCCAAGCGGGTGAGAATTCGTAACAGATGGCTTCCCCACCTTTCGAGGACCAGTGAAGAAATGCTACGCAAAACTCACCACTTGGGAGGAGAAACTAACATTCCCCTCTGGAACGGTCAAGATTAGTTTGAATCATGATGCTCATGACACTGACTCACTTGCCTCGCTACCTGACAGCTCCTCCTCCTGCCACCCACGACAACGTCTGCGACTTGAAGCTCACTGCCCACCTGAATGCCTTCAAGGTTTTGGTCTGTGATCAGAAGAGTGATATCGCTGACATACGAATACAAGGTAGGAGCCTTCTGACGCTTGGAATAGCGTGAGCAATCAGTGGAATCCCCCCCCCCCCGCTCCTCCCAGCTGGGGAGCCGACCTCCTGAGGAAGAGGCTCATCTGCTGTGGCGGAGGAAGGCTGTGCTCTTCGCTTAGCAGGATATCAGGGGGCAACCTGGCAAGGAAAGTGGAGCTAACTGCTATGAAGTGGAAGCTGCCTTGATTTGGAAAAACGGGGTTTAAAAAAACAAACTCCTAAGTTATGACAGACCAATTAATAGTATCCCCAGTAGGTTGTTTTTGTCTGAGTTCCATATGCTTGTGCTAGTAATGTGGAAGCAGTCTGTGATGTTGCTTTCTTGGTATCTGGGCAAGTGCAGAGTAGCTGCTGTGGAGCTCCCTGTGGGCATCCAGCCAGCCATGGATGTCGGGCAAAACCTCTTCCTTTCACCAGTGTCAGAAAAGAGCAAAGAGTCCAGTAGCGCCTTAAAGACTAACAAAATTTCTGGCAGGGTAGGAGCTTTCGTGAGCTCACTTCTTCAGTGTTGTAGGAGGAAGTGTTTCCAGGTTAGTTGCTGGGCCAAATGACCAACGCCTCAAGGAGCAAAGGAATGCAACGTGCACCCTTAAAACAACCCTGTTCTGTCCCACTAATTCATATCCCTACCGCTTTCTTCTTGAAATTCAGGTATGGAGGCATCTGTTTCCGCCAAGACGAAGGAGACAAACGTTTTTGCCAGGCTTCAGGACATAGTTGTAACCAACGTTGATCCAAAGACCGTTCATAAAAAGGTGAATATGAGAATGGGAGTTCTGAGCGGAGAGGGGCATGCACCTCATCGATAGAACTAAGAACTAAGAGCAGGCATGTATATTTGAAGTGAGGCACCCGGCTACGCTCGTTTCTTTACGCCTGGTCGTCTTGCACCAGGGTGGAAAAGATGTGGGGGTGAATGGGGTGGGGACCGTGGGGCCAGAAAGCTCTTAGTGGCATGGGTGAAGCTGGGTGGTTGAGATGGGAAGGAAGAAGAAGAGTTGGTTTTTATGTGCCGACTTTCTCCACCACTTAAGGAAGAATCAAACCAGCTTACAATCACCTTCCTTTCCCCTTCCCACAACAGACACCCTGTGAGGTAGGTGGGGCTGAGAGTGTGTGACTAGCCCAAGGTCACCCAGCTGGCTTCATATGGAGGAGTGGGGAAATCAACCCAGTTCACCAGATTAGCCTCTGCCACTCATGTGGAGGAGTGGGGAATCAAGAGTCCACCACTCCAAACCACTGCTCTTAACTGCTACACCACACTGGGGCTGAAGAGTGAGAGATGCTAAGAACAGGAGTAGAGTAAACCGTAGAGAGCCCATTTTGCGCTTTAAATTTAGGCTTAACAGACATGTTTTAACCAAGACATCTTCCACTTGTGATCAGGAAAATGTCCACTTCAGTATTAGATTACCCTAGCTGGCTCGATTTTGCTGGACATCAACTAAGCGAGGCGTAGGTGGGCTGATACGTTCCCGAGATACTCCTGACTGCTTTCTTCCAGAAATTAAAGTGTGGCAGAGGGCCATTTGAGCATTGTATCATTGATAATGCTGTATTGCTTGTCTACTTTGTAGATGTGTTCTAGTTGTGGATGCTGGTGAGGTTCTCATTGTGCCCCGCTTGTTTCGGGACCCGCTTTTTATTTTCCATGATGTGCTTTTAGAAACTCCTCAAAGTGGTGAGCGGGGCAGTCACTATACGTGTTTGAAAAATAGCAGTTATTCTGAGCAGGCAGAATAAATTTTGTGAAAAATAAACCCTCTTGCGGTGTCCCAGATGACAGTCATCAATGTGGTTTTTTGCAGACGGTCTCCATAGTGGGAGGCGAAGTATTCCGGTTTGCTATGTCCCTTTATCCTGACGCTACCGAGGGAGAAGCTTATATGGACATGTCCAAGGTAGACGGTAACATGTCGCTGAAGGTGGGCTGCATTCAGATCGTTTACCTGCATAACTTCTTCATGTCGCTACTGGTAAGGGATGGTCTTATTTTTCTGGTGTGTTTTTCCCTGTAAAATGTGACCGGAAAAGTCCCCTGATGAAGGCTTGGTTTTCCAAATGTAACCCCTCGTCGTGCTACTTCAAACTTCTTTTGAAAACCCCTTGGATTTCCAAAAGCAGTTTCCCACTCAGCATTGTAGGGCGGGGTATGTGTTGATATTTCGGAGAGACGAGTTTAAGGCACCCTTGATCAGATGGGGCTAGTTGTTCAGTTTGTTGTATCTATCCTTGAGTGGCATACAAGAGGGGCGGGATATAAATGAATAAGGCAAGGGTGCCCCCATGGGCAGGAGAATGCTGCAGGCTCCCTGTCTGACCTAGTATGGCTGCCCTTATCTTTGCCCCCCCCCCCACTGCTTCAGTGACTGCAAACTTACTGCACTGACTGTTGCCCTGCGCAAATTATGCCTTTCCGTAGAACTTCCTAAACCACTTCCAAGCCGCCAAAGAAGCCCTGAGTACAGCCACGGCCCAAGCAGCAGAAAAGGCCGCGTCCAGCATGAAGGACTTTGCTCAGAAGAGCTTCCGCCTCTCCATGGACATCAACCTGAAGGCGCCGGTGATTATCATCCCTCAGTCTTCTGTCTCTCGCGATGTCTTGATAGCAGATCTTGGCTTAATCACAGTGAAGAATGGATTTATGCTGGTCTCCGGAGGAGGGTCTCCTCTCCCCCCAGTGATTGACAAAATGGATGTACAGCTAACCCACCTAAAGATCTCAAGGTAGGTAAAGGTAAAAGTAGTCCCCTGTGCAAGCACCGGGTCATTACTGACCCGTGAGGTGATGTCACATCCCGACGTTTACTAGGCAGACTGTGTTTACGGGGTGGTTTGCCGTTGCCTTCCCCAGTCATCTTCCCTTTACCCCCAGCAAGCTGGGTACTCATTTGACCGACCTTGGAAGGCTGAGTCGACCTCGAGCCGGCTACCTGAAACCGACTTCCGTTGGGATCGAACTCAGGTCGTAAGCAGAGCTTTTGACTGCAGTACTGCAGCTTACCACTCTGCGCCTTTTATTTACTTCATTTATACCATGTTTTTCTCCCCCATGAGGACCCAAAGTGGCTTACAGCATTCTCCTCTCCTCCATTTTGTCCTCAAAACACCCCTGTGAGGTAGGACAGGCTGAGGGAGTGTGACTGGCCCAAACTCTGAGTCAGCACGGCAGCCCTTTTATCAGACTCCCTCCCAAGTGGGATCTGTTAAATCCTATAATATTTCAACTTGTATTCTGCAGATCAGTAATAGCCAGTAGTTCTCAGCCAGACGTTGAAATGTTGCAGCCTGTAAATCTGCTGCTGTCGGTCCAGAGAAATCTCGCGGCTGCTTGGTATCCAAAAATTCCAGGGATTGCAATCAAAGGAGACTTAAAGAGTATGCAGGTAACACATCTTGCTATCGATCTGTGTTCCCAAAAGAGATAAATACAGTGCAGGAAAGCCTTTCTGTCATAACTGTTGTTCGGGGCATGATGGATGATGGGCCTAGTTTCCAAACTATTACCTTTCAGTTTCCTGCTCCCTCACAATTTGAGGAGAGCAGCAAACAACCGTGGGAAACTTCCATGTTGGTTGAGGGAGGTGGTGAAAGTGGTTCCTTTTTTGAATTTTTTAAAAAAATGAGCTTTCTGGAAATGGGCTTGGATGCTTTACAGATAGCTCTCAGTCAAGACGACCTAACTCTGCTCATGAAAATTTTGCTGGAAAATCTTGGCGAAGCTGCTGCCCATTCAAGTGCTGTGCAGGCAACCACGCCCGTGGGCCAGATGTCAAAAAAAGACAAAGTCGAGGCTGAAGAGGATGTTTGTGAAGGTATGTTATTCCCCCCCCCCCAAAAAAAGTTGAGCTAAATCTCATTATAGTTGTTAAAACATTTGGCTTTTCTCTCAGACACAGTATTTTGTTTAACCTGTTAAGAACAAAGAACAAAAGAAAGAATGGGAGAACAAGCAAATGTGGTTAAAAAGAGCATTTTCCTTGGACATTGAATTTCACAGATAACTGTGGAGGATACTGTTAATTCTACTCACAGTGTTAATATATGTTACTTACATGCATTGAAAGCGATTATTTCTATGAATGAATGATTGTAATAATACATGGTGTATTGTAATTTTGTGTCATGTGAATCTCAGTCGTGAATGTTGTTAAACTGGGAACTGTTAAGAATCTTTATGGTGAATATTATGAATAATATAGGTGTATTGGAAACCTTTGGAATATAATTTAGTGTATAGTTTGATATAGCCAGAGTTGTTTTTTGGTTTTGTGGTAACTTATTTAATGGCAACAGGTTTGACAGCTAAGTTACCAATTCAAAGGCAGGCTCTGTTCAGATACCATGAACGAATCACAGTTTTTGTTGATGCAACCAAGCCTCAAATCCTTGAGCTTATGGGGCTTCATCCTGGTTCAGAATCCTGGTTACTGGGATAAAGGGGGGGGACACCAGTTTGTTAAGGAGCTCCAATTCAGATTTGTCAGGAAACAGGGAAAGATTGAAAGCTTTCTAAACCAGGTGGTCCTGGCTTCCCATGCAAGAAACGGGAAGGAGCCTGCATGTGAGCCCAAAGGATTGTATTGCAATCAGATTGTGGTGTATTCATCACGTCTGAATGCGGCTTCTTTGGGCATTTTTCATCTTATGCCCAGTTGCCGCAGTTTCAAGGGTTTCTTTTCATTCTCAATTTTCAGATACATCCGTCGCTGCAGGACAGAGAAGTCTTAGTGAATTACAGCCTACAGAAACTGCTGCCCTTACGTTTGATTTTGACTTTGAATCACTTTCTGTTGTTCTCTACAATATTGACGACAACCAGGTCTGTGAAGCCTTGTGAGGGGAAAAAATGTTCGGCTTTTCTCCATCTCTCCCCCTCTCCCTGCTCTGCCGCAATCCCTTCAACCGAGCTCTCAGCGTCTCAGGCCTCCTGAAGCACGCTCAGTCCTCCTCAGGGAGTTTTGGGGTGTCTCTTTTGTTAGTTTATCAAGTCTTTGCCTATTAGGAGAATTTCCCCAGTTATGCAACAACCCATCGACTTTATGAATCATGATTAGTTTTAACTGTGGTCATGCAAAGAGTTGTCTTTGCTTCCTGTCTGCTTAACCAGATCGGCTGTGGATGTTTTTCGTCCTTCCAGATTCTGTGCCATCATCTTCACCTGATGGCCGTTTCCCTATATTTTGCAGAAATCCGTCCTTTCGCTCCACAATAACGCTTTGCGTCTCGGAGAACTCAGGCTGCACCTGATGAACTCAACAGGAAAAATGTTCTCTGACGGCTCGATGGATGTTAACATGACGCTGAAAAAGTGTACACTGGATGATCTCCGGGAAGGGATTCAGAAGGCGACCTCCAGGTTAGCTGTTTTCCTGTGAAATTAAAAACGTGCACTTAAAAACTATTTCAGATGCTAAAATTTTAAACGCTGGCAGCGTTGCGGGTCTATTGCCAGCTGGTCTTTGCCTTTTGTAACAAAATAATTTGAACAGCGGCAAGTGTTCCCATTTTCTTTGGACTGACATCACAGAGGTACCTGCGGATTGCACATTTTGCCGACCACTTCTTTAGAAATATCGCCAGTCTTGCAATTAAATCTGAAATCTGAGCCTATTTATAGATCCCGTCAGCTGATCTTAACCTTGACCTGTTTTGTGTAGCTTACCGTGTGTTCTCTTCCCCCCTCCCTGTCACGACTGACAGCCCTCTCCAGAGCTCCAGTTGTGTTGTAACGTAACCGAGTCAGGTCAAATAACTCAAAACCACCTTCTAAATGAAAAAGGTTTATTAAAAATTTAAAGAAAATGATTAAAATGTGAGTACAGTAATCTTAAAGACACACTGGCAAAGAAAATAACAAAGTCTTGCTGGTTATACTTACAACTCTACTACATAGCTGAAGTTCCTTACTCTTAAGCTAAGCTGGTTCAGGCCTTAGTTTCTTGCATTGCGGCATTGCTGTATCTGAGCAGAGTAATGTGCCAAAGCAGTTCAGGTGATGATGATAGTAGTAGTTAGAATAGCATAAGCATGGCTAAACTTATGGCAATCTGAATCCCAGTCAGATGACCCCTGACTTCCAATCAGGAACAGTAATTCTCTGAAACCTCTAGATGGTTCTGGCCGGTTCAAGCTGGATTGGGTTCAGGAGTGAAGAGTGAAGTCATTCCCCCCTCCCAATTTCTCACAGATGAAAACCATCTCCCAATTAGGCTGGTATGCTGGTTCGGCCTTGCACAGCCTTATCTGCTTGGCAACAGGCTGCAGGTGCACCTTGTTTCTCATGGTCTCTGCTAGGCCTCTACAATTATAACAACGGTTTTCTAAGCATTCAAAATGGAAAATAGTGATGCTAAGCAAAAGTTGACACTAAATGGCTTTTCCTGCCTTCACACTCCCCCACCAGGATGATAGATAAGAAAGATGACCAAAGCGGTAACGTTATGATTGAAATCAGCTACAAGCAAGATAAAAGCGGGAGCAGCATCGTGGCCATCCTGGACAAGCTGTACCTGTGTGCCAGCGTGGAGTTCCTACTGACCGTAGCAGAATTCTTCCTCAAGTCAATGCCGGTGGCCTCCTCGGAAGGGTCTGCCCAGATCCAGTTAAAGCACACAGCCCCCGGAAAGCCCCAGCCAGAAAAAGGTCAGCAGGGAGGTGCCCTGCATCACAAGCCCTCCCTAAACTGGCCCGATGTAATCCCAAGGCTTAGATAATAGGAACCATAAGATTGGTCACTGCCCAGTGCAGAGTTAATCATAATCCTGTTCATTTCGGTTTAAGCCTGCGTTGGGACCACGGCCAGGATGTGCTAGATGTAATCTGGAATATTAGCACGCTTGGGAGAGTACAGTGAGACTGTAAACAAAATCCGGGGGGAAAGTTTAGAAAGCAGTTTGTAATATGGAGGGAGGGGGCTGATTCGGTCTCTCCCATGCAGCGGTGCCCCATGATTTGTTGCACCATGCCATTCTAGATTCAAACTGCCCTTTTCAGGCAAAAAATGGTCTGTCTCTATTATTGGGGCAATTTCAGCTTTGGAAGTGGTAGCAAAGACCGTGGCATCTCCTGCAAGACTGTTATTTTGCGCATCTGGTCCCTAAAGCATGCTAAATCAGTGCTGTTTGTGAAAACGTTATTTTGTGCTGTTCCAGCTGATGTGTAGTTTTATTTTTTGTGGGGAATGGCTGACGAGCAAGAGCGTTAACTTTTTACAGGTGGAACTCTGTGGTCCGGCATGAAGATACGAGCGTGTATCACAGACCCAGAAATCGTGTTCGTTGCCAGCTTGACCAAAGCCGACGCTCCTGCCTTAGCAGCGTCCTTCCAGTGTAGCTTCTTTTTGTCTGCCGGCCCTCAGACTCAAGACATGTCTGCTGAAGTGAGGGCCCTCAAAGTCCTGGCTTGCCCTTTCCTCCGAAAGACGGGAGAGAAGAATGTGACAACCGTAAGCTCTTTGGCGCAACTTTACCAATGTTTACAAGTAGTTTACAAGTACTCTAGAGCTGGAGGGTGTGATTCACTGCAGCAGCCATTTAGTAGGGGCTGTCACCACCCCCTGTGAGAGTTCCAAAGGTGCCCACAGGCTCAAAAAGTTTGGGAACCCCTGCTCTAGTCGAAATCATCTTCACTTTCTTGAACAAAGCATTAGTTTTTTTACATCATTCAGCAGTATGACGACAACACTCTTTATTTAAAGAAGGGGTATTTTTACACTTTTTTTCCTTCTGTTTTCTAAGGTCCTGCAGCCATGTTCCCTGAAAGCCACAGTACATACGTCCAAAACACAGAAAGTGTCTGTGATGATAGATGAATTTATCGTCAAGGTCAGTAAACGTTTTTGAAGCATAATACTATAAGGTTTCATTTTCCCCCTCCTGTATTTCCAGAAAATTCTGTCACGTTGATTTCAAATAATCTTGTTGTAGAGTAGCGTTTTATAAATTCAATTTTTTTTTAAAGTGTATTAAACTTCCAGACCATGTGGCTGGTTGGTCAGCTGCTTTAAGACATGCCCTTTTGCCAAAGCATTGGCATACCTTGGTAGTCATAGAACCCGCCTCGACTCACTTGAGATGGTTACTCCTGGGGGGCAGCACGGCCCCTTCTGCTTCCCAGCCCCCACTGAGCTCTGTCTCGGTCCCTCTAGGTAAATATTTTTGTGAAGCGATTGATGCCCATCAGTGGGGTGAGCTTTGATGAACAAAGAGTTGATCTTTGAGAGAAGCTCAGAGAAAGGGAGTGGGCAGGGCTAAGGAGCTCACTCTGTCTGTTCTGAAGAATAGGTTTGATCCTGTTATTGGTCACCTGCATGTTCAGTAGTTGTGTTTGACTCTGAGGGTTCAGATTTGCCTAAGCTGGTGTAAAACAAATCCTGAGGAGTGACAGGCAGAAATTGGGAAGAAAAGGGCCCTTTCTCAGGTCACTGGAAGGGAATAGGCTCTGGGAAGGAGATATTCCCTGTTTGGGCTGGGAGGGAATATCTGTCATACATAAGACAGAAGCCACTACTAATGCAAGAGTAATGGACGGGGAGCCGTCAAAACGTTAGAACTCCCTGCCCAGGGAGATTCACCTGTGTTCCTCTTATTGGTGTAGTCTGCCAACGGGTGAAGATTTTTTTTTTGTTTCATTTGCCATGCACCCAATAAGAGTTATTAGCCCTCATCCCTGGTTCTGGTGTTGTATGTTTATGTGTTTTTTTTATTGAATTCTTTTATAATTTTAACATTTTTTAATTGTACCAATGTTTTATGTGCACTGCATGGAGGACCCTGGTTGGATGGAAAGGCGGCATTAAAATGTTTCAAATAAATAAACTTTTCAAGTACCAGGCCAGTCGGTAGATAACTTGATTAGCCACTGATTGTCATGTAATAAAGCCATGTAATTGTCATGTCATAAAGCGGGTCAGTGCGTTTCAGTTGACTATGCTCTTAGAATTGACCCCTTCCTGAGAAGTGGTATGTTATCTTATTCAGTTAGTCACCTACTAAGCAGGACTCAACTTATTTACTCACAAAAAGTAAGTCTTTTTATTGAATAGCTCCAATGTAATATATGTGTATATGCAGGTATTACAAAAGTCTTAAAAGCAGTAACAATGCATACAATAAAGCAAGCAAGTTCTACATACTATTCAGTTTTAAAATCCAATACTTATAATATAACAGTTAAAGAAGTCTGATTTAGTTAAAAGAATATCTGATTCACACTATCTAGAATAATAGAAATCCATACATACCCAAAGACAATCTTCTGAGACTCTCAGTCCAAAGACTTAAAGAGGTCTCAAGTTCTAGCCTTTTCCTGCCCATATTTATACTATCCAAATCACCTTCAGTGGGCTTGGGACTATTTTCTCTGATGAACTCACCTTGCACTGGTGCAGAACTTATTTTGCTGCGCATGCTCTGTAGCTTCCCTATAGACTACCATATAAGGACTTCCTCCTCTTAGCAGACTATTTTGCTGAACATGCTATTTCTTAAACAGTCAGTTTTGGGTCTTGTTATATCTCTGTTATAACTAATTTTACCGGCATTCTCATCTGAAGAACACGATAAAAATGAACCTATTCATAACTTCCTACTATCCTTTTTTCATATTTAAACCTTAAAACCCAAAATAATATCATTAGTCAGCAGTTAGCAAAATTACTGCCAAAGTACAAGGAGAGGCCAGAGAAAATCCCCAGAGTACAGGTCAAGGGAAAAAGTACTTCTGACAGTTGAATCATTCAGGGACCGAGAGTGCAAAAAGTAATTCTGTCATGAGAGTGCAACAGTAACTCTGACACATAAGTCCTTGGCAAAGAATATCCAGGCTTGTTCACTTTTAAAATGAAAGTCAAGCCTCTGCAGGGTTTTTATGAGAAGCTGGGGTTTTCATTGAATAATTCTGCACATGTACAACACTAATACAGCAGTTCATATGTCCTAATATGTCAAAATCTGTAACAGCGAGCTATAAACTGTGGAATTGTGTTTTGCATTTACACAGGAGCTAATCCCAGTTTGGTTTCTCTTGAAGGTTTCACCAATCATTCTCAATACCGTCATAACCATCATGACTGCCATGAAACCAAAGCCGAAGGAGGAGGAATCCAGAGGGGCGGCTTGCAGCGCAGCAAACCTTTGGGACACGAGGTCTATCGACCAATGCCACTCGTGGTTTCTCGGCGTTGACGTAGCCACTGAAGCGACCGAATCATACCGAGGAAGCGAGCAGGTTGTGAAAGCAGAGAACTTTGACTTTCAGGTGAAGTCCGTCCAGGTCACCTTGGAGTGTGGCTTGGGGCATCGTACCATTCCACTGCTGTTAGTGGAGTCCTCTGTGGCAGGAAGGGCGAGGAACTGGTCTTCCGTTATGACCGCCCGAGCTGACGTGACGTTGGAGGTGCGTACGCAAGAGAACTCACCCAAAAGGGTTGCGGGCAAATCTTTGTCAGCTCTGGGTTGCACAGTTCTTGGGTCAGGGGTGATGGCTCGAAAATCACTCTTAATCTCTATGGATTCCAACTCCTGCATTTTAATATTGCATCCCAGGTCCACTACTACAATGAAACGTACGCTGTTTGGGAGCCCCTTATCGAGCGGGTCGAAAGGGGAAGCCGACAATGGAACTTAAAGTTAAAAGTAAGCCGATATTACGTAACGGGTGCACCCATCCGACCACTACAGTTTTGTCACCAGCAGAGGAGAAGCACCAAACCTGGGATCTGTCCAGGGCCAGTATTGTCTACTCTGACTGGCAGAAGCTCTCCAGGGTCTCAGGCAGAGGGAGGTCTTTCACATCACCTACTAAAACAATAATGCCGGGGATTGAACCTGGGACCGTCTGCCTGCAAAGCAGATGTTCTGCCATTGAGCTCCTGGCCCCTGTTTCTACGAATGACAGTAGTTGCTTATAGCAGGTATCCCTTTGTAACCATACAGGCTCTGTTCAGATGAGCAAGAGAGTCTTGGGTACTTGCACCCTCTCTTTCGTGCACACGGAGCCGAGATTAAAAGGCTTGGAAAGTTTTTGCTGTGAAGTCCAAATGGAGGCACTCCAACAAACTGTGGTTTTGCTTCTCACCAACTGAGGCCAGCTGCCCAGGAACCAGCTGCCTGGCAGGACCCAGCAGCAAGACTCCCCTGGTGGAGCAGGGTGGGACCAGGGGGCAGAAAGGGGCAGGCAGGATCGCCTCTGGCCCAGGGCAGCCTTTGCTGTTTGGCCCAGGGAAGCTCAGAGGGTGTGGAGGCAGCCGGCGAGCCTGGGGGGCAGAGCAAGGGCTCTCTGTGCCCAGGTGTTTTGAGCCAGGGCAGAGAAGGGGCAAAGCTTAACCAAAGGGCCAGGTGTGAAGCTGGGGCTATAAAAGGTGAGGAAGGGGAAATGGGAGGAAGCTGGCAGGAGAAGGAGGAGGAGGGCGGCAGCATCGTGGCTCTTCTCCTATGTAATGCAGGGTAACCCTGAGGTGGGTGAAGTGAACCACCCCTTCAGGGGTCTGGATCGATCAATAAAGCAACCTGCAGGGGGAAACAGTGACTGGGCTCATAATCTCAAGACCCCCCTGGACTCCAGGTCTAACATCCCCCTGCCCCCAGAGGGCACCACACCAGCAAACAGGGATTCTCAGGCAGGATTCATTCCTGCTGCGGAATCCTGGGCTGTGGAAACCTTTCATCTAAAGTTAAAAAAAACAAAAAAACTTAAGCCTGGATGCTCATAACCGGAGCTGGGATCTGAAGAGGGCCGAGAAGTCGAACGAAGAGCATAACAACCCCCCACCGTGCTTTAACAGCCTGTTGCTCTTCCTTTCAGATGAAGACGAACCCAGCACAAGATAAGAGTCTGTTGCCAGGGGACGACTTTATTGTTATTCCAGAACCACAGACTTCCATCAGCATCTCTTCCAAGGACATTATGGACATCACTTTGTCCAAGTGCTGCCTGGCTGTCTTGAACAATCTAGCCAAGGTAAGTGGAGAAAAAACCAACCCCCCCCAAACAACAAATCTCCCTTGTGACGGATCCTTTTCATGTGGCTTTTCCATCAACCCAGGGAGCAGATGAGGAGTTGAAAGTGTTTCTGTAACAACCACTGATTATTTTGTGTTATGAGCTGAATGTAGGAAGTTGGCAAGTCTCAATGCTGGGCCTGGCAGTGGCTCTCCGGGTTCCCAGGCAGAGAAGAGGTTCCCCAGCACCTGCTATCCAGGATCCCTTTGCGTGGAGATGCCAGCGATTAAATCTGCCAACGTCTGCCTGCCAAGCAGGTTGTCTGCCACTAAGCTCCTGTCCTCATTTAAGAAGCTCCTCCTCTTCCCTTCAGAATCTTCAAAAGCCAGAGTGCTTTGAAACTAAAAAAGGCTTTATCTGCTGACAGCCCTGATAAGACTTTCAAGTAACCTCAAAACATTTGTACGCCCACTGCAATGGCATACGCCTAATGAGAATGTTCTTTGCTTTGTTCTAGGGGTTTTCGGAAGGAACGGCTTCCACGTACGACTACTCTTTAAAAGACAGGGCGCCTTTCACCTTGAAAAACGCCTTGGGCATCCCCCTCCAAGTCCACACAAACAGAAATCTCCAGGTTGTCGGATCAGCTTCGAGCAAAGATATTTATGATGTCGGAGTCGGTCAGAAGTTGGAATTGGAATACGCTGCCCTGGAGCCCCAGCACAGGGGGAAACTGTCGGTCTTCTCTCGCCAGGAGAGCTCCACGTTCACTTTGGCCCTCTGTAAGACACTAGGGAGCCACAATTGTGAGGGAAAGCTGGGTGTGCGTTGGAGAGGAACCAAAGCATACCCAGTGGAATGAGGAGTATTCCTCAGCTGTGTGTTTTCTCTGCTGTTCACATTTCCAGAAATTCCCATGCTCAACATAATTCAGTTTCAGTTGTGAATCTCCATAGATTAATTTGCATTGCTGTTGTGACCGCCGTTCCGCCCAGATGATTCCTAAGCTAATATGAATAAAATACTTATGCTGTTTTCATTTGGACCTGCCGGCGAAGCACTAAATACATTTTAACGGAACCTTTGAGTTCCTGCAGATTCCCCCCCCCCAATGCTAATAATGCTAATTATAAAGAAGGAATTGATTTTTTGGAAAAAAATTATCGCTTCCTCCCTTTTAAATTGGAGCTGATACGGGCGTTAAGAACAAGCAGAGTCCAGTCCTCCTACAAGGGTGATGCTTTTTCTTTTTGCTGTCAAGTTGTAGCTGACTTCTGGTGACCCCTGGTGGGGTTTTCAAGGCAAGCCTGACTGCAAGCATGCCCTTCCTTTAAAAAGTGAGGAAGATGGGGACTGATTTTGTAACTTGTTTTTGTTGTTGAGCAGTACCCCAGGGATACACAGAGGTGGCAAATATCCCCGTCACAAAACCAGGGCGAAGGCTGCACAACGTCAGAAACCCTTTCCTCGACCATTCCAACTCTGTGCTGGTACAGATAGACGCAGCGGAAGGAAACAAAGTTGTGACGATACGCTCCCCTCTGCAGGTACACTGCTGCCTTTCTCGTGTGTGTGTATATGTGCACCTAAGACATGAGATTGTCCCAAAGCACGTATTGACTCGCAGGGAGACCCTCCTCCACCTGCAGCCCCCAGTGCCACATCCCACTCAGTTACCAGGGGACAGGAGCTGTCAGGGGTAACGTTTCCAGGGCCGCCGAGGACAGGAAGGGGGAGAGCCGTGTTGAACTAGCAGAGTTGTGCTCACACTGCTTTGTGTGCAGTCAGCGTGCATGAGCAGACACTGGGTGAAATGGAAGTTCTGTGGGTGGTGAACCATTCACACATGCGTGTACGCCACTGTTTGATTCCATGGGCCACGTTTGGCAACCATATGCCTCTATGAACACATACACACGCTGTGTATTGCTTGTTGCTTTTTCATGTTAAAATTCATTGTGGGTATTTTATTCCCCTCCCCCACTTTCAGATTAAGAACCATTTCTGTGTCCCATTTATCATTTACAAATTGGTTCAGAACGTTAAGCAGTTGGAACCCATTGGTGTATCCAAGCCAGATGAGGAATTCCATGTCCCATTAGATTCATACAGGTAAAACCAGCATTTGTTCTGATTTCTAAGTAGGTTTTTTTTTGGTAAAAAAAATCCCTTTTTAAATCTGTGAAAGCCTAAGGGGTACCTTCCCTTTCCTGTCCTTGGATTCAGGTGTCATCTGTTCGTACAGCCAGCTGGGATCTTAAAAGGCCAGTATACGCCATCCACCACCTACATAGCGTGGAGAGAAGAACTCCACAGGAGCAGCGAGGTCAAATGCACGCTGCAGTGCCCATCGACCGAAAGCAGCTTCCTGCCTTTAATCCTGAACACGGCTGCCGTGCCCGATGAGCTGACCTTCATCGCGACCCACGGGGAGAAGTGGGATCCGGCCTACATCATCCATCTGTATCCAACAGTCACCATTCGGAATCTTCTCCCCTACTCGATATGCTATCTGCTCGAGGTACGGTGCTGAACGACTGGCTGTAGCTTTTGGAGGCCGTGAAGGATTCTCGTTCTCGCCTACATTTCGAGTTTGCCCCTGTTTCTATAAAACTTTGCATCTAGCTGTTTTATGTTGGAAGCTGTAGTCCTAATTTCGGCTTCCCATCTTAGCGGTTTAAAATTTTCATCAAGTCTGTTATGCGTGTAGCATGAACGGCCGTATCGCTTCCACTCATTAGTTGGATATCTTACGCTGTTGATAGTTAAATGGTGGAACTCCCTGTCCCAGGATGTGGTGATGGCTGCCGACTTGGAAGGCTTTAAGGGGGGAGTGGAAATGTTCATGGAGGAGAGGGCTATCTATGGCTACTAGTAAAAATGGATACTAATTATGACGCACACCTATTCTCTCTAGTTCAGAGGAGCATGCCTATTATATTAGGTTCTGTGGAACGCAGGCAGGATAAATGCTGCTGCAGTCAAAGTCTTGTTTGTGGGCTTCCCAGAGTCACCTGGCTGGCCACTGTGTGAACAGACGGCTGGACTTGATGGGCCTGGGTCTGATCCAGCAGGGCTTTTCTTATGTTCTTATGATAACTTGGTGAGATTACTAGCATGCTTTTAAAAGTTTCTTTTCCTGCACCACCAAGGGTGAAGCTGGCCCCGCTGCAGTTAACAGGGTGGCTCGTGGGGAGTAGAGTGGCTACAAGGCATTAGGAACGCAGAATAGACACACGAGGACATAAAACATCGGCTAAGGCCATTTATTGTACTGCTGAGATGGTTCTGCACTTAACCGGCACATTTCTGGGATTGTGTGCCTAGCGTTCTAAACTGAGTTCTAAACTGTCCTGTGGGGAGCGGTTAGGACACTTAGGGCTGTTTAGCTTGGAAAGAAGGCGGCTGAGGAGACATGATAGACATCTATAAAATTATTCATGGTTTGGAGAGAGTGGACAGGGAGAAGTTTTTCTCCCTCTCCCATAATACTAGAAAACGGGGTCATCTGCTGAAGCTGGAGGGCGAGAGATTCAAAGCATATAAAAGGAAGTATTTTTTCACACAACGCATAGTTAAATTTTGGAACTCCCTGCCCCAGGATGTGGTGTTGGAGGGCTTTAAGAGGGGAGTGGACATATTCATGGAGGAGAGGGGTATTCGTGGCTATTAGTTAGAATGGATACTAGTCATGCTGCATACCTATTCTCTCTAGTATCAGAGGAGCATGCCTATTTTGGGTGCGGTGGAACACAGGCAGGATGGTGTTGCTGCAGTCGTCTTGTTTGTGGGCTTCCTAGAGGCACCTGGTTGGCCACTGTGTGAACAGACTGCTGGACTTGATGGGCCTTGGTCTGATCCAGCAGGACCTTTCTTATGTTCTTATGAGTTTGGCAAATGTTATGATTTAATCTGCGGCAAGTTTGGTTCAGTTGCAGGGCTTGTGCTTTTTTCCTTTTGGCCAGTTTTCAGTATTCAGTCCTTCCTCGAATTAGTTTTCAATATTTAAGCTTCCTCCACCTTTTCCGTGGTTGGTTCTAGAGGACAGCGGAGGCCCGCGAGCTGCCCGAAGGGAGCACAGCTGACATTCTTCACTCACGATTCAGTGGCGAAATACTGGAGCTGGTCCTGGTGAAATACCAGGGCAAAGACTGGAACGGCCATCTCCGGCTCAAGGAAGGGCTGCCGGAGTTCTTTCCCGTGTGCTTCACTCCGAACTCTGCGGACGCAGCCACGGTGGACGTCCACGTCCACATCAGGAAAGTGGGCTGCCGAGTGGTCCTGTCCTTGTTCAGCCCTTACTGGATCATCAACAAAACGTCCCGCGTCCTCCAGTATCGGGCCGAAGACGTCCACGTGAAGCACCCGGCAGAGTACAGGGACATCATCTTGTTCTCCTTCAAGAAGAAAAACATTTTCAGTAAAAATAAGGTATGGCTCTCCCCATTCACATGAACTGACCTGTAGGAATGAATTGCGCGACCCCTTTCACAGTTAGCATCGCCAAGGAAAACACATTCAGGTTGCACAAGAAGCTTTGAAGGGAAGAGGTCATAGAATTGTAGAATCATAGAGTTGGAAGGGACTACCAGGGTAATCTAGTCCAACCCCCTGCACAATGCAGGAAATTCACAACTACCTCCCCCCACACACACACCCAGCAACCCCTACTCCATGGACAGAAGATGGCCAAGATGCTGTCCCTCTCATTATCTGCCCAAGGTCATAGAATCAGCACTGCTGCAGATGGCCATCTAACATCTGCTGAAAAACCTCCAGGGAAGGAGAGCTCACTACCTCCCGAGGAAGCCTGTTCCACTGAGGAACTGATCTAATTCTCAGGAAGTTCTTCCTAATGTCTAGATGGAAACTCTTTTGATTTAATTTCAACCCGTTGGTTCTGGTCCGACCTTCCGGGGCAACAGAAAACAACTCGGCACCCCCCTCTATATGACAGCCCTTCCAGTACTTGAAGATGGTTATGTTTGCTTGGAAGTGTTTTGTGCAACTTGGCCATGTGTCATTGTTGAGGGAAACCTGTGCACCACCTGCAGTCCTCAGGCAGCCATCTGTTGGCTTCCCCACCACTTAGGGTTGCCCTTCTGGCATCGACCAGAGGCAGAGCCTTCTCCACCGTGGCTCCGGCTCTGTGGAACAGGCTTCCTGAAAAGGGGAGGGGGCTTTCCTGGAGAAGCACAAAAACATCCCTGCTTTCACTAGGGGTTGGACAGTGGTGCGTAAGCATCACAGTGCCTGTAAAGTGATGTGAAGTAAACCTTTATCATCAATGCATGAAGTTTGTTCTCTCTCTGTTTTTTCTTCCCCCCTTCATGCTGTAGATCCAGTTAAGCATCTCCACCAGCACGTGGTCCAGTGGGTTCTCTCTAGATACAGTGGGAAGTTATGGCTGCGTGAAGTGCCCCGCCAACGCTATGGATTTTCTGGTAATCTCTGTATTTATGCTTTCTGCTTGCACTAGCTTCTGCCATTTGCAAAACACCAGCAGCCACAAAAACCACCAAACGTTTCTCCATTTTGCTGTGGAGGGTTGGCCTTTGCCCTTTTCAGTTCTGAAATCCTTGAGCTCTGTGTTTCAGTTTAGCACACCACTACACTGACTGTGTGTGTGTGTGTGCGCGTGCGCGCTTAAGTGAGTGTACATGCCCAGGGTGTGCAGTAGAAGAAGAGTTGGTTTTTTATATGTCGACTTTCTCGACCACTTAAGGAAGACTCAAACGGGCTTACAATCACCTTCCCTTCCCATCCTCTCACAGACACCCTGTGAGGTAGGTGGGGCTGAGAGAGCTCGAAGAGAGCTGTGACTAGCCTAAGGTCACCCAGCTGGCTTCATGTGGAGGAGCGGGGAAACCAGCCCTGTTCTCCAGATCAGAGTCCGCTGCTCATGTGAAAGAGTGGGGAATCAAACCCAGTTCTCCAGATCAGAGTCCACCGCTCCAAACCACCGCTCTTAACCACTACACCACGCTGGCTCTCTGAGTTAGTAGCAAAGCATGTGAGCAGGTTCCAGTGCTGGTGTTCTCGTTTGAATGATCGAGTGGAATGGATTATTCCGTCTTTGGAAAACAGAGTCATGCTTGTTTCTCCCACCCCTCTGGAATCAGAAATGCAGGGCAGTAGTCATCCCGCAGACAAAGGTGTGTTGGAGGAATGGGCTTTTGACTGTGTCGCCTTTACTTCCGCAGGTCGGCGTTAGCATCAAAATGAGCAGTTTCAACCTGACCAGGATAGTGACTTTGACTCCCTTCTTCACCGTCGCCAACAAGTCTTCCTTCGAACTGGAAGTAGGAGAAGTGTCTGCCGATGGATCGCTGCCTACGAATAAATGGACGTATTTCTCAACTTCAGAGGTGACCTTTTTTCTTTTCAAAGCTGTTTTTGTCCGTTCTTAAGCATTTCGTTTTTAATCCATAAGCAAAAGCCTTTAGACTTTTAATGTGCGTGGGGACCAAGGAAAATTGCAGCATATCGGTAAATTGATAGATAGTACCTGTCCATTTTCTGTCCATTTTCTGTTCCGTCTCATCTGGTGCTCTCTGATGTTACATGCAGACGCTAAATAATTCCTGCCCCCAATGTGTTTGTGAACCATAGTGTGAGTTGTGAAGTCCCAGGGTAGCATGGATACTTGCGTGAAAACTACACAAATATTGATTCCTTAAGAAAATGTTTTAAATAAGAAATGGCAGTATGACGCACACCTCCCATAATACTAGAACACGGGGTCATCTACTGAAGCTGGAGGGTGAGAGATTCAAAACAGATAAAAGGAAGTATTTTTTCACACAACACATAGTTAAATTGTGGAACTCCCTGCCCCAAAATGTGGTGATGGCTGCCAACTTGGAAGGCTTTAAGAGGGGAGTGGACATGTTCATGGAGGAGAGGGGTATTCATGGCTACTAGTCATGATGCCTACCTATTCTCTCTAGGATCAGAGGAGCATGCCTATTCCATTAGGTGCTGTGGAACACAGGCAGGGTGGTGCTGCTGAAGTCGTCTTGTTTGGGGGCTTCCTAGCGGTACCTGGTTGGCCACTGTGTGAACAGACTGCTGGACTTAATGGGCCTCGTTCTGATCCAGCAGGGCTTTTCTTATGTTCTTATCTTATCCAATTCAAGTGGAAACTGTTCTTCTTGCCTGCTAGTGTCTTCCATTTTGGCCAGAAAACTTGTCTGGCAAGCTGTGCGTCAGGGTGATCGGCTGCCAGTGTGTTTCCAAGCCCTTCTTCTACAACAGGCAGGACAACGGGACTTTGCTGAGCCTGGAAGAACTGGTGAGGCATTGCTGCTTATTATTAGCTGTAAAGGGGAAAAAAGTACTCAAGGGGATATCGCAGGTCCTCTGCATGTCTGCTGTATTTGCTTCTGCGCTAGTACTCCTTCTATTTGCTCCAGTGAACCTCCAGCACAGGCCCCACTGAAAGAACCGAGCTTGGCTTTTTGACCAGCAGCAGCTTCTAGTGGCTCATTCTGGTTGTGAGCTGCTCTCCTCAAGGGCTGCAACTGTTTGTGGGGTTATTTACAAAATTTATATATCCTGCCTTTCTGTCCCCACAAGGGCCACCAAGGCAGCTGTCAAATTAAAACGTACATAATAACATCACAATTTAAAACCAACCCCCCTCGTTTAAACCAGGGGTCCCCATTGTGGTGCCTGCGGGTACCATGGTGCCCACCAATTGGCCGATTGGTGGCACAACAAAGCTGGAATAAGCTTCCGGGACATCTCTCTTCTTCTACATTTCTCTTCTTCCCAACAGAACACCGGCCTTCTGGTCAATGTGAACGTGGCAGATCATTCGATAGTTATTAACTTCTCCGACTACCACGAGGGAGATGCTCCGGCTCTGATCATCAACCACACGCCCTGGGTAACCCTCACCTACAAGCAAAGGTACGTGAGAGTCTGCTTTTCACCCAAGGGGGAAAGGGGCTTTGCTGTTGCACTCGGCTTAGCGCATGCCTCGCTGGCCCTGTGGCTCTGTGCCCCAGTATTCACTGGAGTTTGCGGGTTTCCCCCCCACCCCACCCCCGTGCAGTGGGTTAGAGGAAGAGATGCAACTCAGGCCACGGGAAGTGAAGCTTTTTGCCTGGGCCGATCCCACTGGGACTAGAAAACTAACCTGGAAATATGCTCACAACGTTGGTGAAGACGACCTTCTTAAGGTATTGTGCTAAAAGGAAACCTTTTTTATTTTTTTTAAAGCCAGCATGGTGTAGTGGTTTGGAGCAGTGGACTCTGATCTGGAGAACCAGGTTTGATTCCCCACTCCTGCACGTGAAGCCAGCTGGGTGACCTTTGGCTAGTCACAGTTCTGTTAGAGCTCTCTCAGCCCCACCTACCTCACAGGGTGTCTGTTGTGGGGAGGGGAAGGGAAGGTGATTGTAAGCCAGTTTGATTCCTCCTTAAGTTATAGAGAAAGTCGGCATATAAAAACCAACTCTTCTTCTTGAGAAACTATTTGCACAGACATGAGTAATATTTCCCAAGTTAGAATGGAGTTGTGTGTCAAATGTACAACTGTCTTCGGCCTCCCGAGTGTGCGTGTGTGTGTGTGTTATGGCCCGTCGCTTTTTGCCATTCACCGAGCCAGTTTTTGTCCTTTCTAACCCAGGACCAGTGTGGTCAGTTTCCTTACAACTCCAACACCCAGATCCACTGGGTCTCTTTCTTGGATGGGCGCCAAAGGGTGCTGCTTTTCACAGACGATGTGGCGATAGTTTCCAAAGCGCGGCAAGCCGAGGAGATGGAGCAGCCTGATCAAGAAATAAACGTGTCTCTTCATAGCCTTGGGCTTTCCCTGGTCAACAACGAAAACAAGCAAGAAATTTCTTACATAGGGATTACCAGGTACTGGGCGAAAACAGTGGGGCTTAGTCATTTATCAAAACTTTTTGAATCAAAACACAATCCATTCTTATGTTTGTTTTTACATGACTGTTTTCTCCAAATTCCTCTAACTGCATCTTTGGCATATATTTAAAAGGCCTCCTAGAATTAAACTATCTTTAGAAACCTTTTCCTTTGTTGTTCTACAGTTTTCTCTCTGTTCATTAGCTGACTATATCCTATATGGCTAAAAACCAGAAGTGCAGTTATTTGGAGTTAAAGCATTTCAAAGTTATGAATCGGAAATGTGTGTCTTCAGTTAAAAACACAGAAATATAGTGCATTTTTTAACGTTTCATTTTGTTATGGGAACGTTCTTCTGCAGCTCCGGAGTGGTCTGGGAATATAAACCAAAGCAGAGGTGGAAGCCGTTTAATCAGAAACACATACGCCTCTTGGAGCACGCTTATGAAAAACATATTTCTGGAGCACACGCAGAGTCTTCTAGTTGGGTTCGAGTGGACAATAACCTGGAGGTATGTTGCAATCTTTCAAATTATGAAGAGCACTGCCGCCTTTTGATGGCAGACTTCGGGTGAGCCTGTGGGAACATTATGGACGATTTCACCACATTGTGAGGGGTTGTAGTTCTGTGGTCAGCAGGGCCTTTTCAACAGTGGCACCTCACCCATATGGAATGTCTCCCCTGGCAGCTACTCTTACAATGCATTCCTAAACAGTTACTCCAGTCTAAGCCCATTGAAGGGAATGCTCTGTTAGTCTCTTTGGGGCACCAAGCCAAACAAGTTATTTTTACCCGGGCTTTTAATTAAGTGCTTGATCTTTGAACATCGTTTTCTAGTCTGCTTCTAGCCTAAGAACTGAAGTAAGCTGCTTTGGGTCTCCATTGGGGAACAAAGGCTTGAAGGTATATAAAGCAGGGGTGGGGAACCTTTTTTCCACCAAGGGCCATTTGGATATTTATAACTTCATTCGCGGGCCATACAAAATTATCAACTTAAAAATTGGCTCCCAAGCCCCAAGCGGGCAGCTGCCCCAGATGATCCCCGCACTCAGCACAGGCAGGCAGGCATCCAACTGGTGGCGCACTCGCCCACCTGGTGGCACAGGATGGTGTGTTGCACCAGCCGGGCATAGCTGTCCTGCTGCACACCGGAGTTGCTCCTGCTCTACATGGTTGGAGTCGGAGTCTACAGCCGGCTCCTGCTATTTCTGCCTGCAGGGATGAGATGAGGACACACTGGCTAAGAACTCACCCCCCACACACATTCAGGCCCTGCCCCCTTTAACCCTTCCATTGTCGCCATTTCCTCCCCCAACCCTCTTGTAGTACAGAGGGAATACGTTTCTCCATGGCCCTGGTGGGAAAGGGCTAACACAGTTTCTTGGGCGGTCCTAGCAGCTCCATAGCTAATGACTCTTCTGCAAGGGGGGAAAAAGGTTCCTTTTCTCAGCAAAACAAACTCACATCCGCCTTGAGTAGAGGCTATTCCTGTCCGCGGGAGGAGGCAGATCACCAGCCTTAGATTCTTCTGAGCTAGAGAGCTGCCAGGACCCACGAAGGCCCAGACCAAATGATTTTGCAGGCCTTTAATGGCCCCCGAACCTGACGTTCCCCACCCCTGGTATAAAGGAAGAAAATAAATTAAATTTTAGAAAAATGTTTTAAGCTGTTGAATGTTTTATACTGCTTTTGTGCTGTGGCTGGGATTTTAATAGTTCATCAAATGTTGTGGTATCTTACGGGTTCTCTGGAGAGGGGGCCTAGACCAGGGGTGGGGAATGTCAGTCCCGGGGGCCATTTAAGGCCCACGAAATCATTTGGGTCCTGGCAGCTCTCTAGCTCAGAAGAATCTAAGGCTGGTGATCTGCCTCCTCCCGCGGACAGCAATAGCCTCTACTCAAGGCGGATGTGAGTTTGTTTGGCCGAGAAAAGGAACCTTTTTTCCTCCTTGCAGAAGAGTCGTTAGCTATGGAGCTGCTAGGACTGCCCAGGAAACTGTGTTGACCCTTTCCCCCCAGGGCCATGGAGAAACATATTCCCTCTGTACTACAAGAGGGCTGGGGGAGGAAGTGGCAACAATGGAGGGATTAAAGGGGGCAGGGCCAGAATTCACCGGGGGGGGGGGGGAGTTCTTAGCCAGTGTGTCCTCATTTCATTCCTGCAGGCGGAAGTAGCAGGAGCCGGCTGTAGAATCCGGCTCCAACCATGCAGAGCAGGAGCAACTCAGGCATGCGGCTGGACTGCTATGCCCGGCTGGTTACACAGACCATCCTGTGCCACCAGGTGGGCGAGTGCGCCACCAGTTGGATGCCTGCCTGCTTGCCTGTGTGGGGGTGGGGGTCATCTGGGGCAGCTGCCCACTTGGGCCTTGGTCGGCTAATTTTTAAGTTGATAATTTTGTGTGGTCTGCGAATGATGTTATAAATATCCAAATGGCCCTTGGTGGAAAAAAGGTTTCCCACCCCTGGCAAAGACATTTTCTAAATAAAACAAATGTTAAACTGCTGCTGTCAATACACTTCTACATGGTGAAATGGAAATGGCAGGTTCCAAGCTTTAGCAAAAGTTAAACAGGCGTGCACCTTTTCCAGGTAAACTTCAACAAGACGCCAATGGAAATGCGCCTTCCAACCAAATGCAACATCAAGCGAGATTTCTTATCGGGCATCCATATTGAGTTCAAACAATCCCCTCACCAACGGAGCTTACGGGCCCAGTTATACTGGCTGCAGGTATAAGTTTTGTAATATACCATTTGTTTGTTTGATGCAAAAGATGCCTAGCAAATCTTCCTCTCCACTAGGAAGCTAGAATTTTTTAAAGATCCTCATTGTGGGCTGTGTAACAGCAATCTGGTGCTGAATTTGCCTGTGTTAGGCATTTTAGAGATTTGATTGGAAGGGTTTGGGAAGGAAGTTTTTTTTTAACTACTCAAGAGTTGTAAAAATGTTGCAGCATCAGGTTTTTTAAAATTTGTGTGTTGTTATAAAGCTCTTAATCTGTTTCAAAACATTTACAGTTGATTGTTCCTAGAACTGCTTTGCTGTTTTGATACTGACATGGCTTTTAGTCGGGGCAATCAAGCTAAAATAGTTTAAACTTCTGAGATGCTGCTAAAGAGTTTTCAACACCAAAAAGGTCACACGATGTTTCATTATTCTCTTAAAAGGTTGATAACCAGTTACCCGGTTCCATGTTTCCAGTTGCGTTTCATCCTGTTGCTCCTCCCAAATCCATAGCCTTGGATTCAGGTAACCTTGTTAAAGAGTTCTATCTACACATTTTGTCAGCAAGCAATATACCCCTCAATGCCGATCCCTTTCTTATTTGTTCTTAGAACCGAGACCGTTCATTGATGTTAGCATCATCACCAGATTCAACGAGTACAGTAAAGTGTTGCAGTTCAAGTAAGTAAAATAATTAATTAATTGGGATATATTTGAAATTTCAAAAGTTTCTCCTGCATGCGCAGTTTCTGCTGGCGGAGGAGAAATCTCAGCCTGTGATGTTAGCTAAGATGGACCCAGTCTGTAGCAGAGGCATTTGATTCTTTTTAGCCCATGAAACAGTTCAACTGGAATTGTTGAATTAAAACTGTTTTGGCCAAACTGACCTTATTTAATTCATTTGGACCCCGCCTTTCTCCCTGCTGAGAACCCAGAGCGTCGGTAATACTGAAGCAGTTCCACTGAAAAGCACGTTGGTCTCAGGAGTTTTACGACCTGGGCTGCCTGTTGAGAAGAGATGGGTTTTCAGGAGCCTTGTGGCAAATAACTTCACATGAACACATGAAGCTGCCTTATACTGAATCAGACCCTTGGTCCATCAAAGTCAGTATTGTCTACTCAGACCGGCAGCGGCTCTCCAGGGTCTCAGGCAGAGAGAGGCCTTTCACATCACCTACTCGCCTGGTTCCTTTAACTGGAGATGCCGGGGATTGAACCTGTGACCTTCTGCATGCCAAGCAGATGCTCTGCCACTGAACCATGGCCCCTTCACATCCATACTGTTTTTTTCTTCAGAAAGCTCTGGCGCAGTAGGCACCTTACATGTAGATGTATAAGCGAATAATGTTCAGGGTTTGGGGTTACGCCACTGTCCTCCTAAAAGCCACACTGCCAGTCAGGCGATTTCCCCTTTTTCTTTCTTAGATATTTCATGGTTCTCATCCAAGAGATGGCACTGAAAATAGACCAAGGATTTCTGGGAGCTGTCATTGGATTTGCCACTCCATCCACCGACCCAGAAATTGAAAGACAAAGGGTAACGTCTAGTTCGTTTGTGTGCATGTTCATTGGGTGGGCTGCTTTTTAAAACGTGCTAGTTTTAAAGCGCACTGTGCCAATGTTGGGCACAGAAGAAGAGAGAACTGTAGAGGCTTCATTCAGGTATCGCAAGCCAGCCACGGCTTGATCACGGTGAAAGCCAGCCCAGATGGCCGTGGGCTCACCTGCTGCCTCCCTCCCCTTGTGTGCTGAGCCAAGATTTAAGACTTTCTGATCGTGATTGGTTGTGATACCTGAGTGGGGTGCTTTAATAACTTGCTGGTTGTTCCTGGGCCTGTAGACCAGGATTGTAAGCCGTCTAATCCTGGGGTTGGATCTGGTGGATCCCCTGAGGGCAGGTTTCCTCAGGACCAGGAGCCTTCCCCTGGCAGAGGAGGAGGTTCTTCAGAGCCTTTTGTGTCAGAGAGCAGGCTCCTTGAGACTGGGGAAGGGGGTGCTGTTAGCGGAATGGAAATGCGGGATTGAGGCTCTAGTTCCTGGCTTCCTAGACAAGATACTGTCTGTTAAGGTGCCTGCTTCAGATGTCCTGAAAATTTTAGTTGGGTCCAAACCAGGAAGACTTCAGTCTGAGTGAGCAGGTGGAAGCAGGGGCCGGGGCACGTGAGCTGTATGACCGTTGAATGCAATGATGTCCTCTTGACAATGAGCCATGAGGATGTCTACTACTGTGGAGTTGTCTTTTCCTCTCGGGAGTCCTTGTGAGCACCTTGGATTGAATTTCAAGGTAGTCCATACGTTGCAGCAGTGAGGTAGGGAAAACTCTGTTCCCAACTTTAGTGCACCTCTGCTTGAGGTACTTAGAATACAGCCGGGCATTTTCAGGCCAGCCCTTGGTTCTGATCCTCTGACACTTGATGTTAATTGGGAGAACTGGAACCATAATTTTGTACACGTTGGGTAAAATCCTCTTCAACAGCTCCCTTCAATCATCTTTTGTCAAGGGAATCATTTGTGCGAAACCTTCCATCGGTCTTCAGCGGTTCACGCTGTTCAAGCCTGAACGTAACTTGAGGATGTCTCTACATTTTCTTCTGTCACAGACAAAGCTGATTCAAAAGGATTTAGACACCCTTAACACAGAGCTGATGGAGTCATCCATGACGGATGTGTCCGCACTTAGCTTCTTTGAGCACTTCCACATTTCTCCTGTGAAGGTGAGTTTGAAAATGCTGCATTGTGGTGGAGGTGCAAAAACCAGGCTTGCCGTGTTGGGCTACGTGACGTTTTGGTATTAGATTCAGAATAAAATTGTATTCATGTACTGCAGCAGCAGAATAGTTCCTTTATAAGCAGCCTCACTGAAGCCAAGATGCCTCCGTATTTATTCTAGATGTTCTTTGTTATGTGTACAATTGCTGATGCCTTTCTTAGCTTCGGTAATACTGACGAAAACCCCATCATTCTCTCCACTGGGCACAGCCTGAGCTTGCGCTTCATGCTTTCATTCTTGTATCCCTTGTTTACCCCCTCACAGCTTGCCTGGTGGGGAGAAGACAGTGCCACATGTGTCTTGGTTGCATTCTTGTTCCGCTTCCCTCTGTGGCAAATTAAGTTCTCTCCCCATTAGCTGGCTAACTAGATGGAAGGAAATCTCTCTCCTGGGTTCCTTCAAAGTAATTTCTGGAACCCGTCTTAAGTGGTGAGAGAATTTGGGTAGGAATTCAATTCTCTGAGCCTAGAGTAGGGGCTGTATTTTAGTTACACATTCCTCCCACAAGCTGATTTTTCTATAATTTGTATGAAAGCCAATAGATACAAGGAGGTCCCCCAGTCATTTTTCTGCTTTTGTCCTTCATGGGTAAAAGATACTGATTTGTCCTTCAAATAAATACCTTGCATTAGGCAGTTCGGTGCTGATAAAGAAGTGCAAATCAATCAGTTACTTTGGCAGAATTCTTTGGTGTTTCTGGACTTTAATTTGTTAAGGGCCGTCTCTGCAGCTGTGAACAAATACAAGGTGAAAATATAGTCAGCTGATCTTGAAAACAAAGTCAAGAGTAAGTGGAACTATTCTAAAAACCAAGGAAGGGCCAGCAGGCAAATCCAAGAAAGTATAGTTAGATCTTGGTTTTGAAAATCCTTCTTCAAGAGATTGTTTGAATGTGCACACATATAGAGGAGACTTTCCCACAGATACAGGTCCTCTGTCGTAGCAGTGTGCGGCTTAAAAAAAAAAACCCTCAGGAAAATGTTTGAAATACACAGGAATTTTTCATTCATCATCTAATTCCATCTTACTGGCTTTGCTTACTGCAGGAAAGGGGTAATTTTTTTGCCACTCCCTTCTTCTACCTAGATGCCACCTTAATTATTTCATCCCCCTTAAACACGCACACAAGATTTGCATCCTTCTGTCCTTGGAAAGGTGCCATGAAAAAGAGCAGCAAATAAAATAATTGTAACCACTCCCACGTTAGAGATGCGACACATATAGTATGCGTGTTAAAATAAGAGCACATCCAACTTATATAAGACAAAGTTTTGAGGCACTCGGTTAACAAGCTCTTCCGGGGCTTTTGTTGGCAGTCCTGTTGACACCGCAGGAGGGGAAATGGATTTTTTTTAATTAGCTGGCAGAAGGAGGTCTGTGGGAGAGCTATTGAATTTAATGCAAATCTTCCTGGCATACCATGTAAATATGAATATCGTGTTCTGAAAGGGAACACAAACGGCCCGGTGGTTATTACTACAGCCAAGCTCTTTGAAATGTTGTGACAAACAAGCTACTCAGGGTTAAGTGTAGGATACCACATTGAACACATGAAGCTGCTTTATACTGAATCAGATCCCCCTTGTTCCATCAAAGTCAGTATTGTCTACTCAGACCGGCAGCGGCTCTCCAGGGTCTCAGGCGGAGGCCTTTCATGTCACCTACTTGCCTGGTCCCTTGAACTGGAGATGCTGGGGATTGAACCTGGGACCTTCTGCATGCCAAGCAGATGCTCTCCCACTGAGCCATGGCCCCTCCCACTGCATACCCTCCCATCCATATACTGTCTAGATTTCATCCTTGAGTTTTTCACAAATCTCCTTCTAGGAAGATGCTGAGTAACCACCGACGCTTGTATTCAACCGCTGTGTGTTCTTTCTCATCAGCTGCATTTGAGTCTTTCTTTGGGCGCTGGTGGAGAAGAATCTGATAAAGGCAAAGAGGAGATGATCGCCATCCATTCTGTTAACCTGCTGCTGAAGAGCATCGGGGCCACTCTGACGGACGTGGACGACCTTATATTCAAGTGAGTGGATGAGGCACCTCTCTGTATATCTAGACTCCTGTTAGGGCACAGAGACAAAATAATTGCCATCTCAGTCTGTTATAGTTCCGTAGCTAAAAGGTTGATGGTTTGGGGAGGGGCTGTGGCTCAGTGGTAGAGCATCCGCTTAGCATGCAGAAGGTCCCAGGTTCAATCCCCGGCATTTCCAGTTAAAGGGACTAGGCAAGTAGGTGATGTGAAAGACCTCTGCCTGAGACCCTGGAGAGCCGCTGCCGGTCTGAATAGACAAGACTGACTTTGATAGACCAAGGGTCTGATTCAGTATAAGGCAGCTTCATGTCTTCATGTGGTTCTGGAAACTCTGTAGGAGTAGTCAGGTAAAAGGTGCGCAGGCCAATTCATAGCCTATGAGTGTTTTTAGCTGCATAGAGAGAGAATAGATACAGGCTAACGGTAAGTCAAGGGTGTGAATTAAGGGCACCCTCCACCTCAGTTCAGATCTCTCAAACTCAGGCTTTAATCCCACACACTGCTACAGTAACCTGGATTTAGCGCTGGCCTACTTTACAGGGTTGTCATTTGGATTACCATGAAGCTCTTTGAGAACTAGTAGAGTTCAAGTAGTATTAGATGTGCTGAGCCTGTGAGATGCAGTCTTCTTCTCCTCTGTCCTTTTCAGGCTGGCCTTCTTTGAAATCAAGTACCAGTTTTACAGAAGAGACCAGCTGATGTGGAAAGTTATTTCACATTATAGTGATCAAGTAAGCTGCCTCCCTTTGATCATTGCCCTCCTCTGTCCTTCTAAAGAAGCTTCCTCGTGTGTCTTGAAGAGTACAGCATGATGTTTTCCAGTGCATCCCTAAATCCCGAAGCATAGATGCCTCCACTCAGTAGGAGGCTCTGCCCTGGGAAGTGAGAACCGGCAGATCCCAGTCTGCTGCTTTGTAGGCCAGGCATAACGCTGCTGTCAAGGGACCGTTTCTTCTGCCACGAAGAACAGCCCATATCCAGTCAGTTGCTTTTCTATTCACTGATTTTATTTATTTTATCTCAGAGTTGGAAGGGACTGCCAGGGTCATCTAGTCCAACCCACTGCCAACATAGGAACTGCAGCTATAATGTGCCAGACAAGTAGGGAGCCAATCAATACTCAAAAACTTCCAATGACAATGAATCCACCACTTCACAAAGGAGTCGGTTCTGGTGTCAGACACACCTCACTGTTGGAAATTTCTTCCTCAGATTTAGGCAAAACCTCCATTGCAGTAGCTTGCAGTGGTCAGACCACCTCCCAAGTGTCTCTTCTGTAGTGTAGAGATTCCCAGTTCTTTCCTGCTAGGGCAGGGTCTCCAAACCACTGGCTTTGTCCCCCTGTGCGGTACTTTTCCCACCTTGCCGACCTCCTCACATTATGCTTCTTCACTGCAGTTCTTGAAGCAGATGTATGTCCTGGTGCTGGGCCTCGACGTCCTGGGGAATCCCTTCGGCCTACTCAGGGGCTTGTCGGAGGGCGTGGAAGCTTTTTTCTATGAGCCTTTCCAGGTAGGACATCACGGTGCCTCTGGAGTCTCCTGTTCACAGAACGGCTGCTTAAGTCTGGTCAGATCTGACATCTTGATGAATGACACAGGATTCACAAACTGAATATCGGTCCTGACTTTTACTGTTGCATTTAAAAAATGGTGTGGTCAGATCATTTGTTTGGCAAGGGGAGAAATAAATCCAGCCTCTTGCTCCCATTCGGCCAGAAGGAGAAGAGAGCAAGGGCCAGATTTTCTAAAGAGCTCTGTGAAAGATTGTCTAAAGAGCTCTTTAGAGGGTGGGTGTGGGAGAAAACCCAGCACATGGCCCTTGCTAGTATACCATATTGAAGAAGAGTTGGTTTTTATATGCTGACTTTCTCTACCACTTAAGGGAGACTCAAACCGCCTTACAATCACCTTCCCTTCCCCTCCCCACAACAGACACCCTGTGAGGTAGGTGGGGCTGAGAGAGCTCGGAGAGAGCTGTGACTAGCTCAAGGTTACCCAGCTGGCTTCCTGTGGAGGAGTGGGGAAACCAACCCAGTTCACTAGATTATCCTCCACCGCGTATGTGGAGGAGTGGGGAATCAAACCCGGTTCTTCAGATGAGACTCCACTGCTCCAAACCACCGCTCTTAACCACCACACCACACTTTTTATACTCTGCTTTTCTCTACCTTAAGGAGTCTTAAAGTGGCTTACAATTGCCTTCCCTTCCCCCCACCACAACAGGCACCTTGTGAGTTAGGTGGGATTGAGAGATTTCTGAGAGATCTGTGACGGGCCCAGGGTCACCCAGCAAGGCTTCATGGGGAGGAGTGGGGAATCAGATTAGAGTCTGCTGCTGTTAACCACCACAACACACTGGCTCTCATTGCTAGGGCATGAATGCAGAAATCAACTTGTGCATACATACATGCCCCCCCAATGCACTGCAATAAAGCACCGAAGCCACACAGTTTTGGTGTTAAAATGACCTTTTCAAAAACTGGGTGGTAGCCATAAGATCCTGCTAGGACTGCGTGATGCTACGGGCGATGGAAGAGGAAAGAAGGGGGTCCAGTATTTCAATGAACAGAGGTAGGGTGTGCACCCATTTGCTTCTTAAAATGAATTAAGGATTTATAATTCCTCTCTAGGGAGCCGTCCAGGGACCCGAGGAGTTTGCCGAGGGCTTTGTAATCGGCGTCAGAAGTCTGCTCGGTCACACCGTGGGTATGTTGAGCACCTCACCGATTCACCCTTGTCACATTTTCGGGGTATGTGGAGCCACTGCGTCACGTGGCTTCTAGGTTTAATTTGAGGATTCAGCTCCTGTCTCAGTTGGAACTCTTCAGTGTGGATCGCAGGCCTGTTTGTGCTTCCCTGAGGATGACGATTTCACGCTTTTCTCAGGCAGTGACGGAGCCTCACGATCTTCCTCTTTTTGACCCGCAGGCGGAGCGGCAGGGGTGGTCTCACGGATCACGGGCTCTGTTGGGAAAGGGCTGGCTGCTATCACCATGGACAAGGAGTACCAGCAGAAGAGGCGAGAGGAGATGGGCCGCCAGCCGAAAGACTTTGGGGACAGCCTCGCCAAAGGAGGGAAAGGCTTACTGAGAGTAGGATATTTTGATCTTTTCTGGGCTTCAGTGAAAGACTAAGAACTTGGGTTCACTGAACTTGAAGGCCTTTCTACTTCTGCTTTGTCGAATTACTCCGGGTAGTGCTTCAGTGTGGGTTGCAAGCCTTTTTTGTGTTGGGTTTCTTTGTGCTCTTGTTTGCCCCTGCAGCCTGCCAGGCCAGCAGCAAGCAAAATAACCCTGGTTTGTGCCTAGTCACACTTAAGTTTGTATCTCCGTTTCAGATACACGAAGCTCTTTAGCCTGGCTTCTCATGGATGCCTTTAGCGATGGGAATGTGCCACAGTTTGGGTGCATGAGAGAGGACGAAGGTCCAACTTGGGCCCCCATCTTGGTGCCCGCAGATGCCATGGTGGCTGCTGAGACCTTTCTTGGTGCCTACCAAGTGTTCATAGAATCATAGAGTTGGAAGGGACCACCAGGGTCATCTAGTCCAACTCCCTGCACGATGCAGGAAATTCCAAACTACCTCCCCACCCTACACAACCCCAGTGACCCCTACTCCATGCCCAGAAGATGCCCAAGATGCCCTCCCTCTCATCATCTGCCTAAGGTCATAGAATCAGCATTTCTGACAGGTGGCCATCTAGCCTCTGCTTACAAACCTCCAGGTTTTTAGGAAGTGGGTGGGGCCAGGTGGGGCTGTTGCTCAGCAGGGCTTCTGATTTGCCCACGAAGATCTGGCTTTTCGTTGGCGGCTGCCACCACAGTATTTGTTGTATCACCTCTCACCCCTCTTTCCCAGTGTATTCTTTGTAATTACCTCTCTTCTCCCCTGTGCTTGGGTTTCCCCTGTGTCTGTGGCTCCCTCTCCCACGGCAGCCGCTTTGTGGTTTTGCCCACCACCCTGCGTCAGAACTCCAAAGGTGCCCGCAGGCTGAAAAAGCTTGGGGACCCCTGTGAAAGCGAGAGTGCAGTCCCCCCCCCCCCGGTGTCTCTTTCCCAGTCTTCCTTGAAACGTCTTGTTGAACGCAGCGCATGAGGTGGTGCCTTTGCGTGGGTGCGTTGGCCAGAGGGGCAAGGGGAGCACAGCATGTGTTGTGATGAGAACCCTCGTCTTGTTCAATAAGGGCTTACGAGGAAGAACGGGGGAAAGGGCAGGACCCACTCTGCTCCTGCGTCAGTGGAGGAAGGCATCTGGAAGGTGGGTCGCGCCTCCTTCTTGTTCCAGCAGATTATTATTATCCTCTGCAGCGTGTCGGGGGGGGGGCAGGTGTAGAGGGATTTCCTCTTTACTGTCTTGCCCAGGCTAAGCACGCTGTTTCCCTGCTCACTGTCTGTCTACCTTGTGACATTTTTATCCCACCCTTCCTCTGAAGGTTCTCTCTTCTCACAACAACCCAGGCAGGTAGGTTGCATTGAGAGGGTCACCCACCACACTTCTGTGGCAGCGTGGCGCTCTCGGTATTAAGGGCAGTTTTTTGTCTAAAAGGCACACAGTATAGAATACGTTCCTTTACATTGGGGGAGGAGTGGGGGGTGTTCTGGTCCCTCTCTTCCACTAGGCCGCCAGGCCGAGTTAGTTTGTGGATCTGGAAAAATGGCACCCTTTGCGGATGAAAACCTTTTCAGTGCTGACCTGCGCTTCCTTTCTCTCTCTCTCTCTCTTTGAAGGGGGTTTTTGGAGGAGTGACCGGGATAGTCATGAAACCTGTGGAAGGTAAGCGGAAGGATTATTGCTCCAGTGACCTCGTTGCAGATCTTGAAGGGAGGGTTGCAGAACCACTCAGAACTTCTAATGGGACGTTTAAATGCTTTCACCCAGATGGGGAGGGGGCTGTGGCTCAGTGGCAGAGCCTCTGCTTGGCATGCAGAAGGTCCCAGGTTCAATCCCCGGCATCTCCAGTTAAAGAAACTAGGCAAGTAGGGGATGTGAAAGACCTCCGCTTGAGACCCCGGAGAGCCGCTGCCGGTCTGAGTAGACAATACTGGCTTTGATGGACTAAGGGTCTGATGCAGTATAAGGCAGCTTCATGTGTTCATGTAGTCTCTAATCTTTAATCTTTTATTGCACCTGTACAATATCTGAGCTGAAACTCTGGTAGCTCTGATGTGGCCCTAGAATCCAGTGATGCATTTAGGTGGAATATCAAGAGTGGGGTGGAGAATCTGCTTGCCGACGAGTCGCTTGCCTCGGATGCGTGCTTCGATTTGGGGAGTCTGGCTTTGCAGAGGAAGGGGCCATCCTGACCCCGTGTTTCTGTTGCTCGAAGGTGCCCAAAAGGAAGGGGCGGCCGGCTTCTTCAAAGGCATCGGGAAGGGGCTGGTGGGCGCTGTGGCCCGCCCCACGGGAAGCATCATCGACATGGCTAGCAGTACGTTCCAAGGAATCCAGAGGTAAAAGCAACCGGGGTTCTCTGGGCTTCTGTCTTTGCCAAGAGGGAAGTTGCTGAATGACCCACACATCTTCAGCCAGCCCCTTTTTAATCTGAGCCGTGGACTGGAGAGAAGCGGAGAGAAGTCAGCTGTCCCCAGGTCCGCCCGCCCGCTTGGGTGGGTTGCAACAACCTAGTTAATCGCCAGATTTGCCACCAGAGATCAAAAACTCTGCTACTGGCACTTCAAGAGGAGAAGACTAAGAGGGGATATGATCACCATCTTCAAGTACTTGAAGGGCTGCCATATGGAGGAGGGTGCCGAGTTTTCTGTTGCCCCAGAAGGTCGGACCAGAACCAACGGGTTGAGATTAAACCAAAAGAGTTTCCGTCTAGACGTTAGGAAGAACTTTCTAACAGAGGGGTTCTTCAGTGGAACAGACTTCCTCGGGAGGTGGTGAGCTCTCCTTCCCTGGAGGTTTTGAAGCAGAGGCTAGATGGCCATCTGTCAGCAATGCTGATTCTATGACAGGCAAATCGTGAGAAGGAGGGAGGCCATCTTGGCCATCTTCTGGGCATGGAGTAGGGGTCACTGGGGATGTGTGGGGTGGGGAGGTAGTTGTGGATTTCCTGCACTGTGCAGGGGGTTGGACTAGATGACCCTGGTGGTCCCTTCCAACTCTATGATTTAAGGTTGCAGGCTGTTTCCCAGTCTTCCCACTGATCTCAGAGCTTGAACCAGTGTTCATATGTTGAGAGCACGCATAGAAAACATTACACAGGTGGAGTGGTTAGGTTACCGCAAATTTAAGTCCAGGGTGTAGACAATGGGCGTCTGAGCACTTCACAATGTTGCTTGACAGGGTGGCAGAATCTACCGAAGAAGTGGAAACGCTCCGGCCCCCTCGCCTCATTCGGGAAGACGGAATCATTCGGCCCTATGACAGAAGTGAAGCCGAGGGATATGATTTATTTGAGGTATGTTCAGATGTATTCCTCCCCCACCCACCCCTGGTAGAAAAAACATAATTCATTAATAGTATCCAGATACTTTCAGAAGGGGCATTGCTAGGTTTCTGGTGGCAAGAGCAAATTTGAATCAAGGTGCGACGGGTGCTTTGCCCACAATTTCAGCTGTATGGAATTTCTTTTTCAAAAGTTCTTTTGAGAAGGATATTTTATTACACCCCTTTTGGTCTCCTATGTAATGTCTGGTCTGGACCCAGCAACAGTTGTGCTCTCCCTAATGGCGGTGCAGGATCCCGGGAGGGGAGGACCCCATTGTGTGGCAGAACACTTCGAGGGCAGCCCCAAGCAGAGCACACTCCAGTAGTCCAATGCAATTCCCCTTCCCCAAGAATGCAGAGTTTGGCTCTCTCTTTCTGCACTAGGGTATCCAAGTGGCAGCGAGGGAGAAGAGCTTTTTTGTTCTTGTCTCAGGCTAGGGAGTTTTCTTGCAGTCTGTATTGGTTCAACACCGGCTCATCTGTGTGCCAGGATGAGTCCTGAGCCAAATTGAAACTGCTTCTGTATCGGTACACCGTCCGTTTACACAGAAGAACCGACCCTACTGCCAACCAAAGAGGGTTTTAAAAATGATTTCAAGAACCAGCGTGGGGTAGTAAATAGCTGTGTTGGACTGGAACCAGGACGGTTTGGGTTCAGTTCACTGCTCAGACATGAGTCTCTTTGGGTGGCCTTGATCCCAAGCGCGCGCGCACTGTCGGCTTAGCTGCCGTGCATGCCGTGACCCAGCGTGGGCCTCCCGGAGATGAGAAGAAAAAGGTGGGTGGCAGATATGATGGTTAAGAACGTTTCATATATCTGTCATTTTGGGGGGTTATGTTCTTTTTTGGTTAGTTCCAAGATTCTTCTTTTTAAAACAGTGACTTGAATGCCACATTGTCATGTTCGTCTGTAATATTTTGGCAGACAGCATATGCCTGAATAAGGAAAACCACAGAAGCGTAGTGCCTAAACATTTGATAAACCCCTATAAGCAAAAGAAACAAACAAAATAATTCAGTTGGTAGGGTATACTTATCTGTGTTTTTCCTGCCTGCTGCCTTCCTGTCTGTATTCTTCAACCCATCTTCAGTTTCTAATTTGTGTTTTTTTTCTCTCTCTCTCTCCCTCTCTCCTGCCATGCCTTCGAAGCAAGAACTGGAATAGGAGTCTACGGTTTCTCTCCCTTTCCCCCCAGTTGTGTTTCAGCATCTTTATCTGCTATGGTTTCTCTTCCCCAACCCCTTAAAATTAAGGGCATTGTTTCATGAGCCCATTTCATTCAGTGTCTTCCCACAGAGGCTTTAGCTGCCACTGATACAGAGTTTGAAATTGCCTATTTCAAATAACTGGGGGGAATTTCTTCTACCCATCAGGTTAGCAGCACAAGAAGAGAACTGTGTTGCATGGGGTAGAGAGCATCGTTTTACTCTGTGTTAAGGTGCCAATGCTTGTACGCTTCAGACCAAAGAAATATTAGTGGCAGCAGTTAAAAGGCTTGGTGAGGCAGGGTGGGGGACACCCCCCCATGGGGTGTAATTTGAATAAATAAAACAAGATAACACTTTTATTGTATGACTATAAGGAAGATAGCAGAGATCCACCTTTTGACAAGCACAGTTTAATGCCACAGTTCCATGCCTGTGGCTGGGACTTCTCCAGGCTCCATGTAGATCAAAGATGCTGGTATCCATGTAGGGTTTTGAGCCCGAGGCTTTGTGTTTTCCCTTCTGTTCTTCCCTTCGCTGTTAGGGGAAGCGGGTTGTGATCTTGTGGGTCTGATTTGTGGCCCTCTCTGCCTTCCTGCAGAGGCTCATGAGCACAAATGGAGGGGGCTGGAAGAGGGTGGTAGAAGAGAATGTGTAGGGAGGGGCTCAACCGAAGCACAGAGGGGGAGATTGGGGGTTTGGCCCCTTCTTTTGGCAGTGTGTACCTGAGGGGGCTGCTCACATGTTCCCAGTAATCTCCTCCTGAAATCTCCCCCAGTAAACTTCCCCAGTAATCTCCTCCTGAACGTGGGACACATTCAGAAGTACTGATGGTAGTCACACATACACATACCTTTATTGGCATAATTACAGTGCTTTAGACAAAAGTCCAAACAGAAGATAAAAACCCCTGCAGATTGGGAAGATACAGTAATATTCCATATGGATTGTGATAATACAAAGTATACTAATTAAAATCAGTTTTGATCTTAAGCACTTCTGTGATGATGGTAGTCAAATCCGGCTAGCACCAGACTGCCTGTTGGACACATTCCCTTGGTGGATTGTTAACATGTATTTTGTCTTCAGTAGATAATATTTATGTTTAGAACTTTTGTTTGCTGCTTCTCCGGACGCTTGCTTGAGACAGCTTGCCAACTAAAAAAGAAAACGAAAGCGACCAAGACAATAAAAAAACAAGTCAGCAATATCATGGCAATAAAAAAGATCCATAAAGCAAATAAGCTAGGGTGTAAAAGCACACAAAACAAGCAGAGCTGCCTAAAGCGATGCTGATCAAACAGTCTGTAGGCTAGGCGCATGCTGCAAAACAGCCATAAAAGATGGAACCCCTGCAGTTGAAGCCTGGGTAAAGAGAAATGTTTTGGCCTTGTGCCTAAAGGGAAACACGTGGGCATCCAATGGACATCTTTCAACACTGGCAGATACTCTCTGTATCCAGCCCTTGACAATAATCTAGCTGCCTCATTCAAGACCAATAGTATATTTATACATGTTTTCTAAAGTTATGATTAATACAATTGCTTGTTTTAGGATACTGTAATACCAAGAATCCAGGTAATACCCTGACCTGGATGGCCCAGGCTAGCCCCATCTCGGGAGCTAAGCAGGGTTGGCCTTGGTTAGTACTTGGATGGGAGACCTCCAAGGAAATCCAGGGTTGCCATGCAGAGGCAGGCAGTGGCTAACCACCTCTGTTCATCAACGAAATACATCTGTTGCCTTGAAAAACACACAGGGTCGCCATAGGTAAGCCGGCAGCAACTTGACGGCACTTTACACCACCAACGCCAAGAATGATTTCTTTAGATTTTAAAGGAAAATCTTATTTTTATTTAAAGGAAAATCTCCTTGGTGGGTAGGTTTATTCCTTCCGAAAAGTAGCCCTAATGCCTTGATGCTCAAAAGCATTTTTTTTTTTGGGCCAGGGATTATATCGTAGTTTATTGATTAGAGATGAAAACATGTGTTCAGAGACCATGTATCTTTATTGTATTGAACTCATTGTGGAAGCTTTTTGTAGTATAGAGTGGGACAGGGGGACAACAGAAATAGACCTGCCATCGCTTTGTACAGCGTCCCCGTTAGAATTTGCCAAGTGTGAGAAATGCTCAGTGGGCTTTGCCAGCGAATACAGAAATAATCTTACACAGCTCCTGTCAAGAAAGGATTACCGTACCTGTCTGTTTTTGTGCTCCTGAGTTGCTCTTGCTAAGAAATTGGCTGGAGAGAGAGAGAGTTCATCTCTCCTGGAAAACGCATTCCTCTCCCTCTTTTGAAAACAGCAAAGCTAATAAATGTGGCTTATCTCTTTCAAGGGGTGCAGCGATTTCAGATGTTGCAGAAGCCAGGCACAGATGCAATGCCATGCATACGTTTTTTTTTTAAAAATGGCTTTAATTTATTTGAGCCTTTTAAGAAAGTGCAATTTGTTAATGGGTGTGGGAGGCTACTTTTATTTCTTCTTTGTTTAAGGATGGAGCTTAGAGTAAGGATGGCACCCCTTGTTTAGTCGTTCTCAGCTTTTCCCCATTCTTAGGTTCACTGTTCCCTCCCTAGAGCAGTTCCCTCCTCTTGCCATTTCTGTTCTTGTGAGCGATCCGTTTCCCGTGTCTTCCCTGAATCACCGGGTAGCGGTTTCTAGCTCACCTTGAAGTTCTCGCGCTCCTTAAGCTCTTCATTCTTAAAACCAAATATTATCAGCTTCCCTTGACCATTGCATTACAAGCCTTAAATTTTGAATGGGTTTCACAGATCAGTGCAGTGCTGGGCAAGATTTTCCCTTGGGTGACTGAAGGCTAGTTGGGAAGGTGAGAGGTTTTTCATGCACTATACCAGACCCAGCCTCATGTGATGACACATAAACACATGACGCTGCCTTATACTGAATCAGGCCCTTGGTCCATCAAAGTCAATACTGTCTACTCAGACAGGCAGCGGCTCTCCAGGGTCTCAGGCAGAGGTTTTTCCCATCACCTACTTGCCTAGTCCCTTTAACTGGAGATGCCGGGGATTGAACCTGGTACCTTCTGCATGCCAAGGAGATGCTCTACCACTGAGCCACAGCCCCTCCCCTACAGAACTTGCCTTCTGTCACTCAGTAGTCAGCATATATTACATGGTTGTAGCCTCTGTGAGAGTGTGGTGTAGCAGTTAGCGTCAGGCTGGGATCTGGAGGACCTAGGTTCAAATCCCTACTCCACCTTGAAACTCACAAAGTGGCTTGGGCCCTGCCTCTCTCAGCCTCACCTGCCTCACAGGGTTGCTGTGATGATAAAACAGGGAACGGAGAACTGTCTGTGCCTCCCTGCACTCCTGGGAAGAAAGGCAGGATAAAATTGTACAGTACCTAGATAAAAGGAGATTGTTGTGAGCCCTCCAGAGACAAAAATGTGCTTCTCTCCTTCCGCTTTCATTCTGCTTTTAACGTAAACCTATAGATAACAAATATAATCTTTCTAAAGGGCAAGGCAAAATCCAAGTCCGAACAAATACCTGTAGCTATATTATTGACAGTGACTTGAGAGGACCCTTAATTTATCCGCAGCAGATGAAAAGAACGAGGACCATTGTTGACAAACCCAGTGTCGGGGAAACTTTTTTATGTTGCCGCAAGCGAAGGAAGGCGCACATGAAATCTATAGGCAGGAGCGGTTTAGGGTTTTGCTTTGTTGCTTGAACAATAGAAGATCCCGCTCTACAGTATAAATGCTAGCTCTTCAGTCAAATGTATTCCCTGCCGTTATGTACATTCCAGGTTACTTGCATTCGTTTGTACCGTTACGCTGAATGATCTGGTATCTGGTTTCACCTTTGGCTTCAAGTTCCTCGTATCTATTTGAAGAGTAAAAAGCTGATAAGCCACTTACATCGTCTTTAGAAGGAATAAAATCATCAATTTTCAGTTGTTTTGGAGACTTCATTGGAGAAAGCTGGCCTGAGTCCCTCCTCCGTTTTCTTTTCCGTCTCAGACGCGGGCTCATTGTTTACAACTACAGGAAAGATAAGTCCAGCTGGAGTACAGGAAATTAATACCTGCGACCGCTAGAAATAAACAGCAACCTCTCCAATTAAAATTAAACTAAAATGAGATAAAATAAATCCTAAATCTCTAAAATTTTGGCAGGAGAACATGACTCAGCAGCGTTGCTGGTTGCCATCTTGGCCAGATCCCATCCACCTTTGGCTTCTTGAACTGCATAAAACATCAGAAGTCCATTAGGCCGGGTCAAATACAATATCTTCAAAATAAGGCAAAAATGTAGGCCCCTTCTGGGCCCGATCCATCAAATCTTGCTGTTCTGCCGCTGCCGTTCACACTTTGGGCAGTGAGGCTGTTTTGTCTCCGCAGAGTGCAGATGTTTGTGGTGGGAACAGAAACATAAAGAAGGGATCATGCGCTCATCATTTGTGATGCACTTAGAATGAATTTTGTCCGGATCGTTGTCGGATCTTTAGCTCTGTTCCCAGCGCGGGGTGGGGGGGACCTGACCTGTCTGTTGCACATTCTTCGGAGAAGAGCGTTGATTCGCGCATGCCGTGAACGCCAAACACTGGATTAGTGTCCGTGAATGTGTGAACCGTCGCCATTAAAAAGTATAGCTTGGGAGATGACGTTCTGGGTAGGGTGGGATGGGTGGATGGAGCTGGCTCATTCGCATAATGCATGACCATTCATAGATGCCATTGCCGACGAATTATAAGTGCGGTTGTGTGAACCCATCCTCAGTTGTTGCAACTGGGGGAAAAAAAGGTTTTGTATATGGTGTTATATTATTTTTATATATATTTGGAAAATGTACTTCAGACTTATAAAAATAAAGCTGACTTGGGGAATAAAGATGGTCTAACTTGTCTGAATTGCAGCTATGGCAGATGGTGGAATTAAGTGTGTTCTTCCTCTGAAAGCAGTGGTGTGGCCCCATTGAGCGCCCCCCCCCCCCCCGCAAAGCAATCCCTGTCACGGAAGGGCATTTAATCTGTCCATTTTGTCCTTTGCTTCTCTCCCCGCCCCTTCAGGATTTTATTTAGCCAGTGTTGTGTAGTGGTTAAGAGCTGTGGTTTGGAGCGGTGGACTCTGATCTGGAGAACTGGGTTTGATTCCCCCACTCCTACACGTGGAGCCAGCTGGGTGACCTTGGGCTAGTCACTCTCTCTCAGCCTCACCTACCTCACCGGGTGTCTGTTGTGGGGGTAAGGGAAGGTGATTGTAAGCCGGTTTGAGTCTTCCTTAAGTGGTGGAGAAAGTCACCATATATAAACCAACTCTTGTCCTCCTCCTCCTCCTTCTTCTCACTTCTGTGTTGCAATATGTGGCTAAATCAGAGGGACAGGCCTGCAGTTTGTCAAACGAGCCATAGCTTGGATTCCAAAGATTTAATTCTTTAAAGTTAGCATCACAGCGGGGTTTATTTCTGGGCCTCCAAACCACCCTGTAAATCCGAACAGCTCCAAAACACTAAAGCGCTCTGTCTGGAACAAAACGGTGGGCGTGCTCCACAGGGAGTGTCTCCCGGGAGAGTTCCCTTCTCTAGAATTCAGCCAGAGCCTTGTAAGTGGAACCTCTCGTGTCTGGATGAAAGTTCCAGTTACGATTAGAAAATGAATCGTTTTGTTCTAAATCTTTTTCTTAACTCTGACCCTAGAATTCTCATATCAAGAAGCTGGAAGGAGAGAACTTCCGATCCCACTACCCTTTCCCAGGAAGCAAGAAGGTGCAACTCGTAATAACCAATAGGTAGGATTCAGATTTTTTTTTTTAACAGCTCACTGGGGGCAGTGTGAGAGATTCTCTGCCGCTTGTATTGCAGCTGGTCAAACAGTAAAATGCGGGTGCCGTGCCGTTGTTTTGAACCAGGGTGTTAACGCAGGGCTCTGTGGAAAACATCCTTCTGGTTTTTGCATGAAGCTCAGCCGAGGAGCAAATCTCAGTGGAAGGGTTGAAATTAAATCCAAAGAGTTTCCGTCTAGACATTAGGAAGAATTTTCTAACAGTCTGAGCGGTTCCTCAGTGAAACAGGCTTCCTCGGGAGGTGGTGGGCTCTCCTTTCGTGGAGGTTTTTAAGAAAAGGCTAGATGGCCATCTGTCAGCAATGCTGATTCTATGACCTTGGGCAGATGATGAGAGGGAGGGCATCTTGACCATCTTCTGGGCACGGAGTAGGGGTCACTGGGTGTGTGTGGGGGGTGGGGTGGGGAGGTAGTTGTGAATTTCCTGCATTGTGCAGGGGGTTGGACTAGATGACCCTGGTAGTCCCTTCCCACTCTATGATTCTGTGATTCCCAAGAACCTGAAGAAGAAATTAATATTGGCATGCCACTTGTCATTCCCCACAATCTCTGAGGCTCATAGGTTGACACCTGGAGGCCGGTTTTGGCCCTGGGGACTCCTCTTGCTGACCCCCCCCCCACACACACACACACTCTAGACCAGTACTTTGCTGTACTTTTTTGAGAATATGCTGTGAGAGGCCAGATGAGATGTTGATTGCATCTCTTGGAAGGGAAAATGTCACTTCCTCTCCTGGGATCTTGGTGTGCATTTCTACATGCTGATGCGCTTCTGTTAGTTTTTAGCGAAAGCTCAGTCAAGGAACCAAATGTGTTGGTTTCACTGCCCTCCACCTCATGCCTTGATCTTTGGCTTGGACTTCTTCAGTTTTATGATGTTGGTATATTTGTCATCACCCTCTCTCTTTATGCATCAGAATAAAAAGGCATAAATATTTGCCTGTTGTGGTTCTGACGTTACATTAGGAACAATATTGTGGTTAGAACAACAGTCAAACTTCCCCTATATTCCATTGAAATAGCAGTTCGTTAATACCGTTGATCTGTTCTGTCACATGCATGGCCTGAAGAAATAAATATATAGCATGTGCGTATTTTGGGACAACACAAAAGACCCCCTGCTTCTGATAAACGGAACGTATTAACATGTTGTCGTGTTTTCATCTAGGAGGCTGTTGTGCATAAAGGAGGTGGAGATTCTTGGGCATGTAACGGCGGACTGGGATTGTTTATACGAAGACTTCACTCGTCACCCTGCTGTGGTTGAAAATACGCTGCAGATCTTTGTTAAAGTAAGAAATGACGCCACGCTGAGGTCCCCTCGCTTGAGTAACAGCAATCATCCAGTGACGCGAAGGGCACTGCAGAGAGCTCTCACAAATACGGTGGTTGCTATATTCATAAGTTTCATTCCTGATGCACGGCTGGGCACGGCCCCCTGCACCAAGCTTCTGAGGAGTCAAGCCAAAGTCTTTTTGTTTTGTTTTTTTGCATCTTGTGTGCTCCACAATTGCTCAGAATCTGGCTTGGTGTTTGTAGCACCAAGTTTGGATCCTGTTTACCTTCCCCCAGAGAGAGCTGGTTTGGCTGCAGAGAGATGCTGCAGTTTCGCAGCTCTCGAAATGTCATCTGCTGTAGAGAAAGCGCGATGCTTTTGCCCAAAATTCCCAGGTATTCAGTTGCAGGTTCAAGTCCAGTGGCACCTTAGAGCCCAACAAGATTTTTGGGGCGTACGCCTTCGAGAGTCAAAGCTCCCTTCGTCGGAGTCCTTCATTAGGTATGTGACAAAGGGACCTTTGACTCTTGAAAGCGCCTACCCTGAAAATCTTGGTGGTCTCTAGGGTGCTGCTGGACTCGAATCTCGCTCTTCCGCTGCAGACTGGCATGGCTACCCGCTGGCACCATAACCGCAGCAATGAATTAGAAGCTGAAGGAAACATTTTGAATCATAAGCAGTGGGGCTCCTTTGAATTGTTGGGTGTTAATGGGTAGTCTCACGTTAGCGTGGTGCCAGCGTGATGTAGTGGTTAAGAGCAGTGGTTTGGAGCGGTGGACTCTGATCTGGAGAACCGGGTTTGATCCCCCCACTCCACATGAGCGGCGGAGGCTGATCTGGTGAACCAGGTTTGTTTCCTCTCTCCTACACATGAAGCCAGCTGGGTGATCTTGGGCTAGTCACAGTTCTCTCCGAGCTCTCTCAGCCCCACCTCCCTCACAGGGTGTCTGTTGTGGGGAGGGGAAGGTGATTGTAAGCTGGTTTGAGTCTCCTTCAGTGGTAGAGAAAGTTGGCCTATAAAAACCAACTCTTCTTCTTTACAAATCTGAATATATAAAACAGGGTGGGGAAAACCTTTTTACCTAACGTTGTTTATGACCCACTTTGGAGAAGCTGTGACAAGTAGTGTTTGAATAAGTCCTTTTCAGTGGTGGCGGTGCCAGAAATTTTTTGCAGCCCTTTCAAACGCTGCTGCTTTTTCTGACAGGATCACGGGCTCTTAAAGTTCTCCAGAAAAGAGGGCCCAGGACAAGAGATGCTAAGGAAAATCCAGTTCAGCAACACAGAGTCAGCAAAGGTAATGGCCCTGGAGCCATATATTTCGTCATCCGAAATCACCCGTTTTAACATTTTAAGCGCAAGATCGTTTCTGTTGGGAAATCGGTACCTGTTGTCTACAGCATTGATAATTACAGTCGGCTCTGGGGTGTATTTCCCAACCGTCCTAAAACATGCTTGCCTTGATGTAACCAGTCGCGCTTGAAAACAGTTTCCCACCGCGACTTGACATCTATGTGAAGCAGCCCTTGACGGCGGCTCAGAAACTTCAGCTGGTGCCGAATTCAGCAGCCCACTGGTCATCAAGGTCTGCGTGTTGGGACCACACTGCGACCAGTCCTCAAGCCCTCTTCATTGGCTGCCGGTTTGTTTTTGGGTCCAATCGAAAGGGGCTGGCGTGCTTTCCAACAAAAGCAGTCAGTTTCCGATCAAAGAACCTGACCTGTTGTTCTTGCCTGTCTGTGCCAGGTATTATTAACTGAATAGGCCTTAAAAATGGTGGTCTTTCCTCCTCTTTGGCAATGGAATGTTACGTCTTGTTGGGAAACTGCCATCATTCTAGAGCTCCTTTTGTGGAGTAAATAGCCCTGGGCACACTCCCAGAGAAGAGTAAAGATAGTCTTCCCTGCTCTTCGTCTGCGAAGCAGCATTACATTGAAACAGAAATCTCACAGCTATCACCTTCTTAATCCACAAGCCATCCCACCCCATCACAGTACGGATTTTTCAAAGGACTCTGGGTGTCCTGTTACACATGGAAAAGGATCCCTGCCTACTCTTCAGGAGGTGTCCCTGGAAGGTCATCACACAAAGAAATAAATGCAGGAGGAGCCGGGGATGTTGAGAAGTCTAGATATCTTGGCGGGAGGGAGTAACAATGGCTGAGGGGCCGCAGGCTGATGATGCTCTTAAGTCGGCAGTTTCCGGCTCTTGACAGTGCAGTTTTCTGCTCCTAGGGGCCTCAAAAGGGGTTTGCCCCTTCAGCTTCTCTCCGGGCCTCTCGGATGCACATTTGAGTTGTTCCCCCCTCTCCAAGAAATGTTGGTTCCCCATCCCACAGAGACGTTTGTGAGGCTAAGAGGCTGCTTATAAAGCATTTCTGTTTGCTTTTCAGAGGGTTTGCCGGGCCATCGATGAAGCTCGAGCGACCAGGCAGCAGCAGAAGTTGGTGAAGCAGGCGTCTCTCAAGCTGAGCCGGCCGCAGGGGCCTCCTTAACTTGCACCTCTTCGCTGAGATGGCCTTCCAGGGGAGTGGGTTCCCCAGAAACCAGGGGGGTCTGGTCTGCCTAGACCAGCCTGCGGCTCAAAGAAATTACTGCTACACCGTATTGAAAATCTTGGTGTATAATAATTTTCTGCAACAAAAATATAAGAGAAGGATAAATTAGTCACACCTGCTTTATTTTTATATCGCTAAAGTGACCAAAAGTATTTTTTAATTTTTTGTTACAGTTGGCAATAAATGTTAAATGAGCATATTAAGTACTCAGACAAAACTGTCCTCTAAATATCTATTTAGTGTGTCCTATAATGTTGGAAATTCTTAGAGTATATGGAGTTTTTTGGTCTCCCTCCCTTTTTATCTTTCATTAGAAGACAATGCACTTTGAAAATATATTTTCTGTTTAAAATGTTTTTCTTCCAAACTTATACGGACTCCAGCTACTCTAGAAATGAAAACATTGCCCTAGGAATGTGCTGTGGTGCTTTCTCTTGCTTCGTAGGCTTAAGAAGGATGTGATTTCTCTTTTTGAGGGGAAAAAATCATTTAATCAGGGTGTGCTGTTTGCACAATGGAAAGCAGAGGCCCAAATCTGCTTATCTGCACTAGCCATGGTACCCTGTTCACGTCGGTCAATAAACAGGCTTTAAAACATGCTGATATTACATACCTCTACTATATATAGCATAGAAGTATATTTTTAGAGAAATGCTCGGTTTTAAAATATCATTGGCTGGAAGGCTACTGGCCCAATGCTTTCAACAGGCGTACCGACTCTGTAGCGTGTGAGTAAACCTGGCTCAGGGATACAACGGTGTGTATCGCTCTGAAGAACATATGTTCGTTGATCACGCAGATTAGGCTGACTGCCATGTAAACGAAACTTCAGTGGGTACGATCCTTTTCACGGCAGAAGCGCCTGTGAATCCTTGGTCTGCATGTTAGGCTGCTCTTCACCAAGGCACATTTGCTGACGGGGAATCTATGCATAACTCATGGCTCTGTTTACAACCGGTTTTTGCACTTTGACAGTAGTGGGAGTATTATAAAGCTGGTCTTCTTTTAATATCAGATCAAGTAGTCCTGCTGCTGGATTTTTTGCTTTACAAATGAAATGATCTTTATTGAAAATTCAGTGTTTTGCTGAAGTATTTCTATGTCCCTTGGTGATATTACAAGGCTTGTTTGCCTTTGCAATTTTTTTTGTTTTGTGTGTGTGTTTTTTAATATGCGTGTTTCACTTCTAGTAGTTCAGCAATCGACTTGGCATCGGCATATTCCAAAACTGCTAACTACATTGAATGAGTTGATTCTTTTCAGTGTTGTTCAGCCTTAATTCCCAAAGAAAAAAGTCTAATAACCAATAGTGTGAAGCAGCCCAATTGTGGATCTTGGGCTGTATTGTGAGTCTGTATCGAATCAAGAGTTTCGTGTACCTTGGCACAAGCCAGTTCCAGGGTTTGAGAATTGTACTGCCAAATACTGATTTTTTTAAAAAAAGAAAGAGGGTTTTTTGTTGTGATGTTTTTTTAGCGTGCCTTTCTGCATCACGTTATACTCTTAACTTGACAAGTCAAAGATGCGACAAGCCGTTGCGTCTGGCCGATTTGTTAGCAGGCGGAAGGTTTCGCGCGCGTACCCCCATCTCCGACTCAGTTACCCTCCCTGGATAAGCACAATGTACTATGTGTGTTTTCTTTCCTTCCATCACTATGTGTATAACATTGCCAAATAAATGATTTTATATGCAATTTATTTGTGGCATTCGTGTCTAGTAGTTGATGAGATTTGGAAACAATACGGAGCAGAAAAATCTCCCAGACTTTTTTTTTTTAATGGCTCTTTTTTAAGCAAAAAAAATTTATTCAGTAAAAAGAAATTTGGACACAGAACTTTACAAAGTGAAGATGAATTGAAAGAGCTCTTTTGAGTTACTTGATAGCTGAGAGACACGTTAAAACCGTAGCTCAGTTGTGTGTAACTAGGGTGGTCGGATGGAGGTTCTCACCCTGGGGTGCAACGCAGGCATCAAGGAGAGGGGCTGTGGCTCAGTGGCAGAGTCTCTGCTTGGCTTTCAGAAGGTCCTGGGTTCAATCCCCGGCATCTCCAGTTAAAGGGACCGGGCAAGTAGGTGATGTGAAAGACCCCTGCCTGAGACCCCGGAGAGCCGCTGCCGGTCTGAGTAGACAATACTGACTTTGATGGACCAAGGGGGAGGTCTGATTCAGTATAAGGCAGCTTCATGTGTTAAGGGGAACTGCTCTACCACAACCTTTTCTAATAATTTGCTCTTTAACTGCTTCCCACAAGGTGGCAGTATCGGCAAACTCTTGCTGTTGCTGCCTCAGCATTTGGGTAGTGTTGCTGGAACAGGTGAACATGGTTGTTCCAATTACTGGTAAAAATCAGCTGCGAAAGGAACGTTGTGAAGAGCAGGATGACAAGGTGAAAACCCAGCCCTAAGTTTTTTTTTTGTTTTAGTTTGGTTAGAACAGTGCATTCCTCAGCTCCTGTCATCTGACGATATTCTTAAAAAACAGCTAGAATTCTTGATAGAACAAAATGGCACACTGCGTGTAATGTGTATGTAAAACTCTCTTGGGCGAAAGAACTTTACTGACTGCGTTGTTTGTTTCTGGTCCCGATCCAGGGTGCTGGTGTTGACCTATAAAGCCATTAACAGCCTGGGACCAGAGTACTTAAGGACTGCCGGCTTCCATGTAGTCCTGACTGGGCACCACGTTTATCATCACAAGCCCTATTTCGTGTTCCTTACATGGCTTGGGACTAGGGCATCTGAAGGGCCATCTTCTCCCATATGATTCCCCAGGGAATTTAGATAACAGGGAGAGACCCTCTTGACTGTCCCATCAGTCAAAAAATCATCTTTGGTGGGTACATAAGACAGGACCTTTTCGATGGCAGCCCCAGGACTGTGGAACAACCTCCCCAGGGAGGTGCACCTGGCCCCCCTCACTTTTGATGGTTAGGAGGCAGTTGAAAGCAGTTTTATTTAGGACTGCATTTGATTAATTTACTAGCTGTGGTTTTAAATTTTAGGGTTTTTTATGGGTTGTATTTTATGTATTTTATCTAGATTGTAAGCCACCTTGAGCTCCGTAAAGAAGAAAGAGGACTACTAGTAAATGTTTTAAATAAATCTTCAGAGGTGAGGAGGATGGTCATGAAGGACTGGGCTGCCTTAGTTCGACATCACTTACGGAACAGGAAACTGCCTCTTCAGGCTTGCCAGAAGAAAGCCATTCTTCACGGAGTGTATTAACTTCTGGAATTCATTACACTGGAGAACCTTTTTAAAAAAAACAAGTTAGGCAAATTGAGAACAGATAAGGGCAACTGATAGAAACAACAGCTAAACTGTATAGCTTTGGATAGTAAATGATGGAGTTATGAGACAGATGGGTTTCTGTCTGATGTCCAAAGGTGGCTGGAGATGGAATTCTGGATTTTGGTCTTGAGTCAATAAAGCCACCCTGTTAGTGAATATGGGCTTCCACCATCACATTCTGTTTACCAGAAGATCTGCTTCCTTTGATTTTGTGCTCAGCGGGAATCCAGGAGTATTTAAAGCATCAGGACAACCCCCAAGCAAGCCCCAAGCAGCCATCTTAACAATGTTGGAAGTTCATCTGGATGCTTTGCAAGAACCCTGGTCTCCGAACTAGCTGTAGTTTCCAAGGAACTGCTCAAGAAGACCTCTTAACATCTGAAGTTCATGCATATTCAGGGGAAGCGGCGTGAGACCCGCTGCGTGTGTCTTGAAGACGAGGAGTCTGAACTCTTAGTGCAGCAGCCGGGGGAGACCTTCCCTGCATTTTCAGCAGGTCCAGAAATAGATTTCACTTAATATGAAATGCAAAATGCTACAGAGCGACGGCTCCAGGATGTGTTGCAGCTACAGCTTTTTTTTAAATTTTAAGATGCATTTGTCACAGTTCTTCTTTACATGTTACAGCCATGTGATCAGAGCAACATGAAAAGGGGGGAAAGGAAAATTAGAGGAGAAATTTTAATACTCCAGCGAAAGAATTATGCCCGCTGTTGAGCGTTAAGGCTGGGTCTCGTTGCAGGGGTGGGGGGAGAAAGAGAGAGTGTGCCGTTCTCAGATATCCAACTGGTGGTCAGAGCTAAGTGGTGCCATAATTCATTATGCATGCTGTACCTCTAAGCACCCTCTCTTACAGGTGAGGCAGCTCTTGGAAGTAAAGTCTTCCAGGTCAGTGCTTTTTCATCTGAAAGGAGAGTGGGGGGTCTGAGGCTGGGCGCAAAGAGTCTTTCGTAATGAAGGCTGTGTCGGTTTTTCATTGCAGATCCAGGATTCTGCGAGAGCTCAGGAATTTGAATATTCTTATGGGGGGAATGTTTGTCTGCAAGGGATGTTGGCAAAACCAAGAGTGGTCCATGCGTGTGAACTCTCTACAGCAGAGCCTGCACAATCTGAGTTGCCTCCTGCTAACAAACACGAGGCCTAGTGATCAGTTGCCCTGAAACCAACAGGAGTTGTACAAAAGTTGTGTAATCTGAAGCCATGGCTGGTAGACAGATAGGAAGTAACCTGACTCCACTGGAAAATGTTGACATTAGAAAAGTATGAGGACTGCTCTGGTTGGATTACTTCCTGTCCCAGGCAGGTAGCATCTCATCTGGTCTCATGGCTCCCCTGATGAGAGAGAATGAAGAAGAGCTGGTTTTTATATGCCGATTTTCTCTACCACTTAAAGGAGACTCAAACCAGCTTACAATCACCTTTCCCTTCCCACAACAGACACCCTGTGAGGTAGGTGGAGCTGAGAGAGCTCGGAGAGAGCTGTGACTAGCCCAAGGTCACCCAGCTGGCTTCGTGTGTAGGAGTAGGGAAACAAATCCAGTTCACCAGATTAGCCTCCACCCGCTCATGTGGAGGAGGAGTGGGGAATCAATCCCGGTTCTCCAGATCAGATTCCACCGCTCCAAACCACCGCTCGTAACCACCACACCACGCTCGCTCTCAGGATGACTGTCTCAAGATTACCCAGTGAGTGTAATGATGAACAGAGATGGAACCTGGGTCTCCCCAGGCACAGCTCAGCCCTTCGGTGGGGTCGCTCGATGCCGTGGGACAATATTGTGTGTCCCGCATTTCAGCTTCCCAGCTGGCTTTATGAAAGGAAGCACATGAGCCAATCTCTGCTGAAGTTAGCTGGCCTTTTGCAAGTTGTCTCCACTTTACTGTGCTCAGAAAGGAAACCTCGTAGCTCAAGTTGCAGCTCTTCAAACGTTTTTTTTGGGGGGGGGGTTCTGGGCCTTTCTCACGGCTGGGAAATATGTGAAAAGGAGGGGGGGAGCAGCGGCCTGTGGTCGACTCAAGGGCTAAAGTTTTAATGAACGTGTTGCAATTGTCTCTCTACCCGTGACACCTGGGTATCCATCTCAATTTTCACATTCTTCCCAGGGAGACAGTGATTAAAGATCTGCAGCCAGGTGATCAATGGCAGCTGGCACCGGCCATTGTTTCTCCCACCAATCAAAGTGTGTATGAAGAGTAGCAAAGCCAACAAAAGAAAACGTGTGTGTGTGTGTGTGTGTGTCAAATAAACCCTACTCTGGACTCTGTTGGTTTGGTTTTTAGGACATGTGGAAGAAGATGGGACCCTCAAAAAAATAACTCCATGGAGCTTAACGGTAAAAAAAAAAAACCATGCAAGGGTGGCCTGGTCCCTCCTCATCACCGGTGGGAGGGTTTTTTTGGGTGGAGCCTGAGGAGGGCAGGTTTGGGGAGGGCTTCAGTGCCATAGAGTCCAATTGCCCAAGGCGGCCGTTTTCTCCAGGTGAACTGATCTCTATCGGCTGGAGATTAGTTGTAATAGCAGGAGACCTCCAGCTAATACCGGGATGTTGGCAACCCTACTCCCATGCCCTGTTTGCTAGAGTGCAGAATGGAGGAAAGAGCAGTTCTGGTGCTAGGCTTTTCGGGGCCCGGTGGGAAGAGAGCCGGCTGCCTGCCCTTGTTTGCACCTCAGACTGCAGGCAGGTGTGGAGAAAGTAATGCAAGTAGCATCTTTGCCTTCTGTGGGAGATCTGCTGAGAGAAACAGAAGTGGCAAATGGGGGTGGGGAAGCTAACTCAGCTTTAAATAAGGCTCGCGACACTCTGTGGCATGCAGGCGGCTTAATGAGCCGGTGATTCCATCAGTAAAAGGCAGCAAAGGGATTTAGCCACACCGCGGTGCTTTGCAGACGAGAGTTCTGGAGATCCCTGGGTTCCCTGACCACAAGAACGTCCTCTGGCAGTGGGGGACTGGGAGCCCGGAGGACTCCTTTCTCAAGAAGGACCATGGCCATTCCATTAAAGGGTTTTTTTTGGGGGGGCAATTCAAAGGAAAAGTCCAGGAAACGTTCCCTATTATAAACTGTTTAAGAAATGGGTTGTAAAAGCATTTGTGGTGACAGTCATGCAATATGCACAACAGTTTGGGTGTCTAAATTTTTTTTTTTTAAAGCAAATGGGTTTGAGTGTCCCATGCACGTATGTTAGGGTTGCCAGCTCCGAGTTGGGAAATACCTGGAAGTTTTTAGGGCGGAGCCTGAGGAGGGCGGGGGTTTGGGGAGGGACCTCAATGCCATAGACTCCAATTGCCAAAGCGGCGACTTTCTCCCGGTGAACTGATCTCTGTCCCCTGGAGATCAGTTGTAATAGCAGGCATCAGTTGTAATAGCAGGCATTGTCTTTACATATGTGTGCATAAGAATATATTTGTGCCCGATTGCTAGCCCTTATACCTGAGCATAGCACCTTATATATTATGTGAGTGTGTGTGTGTGTGTGTGTGTGTGTATATATATATATATATATATATATATATATATATATATATATATATATATATATATATATATATATATAAAAGAATATATTTCCCTATATAATGAAGTTTATAGGCACTTCAGTTGGACTAGATGACCCTGGTGGTCCCTGGAAGCCGGGACCCCGCACGACTGCAGTGGTACAGCCCGGTCCGCCGCTTTAACGTCCATCCCTAGTCTCCTGGGCGAGCCCACCTGGGACAACAGGTGAACTCTCACAGGCCTGAGGGGCCCCCCCCGGAATGGGCCGCACCATTTCAGACAGGGGGGGGGGAGCTCCGTTGTTCAAAAGCTTCCCCTCCCAGTAATAATTCCCTGCCAGCGCAACACGTTGGCGCCCTTTCTCTCTGGCGCGCTTCTCGAAATGGTTTGGCAAGTGTTTTTATACGGGCGAGCGTTTAAAAATGATTTTAAAAATGGTTTTGTAGAGGTAGCTAGAGGACAGGTTGGAATTTCTTCATGAGGTTTATACCCAAACAAATACCTCAAACAAAACACTCAAACAAATCAAACAGATTTATACAAACCAAAACGGAAGTGTATCTTGACGCCTGTGGGTTTTGTTTGTTTTTTTAATTCCCCTTTTTCTTTATTTTGTTTGTTGTAATTTTGTTAACAATAAATTTAATTTAAAAAAATGCTTAAAAAATAAACAAACGAGGAGTCCTCCCCCCCCCCAGTTTGGAATGGGGCGGCCGAGTCTCCCACCCCTCAGACTTTTTTCCCCTCAGAGGACGCCTGAGGTGATTTTGGGAGGGTTTCCCCCCCCAAAAAAAAACCTCTGCCTAGCTGTGGGGCCTGGTACCTTTGGGGCCTGGCGTGCCAGGGGAGAAAGCCAGAGCGCCCACCCCAGGACTTGTGCAGGGGGTTGGACTAGATGACCCTGGTGGTCCCTTCCAACTCTGTGATCCTAAGGGGGGGCTTTTGTGGGGCTGTTTAGGGGGGCTGAGGCGGCGTGGCTGGCCAGGCTATGGGGGACCAGCCGGTCACCCCCAAAGGCAGGGAAGGGAGTGCCGTCAGCTCCCCGGCGCTCGGGAGGGTCTCGGCCTCAGGCCCAAGAGCCCAAACTGGGGTCCCCCCTCAAAGCTGCCTCTGGCCTTTGCTGGTGGGGCTTTATTTGTTTATTTGTTTGTTTGTTTGTTTAATAGGGTTTCTATCCCGCCTCCCGCAGCCAGAAAAACAACAAGGTGGACAACAGTTCGTCGTAGCAATACAGGAGAAGCGGTACTTCTCAACCAACCAAGTTTTATTTCGACACGATATCAGCTCTGGATAAACAATCAAAGCTAGGTCAAAATGATAAAACGGAATAATAAAAGGTGATGATTCTGGGAGAGATGATTTGAAGAGGAGGAGGCGAGATCTTCTATGGGGAAAGGTTTTGCAATTGTACTTAAAAACCTATTTAAAACCCTTACAAGTTTTTGTTTTTATACTTTTGCCCCTCTTGGGTGTCCAGTGACCAGTGGAGTTTCCCCCCTCAGGCCGTTCAGGGAGCATCTTCTGCATATCCTCTTTCCTTTGCAACCCGGTGGAGGGTGTGTGTGTATGCATGCTGTTTGTGTCCCCTCTTTTTCTAGTAGACTCAAGTTTATTTGAAACCAAGTTGCCCTCCTTGGGAGCAGACCCGTGTTTTCAAATGCAGACCTGCCCTGAGCACCTTGTATGGCAGAGGGGCTCCACAGCTGGAAGGGTTTCTGGCAAAGAAACGATGGCCATCTTTTAAAGCAGAGAGCCCTTCAGAGGGTGGGGTTTTTCAAGGCTAGGGCTTGCAACCTATTTAGAGACTTTGTTCTCCCACTTAGAGTCCTACATTCTGCTAATATATAGGCTTTTCCTGAAGGGGGGGCAGAAAGGTTTTTGTCAAAAGTGGTCCCCACTTCCTGCTGCATCCTTTTTTAAAGCAAACCTCCGTCAAGCTATCAAAATATCTGTTGAGATGGCTCTGTCGCCTCTGCAGAAGGCTGCCCCACCTGTTTGGCTCGTCAGTCAACAGGTTGCATGGAGGGGGTGGGGGGAGCAGCCAGAACAATTGTAGCTCACAAAAGCAAGGCAAAGCCGGCAGCAGCTATATATTGCTCAAGGTGGGCACAGGTGGATGGAACTGCAGGCCAGATTAAAAAAAAAAAAAATAAAGGCAGGGAAGATTTATGTTATGTGGAAAGAAAAGGGCAGAAGAAAAATAACCCATCAGGCCAGGCGACACCGAAGCGAGCTGAACAGCTGCTCATACTGGGTCGGAACGGTCAGGAAAGCTAGGATGGAGCTAATAACCACAGGGCCATCTGCTGACCCGGGGACTTTGCACCTTCAGGGTATGAAGCAGATTCTGTCCTCCAAGAGAACAGGCGATAAAGCTGCCTCAAGCCACACAATCACGCAGCACCTGAGGAGGGCGCGAAGGTTAAACCAAGTTTGAGGAGAAACTTCCATCTCGAAGCGGTGATTTAATTCCTTCGCAGACTTCCTTTTCCATAACATGGCCCCCACTCGGCACACTGAATTGCCAAACGGCTCCAACTGGCTGTATTTGAACCCAGACTGGGAGCGAGAGCTCTCCAACTCTACATCTCTAAACAGAAGCTGGCATGTCACAACCTGCTTTTTGAGAAATGCTTGCATGGGGCGCCTTGAGAGCCAGCATGGTGTAGTGGTTAAGAGCGGTGGTTTGGAGCGGTGGACTCTGATCTGGAGAACTGGGTTTGATTCCCCCACTCCTCCACAGGAGCGGCGGACGCTTATCTAGAGAACTGGATTTGTTTCCTCACTTCTGCACATGAAGCCAGCTAGGTGAACTTGGGATAGTCACACTCTCTCAGCCCCACCTACCTCACAGGGTGTCTGTTGTGGGGAGGGATGGGGAAGGTGATTGTAAGACGGTTTGAGACTCCCTGAAGTGGCAGCATATAAAAAACAACAACTCTTGTTCTCAGTGGGGCAGTGCGCTCACATGGCTACAGTCCTGGGCAGAGAAAGAATGACTTCCTGGATGATTCCATCGTGGAAGAAAGACTCGAACCAAGCCCTCGCACCGCTATCACCCATAGCATGTTCCGATCTCAGCAGTTTAGCCACATGGCCTCTCAGCAGCTTTCATTCGCTAAGTTCACATTTTAAGAGCTTCACAAGAAACTTTTGGCAGTCGATGGATTCTGAGCCATCCGTAGGCTAGATGTCAGTAGGTGGACAGTCTTTAGCTCAAGGCTAAGCCAGGGGCACTTGAAAACGCTGAGAGCACACTGCAGAGAGACGAGTCCGCAGCATTCAGTTTGGGGGGTGGGATGGTTTGCTGGAAGATACTTGCTCTGGAGGTTTGTTTACTTTCGTGCGTTTTGACTACTGCTTCCCCCCCCCCTAATTTATCTAATATTTATTCCCAGCATACTGAAATGAGCCAAGCAGTTTTGCCTTAGAACCTTAATCAGGAATGTTTACCTTCATTCAACGTGGGACTTTATTCGTGAGAAACGGTCTCCGATAACTTAGCGGACGAGGGCAGATTTATGGGAATGAATCGTCCAACTCTGTGGACGTGCCGATTTAAGATGATTTTTCAGAAGTCGTTCCTAACATAATACTCAGAGCGTTCAACAGCTGTCTAGAAAGGGAAGCAAATCATCCACTACTCATTAAATCTTGCACGCTAAATATCAAAAGTTCACGATGCAAAAAAAAAAGTTCACATTTACTGTGTACGTGAAACTTCAGCCCAAATATTCCCTTTCCGATGAAAATACCAGAAAGAAACTGCCAAAAATTTCAACCTTGGCAAGAATTTTGGTTCAACGTCTGAGAAGGCTTTGCTTATTTGAAAGCTTCCCCCTACTTGCAAAGCCTGGGTGACAGTCAGTGGGCCAGTCAGTCTTGCTGAGCAAAAGCCGTACCTGACCCCACTCACCTCCTAAAAAGAAGATATGGTTTTTAATATGCCAACTTTCTCTACCACTTAAGGGAGACTCAAACCGGCTTACCACCACCTTCCCTTCCCCTCCCCACAACAGACACCCTGTGAGGTAGGTGGGGCTGAGAGAGCTCTGAGAGAGCTGTGACTAGCCCAAGGTCACCCAGCTGGCTTTGTGTGTAGGAGTGGGGAAACAGATCCAGTTCGCCAGATCAGCCTCCGCCGCTCTTGTGAAGGAGTAGGGAATCAAACCTGGTTCTCTAGATCAGAGTCCACTGCTCCAAACCACTGCTCTTAACCAGAAAAGGTGTCAGCAGCCGCCGTGGCAGCCACGTTGGGGGCCCACAGGTATATCTAATTCATTTTTTAAAGCTACATGGCATTAATTTTGGGTAACCTGTTAAATGATGTGATGGAAATATTGCTGGAGCATACTCTGTGGTAGTGGGGGAACGGTACCCGAAGGGCGCGTAATGCTATGTCAGTGAATCTTGTGCAGGCAGTAAGGTTGCCAGCTCCGGGTTGGAAAATACCTGGAGATTTTTAAGGCAGAGCCTGAGGAGGGTGGGGTTTGGGGAGGGGAGGGAGTCCAATTGCTAAAGCGGCTGTTTTCTCCAGGGAAACTGATCTCTATCAGCTGGAGATCAGTTGTCATAGCAGGAGATCTCCAGCCAGTGCCTGGAAGCTGGCAGCCCTAGCAGACAGGTAGAACTCCCCAGCTGATCCTGTACCTCATTGCACCTGCCTTTCTTCTTCCAGTGTGTCAGATCAGCCCCATGATGGAAAGCATTTTGAGAGCGCAGTCCAAAAGGATGGGAACGGAGATCTAAAACTCATCCGTATTCTTTGCTGAACAAATTGAGGGTGAGAAGGGGAAGCAGAACGGCCACTTGGTGACGAGGCAGGGGTTCTGCCCCGGAGTCTGCCGCAGGTCGAACTAGAGCCTCTAAGCTGGGCACGACACAATTGCCATCAGGACTTCCCTGCCGGAGGTGGAGCTCTTGCCAGCCCGCCAAGCATGCTTGGCACAGAGACTCCTTTCCCCGGGCGTAACCTACACGGCCGCATCTCTGCATTAGCAAAACCTGCGATTCAGTGGCAAGCAGCTAAAAGGTCGCTAGCGAAGCAGGCAAGATTTTTTTTTAAATCAAAATGATGGAGTTGGGTAATTTCATTAACAACAGTTGTATTTACCGGGAGTCACAGATGGTGCCGTTTAGCTTATGGCCAATTTGTTAAGACAGAATGAGTATAAAGAAAGACAGGAAAATTCTCCAAGTGAGAGGTGGTTAAAAATTTAAACAGGGACCAGATGGTGGAGGATCATCCTTCATCCAAATCTGGTGGAGAGAGAGCCCTGGGATGGCTGAGGCTTTCTCGAATGGAGCTCCTGGAGGTGCGTGCATTTGAGGAGCAACTGGTTCGCCTTTCGCGTTTTAGGGGAGAAGAAACACCCAGAGGGCTGACAGATACGTATTACAGGGTTTGGCATGCCAGGACAGCTGCTGAGACGTACAGCTCGGCAGAGGGCTCGTCCCTAGCTGGGGAGACACCAGGTCGTCCTCCCAGAAAGTGTCTGGAAGAAAGGAAAGGTCAAGAGAATTGTTCTCTGCTGCTGCCTCCTAGTGACCCTTACAACCAATTCAACCAATACTTAGCTTCTGAGATCTAACAAGATCAGGGTAGACTGGGCCATCCAGGGCAGGGTGGGCTGCAAGCTTAGGCTTCCACAAATAACACTTTTGTCTTGGCATCAGTCAATATTGCGTGCACTTTTATAAATGAAAGAGGGATTGATGGGAATCACGGTCTGTGCTGGAGAGACCATCAGTACAGCGGCCACCTGACCTGGGATGCCTGCTGCAGAGCTTCTCTCTGCCACATACTTCCCTTTTGCACCAAGTTCTTGCAATTCTAACCTCTTGCCGTAGTCTGTTGCCGCACGCTGCACACGGAGCTTTCCTGAACAGTTCCGGAAGCTTCCATTAGTGCAAATGGAGCTGATCGCTTGGTGAGTGTGGCAGTCTTGGCTTGTTTGTAGAGAGCTATCCATCACCCTCTGAGCTTAATGCAATGTGCTGGTTTTAACCTTTGAAAGCCTCAAATGGCCTGACTCCTGCATTCCTGAGGGGCAACCTTCTGCCAGATGTTATCTTTTGTTCCCTTCAAATGAGGCTCTGCTTGATGTGGTGCCGTTTATCCAAAAGAAATCAGGCAGCGAGTAGCAGATCCTCCTTTTTTAGTGATGGCCTCCATCCCCCAGGTTTCTTGGAGGAAACGTGGGATACAGCTGTGATTGTTGCTTGGGTTTTAATTCATGTTGCTACTGATGGTTATTTTAATGCTGCTCTTTTTATACAGCTATGTTTCTATTTTTGTGACATTTTATTTAAAAAAAAATTAGGTCTGTGAGTGACCTCAAGAACCACGAAAGCAGGATTTTGAAAATGGTTAGCATTCTTTAGTCATTCAGAGTCTTCATATATTACTTCATTTTAAACAGGAAGATGCTATTTAAAGAAAATTAACCCGTGACCTACAATCAATTTCCCCCACAATGAGAGGGTGAGTGTATTTGGAATTAATATATTTTCCCCATTTCTGAGTCAAGAATGCACGTTTCTGTAAGTGTAGTATGAATACTGGCAAATTTGTATTTTGGATTCACCCGAGAGACAGAGAGATTCTTGTATAATTCAGAACCACACTTAAGGGAAAAAAGCAGGGAGAGGCATTCCTTTAGGCCACAACGTGTAGTTAATATTCCAGATTAATTCAGTTTATTATGCCTTGGCTGGTGGGTCAAATTCAGCTTTGTGTGGTATAATTTATAATACAGCATTTTGCCCCGAGCTGCATCAAAAGCCCTGAAGCAACACTGAATTATTGTGGCTAAATCATACGGAGCACATGCTCCATGCAAAAACTTTGACTCGGCCAGGCCTGGCAATTGAGTTGCTTGCTGACCATGATCATGGAGTTCTCAAAGACAAGCAATTCCAGACAAGTTTTTCACTGGAAGGTCCAGGATTTTAGCCTCCTCCTAAGGAGGTTTGCCAGGCCTCCTGCTGATCACCGCTGTAGTTTCCGGCAATTCCTAGAGCTACACATTGTCACTTCCTGGTTGTACACCCACCCACCCCAATATACCCATCACCAACCCTGCTGCCAGTTTCCAGGCTCAGTCAGGCAATCATACCTAAGGGTTTGCAGGGAAGGAGTAAAATCCCAGGGAGGAGGGCTGGAATTGTGGGAACAGTGTCCAACTTGGCTTGATTGCTTTCTTCGTTTGCTCTGTCCTGCTTTGTCCAGCCGGCATAGCCAGTCTCTTCCCTCATTGTGCCAGGGTTTTTCCTCTGGCCTCTTCCCACCTGCCAAACTCCAGGTACTACCCTTCTTCTTCCTAGGGTTGCCAGCCTCTAGGTTACAGAGATCAGTTCCCCTGGAGCAAATGGCTGCTTCGTAGGGTGGAGTCTATGGCACTGTACCCCACTCCTCTCTGGGCTCCGTCCACAAATCTCCAGGAGTTTCCTAGCCTGGATCTGGCCACCCTACCTCCCCCATCCCCTGCCACATGGCCAGGAGGGACTGGCCCCCCAAGATCTTCTTCTGCAGTGTCACAAGGGTGTCAGGCTGCCTCTTTGTCTTGCATGCTTAATGTCTTAGGTAAACCCTCCTAAGCCCCCTGTGCTGGGTCAGCAACGAAATCCAGCCCTCTTTGGATGGGCAAGGGCCAGCCCTTTGGTTCTATGTGTAGAACCACCCCCTATCTCTTGCCCATGCCAATCTATCTGAGACCGGGCACGGAAAAGCACTGGGGGGGGGGTGCTGCGAATTTCATGGCAAACAACGTTTGGCATACCCTTCTTGACAGCTGGGATCCCTCACGAGCCAAGCTTCGCATATCTTTGCCGCCATCTGACTCGAGCAGTCGCTGGATAGCTTTGTAGCTGAGGTGGTGAAGCTTCATTTCCTGCCGCCTTGCGTGTGCCTTTTTGGCCTTTCTCAGGATCTGCTTGCAAGCATGACTACACTATGTATTTAAACCCATGAAACAATGGGTTGGATCCCACTTGTGGAGGGGGCCTTTTTTCACCCAGGTGAAATTGCATCCAAAGATTTCTCAGTTGTGCACTCTCTCGCATGAGGGAAAGCCTGAGAACTTGGAGGAGAGGGGCAATCATGGCTACTAGTCAAAATGGGTACTAGTCATGATGCATACCTATTCTCTCTAGTACCAGGTGTGCCTATTATCTTAGGTGATGTGGAACACAGGCAGGACAATGCTGCTGCAGTTGTCTTGTTTGTGGGCTTCCTAGAGGTACCTGGTTGGCCGCTGTGTGAACAGACTGCTGGACTTGATGGACCTTGGTCTGATCCAGCATGGCCTTTCTTATGTTCTTAACTCAACCCACCTACATTTAGAGTTACCAATCTCCAGGTGGGGCCTGGAGATCTCTGGGATGGTTGAGAACAGCAATGGTTGAAGACGGCGATGGTTTCCATCTTGCTGGCCTCCCTACCCTCCCTCCTTTCCTTTTATAGTTGGATACGTCTTTATATTTAGTTGTCAGGATATCATTATTTCCTGATACTTCCCTCTGTTTGGTTCCCGCTACAGCCTTGTGTCACTGCATATAAATGTATAGTATAGTTCTAAATTGCATATTAGGATTGGTTTTAATTGTGCAACCATGTTGTAAGCTGCTCTGAGCCCGACCTGAGGTAGGGCAGCATAAGAGTGTAATCAAACAAACAAACAAACTGGTCTCCAGGTAGGGTTGCCAGGACCCTCTTTGCCACCAGCGAGAGGCTTTTGGGGCGGAGCCTGAGGAGGGAGGGGAGGGACTTCAATGCCATAGACTTCAATGGCCAAAGATGCCATTTTCTCCAGGTGAACTGATCTCTATTGCCTGGAGATCAGTTATAATAGCGGGAGATCTCCAGCTAGTACCTGAAGGTTGGCTTCTGTGGAAGGTAGACTCTATGCCATTATAGACAACCCTAGTTGATCACTTTGTTGTGCAAACAAGTATGGTATAGTATTAGCTGCTCTTTTCCTTCTGCTGGGGGATTTTTGGGTCCGATTCATTGCTAGTCACAATTATTATCACAATTAACTTAATAGTTGGCTTAGGAAATTGCATTTCCATCCTTCCTCTCTTTGGATCCCCCCACCCCCTGACCACTGTTGCCACTTCAAAGCACTAACCTCAAAAGGGATTTTATTGTTAACAGTACAACTGCCTTCCCGGTTATGTTATTTGCTATATAATTGTTGGATCCCCCAACCTTTTTGCAGCAGGGATACTTTATTGAAGAAATAATTCACTCTGGATTATTCAAGTCTGCTGTACTAAAAAATTCCAGCACTCAGACGTCAAATAATGTTTAATCTTGGGAAAGAGTTTTGTGATTTAGGTGTGGGACTGGAGCCCTCTTGGGCTATTAGATGCATTACTCACATTATTAAGAAATAATAGGGGCGCATTCCAAAGAGGAGAAGGCCGTCATAACAATGGGACGCTGATTGTCAGAGAGAAAGAAATTACATTTCTCTCCCCCTTTTAGCTGCTCAGCAGGGCTCCAGACCTGCCAGCCAGGCCTTCTGCTGCCATACAGATTTAGATGTGCCGGGCCTGACAGTCCCTGACAGATCTTCACATCTGGAAAACTGGATAATAACAACAATTCAATTCAAGTAGAAGGAATGAAAATTAGGTTTTCAATCTTGATGCCATGCAGGAGCTCCAGATATGGAGATACAAATTTGAGCTTGCATGAGTTGACTATTTAAAGAGGGGTGTGGGGGGGGGAGCGGGGAGGAGAGGAAGCAGTCAGTGAGGGGAACTGTGAGTTGTGTCTCTTATTTCATTGGGGTGTAATGCCGTAGGGTTAGGGTTGCCAGGTCCCTCTTCCCCACCGGCAGGAGGTTTTTAGGATGGAGACTGAGGAGGGTGGGGTTTGGGGAGGGGAGAGACTTCAATACCATAGGGTCCAGTTACCAAAGCGGCCATTTTCTCCAGGTGGACTGATCTCTATCGACTGGAGATCAGTTGCAATAGCAGGAGATCTCTAGCTACTACCTGGAGGTTAAGCAACCAAAATAAACACCTCTGCACCAGTACCAAAGGTAAGAAAGTTAGTGCAGGAGAGCCCCAAGCCCCCTTCCCCCATGCTTGGTCCCTGAATAAACTTGAGGAACAACCAAGCCTACCCAAAATGTATGGTATAATATTACAGTGTCAGTCTGGCCAGGTGCGCCATTGATAGCAAAATGCTGACGCACCCAACAATTCCGTCTTGCCATGAGAAAGGAGCCGACCCACTTCTTTGATGTATGACTTGTTCTCCCTCATTCACCTCCCTACCCTCCTTTTGTTTTTAAGCAGGAAAAATAATGGGAATTTCTAGACTTGTTTTTTCCCCCCTGCTGCAACGCAGCTATTGAAAGCAATGGCCTTTTCAGGAAAATAAGAAAGCAACATCCAAGGGTACTATGGATCCAGGAGCCTTTAGACTCTAAGCCGCTTAGGATAAGCACTGTGCATCTTCCCTTTCCCCCTTGCAAAACTGGAGATGGGCCTTGTGTTCCCAGACGAGGGTGGGGGTGCCATGGACCCTGGCCACCTAACAGGCTGACCTGTAATACTGGCCCTGGGTGTGTGCTCTGGGTAACCTCTTGAGATGCTGACTGAGACAGGCCAGAAACCGTAGATACCCTAGCGATTGTGCATATGTGTTTTCCTCTGGAAAGGTCATAACCTTTAGGGAATTCCTGGGCATTTGGGAGTGGAACCTAGAGAGGGCAGGGTTGGGGGAGAGGAAGGACCTCAGTGAAGTATAATGCCACAGAGTCCACCTTCCATTCCAGCCATTTTCTCCAGAGGAACTGATCTCTGTGGTCTGGAGATCAGTTGTAATTCCAGGCAATCTCCAGGTCCCACCTGGACGTTGGGCAATCCTATAACCATGGGATGGTGTGAGGCTGAACTAGGGCTGCCAGGTCCCTTTTCACCACTGGGGGGAGGTTTTTGGGGCGGAGCCTGAGGAAGGCGGGGTTAGGGAGTGGAGGGACTTCAATTCCATAGAGTCCAATTGCCAAAGCAGTCATTTTTTCCAGGTGAACTATCGGCTGGAGATCAGTTGTAATAGCAGGAGATCTCCAGCTGGTATCTCGAGGTTGGCAACTGTAGGCTGAACAATGGCTCTGGGAAGGAGGGCATGCTTGGAAATCCCTGTCCTCTTTGTCCCAGGCGTCTGGAGAGGTGGCATAAACACATCCTAGATAAATAAATAATTTAACCATCACGGTTCATAGCTGTTGATGGGCCTCTCCTCCATGAATTTGTCTAATCGTAGAAAACACACCAAACTGTTTTATACCGAGTCAGACCCTTGCTCCATCAAAGTCAGTATTGTCTACTTAGACTGGTGGCCGCTTTTCAGGGTCTCAGGCTGAGATCTTTCACATCACCTCCTGCCTGGTCCTTTTAGCTGGAGATGCCGGGGATTGAACCTGGGACCTTCTGCATGCCAAGCAGAGGCTCTGCCACTAAACCACAAATGGTAAGGGAGAAGCTAACAGAGCATATGGACCATCACAGGCAGAGAGAGAGAAACAGCTTTTGTTTGGTTTTGGATCACATCCGGAGTTTGGCAGACGAGCCTTCCTGGATGTAGTCTGATGGGGCTCAGGAGCCAGGAGGCAAGATGCATTTTGCTCATCCGCCGTAAATAAAGCTCCTGCCGTCCTCACCTTGATTTCATGGAGGACAACAGCGCAGAAATCAATTCGGTGTGTTGAGAATATATCAAACGGATGCTCGGAGGGCTCTGGCTGGGATTTACTGTTATGTTTATCAGAGCATTATGACTCGGGCGTTGTTATTGTTTTTTTATTTGTAAATTTTAATTTATGGCCCCTTCTATCCCTGGTTTTTATTGCTGCTTCTCTGGCGTTTTGGAGAATCTTTGTTGCAGGTGGCAAATTTGCTTCCAGTGTAAATCAAGATAGCGTGGGAAATGAGATTTGGAATGGCAGGATGACCTTTTCTTGTTCGTGCTATACAGTCGGATATTAAATTCTCCCCCACCACTACAAAAAAAACAAAAACTTCTTGCGTAAATGCTCTGGTATGTGGATCCTCTAGAGCAGTGTTTCATTTCCAGATGGGGGAGAGAGAGAGAATGCTCCCAGCTCCCTGGCAAAAGAAGAAGAGTTGGTTTTTATATGCCGACTTTCTCTACCACTTAAGGCAGAATCAAACCGGCTTACAATCACCTTCCCTTCCCCTCCACACAGCAGACACCCTGTGAGGTAGGGGAGGCTGAGAGAGCTCTTAAAGAGCTGTGACTAGCCCAAGGTCACCCAGCTGGCTTCATGTGTAGGAGTGGGGAAACAATTCCAGTTCACCAGATTAGCCTCCGCCGCTCATTGTAGGAGTGGGGAATCAAACCCGGTTCCCCAGATCAGAGTCCACCACTCCAAACCACTGCTCTTAACCACTACACAACGCTGGCTTTCCCCAAATCGGATGAATGCATGAGTCAGTGATGATGGGGAAATGCTCTGCCCATGCTCAGATGCACCACCCTTTATTATCAGTTAAGAACATTCTTGGCCTTGTAATGAATGACGAAGGGAAAATATACATCCAGGAGAGTTTGCATATTGTGAGGAGTATGGTGGTACATCTTCCCTTCTTGTGGACAGGTGGCCATTGCAAATCTTTGCAAGGTCTGCCCCACTCGGGATTGATGGGTGGTCCCTTTCCTGTCCCTGTGTCCCCACTTAAAGCTTTTTAAAACTGTTCTCAGGGAGATGGCCATTGCCTTATGCAGGAAAGTTACAGAGGTGTCCCTAGTGTTGCTAGGTCTCTCTTTGCCACTGGCGGGAGGTTTTTGGGGTGGAGCCTGAGGAGGGCGGGGTTTGGGGTGGAGAGGGACTTCAATGCCATAGAGTCCAATTGCTGAAGCATCCATTTTCTCCACGTGAACTGATCTCTTTTGGCTGGAGATCAGTTATAATAGCAGGAGATCTCCAGCTACTACCTGGAGGTTGGCAACCCTAGGTGTCCCTTAATGTTCAAGCTTTCCCCCACCTTACGTCTGACCCATGTTGAGGTCCCCAGACCCAACGTGTGTACTCCGTAATGCGTGAATAGGCAGCATAATGGTGCAAGAAACAGAATTAAGATATCATGAAATAGCAACCCTGATTTTTTAAAAAAAATAATAAAGCAGAATGACACTGAGCTGGAAAATGAAAGATTAGTCTCTCTCCAATGGCCCAGTTTTAATCCTAAACCAGCCAATTTAAATGTGCCAATTATTGCTTCTGTGCTCAAAGGAGTGCTTGCATGGACCTATTCTTGCAGAGAACCCACAGTGGAGTCCAGAGAAGACAACTGCCGGCCGACTGTGAAAGGTGACGGTTTCCCCACTCACGCACAAAACCAGGCGACCTAATGAATCCCCGACTCCACAGACAGCGATTGTCTCAGCCGGCGCACCTGCCTGCAACTTAACTCCGTATCACATTGTGGTCGTGAAAAATAGTTTGCTATTTTGGAACCCCTTGGCAGCCGGAGTAAATCACCGAAGGCCCTGCTCTCATTTATCTTATGTCAGAACAAAAGCCAAACGGGTGCCATTTTGCCCAACAGCTGAAGGAGAAGACAAAAGTTTTCACGGGCAAAAAAATAAAATAGAATACAATAAAGCCGCAGAGCACAGGAGGCCGCTGCCACGCTCACTCCAACTTCTCAGAAAATGGTTTTCCTGCAAGATCCTGGAGCATACAGATTAAATATGTTTTTGTAATTTGAATAGGTTATATAGCACTTTTGGCATCCCCAGTGCTTTGCACACGTTACCTCGATATAATCCACATGACAGCCCTCTAAGGTAGGCCAGTGTTATAATCCCCAGGGGTGAGGCTGAAGCTGAGAGTGTCTGACCTAAAAGGAATGGAGTAGGAGTCACTGGGGAGTGGGGGAGGTAGTTGTGAATTTCTTGCATTGTGCAGGGGGTTGGACTAGATGACCCTGGTGGTCCCTTCCAGCTCTATGATTCTATGAATCTGACAAAGGGAGCTTTGACTCTTGAAAGCTCACACCCCAAACATCTTCTTGGTCTCTAAGGTTCTACTGGACTTGAATTGACCTTTTCTACTACAGACCCATATGGCTACCCTCCGAAACAAAATGTGGTAAATGTAGGGGTTTTTAAAAGGTTTGTAGGGCCTCAATGAGGTCAGATGAGACATCAGTGGGCTGAGAGTGTAGAAATTCGGGCAGGAAAGCACTCTGGATGCTCCCAGAGATTGTTGTTTACGCACACTTGATCTTGTAGATGGGTGTGTGTGTGGTTGGTTAATAAGTGATCATAATTGTTTCTTTAAAAAAGGTAAAGGTCCCCTGTGCAAGCACCGGGTCATTCCTTACCCATGGGGTGACGTCACATCCCGACGTTTACTAGGCAGACTTTGTTTTACGGGGTGGTTTGCCAGTGCCTCCCTCAGTCATCTTCCCTTTACCCCCAGCAAGCTGGGTACTCATTTGACCGACCTCGGAAGGATGGAAGGCTGAGTCAACCTTGAGCCGTCTCTACCTGAAACCGACTTCCGTCGGGATTGAACTCAGGTTGTGAGCAGAGCTTGGACTGCAATACTGCAGCTGACCACTCTGTGCCACGGGGCTCTATAATTGTTTCTTTAGCACTGAGGGGAAAGAGGAGGAGAAAGAGGTAGGGGTGAACTGGGCAAGAAATGTGGCCTACCTCACAGGGGTTTTGTGAAGATCAGTTGGAGGCAGGGAGAGCTGTGTACCCTGCTCTTAACTCCCTGGTGGAGGAAGAGGGAGGGAATTTGGCGCCTTTGCCAAATGTCGCACAGAAAAAGTGTTGTACACATGTGAAGCTGCCTTATACTGAATCAGACCATTGGTATTGCCTGTTCTAACTGGCAGCCGCTCTCTCAGACAGAGAGCTTTCACATCACCTTCTGCCAAATCCTCTAGCTGTAGATGCTAGGGATCGAATCTGGGATCTTGTGCATGCCAAGCAGATGAACACATAAAGTTGCCTTATCCTGAATCAGACCATCAGTCCGTCAGGGTCAGTATTGCTTACTCTGACTGGCAGCGGCTCTGCAGGGTCTTATGCGGAGGCCTTTCTCATCACCTACTTCCAGATTCTCTAATTCGGAGATGCCGGGGCTTGAACCTGGGACCTTCTGCCTGCCAAGCAGATGCTCTGCCACTGAGCCGTGCCCTCCCCGTGCTTCTCAAGAGCCACCTGCCTACCTAGCCCAAATTTGGTCTCTCAATCCCCCCCCCCCAAAGTGGGTTTAGAGGAAAGATGTGCAGAGATGGAGGAGGCAGCCCTTCGGGCACTCTGGGAGGGAACAGGAAGGAAAGACGGGAGCTGCTTGGTTTTAATAGTGAAATATTTTTTAGCTAATCCCGGGAGCATCCATTCTTGGGCTGTAGTCACAACACGAAGGGGAAAAGATGCAGAGATAAATATGGAAGTGGCTTCAAAATGAGAAACTACGATCCCCTCCCTATTTGTTTATTCATGTCTCAAGATCTAAATGAAAAGGAGGCGAAGGAATACATTTCTTGGGGGCGAAAACTCAAATAAGCCAGCGAAGTGATTTGTGCAGTGGGATATGTATTAGCTCTTTTGCCTTAACAGTGATTATTCTTCATCAGATAGTTATGTGATAGAGGAGGCCGCGGAAGGCATAAATGCCAGTCTCCATGCCTTAAAAATGCATCTTTATTGTAAAAAACCTGCCTTTCCTTGGGTAATACAGAGTTATACGATGCATGATTAACTTAAAGGCCAGAGTTTATTTGGGAGGCTGCAATCAGACAGCAGTTTGGAGCAATTCAGATTTTCATTTTGTTGTTGTTGTTGGGGTGATTTGTGGCATTACGCAAAGGGAGCAAAAAATGTATTCCTTAAAATTTTGGGAGCACCTGTCGATCAAACCTGTCCTCTCTCAGAAAGGATAATGCAGTTAAAATGCTGATGTTAAAGACAACATTTTAGATCAATATCTACAGAAAGGAGACCCTTCGCTGATGTGTAAAAGTTGCCTTCTGGCCATTTTTGTTCACAACGTGGAGCCTGGCTGTATGTTTTGTGTTGCTGGGGTCAACCCAAGATGTGGGAGTGGCTAAATCCAAATGCTGCTCCCTTCCTTCCAATTAGACAGCATGGTGTAGTGGTTAAGAGCGATGGTTGGAGCGGTGGAGTCTGATCTGGAGAAGTGGGTTCGATTCCCCGCTCCTCCACATGAGCGGCGGAGGCTGATCTGGCGAACTGGATTTGTTTCCCCACTCCTACACACAAAGCCAGCTGGGTGACCTTGGGCAAGTTACAGCTCTCGTGGAGCTCTCTCAGCCCCACCCACCTCACAGGGTGTCTGTTGTGGGGAGAGGAAGGGAAGGTGATTGTGAGCTGGTTTGAGTCTCTCTTAAGTGGTGGAGAAAGTCAGCATATAAAAACCAACTCTTCTTCTTAACATGGAAAGATCTGAATGGGAGAGGCTGCAGTTCAGTGGAAGAGCCTCTGCTTCGGACACAGAAGGTTCCAGGTTCAATCCCAGGCATCTCCAGGACCTGGCAGTAGGCGATGTGAAAGACCTTTCGCTTCCAGAGACTCTGGAAAGCCGCTGTCAGTTTGAGGAGACAATTCTGACTTTGATGGACCAAGGGTCTGATTCAGTGTGAGGCAGCTTCATGTGTATGAGTATTTTTTTTTAAAAAAAATTAGGGGTTCAGAGTCACTTTATTGATATAACATATCATACAATACAATTCAATACACACTGCCCTTACAACAAATGGTCATCTATACGCAACCTGATATTTCCTGTTCAGAAATACAACCAGTTATGATATATTAAATTTGAAGGAAGTTTATTAAGGTCAGTCAAATATTGAATTATCGGAAACCAATTTTCTACAAAACTGGAAGGGCTATCCTTATTTAAGGAGTCCAAACCATCTTGGATTTTTCCCATTACAAATAAATGCCATATTTTATCAAACCAATTCTGTATCGAAGGTGGTTTAACATCCTTCCATTTAGCATGTGTATGTGTATGATAGTGGGTGAATGCATTCCTTTGTTGGCTGGGCATGCATGCATGTGTTTGTAGTTTTCTTGAAACCGTTTGTAGGTATTCCCACCTTCCCACAAACGTTTGGGATAGATGCAGTTTTTGTAGCGGAGCCAGATCAGTCCTGTGCATCGTGTTACCTGCTCAAAAACACAACAAATACAAACCGAAATCATTGTTGCATGTACAGCTTGCTTTATTATGGCACCATCATTGTACAGAGAAACAGCACACACTCTCAAAAACGTCTATACAGGGCAGTTGCTCTGTGATTCTGTTTCAGCCAAAAGGACAAAAGCTCTTGTGGCCCTTTAAGAACCAGCAGATTGATTGTGGTAGAGCCTCTGATGGTTCAGATGGTGCTGTTGGATCCTGTGGTGGCGTCACTTGAGCAGATACAGGGATATAGCATGGGGACTGCTGCAGATTTGTGCTTCTGTTTTTATTCTTCTTTTGGGAACAGAAAGTTGCTCGTTCTTTGCAGCATCTTGCAAGCAAAGTGAAAAAGTTGAACGCTAGCACTTCCCACATCCCAATTTGGGATACCTGTAATTATTCCAAGAACTTCAATTCTTATTTGTTCTGTGTTACATCTGGATGCTTCCCCCCCACCTTTGAAGTCAACCCAGCTTGCTCACAGTATCAATTACTCCTCAAGTTAGCTCCATCCAGTGTAAACCCAATCAATGTGTTTGAACTGTTTGAATTGCCCTCATTTTCCTAGGCTTTGTCTCTGTTTGGAAATCAATCTGCTGTCCTTTGTGCCCAATTGCTTCTCTCAAATCCTTTCGCAGGCTTGGCGGCATTGATCACTGCCTCAGTGGCCTATTGTCTCCTGTGGTTATAATGAGCATAGCCAAGCTCAAGAGACAGGGACAAGATTCTGTCTCCTGAAGCGTGCCCTCTGCCCCCCCCCCTGCTGAGGACCCTTCCCCCAGCCATGCTCTACAGCATTCCTATCACCACAATCTTAAATCAATGGGCTTAGAAGAGTGTGACTCCATTTAGGATCGCATTGTAGTTCTGTTAGGTGTGCCAGCTAAAATTGTTCACTGCCATCTTTCCTCCTGGTTTCCAAGCTCGCAGATCTCAATGTCTGCCTGTTTTCTTTGGGCTGCACCATACTCTCCGCTTAACATCTGATTTTTAAATCATTGGAGGCTTTTATCATTTAGATGGCTCGGAGTACTTTAGATGCTGTGGCTCAGAGCGCTTTTACCCAGCTTTGGCTGGTGCGTCAGCTGTGCCCATTCCTGGGTCAGTCAGATCTAGCCACATTGATCCATGCCTTAGTTACATCTAGACCAGACTATTGCAATTCTCTACTTGGGGCTACCCTTGGAGAGTGTTTAAATGCTGCAGCTTGTGCAGAATTCTGCAGCTGGACTGCTGGTTAGGGACAACTACTGGGAGCATGTGACCCCAATACACTGGCTACTGATCCGCTCCCAAGCCCAATTCAAGGTGCTGGGTTTGAAGTGCCTGGTTGCTTTATAGAGTCCAATAAAGACAACTAGGAGGAGGTTAAAAGCAACAGTTCTTCATTTAGCTAAACGCAGACCTGGGGTGAAATAACCCACAGACAAGATGCAGGGTTACTCACCAGAGAAACAAAGGAAGCTCAGTATCATTTATGCATTCGCATGGGGCAGGCCCATGGCAAGCAGATTGATACACAAAAGCACCAATGCACATTAGGCGTCTACTCCACTCTAATTAGCATAGCCTATAGATATTGCCCGAAGGCATCTCTAAGCAAGTGCTAGGTCTTGTGATCTTGGAAGTAGAAAACACATTCCTAAGGATGAAGGTAATTCAGAGCTCTCTACTGGTGAAAGGACGCACCAGGCACAGAGAGCACGATTTGTTGGTTCATGGCTCCTGGATGCCAACTTCCCCAAAGCTTCCATGTGTGTGCATATGAGTACATAGTATTTTATACCAGCCCTTATATCTGGGCATTATATCTGGGTATCTGAAGGACCATCTTCTCTCTTACGTTCCTCCCTGGGAATTAAGATCACAGGGAGGGGCCCTCCTGACTGTCCCACCAATCAAAGAAGCTCATTTGGTGGGTCCACGAGAGAGGGGCTTTTCAGTGGCAGCCCCCTGATTATGGAACAACCTCCCCAGGAAGGTGCGCCTGCCCCTCCTCACTTTCACACTTCAGGAGGTGGCTGAAGACAGTTTTATTTAGGAGTGCATTTGACTTATTTAGTTTTTCTTTATTGGCAGTGAGGTGAACATAAGAGAGGCCCTGCTGGATCAGACCCAGGCCCACCAAGTCCCGCAGTCTGTTCCCACAGTGGCCAACCAGGTGCCTCTAGAAAGCCCACAAGCAAGACGGCTGCAGCAGCACCATCCCGCCTGGGTTCCCAAGTACCTAAGATAATAGGTATGCTCCTCTGATCTTGGAGAGAATAGGTATGCATCATGACTAGTAGCCATTTTGACTAGTATCCATGAATACCCCTCTCCTCCATGAACATGTCCAGTCCCTTCTTAAAGCCTTCCAAGTTGGCAGCCATGACCACATCCTGGGGCAGGGAGTTCCACAATTTAACTATGCGTTGTGTGAAAAAATACTTAAAACGGTTGTCTTTTATGGTTTTTTTTAAAATAATTGTTGCTTTATTTATATTGTGAGCCGCCTTGAGTTCCACAAGGTAGAAAGGTGGCTAATGGATGTTTTAAATACACAAATAAATCAGCATATAATGGCAGTATCTCACACTGTAGTTTCTTAAAGTAACTCTCTCCTCTACCTGCGTTGGAAATTCTGGGCTCAACACCCATGGGTTGTATCCTTGTTGACAAGAGTGCCGTCTTGCAAAAGCCGTCCGCATTTATGTTGTTTGCAAGGCAGATCACACCGCATTTTCTGCGCCCAGTTGTGAAGTGAGATTGGAAACAACGCCCCCCGCCGCACTGCTGATCTCAGGCCTCTCATTATACCACCGTCCTAAGAACCCAGTTATTTGAGGGGCTATCAAAATGTGTTATTATTGAGGGGGGGTCTCTGATAGCCGGTGCTGTGTCAGCATTTCCATTAGCAAACTGGTTTTTTTTTTGTCGAGATTACAAGCGGGCCAAGAAAACTGCATTCTAGGTAGGTGGCAGCGGCATCTACCTGGGAGAGCTTTTCTCTCCCCCCTTTGATGCTTTGAAATGTAATAGGAATGCAATTTTCTTTTCATTAATTGTCACTCATATAAATGAAGAGAGGGATTTGGGAGATTTAAATATTTAAGCAATCTCCTGCAGTGCCAGGAAATGTAAACAGACGGAAACTTCTGCTTGACTATAGGAAGAAAACAACCTTTTGCCCATCGAAAGCAAAACTGATCAACAAGCAGCATTCCCCCGTGGATCTGTCATAGTTCATCCCTCGGGGTAAAGTCAAGAGATTTATTTTCTTCTTAACATTTCCAACTGCTGTGAGCTAAACTGAAAGTCTGGAGGGTGCAGCAAAGGTTATTTGTTTGTACGAAGGATTCTTTGCTGTTACACCAGACATCCTAAAGGATAATTTGTACTGGCGTGATGGTTGCAACATCCAGCCATAACCTGCATGTGTGATCAGAGATCCAGCAGACATAACTCAGGAAGAATTTCCTAACAGTCAGAGTTGTTCCTCAGTGGAACAGGCTTCCTCAGGAGGTGGTGAGCTCTCCTTCCCTGGAGGTTTTTAAACAGAGGCTAGATGGCCATCTGTCAGCAATGCTGATTCTATGACCTTAGGTAGATGATGAGAGGGAGGGCATCTTGGCCGTCTTCTGGGCATGGAGTAGGGGTCACTGGGGGTGTGAGGAGGAGGTAGTTGTGGAAGTCCTGCATTGTGCAGGGGTTTGGACTAGATGACCCTGGTGGTCCCTTCCAACTCTGATTCTATGTCAGATTACCTTAAATGGAATGAGTCTGGAATGAGACTGAGAGATAACCCATCTGCAAGCATCTTAGAAAGCAAAATTACAGCCATGGAGCCCTGATTTGAACCAGGGCACGCTGGAAGAGAAGTGATTTTGATAATCAAAACCAACATTGTGGTAATCTGAGATTAGTCGGGTGGCAACCAGGGAGAGGGCCGTCATGGTCACCAAAGCTCTGGAACTCGCTCCTTAAGGAGATTTATGTGTCCCCTTCTGTTGCCATCTTCCACCAGTGGGTGAAGACTTCTTTTGTTTCATTTGGCATTCCTTCAATGATCCCTCCTTTCTGACCAATTTTTAATTGCGGTTTTTATGTTTCGCATGTATTTTAATTCTGTTTGCTAATTATTTTGATGAGCTGTGTGTTTGGGGAGGCAATTTCAATGGTTTTAAAAGATACCCGAGAGCGAAGCAGTTGAGTTTTGTCTGTCGTAGGTTGTATAAACACAACATTTGAAACATTCTTGGGTAAATAAGGAAGGCCTGCGATGGCCCCGTTCTCCTGTGCTTTTGAGATTTCATTGAGCCATTAGCTGTGAGTGCTGAATCGAACCTCCATCCTCCGAATCCCAAGTATTGGGGACTATCAATTACATGCCCAGCTTGTGAATTTATCAGAGTGATTAGCTGTTGCTGGATACAGTGTGCTAAATTAACTGGATTTTGGGGTCTGAGTTTTGGGTGATTCTTGGGTTCCTAAGGCTTCAGCTTCGCACCACAAGTCCGGTTTTCCTTTCAAGATCAGTTTTGCAGCACTGTTGATCAAATAATTTGTTTGTGCTGGTTTTGTTGGATAATCGTCATCGTGTCCTGCACTCTGTTTCCTTAGTCTGTGAATCAGGATTTGTGAGCCTGTGTTTATTTTTTGGGCAGGTGAAGAAGAAAAAAAGCTGTGCAAAGTGTTCCCCTGATAAAAAAATGTACACGTGCTTCATTAGTTATGCTGAGCAGAAAGTATCTGCTCGGAAATTCAGACCACATGTCTGGTTTCTGCTTCCAGACGCCTCCTGCATCCTTTGCTGTGTCCTTGTCTTTCCCGCTACTTCATCCTCTTGAACAGGAGATGTTACAATAATATGTGATCAGAATCAATAATTCTGTTCCTGAGCGGTTCTGTGCTTCACCCAAGATGACTCTAAACAGGGGCTGGTTCTAGCAGCATCCTATGGATGAACTAACTGTATTTTGTGCCTAGGGAAAAATACACAAAGTTGTGTTGGGTTGCCTTTATTATTTCCTCTCCTTCATTTACGAGAAAGTAGTTCCCTTCATATGCAACAGGTGCCTGATTCTTGTTTCTCCTCCCCATGGAATTGTAGGTTTGTGTTTCCAAACTATATTTTTTTAATTGATCGATGTTATTACTCACAGGTACTGTGCCCTTCCAGAACAAAGGGACAAAGTTAGAGAAGTTGGTGAAGCTTGGCGATAGCAGAGATATCCTCACTGACCCCTGTCTGAGCACTTCCAGTCTAGAAATACCACAGAGGGGCATTCTGACTCATAGAATCGTAGAGTTGGAAGGGACCACCAGGGTCATCTAGTCCAACCCCCTGCACAATGCAGGAAATTCACAACTGCCTCCCCCCCAAACCTCCAGTGACCCCTACTCCATGCCCAGAAGATGGCCAAAATGTCCCTCCCTCCCATGAACTGCCTAAGGACATAGAATCATCATTGCTGACAGATGGCCATTTAGCCTCTGCTTAAAAACCTCCAGCGAAGGAGCACTTACCACCTCCCGAGGAAGCCTGTTCCACTGAGGAACCTCTCTGACTGTTAGAAAATTCTTTCTAATGTCTAGATGGAAACTATTTTGATTTAATTTCAACCTGTTGGTTCTGGTCCGACCTTCTGGGGCCTTCTGACTCCTCCACAAACTATTTAATCCAGGGTTCCAATTAGGGTTACCAACAGCCATCCACTAAAATCTGCTCAGGTGCAAGCTTTAAAGTGGGACTTGTGCAAGAGACCTACCCAGTGGGTTCTCCCCACTGGCATCTGGCCATCTTTCTCTCTGGCACCCTGACTGATGGTCAAGGGGCCCTCCTCTCCTCGCTGCCTGTTGGGGCCATCTTTGCCCCTGCCTTTGGAAAAATGTGCTTCTTCAGCGGAGCTATTTCTAGGTGTTTTCCCAGCTTCTGGCTGCTGAGTCATTCTCTTAATTGTGCTTCCTTAAAAAAAAAATGTTTTTGCAAAGCTAGCACCCCAGAGTGGATAGAGTAGGCTTTTAAGCCTGTGTAATTTACTAAGAATTTCCCCCCACATGTTACAAAAACTCAGTTGCTTGGACCTCTTCACTCGAAGCATCCTATGCCTTCTGGGCTCAGTCTGGCCATTTGGGGTCAAGATGGCACATGGGAATAGCCTCCAGTCCATGAATGGCCCAGCCTGCGTCTGAGCGCCAGTGGCTCAGGCTGAGGAGCCAGAGAAGTGCCGACAGCCGAATGATATCAGGTTAACTCGATGGCTGAACAGGGATTTGAATCCAGGACCTAGTTCGACACAAACCACTACTTCACATACACTGGGACTGGAAGTACCGGTTGACTGGACTGGGGAACTTCAGCAGTACCGGCGCTCTTCCGCTGAGCTATAATTCCTCGCAGTGTTGTATAGTGGTTAGTATGTTGGAGTAGGCTCCGGGAGACCTGAGTTCAAATCATCACTTTGCCATGAATTTCCCTGGGGGAACTTGGGCCAGTCACTTTCTCTCAGCCTACCTCACAGGGTTTTTATGAGGATAAAACCAGGCAGGGAGACTCGAGGAAGCTCCCCTGAGCTCCTTCAAGGGTGCAGTCATAGCTTAAGACAGTCATTTCCAACCTTCAGCCTCTTAGCTCAGTAGCCCCCTCCCCACCACCACCAAAAGGATCTTGCTTTCTGAAGAGGTCCATTTCACCGCTGATAGAAGGGAATGATTTTAGGCTGCATTGATTCTGAACATTTGCCTTCTGGAAACACGGTTCCACTCAATTGAATTGAGGCCATAACCAGCAAAGCGCTCGAGTAACCCCACCTCTCTTCAGCAAAGCTTAAACATGCATGGCTAGCTTTTAACCGTCCCTATAGTGTCACGATACCAGTGGGTTTAGCAGGAATAAGCCATCCAACAGAGAAGCAGAGTTTTTAGATGCCAGGTCTGTGCCAGATAGCACGCCTAAACTGCAAGCTAGGTGCCCCTCGCTCAGCTATAAACACCGGAGGGACCAATTTTGCACCAAGGTTTGTCTGAGGGGAAAAAACCCTTGGTCTCCTCAAGTCAGATTTCTTAAGGGCATAATCACTCACTACTTCTTCCTGACGCCTATCCAGTGAGCTTCCACCTTACCCTTCTTCCAAGGGACATATGGCTATATGAAGATGGATCAGACCACTGGTCCATCCAAGCCAATAGTGGGAACTTCTGCATGCAAAGCAGAGGTTCTCCCACTGAGCCATGGCCCCAGCCCCTGTTTATTGTTGCCTTCCAGCAGCAGCCAGTAGAATAGACTGTGGGGAGGGGAAGAAAATACCCAGGCCATTTATGCATGGGAGGTTTTGCCTTGGATTTGCCGCTCTCCAGTTTTCCCACCTGAATTCTCAAAACTCTACATGGGGGCTTATTTTTGAGTTTTGAGAATTCGGATGGGGAAACTGTGCATCCAGAGAGCAGCAAATCCAAGGCAAAACCTCTCATGCATAAATGGACCCAGTGTGCCAGGATCAGGGTTAAGCTGTTATATATGCGGTGGGGTAAATGGGATCACACACAGAGCTGCCGTTTTTGCCAGCATCCTGGAATGTCTTGTGACTTTTTCTGTGTGTGGCTCTACTCTAATGGAAGACACATTTGATCATCATAACATACTAAATGCTATGCAGAATGAATGAGGCTCTGGCCCAGAGTGACTGAATGGTCCCTGATTTGAAAGACTGGTGGTAGAAAATGCCATCAAGTCAGAGCTAACATATGGCAACACTGTAGGGTTTTCAAGGCAAGAGACGATCAGAGGTGATTTGCCATTGCCTGCCTTTGCATAGCAACCCTAGATTTCCTTAGTGATCTCCCATCCAAATACTGAGCCACGGCCAACCCTGCTTAGCTTCCGAGATCTGACCAGATCAGGGTTGTGCAATTGATGCCAGCCCAGACATTCCCGATGGGCACTTCTTGGAACATTGGAAAGGGATCTTGCCCAGTTGCAGATCCTGTGGTAGGTCTTCTTGGAATTTTTATGTTATTAATAAATTTATTTAAAACATTTACACCCCGCCTTTTCTCTCAGTTCAAGGCCAGCGAGGAAAGCTAAACTGAACACCCACATTGCTAATGCTCTTGGTTGGCGCACCTCCAAATAATGTCTGAACCCCCACCCCCTGCTCTTAAGCGTTTAATGTAAGACATATTTTGAACTTAACATGGCAAAACTTTTTTTCCTTGCTGCTTTATTATATATTTAGCCCTAATTCAGAGTACTTGCTTGGATCATTTGATGCCTCCAGTCTAGCGCTTTCTCAAATGGTGCGTTCGCCTCACCTTTGCAAGATCCAGTGAGTGCCAAGATGCTGGCACATTTTAGGATATGAGTCATCCCGATCTATTCTGTCCATACCTGGTACTTCTCAGCAGGCAAAAATCTTTCCATTGTGTACTCCCCCCCCCAATTGTACTAAAAGAACCTTAAAGGGTATTCAAAGTTCAGCCGCTCTTTCCTAAAGTTAGCTAGCGTTTTCATTCTGCTTAGGAGTCAGGCAGAAGACAACCTTGCTCAGGATACTTTAATAAAAAGCATCTCAGCAAACCCAGGTCAAGATAAGTCTGGTCTCGGATCCTGTTTTCACAAAATGAGGGGTACCACACCAAGGTAGAAGTCTATGTACACAATGAACCCTCATATGAAGGGAGGGAGGAAGCAGAGAAAGGAAATTGCTGTTGTCCAAGGAAGAGCCTGAAGCACCCACAGCAAGAGGGAGAAAATGGCATGTACTAGGGTTGCCAGCTCCGGGTTGGGAAATACCTGGAGATTTAGGGAAAGGAGCCTGAGGAGGGTGGGGTTTGGGGAGAGGAGGGACCCCAGAAGGGTATAATGCCATAGTCCACCTTCCAAAGTGGCCATTTTTCCCCCTGCTGAACTCATCATTTTTGTCTGGAGATCAGTTATGATCCCAGGAGATTTCCAGCCACTACCTGGAGGTTGGCAACCCTTCCTTCCTTCCTTCCTCAGGCCCTGGCCTCTGTGCCCAACCTGTAGACATTCTAGGTTGGGGGCATTGCCTGAAATTGGATGGATCATTGATCGACCCACCATGGCTGCTCTTAAGACTTTAGGCAAAGGATGCTTAGTTCCTGGGGGATTCCACTACCTCACCCTAACAAAATCCAAAAATGCAGTGACCAAAGCCAGAGTTCTTGTATATTAAAACCAAGGGCCACACTGGGGCAAATATATATATTTATGGGGGGCATATGCATAAGCACACAGGCAAAGTCCTTTATGCCAAAGGTGGGGTGGAGGAGGAGAGGGCTGCTGAGGCATTGAGGTGAGGGTTTGGTACCCCACCCCAAATCCCTCCTGTGGTTATTATTTCATCTGTTCCACCCTATGTGGTGCCTCAGGAAGCTGTGTGGGGTTGTGGGCCATCTCTTTCTTGAATGCTGAGGTCAGTTTTTGACCCCTGCAGTACAATTCCTGAGCTTCCCGAAGCACCTAGAAAGCAAGAATGTCAAAGTTTTTAAGTGTCTTAATTTGGCCTCCTTCCCTGCCGAGTGAGGGTGGAGGTGGGCAGGGGCTGGTATTACAATATAGATTCTCTTTCCTAATAAGCCCTAACATTCCTTTTTGCCTTTTTAGCGGCGGCTGCACAGTGAGGTGACATTTTCAAGGAGCCAGCGAGAATGTCTCCTAGATCTTTCTCGTGCTGCTTCAGTACCCAAAGTTGCATAATTGGGATAATTTCCTCCCCACAAACCCAAAAGTTCACCACTTTGCAAGTGACGGGCCTTGAATTTCAACTCTGGCCGTCTTTTACTAACAAGCCCTAATCTATTAATTATTCCCATCTACGTTTTTTACAATGCCATCATTTTTTTGGAGGTGGGTGAAAAACAACAACAACCTTTATTTCCCTTCTACGTTTCAGTGTAGCTAATTAAATCTTTGGAGCTGTGAGACTATTGGGATCTCTGGGTTTTATGTCCCCCGCCCCAACTTCCTGATTAAATGGCGATGTTGCTTTTGAAAAAAGGAATCAGCCCGCTGTAGAAGCAGGTCCCCGAGGAGCTCAAAACCCACCAAACAGCGATTCCTGTTCCTTCTCCTGCACAGGAAGCGGAATGAGGTCTTATTAAATTCCTACAACTGAATTCACTTAAACTCCCTCCGAGTAGGATATTTTGCCTGACAAGCTGTGTCGAGAAAAAAGGCACTTGTCTAGCTAATTAAGACATTTCTTTTGACAGGGTGGATTGCATTTAAGCTCAGTGTGTTGTACACAAGCTAATAATTTAATGTTTTTTCCCCTAGTGCAGCTGAATATGCTATAACCAGAAAATGTCAAAATAACAGAAGGACTCAGAAGTTCGGTTGAAATGAGTCCTAGGTGGGAGCCAAAAAAAGAAGAAGATGGTTTTGCGAGGGGAGATGTTGCTGACTGTGAATTGACAGGCCTCCTTTTATCAAAAAGGACTTGGTGGGGTGGACATCAAAACCTTGCCGGTTTTCATATTTATGATACATGGGAAATGCAGAAGATGCAAAATGGATTGAGATACCCAGTAGGGCTGGGTGTTCTGATTATATCTTGGATTGGTTTCAGAGGGCGTAGCCGTGTTGGTCTGCAGTGGAATATCTACATTCAAGTCCAGTGGCGCCTTAGAGACCGACAAGATTTTTTGCATATAAGCTTTCGAGAGTCAAAGTTCCTTTCATCAAATACTGAATATCTGATGAAGGGAGCTTTGACTCTCAAAAGCTTATACCCCAAAAATCTTGTTGGTCTCTAAGGGGCTCAAATCTAGCTGAATCTTGGGCATTCGGAGGTGGTTTGCCATTGCCTGCCTCCACATCATGACCCTGGTATTCCTTGGAGGTCTGCCATCCAAATACCAGCCAGGGTCAGGGCTGAGAGTTTGTGACCGGCCCAGGGTCACGCAGCAAGGTGGGATTCGAACCAGGGTTTCCCAGGTCCTAGTCCAACACCTTAACCACTGCACCATGCTGGCTGTCTACAAAAGCATAGACCCCACTTAAACTAGCCAATGCTGAAAGTATCATAGACTTTTAGTGCAATGCTATGCAGAGGTATGCCAGTCTATGAATGGGCTTAGACCAGAGTAACTCTCTTTAGGATTGCACTGTAAGTCATCTTTTTTTTGCAATTTATTTGGACGAATTTCAGCACCTCTCAATGAAGGCAACAGATTTCTTATCCAACATTCCCTTACCTCTCTTCCCCCACCCCATCTTTTCTCTTTGCACCATCTGATTTATCTTCCCCACTTCCATTTAAATTCTATATCTCATGGTTGATTTACCTAAGTATAACATTTCCCCCCCTCCCTTTGGGACTTCATAGCTGCTCGGTTCAAAATTTCATTCTTGCGCAAAACCTTTAAACATAATAGTTAAAACATCACAGATAATCAAATGAAATGATGAAATAGTCCCCTAAGGGAAAACAGACTGCAATTTGTAAAATATTCCCTCCAGATGTCTCAGAAAACACCCCCTTTCTTCCATGAGATCCCCCACCCGCAGTATGACATGATTTGCATTGCAGATGTGTGGAAGAGATTCAAGAATGGGGTGGTGGGAGAAAGCGCCATCACATTGCAGCCGACATATGGCAACCCTGTAGGGTTTTCAAGGCAAGAGACGTTCAGAGGTGGTTGGCCATTGCCTGCCTCTGTGCAGCAACCCTGGACTTCCTTGCTGGTCTCCCATCCAAGTACTAACCAAGGCCAACACTGCTTAATTTCTAAGATCTGATGTGATCGGGCTAGCCTGGGCCATCCAGATTGGTGAAGAATGGGATAGGCTTTTCCATTTATATCAAAGAGGCCCAACCATGCAGTGCAAAGTGAAGCAGCTTCCTTGGACAGCCAGAATTGGATGCCATTGACGGGTGGAGTGGTACCAGCAAGAGATGGGGAGAACTGAACACCCGAAGAAGAAGAGGAGTAGGAGTTGGTTTTTATATGTTGACTTTCTCTACCACTTAAGGAAGAATCAAGCTGGCTTATAATCACCTTCCCCTCCCCACAACAGACACCCCATTAGGTAGATGAGGCTGAGAGAGCTCTTAAAGAGCTGTGACTAGCCCAAGGTCACCCAGCTGGCTTCATGTGTAGGAAAGGTGAAACAAATTCAGTTCACCAGATTAGCCTCCGCTGCTCATGTGGAGGAGAGGGGAATCAAATCCGGTTTTCCAGATCAGAGTCCACCGCTCTTAACCACTACACCACACTGGTGACGTTAAGTTCTCCTACTCAACCCTGTTGAAATGTGTAGGAGTTGCACAAGAAGACAGCATCCTGATCTAGCATCATCCCACCTTTTCAAACCCCTAACTGATGGCACTAGCAAAGCAAAGCATGTCAATACATCCTTTAACACCCACCTGCTTAACCTGAATCCTGCATATATCTCCTGTTAATTACATGCCACTGTGAATTTTACATTGATGAGTTCCTTTTATTGTGGAAGGAGAACATCATACGTTGCACTTGGCATGTGAGCTGTTTCTCTGCAATGGGGTAATTAAACAACAAAGACCGTGTGAGAGTGACAGGCGTCGGAGCAGTTCTTTCTTCTTAGTCTGTGAAGCCATGGTTTATTAATTTAAAGCAGAATTTCTAAATAGGGGAGAAGATTCAGTCTGGTCTTCTGAACTGGGTTTATTGAGAAGCACCCAGCCAAAGCTGAGGAGAAATGGGCAGATTAATCCAACTCTTGGATAGTTTGGCTTGTTTTAGGGGGGAGGCTGTGGCTCAGAGGTAGAGCATCTGCTTTGCATGCAGAAGGTCCCAGGTTCAATCCCCAGCATCTCCAACTAAAAAGATCTTTCATAAGTGGTGTGAAAGACCTCTGCCTGAGACCCTGGAGAGCTGGTGCCAGTCTGAGTAGACTAACCTTGAGGGACCAATGGTCTGATTCAGTATAAGGCAGCTTCATGTGCTCATGATGCCATTACTCCTAGGATGGGAGTACTCATGATGGCTTAAGACCCAAGTCTTCAAACATGGATCACTTCCAAGCATCTGTCAAACAATGGGGTAGCACTTTCAAGTAACTATGCCTTGCAGGTACTGGTCACCACATGGTCACCACTTTCCAGAAGTCCATCTTCATAACAACTTGTATTCTAAGGACGAGACAAAACACACATGTACACATGAAGCTGCCTTCTACTGAATCAGACCCTTGGTCCATAAAAGTCAGTATTGTCTGCTCAGACCGGCAGCGGCTTTCCAGGGTCTCAGGCAGAGGTCTTGCACATCACCCACTTGCCCGGTCCCTTTAACTGGAGATGCCATTGGGGATTGAACCTGGGACCTTCTGCATGCCGAGCAGATGCTCTACAAACTGAGCCACAGCTCCTCCCCTGAAAGTGTGCAAGCTTGCTGATTTGATCTGCATATCCCCCATTTTTATTTTGCTTTTCACTTGTAAGAAACCCATTCATCTTCATTTTCACACCATTTGCTCTTTTCTTGTGCTGTTTTTTTTTTTCACTTGTAAAAATTATGCTGTTGGCGCATTGACCGTGTATAAATGGTGTGTGCATATAAATGGCATGCAAGAATCACCAAAGAGAGCAACAAAAATGATGTGGACTGAAACCAATGGCTGTGTAATAGCTAGAATCGAGTCCTGTAGCACCTTTGAAACCAAAGAGATTTTCAGGGTATCGGGGCCAGTGTGGTGTAGTGGTTAAGAGCGGTAGTTTGGAGCAGTGGAGTCTGATCCGGAGAACTGGGTTCAATTCCCCACTCCTCCACATGAGCGGTGGAGGCTAATCTGATGAACTGGATCAGTTTCCCCATTCCTACGCACGAAGCCAGCTGGGTGACCTTGGGCTAGTCACAGCTCTGTTAGAGCTCTCTCAGCCCCACCTACCTCACAGGGTGCCTACTGTAGGGAGAGGAAGGGAAGGGAAGTCGGTTTGAGTCTCCCTTAAGTGGCAGAGAAAGTCGGCATTTAAAAACCAAACTCCTCCTCCTCCTCCTCTTCTTCTCCTTCTCCTTCAAAGAACTGTGTCCGTTGTCGAAGTGAGGACTAGTTTTGCAACAGGGGCCGGCTTTGTGTCCTTATGGTGCGCGTTGAGCTCTGTCAAGCAGCAGAGGAGATAATAATCTCAGCTCTTGGGCTGTTCAAACAGCCAGAGCTAGGATGGCAGCATGTACTGCCCGGGGCTACATCCCAGTTTGGTATCTTTGAGGCCCACCATTGTTAGTGCTAATCCTGTTGAATTGGTGATGTGGATCTCTGAAAACAACAGGGCCGAAGATGAGAGTTTGCCAGAAACTGCCACCGTTAGTAGAACAGAGTCCCATTAGTGCAGAAAAGAGCAACTACAATGATTAGGGGACCAGAGCAACTGCCCTATGAGGAGCAGTTAAAACACTTAGGGCTGTTCAGCTTGAAAAGAAGGCGGCTAAGGGGAGACACGATAGAGGTCTATAAAATTATGCATGGTTTGGAGAGAGTGGACAGGGAGAAGCTTTTTTCCTTTTCTCATAATACCAGAACGCGGGGTCATTTGCTGAAGCTGGAGGGAGGGAGATTCAAAATTGATAAAAGGAGGTATTTCTTCAAGCAACGGATAGTTAAATGGTGGAGCTCCCTGCCCTAGGATGCGGTGATGGCTGCCAACTTGGAAGGTATGGGGAGTGGACATGTTCATGGTGGAGAGAGGTATTCATGGCTACTAGTTAAAATGGATACTAGTCATGATGCATACCTGTTCTCTCCAGGATCAGAGGAGCAAGCCGAATATATTAGGTGCTGTGAAACACAGGCAGGATGGTGCTGCTGCAGTCGTCTTGTTTGGGGGCTTCCTAGAGGCACTTGGTTGGCCCCTGTGTGAACAGACTGCTGGACTTGATGGGCCTGGGTCTGATCCAGCAGGGCTTTTCTTAAGTTCAGTGTGGCAAGGCTCCACACGGTTGCAGTAGCAGAAGATGGTTTGCAAAGTTTGTATTCAGTTTCTGGGCATGGAGGTTCTCAGTGTTGTTGTCATTAGGTTACCGGGAAAAATGAAATTGTGCCTGGCCAGGTGCCTTACCTCCCACCCCCGGCCAGTCTTGAGCATGGTGCAGAGATAAAGGGGCAACGCAGACTCGTTATATGTTGTTGCGCTAACATGGCTCAGTCCCTTAGAATGGACGAGGCTCCGTTTGTTCAGAATGCTCTTGTTTGCTCCAGGTGTCTAAATTTAGCCTCTTTTTTTTTGTCAGCAGAAAGAACTTATGTTACAGAAAAGAATGCAAGCAGATCTTAGCCATGTCACACCTTATTAGTCATGCAAGCGTTTTGAAAGCAAAGGGGAAGAAACGCCACAGTCCACGGATTTGTGGAGGCAGGTCCTTTTTTTATTATTGAAAAATGCCACCCTGAGCCATTTCAGGATTTACTTCAGCTCACCCCAGATGGGGTTTAGCGCATTAAATTCTGTGAACAATGCAGCTTTGGGGAGAAGGAATATTTTCCGTTCTAAAGGGGAGAGAGAGAGAAAACAAACACCTCCCTCCTGCTTTATCACGACTTGGTGCAGTCTTTCTTTTCCCACTCCAGTGTTCAATGGCAGTGTGTATATTTTGCTGACACGTTACTCTTCTTGGTAACTCTTTGAAATCTTGCAGGCTCAAGGTCTGATCTGGTTACACTCCCACGAAGATCGTCTCAGAGGGTCGCTGTGTGGGTCTGATATAGAACAGCTAGATTAGAGGGGATGTGATAACCATCTTCAAGTACTTGAAGGGCTGTCATATAGAGTTGTTTTCTGTTGCCCAAGAAGGTCGGACCAGAACCAACAGGTTGCAATTAAATCAAAAGAGTTTCCATCTAGACATTAGGAAGAATTTTCTAACAGTTGGAGCGGTTCCTCGGTGGAACAGGCTTCCTCGGGAGGTGGTGAGCTCTCCTTCCCTGGAGGTTTTGAAGCAGAGGCTAGATGGCCATCTGTCTGCAATGCTGATTCTGTGACCTTAGGCAAATCATGAGAGATCAGAAGATGGCACCTTGGCCATCTTCTGGGCATGGAGTAGGGGTCACTGAGGATGTGCGGGGGAGGTGGTTGTGAAATTCCTGAATTGTGCAGGGGGTTGGACTAGATGACCCTGGTGATCCCTTCCAACTTTATGATTTTATAAGTCCAGCAGCACCTTAAAGCCCAACAAGGTTTTCTGGGTATGAGCTTTTGAGAATCAAAGCTCCCTTGTGGTGTCTTCCATTATTTGTGTTTTGTTTATTTTTTTAAAGTGAGGTTCTGCTTGACTCTTGGCTCCGCCAATTAAAATTCTCTTTTGGAAATTAATCAACATGCTTCTAGCTGATTAATCTACTGATTTAATCTGAAAAATAGAACTTGCAGCCCCTCTGATTTTATGTGCGAACACAACCGAATGCAGATGCCACATATTTATGCAGAAGCAGTCTCTCCCTTTCACAAACAGCACAAGCTCCTAGCCCAAAGAGGAGAAAAGCTGTGCTTTTAATAGCTGCCTAGCAGGACGAAGTCTGCCAGGTGCAGCTTTTCCCATTAGAGGATGCCCGGAGGCCATTACCAGCATCCCAAGATCCCTACCTGGTTACCGTGCCTCATCTCTCATTGCCAGATCCCGTTAGGCGAGCCCCAAATGACAGATGGCCCTGCCGAACTGCCAGCCGGCACAGATGTGATCTCCGTTCATAGATAAACAGTGAGGCTTGTTGTACCCAGTAACCTAAATTGTCCTGGCAAAAAAAGGGGGGCAGCTGAGGCCACAGCGGGAATGAAATAGGCTGCTGACTTCTTCTTCTTCTTTTTTTTGAGAGGGGGGGGGCTAATTTTGTTAAAACCATATCTCCAAATAAAAAAATCATAAAAATTATTTCACTGTGCCACAACGATAGCTATGAACGGCTGGTAAATTGGCCCGATTCATACTGAAATTAATAATCCATTGTTCAGGATTTGGCAGTCAGCAAAAGAGTTACAGGTTAGTCACTGCCCCCTCCTCCTTTTCTTTTTTTCCTGCTGTGCGTTTATTCGGATGCTGTGTTATTTTATTCAGCATTCCCCCCTCCCATTATATTATTTTGCCATTCTCTCCGGGAAACGGCCGCTCTACAGAGAAATGCAGTGCGGCAGTAAAGAATCAATCTAGTCTACAATATTGATACGCCGAATACGCAGCAAGACAGTCTTTCGCCAACACAATTGCTCAGTTGAGTTTAACAAAGACGAGCCGGTGGGGAAAAAATCAAAACACGCTAAACTCTTAATGGATAAATAAAAATCGGCTTTGAAAAGTGTAACACTTTTTCTGCCTGTCTTGTTAATGTCTAATAAAATGATACTGCTTCAGTGCAAATGCTGTGGTAATAAGTACAGAGAGAGAGAGAGAGGGAGGGAGGTTGCACCCAGGTTTACAGAATCCCAAATTGTATTGCCACCCTAAGAGATAAAGAAGAAGAGGAAGAGTTGGTTTTTATATGCAGACTTTCTGTACCACTTAAGGGAGAATCAAAGCGTAGGTGGGGCTGATAGAGCTGTGACTAGCCCAAGCTCACCCAGCTGGCTTCGTGTGTAGGAGTGGGGAAACAAACCCAGTTCACCAGAAGGTGATTGTGGTAGAGCCTGTGCTTGGCTTGCAGAAGGTCCCAGGTTCAATCCCCGACATCTCCAGTTAAAGGGACTAGGCAAGGAGGTGATGTGAAAGACCCCTGCCTGAGACCCTGGAGAGCTGCTGCCAGTCTGAGTAGACAATACTGACTTCGATAGACCAAGGGTCTGGTTCAGTATAAGGCAGCTTCATGTGTTCATGAGTGTTCAACCGGGTTGCATCTCTCTAAAGTGGTAAAGTTGGCATATAAAAAACCAATTCTTATTCTTCCTCTTCCTCTTCTTCTTCCTCTTCAAAACCCATGTTTATCTTTTGCCTGCAATTGACTGACACGGCAGACTCCTCTACAATTGCGTACAACCAGCTGCCAATAGATGGTGCTGCTGCCGTGACTTCCTCTGTGATCTTCTCCGACTGATATGCAAATCCCATTTCAGGAAGGACTAGCCTGGTCAGGTAGACCTGGAGGAAGTTGGCTTCAACAGGGAAGGTGCAATTGACTGGACACCCCCAGCCACGTGGAATGCTGTGAGAGAAGGCAGCAAAGCAAATTAAGGCTGCAATCCTGTGCTTGCTTAAAAGGACCGGGTCATTACTGATTGCTTATCTGAGAGCGAATACCTTTGTACTTAAGGGAGCTTTGTGCAAACACAAGTGAGGCAGTGCTAGAAAATCCCTGGTTAGCGCTCAGCGGCCGCTGATTGACAGGGGAACAGCAGCATCGGCTGTGATGCTCTCCCTTGAGTGTATGGGCCAAATGACCAGTTTTCCTGGCTCCAATATCATAGAATCATAGAGTTGGAAGGGACCACCAGGGTCATCTAGTCCAACCCTCTGCACAATGCAGGGAATTCACAACTACCTCCCCCCCCCACCACATCCCTAGTGACCAGAAGATGGCCAAGATGCCCTCCCTCTCATGAACCGCCCAAGCTCATAGAATCAGCATTGCTGACAGATGGCCATCTAGCCTCTTCTTAAAAACCTCCAGGGAAGGAGAGCTCACCACCTCCCGAGGAAGCCTGTTCCACTGAGGAACAGCTCTGTTAGAAAATTCTTCCTAATGCCTAGATGGAAACTCTTTGGGTTTAATTTCAACATGTTGGTTCTGGTCCAACCTTCTGGAGATAAGCTATGAGGTAAGCTATGAATGTGCAAGATTAAATGCGCTACCACCCACGATCTCTGAAGGCTGAATATTAGGTATACCATTTTTAGATATTGTGGTTGTTGTTTAGTAGGGTTGCCAGGTCCCTCTTTGCCACTGGCAGGAGATTTTGGGGGCGGAGCCTGAGGAGGGCAGAGTTTGGGGAGGGGAAGGACTCCAATGCCATAGAGTCCAATGGCCAAAGCGGCCATTTCCTCCAGGGGAACTGACCTCTATCAGCTGGAGATCAGTTGTAATAGCAGGAGATCTCCAGCTGGTACCTCGAGGTTGGCAACCCTATGGTTTAGGGATCATAGAAACTGTGAAGCATATTCTAGTTGAATGCCCATGGTATAAGGAGGCTTGAGAGAAATAGATCAGAGCTTTGACCCTCAAAAATATTGTTGGTGTCTGAGGTGCTACTGTGTTCGAATCTAGCTCTTCAACTGCAGACCAACATGGCTGCCCGCTGAGACATCTTGCAGCAGAAAAGGTTCAAGCATTTGTCAGAAGGAGTGGGAGAAAGTCAGGAGAGAACAGCAGATATGGAGCTAGCGTCTGAGCTTTCCCTTTGAAAACAGTGCAAACGAAACAGACTGTCACAATGAAAAGGGATGGGAGTAATAACAACAACAAAACAAATCCTTTGGAACGAAAATGAAGAACAAATTGCGCATCCCTTTTCAACCAAACTAGTGGGAGAAAAGTTGTGTACATTTAAGATTCATTTATTTCTGTTGCTCTTTGTTTATGCACCATGGCGTTTGCGTAGAGTCTGTGGCATTTGACAGAGGTTTTGTGTGTGTAAAGATTTAAAATAGACGGGCAGAGCCCTGCCCTCACGCCCTATCCACGCTAAAATCTAGTCTCCATCTCCCAAAGCTCTTTGCACAAGTCTTTGAAACGTGGCTAATGAGAACATTGTTGGAGAGAGAATTAAGGAAACCTTCCGAATTAAATATACATGAGGAGGATTTTGTGCAGCAGTTCTAATGAGGCTTTTGTTTATTTTCAGCTAAACACAGCCGGATGAATTGCGTTTGGCTAAATTTAGCTGGGTTTAGCTTTGCAGGCACTAAAATAAGCCCCCTTCTTAGATTAATGGAGGGTGTGGAGGGGGCTACAGTGCCCACATGCCTGTGCACACACATGAATCTGCCTTATACTGATAGAGCACCTGCTTGGCATGCAGAAGGTCCCAGGTTCAATCCCCCGCATCTCCAGTTAAACGGACTAGGCAAGTAGGTGATGTGAAAGACCTCCGCCTGAGACCCTGGACAGCCGCTGCCGGCCTGAGTAGACAATACTTGATGGACCAATGGTCTGATTCAGTATAAGGCAGCTTCATGTGTCCTGTTGTTCCCCCCGCCCCCGCTCTTTTTTTTTTTAAAGTGCCCCAAGTTCTTCCCAAACCCAGGTAAGTCCAGTAATTACCAAATGTTACAATTGAGTCATCTTTTGTAGATAAATGGGGGGGGGGGAAATAACAGGCAGGGGAGGGTTAGAGCCCATTTCCGGCATGGGTCAAATAACTGATGGTCCCCAAAGTTGGATTAATGTATTTTTTATGAACGCTGTCATGTTCAGGAGTGAAATATTGCATGAAAAATGTAAGAGGCCCCGGTTGCTGGCGTCCGGGTCTTAAGAGGCAAATTGGCTCGCTGCCTCGCCTTTCTCAGCCACTGAGTTTTGCCCTCTCCTTTGCCACTGTCTTTTTTGTTTTCAAAGCTGGGAGAAAGCAGGCGGCCAGGCTCCGCCAGTAAACGTGCATCCGTCCGAAAGCATCCCGTGCCTTGGAAGACGAGCAAAAGCGAGCGCCCCAAGCACTGTGGTTAAGGGAGTGATAAATTAAGGCCCCTTTGGAAAGAACCCGCAGAGCTGGATGCTCCTGCAGCAGAGCCGTTCCCCACTCTGTGCCTGCCGGGGGTTTCAAAATGATTGATTAAGCTGGCATCACCTGCGAAGGAGACCGTGTTTGCAGCTCTAGTCTGCTTTTTCCATGGGAACAATAGAGCTTAGAACTGAATGGAATTTCCTGGAATTCACAATTCTCTCCGTCCTTATTTTCCCTTCAGTCCTCTACCCGGAATCCTTGGTTTTTCCAGTTTTACAGTCTTCAGCCAGCCTGAAGTCCCCTGCTTTCTTAAGTTACTCCCCCTGTCTTGTGCATTTTTATTCTTCCCTGGAGGTTTTTAAGCAGAGGCTAGATGGCCATCTGTCAGCAATGCTGATTCTATGACCTTAGGCCGTTCATGAGAGGGAGGGCAACTTGGCCATCTTCTGGGCATGGAGTAGGGGTCACTGGGTGTGTGTGTGGGGGAGGTAGTTGTGAATTTCCTGATTGTGCAGGGGGTTGGACTAGATGTCCCTGGTGATCCCTTCCAACTCTATGATTCTGCTGAAGAGCTCAGGATGGCCTATATGTTCTGCCCAAGGCCACCCAGTGATTTTCTGGAGCAAGAGTGGGGATTCAAACTGATTGTAAGGTCTTCCAGGCAAAGACTTGGCTCTTTTTCCTTGCGATGATTTGATGATGTTGATAAAAACTTTGCCTTGGTTAGAACTTACTCACTAAAGCTGAATGCAAGCTAATCAGTATCTACACTTCCTGTTGTCAAGGGTCTTTGATAACAGTGCCTTTGAGAAGGTACAGAGCTGTTGTGAGGATATAATGAGAAAGAGAGACCATGTATGTTTGGAGTCAGGGCAAGATAAAATGTTATTTTTTTTCTCCCTCTCCCATAAGACTAGGACGCGGGGTCATCTGCTGAAGCTGGAGAGTGAGAGATTCAAACAGATAAAAGGAAGTATTTTTTCACACAACACATAGTTAAATTGTGGAACTCCCTGCCCCAAAATGTGGGGATGGCTGCCAACTTGGAAAGCTTTAAGAGGGGACTGGACATGTTCATGGAGGAGAGGAGTATTCATGGCTGCTAGTAAAAATGAATACTAGTAGTGATGAATTCCTATTCTCTCCAGGATCAGAGGAGCAGGCCTAGTGTATTAAGTGCTGGGAAACACAGGCAGGAGAATGCTGCTGCAGTCAAAGTCTTGTTTGGGGGCTTCCTGGAGGCACCTGGTTAGCCAACGTGTGAACAGACTGCTGGACTTGATGGGCCTTGGTCTGATCCAGCAGGGCTTTTCTTATGTTCTTATGTTCTCATGACTGATGGGCTTCCTAGTAGGGTTGCCAGGTCCCTCTTCGCCACCGGCGGGAGATTGGGGAGAGGAGGGACTTCAATGCCATAGAGTTCAATTGCCAAAGTGGCCATTTTTCTCCAGGCGATCTGATCTCTATCGGCTGGAGATCAGTTGTATTAGCAGGAGATCTCCTGCTACTACCTGGCAGTTGGCAACCCTACTTCCTAGAGGCACCTGGTTGGCCACTGTGTGAACAGACTGCTGGACTTGATGGGCCTTGGTCTGATCCATCAGGGCTTTTCTTATGTTCTTATGATAAATGAGAGCTAGGTATTCTGCACTGGTTGAAATCAAACAGCTCCTGCTAAGCAAAACTGTACAAGAGACAAATAAGAAACTGAAGTTAAAATGGCTGGAAACTGCAGCTTAAACAGATGTGGTAATTTTTTGTTTGGCAACACAGCCATAAAACGCTGCTTAATAATGCCTCTCATTTGTATTCTAGATTGGATTAATAGATGCAAATGTTTCAGGGATTAAATATGATTTCCTGCTGGCAGGAGTGAGTACATTCAGAGGACACAGGAAAATTCCACAGGGATGCTTTTGAGAGCAATTTCTGGGGTTACAGCAATGATATTTTCTGAAAAACATTTTTTTGTCTGTTGAAATTGCATCAAATTAGTGCAACATTACGCACATGTCAGTGCAGGGATGTTCTTGTCATGACCTTCTCAGGCTTCTGGGTCACTCTGGGTATGTTTAGCTTGAAGAGGAGAAGACTGAGAGGGGACATGATGACCATCTTCAAGTACTTGAAGGGCTGCCATACGGAGGAGGGTGCCGAGTTGTTTTCTGTTGCCCCAGAAGGTCGGACCAGAACCAATGGGTTGAAATCAAATCAAAAGAGTTTCCATCTAGACATCAGGAAGGATTTTCTAACAGTCAGAGCAGTTCCTCAGTGGAACAGGCTTCCTCGGGAGGTGGCGAGCTCTCCTTCCCTGGAGGTTTTTAAGCAGAGGTTAGATGGCCATCTGTCAGCAATGCTGATTCTATGACCTTAGGCAGTTCATGAGAGGTGGGCACCTTGGCCATCTTCTGGGCATGGAGTAGGGGTCACTGGGTGTGTGTGGGGGAGGTAGTTTGGAATTTCCTGCATTGTGCAGGGGGTTGGACTAGATGACCCTGGTGGTCACTTCCAACTCTATGATTCTTCCCTATAGGGATGCCAGCCTCCAGGTGAGGCCTGGGGATCCCCTGGAATTACAGCTCACCTCCTGGCTACAGAGATCAGTTCCCTTGGAGAAAATGGATGCTTTGGAGGGTGGACTGTGGCATTGTACCCCACTGAGGTCCCTGCCCTCCCCAGGCTCCACCCCCATCTAGGAGATTTACATCAGGAAAATAGTGGAAGGAGAAAGGTTTAAATGGCTTCAGACCCTCTGCTGCATCCTCTGATCAAATTATCCTCTCCCTTGACATTTTCTAAAACAGACAAACTGGGAGCTAAATCTTCCAGTGTAATATTCCCCATCATTGGTTTAAATAATTTACCGTCGCAAAATGTGGTGGTTATTAGTTTAGAATTAGCCCTTAAAATGCAAAGGGGCTCTTACCTGTGCTGAGAGGGTTGGATATTTAAAACCACAATACTCCCACTTTGAATAGGGAAAACCACAGGTGGATTAGCATACCTGAAACTGGCTTTTAAAGAACATTATTTCCCCCTCCAATTTGAAGTATGTTTTTGGCTTTGCTTTTACCAGTGAATTGGCCCAAAGTAATCTGCTTACTGTGGGCAAAATTGCTGATCACAGTAAATTCAGAATGGTTACGGACTGTTTATACTGAAAAATGACTCTCATTAAAGGCTTTGAAAATGCTAATATTGTTAAAGGCTTAGGTATTTTTTTTAAAGATCACAGTACTTTTGAATGTAATCGTCCTACACACGAGCACAATGATTTTAAAAAATATTATTTGTCATTGACACGACATTTTTTATGTGCAAAGGAATTGTGTATGGTCAGCCCCCATACTAGGTTGTAAAACCTGTCCTGGATTTTCCAACGCACTCTGGATTCATGGCAGAGCTCACTGTGGGATCTACCAAGACCTTTCAGAGTGGAACCCTGTTGTGGGTCTCACTCATTCCTAACTCCGTACTCCTTTCAAGAAAACATTTTTGTCTACTGAAACTGCACCAAATTCTCTGCATCTTTCTTCCTGTTGTTTATGTGATAGGCATCCTTTTTAAGTGGCACAAGTCTGGCCATCTGCCTGAGACAGCGTTGGTTCCACCTGGCCTGGCTATACTTGCTTCTAGAGAAGACTGGGTCATAGTCACTCTGGCCTGGTCTGTGGGGGCCCCAGACGTGTGCCTTGCTGGCTTCTTCTCTTCTCTCCCTCCTCAGGCATCCCAGTTTGCTTGGTAGACAGCCTGGGCCTGGACGTCTTCCGATTGAGCTCTACCACCAGATAGCAGCAAAGATGGTGAGGGGTCTGGAGACCAAGTCCTATGAGGAAAGGTTGAAGGAGTTGGGTATGTTTAGCCCAAAGAGCAGAAGACTGAGAGGGGACATGATAACCATCTTCAAGTACTTGAAGGGCTGTCATATAGAGGTTGGTGCCGAGTTGTTTTCTGTTGCCTCAGAAGGTCGGACCAGAACCAACAGGTTGAAATTAAATCAAAAGAGTTTCCGTCTAGACATTAGGAAGAATTTTCTAACAGTTAGAGCGGTTCCTCGGTGGAATGGGCTTCCTTGGGAGGTAGTGAGCTCTCCTTCCCTGGAGGTTTGGGGGCAGAGGCTAGATGGTCATCTGTCAGCAATGCTGATTCCATGACCTTAGGCAGATGATGAGAGGGAGGGCACCTTGGCTATCTTCTGGGCATGGAGTAGGGGGTCACTGGGTGTGTGTGTGGGTAGTTTCGAATTTCCTGCGTTGTGCAGCGGGTTGGACTTGATGACCCTTATGGTCCCTTCCAACTATGAGTCTTTGGACCTTCCTACCTAACTGCTCCAGCATGCCACTTAATTTTGGACCCAGGCCTGTCAATACATGCTTGGGCGCTGACTTCCCAATGCAAGCAAGTTTCCAAGCAGTCGTCTTATCTGGGTCTCATTCAGACCAGATGTGCTTCACATGGGTTCGGATGATTCTCTGGGTGGAATCCGTGAAAGGCATCTTAATTCATGCATGTTCATCGAGATTCTTAGCAAAGAAAAAAAAAGTTGAAGCACGCTATGTGGAGGGTGCTCCTTTTTCTTTCCCTTCTCACTTTGTCTTTCCCGTGTAGATGGTGTAATAAACCTGTTTTTTTAAAAAAACAGGCTACTCTAATCTCTTATATGTCTTTCAGAGAAGTGAATTAGCCCAGAGCAAACTGAGTAGATGTATCACATGACCGTGGCATTGTTCTGGATTTTGCTTTCATAGGAGAACGCAGCTCCTCCGAAGCAGTCGTGTTTGAGAGAGGCTAGGCAGCGCCTATTGCTGTGGGGAATTGAATGAATATTCTTCAAATGCATGCAATGGGATGTTGTGTTGAAAGTGGAGGAATGAGGATGAGTGTTTGGAAGCCCTTATTTTGATTCCTGTCTAAGTGGCGTTTGATCATGTTTCATTCTAAAAGCGTGTGTCTGTGTGTTGTGCTGGGAATTTTTTTTGCCGCAATAGACTAACATGGCTATCCCGCCGGAATTAATAAGGTTGTGGACTTACCGCTGTATTGACAGGCCTTTGTGAGTGGGGAAAACTTTTAGGCCATGCATTGATTTCGTTGTTTTGTTTCGGGGTGGGGGGTAGCTGTGTTGGTCTGCAGTAAAAGAGGTAGATTCGAGTCCAGTAGCATCTTAGAGACCAACAAGATTTTCAGGGTATAAGCTTTCAAGAGTCAAAGCCATTTAACCCTTAACATAGCAGAACCCCATCAGAAAACAGCCAGAGCCCCTGACACTTAATACACAATAACCGTAACCCTCCAAGAAGGGAAACCTGTCTGGGAGGAAGCAAAAACTGCAGGTAATTTAACAGGTTGTTGAGTGCCTTTTATGCAAAATTATTTATGATGGAGATTATTATCATTAAATATTAATCTTTTTCCTTTACTCCTGCAATATGGTCAGGGATGGAGAGTTTTCCTACCCAACCGGGCAGGGAGCGGCTCTAAGACGCTCAGCTGCCTTTGGGGATGCTAGGTGTGTTTTGAAGATAACCCATCTTGGCAGAGATGCTGGCGAAAATCCTCTTTGCAGTTTCTCCCCCAGTATTTATAGCAGGGATGCTGTTGCAGGAGGGAAGGAGCATCTTCCTTTTCTGATTGCGTCTGCTGCAGAATGCTCCTATGTTGGCCAAACAGTGTGTGTTTGGAGAGAGACAGAAACAGCTATGATTTAAAACACCTGGCCTAGTCCCAGATGGGAATGCCTAACCACCCCCATATAAACCTGATGTTTTGAAAAAAGGGGGAAATATTAATTGTGTATGATGTCCCTTATCCCTCATTGTTCTTTGCTGTTGGAATCTTGTACCATGGCATGTTCAAAATGCTAAGGCAGCCAAAAAAGGTAAAATGGAAACAGCTGAACACGTGTTATTTCACTGTTCATTTTATAAGGATATTCGTTCCTCGTACATTATCCCTATTTTATCTAAGTTTGCAGGCGGGTCTAATACATTTTAACTATCCACTCTCCTTGCAAATTGTCTAATGAAACCATTCTGAAAGTAGCCAATTTTTGCACTTTGGCTCAGCTGATAAAGATGCAGATGCTTCAATCCTTTTATTAACTGCCTTGTATTACTAAAATTAGCGCTTAACTAAATTAAACATTTGTATTGTTTTTATACATTGTATTTATCTTGTGCCCTTATGTTGGCTGATCTTGGATTGTAATAAATGAAATGAATGAAAGTAAAATGGGTTGGGATGGGCAAAAAATAAAACAAAAACCCAGCTACATCCCAATGCAAAGACCTTTTTGCTGAAGAGGTTTGGGGCTGCAGCTATTGGTGGTGGGGTTGCCAGTGATGTTTTGGGGTTGGCAGAGATACAGTTCCTGAAAGATACTACCCTTCTGAACGCAAGATGTAAAATTCAACCTCATCTGCGGCGGCCACTGTGTGAGAGCACCCCCCCCCCCGTATTCCTGTTTGTGCTTTCGCCAACAGGATAGCCCACCTCCCGTTCTGCAGAGGGGTTGCTGTCGGCTGGACAAGCTCCAAAGCAGAACAAAATGGAAAGCGGAGATTAAAAACCTCATTGCGCGTTCTCTTTCGAAGCAGCAGCCAGGGATATACATCTGTGGAGGGAAAGTTGGCTTTGCCAACCGCTCCTTTTTGCCAAACCATGCAAGCAGTTTTGCATTGCAGGGCCAGCTTGAAATAAACGAGCTGAACGAGTCCACCGAAGCTCTAGGAATCAGAACAGAACACCAACAGAGTTGGGAAGAAAGGGTATTCCTAGCTAGGGGGATGTGTGTAAAGGAGGATAACAAACCAAATGACTGTGGTCCTCGGCTAAGACTCTTGGGCTGGTCTGTTTGCTGGCCATACACGCAAAAAGAAAGAAGACATGTCTGGCAACATGGGGCTACTGAGCTCAGAGAACATCTTTTCCCATCGTACACCAATGCAAAACTCACACCCCTACCCCTGTACACACCCAGATACTGGTCAAATTTTAATGTTCGTGGTAAGGTTGGGGACCTCTGATCTGCCAATCTACCCATGCCCATAAAAACTGGGGAATCTTTCCCTTCTTTTTTTGTACCTAACACTAGCTGCAAACCCACCCACCCCCACAATCCTAAGTTGTGCTTAGAATTGACGCTGGAGTCATAGAATCATAGAATAGAATCATAGAGTTGAAAGGGACCACCAAGGTCATCTAGTCCAACCCCCTGCACAATGCAGGAATTTCACAACTACCTCCCTCCCACACCCCAGTGACCCCCTACTCCATTCCCCAGAAGATGGCCAAGATGCCCTCCCTCTCATGAACTGTCTAAGGTCATAGAATCATTTTGTTGTCGTTTTTGTTTTGGTTTACAGTTGGAAGCCTATGCTTGTCTACTTGGAAGTAAGTCCCACTTTATTCAATGGGGTTTACTCCTAGTTAAGTGTACATAGGATTGCCGCCTTAATCATTTGCACACAGGGACTTGTGCGTTACTAAATTGTCACACAACCTTATTATAATGATTTGTGTCCATTGTGCGCTGTACAAAAACATGGCAATTATAAATGAAATTATGGAGGAGTCATAGTTCGTGGGCCCTTTCTTAGCAATAATTTAGAATTCCAAAATCTAGGGAGAAATCTGAATGCAGAGAACTTTAAGCATTGCTGGAAGATTATAAATATCCAAGATCCAACTTGCTCTCTCCCCCAAGAATATATCTTTTATTTTTTGCCTTTTTTGTTTCTTTGGCTGTGCATTTTTTCCCCCATAGCCACCTCTGCAATATACAGGTATGCATATCCCTCACATACAGCAATGGCATCAGAGTAGCCATTTTCGAAGGATCAGGCTGTAGGCCTACTAGTTAATCTGTCCTGGCCTGGAAGTCATTTGTTCATTCCACTCCAGACTACAAGCTGCTGGCTTGCTTAGCGTTACATGTGTACACGCTTTCATCCGTCAGATGCGGCACCGTGGGTTTGCATCGGCCTCTAGGTAATAGAAGTGCTTGTTTGATACGCTCTCTGATCTTGCCTCAAACATCAGTCTCTCAATTTGCTTTCTGAGGAGCTTCACAATGACCCGGTGGGAAAATGTGTCTTTAATTTGTCCTTTCACCCACTCCTCCGGCTCTGAAAGCATCCGTCTCTCCTACTCAGCCCTGTGCATGGAAATAAAGAAACTCTTCACATGCTTTCCATTTGTTTGCTCTCTCTCTCTCTCTCTCTCTCTCTCTCTCTCTCTCTCTCTCTCTCTCTCTCTCTCTCTCTCTCTCTCTCTCTCTCTCTCTCTCTCTCTCTCTCTCTCTCTCTCTCTCTGTGTGTGTGTGTGTGTGTGTGTGTGTGTACATGGACACCCCCCCGAAAATAAATCAAAACCAGTATTTTGTTTTGTGAGAACTCAGTTTCAAAGCAACACTTTTTTTTTAATTGGGGTCTTTTATATGTTTTTATAATTATTTTATTTACATTGTAAGCCACCTTGTGTTCTGCAGGGTAGAAAGGCAGCAAATAAATACTTTATATGAACAATGACTTGTTAGAGCTACAGAACACTATCCAGGCATGATAGTAATGTTGGGCTCAGTCCACTCCAGTCCCATTACAGAATCTGGATCAGTGTTTTCAGACATTTAAAAGTTGTCAATCCATGTATCCGGTTGCTCCAAATATATACCAGCAAAGAACTGGGTGTCCGTTCTCCCCCATTCCAGAGAGATTTTAAATGTTTGCATTTGCTGTTGAGAATTATAAGCAACTTATCCCATCCCAGGTAGACTTGGAACGTTAATAGCTTGTCTTATCCCACCAATTAGGACTGAGAAACAGGACGGCTTGGAGACCGGTATCGAATTGTTATCAAAACATCTCAGTTCAGATTTTGACAGGTTCTGTGGGGAATGCGTTCCTGCAGCCTGAAGTAGAGAACAGAGGATTCCACTCAGTAGCTTCCCATTCAAGCTATGGATTTCCTGTCAGAGAAAATAAAATCATGCCTGAATTCATTTACAATTAAAGCAGCTGGTTCCCCTTTAGCATCTGTTACGTCTTCAGTTTTAAAGTGCAAAGAGATTTGAAGAAGTATCAGAATATTGGGGGGGGGGCATTTGCCAATGATTCTACATTTAGGATGAATAACATTTCATAGAATCATACAGTTGGAAGGGACCACCAGGGTCATCTAGTCCAACCCCCTGCACAATGCAGGAAATTCACAACTACCTCCCCCAGTGACCCCTACTCCATGCCCAGAAGATGGCCAGGATGCCCTCCCTCCCATGAACTGCCTAAGGTCACAGAATCAGCATTGCTGACAGATGGCCATCTAGCCTCTGCTTAAAAACCTCCAGGGAAGGAGAGCTCACCACCTCCCGAGGAAGCCTGTTCCACTGACGAACCGCTCCAACTGTTAGAAAATTCTTCTTAATGTCTAGATGGAAACTCTTCTGATTTAATTTCAACCTGTTGGTTCTGGTCCTACTTTCTTGGACTTATCCTTCAAAACCAGGATCATTTGGATGTTAAAAATCTGGTTCAGGCATGCTAAGATCTTATAATTGCTGTACTTCCCGGAGGAGTCTGGAAAGTAAGTGCATGTCTCAGAGATCCAGAAAGGTGTTTGGCTTGTAAGCAGAGTTCGAAACCTCTTCATTGTGTACATTTCCCAACAATTTGACTGAGCTGTGTAGGGGTCAGCTGATCTGGCTATTTCTGTTTCTTTTTGATGACGTTTGTCATCGTCATTGGAGTCTGTCTGCCTTCAGTGGTGATTCTTTTGTCTGTCTCACGCCACTTGACACCAAATAATCGTGACACATGTTGATGTTAACAGGGGTGACTGAGCACAAGGAAAATGGTGTGGAATCAAAAGCTGCTGAAGCTGTTTCTCACAAAGCAGGAGGAAAATGGGAATGGAGAGATATCCAGATCAAAACAGCAAGCTTGTGAAATTCAGTCTCATCTCTACAGCAGGTTTTTTGACAAACAGGAAAGCTGGGCCCAGTGTGGGTTCAAAGCATGCCACTCTAAAGAAAAAGTGTTGCTCATAATTTCTGACTGAGCCGATGAAGCATACTAGTTACGAGTGAGAGCTGCGAGCTTTTGAATATTAGCTCAGCCTCAGATAAGCTACTGACAGTGAAACTCCATGCAGAGCTATTCCAGTCCAGGCCCAGTGAAATCCCTGTCTCTCACAACTCGAAGTCATGGGCCACATGACAAGATATTAACTATAAACCTCTCAGCTGTGTTAATTAAGCCCATCTTGTCCTCTGGCTCTAGCCAACTAATGCCAGTTTGAATAAAACAACCTGAGGCTGATACCAGTGGGCAACTGCGGCCTCTTCATGCACTCGTTGAGAGCTGCTTAGGAGCTGCCTATCCGTGCTGAGTCCCATGCCACTATGATGCACAGGCATACAATAGCTGTGGCTCAGTGGTAGAGCCTCTGCTTGGTATGCAGAAGGTCCCAGGTTCAATCCCTGGCATCTCCAGTTAAAGGGACTAGGCAAGGAGGTGATGTGAAAGGCCTCCACTTGAGACGCTGGAGAGCCGCTGCCGGTCTGAGCAGACAATACTGACTTTGATGGACCAAGGGTCTGATTCAGTATAAGGCAGTTTTATGTGTTCATGTGGGTTATCTTCATGGGGAGGGCCAATTTTGTAGTCTTGCCCACTCAAAAAGCATCCAGCCAGAAGAGATGGTACAAACTCAGTGTAGATGTCCTGGGGTTCATGTGGATTACAGTATTTGGATATACAGTGTAGCTGTATAGAATGGGACCCCAGAAAATGGGACTTTCCACATAGGCGATTGAGTGTGTGTCTTGGGTAGAAAGTAAGTGTGGGGTGAATCTCAGCTTTAATTAATTTCCAATCCAGAAATATCATCTTGCCTTCCATCTTTTCTCAGAACACAACAGCGCCCAACGTATCGCAGGAAACGACAATGTTTTATAGTACAGCTATAAATGGTTCGTCTGAAGATGATGAACGGTGCTTTTGTGACAGCAAAGTTTAGGCCCTCAGGTTCTTAAATCAGCTGTATCAGGTTACGGCTTTTTTAAATTTAGATATACTGAGTGTTTTGACTTGACGTATTTCAAGCCTAGGACAGTAAGCAGCTTTCCTTTCTTCGAACTCAGATTCATGGCTATGACTTGAAGTTACCGAATTATTATATCATAAATTCATGGCACTCCATCTTTCCTCAGGCAGCTACAATTTCCTTCACCTGTTGATCTTGAGCACAGCCTTTTATTAACTAGAATAGTCATCTTTTTTAAGGCGGTGTGGGCTTCCTATTGTATCTGTTAATCAGTGGTTACCCTCAATCTTCCCACCCTAGGAAGGGAATTTTGTTGACACAAAATATGCCGGAGGAAGAGGGGATGCCACAATCCACAAAAACCGAGGAATCCAAATGGAGCAGAACAAACCTGGGAAGGAGGAGATTTGTCTGCGTTGGACCAGACTCCAACCACACAAGAAGCTCTTACAGCAATACTGGAACTCCAAAAAGCCAGCCAGTCCTCGGGATACCCATTGCAGAGGAGGTTCCAGCTGTAGAAGGTTTCAACTCAAGACTCAGTTCCAACCTCATCATTCCAGGTTAGCCCCCCACAGAATCTTCTGATGAACCTTACTGTATAGCTAGGAAAGAATTCCATCAGGGATATGTTACCACTCATGAAAGAGTCGGTGAATTTGAGTGCTGTCAACAGCCTCCAAATACTAGGATCAATGTCTGGTTGTCAGATATAGTTGGCTTTCCGGTGGCCAAAATACCAGTAAGATCCAGACAGATTCTGGATTTGAGTCCTATTAACCTAGTTGGGCACCAGAGGTGGTAGACATATGTTGTAAAGTTTGACAGAGCATGTGGATAAAACAGCAAGAGCGGGATGTGGAACACTGGGGAGAGGTCTGTAAGAAGAGTTTTGGGAAAGGAACCTGCATTTCATCAGATATCAGGACCTTGGACAGCTCCGAGAGGTGGCGAATAAGTTGCTCTAGAAAGCTACAACAGTATAAATGAAATTTAATGTTGGAAGTAGGCTAGGATAACTGCTTAAATCCATGCCTCTCAGATGAGAGTGGACGGCGCTAAAAAGGACAGTTCTCAGAGTTGCACTCTCCTTTAGCATTTGGAATTGTCTGTAGGCACTTCTCAACTCATTTTATGGGAGAGCATGGAGGTTTGGGGGCAGTAATGTTTAGATTCCTCAGAGGGTTTGAGGTTCCTGTGGGGCTGTGGCTCAGTGGTAGAGCATCCGCTTGAAATGCAAAAGGTCCCAGGTTCAATCACCTGGGATCAGCTTCTGATAGCAGGGCAACATTGCTTGGTTCCAACACTCTTTACATAACTTTCTTTGAACACAAAATGGGAGCAGATCTTGAAGATTGTTAAGATGTGTAGCCTGAAGACCCAGCAGCATCTTAGGCTAGGGCATAATCTGCCAAATTTATTGCATCCAGATTATTCTATGCACTGTTCAGAACTGTATAGAAATCCTGCATCTGTCACCAGGTAAGGTAAGGTAGCATGACCTTAAAAGCTGGCAAGAACACAAGGCAGAAAATATCATTGGCACAAACACCTGGATTTGCTCATTTCCAGCAACCATGGGAAGGAAAGTACTAATTATCTAGGGAAGCACTAATTATCCAAGGAATTTAAACTACAAATATAGAGATCTGGAAGCCTTTCCCTCCTCCTTTTCTGTGATGAGCTGCATGTCATATCCTACCGTCACCTTCTCCTCCCCTGGCAGAAATTCCAGGGTTTAAAATGAAGCTCAGGAGACTTTACCGTGCACAAGGCATAACTAACAATTGTTACTCCTGCTCACTGGGTAAATGTAATTAGGAAAGTTGGTTATAAAATCTTTGGCAGTGTAATGCTGGACTGGATTTTGGACCTACAGGGAGAGTGGTTGCCTGTAGGAATCTTAGGGGGATACCTCTGAATTCCTCCTTCAGAAGAGCTGTCTCCTGAGTCAGCCGTTCTGAACTGCGTTGTGTTCTGATCTGTGTTGTGTGTTGTTTTCCTTCTTTTTCTTTGGTATCTCCCAGGCTTTTGCGGGGTGTGTGTGCGTTATGTATGAACCTACTCAACCACTATGGTCATCTTTGGAGGCTCTTCTTCGAGTACCCCTCCAGGATCAGAAGAGCATGCCTGTTATATTTGGTGCTGTGGAACACAGGCAGGATACTGCTCTAGTGGCCTTGTTTGTAGGTTCCTAGAGGCACCTATTATCTCCAGGATTAGAGGAGCATGCCTATTATCTTGGGTGCTGGGGAACACAGGCAGGATAAATGCTGCTGAAGTCATCTTGTTTGTGGGCTTCCTAGAGGCACCTGGTTGGCCGCTGTGTGAACAGACTGCTGAACTTGATGGACCTTGGTCTGATCCAGCAGGGCCTTTCTTATTTCTTATGATATAAGGCAGGCTGCAACCTGAGAGAAGGCCTTCTCAGTCATGGTCACCAAAGCACTGGAAGTTTTCTCCCCAGGGAGATTCATCTGTCCCCTTCTGCTGCCGTCTTTTGCCAGTGGGTGAAGACTTATTTTGTTCATTTGGCATTCCCTCAGTGATCCCTCCTTCCTAACCAGTGTTTTAATGGCTGTTTTTATGTTTTGTATGTGTTTTAACTGTTATCTAATGGTTTTAATTATGTACGTTTGGGAGAGGGGTTGATTTTAATGGTTTTAAAATGTGATTCTATAACGTATGTTTTACATTGTTGGCTGCCTTGGTGGCCCTTGTAAGGGCAGAAAGGCGGGACACAAATTCTGTAAACAAATTAAATAATAAATTCATTGGGTAACTATGAATATCAAGAGCCCCATGGTGCAGAGTGGTAAGCTGTAGTACTGCAGTCCAAGCTCTGCTCACGACCTGAGTTCGATCCCGACGGAAGTCGGTTTCAGGTAGCCAGCTCAAGGTTGACTCAGCCTTCCATCCTTCCAAGGTCAATAAAATGAGTACCCAGCTTGCCTATTATCTTGGGTCTAAACGAGAGATAACTGGGGAAGGCACCGGCAAACCACCCCATAAACAAAGTCTGCCTAGTAAATGTCGGGATGTGACGTCACCCCATGGGTCAGGAATGACCCGGTGCTTGCACAGGGGACCTTTACCTTTTACATACGGTCACCATGGAAGTACTTTTGGAAATATGGATTTCATACATGAATGATAGTAACAATGAATGTAACAAAAGCAAACTAACACAAACACATCTTTGCACATTTCTCGTTGCAGATACGAAGCAAGCTTTTTACACGATGCCAGAAAAGATCTTTGCACTTCCCCCATTCCAGCCTCGAAACCATTTCCAAGGGCGGCTCAAGGTACGGCAAAATACAGTTGTCCAAACAAGAGGCGCCTATTGCATGAATGACAGTTGTGGGTTTCTGGTTTCTGGTTTCTGGGTTTGACAGGGACGGTTGCAAACCTTTTGTGGCAATCTTTTGTGGCAATCTTTCACATGTGTCATATTGACATGGAAATACTATTTATTCTCACCGACTCAACTGTGGCTCCAGTGCGGATAAAAATTCTGTTAAATTAAAAGCTTGTCAGGTGGGAGTATTGAAAAGACGGATAAGTACTAATTTTATGAAAGGACTGCGTTGATCTGATTTTATTTCACTTTCACAGAACCACTTCATTCCTGATTCATATCAAGTAGCAAACTACTTTAGTCTCTCTGTCTCTTCTATAGATTTATCACCAAGAAATGACTGAAACCTCCTAGTCTGTGTAAATAAGCTCCGCCATCTGTGAGAATCCTGGGGAACACAGTAGGAAAGAGCTAGTAGTGAGTTGGTTGATTGGATTTGCATGTAGGAGACCTGGGTTTGAATTCAGAGCTGAAGCCAAGTCTTCACAATTCCTCTTGGTGAATTTGGGGCATCAAATACTCTCCAGACTATCTCTGAATAAATATTTGCTCAAACTTCACTGAATGTTTGATATCGGCACTTGCAATTCTGTGAGATTGTAGTACATTTGTTGTCTGGCTTTAATCTGTTTTGATATTTGGCTGTTGATAGCTGGCAGATTTTTTTTGGTAGAAATTTTGACATTATTAATTCATAGTGTTTGATGCAGTTCTGCAGCTCTGGTTCATGTCAGCAAGGCTTTTGTTGGAGAATTTTTGGTTCTCAGCTATTAGTTTCAGTAAGGAAGTTGCCACGAAATTTCCGCTTCAGGCATCTTGGACCATCTTTGTCTTACCCTTACATTTCCTTTCATAGAATCATAGAGTTGGAAGGGACCACCAGGGTCATCTAGTCCAACCCCCTGCACAATGCAGGAAATTCCAAACTACCTCCCCCTCACACCCCCAGTGACCCCCTACTCCATGCCCAGAAGATGGCCAAGATGCCGTCCCTCCCATGATCTGCCTAAGGTCATAGAATCAGCATTGCTGACAGATGGCCATCTAGCCTCTGCTTAAAAACCTCCAGGGAAGGAGAGCTTACCTCCTCCCGAGAAAGCCTGTTCCACTGAGGAACTGCTCTGTTAGAAAATTCTTTCTGATGTCTAGGCGGAAACTCTTTTGATTTAATTTCAACCTGTTGGTTCTGGTCTGACCTTCTTGGGCAACAGTAAACAACTCGGCACCCTCCTCTATATGACCGCCCTTCAAGTACTTGAAGATGGTTATCATATCCCCTCTCAGTCTTCTCCTCTCCAGGATAAACATACCCAGCTCCTTTAACCTTTCCTCACAGGACTTGATCTCCAGACCCCTCACCATCTTTGTTGCCCTCCTCTGGACACGTTCCAGCTTGTCTACATCTTTCTTAAATTGTGGTGCCCCAAACTGAACACAGTACTCTAGGTGAGGTTTAACTAGAGCAAAGCAATACCATCACTTCACATGATCACATTTTGCCTTTTTAGCTACCGCTTCTCTGTGAAACGGAGGCAGAAATGCAAAAGCAAAAAGCAAGCAAAGAGATGGATGCAGGAATTTCTACAGGTCAGCGGCTGGCAGATGGTGCAGAGAACTTGAGAGGCGCCTGACAGATGGCATCAGTACCGTGGGCTAGGCAGAAGTGCTTGGCTTTTGCGAAGGGAGCTTTGGAAAGCCACATCAGAAGTCAATCCTTTCCCGGAGATTTACTCTAGGCAGGCTAAGCACTTGCCTCTAGGGACAGTCTAGCAGGGCACTATTATTAACCACTACGCTAAGTATGGTATAGAATCAGGCCTTGGCTAGAAGTCTGATGGGAGGAACTTGACGTTATGTGAAACGTGCCATTATCTGACTGAAGATCAGTCTGCCACCTTTGTGTTGAAAAGATTCCCTCTTATTGGCCAATTTTATTTTCTGTTGACATACAGCATCTTATGGTGCAGTCTACAAGGAGTGACTCCAGACTAAGCTCAGTGGAATCAATGGAGTCAGACTTGAATAACTCTGCATGGGCAGCGGCTCTCCAGAGACTCAAGCAGAGCTCTTTCACATCACCTACTGCCTGGGCCCTTCAGCTGGAGATGCCGGGGATGGAACCTCAGGGCCATGGCCCTCAGTTTGCAAAAACTGAGCAAGGCTGTTAACGATAGGGCATTGTGGAAGTTATCCATTCATAGGGTCACCATAAGTCGGAAGCGACTTGATGGCTCTTAACTCACGCACATGGGCCATCAGGCATGGCTGGGTCAAAGGTGGCCATATGCCCAAAGAAAGGATGAGGAAAAAATAGCAAGTCTTTATGGAGCCAGCATGGTGTAGTGGTTAAGAGCTGTGGTTTGGAGCGGTGGGTTCTGATCTGGAGAACCAGGTTTGATTCCCCACTCCTCCACATGAGCGGCGGAGGCTAATCTGGTGAACTGGATTTGTTTCCCCACTCCTCCACAGGAAGCCAGCTGGGTGACCTTGGGCAAGTCACAGCTCTCTCTGAGCTCTCTCAGCCCCACCTACCTCACAGGTTGTCTGTTGTGGGGAGGGGAAGGGAAGGTGATTGTAAACCGGTTTGAGTCTCCCTTAAGTGGTAGAGAAAGTTGGCATATAAAAACAAACTCTCCTCCTCCTCCTCCACACAGGTACCTTAAAATCTTTTTATGAACTTCCTGGAGCAACATGTGGTTCATGAGCCACAAATTTACCACCCTGGTTAGGTGTCAGGAGTCAGCATTTTCACAGAGCCTCTGCTTCACATTCAGCCCTGTTTATGTAACTCTTGCCAAGCTTTCTGGCTGCTTGCAGATGAAAAGTAAAGTTTAGGAGTTCAGTGCTTAGCGAGGAGACGTCAGCAAATGTAACGAGGTATCCTGGGTGTGAACCACACTTCACAGGTACCGCGAAGCTGGAAGCACTTATAATAGTGAGCGTGACCCATTATTATCCACACCGCCCACGGTCGCCAAACTGCAATAGTAAGGTATGGTGCAATCCAATTAAAATGGCTGGGCTGTATTTCTATGCACAACAAGGAAAACATATGGTATTTTTGGAAAAGATGCCCTTTTTCATATTCAGTGCGCAGCTGCTTATGATTATTTGGGCAGAGGGCATGTAAAGTGGTGATTGTGTCAGCCTAGAATCTGGGAGACCCAGATTCGAATCCCTACTCTGCCGAGGAGACTCACCGGGTGACTTTGAGCCCGTCACACACACTCAGCTGCACCTACCTCACAAGGTTGTCATGATGATAAAACGGAGGAGAGGAGACCTATGTAGGCAACTTTGGGTCCCCACTGGGGAGATAGGTGAGATATAAATTAAGTAAAATAAAAATAAATAATTAGATAAGTTGCAGGTAAGCAGCATATATGCCATGCTATTTTCCTGAGCATGATAGTAGATATCCAGTCCAGTAGTGTCAATAATAAAAAGAGCCCCGTGGCGCAGAGTAGTAAGCTGCAGTACTGCAGTCCAAGCTCTGCTCACGACCTGAGTTTGATCCCTACAGAGGTTGGCTTCAGGTAGCCGGCTCAAGGTTGACTCAGCCTTCCAATCCTTCCGACCTCGGTAAAATGAGTACCCAGCTTGCTGGGGGTAAAGGGAAGGACTGGGGAAGGCACGGGCAAACCACCCCATAAACAAAGTCTGCCTAGTAAATGTCGGGATGTGATGTCACCCCATGGGTCAGGAATGACCCGGTGCTTGCACAGGGGACCTTTGCCTTTTTAAAATAAAAATAAATAATTAGATAAGTTGCAGGTAAGCAGAATATATGTGACAAGCCATTTTCCTGAGCATAGTAGTAGATATCCAGTCCAGTTGTGTCAATCACACACTGTATTGTCCTTGTACTACCAATTTTGCAGCATGCACCATAAATCAGAGCTGATCTCCCCATGTTGATATTGTCCGCCCCCCCCCCAAATCTGGGAGCAATACTGGCTCAAATCAGGCAGAGATCAATGGAGTTTCCAGATCAAACTGGGAACCAAGAGACGGATGTTCTAGCCCAGGGGTCCCCCAACCTTTTTTGAGCCTGTGGGCACCTTTGGAATTCTGACCCAGAGCGGTGGGCACAGCCACAAAACGGCTGCTGCGGGAAGCGAAGCCAGCAACCAAACATCAGGGAGCGAGGTCATACCTAACTTTACTAGTAACGTTTCAGGCAGAAGCTCTGTTGAACAGCGTGCTTTTAAATCTTTGCAGCCCATCAGAAGCCCTGCTGGGCAAAAGCCCCCGCCTAGCTCTGCCCACTTTCTAAAAGCACTAGGTTGACCACCACGTTGGAGACCCCTCCAAGGAGACGCCCAAGGTTTGGACGTTCAATTTCAAAATGCATTTTGAAACTGAATGTCCAAATCTTGTCTTGAACCTCAAAGTGATCAGGGCTGCCTCCTAAGGAACTAGCTGTCCCGTTTTTTAATTTTTGTTTTTTTTTGCTTTTGAGCCACAATGCCACAGTTTTCTGGTGCACCATCAACTTCTGCATTCACCCTATGCCCATGAATCCCAAAGTCCCTGGTTCAGATCTCCCCCTTTCCTTAAAGTCAAGTGATGCAACCTATTGCCTTCCAACTTCAGTCTCCCGTCTGTAATAAGGATATACCGGCCCAGCGTGGAGAGCCAGCGTGGTGTAGTGGTTAAGAGTGGTGGTTTGGAGCGGTGGGTTCTGATCTAGAGAACCAGGTTTGATTCCTCCACTCCTCCACATGAGCGGCGGAGGCTAATCTGGTGAACTGGATTTGTTTCCTTGCTCCTACACACGAAGCCAGCTGGGTGACCTTGGACAAGTCACAGCTCTGTTAGAGCTCTCTCAGCCCCTCCTACCTCACAGGGTTGTTATGGGGAGGGGAAGGGAAGGTGATTGTAAGCCGGTTTGAGCCTCCCTTAAGTGGTAGAGAAAGTCAGCATATAAAAACCAATTCTTCTTCTTCTTCTGCTTCTGCTGCTGCTGCTCTGCTGCTGACAGGGTTTCTGTAAGAATTACTGATTTAATGGACATGAAATGCTTTGAAGGGGACTGTTGTATAAACACCCAGAACGATGTGAGATGAGCTAAGGGTGCATTTTGGCTGGAGGAAACTTGGGAGGTTTAATTATTAGCTAACTAGGCTGGAGATGGATCTACATATATTCGGAGCAGGCACCGAGGATATTAGGCAGAGCGCGACATGCCTCCGACCGTTGTTTGTTCTGCTTCATTTGCTTCACCACATGGTGACGAGATGCTGTTTGAGTTGGAATCTGTTTTGCAGTCAGAGCGGCATCCTTTACCTCCACAAAGACACCGGGGCCATTTTTACTTAAAATCCCAAAGGTCTGCCAGTGTCACTTCACATAGATCATAGAATCCTAGAGTTGGAAGGGACCACCAGGGTCATCTAGTCCAACCCCTGCACAATGCAGGAAATTCACAACTACCTCCCCCACCACACACTCCCAGTGACCCCTACTCCATGCCCAGAAGATGGCCAAGGTGCCCTTCCTCCCATGAACTGCCTAAGGTCATAATCAGCATTGCTGACAGATCTAGCCTCTGCTTAGAAACCTCCAGGGAAGGAGAGCACACCACCTCGCGAGGAAGCCTGTTCCACTGAGGAACCTCTCCAACTGTTAGAAAGTTCTTCCTAATGTCTAGACGAAAACTCTTTTGATTTAATCTCAACCCGTTGGTTCTGATGTTCACACGATGGGAGACCTACTGGACGGTGGAGTAGATGCCCGACCTGTGGTGGGGCTTTTTGGCTATTCCCAGCAGCTGTGGGACTCCCCAATATTCTGACAAGAGAGTTTTGTTAAATACTTTATGGTTGTTCATCAGGGTTATAGAAGCCCATAAGCAGAACTGATGCACACGCCCTGTTTTAGATTCATCACATAAATCAATCTTGTATTTTCCTGTTATTTTATGAATGCACATTTTTCTTCCGAATAAGCTCGGCTTGAATATTTTCACACACATGTTTCTAGCCATCGCAGATGCAAGGCATTTAATTCCCCCAAGAAAGTTAGGTGCACCTAAGGCCTGTTGAAGCAACTACACTGAAAACCTTTTATGCATGTGTTTCGAGGCTGAATTAACTAGATTCAAGTCCAGTACCACCTTAGAGACCAACAAGATTTTCAGGGTATAAGCTTTTGAGAGTCAAAGCTCCCTTTGTCAGAAGGCTAAATTGTGTTACCCTTTAAGTTGTTACTTCTTTAACAAAAACTAAAAGGCAGCCATAGGGATATTGCCAGTTGGTTGACAGCAGTTGTTTTATTGTTTCCCTGAGCCATTTTCCTGATCAAAATTGTCCCCTTCTCTTGCCACTTGACCGGGGAAGGCAATGGCAAAACCACCCCATAAACATAATCTGCCTAGTAAACGTCGTGATGTGAAGTCACCCCATGGGTCAGGAATGACCCGGTGCTTGCTCCAGGGACAACCTTTAATTTTACCTTGTCACATGGAATGAAAAAAAAATACAGGTACATCCTACTGGGAGTCCATCATAAATCTCCTGTGTAAGGAATTATTTGGCCCCAAGTCTCTGGAAAGTGCTTAACGTTCTCTGGATGGGGCCCAAAATCCCTCTCTCGGCCAGCCGACCGGAAGCTAGTGTTATCTTACTCTGCTTGAGATTTATTAATAAAGGATAGAAAAAGGACGCTGATCGTTTTCCCTATCATAACTGCCTGGCATGGAGCCATTAAAAAAAAAAAACTCAAGAAATTCTGACACTTCCTTCGTTCTTTATTGCCTGGCAAAATGCTGTCAAGGGAAGGTCATCTGATTCCCCGCCCATCAATACAGGAAGGTGATAAATATGTCACATCACATTCTGTGCTGCAGTTTTCAACCTTGAAAAAAAAAAAAACTTTTTGTCAATGTACATTGATTTTTTTCCTCTTAGCATCAGAAAAGTGATTGAAACAGGGAACCTGCCACTCCCCAAAAGCAATCAGGGAAATAGGTGATGGCCCAGAGATCTACATGTGCTTTAACTGCTTAGGTCCAGTTTGCCGAACGGTTCCACCTATGCATTATTGGCTTGGGGCTACATCTCTTCCTTGAAGAACTCCGCTAGGTCTGTCTAGGCCCATATCCTGTTACCAGGTGCCTCTGCAGGAGCACAGATACTCCCTCTGTTGTGCCCCCCTGAGGCTGGTGCTCATGAATATACTCCGCCTGAACACGGAGGTTCTAGGTAGCCATCATTCATGACTTATCCACCATGCTGTCTGCCCTAACCACATGACCAGAAGTGGGTAGATGTTGGGCTAGAAAGACCGTTGATTTGATCCAGCAGGCTGGTTGAACACAACCACACACAAAGCTACCTTATACTGAACCAGACCATCAGTCCGTCAAGGTCGGTATTGTCTACTCATACCGACAGCGGTTTTCCAGGGTCTCGGGCAGAGGTCTTTCACATCACCTACTGCCAGATCCTTTATTTGGATATGTCGGGGATTGAACCTGGGACCTTCTGAATGCAAAGCAAAGGCTCTTCTACTGAGCCATGCCCCCCTGCCTCTTTATATGCTTGCTGCTTGAGGGGAGAAATCTTACCTTGCCTCATGCCAGAGCCTCCTCTGCTTTCTTTTTTTATTATGGAGCTACCTGGAAATTCCTTTTCTCTTGGAGTCACATGGAAGATATTCCCCTCCAGTACACTTCAGGCTTCCAGTACACTTCAAGACAGCGTGGTGTAGTGGTTAAGAGCAGCGGTTTGGAGCGGTGGAGTCTGATCTGGAGAACTGGGTTTGATTCCCCACTCCTCCACATGAGCGTCGGAGGCTAATCTGGTGAACTGGGTTTGTTACCCCACTCCTACACAAGAAGCCAGCTAAGTGACCTTCGGCTAGTCACAGCTCCCTTAGAGCTCTCTCAGCCTCACCTACCTCACTGGGTGTCTGTTGTGGGGAGGGGAAGGGAAAGTGATTGTAAGCCGGTTTGAGTTTCCCTTAAGTGGTGGAGAAAGTCGGCATATAAAAACCAACTCTTGTGCTGCTGCTGCTGCTGCTGAGAAAGAAAGCTGTCCAAAGTTCTTGTCTCTCTTTGCTTATGGGATGGACAGCAAATCATGGCACATCCATGTGGTGGTCAGCATGGCTTTGTTTACCTGTGGCAAGAAAGACACAGTTGGCAGGAGCAGCCAGGATACTAGAAGCAGATGGGAAAGGCGCTTAACTGAAGCCAAAGCCTGTTTTGGGACCTGGGCCTAATCCTGGCTTTTTGTAGAGTAATGCCTCGCAGCTGGCTACGGCAAGCAGCGCATCAGCAGGCTGCGATGTTAATGCACTGACCTAATGCAGAGTAAAGCTTTTGAAGAACTGATGTGGATGGGGGGAGGGGAAAACCCTTGCATTTTTAATTCCCCCAGCAAAATATATTTTCCCTCGATACAAATGAAAGTTAATCCTTCTCATTCCACGTGTCTGGTACCATTGCAATGAAAAGCACTGACATTCTATGCAACAGTTACTCTGTGGTCATAAAACCAATGAAGCGGCCCGTGTTACCTCAATGGCTGTTGTTGATTTTTGTGTGGTTTTTCTGCTGCATACCTTAGTTGTATCGAGTCACAAGGCGGCTTCCAAAATACACATTCGCTTATCACGGCAGAATAGATCCAAAGTGAGCACGTGAACTGGCAACAAAACAGGAATTTGCCAAAATTATTTCTAAATCAACTGTGCAACTGTGTAAAACTGTATTGGAATAATAAAACAGCTGCGAAAAATAAACTTAAAATAGAATATTATCATAAATAATTAAACATTCTCCAGGCTTGGCTAAAAATACTAAAAAGCATATTAAAACAAGGAGAACAACAACTGCATAAGAACATAAGAAAAGACCATGCTGGATCAGACCAAGGCCCATCAAGTCCCACGGTCTGTTCACATAGGGGCCAACCAGGTGCCTCTAGGAAGCCCCCAAACAAGACGACAGCAGCAGCACCATCCTGCCTGTGTTCCCCAACACCTAATATATTCGGCATGCTCCTCTGATCCTGGAGAGAATAGGGATGCATCATGACTAGTATCCATTTTGACTAGTAGCCATGGATAGCCCTCTCCTCCATGAATATGTCCACTCCCCTCTTAAAGCCTCCCAATTTGGCAACCATCACCGGATGTAGAACACAATTTGGGAGGCCAACAATTGTATTAATACAGTTGGATAGTTAGATAGAGGAGGCTAACTGAGAGGGCCCCTCCTCCACTAAAGAAATACTCTCGTTAAATAAAAATGTATTTACCTGGTGCTAGTCACTTAACAGACTTGAGGGCCAGGAGAACATGAGTGGGAGGGAGTTCTACACGCTACTTCGTTCTTGCAGTTGTCTTTGCCCAGTCTAAGAACCGAATCATCTCATTGACCAGAGAACAGGCAGTATTCCCCAAGATCGTGCCCTGTTAAAGACCTGACCCACTTGTCATTATAAAACAGGGCGACTGCCATACACTTTGTTCCCTCTTTGCACGTCTTTTAAACGACTGGCATCAGATTACATTCCCTGCTTCCCGTAATACCACGGACTGCCAAAAAGTCAAACCAGTGGGTTCTAGATCAAACAGAGCCTGAAATCTCCCAAGAAGCTAACATGACTAAACTGAGGCTATCGTACTTTGGTCACATTATGAGAAGACAAGAGTCACTGGAAAAGACAATAATGCTAGGAAAAGTTGAAGACAGGAGGAAAAGAGGAAGACCCAACATGAGATGGATTGACTCTATAAAGGAAGCCATGGCCCTCAGTTTGCAAGACCTCAGCAAGGCTGTTAGGATTAGGATGCTTTGGAGGACATAGATTCATAGGGTTGCTGTGAGTAGGAAGTGACTTGACAGCACTTAAGACACACACACAAAATCTGAAATGGATTTTTTCTTTTATGTCTTTTAAAAATTAAAGGTGGTGATAGCCGGTGGGAGAAAGGTAGCTGCTTCCAGAAGGTGGTCTGATCACGTGAGAAAGCAATGTAATTATGTAAACTGGGTGCATCCACACAGGGGGGGGGGAAATCCCTCCCCAGGAGGGAGGGAGAGTCAGCTAGCTGGGCTATGCCCAGCCCAGGTGTGTGTTTGTGGGGGGGAAGGCTATCGGCCCACCGGGAAAACTCCTGGTGGCCATAATGGCCAGTCCACCTCTGACAGAATATCCTTGCACACCCATTTGGATCATGGCACAGAGTGGGGTTTTAGTTTTTGCTGTAGGCACAAATATTCTTTTTGTTTCCTTCCTTCACCGTTGGGCCTCATGGCTCCATCAGGCAGATTCCCTTAATGTTGCTTTTTTGCAAGATTGTCATTTTGAAGAAGTTTTATCCTGCCTTGAAATACGTTTAATCTCTCTCCCTCCCATTTAATCTGCTTTTCCTAACCCTAACCCTAATTCTCCTCGAGGATTCCTTGACCCTCTCTGCCAGCTACACACAACGCAGGGAATCTAATCATGCCTGGAATTACTATTTTATCGGCTTACCCCACATTTCATACAGCTTGTTTTCCTAACTCTTAGATATTTTATGTTCACTTGTGAAGCCAGTGGCGAGGAGTTGGTCTCTGAACAGATAATGACCGCACAGATAAGGTAGTAAATTGATTTGTTTCCTGAGACACGGCACCAACTCACTAGGTGAGCTAAGCTTGATTGTTGGGAGTTTGCTGCAAATTGTAGCTCTGGGGAACAATTTGAAAATTGCAGAGTCAAACTTTAATAGCTAAAAAAAATGGGATCACCCCCACCCTGAGCTCCCGGAGGAAGGGCAGGATAGAAATGTGAGGACTGGATGAATATCCCCCCACTACTTCCTTAAGTGACGGGGAATTTTAAGGGACTCTCTTTAACAGGCCCCATTTACCTGAGAAAAAAATAGTGGAGATTATTTTTTTTTATTTGCAGTTTTATTTATGAAATTTGTGTCCTGCCTTTCTGCCTTTACAAGGGCTACCAAGGGCTACAAAATAGTGGAGATTATTTTTTAATTTGTGATTTTATTTATGAAATTTGTGTCCTGCCTTTCTGCCCTTACAAGGACTGCCAAGGCAGCTAACAATTTAAAACATATATGATAAAAATCAAACACACATCATCAAAACAATGTAGAAAAAAAATTAAAATGCAAACAAAACCCACAAAAATGCATACAAAAACAGCTATCTGACAGCTTTGGTTAGGAAGCAGGGATCACTGAGGGAATTCTGAACAAAACAAGTCTTTACCTGCTGGTAGAAGAAGGCAACAGAAGGGGACAGATGAATCTTCCTGGGGATTACATTTCTGGCATTGTGTCTAATTGCTTTTTCCCCATTGGGCAGGGTGGGAATGGTAAAGCATCCAGATACACAGGCTAGTCCTTATAGCAGCATCAACCCTATCCTATGCATTCCTTTTGAACGCCCCCCTCTCAAGGATCACCTGATTTTTTGGGGGTGGGGGATGCTAGGATTTCCATGTCAGGCTGTTGGGATTTGAACCCGGCTCTCCCAGGTCTTATCAGACTCTCTGACAACCTTTTAGCTGACAGCTCATCTGTTTAATGCATCATACCTGTCTTTGATGGTCTCCTTTCATCTCCACGTTCCCACAAATGTCTGAGTTTAAAAGGGGGGAGGCGGGGAATCCACAAGCAGGAGAGTAAAAACATTTATTTTAGGAATCCACTGTGTTTTGAGCTAGGCTCTTTTTATTTAATTAGGGAAATAAAACAGATACTTGAATCTAACACAAACCACATTAAATGTTTACATGTGGCTTAATACGTCCTAATTCATTCTAGCATTCTGGCACGTTGAAATATACAAAACGCTTGCAAAGACATCATATTCATAATGAATATTTGTAAAACGCCTTGTTAATATTCTTATACAAATTGCTTCATGAGGAAAATGTGCCAGCTGCATTAAAGTTCCTACATGCAATTCGCAAACTTTTTGCTTTTTCTACAATAAAAAAAAAGTCACATCCGTTTAACAAACCATTCCCATAGGACTCTATAGACAACAATGCCTTTTCACTAGTCAGATTATTTTTTTAAGGCATTATATCATTCAAACTCTTTATGGCGCCAACCTCCCAAAATCTTTGCACCAAATAACATGACCAGTGGGCTGCTCATAGATCACATTTTATTTGCCTACATTCTGCACTGCATTCCTCTTTCTCATCTGCAACCATCGCTTCTCCTGCTAGGAGCCTAGGAAGTATATGTAGGCACAGAGGCACTCGGCTCAGAAATAGACCCCTTGTCCTTATATGAGTGGGTCCTTGCAGACCGAGGTGGGGGAAAATCCTGGATTTCTCCCCCACAGCCTTCTGATAAAACAGACAAGGGATGTATCTTGTAGCAGTATGCAGGTAGTTACGAGTCCATTGGCACCTTAGAGAACAACTAGATTGTCAGTTACCTTCTGAAATTATAAGTATTCAGGTGGGAGCTGTCAGCTTGGCAGATCTTTCTGCTTGCTTCTTCTCATTCTGGGTCCAAAAGTGAGATTTTCCCCCTCTCCCCCATTCTCTATTAAGTAGTAGTAGGAAAATCCACCAACACTTTAAAGCATTGATTCAGAACATTCACATAAAGACATACCCCCATTAATATTCTTTACTTCATGTGTATGTGTGTGTGGGGGGGGGAGACTGCCGTGTTGCATTTTAGAGGACCTAGATGCCAGTGCAGTCTATCTTGTTCTTCCTTGCTTTCAATGGAATGAATAATGAATCCCTGCAGTGTGCAAGGTTTCCTGACCAGTAAGTCAATGTGGAAAGGTAGGAAGTCTGTAAACTGAAGATTACATTGTGTAGCAGTGATTGTCACCTAGCACACCTTAATGAGATGAGTGGCACACCTTATAACTCCACACCTGGGATCTGTTTGTTGCAGTTAGGTGTGCACGTGAGAAAAGACATTTAACAAAACACCAGTGCATCCTTGCTCCACTATGCCCCTGACTTAGGGGCAGCCCCTAAGTGAACACAATGCTTCTAAAGTATGGCAGTGTTTCAAATACTTTCTGTGAATTCATCCTGGAAAATTAGCTGGCCGAAGAATGCACGGCCTGTTGGTTGCCATTTTGTTTCCCGGAACCAACCTGTGCTTCGTTTTGTCAACTGGATCTGAACAAAACCGTGGCCAGATCCGCCACACGAAGCCATTCAGAGTTCTTCTCTGCATGTTCATTATCTTCTGGAATAGTTCCGGCCCTTGATCCTACCCAGCTAGGAGCACTAAATTATAATGGGAGCCTCCTGCGACTGAGTGACAATGTCAATTCACTAACGAGAGATCTTTGCAAAATAATTGTAGGTGCAGTTGGCTGAAAGCTAAACAGGGGGCCCGGTTCAGCGTGGAAGCCTTTCTTTGCTCTCTCTTGCCTATCCTAATAGGTTATTCACGTATAATCCTCTCTGTATTGGGAAGTTTGCATACAACAGTCTGGAGCTGTTATTAATCGCAATGCATTTGAAGAGTGGGATTATGGATGGACTCAAGAGCAAATTGCTTTCCTCCCTACCCTTGCCCAAGGTGGCATTTCATAGAATCATAGAATCAGCGTGGTGTAGTGGTTAACAACAGTGGTTTGGAGCGGTGGAGTCTGATCTGGAGAAACGAGTTTGATTCCCCGCTCTTCCACATGAGCGGCGGAGGCTAATCTGGTGGACTGGATTTGTTTCCCCACTCCTACACACGAAGCCAGCTGGGTGACCTTGGGCAAGTTACAGCTGTGTTAGAGCTCTCTCAGTCCCACCTACCTCACAGGGTGTCTGTTGTGGGGAGGGGAAGGTGATTGTAAGCTGGTTTGAGTCTCCCTTAAGTGGTCAAGAAAGTCAGCATATAAAAACCAATTCTTCTGCTTCTGCTTCTCCTCCTCCTCATAGCGTTGGAAGGGACCACCAGGGTTATCCAGTCCAACCCCTTGCACAATGCAGGAAATTCACAACTTCCTCCCCCCCACACACACCCCAGTGACCCCTACTCCATGCCCTGAAGACGGCCAAGATGCCCTCCCTCTCATCATCTGCCTAAGGTCACAGAATCAGCATTGCTGACAGATGGCCATCTAACATCTTCTTAAAAACCTCCAGGGAAGGAGCGCTCACCACCTCCCGAGGAAGCCTGTTTCACTGAGGAACTGCTCTGACTGTTAGAAAATTTATGTATGTATCCATGATTAGTTGTGGGCTTTTATAAATGGGTGCGCACTTCTTCTTAACTTTTGTTTTTTTACATTTCCCTGAAACATAATCTGGAAACTATCCCAAAGTCAGAGGATGCATAATAGAAAAGATTGTCGTAGGGGAGGCCACTGGCCCTCTGTAGCGTGACCGAGAAATACATAATGCCCTTCTGGATGTAGCCTCCGGGCATGGCCCAGATGGAGCAGCAAAAGGGATGTGTGCGTCCCCTCTTTGGCTACCCCCGTGCAACGGCAGAATGTGGCGGTTTCCAGACTGGAGCAGAGAATGGTTATCATATGGCGAGCGGGCAGGAGTTGCCAGCACTACCCCATGATGTCCACCTCCCTCAGCTGTCAGAAATTGTCTTGCAGCTACTTAATTAATTTGCTTAACATAAGCAGCATGAATGAATGCTTTGTGGCTTGGAAGGGGATTAAGAGAGTCTGGGCAGATCGGCACAATATACCGAAACGCCGCTTGCTCTTTCCAGGGAACCTTGGGAGTTTTAGTTCTGTGACGAGGGGGAGAATCGAACAGCATTCTCAGCACCTTATAAAAAACTACAATCCCCAGGATTCTTTGTAGGAGGTTAAGGCAGATGAAACATGATAAAACTGATGTATGTTAGTAATGTTGATATGCCTTCTGTATTAAGCTGTGTTGGGTGATTTAGCTGGTGAGTGGAGTGCGCTTCTGTTTGGAGTAGTGATCTTTTCCTACTAGTAGTATTTATCCCTTTCCATAACATACCTGAAATGCATGAACTTCCAAATGCTCTAACATGTCTGTGATATGCTAGTTACTCACAAAATGAGTCATAGGAGGTAGTCTTAGGATCATGTCCTTTCCCCCACCCCCACCCCAATGCAAAACCTTCCATGTGAATTGAAACCTATGCTGTGTAAATGTCTAATGAGTTGATCTTGAGTTGATGAAAAGGGTTGGCCAATGGGCACGAATAGGGTTCACTCAGCTGTTTGCTCTGTGCTGCGTGTCTTCTCACCTCCTGCCCCTTGGCATCAGGGTGTCCACCAGCGCGGATGCTTCGAACCCCTTCTGAAGCATGGCATGAGTAATATAGGCAAAGCCGCCTTGGCCTTTCCACTTCCCCTCAACAGGGGATTTCTTCCTGGCTTGCTTAGTTTCTTTAAACTCGTGCATGGCTCCATGCTCTGCTGTAATCACTATAAAGCTGGCAGCCTTTCTTAGTCTCCTCCACGGCAAGCTAGGATTATACCCTATCTGATCGAGCTGGGATAATATTTTCACAGCGTCTTCCTTTGTAAAAGCTGCAACATTTCACTCCAGGCCTTTTGATTTATTTTGCCATCTGCTGAGAACAGGCTGTTATCGATAGAGGTGATTTCTGATTCCTTTCACATTGCCGGCATTTGGCAAGCACTGGATAACCTTGAAGACAAGGTGTGAACAATATCTTCAGCATATCAACTAACCTCCTGCAGGCGTCTTAATTGATATCTGAATGAACGGTGCCAAAAACTGAGGGTTCTTCTGGCTTTTCCTGAGAAGAAAGGGCAGATTTGCCCAGAAGGGGGGCTAAGGGATCATCTCCACTGGGGTTTTCCTTCCTTCCTTCCTTCCTTCCTTCCTTCCTTCCTTCCTTCCTTCCTTCCTTCCTTCCTTCCTTCCTTCCTTCCTTCCTTCCTTCCTTCCTTCCTTCCTTCCTTCCTTCCTTCCTCTCTGTATTTGCTTTGCAGTGATAATGAAGGGGGCATATAGCAGACAATTGGGCGGAAGAGGGTCTTGACCCTTCCCCTTACCCCAATTCTCCTCTGTAAACTCCCTCTTCATTTTTGGTCCTGTTTTCCCCAACCAGACTTCAAGGCCAATGATAAACTTGGCTAAAAACGACTGGGGGAGTATTTGGAGATGAGAGTCGGAAGGCTAAGCATCCTCCCCCTCAATATTTCTCCACTACAAAAGTCTCAACTGTGTTTGCAAATGTGAGTTTGGGAACACGCCTTTGCTAAAGGAGCAAATCATTCCATCTTGGCAGAGCCTGCAAAAGCAGCCTGGAGACACTTGCCAGGCCACAACCCATGGCTGGGGGGGTGGCATTGAGCTTGGGGGAAAGGTCTACGTCGCAAGACCTGCCAATCTGGAATTAGCCAGCCCATGTCCTTGAGGAGTCTGCCAGCCCTCTACGCACTGCTGAAATGCAAAACGACCAAGCAAAGAAAGCCAAACTTCTTTTAAGATGATGCTCAAAGTCTCTGAAGCACTGGGGCATAGATTTCCTTTGCTTCCCTCCACTGTAACTTGTTACACGCTGGAGCAAGTTAGAAGAGCAGTTGGGGGGAAAGGGTTGTTGGGACAGTTCAAATGGCCCCCCCAGGGAAGGAGGGCTGCTTTAAAAAGCTGCAGAAGGAACTGCAGAGCAAATGAAAGAGGAGCTCGTTGAGGCCGAGTGTGGAGTATGACAGAAGGTTGGTGGAGCAAGCTGGGAGTTGGAGGTGAAAAGAGCAGAGGAGGCATGGAAACGTAAACAGCTTTGGGGAGGACAGGACAGGGAGAAGGGGGCCAGAGGCCACGAGATTCTTGCCAGCCCCGCATTTCCTACAAAAATTAAAAATATTCCAATAATCCACACCGTGTTCATGAGAAAAAGAGAACGAAAGCCAACCCACCAGCCAAAAACATTTTCACTGTATTATGATCAATCAGCCCCTCTCTCATGCTATTCTTGATTTTGTTCTTCATGCATGTTGTCGAGATCAGTATTCTCCAAGCTTTCTATATCTATGAACAGAAGCAGACCCCTGCTGAATCAGTTCAATGGAAATTCAATTTAGCTATCATTGCAAGTAGCTATCAAACATACAGTTCATCTGGCTAGGTCAGCTCGATTAGATCAGCTGAATCTAACCCAGCATCCTATCTCCCATGGTGGCCCACCAGAGGCCTTTGGAAAACCTACAAACCAAAACCAGTGCTCCTCATTGTGACCCTGTAGTTACTGTTATTCAGAGAGGCACTGCTTCTGAACATGGAGGTTCCCTTTAGATATCATGGACCTTCAATGACTGATGGGCCTTTCTTCCAGGAATGTACCACCCAGCTCACCCTGTTACATATCTTCCCTCCTGCTTTCATCCCCTGCCTGAGAAAGATACCCCACCCACCTTTGAACCCCATCCCAGAATCTGAGGATCACTTCATTAGAAGGTGATTAGATGGCCTGTATGAGCCCCATGGCGCAGAGTGGTAAGCTGCAGTACTGCAGTCCAAGCTCTGCTCACAACCTGAGTTCAATCCCGATGGAAGTCGGTTTCAGGTAGCCGGCTCAAGGTTGACAGCCTTCCATCCTTCCGAGGTCGGGCAAATGAGTGCCCAGTTTGCTGGGGGTAAAGGGAAGATGACTGGTGACGGCACTGGCAAACCACCCCGTAAACAAAGTCTGCCTAGTAAACATCGGGATGTGATGTCACCCCATGGGTCAGGAATGACCCAGTGCTTGCACAGGGGACCTTTACCTTTACATGGCCTGTATGGCCCCTTCCAACTCTATGATTCTATGACAGAGAATACTGTTAAGCAGGGATTTCAATCTGTTAAGATTCGGTTGGGTTTCTTGCATGTGACTCAGGATGTAGGGACCATTCCTTTGCACCTTCTGATAGTGACCTAAAAACAGGATCCCTTGCCTGGAGGTTTCTGCTCCTGAATATGCCAGAACTAGAGTCATCAGCTTCTTAGAGGAGGAAGAGGAGTTACAGAACCCTAAACATGGGAGGCACATCTTGGACCTGTTGAGTAAGGCTTCTGTTCCAGTTCACCACCCAAAGGGGTTCATTCTTCTTGGAGTCCCACTGGAGAAGGCAGAAGGCACTACTGAAGGCATCTTAGTTTGAGGCTCTTAACCAGAATGCCATCCCTTTAAATAACTAGGAACTTCACTGAGGGGGTGTAAAGATTTTGACAGTCGTCATGTACTTTCTTGAAGATATAGGGGCTCAGTTGAGCTTTGGGGTGTCTCAAATCAACATCTGCCTCCTTTGAGAGCTCTCCATGGTCCTGTTATCTGAAGTCAGTCTCTGCCAGACAGCTCCAGCTGAAGATCAGTCTAGTCGTAATGTCTTGTGAGCTCACATCCTGGCTGGAACAGGACACTAGTATTAATATAATTTTTATTTAAAAGTGCCCTTAATATATAAGATAGGATGTAAAAAATCTAAAGTTTCTTTTTAAATAAACCTTACCAATGTCCTATGTTTCTATAGTTCTCTTTGCTGCAGCCATTCTAATGAGCTCTGGTGTTATTTGCTGATTTTATTAAATATTTTTGGATGCCAGCCCAGTCTCCACTTCACCTTCAGTAAAGGTGAACTTCTGTCTTTTAAAAAAATCTTCCATTGATCTTCTCTCTCTTTAAAGTTCCTCCAAAATGTGTGAGAGCAGACGGCAAACATATAAATTAAGCCTGTAGAAAAGTCATTTCCTTTTCCACCCTCTAATCCCTCTGAGAGGGTGTTGGAAAGGCAGAGCAATTTCAACATAATGGTCCAAATGGATGAATCCGGCCACTCCCTGGGTGGACTGTTGACCTCACTTTGCAGACCCCTTTGAGAGCGGCCTTTGAATTACCCCCTCGTTATTTGTAACAAGCTGGTTGCAATCTCGGGTCTCGCATGTCAGTTCTTAATTTTCTCCATTCTGCTCCTGCGCGTCTCCTACTCATCTCAATGTGGTTTTCACAAAAGCCATTCCTAGTGGTCTGCACTTTGTGTCAATTAGCGGAAAGGGACAGTATTGTTAAGATTTTCTGCCTTTGGTACAATAATGTTTCTGGGGGATCCGTTCAGTGCCTAAGGCTGCAAACCCGAGCTGGGCCTTCTATGGGTGCCACCATAGAGAGCCAGTGTGGTGTAGTGGTTAAAAGCTGTGGGTTGGAGTGGTGGAGTCTGATCTGGAGAACCAGGTTTGATTCCCCTCTCCTCCACATGAGCAGCGGAGGCTAATCTGGTGAACTGGATTTGTTTCCCCCCTCCTACACGTGAAGCCAGCTGGGTCACCTTGGGCTAGTCACAGCTCTCTTAGAGCTCTCTCAGCCCCACCTACCTCACAGGGTGTCTGTTGTGCGGAGGGGAAGAGAAGGTGGTTGTAAACTGGTTTGATTCTTCCTTAAGTGGTAGAGAAAGTCAGTGTATAAAAACCAACTCTTCTTCTTAGTCTTCTTCACCCTGCAAATGGGCAAAATCAAAACTGCGTGTACAAGTGCCTTCTTTGTTGTGGCCCCCGCCTCGTGGAATGGTCTGTCTGAGGAGGTCGGGAAGGTTCCCACCCTCCTGGCTTTCCACAAACTATGTAAAACTGAATTATTTGGAGCTTTTTGCACAAGGAATAGACCTGTGTTTTAACAGTGTGGGTCAGAGAGAGGCCTGGGGTGGAGGATTGGGGACTATGGGCTATACAGCTGTGTATAGTTTATACTGTCTGATGGTAAGTAGGCTTCTGCTGTGTCATTTTTGCTTTTGTTAAACGTGTCAGTAAACTTGTACTGGGCTTCACCTCTGGTTGGTTTTCTAGATCTCTACAAGTCAATTGCCTGTTGCATGGTCTTTTGAATTTCCCACTCTGTTGACTGTACTGATTTATTTTACGTAATCTGCATTGAGTCCCTGTGAGAAAGGCGGACTATAAATAACATAATTAAATAAACATATGCATGTTTACTTGGAGGTAATTCTCACTGACCTCAGGCGGTCTTACTTCTGAGTAAATGTACATCGAATCAGGTTGCATAAAAAATCTTAAATTATTACATTTATAAAATGAATCTGCCTCATCTTTCCACCCTGCGTGTGGGGTATAATGGAAAGCTTCTATGTTTGGAAAGCCTTTAGCCAAGCTCTAGTTTGCCATGACTTCTTGCACTTGAGCAAACTGGAGTTCATTTGTTTCCTCTCCACAAACTGGGATTGGCATCATTTAGCATTCCAGATTGCAAGGAGGAAACAAATTCCAGTTGGGATGTCATAACAAACCGGAGTTTGATTGAGGCTTTGAAATCTAGGAGCTCTTTACTACATTCTTTGTGAGGATGGAGGGCAGAGGCAGGAGGGAGCAGATGAGCCCCTGAGCAACCGATGTTTCTGCCCAGGAGAGAGACACAGAGGTTTGTTGTGACGTCTGGATGCGGCCTGTACTTTCCAATCCAATCCAACTTTTTTTTTTTTAATGAGAATTGGGGGAAGTAATGGCTAAGTATCGTGGCAGCTAACACCTTGGGATTTTAACAGCTCTCAAGCAGACACCTGGAGTGAGATGTGATCATAAGCAACACAGAATGTTTCCAAGATGCAGAAATTGCAAGGGATAAAAAGGGTCAGACTGAAGCCAAATTTAAGAAACGCCACAGGCAAATTAGGCCTTTTCAGATTTCATGTTTTCTTATACTACTTTTGCATTTATCTTTCAGAATAACTTTTTAAAAACTTGCTAATAATACCAGTGCAATGAGAGCCAGGATACATGCTGGCCAGTGAAGGGAACTGTTTTGTAATTCACACTGGGATCTGTTTTTTGCTAGAAGACTTGCCCTAAATCTCTCTGCTGGCTTCCCATAGCTTTCCAACTCAAGCTCCGATTTAAGGTCTTTCTCTTCCCAGACTATGGCTGTAATCCACACATGTCCACGGTCCTGCTTTCCTCACACAGAAAGTAATATATGAATTGGAGCAATTCTGAGTTCATCTGTTCTTAGGATCTCCTTGAATGAGATATTTGTGCTTGGGTCGAAAAGTGGACATAGCTAGAAGTTTTAAGACACCAGTAACAATTTTGTGCTCATTCATATATTAATTTCTCCCCACTGGAAGACAGAGCACGAGTATGCATAGACCCAAGTATTGTTCTCATCACAGCTTAGGTAAGTTAAGGGGGGCACGGGGCATGGATGCTGAGTCAAGCCACCCTCCATCATTGCCAGATGCAGAAGGGATGGGCTTTGCACAGACAGTTTCCCTACCACTGATTAAACAATTCAGCAGCTGAATTCCTCTTTCCCTAGTAGTTAGTCTACCTTTAAGGTGTCCTTGCAGAAACACTTTCAACAAAGATTTAATATTTTTTAAAAAGGACCCCCAAAATATTTGCTCAAAAACTGTAACATTGAAGAGAAGAGGGGGCACCTTTTGAGCCGAGAGAGAGTAATTAAACCCAGCACCCATTTGAAGTGGATGCATTGAAGTCAAATAAAAATCAAAAGCAATATGCTAATTACAAAAAAACATCCCGTCAGGCGGCATCTCTCGGAGATGATAGCCCCGCACTTTGTCAGAACTTCTTGAAGTCTACGAGAAATTCAAAAATTACCCTTGAAAGTCCTCAGCTGGAGAGGCCTTCTAAGGGGAGACATAAAAGGGCATCGGAGCAGATCAGTGAGTGGAGAGTCTGGCTCGGTGCTCCGCTTTGCCCCTCGGAGTGCTTCAATCGCAGAAAACTTGCAAAACAGCCTCCCCAGCACCAGCCCAGCTCATTAGCGCCGGTCCCCGAAGCAACATCCATCAGGCCGGCTGCACGTTCGGGGGCCCTCGGCGGCTTCAGCCAAATAAATCAAAACCTTGCCCCAAAGTTACCCTTCCAGGAACAGCCCTCTAAAAATTCGATGCAATCCTCTCCCTGTAAAGGTTTAAAGACTCTGATGAAGACGTTCCTTCCCCAGCAGTTTTCGTAAGAGGAGAGGGGGGCAAATTCTCCAGTTGGAAGGTTTGTGTGTGTGTGTGTGTGTTGTGTGTGTGTGTGTGTCATTCACACACCTGTTTTCTCAGCCAACCAGCTGTTAGCTTCAATGAGAGCTTCATTCATTCATTCATTCATTCATTCATATCCCGCCTTATCTCGTGGTTCAAAGCAGCTTACAATAATAATGAAAGAAGAGTTGGTTTTTATATGCTGACTTTCTCTACCACTTAAGGCAGAATCAAACCTGCTTGCAATCACCTTCCCTTCCCCTCCCCACAACAGACACCCCGTGAGGTAGGTATGGCTGAGAGAGCTGTGACTGGCCCAAGGTCACCCAGCTGGCTTCATGTGGAGGATTGGGGAAACAAACCCAGTTCACCAGTTTAGCCTCCGCTGCTCATGTGGAGGAGTGGGGAATCCAACCCGGTTCTCCAGATCAGACTCCACCGCTCCAAACCAGTACACCACCCAGCAAAAACCAAAGATAAAATTGCAAGCCTCAACTCCCTCCTCCCCTCTTAAAAGATGCCTGCCAATTCACACTCCTTCGAAAGCCCCGGCAAACAGGCAGGTCTTGCAGAGCCTCCTGAAGATCTCCAAGGAGCCCCCCACCCACCTCTTCAGGGAACCCTTTCCACAGGACTGGAGCCACAACGGATTTGAACCCGAGTCACCTTGTTTCTAGTTTGACCCTCTAACCATTACACCATACTGACAACGAGGTAGGGCAAGGACATGCGCCATGTCAGGGCATCAAGGAATAATATATTTAATGCGAGGCTTGATGCGAGGCTGCCATTTTTATGGCAACCCTGTGTTTCTCATGATGTGTTGTTCTTCCCACAACAGTAATCCAATTGGGAAACTTTGCAAAAACTTGGGCAGTTGATTGTGGAGTCTTTTTTTTTTTTTTTTTTAAATCTAGGGCAGATCTTTCCTTTATGGCATGCCATGGGATTCAGACTGTGAAGCTGTGTAACAAGTTGCTGGTGAACCACCAAGCACACGTGTTAAAATGTGCCCAGTTTGTTAAAATGTACCCAGTTTGCCACCCACTAAATAAAGCCGCCTGGACAAATTGTTCTTGAGGTGTGCTCAGGAAGGAGCACACCTCGGGCTCTTCACAGCCCATTTAAAGATTCTTCCCACACATTTTTTTTAGCTCCTGTACATTATGGATTAAGTTAGATCTAGATCCTCCTCGAACCTGAGTTCTTACAGAGTAACCAGCCAGCCATTGGGAGGCAAAACTGAGATGCACATTTCTTTTAAAATATAAAAGGTAAATGTCCCCTGTGCAAGCACCAGGTCATTCCTGATCCATGGGGTGACGTCACATCCCGACGTTTCCTAGGCAGACTTTGTTTACGGGGTGGTTTGCCAGTGCCTTCCCCAGTCATCTTCCCTTTACCCCCAGCAAGCTGGGGACTCATTTCACCGACCTCGGGAGGATGGAAGGCTGAGTCAACCTTGAGCCGGCTACCTGAAACCAACTTCCGTCGGGATCGAACTCAGGTTGTGAGCAGAGCTTTTGACTGCAGTACTGCAGCTTACCACTCTGCACCACAGGGCTCCTTTAAAATATAAACAAATATGTAAGCTTACCTAACTTGATATTATACCAAGTGGAAGTTTATAAATTAGGCCTTTTAAGTTCCAACTTACTGTTGTTTTTCTTTTTCTCAAAGAAAATTACTGTTCCTCTTGCAGAATATTAATGGATTGAGAACTGAGCACGATCGAAGATGTATGTTTTAATATCCTGTACAGTTCAGCAAAGGAACTTGGGGGCACATGGCTTGCCAGTAGTCTATGGCGGTTTTGTGTGTATGAGTGGCACAGTGTTGGAGCACCTGTTTGGCATGCGGAATGTCCCAGGTTCAATCCTGCTCCCTTTGACAGCCTTGCTCAGATTTTGCAAATTGAAGGCTGTGGCTCCCTTTATTGAGTCAATCCATCTCTTGTTGGGTCTTCCTCTTTTCCTGCTGCCTTCAACTTTTCCTAGCATGACGGTCTTTTCCAGTGACTCTCGTCTTCTCATAATGTGACCAAAATACGACAGCCTCAGTTTAGCAAGGATAAAAATGGGAAGGAAGAGCTGTGTGCCCAGCTCCTTGGATAAAGGCTGGGATAAAAATTTACTACTCGTGCGATGCGTTGCAGTCATTGGGGAAAGCAGAATGTCCTGGGGGGGGGGGCACTCCTGGATTAGAGCAAAAGAGGAAGAAAATGTTGCTTTTCCTAGTGTAGATGAACGCCAAGTGTGCGGCTGTATTAGAAATAGCAGTTAATTCAGGGGGTCCAGGGAGGGACCCCCAGATTCAGGGCTTGCTTATTTTGAAGGAAACTCTGTGTTCTTTGAATCGGAGTAATGAAGACTTTGTAAAAAGAAAAGAAAAGCTGAGAGCTATTTTTACCTTTTTTTTACTTGCATAATTCAGGATGTAACGAGAGCCTGTGGCAGATGAACAGCTCGAGATACCGTTGTTTAGTTGCTGCTGTTTTCCCAGATATGTTAAATTAAAGCTGATATATGACTACAATCCCCCCCCCCCCGGCAGCATTTAAAAAAAAAAGTATCCAAGATCTGGAAGTGAAATTCTTCTTGGAGTTCATTTTTAACTTGTTTTTTGGGAAGGGAATAAAAGGCTCTCCCTTTTCCTGACTTTTGTTATTGGGGAGATTTTTGAAGGTTTACTATGACTTTGATCACAGATCTTTCATACAGTCTTCATTTTAAAAAAATAATCCTTAGGTAGGGAGCCAGGAAAGATTATAAATATGAAACACAGGAGTTTTAAGATTATGGGTCCCACTTATTTTTCCGGCAGGGCTCTTGTGCTTGAAAAACTACATGGACCCTTGGTAGCAAGAGGGAAGAGTGCTTCATTTGTTTAATCTCAGCCTGTTGTGTGGCTGATTGCACCAGTTGGGTTTCTGTCTGTGACGCAGCTGTTTATGGCTCCCCTCTGATGGGCTTTTTGTTCAGAGTTTGGCCCCTTGAATCTGCTTTCTCAGCCCTGGAATGTGTGAATTAATCAGAAAGAAAGGTGGGCCAGTTTGATGCAAGGTGGGAGATTGTGGAGTGTTTTTGTAAAGGTTAAAAGCAGATGTGGGGAGGACAGGTGGCATGGTTTAGTCCAATCTCAGAAGCTAAGCAGGGTCGGCGCTTGGAAGGGAGAACACGGAAGAAGACTCAGCAGAGGAAGGCAATGGCAAACCACCTCTGCTGTTCAGGTGCCTTGAAAGGCCGTTGCTGGGGTCGCCATATCTCCAACGTGAAGTTACCAACTGCCTGCCTGGTTTCCTCTGTGGGGCACTTTGTAGCAGGAACACAGCGAGCTTGCAAATCTCCCAGCTGGTGTCTGACTCCACCCAGAGCGGGTCATTGCAGTTATGCAAAGTGCTTAGCGCAAGCCAGCACACCAGCATTGCCAAGGTGAAGGATGTGGCTTCCGACAGGTGGCACCTCCTGTTTTAAAACAGGGCTGTCAAGTTTGGCTGGCATGCCCCCCCCCGTGAGACTGTTTGTATCCTTAGTAGCAGAAGAACCCAGCAAAGTGATCCCCCCCCATCATTAAGTCTGCATGCCATAGTTCTGTGCTGACGGGAGGGGGTGATGGTTATACTGCTGCTAAAGGCAGAGGAGCTCAATTCAGGGGCTAGGAGTTGGCAACCCTACTTTTGAACTGAAGCACTGCTGCCAAACTGAGATCTCAGATCTGTGGCCTCTCGGAGTCAATGCCACAGCTCTAGGCAACCCAAAACAAAGTTTCCTTGGCAAGCTGGATGGGGCCACAACGGAGCTTTGATGCCTTCTACTATAGCTCTGAGATCCAGGCAGCAGATGTGGTGAGCAGAACCAGGAATGAAAGTTTAGCAGTGGTATACGAATGCCTTTGAAGGGGTGCTGATGGGTGAGACTGGCGGCTGCCCTGTCACGTGCCATTTCAGTGGCGCCCCCCCCCCTTGAGGAACGGCCTGTCTGAGGAGGTCAGGACGGCTCCCACACTTCTGTCATTTTGCAGAATGTGCGAAACAGAAATGTTTCAGGAGGGCATCACACTTCACACATGCAGAATAATGCACTTTCAATCCGGTTTCAATGCATTTTGAAGCTGGATTTTACTGTGCGGAACGGCAAAATCAGCTTGCAAACTGTCGTTGAAGTGCATTGAAAGTGGATTGAAAGTACATTATCCAGCATGTGCAAAAGTGCGAGATTACAACTGTAGTACAGGGGGGCACCTAATATTCGAATAGGATTATAGTCTACTGCAACAATTATTGTAGGTATCACCTGCTTTCCCTGCACAGTTCTATACCTTGTAATTCCACTTCCTGTATTGTGGTTCATAGTATACCTTCTGTTAGATAGTTTGCTGTTTGCGTTGCTCTCTAAGGCCTGCTCAGTCACGGCGCCAAAGCTGCCGTCCTCCCCCAGTGGGGGGATGACTGTTTGTTTTGCATTCCCTCAATGATCCCCCCTTCCTAACCAAGGTTTTAACTCCTGCTTTTATGTCTTTGTACGTATTTTAACTCTTTTTAAATTTTAGTTTTAATGATGTATGTTTGGAAGGGGGGTTGATTTCAATGGTTTTAAAAATATGATTTTATAAGTTGTTTTTTAAATTGTTAGCTGCCTTGGTGGCTCTTTGGAAGGCAGAAAGGCGGGATAGAAATTTTGTAAATAAATAAATCTGAATCCCTCATACAATTGCATTGTTCATCGGTTGTTTTATGACGTCTGATGGCAACTGTTTTTGCATCCTGCAATCTGTCTTGAGTCTCAGCTGGAAAGGCAGAATATAAATAAAATAAACAACCTCCCCCCCCCACCCCCTCATCCCAATCTTGGGTGACCTGGTTCAAACACAATCTGTTATCTGGTTTGCTCATGTGAGCGTTACTATGTCCGACTCTTGCAGAATGGTGGCTTGCTCTCTGTGCAATGTCAATATGCTTAACTGGTTTTTAAAGGAAAGTTTTTAAAGTAATAGTGCTCCTGCCAACATTTAATGCTTCAAAATGCTTTCTAATGATTGGTATTTCATGAGACGCGTTGTGTGAGAGCGGCTACAATCTTAGGCAATTTTCAAATCCTATATAACTTGGCACACGTTATAGAGTCTGTTTCCTCTGCATCGTGATGCTATTCAGTCAAATGTTTAGTATTAGAAAAGTATCAAAATTGACTGTTTAGACCTTAATACTGTGATCTGTTGATTACTTTAAAGGGATGGGCAGACCCTGAGAAGTCTCTTCTAGAGAAACAAGGCAAATTAATTTCTTACAAATCCAGGAAAAAAACTGTACTCTAGATTGGTTCTTGTAGGTTATCCGGGCTGTGTAACCGTGGTCTTGGAATTTTCTTTCCTGACGTTTCGCCAGCAACTGTGGCAGGCATCTTCAGAGTAGTAACACTGAAGGACAGTGTCTCTCAGTGTCAAGGGTGTAGGAAGAGTAATATATAGTCAGAAAGGGGTTGGTTTGAGCTGAGTATTGTCCTGCAAAAGTATTGTCCTGTAAGTATCAAGATAATGTGCTAATGAGGGTATGGTATGTTAATATGGAACCATTGTATCCTGAAGTGATCTGTTAATGTGTGTAATCCAAAACTAATCTGTATGGCTATTGTTGAATGTTGTCTTTGTCAACAATAGCCATACAGATTAGTTTTGGATTACACACATTAACAGATCACTTCAGGATACAATGGTTCCATATTAACATACCATACCCTCATTAGCACATTATCTTGATACTTACAGGACAATACTTTTGCAGGACAATACTCAGCTCAAACCCAACCCCTTTCTGACTATATATTACTCTTCCTACACCCTTGACACTGAGAGACACTGTCCTTCAGTGTTACTACTCTGAAGATGCCTGCCACAGTTGCTGGCGAAACGTCAGGAAAGAAAATTCCAAGACCACGGTTACACAGCCCGGATAACCTACAAGAACCAATGAACTCTGACCGTGAAAGCCTTCGACAATGTACTCTAGATTATTTATTTGTTTAAAATATTTCTATGCAGCACTGAAACATTTCAACCATTAAAAGAGGGTTTAAAATACACACATATGTATGGACTATTTAAAACAAGGAAATGAAACAGCAAACAGGGAGGAGGGCTAATAAGAATGGACTATTTATTAGTGATGGAATGCCAAACCCCCAAAAAAGGGGGGGGCGAAATTCATTGCGGTGTGCCCAGAGTAGAAGCACACTGCCTCGGCACCTGGAGGTTCTGTGCAGCCGTCAGGGCTACTAATAGCAACTGGTCTTGCTATGGCTCAGTGGTAGAGCACCTGCTTGGCATGCAGAAGGTCCCAGGTTCAAGCCCAGTGAAAGGGACCAGGCAAGTAGGTGATGTGAAAGACCTCTGCCTGAGACCCTGGAGAGCAGCTGCCAGCCTGAGTAGACAATCCTGACCCTGATAAGGGGCTGTGGCACAGTTGGTAGAGCCTCTGCTTGGTATGCAGAAGGCCCCAGGTTCAATTCCAGTGAAAGGGACCAGGCAAGTAGGTGATGTGAAAGACCTCTGCCTGAGACCCTGGAGAGCAGCTGCCAGCCTGAGTAGACAATCCTGACCCTGATAAGGGGCTGTGGCACAGTTGGTAGAGCCTCTGCTTGGTATGCAGAAGGCCCCAGGTTCAATTCCAGTGAAAGGGACCAGGCAAGTAGGTGATGTGAAAGACCTCTGCCTGAGACCCTGGAGAGCAGCTGCCAGCCTGCGTAGACAATCCTGACCCTGATTCAGTATAAGGGGCTGTGGCGCAGTTTGTAGAGCCTCTGCTCGGCATGCAGAAGGCCCCAGGTTCAATCCCCGGCATCTCCAGTTCAAGGGACCAGGCAGGTAGGGGATGTGAAAGACCTCTGCCTGAGACCCTGGAGATCCGCTGCTTGTCTAAGTAGACAGTCCTGACCCTGATTCAGTATAAGGGGCATAGAGCCGCTGCTTGGCATGCAAAAGGTCCCCGGTTCAGTCCCCAGTGGCCTCTCCAGTTTAAAGGGCCCAGGCAAATAGGTGATGTGAAAGACCCTTTTCTGCCTGAGACCCTGGAGAGCCGCTGCCGGTCTGAGCAGCCAGTCCTGACTTGGATGGACCCAGGGGTGTCCGATTCAGCAGAAGGCAGCTCCATGTGTCCATGGGGAAATTTTTCATGGAGATTTGCTGCTGTTTCGACGCTGATTTACGTCGGAGTCAACGTTATTCGGTTATTCCCTGCAGACCCTGCTTTTCCCTGGAAGGTTTTGCCTTGGATTTGCCACTCTTTAGATGCACTTTCCCCCCCCCCCATCCATATTCTCAAAACTCAACCATAAGCCGCCATGCAGAGTTTTGAGAATTCAGATGGGGAAAAAATGTGCATCTAGAGAGGGACAAATCCAATGCAAAACCTTCCGTGAATAAATGGCACCGACAGAGGTATAAAAGCCGCGTTGGGTCAGCGGCAAGCCCAACCCCTTCGGAGCGGTACTTTCCACTGGAAGACCCCCAGAAGACCCCCAAGGTCCTGTCCCCCTCCCCTTTCTCTCTGCCGCCGGCGCAGCGAGAGGAGCCCTGCTTCTGCCCCCCCCCCCCGGGGCTCCCTCTGGCCACGGCCCGCCTTTGCAAACGCGGCTGCCCGGGGCGGCGGGGGGTTCGAGCCCGGCTGCGGCGCGTCCACACCGGAGGAGGAGCGCGAGCGGAGCTCTCGCTAGCGCTGCTTGTGGTCACAGGCGAGCAGCCGCGCCTCCCCGCCTCCTCCTCCTCCTCCTCCTCCTCCTCCTCCTCCTCCTCCCCGGCGACCATAGAGCCAGCAGCCGAGCTCTCCATCGCCCGGGCCGAGGCCAGCCGGGCGGCGGGATGGAGCCGGCGGCCCCGGAGGCGGCGGCCGGCGAGGAGGGCTCGGAGGCGGCGGGCGGCGCCAGGGACCCCCCGGCCGAGCTGGAGCGCAAAGGCGACGCGCCGCCCCCCGCCCGCAGGCACACCTACGCGGCCGGCCGAGGCGCAGGTAGGGACCCCCAGGAGACCCTCCGGGCGGGGCGCCTGGCCCGACACGTGCCCCTCCTCCGGGCGGGGAACCCCGACCCCCCCCCCTCTCTCTCTCTGGAGGCGGACGAGCCCCGGGGTCTTGCGGGGCGCTCCCCCTGCTCCGCCTCGCTGGCATCTCTCGGCGCAGGGGGTGCCAGCCTCCGGCGGGGGCCTGGGGACCTCCCGGCCTCGGAGCGGCTCTTCCGAGGGCGGGGGGGGGGGCCCGGTCCCCGGAGGAAATGGCTGCATTGGAGAGTGAGTGGGGGGGGGGGACGGACCTTGGGGCAGTGTACAACCCTCCCAACCCGAGGGGGCGAGGAGAGGCGGCTCGGCGCCTGCCCTTGGCCGGGGGGCTCTGGCCGGAGCGGGCTCGGCTCCTGCTCCGCCCGGGCCGCCGGAAAGATGGCTGGCTGCTGGCTGGCAGGCAGGGGCTGCGGGGGGGCCCACCTCCCCACTTCCCCACTCCCCAGGCTCCCCGTTTGGCCGGCCGAGCGCTGCCCGCTTATGTAACGTGCGAGCGGAGCGGCTGGCCGGGCGCGCGGCGCGCAGGGGGAAGCCCGGCTCTTCTGCAAGGGGTGGCGAGCGCCCGGGGTCGGGGGCGGAGGAGGAGGAGGCTCGCCCGCCCGCCCGCCGGCCGGGTGGGTGGGAGCCTGCTAACCCGCTGACCCACATATGCACGCCGCTGCACCCAGACATCGCCGAGTCGCTCCCCGGCCCCTGTGCACGCCAGCGCTGCCTTATGTAACAGTCGGAACGGGGCGGGGAGAGGGAGCCGGGGTCAGGGCAGCGCGCGTCCGGGCGCTCGCACGTGGGGAGACCAGTCTGCCCCAGGCGAGAAGAGCGGAGCTCGCCTCTGTGGAGAGGGGCAGGGGAGCAGGGGGCTTTTCCGGGCAGGGGGCTTCCCCTGGGGCCGGACTTGGGCAGAGGGGCAGTGTCTTCAAGGCAGGGCTTGTTGGGTCCCCCCCCCCCCCGTTGATGCCGCTTTGCCACCGGCCTCGGGGCCCGACCCCACTGAACACAGCGCTCCCTGCTCCGGCTCATCAAAAGCCTCTCTCGCCATTCATGTGTTGCTCTTGAAAGAGACACAAGAGTCACTTTGCTGTGGCACCTAGGTGGTCCGGCAGTGGTGGTCCGCGCAACGTGCAAAGTTTCGGGGGCAGATCAAGCAAAGGGACGTTAGTTAGACACTGAGGAGCGGTGTAGGTCAGGGTCAGGTCAGTTCTTAAGAGGCAAGGAGAAGAAAGCCAGCCCTCTCACAGTCCTTTGGCACCTTGAACACTTGATTCGCTGGCTGATACTCAATCAGACCATGGGTACATCAAGGTCAGCCTTGTCTACTCAGACTGGCAGTGGCTCTCCAGGGTCTCCGGCAGAGGTCTTTCCCTTCACCTACTGCCTAGGCTTTTTAACCAGAGCTGGCGGGGATTGAACCTGGGACCTTCTGCAGGCCAAGCAGCTGCTCTGACCCTGAGCCATGTCCCCAGACATTTATTGTGGCACAAGCATTGGCCAGGAGAGCCCAACAAAACTTCTGCGAGGTACTTGAGTTGGTCTGCAGGAGAAGAACTCAATTCAAGTCCAGCAGCTCCTTAGAGGCCAACAAGATTTTCAGGATATGAGCTTTTGAGAGTCAAACCTCCCTTCATCAGATACGACTAAGGGAACCTTGACTCTTGAAAGCTCAAACCCCAAAAACCTTGTTGGCCTCTAAGGTGCTGCTGGACTTGAATCTGCCATTTCAATTTCAGGTGCCAAAAGACTGTGTTGGTTCGGCTACAACAAACCTAACCCAACTACCTCTCCGTCATTGTGCATGCAAAGTCTTCACGACAGAGGGGGGGAAAACATGCAAAAGGGAAGAAAAGTTTTCTGGCCTCCAGAAACTGCACAGTGCCAAAATGGGGTGCTTCTCCTCAGGAGTGGGAATGTAACTATAGCATTCCCCAACCCCCCATGATTTGTGTTGTATTAAATGGAAGGTAAAGGCAGGGTCTAGGTGTGTATCTAAAGGTCCCAATATTCTTTCTCTGCTTCAGGTGCAGGTGGACTCTGGTGGGCCCGTTTCCCCCCTTCTGCAAACCCACCCTCTGCAAAACACTTTAAACGGCTCCGCAAAAACTTGCTCGTTTTGCGAAGTCAAGGATTTCTTTTAATATTGTTCTCCCACAACTATTGGCCTGCACTACAGTGTTCTTGTTTTCCCCTGCTGTGCTTCACTCCCAAAGGCACAGGTGACATTGTGTGTTGTTGATGGCGTCTTACTGGCTTTAGATTGTTGACGTTGGAATCCACCAAGAGAGACATCTTATAGATTAATCCAAATGTGTTTTGGTATTTTCATTGTGGTAGAATATTCTCTGTTTGTATACATATTTTCTAAAAAAAGAAAAACCCTTCCTTTTGCGTTGCATAAATGGCAGGTACAGTGTGTGCTATTTATTTATTTCTTAAAGCAGCAGCCAGAGAACCCACACTGCTACGATTAAAACTATTGACTGAAACAAACAAACAAACAAACCCAGCAGCGGAAAATCAGCTCAAGATCATTACATCCTTGATTAGTCAAAAAATAGCCAACTGCCTGCTGAATGCTGGGTAAACAAGACGATCAAAACCGTAACCCTGAATAAATACAGTGTAGGAGGAGCAGATGGGTCTTTCTTTTTGGCTGGCGATCCCCTGGAAAGGGGGCTGTGGCGGCAACCCCCTCTGAGCCCCAACCGGCTTCATCTCCCAGGGGTGAACAGAAGGGGCTTCATCAGCTGCTTTGGAATGCTGATGGTGGAGAATGAAGAGCCTGGAGAGTGTGGGTTTGTGGCAGGGGTGTTTATTTTAAAGGACAACTTGGTAGCACACGGTGGCACGGGACTGTAATTCATGTGCTGTGCGCGCTGCATGAAAACACACCTGTGTGCTGTCATGGCATATGGACATATCCTTTGTTGCTTAAAGTTATGTTTAGAACCCTACCTAGAAGTGGGAGAAAATCTACAGAAATTGGACTTTGGCTGTACTAACACAGTAGGCCCTGACCTGGATAGCCCAATCTCTTGGATGATAATCAAGGTTGGTCCTGGTTAGTGCTTGGATGGGAGACCACCGAGAAAGCCTAAGGTTGCTCTGCAGAGGCAGGCAATGGCAAACCACCTCTGTTGGTCTCTTGTCTTGACCTGGATGGCCCAGGCTGGCCTGACCTCGTCAGATCTCGGAAGTTAAGCAGGGTTGGCCCTGGTTGGTACTTGGATGGGAGGCCACCAAGGAAGCCCAGGGTTGCTACACAGAGGCAGGCAATGGCAAACTACCTCTGGGAGCCAGTGTGATGTAGTGGTTAAGAGTGGCGGTTTGGAGTGGTGGACTCTGATCTGGAGAACCAGGTTCGATTCCCCACTCCTTCACATGAGCTGCGGAGGCTAATCTGGAGAACCGGGTTTGTTTTCCCACTCCTACACACAAAGCCAGCTGGGTGACCTTGGGCAAGTCACAGCTCTCTTAGAGCTCTCTCAGCCCCACCTACCTCACAGGGTGTCTGTTGTGGGGAGGGGAGGGGAAAGGTGATTGTAAGCAGGTTTGAGTCTCCCTTAAGTGGTAGAGAAAGTCGGCATATAAAAACCAACTCTTCTCCTCCTCCTTCTTCTTTTTCTTCTTCTTCATAGACTTGAACTCATGAAGTGCCTAAATGTTCTTTTGAAACTGCACATATTTTTGTGGGAGGTGCTGTGTCCCAGAGAGTTATTTCAGTGGGCCATTTGTGCAGGGTATGCATCGCAGCTGACTGAATAAGTCTTAATGCAGTAGGAAGGCCATTAGAGATATTGAGATGGGTACTCAAGGAAAAAGAGAACCTCTTTCAGAGGGTCATGGGACTAGATGGCTTTTAGGTGCAGCTTCACTTCTTAAGGCCCTGCTACAGACATGTTATATTTTGAGCATCACCAAGGCCGTATTCTTGTGGCCTTTGACAGAGAACATTGGAGAATTCTAGTTGCAAAAACGAACAGTGTCAAACCCAACGCGCTTTTTTACATGCCTTCATAAATATGGTCCAAGTTTCACAACTGTTCTATGTGTTCTTCACAAGGTGTTAGCGAAATAATGTCAGAAGTGAAAATTAGGTTATAACTGGAGGGAAGATATCAGGGAAGGAAAGAAGCATAAAGAATGCAGGACTTCGAGGCTGGATACTCATGTTACCCTGGTGATGTAGGAACATCCGCAGCATTGCCCTTTCCTGGACTGTAGAACCTGTGTCGGTGTTCCCTCGGCTTTTTGAGGGTTGATTCAGAAGGGTCTTCTTCTCAGTCCAGGGCTTCAAGGGAAAATAGAGCTGCTGCAGCTGCTACCCCACCAAACTAACCATAATAGTAGCCTTAGTTCTGCATGGGAAGAGAGGCAGAGCAACCATCAAATTCCCAGGGTGTGTGGAAAGTTCTAAGCATCAGCGCCACATGAACTAAACCCAACAGTATAATTAATTTGAACCAGGTTGCGCCAAATAGTCAAGCATTTTGTTGGTTGCAAGAAAAGAACAGAAAAGGGTAAAGGTAATGATTTCAGAAGGAGGAGGGAATATTTCCCAGAAATCCTCTTAAAGCTTGGAATATTTACCTCCCCCCACACGCAGATGCCTGTCTGCTGCTATGTACTCTGCTCTTCTGTCTGATCACTTGCTGTTTCAGTGCCATTTTAGACTTGGGTGATTACTATGTGATCCATGATTGGTAGGCTTGCCAACCCCCAGGTACTAGCTGGAGATCTCCCGCTATTACAACTGATCTCCTGCCGATAGAGATCAGTTCCCCTGGAGAAAATGGCCGTTGGACTCTATGGCATTGAAGTCCCTCCCCTCCCCAAGCCCCACCCTCCTCAGGCTCCACCCAAAAAAACTCCCACCGGTGGCGAAGAGGGACCTGGCAACCCTAATGATTGGTTGGGAACAGGATGACGGCACGACATATAGCCAGTCGGTGCTGTGCTCGTATCCATGTGGGTCAGCGAAGTGGCACTGTTTCTGCCCTCATGGGACACAGTGACCAAAAGGTCACTGAAAGGCAGGGGGCACTTTTGCTGGTGCTGAAAACATTCTCGAAACACATCTCTTCCTTTGACTGAACCCTCATCGGGACCTGCGAACAGTGAGCAACCAGGGGACGAAGATGCATAATTAGCAATTGTTGGGTCTGTCATCTAACATCAACTGTTGGAAACATTAAAGACATCTACAGCCAATGCCGTGACAAGAAGGACTTCACAGACATTCGCTGCACCAGGGATGTCTCCTCACCAGTCTGTTCTCTGATCCTGTTATCTGCGGCAGCGAGGGGACAGATGTGCAGGTGTTCAACACCATCTCTTCTCTGTACTGTCTTTCCCCCTGAGCTTTCTGTTTAACTCAAAAGCCAGCATTTAGTGCTTTGTCTTCCTCTTCTCTTTTAAGGCTCCACTACCCCAGGATCTTTCGTCCCCCCCTCCCCCCAAAAAAACACTCCTTAGCTAGCAAGTGCTTAACACAGCCTTAAAGGGGTTTCAATCTAGCAAGTGTGGTGTAGTGGTTAAGAGTGGTGGTTTGGAGCGGTGGAGTCTGATCTGGAGAACTGGGTTTGATTCCCCTCTCCTCCACATGAGCGGCAGAGGTTAATCTGGTGAACTGGATTTGTTTCCCCGCTCCTACACAAGAAGCCAGCTGGGTGACCTTGGGCCAGTCACAGTTCCCTCCGAACTCTCTCAGCCCCACCTACCTCACAGGGTGTCTGTTGTGGGAAGGGGAAGGGAAGGCGATTGTAAGTCGGTTTGATTCTGCCTTAAGTGGTAGAGAAAGTCGGCATATAAAAACCAACTCTTCTTCTACCCTTTAAGAGGTCTAATTCAGGGTCTGAATGATTGCATCAACACTGTGCTGGATTATAGCAGTCTTCAACCTTTCTGGACCCTCGATCCCCAGAGCATGGGACCCATTATGTTGCAATCTTGTGACAGGAAGACACGCAACATCAATTTCATGTGACGGGAAGAAAAGGAAGCAGAATTATGACCTGACAAGCGTCAAGGCGTGGAACGGACCAAGAGAGCTTGGGACAGGAAGTGCACCGGAAAGGCATATCTTAATAACGAACAAGCCAATTGTTGGAGCCATGGAAGAGCCTACCGCTAAGTGACCTCTCCTTGCTGCCTTGCTACATCCAGAGAAAGGTGGGAGGAAAGCTCTTTAGGGAGCAGGCCCTTCCAAAAGGCTGCAAGAAAAGAAAAGAAAGACAGCTCTGTAGGAACTTGCAGCTCATCACTTTGGGCACCATGGACCAACCTGTGTGGTTGAAGACCATATTTGAGTACATCTGTGTGGTGGTGGAGGAAAGTGCCATCAAGTTGCGACCGGTTTATAGCAAGAGTTTCCAAGGCAAGAGACATTCAGAGGTGGCTGGCCATTGCCCGCCTCTGTATATCAACCCTGGTATTCCTTGGTGGTCTCCCATCCAAGGACTAAACAAGGCTGCTTAAGCTTCTGAGATCTGACGAGGCTCGGATAGCCCCGACCATCCAGGTCAGGGCACACACACTGTAATTTCTCCCTTTGGGAGTTCAGTGCTCCATTATCCTGGGACGACCTCACGTTCCCTGAATTGGGTTGGCGCTCAGGGTCGGCTGGATGACTGCTAGGGGGTTGGTCTGTTGACCGGTCAAAGGGGATTTTCTTCCACTGTCCTGGGTGTTATCGCTCCTGCTGTTAACCAGTCTGAATCGGGTAGGACCCATTCTGCTGAGCTGAGAGGAAGCCCAGGAAAGTACGTTGTGGTTGCCTAGCAACTTCAACTTGCTCTCCCTCTTTCCTCCTTCCGTGTGCCATGTAAGTATGCACCGATGAGGGTAAAACGAAACACAAAAACCTACTGGGCTTGATTGGACAATGCTTTGAAGATATTGCATAGCCAAGTTTTGTATGCTGCGTTTTCTTTTTCTTTTTTCTTTAAGTAAAATAATTTGTTGAATTCTTCCGTTCTGGGCTTAGTGGACTGGTTTGGGCATTTTCCTAAGCAAGTAGAACAAAGGAGGAAGTGTTATAATTTGTGTATCTGTTTCCCCCTTTGTTGCGGGAGACAGTTTTGGGGTATCCTTGCTTCTGGGTTTTTTTACTGTGGTATCTAATGAAGGACATAGTTAACCACAAGGCTAAATGAGGGCAGGTTCAGATTTGTGTCTTGATGACTGACATGACAATTGATAATTCACAATGGGTAGCCGTGTTAGTCTGTCTGCAGTAGTAGAAAAGGGCAAGAGTCCAGTAGCACCTTAAAGACTAACAAAAATATTTTCTGGTAGGGTATGAGCTTTCGTGAGCCACAGCTCACTTCTTCAGACAGCTAGAAATGACAATTGATGTATCCCCAGTGGCATCTCCACTTAAAGGGACGAGGCAAGTAGGTGATGTGAAAGACCTCAGCGTGAGACCCTGGAGAGCCGCTGCCAGTATGAGTAGACAATACTGACTTGGATGGACCAAGGGTCTGATTCAGTATAAGGCAGCTTCATGTGTTCATGGAATGGGTGGTGTGATCGGATCATTTCTAACCTTGGTTTACATGGGTCTCCTTGTGCATAAGCTTTCTCGCTCACATGCACAAAAGTGGTATTAAATTAATTGTGGCAATTGCTTTGGTTTGGGGTTGTGTGTGTGTGTGTGTTTTTTTTTTTTAAGTAAGATGGAAAACCTGTGGTTTCAACTCCTCTCACTTCAGTACTGCTTCCAGCAAGATCACCTAAGCAGATGTGGCCGTCAGCTGCCGGGAGACAATATGAAAACTCTTGGTGAATGGCAGGAGTACATTAGTACTCTTGTAGCAATTACCCGCCGCAGTGTCTTTCACTTTGTAATTTGATCTAATAATTTTCAATAGTGTTCTCAAGCAACCTGCTAGGGCAGTGGTGAATTCTAAGGGACTGATGTGCGGTGAGAAATGGCAGCAGGGCTGGAATTATAGCAGCATGACCATGCATTGGGAAACCAAGTTAGCAGCGGCTGAAGAATGGGCAGAGTGAAATGTCTACCTGGAAGGGAGAAAGCAGCATCTGGACTACAGTGCCCTTCCTTATCACGATACGTTTGGTTCAAGGTTTTGGTGTGTGTCAGTCTGTTGCTCTTATTTTGTCTGTCATATGAACACATGAAACTGCCTTATCCTGAATCAGAGCATTGGTCCATCAAAGTCAGTATTTACTCAGACTGGCAGTGGCTCTCCAGGGTCTCAGGCAGAGGTCTTTCCCATCACCTACTTGCCTAGTCCCTTTAACTGGAGATGCCGGGGATTGAACCTGGGACCTTCTGCATGCCAAGCAGAGGCTCTACCGCTGAGCCATAGCCCCTGTCTTTTTGTACAGGCCTGGAAATTAGCAGAGACCTACCCTCACAAGGTTGTTGTTGTATAAGTGGAGGGGGAACGATATGGAAAGTGGCTTTGAGTCCAAACAGGGAGAAAAGTGGGATACAAACAATAAATAAAATAATCCCAGTGTTTAAGAGGCCTCCTTGCAAGAGGGATGCTCTTGTTTTGCTCTTCTTAAGGAAATGTCTGAGTGGAGATGAGAAAAGGCAGAAAGACCATTAAAAAGACCATGGTGGCTATGATGCATTCAAATCTGGGCATTGTCTGCAAAATGCGAAGCATGAATATTCCAAGTAAGCAGGTGCCGCTGTGCCTGATCTAGGTTTTTATTCAGTGATTTGCTTACAACTCCTGCTGTGAGTATTACTTGCATCTCTACGCTCAACCTGTTATGTGGCATGGAAGATGGAATCCTCTGTATCTGTTGTCATTTTGCGTTCAAAGGAAACTTATAGTTAGGGCTGCCAATCTCCAGGTGGGACCTGGAGATCTTCCGGAATGACAACTAATCTCAGTTCCCCTGGAGAACATTCCGGCTTTGGAGGGTGGACTCTATGGCATGATACCCTGCTCAGGTCCCTCCCCAGACTCCATCCCACAAACCTCTAGGATTTTCCCAACCTGGAGTTGTCAGTGCTATTTACAGTTCACATGGCTATGCAAAAGAAATCTTGAAAATGTCTGTCTACAATGATATACCTGAAGGCAGAGAGGATCTTGGCAGACTTGCGGTGGGCATCTGGTTCTTCATGGCGACATCTGTGACAACTTGAAACATGAAATCGGAATATGTTCTGCAAAGCAGACATGTATGTGAACGTTCTGTTAATTCTGCTGATTTTGGCCATGGAGGTTCGGGCTTTCGCTATGCAGCTTTTTTGCTTTCTTGGGCAAAGAATTGCTCCTTGGAATTTCTTATGCAGTTTCTCACAATATGTGTTGCTTCTCTGCAGTCGATTTGTTGTGTGGCAAGGAAGATAGAATTGTTCAGATCTTTAGGAAAACAAGGTTTTCAAGATTATTTCCCCCACAGCTGCAAGGACTAGAAACTTTGAAACAATTTAAAAAAAAAAGATTCCTAGGGTTTTTTCTTTCTTTTAGTCCAAATGGCAGACAGAATGACAGAGATACAGCATAAGACCTTGTCCATCTTTGGACTCAGTTTCCCTTTTTTGTGCAGCCTTCAAATGTTTGATGTAAGAACATAAGAAAAGCCCTGCTGGGTCAGACCAAGGTCCATCAAGTCCAGCAGTCTGTTCACACAGCAGCCAACCAGGTGCCTCTAGGAAGCCCACAAACAAGACGGCTGCAGCAGCATTGTCCTGCCTGTGCTCCACAGCACCTAATATAATAGGGATGCTCCTCTGATCCTGGAGAGAATAGGTGTGCATCATGACTAGTATTCATTTTGACAAGTAGCCATGGGTAGCCCCATCCTCCATAAGAACGTAAGAAAAGCCCTGCTGGGTCAGACCAAGGCCCATCAAGTCCAGTAGTCTGTTCACACGTTGGCCAACCAGGTGCCTCTAGAAAGCCCCCAAACAAGACGACTGCAGCAGCTCCACCCTGCCTGTGTTCCCCAGCACCTAAGATAATAGGCATGCTCCTCTGAACCTGGAGAGAATAAGTATGAGTGGTAGGCCCTTTCCACAAGGCCAGTTTTGGATCCAATGAAAAGCTCTTGCTTGTGGTAAGAAGGGGGAAGATCTACAATACGCTCACACCCTGCCCTTAAACCATTTTTCCTGGTGTTTAGAGTTGCCAGCCTCCAGGTGAGGCCTTGGAGATCTCCCAGAATAACAGCTGCTGTCCAGGCAAAAGAGATCAGTTCCCTTGGAGAAAACAGCTGCTTTGGAGGCTGGACTCTATGCCATTAGACCCAGATGAGGTTCACCCCCCCCCCAAATCTCTAGGAATTTCCCAAGAGTTGGCAACCATCCTGGGATTTTGTCCTCACATTTTCCAATGTCACAGTCTTAAGCAGTAGGAACTTAGCTAATTCTGTGCCCAGTTGTGGATTCCTCCAGTTTCCAGCACTCCCATGGAAATGTGCTCTGAATATATTTTCTAAAAATACAATTAACAATATTTCCATTTTCTGTAGGCTAGTTGTAGTAGATTGGGTGGATCTACTGTGTTGACGGTGGACTAAATTGTTGTCCTTGATTGCCGCGTCCCACCCTGATGGTGCAAATTGTTCATATCTGCAGTTTACCTGACCCTCCCCTCTCCCCCGTACCCTCCTCTCATTTTGTTCCTTAAATGTCTGACTCCCTGTTCATGAACAAGAAGCTGGGTGTTTTTTTTTCCAGCACGAGCTGAACTTCTTGATAGCGTAACGAATTTTAGCTTAGCTTGCTACTATTCTAATGAGTTTCCTTCTGGCTAGATAAAAAAAAAAATTAAGCTGCAGCCTTGCTGGAGAGGATTCCTGCATGCGGATTTGACAAGTAAGTTTAGCCGATTGTTAAAAAGCAGGCTATGATTATGGGCTGGCAGCCTGCGCTACCCGTTCTGAATTTTAAAGAAGCAGGATCTTAATGCTTATTGGCAAAACAATCCCGGCCCAAAACAATATTTTAGAGGACAGGAGATGGCCTCTGTGGAAGGGAACACAGGCTAGGCCCTGTATTTTTTAGCCCAGGGGACTCAGGTGTGTGTGTGTGTCGTCTGGCTTGCTTTGAATCCCTCGAGATAAATGCATCTCCTGTTCTTGCTCTTCTGCGAACAGATAATGGATTCTCACTGAAATGCTCAGGTCTCTGCCTGAATCGGATCCCAGAAATCCTCCTCAAAGCTCTTGTTTTGCAATTTTAAAAACAAGGTTGTTGTTCTTTTACTACAATGGCGTTCAACCCTTGGCTTATGACCCAGGGGGCTTACAGACTGCCCCCTCTCTTGCTGGGTCTTGAGCTTTTGTCCAGCAACCTGGTTTTTGCGACACTTCTTGGAAGGGCCTGCTGCTCATGTGAATGCAGGGAGAGCTTGGATACTCTACCTCAGGGAGATGAAGCTGGATTTGGGCATGACAGCAAATTGGAAACTGGAGGGAGGTGTGGTCATCATCTGGGACTGGGTCCCTGCTCAATGGAAAGGCTGGTAAAAGGTAAAGGTAGTTCCCCTGTGCAAGCACCGGGTCATTCCTGACCCATGGGGTGACGTCACTTCCCGACGTTTACTAGGCAGACTTTGTTTACGGGGTGGTTTGCCAGTGCCTTCCCCAGTCATCTTCCCTTTACCCCCAGCAAGCTGGGTACTCATTTCACCAACCTCGGAAGGATGGAAGACTGAGTCATCCTTGAGCCAGCTACCTGAAACTCATAGGACAGATTTAAACCATGGTTTCTTGGCGCCCTGAAGCAGTGTCATTTCCCCAAGTAGGGTTTCTTCAAAAGCGTTCTGTTCAAAGACCTGATCAATGTCAAGCACACAGCGCTGACTTCTGCAATATCTTGGCAAGCAGCAGAATGGATCCCACAGCTGGTTGGTTATGGTTTTAAATGGCCAAATAAGATTTGTGTGTTGGCTGCTTTTCATACAGTTAGCAGAACCGAGTGGTGAAGTCCCCTTGGAATGTAGCATTTCAGGATGCAGGTGGAGAGGTTGTATATTTGCTTGCCCTATGAAGAGCATCCCCCCACAAAGTCCTCCTATGTAGAGCCCACGGAAATTTGCAGAAGCTGGTCAAGAGTGTGGTAGCCAATTGATGGAGCCCAGTAGATCAGATCTGTCCTCCTCTCACTCTGGCACCCCAACCCCCCTGAGTGACCTGTGATAACTTTTACTTCTAGGCCGTGAGAAATCAATTAAATTCTCCCTTGAGCCTCCAAGTATCCACCAGCACAGGAGACTGCCTGTTGCATCTCTGCATGCTTCATTTGCCCCTTTCCAAGAAACCTCCATTAAGGCTGTATCGTTCTGGTGTGTGTCTGCTTCTGATTCATTTGGCGCCTTCAGAGTCACTCTGGATGTAGAGATGCATGGAAATAGCCCTCTTTGGAAAGAGGCTGCCTGTCAAATCTCTGTATGAGTCTTTGTGCTGGGTTTGCATCATTCTAAGCAATTTGCAAGATCTGAGCAAGGCTGTCAAAGATAGGACATTTTGGAGGACTTTGATTCATAGGGTCGCCATGAGCGACTGGACGGCACTGAACACACACAATCAGAAATTCTGCTTAGATTAGTAATTTCTGCAGAAACAGAATGGATAGGCTTCTTTTGGGACTGCTAATCCTTTCTTTTGTACATCTTAGCAATAAACCAGCCTGGATGTGTGTGTGCATTTCTGTGTGACTGATCCAAGGAAGAAAAAGTGTGCCTTGGCTATCTGAAATTTTGGAAACGGATATAATCCCCTTAGTATTTTTTTGGGGAGGGAAACTGTAGTTTTTAATTCAATGATGATCTAATTAGAGGTCCAGAGAACGGTTTAATTCTTCTCTGTGTTGACTTCCCTGTGAGAGGTTCTGGCAGATGGATGATGCAAAGGGAGTTTACCTTCAGCTCAGCTGCATTAGACTGACAGCTTATTGTACTCAATTGGATAAGGAAACCGTCAGAAGGAGAGAGAGAGAGACATGGAGCCGATGCAGATAACAGTGCATGCCGTCGAAACTGTGATCCTTAAAATGAGCCGAAACTAGGGGACGGCTTCCATTCAGCTGGTTACAAGGCAGACAGCGAGGTGCTCAAAAGCTGGAAACGTTTCGCTGCTTTTTAAAATATGTTTGTTTACAAATGTACAAGGTGAGCAGGAGGAGAGCAGGCAATCCTCTAGCCAGGCAGCATTGATCTTTAAAGCGTTGCCTCCACAACTGACAGTATTCCCCCAAGGTTGCTGTTTGCCAGTCAGCTGCAAAATGCTGCCAAACAGATTCCCTTAGACCATGAACACATGAAGCTGCCGTATGCTGAATCAGACCCTCAGTCCCAGTCCATCAAGGTCAGTATTGTCTACTCAGACTGGCAACGGCTCTCCGGGCTCTCAGGCAGAGGTCTTTCACATCATCTGCTACCTGATCCTGTTAACTGGCGATGCCGGGGATTGAACCTGGGACCTACTGCTTGCCAAGCAGATGCTCTACCACTGAGCCATGGCCCCTCCCCAAGCAGAGCTGTCTAGTCTGCATGCAAAGCAGAGCCTCTGCTTTGCATGCAGAAGGTCCCAGGTTCAATCCCTGGCATCTCCAGACTAGGCAAGTCAGTGATGTGAAAGACCCCTGCCTGAGACCCTGGAGAGCCGCTGCCAGTCTGAGTAGACAATACTGACTTCGATCGACCAAGGGTCTGATTCAGTATAAGGCAGCTTCATCTGTTCATGTGTTCAAAGCAAAACTTTAGCGCTGGGTTTGGCCCTCTGACACACAAGGGCCTCTCTATCAATTGCCTTAATGCAAGTTCACCCCGTAATTCTGCAAGGCCCATCTATGAAATCAGCATGTGAATGAGTCCTGTGGAATTTTAGGCTTGATGCCATTAATAATAATCAGCTCTCTGGAGCGTCTGTTCATGTTAATATTATCTTCATAGAATCATCATAGAATCATAGAGTTGGAAAGGACCACCAGGGTCATCTAGCCCAACCCCCTGCACAATGCAGGAAATTCACAACTACTTCCCCTCCCACCCCCAGTGACCCCTACTCCATGCCCAGAAGATGGCCAAGATGCCCTCCCTCTCACCATCTGCCTAAGGTCATAGAATCAGCATTGCTGACAGATGGCCATCTAGCCTCTGCTTGAAAACCTCCAGGGAAGGAGAGCTTACCACCTGAGGAAGCCTTTTCCACCGAGGAACCGCTGTAACAAGTTTAGTTTGACTCTAAATGTCAATAGTGGGAGGGAAGCAAAGAGCGCAATGCCATTCATGTGCACAAATGCAATTTGCAGGCAGCTCTGCTTTCTTATTGCATTTTGGTGTTGGAAAGTTAGGATGGGTATGGGAAGCCCCCCTTTTGTGCACCTCCAAGCAGCATTGCCTCAACCTGGGATTGGAACCTGAAAGGGGATGATGCAGAAGATTGCAGCCCTTGCGATGATAGGGCTTTCAGGGGCGGAGAAAAGACTTTCCGCTTTGGCTTACCACTGACAAGCGAATCCTGGCCAGCATGAAAAGCTGCACCCAAGAAAAAGTTTACAGCTACGTATTCTTGCATTTAAACCATTCTTTTCTGAGGATTTTGGGAAAGTCAGCATACATTGCTGGGCTGGAAATGGTAGCAGCTGTGCCATGCAGCTGCTCAGTTCAAAGACCCAAGAAACCCCCCCCAGATGGGCCCAAATTATAGAGCACCCGGGGACAGTGGATGAAACCGTGTGAAAGGGAAAGTGTAAGGGCACACTCTGCCCCTCTGCTTGAGTCCCGTTAACACGCAGTTTCGCAGGGGCTTCATTATTACAGCGCAATGTGAAACGTAGCAACTGGTGTGATGTAACTCAACCCTGAGTATACAGTTGTCACTCAGGGTAAATTTAACTCCGCAGGTTTCAGAGAAGAGGTCTCTTGCCAACTAAGTGTCCGGAGAAAGTGATCGGAGATTTAAAGGCACCTGGTTCCCATTTCCGTCCCTTCCAAGAGAAAAGACTTTCCACTTTGGCTTACCACTGTTAGAGCGGTTCCTCAGTGGAACAGGCTTCCTCGGGAGGTGGTGAGCTCTTCTTCCCTGGAGGTTTTCAAGCAGAGGCTAGATGGCCATCTGTCAGCAGTGCTGATTCTATGACCTTAGGCAGTTCATGAGAGGGAAGGGCATCTTGGCCAACTTCTGGGCATGGAGTAGGGGTCACTGGATATGTGTGTTGGGGGAGGTAGTTGTGAATTTCCTGCGTTGTGGTGGGGGTTGGACTAGATGACCCTGTTGGTTCCTTCCAACTCTGTGATTCTAACACAAACAGCTCCTGGCACCATCCGTTGATGTGCAGGGAGGCGTATTTGCATGAGGATGCATCTCTAAGTTTGTGCGGTAAAGAAGTCCCTTGCACACACAGAAAGAAGCGTAGAGGCCTGGGCTCTCCTGGGTTGACAGCGGTCATTTTGTATATCGTGTGTCTTGTCCTTAACATGTTCTGGCTCAGCTTTCTGAACCCTGCTGTGAAAAGTGTCCAAGTCGGCAGGTTTGGGTCTCTCTCTGACTGCTTACTTTTCAGTTTTCCATGTGTGAGGATTTGGACAGGGCTGTGTTACCCAAGGTGTCTGGGTGTGGGGGGGTGTTCGGTGAGCGTGTTGGAAACCGGTTTTTCACAAGTGCGTAAATTGAGCCGGGGGCACGGGGGGGCAGGCAGGTGCTCTAACAACAGGCAGGGCCAACCAAAGCAGCTCCAATTCCTTCAAAAACTAGCCATGTCCTGGAGCCAGTGTGGTGTAGTGGTTAAGAGCGGTGGTTTGGAGTGGTGGAGTCTGATCTGGAGTACCGGGTTTGATTCCCCACTCCTCCACATGAGCGGCGGAGGCTAATCTGGTGAACCGGGTTGGTTTCCCTCTCTCCTCTACACGAAGCCAGCTGGGTGACCTTGGGCAAGTCACATTCTCTCAGCCCCACCCACCTCACAGGGTGTCTGTTGTGGGGAGGGGAAGGGTAGGTGATTGTAAGCCGGTTTGAGTCTCCCTTAAGTGGTACAGAAAGTCGGCATATAAAAACCAACTCCTCCTCTTCTTCTTAAAGATCGCTCTTAAAGATCACTCCTGAGACTTACGTTTCATTTGCCACCTGCATTCAAAACTGCCTCACTTTTTCTGTCCTCCACCCAGTGAGATGCAGGCTATCACCAGCTTGTAGCGACCAGACGCCAAAAGCCATCCCTGCTCCTTTTGGCGCTTGTCTTCCAGCTCTTGGTGCCCACTGAGGAATCCTCTTTTGCTATGAATTTAGCAACAACCCAGAAGGGAAAAAGAAAAGTTATCTCCGTAACAAGCATGTGGCCATGTCCCACGGAGCGCCGCAGAAGCCGCAGAAGACCTAGACCCGGCGAAAGTTTATGTTTGTTTTGGATTTTGTTCTGTTTATGCTGAAGTGTGGGAGGAAGCAGGCCGTTGGTAAAATGTAGTGAGGTCTTTCCAGGCATCCTTTGGCTGCAGTCCAGAGCACAGTTAAACATGGGGCAACCCCGTGGAGATTAATGGGGCTTAAACATGCTTAACTGTGCACTGCATTAAGGCCAGGTTCTTTAAACTCTTCCCCCCCCCCCCACGATCGTTCTCTTGATAACATTAATAGCTCTGGAATATATGCATCGAATAAGAGAACAATTCGCTCTGTAATTTGTGTGTGTGTGTGTGTGTGTAGGGGGGAGAATATACAACTGTAGAATTTCACATGCTTAATACCGGTAGGTTTCAGAGAGTAGCCATGTTGGTCTACGGTAGAACAGTTAGATGCGAGTTCAAGAGCTTAAAGACCAACAAGAATTTTCGGGTATGAGCTGTCGAGAGTCAAAGCTCCCTTCGACAGATAATGGGATATATTATTCGTCAGATAATGGGATACTCAGAGGTGTCCTTTCTTACTTCTATCCTGACTGGGGTATAAGCGACTCAGGGATCTCCATTCTTACTTTCAGAGGGTAGCCATTTTGGTCTGCCGTAAAACTGCTGGATTGGAGTCCAATAGCGCAAACCCAACAAGATTTTGGGGGTATGAGCTTTCGAGAGTCAAAGCTCCCTTCAACAGATATGTATCCCTTCATCTCTGTGTGTGTGTGTTAAGTGCCTTCAAATCGCTTCCGACTCACGGTGACCCTATGAATGAAAGTCCTCCAAAATGTCCTATCTGTGACAGCCTTGCTCAGATCTTGCAAACTGAAGGCTGTGGCTTCCCTTATTGAGTCAATCCATCTCTTGTTGGGTCTTCCTCTTTTCCTGCTGCCCTCAACTTTTCCTAGCAATACTTCATATCTGACAAAGGGACTTTTGGCTCTCAAAGCGCATACCCTCCAAATCTTGTTTGTCTGTAGAGTCCTACTGGACTCAAGTCTAGCTGTTAATGTCAGTAGTTATGCTTCAATTGGGAATTCCATTTGAGTAGACTTTTAAAGGGGTGTGGAATGGTGTAGAATAGCCCGATCTTGTCAGATCTCGGAAGCTAAGCTGGGTCGGTACTTGGATGGGAGACCACCAAGGATAACTTGGCCCGCTGTGACATTCTTCTCCTTCTCTTGTTAGGCAACATGCTTGCATATCAGTAGGGTTGCCAACCTCCAGGTACTGGGGAGAAAAACGGCACCTCTGTACTTGTACCAAAAGGTTTAGAAAAACAGTACAGGAAACTGTATATACACAAAGTGCAAATATTTATAAGCTACTGAGGTGAAACATAGACCATATACGTGACATATATACAACACAATTATATACAATATGTACAGTTCACACAAAAAATGTAGAGAAATTTCCAAAGGTCTCAGCTGAGTACCACAAATATATAGAGGAAGTTCCAAAGGTCTCAACTGAGTACCAAATGAATGCTAATATTGTAATCCTTGTGTAAAGTTCATATAGAGCCACAATCATCGATGGATACGGCCGTTTCAGATCCACAGCAGTGGAAATCTTTCTTCAGTCCTTAATACAAAAGTGCTGTTACATAGTCATCATTCCTTCCCACACAGGGTAAGTATGAGCAATCAGAAGTCAGTAAAGTACATCACATAGTGCAGCTAATCATTTGGTACTCAGTTGAGACCTTTGGAACTTCCTCTATATATTTGTGGTACTCAGCTGAGACCTTTGGAAATTTCTCTACATTTTTTGTGTGAACTGTACATATTGTATATAATTGTGTTGTATATATGTCACGTATATGGTCTATGTTTCACCTCAGTAGCTTATAAATATTTGCACTTTGTGTATATACAGTTTCCTGTACTGTTTTTCTAAACCTCCAGGTACTAGCTGGAGATCTCCTGCGATTACAACGGATCTCCAGTCAGAAGAGAACAGTTCACCTGGAGATAGGGTTGCCAACCTCTAGGCACTAGCTGGAGATCTCCCCCTATTACAACTGATTGCCAGCTGATAGAGATCAGTTCACCTGGAGAAAATGGCCACTTTGGCAATTCGACACTATGGCATTGAAGTCCCTCCCCTCCCCAAACCCCGCACTCCTCAGGATCCGCCCCCCAAAAAATCTCCCGTTGGTGGCAAAGAGGGACCTGGCAACCCTACATATCAGAATGATGGTTAAGAAACTATTTCAGAAGACAAGATCTGAGCGTTTCTCTTCATCCAAAGTGTTGTTTGTGTCCACCAACTTGATAAATTGGACTTAATTAAATGAGGTTCACTCAGCTCACAGAAGACTCATCTGCAGGGCCCTTTTGTTCCCCACTGGGAAATTATTTACACCAGGACTCAGGAGGGTAGTGTGGTTGGGGTTTGCATTAAAGGATTCTGTCAGAATAATGTGCGTGTGTTTTTTATCTTAGAGACTGATAATGAATGCACCACCTTCTAGAGCATGGGGATCAACTAACCCCTTTAGTTAATGATGCCAGAGTTTCAGTAAGACCAGCTTCTACTTTCCATAGCTATTAATGTGCTGGACTTACACATACACATTTACAATGTTTATAATGGTAAAAAGAAGCTCTCCATTTCAGGCAGGAGATTTAGGGGTACTAGCAAAGTACCGCCATTCTCCTGTTATTTATTCTTATCTGACAAAGGAAGCTTTGGCCATTTATGCACGGGAGGTTTTGCCTTGGATTTGCCGCTCTCTAGACGCACATTTTCCCCATCCGAATTCTCAAAACTCAAAAATAAGCCCCCATGCAGAGTTCTGAGAATTCAGATGGGGAAAATGTGCATCTAGAGAGTGGCAAATCCAAGGCAAAACCTCCCGCGCATAAATGACCTTTGACTCTTGAAAGCCCATACCCTCAAAATCTTTTTGGTCTCTAAGGTGCTACTGGACTCGACTCTAGCTTACTTATTCTTATGTTTCCATCATTTGGAATATGTGGCTCCTGGCCCAAAATGTGATGGGGATTTAGAATTCAGTCACATCTTATGCCTCCTCGGCTTTGATTGCATCTCTGTTGTTGGTGTCCATAGATGAGGCCGTCGGAGGTTGGATTCCCATGGCATATCTCTATGTGTTCATTTGCATCCTCAAGTCCTGAAGAGGAAAGTGCTTGAATGCCTGTTTTGGGCAACATCATGGGAAGGCCTCAGCCTCTGTGCCGTGCTGTTGGACCTCCAGAATTTCTGGTTGGCCACTGTGAGAGGCAGGATGCTGAACTAGATGGACCAGTGGTCTGATCCAGCGGGGCTCTTCTTATGTTCTTACGGGCATAGAGTTGCCAAGACCTTGGGCCACTGCCACCAATGTTTCCGTACCACTCCATCAGAACTCCGGAATGAATTGTAGCCCAGTTATGAAGGGTGTTTTGGGCCATGCGCAGATGGGGCTGGCTTGGCTACGCCTCTTCATTGTCCAAAGACTCCAGCAAGCTGCCGTTGGCCATGTAGCTGATGAAGGAGAGGCTGGAGACCAAGCTTCATCTTGGCTTCATCTGTCCAGAGAAATAGAAGTAGGCAGTAATGTTGCTGCCCCCTCATGCTCTGGATTGTTGGAGCACTGTGGACATTGAAGATCATTCTAGGTTGTCCTACACCTCCTGCATATTTCTGGATTAATCTGGAAGCCCCTAGAAAACGGCACATTTGGAGCTTCTTCTATAAATGCTTCTGTCCTGGCTGGAACCTGTAGTTCCAGATGAGAAGCTGCTTGAAGTCTACCACCAGGAGCCTGAAAATGGGAGAGATCTATACATGCATAAGGACTTCCTCTCAGGTCAGCTGTCCTCTGCTGGGGTGGGGATTTCCGGTGTCAACCAGGAGCCTCCTGGAGCTGCAGCCCTAAGCATCCACTTGCAACTGGATTTTACTGTGTTAAATGGCAAAATCCACTTGCAGACTGGAAGTGCATTTTCAGCATGTGTGAAAATGCCCTCAAAGTAAATCCCCCTGACATCCAGGAAGCTGTGTTCCGTGTAAATGCAGGGTCTAATCCAGTTGAAATTAAGCACTTTGCAGCCTCTCTTGATTTTGATGGGAAATATTTAATCATGTAGTTAAATCTCTTGTTTGAAACCAGGCAATACTTCAAAGGGCTTATTTTGGGTGCTGTTTGTAAGATTTAGGTGGATGGTGAGAATTTCTGCTGCCCCCTGCCCCTTGTGGCCATCTTAGTGGGGAAGAGGAGGTGTGGTTGCCCCAATCTTTTTTTATTTCCTGAGAACAAGAAGGAGGAGGTGAGAGCTGTTTCCCCTCACTTATGGAAGCTCTGGCTACATGTATAATTGAACACGGCTCTGCATCTATAATTGAACGCGTGGAGTAAACAGGGAGCTTTTTGACTTGTGCCATTGGAACGCTTCAATATAGGAAGGGGTTCTTAAAAAGCCTTCTGGTATTCAGGCAAGTGTGCTTTTGAAGTATTTATGCAAATGCGCAAGGCTTTTCTACTATGCAGCCATGTTGCAAAGATTGCCAGGCAATATTTGGTGTACGTTGTTGTCTGAAATACTTAGTACTATCACGGGCCTTTGTTCCTTCTCTGTTAAACACTGAGGACCGAAGCCACCCAGAAGGGTCTCCTGCACATGTTTTGTTGAAATAAACAGGAGCCCTGCAAGTAGGGTTGCCAGCCTCCAGGTGGTAGCTGGAGATCTCCTGGGATTGCAAGTGATCTCCAGGTGATGGAGAACAGTTCACCTGGAGGAAATGGCCACTTGAAACCAGTTGTTATAGTGGGAGATCTCCAGTTAACACCTGGAGGCTGGCAATGCTATCAACAGCAGAGTTTGCAAAGTGTAAGAGGGTATTTAACAGTAAACCCCCAGCATCTACAAACATGACAATGCCTGGCTGTTTCTTGCTAGAAAAGAGATGAGCAGGTTCCTGTGAAGAACACTGAAACATGCAGGGCAATTTTTTCTTAAATATCTTTTGCTCCTGGTTGTATATTTACCTGGCTTTTTGGAGTGACTCCTTCCTATTGCATTTTATTTTGTCTGGTTTCTCCAAGAGGCCCCAGGGCATAACTCTTCATTCTCTCTTCTTCGTTTTTATTTTCACAACAACCTGTGAAGAAGGTCAGAGAGGCCGCCAGTCTTCCCTTGTGCTTCATGATGCCTGAGAGGGGATTTGAACACCGGTCTCCTTCTTGGCTGCTACTGTCAAAACCCTCTTTCTCCCTCCCTCAGTAATGACTTTGAATGTGAAATGAATGTTCCTGGTTTGATAGTTTGCAGAGGGTAGCCATGCTGGCCTGATGTCGAAGAGCTCGATTCGAGTCCAGCAGCACCTTAGAGACTCACAAGATTTAGGGGTTTGAGCTTTCGAGAGTCAGTTAGACTTAAATCTAGCTTTTCCTGGTTTGAGTGACAGCAAATGTCTCCTGTATAGGCTAATATTGGCTTCAGCAAAATAAATCAGTTCTGACAATACAAACAGCCATCCCATCTGCAAAAACAAAACAAAACACACACCCTGAAACCCATCTTCCCTTTACTGGGATTTGGAAAAACATTGCCTGTATTTTTTCAAGTATATGTTTGCAATAATGAGGACTAGAAACCTTTTCTAGGGTTGGAGGCTGAATTCAGTGGCCATAGCCACATTCTATGGACTGACCTTAGGCCAGTCACAGCTCTCTCAGCCCAACCCACCTCACAGGGTGTCTGTTGTGGGGAGGGGAAGGGAAGGTAAGCCGGTTTGAGTCTCCCTTAAGTGGTAGAGAAAGTCAGCATATAAAAACCAACTCTTCTCCTCCTTCTTCTCCTCCTCCTTCTCCTCCTTCTTCTCCTCCTTCTTCTTCTCCTCCTCCTCCTCCTCTCCTGTGAAATCAAGGCATATTCACAGCTCTAGTATTATATCACATTGCAGGATGGGTTAGGCCGTTGCCGCTGAAATGAGGAACTCTGTTTCTAAAACTCTAATTCCCCTGAAGCCGATCCAACTGAAACGGCATCCAAGTTGTGTGTGGGTAATGGGCACATTAGCTGGATAAAATTAGAAAAGAAACTGGCTCTTTCACAGTTTAGCCAACCCTCGTGGGTAATTCTAGAATTATCCTGATAATATGTGCAGTGTTCACCCGTTGAACTTTTACCCTGAATGCACACACGGCTCAAAACAATGATCTCTCCAACCGGTGAAAGCTTTCGAGAGCGGTTGACGTTAAAGCCTTTATAATCTCTACTAATTATTAGCATTACCGGCATATTCCCTGCTCTTGATATAGCTTGTATGGGGAATATCAAGGTAATGATGATATGCAAACGGCATCATTTTGTATGCATGCGCCTTGTTTCCTAATTAAGCCAACAGCACTCTAATACTTTTCTCAGGGGTTCGTTTGCAATGTTTTGCTTCTCAGAGCTGGGCACAGGTAATGCTGGTTCTTTGCAAACCATGGTTTGCAAATTGAGAACCAGCGTTTGGGTGAGGGCACGCATGCCTTGTCTCCTCCACTTTCCAGCTTGAATTCCTTTCCCCCTTCCTTTATTGGTCTTAACTGTGGTTTTATCTTAACCACAGCTGGCCATGACATGTGTGATGGTGGAGGAAAATGCCTTCAAGTTGCAACCGACTTAGGGCAGCTCTGTAGGGTTTTCAAGGCAAGAGATGTTAAGAGGTGCTTTATTGTTGCCTGCCTCTGCATCATGACTCTGGACTTTCTTGGTGGTCTCCCATCCAAGTACTAACCAGGGGCAACCCTGCTTAGTTTCCAAGAGTTGACAAGTTCAGGCTATCCTGGGTTGTCTGGGTCAGGGCAGATGAACAGAGGTGGTTTGCCAATGCCTGCCTCTGAGTAGCAACCCTGGACTTCCTCGGTGGTCTCCCATCCAAATATTAACCAGGGCTGGACCTGCTTTACTTCCCAGGTCTGACAAAACCAGGCTAGCCTGGGCCATACAGGTAAGGGCATTTACATGTGTACCAACACAATGTTAAAACCTGGTAAACCAGAGGTGGTTTGAAGATAGCTTATGAACCATGAGGAGTGTGTATTGGCCTTCACCATGGTTTTGCATCACATGTGAACCAGTGCCATGGTAATTAGAGCCCTGGTAGAACTGAAAGCATGTTCTGAAGACCCTTTATGGTTACAGGGAGAATCCTAGTTTGAATTAACCGTGACTTGTCTTGGTACATGTCAAAAGCAAAGCCATGGTTTACAATTCTAGGGGAGGAGGCGATCTCCTTGGAGCTGAGAAGGGGTGCCATGGTTTGTGGACAGCCAAGGTTATATCTGCTTTGTATTTCAGCTCTCCACTAACCGTGTTGCAGCTGCTTTCCCCTGTTCGCTTCACTTACGTGAAGTTGGTGCAGGCAGAGGGCATTGTGTTTATTGATTCTCCCCTTCCCCTCACTGAATTGCAGCATCGATACACAGGAGCCGGATAGCTATTTTTAAAATACCTGTAATAATTTTGTATTAAAGTATAGACAAAGGACGCTGGCTGTTTTCTCCTTGATGCTGCTGCTTTTTTTTTTTTTTTGTTCTGTTTTGCGGTATGTTGTTATTGCGGTAATTTAGCTTCAATTGCTGCAATTTGGGGGGAGGGTGGGCAAACAGCCCCCCTCTCGAGCCTCTCCACAGTCTTTCCTACCTGCTTGGATACCTGATCATGTGGGGTTTTTTTTTTTATTATTTTATTGTAACGCAGCTCATTTTCGCTTCTGGCCAATTTTCCGAAAGGAAATTGGCTGTTCTCTGTATTACACGTTTTAGCCGAGTCCAAACCCACCACGCCTTCTTCTGGAATTCACTGCTGAGCGCGGCGTTCGATTTTGTCCTGGAGCCGTGAGATCGGCGATTACGCTAACTTGGGGCTGTGTGTGTGTGTGTGTTTGTGCCTTTAATTCCCTTTTCCATTCATTTTCAGGCTGCCTCCGATAAAAACAGTGCCTGGTAATAGTAGGTCAGAGAAAGGAGAGCACTTATCAGCCCCAGTGAACCTGAGAATGCCTTCCCTTGGGGTGACTCTTGGCTGCGGCGGTGCGGGCGCCTTTCCACTCCTTAGCTGCTCACTGAAGCTAAAATCCCTCGGCCTGTTGAGATGCGTGATGGTGAATTACGGCCCCCGCCGTCAGCAGCTTCTCTGGTTGAGGGGGGAAACAAAAGATGGATGCTTCCGTGTGCTGGCCTATGAAATTGAAAGTGATGGTTTTTGTCTACCGGGTCTTCTCTGAGCTGGCCTAGCCGGGAATGGAAGAGAACGGGTGGTTTCCCTCTAGCCCCTCAAGAAGACTTTGTGGCCAAGATGTCTTCTCTAATCTGGTTTCTTGAGCCTCGATTTCCGCCCCCTCCGGTCCTCTTTCTCGTGGTCTTCTGTTCCCCAGGCCCCTCCTTTTAATGGAAAGCATAGCTCTGTCTACCATTCTGTTCCCCATCAGCCCACTTGGGCGTCTGCCCGCCTGTCTGCTCCCGGAGATCGGCTGACGTGTATCAAGAGTTTTGATTAAATGTGCGGCAGCAGGTAGCAAGTGACTGATGACAGGGTGACATATTTGACTTAACGTCTTGTGTAATGCGATCTGAAGGATGTGCTTCTTTGGGTGTGTGTTTTTGTCTTAATTTATTAGCTTTTTTTCTTTCTTTTTTCGGTGGTGGTTGTGTGCATTCCTCCAGCAGACAATTGTAGGCAATTGTGCATGTGTGTGTGTGTGTGTTTTAGATTGTCTGAAATCATTAACATGTTTATTAAATAAGGGAACGCAGTCCATTATCTAGCAAATCAATTATGCAGATGTGCCAAAAAGCATAAGAAGTTTAGCATTTTAACTGTTGCTGAACCACATCCATTTTGCTGAATTATAGATGAAAAGTATGATTTGGGATTCCCCCTCCCCTGCCTTCCTTTCTTTCTGTGTGATGGGTTGGGTTTCAGACTTCTCTCTTGGAATATAACATAGCAGCAGATTAATGGGTGGAGTTTGTGTATCTGTGTGCGTGTTTGTATGCTGTGAATGCACACATGTACATAAGACCCAGGGGGGATGTTGCTGATCTGCCACAAATGAGCATGCCTGTTTGTGTACGGTCTCTACATGGAAGGTTAACAGATGGGCTGCAGAGAGCAACACAAATGTAAAGGTCTGGATGAGACGATAAACTGGCAGTGAGCTGTTTACGCATCTGCAAATGACAGTCGTCCCTGGACTCCAGGTCTTTTCACCACCACTACCCCCCATTTGCCCTCCAGAATTTTTTTTATTAATGTCTGATATTTTTTAGTAATATATGCTTCCATGCCTGATTTGTTTTTGGAAGAAAAACTGATACCTCACTGTTGTGTTTTTCTCTACTACTCTACTAAATAAAACAAATAATTGTTCACAAAGGACAAAAGGAAACACTTCTTTATGCAGCGGGTTATTAAAAAGTGGAATTTGCTGCCAGAGGATGTGGTGATGGCCATGAGCATTTAAAAGTGGGGGGGGGGGGGTAGACAGATTCATGGAGGAGAGGTCCATCAGTGGCTACTAGCCAAGGTGATGGAAGAGAACCTCCATGTTCAGAGGCAGTCAACCTCTGGATCCCAGTGCCTGGAGACAACCTCAGGGGAAGGCCTCAGCCTCTAGGCCTGTTCATTGGACCTCCGGAGGAATTGGTTGACCACTGTGTGAAACAGGATGCTGGACTAGAAGGAAGAAGAAGAGTTGGTTTTTATATGCTGGCTTCCTCTACCACTTAAGGAAGAATCAAACCGCCTCACAATCACCTTCCCCTCCCCACAACAGACCCCCTGTGAGGTAGGTGAGTCTGAGAGACCTCGAAGAGAGCTGTGACTTACCCAAGGTCACCCAGCTGGCTTCGTGCGTAGGAGTGGGGAAACAAATCCAGTTCACCAGATTAGAGTCCACCTCTCATGTGGAGGAGTTGGGGAATCAAACCCAGTTCTCCAGATTAGAGTCCACCACTCCAAACCCCCGTTCTTAACCACTACACCATGCTGGACCAGTGGTCTGTTCCACTAGGGCCCTTCTGATGTTCTTACGTTCATACGATGAAGGGTATGAGCCGTCTCTCGTTTTCCCCTGCCAGTGCAGATGTCTACTGAACCAGTGGCTACAGAGAAGTGGTTAGAAACTTTGAGCTAGGATTGGGGCAACCCAGGTTCGAATCCCAACTCACTAAAGCTTGCTGAGTGAGTCTGGGCCAGTCATTCTCGCTTAGCCTGACCTCTCAGGGTGAACAAAGTATGCCACCCTGCATTCCTTGAAGGTGGGGTGGGATAACAATGTGAGAGGTTGGTTCCAGAGGGGATGGCTGAGTGTATTGGTGGATTACAGTCTGGCTCAAATCTTTCCATCTCTCAGAAAGCCCCCAACATGGCATGCTCAATATGCTTCATCGAGAGGTGGTAAGCTCTCCTTCCTTGGAGATTTTTAAGAAGAGGTTAGATGGCCATCTGTCAGCAATGCTGATTCTATGACCTTAAGTAGATGATAAGAGGGAGGGCATCTTGGCCATCTTCTGAGCATAGAGGAGGGGTCACTGGGGGTGTGGGGGGAGGTAGTTGTGAATTTCCTGCATTGTGCAGGGGGTGGGACTAGATGACCCTGGTGGTACCTTCCAACTCTATGATTCTCTGCTTCAGGACAGGCCGACCATTGCCTCTCTGTGTTGCTTCGTCTTCCTCTAGAAACTTTTGCAGTAAAAAATAAACCCTTGCTTTTAAGAAAAACTTTTTAAAAAATCCTCTCCCTGAAATTACCAATGTTCAAGTAACACAACACCCCAATGTGTCGTGTTTATTAATTTGTCAGCGTTAGATCAATCATAACAGAATGAACAGAGGTGTCTGCTCGAGTTGAAAGAAGATGGAAGAGGGAGCATGGCACGCAAAGGAAAGAAGGGCTGACAGATGCGGTGTCTAATTTGGATGGATGTGCTACAGGCAAGAAGTGGGGAGGGAGGGGAGAGGAGGGGGGGACCCAGCAGCCCCATCCCTCAGCGATGGCCTCGGGAAGACAATATTAAAGCTTTTCAACAATGAAAGAATGTTGGTGGCGGGCTTGCATCAATTGGGGTAATGTATTCTGCACACACGGCAACAGTTCTGTTTAATGTGACGCCGCTAAAGATGGTAGAAAGGGGGCTCAGAGCAGCCTGAGGTTCATTTCCACCAACCCTTTCCTTACCCATCGCGTTTCTTTTGCTTGTGTTCCACTGGCAGCTATCTCTCTTTTCAAAAGCCCAGGTGTAGAGCAAAGGAAGGTTCCCTGACTCAAGGAAAGATGTAGACGAGCTGGAACGTGTCCAGAGGAGGGCAACAAAGATGGTGAGGGGTTTGGAGACCAAGTCCTATGAGGAAAGGTTGAAGGAGCTGGGGATGTTTAGCCTGAAGAGGAGAAGACTGAGAGGGGATACGATAACCATCTTCAAGTACTTGAAGGGCTGTCCTATAAGAGGAGGGTGCTGAGTTGTTTTCTGTTGCCCCAGAAGGTTGGACCAGAACCAACGGGTTGAAATTAGAAGAGTTGGGGTTTTTATATGCCAACTTTCTCTACCACTTAAGGGAGACTCAAATCCAATTAAATCAAAAGAGTTTCCATCTAGACACTAGGAAGAATTTTCTAACATTCAAAGCGGTTCCTCAGTGGAAAAGTCTCCCTTTGGAGGTGGTGAGCTCTCCTTCCCTGGAGGTTTTGAAGCAGAGGCTAGATGGCCATCTGTCAGCACTGCTGACTCGATGTCCTTGGGCAGATGATGAGAGGGAGGGCACCTTGGCCATCTTCTGGGCATGGAGTAGGGGTCACTGGATGTGTGTGGGGGGGAGGTAGTTGTGAATTTCCTGCATTGTACAGGGGGTTGGACTAGATGACCCTGGTGGTCCCTTCCAACTCTGTGATTGTATGATTATAAGGAAGGGTAAGGCTGTCAGGGTTATAATCATATCCTGACTGTCATGATGGAGGCTTGCTAATACCTTGCGGGCCCACCTCGGAACGCCTCTTTTACGCCCCGAAAATGTTGTTGAGTGCTTGGAATTAATTCGGAAAACAAGTTGCATGCAAATTTGCTACTTCAGCATAGTTGTGCTGGATTTACTTTCTAATCTCATCCCTAGATTCGAGTCCAGTAGCACCTTGGAGGCCAAAAAGATTTTCAGGGAATAACCTTTCGAGGGTCAGAGAGCTTTCACTCTCGAAAGGCCATACTTGCCAAAATCTTGTTGGTCTCTAAGGTGGTACCGTACTCGAATCTAGCTGTTCTACTGCAGACCAACATGACTAGTCCCAATATGCTGCTTCGGTCTCTGCAGATATTGTGGTCCGCGCGTGGGAAATGTGTTCTGCTAGAAAGGAGTCGGCAGGTACAAGAGACCAGTTTCTTCCATGCTGTTGATCAGGGTGTGATGACCTTTCCATACCACGTCCCTGTCTTCAGAATGTTTCCCCCCACTGGGACTCAGCTTGTGTGCCGGTCGGTGTGGCTGGGATCCTGGATGTGGATTCTGCAGTCTCATCATCCTTTTTCAGAGGTTGTGTCTAGTTCTATGGTGGGTTTCATGATAAGCACCTGTAAAAATAACCTAACGTCTTAATAGACACTATTGTCTATCAACTGTGCTTAGTTTGTTGGTACAGTCAGGGACGTGGGTTTGTTGAGGATCGGGAAGTCTATAATACCCCCCATACCTTGATCCCATAGATACATCTTTGTGATGAAGTTTTAAAGTGTGACTCTTTCTTTTGGTGGGTTTTTTTTTTAAGTTGTGGTTGCAACTTCTCTGATGCATCTCTTGGAGTCTTAAGATGAAAGCCCTTCACAGAATTTACTCTGATGTGATTAAAAACACACACACACACCCAGATAAGAGAATGGTAAATAGATTATAGTCTGTGCATGTGAAGTCTAAGTTTTCATGTTTTGAGCGAGTAGGTTTTTCGCTGTGGAAGGGAGCTTCCCCCTCCCCAGTTTCTTGACAAGCTACTTGACACAATTTTCAAAAGCACCTTCTTTTATTTATTATTCATTATACTGAGTTATGTAGCAGAGATTGGTTTGTCTGCCAGGGTGCTCATTTAGAACAGTAATATGTGGGCCTGCTCTAGCTTTTTGGGGAGTGAGAGGACAGCCTGACTTTGGAGATTCCTACCGTTGGTGATGAAGGTACTACTGATCAGGAATGTTGTGTGTGTGTATGCGTGAATTGTGAGAATACCCAAGAGCTACCTGGAGGATCTTCCCTTGGTTCCAATGTGCACAGCCCTTCCATTCTGATACGTGAACACATGAACCTGCCTTATACTGAATCAGACCCTTGGTCTGTACTCAGACTGGCCGCAACTGTTCAAGGACTCAGGCAGAGGTCTTTTGCATCACCTGCTACCTGGCCCTTTAACTGGAGTTGCCGGGAATTGAACCTGGGACCTTCTGCAGGCGCTCTGTCACTGAGCCTTGGCCCCTTCCTCCTCTGTGCATGGCCTATGCCATGGCCAGATCCTTTGCCATGAAACAGTGTCCTCCGCACGAGCCTACCATGGCTGTAGAATTCACACCCAACGTCAGGCCCTCTTTCTCCACCAGCGGGTAAAGCATCTACTTTGCTTGCAGGAGGTCCCAGGTTCAATCCCTGGCATCTCCACTTAAAGGATCCCAGGTGGCAGCAAATGTTTGGAAAGACATTTCTCTGCCTGGGAGAGTTTAGACTAGAGTAGATGATACTGGCCTTATCTGGATGGCCCAGGCTAGCCCGATCTCATCAGCTCTTGGAAGCTAAGTAGGGTCAGCCCTGGTTAGTACTTGGATGGGAGACCACCCGTGAAGTCCAGGGTTGTTACGCGGAAGAAGGCAATGGCAAACAACTTCTGTTCATCTGGATGGCCCAAGCTAGCCCAATCTTTTCAGCTCTCAGAAGCTGAGTAGGGTTGGCCCTGGAAATCCAGGGTTGCTACCCAGAGGCAGGCAATCGCAAACCACCTCTGAACATTTCTTGCCTTGAAAAGCCCATGGGGTCACCAGAAGTCAGCCAAGCCTTGACAGCTGCTCTTTCCACCGCCACAGATGATATGGATGAGCTATAGATGGACCTGTGGTCTGACTCATACTGCAGGAAAAAATGCCCTGTCATATAGATTCACATTTGCTTATTGTTCCAGGGGAGGGGCTGCGGCTCAGTGGTAGAGCCTCTGCTTGGTATGCAGAAGGTCCCAGATTCAATCCCCGGCATCTCCAGTTAAAGAAACCAGTCAAGGAGGTCATGTGAAATACATCAGCCCGAGACCCTGGAGAGCCGCTGCCGGTCTGAGTAGACAATACTGACTTTGATGGACCCAGGGTCTGATTCAGTAGAAGGCAGCTTCATGTGTTCATGCGTTCCTTTGTCACATTACTGGGGACACAACGCCCTTCCCGTGTTGTCCCGTGGGCATAGGGCTCCCTTACAACCCACCCCGTAGAATTGCCTACTGGCAAGGCAGCTTGATGTCTTCTGTTGGTTGTGGGTCTTTGAATGTGTGAACATAGTCGACCAATTCCTGTTGCTGAGCAGCTGGCTTTTAGCAGATCTTTATCAGCCCACGAGACAGTCGGCCTTGTTCCCCTCCAGGAGGGTCCAGGCGATGGGAAAATGCCCTCTGTTCATCAACGGCGCTTGGAATATCTGTGCTCCCACCATATTCTTGCTGCCTGTATATATATGCATGCATCCGGCTATATTTATAGCAGTATGTCTGTGAAGTGTGAAGAAATAAGCCTTTGAAGTGTCAAGCCATAAATTCTGGAGGGGAAAACCAGATTTTTCCCCCCTGCAGGAGGAGTCTGCAATTCGTGTCGAGCTGTCTTAATTTGCCTAAAATATTTCCCCATAGGCCACAGCAGTGGAAAATAATCAGGCAAAATAAGGCAACTGGTATGCCTCTCTTCCAAGGCGTGTTCGTGTGCAGGCTTCCATTGCTTTCTTCTGCGAGCTCTTCCCCAGCTCTTTCATCTGTTTTTTGCTACCTAACAGAACCCAGGAAGACAGAACATTGCTGCCCCGGGGGCATCCTGAACGCAACCAGCGAATTCTGCCGGTGTTTTTGGGCTGAGGCGAAACATTCTCTTTGAACACTTGGCTTACTTGGCCAAATCTCCTTGGCCTTCACCAGGTCCTTTGCCTCTTGACATAAGAGTGAGCCCAGAGCGTCTGGTGTGAGCACAAGCTTTATATGTGCAAAAAAAACACCCCAGCGCTAAAATAATTTTTTTGCAGACAGTTTGGGAATGATGTCTGCCAGAGACCTTGGAGAGCTGCTGCTGGTCAGAGTAGATTCTATATGGCTAGATGGACCAATGGGAAAGAATCATAGAATCATAGAGTTGGAAGGGACCACCAGGGTCATCTAGTCCAAACCCCCGCACAACGCAGGAAATTCACAACTACCTCCCACCACACCCCCAGTGATGCCTACTCCATGCCCAGAAGATGGCCAAGATGCCCTCCCTCTCATGATCTGCCTAAGGTCATCGAATCAGCATTGCTGACAGATGGCCATCTAGCCTCTGCTTAAAAACCTCCAGGGAAGGACAGCTCACCACCTCCCGAGAAAGCCTGTCCCACTGAGGAACCTCTCTAACTGTTAGAAAATTCTTCCTAATGTCTAGATGGAAACTCTTCTGATTTAATTTCAACCCCGTTGGTTCTTGTCCGACCTTCTGGGGCAACAGAAAACAACTGGGCACCCTCCTCTATATGACAGCCCTTCAAGTACTTGAAGATGGTTATCATGTCCCCTCTCAGTCTTCTCCTCTTAGGGTCATGGCTTAGGAGCACCTGTTTTGCATGCTGAAGTTTCCAGGTTCAGTCCCCAGCATCCCTGCTTTAAATAATTCCCAGATAGCCTTTCTTTGCCAGAGACCAGCTGCCGGTCATATACTTAGCTAGCTGGGCTAGTGATCTAGCTCTGTGTCACACAGCTTCATAGGCTAATGCATGTACACAGAAGCCTGAAGTGTAGTCTTAAGTTGGTGAAAGATGTGCAAGAAAACATGGACCTGCCTGCCTTATATGGAGTGATAGTGTTGATCTATCAAGGTCAGTGCTATGTACTCTGACTGGCAGCAGCTCTCCAGGGTCTCAGGCAGAAGTCTTAGACATCACTTACTTACCAACTCCTTTTTGAACTGGAGTCTGGGGATGGAACCTGGGAGCTTCTGAATTTCAAGCAGATGTTCTACCACTGAGCCACGGCCCCCTTCCTGGGACAGTTTCTCAGGATGTAGATGCTGCTGTCTTGAACCACTGGGGTATGATGGGTAATCTCATCAGGTACCACGTGTGTACAGATATGTGCAAAATGGTGGCATCCCTTTCCTAAGCCGGTGGTTCTTGCTGCACTCGGCTGCTCGCCTCAAGTAACATAAAAAGGTCTCCAACTGCACTTGTTAATTTTGCATGTGAAAACGATCTGTTTATACACTGAATTGCATTTTAAATTGTGCTGGGGTATTATTCTTTCTCTATGTTTGCTTTTTTTACTTGTAATTTATGGCTACATACTGTCTTCAAAAAATTGAAACAATAAATTAGTTTATTTAATTAAGTCCCTTCATTATCTGAAAATGGCAGCTATGGTGAGGTCTGAAGGTATGCAAATTGGGTTGGAAAGTAACCGTTTAATAAACGATGATTCATCAGCTGAAGTTACATAGTCAATAGCCCTGATTTACAGGGTTGTAAGGTTTTTGTTGTGGTGTTTTTTTGATGGTGGTGGGGGAGTTGGGGAGCAAGATGATCAATTCTAAGAAGAGGTTAGATGGCCGTCTGTCAGCAATGCTGATTCTATGACCTTAAGCAGATGATCAGAGGGAATGCATCTTGGTCATCTTCTGATCATGGAGTAGGGGGTCACTGGGGGTGTGGGCAGGAGGTAGTTGTGAATTTCCTGCATTGTGCAGGGGGTTGGACTAGATGACCCTGGTGGTCCCTTCCAACTCTGATTCTATGATTCTAAGACTTCAAACTGTTAATCGAATGAGTAAAACACAAGCAAGTTTGCCTGGGTTATGAAAACCATTTTGGAACTAAAAGTTTCCCACTTGCTAACATCTAATTTTATATTGAAACATATTAAAGATTCTGTTTAATTACAACACATTAAAGCTTCAAACAGATTCTTCAAAGGTATCAGTGGGTAAAATAACTACTGACTTAGCTGAAATCCAACTTCATTAAGACTGTTTCAGATGGCAGATGAAAACCTTGTCAGTTTTGTTCAAAGATAAAGATATTTGAATATTCCCCACAAATGTAATTCTATCAGCTTTGATACTTGCTAATTGGAGATTGCTGTCCCTATTTGTGTTGTTTGACCGCTGGATCCGTGGGATCCTAGCTGTCCTGAAATGAGTGGAAGTCATAACGGTTTCCAGGAGTAAACTGATTACAGGATTAAGGAATTCCTGGCAGGAAATGTCGTATATTGAGCAACCACAGATATATGTATATAAACCAGATTTCTTTGCACATTACATATTGGACCCAGGATTGATCCACCTAATAAATTATGTGTATTATTATGAAGATTCTCTGTTTACAGATGGCTTGAAGCCATCCACAAGTCAAAAGGCATGGCATCGTTATCAAATAAACATTGGCTGGGAACAAATCAAACAATTCATTACAAGTAAAAATAAGAGGCAGTGGTGGGATCTAAGCTGTAAAGCCAGTTTGTGAACAGAATGCAAACCAAACATTTTAAAGCAGTACTTTAAACCAAACATTTTAAAGCATTAGTTAGTGGTTAAAGCAGAGAGCCAGCGTGGCGTAGTGGTTAAGAGCGGTGGTATGGAGCGGTAGAGTCTGATCTGGAGAACTGGGTTTGATTCCCCGCTCCTCCACATGAGCGGCGGAGGCTAATCTGGTGAACTGGATTTGTTTCCCCACTCCTACACCTGAAGCCAGCTGGGTGACCTTGGGCAAGTTACAGCTCTCCCGGCCGCACCTACCTCACAGGGTGTCTGTTGTGGGGAGGGGAAGGGAAGGCGATTGTAAGCCGGTTTGATTCTGCCTTAAGTGGTAGAGAAAGTCGGCATATAAAAACCAACTCTTCTTCTTATTCAGTACCATCTTCCGCCAACTAGATCTGGGGGTCTACTGTTCTCCAGGCCTGTTTAGGGTCTAGTGGCACAAACGAAAGAGAACAACATCTTGTTCTATTGTTTCAGTGTATAATGAAAAATGATTTTATAGTATGTTTCAATACATGCTTTAACCTATGTTTTTATCCTGTTGTGACCCTCTCTGAGCCCAGCTTGCTGGGAGTGAGGGCAGGATAGAAATGCGATAGATAGATAGATAGATAGATAGATAGATAGATAGATAGATAGATAGATAGATAGATAGATAGATAGATAGATAGCTTTTCCTTCCCACTGAAATCCCAAAGAAAGGCACCTCTGGATCCAGCAGACACTCTAGCTACTGAATGTGTAGGATCTACTATCCATCCATCCATCCATCCATCCATCCATCCATCCATCCATCCATCCATCCATCCATCCAATCTATCTCCTTCAAACCACCATCAATTTTCTCCATAGTCTGCTTCAAATATTATTTCTTGCATTCTGTTTAATTTCTTCCAGAACATTGTGCTGAACTTTGGTCACGTTGCATTTCCTTCCATGCTTCTTTCTTTGCTTCTTCGCCTTCCAGAGAAGGGCAGTTGCAGTTTCCGCCTAAGGAAGTTGTTTCTGTTTGTTGTTTTAACGTGCAAAAAATAAATTCTTTGGGCAGGAGACAAAAATCGAGGGGGAGGGGGGGAACCCTGAATAAGATTTCTATTATTCCTGCTTCAGCCTGTTGTGAGTGCCAGATGCATGTTTTGATTTTCTGCCCAGCTGGAAAGCTGTTCAGCATTAATGAGAACTTATGAATTCTCATGTTCATTTCGATCATCCAATTTATCCTGTTTCATTTCACAACGCTGGATGATCATAGAGGAGAACAGAATCTCTGCAGTACTGTTATTGTCTTCCATCACCTCTAGGGTTGCCAATCAGACAGCTATATGCTCCCAAGAAAGCCACAAGTGGGGACTAATAGATATGGCTAATTGTCCCCAGCTAAGGTTGCCAAGGCTGGGAAATTCCTGGAGATTAGGGGGGTTTGGATCCTGGGATCCTAGATTGACATTCTAACCACTGTACTACACTGTCTTGTACCGTTTGATTAAAGGGTCGTTATTTCACTTTAAAGCTATTGGGTTGGTGTCAGGTTCTGCTGGGGTCTGGTCTGAATCCAAGACCGTCTAGGGTTGCCAGGTCCCTCTTTGCCACTGGCAGGAGGTTTTTGGGGTGGAGCCTGAGGAGGGCGGGGTTTGGGGAGGGGAGGGACTTCAATGCCATAGAGTCCAATGGCCAAAGCGGCCATTTTTCTCCAGGGGAACTGATCTCTATCGGCTGGGGATCAGTTGTAATAACAGGAGATGTCCAGCTAGTACCTGGAGGTTGGCCGCCCTAGGGCCGTCTCACCCTCTGTGGTCGCTTTAGTCAGGCCCGTGTCCCAGGACAGAGCCTCAGAATAGAGTAAGAGGAAGGGATTTCTCTTTACCCAGTTCACTCCGCTCTGCCAACTACCTATCCCCACTTGCCAGGGAATGGATCTGGCTCTTCCTCCCGGGCTGCTCCTGGGAACGCCTTTTAAATGCTTCCCCAAGGGAGGGTCAACCATGGGCTCAGCCAGTCCTCCCTCCCCAACCCAGTCCTGGGGTGTGACAGGCCCCTGGGCCAATGGATACTTGCCTTGGGGTGGTGAGCTCACCAGCTCTTTCCTCTGGCAAGAGCTGGCTGCCCTGCCCAACCTCCTCTAAGAAGGTCAGCGCTGCCTGTCATCCCTGCCCCTTTGTCAGAGCTCCCCTGCATCTCCGTACCAGATTGGGAGGTGCCTGGAGGTTTGGGGGTAGAACCTGGGGAAAGTGGGGTTGGGGTGGGGAATGTCCTCAGTGGGATATAATGCCATGGAGTCCACCTTCCAAAGCAGCCATTTTATCCAGGAGAAATTATCTCTGTCACCTGGAGATCAGTTGTAATTCTGGGATATCTCCAGGGCCTCCCAGGAGGTTGACAACCCTACATAGATTCAGTGCTGCATCCCTGGCGGCTGGGCCTTGGCGTTTCCAAATTTCCTTTTGCTCAAGACGTGTGGCATGTTTTAATGTTTTGTCTTTCAAGGTAATTTTTCCTCGTTACTTTTTCCCGTTCCGTAATTTTTTAAAACCAAGCAAAACCCTTTGGAATCAGATGGCCGTAAGTGTTTGCAGCTGTTTATGTTGTAAAACTCATCAAGCACAATTTGAGGTACATCTCCAAAGCCATTAAGATGAGCTGGAAACAATAAGGAAATACACTCGGCTAATTTAAACGGGGAAAGGGCAACAAGAAGAGATTTGTTTATCCAGCCTGGCTCAGCGTCCAACTCTCGGATGGAGAAACTGGTGTCCTTGACTCGCTTTAGCATTAATGGAAATCTTTCTCTTGCCGGCCAGGCCTTTGACTGAAGGAAATCTTGTAGTGTAATTGAATAATCTTTCAGAAGTTTGGAGGGATAGCTGTTTTCAAAGGGTTAGTCATTACAAAGCCAAGGAAATCACTCTAGGCTGTTGAATGGGAATGGAAAGGAGGAGTAAAACAACCCCTTCGCGGCTGCAGCTCAGTAGAAACACGGCTGCATTGCATGCTGGAGGTCCCCAGTTCAGTCCCTGGCATCTCCAGTTGGCAGGAAACACCTTTCTCTGCCTGAGACCCCACAGTACAGCAGTACAGGACTGTGCAGCCTAGTAGTCTGACTTGGTAAAAAAAGCAGGTTCTATCATCATTGAAAACCCTATGATGAGACAATCCAAAATGAAAAAAGATATAGTGCTGGAAGATGGGACCCCTAGGTTGGATGGCACTCAATCTGCTACTGGGGTAGAGCAGAGGACAAGTACGAGTAGCGCTGTTCTTACTGATGCGATTGGACTAAAGCCAAAAGGACGTTCACTGGCTGACATGAATAGATGCAAAAGGAAAGTCCGAAGCTGTTCGACGCAAGCCACAGCCTTCAATTTGCAAGACCTGAGCAAGGCTGTCAAAGACAGGACATTTTGGAGGACTTTCATTCATAAGGTCGCCATGAGTCGGAAGCGACTTGACGGCACTTAATACACACACACATCATCGTATGTTCAACTTATTTATATGTGGTTGCTGTCTGGGGTTTGTGAATGAGGCAACAAGAGCTGGGAGTTTGCTGAAGGCGAATCACTACCTTCGAGACCAACAATGTTTTTGGGGTATGAGCTTTTAAGAAGAGGAAGGGTTGGTTTATATATGCTGATTTTCTCTACCTTTTAAGGAGAATCAAACCGGCTTACAATCACCTTTCCCTCCCCACAACAGACACCCTGTGAGGTAGGTGAGGCTGAGAGAGCTCTAAGGGAGCTGTGACTAGCCCAAGGTCACCCAGCTGGCTTCATGTGTAGGAGTGGGGAAACCAACCCGGTTCACCAGGCTAGAGTCTACCGCTCTTAACCACTACACTATGCTGGCTGGCTCTCTCAAAGCTCTCTTCAGATACCAGTAGAAAATCTTGATGGTCTCTGGGGTGCTAGTGGACTCAAATCTAGCTGTTCTTTGCAGACCTCCTGTTTGAAAATAACGGGCTCCCATCTGGATTTTCTGCCTTGGTCACCTCTGGCGATGGACAGCTATTAAAAAATAAATACAGAATATTGTCGAAGGCTTTCACGGTCAGAGTTCATTGGTTCTTGTAGGTTATCCGGGCTGTGTAACCGTGGTCTTGGAATTTTCTTTCCTGACGTTTCGCCAGCAACTGTGGCAGGCATCTTCAGAGTAGTAACACTGAAGGACAGTGTCTCTCAGTGTCAAGGGTGTAGGAAGAGTAATATATAGTCAGAAAGGGGTTGGGTTTGAGCTGAGTATTGTCCTGCAAAAGTATTGTCCTGTAAGTATCAAGATAATGTGCTAATGAGGGTATGGTATGTTAATATGGAACCATTGTATCCTGAAGTGATCTGTTAATGTGTGTAATCCAAAGCTAATCTGTATGGCTATTGTTGAATGTTGTCTTTGTCTGGAGGTTTTTCAGGGCAGGAAGCCAAGCCTTATTCATTCTTAAATTCTCCTCTTTTCTGTTAAAGTTGTGCTGATGTTTATGAATTTCAATGGCTTCTCTGTGCAATCTGACAAAATAGTTGGTAGAATTGTCCAGTCTTTCAGTGTCTTGGAATAAGACCCTGTGTCCTGTTTGTGTCAGTCCATGTTCAGCCACTGCTGATTTCTCAGGTTGGCCAAGTCTGCAGTATCTTTCATGTTCTTTTATCCTTGTTTGTATGCTGCGTTTTGTGGTCCCGATGTAAACTTCTCCACAGCTGCAAGGTATACGATATACTCCTGCAGAGGTGAGGGGGTCTCTTTTGTCTTTTGCTGATCGTAGCATTTGTTGTATTTTCTTGGTGGGTTTAAACACTGTTTGTAGGTTATGTTTTTTCAAAAGTTTCTCCATCCTATCAGTGACTCCTTTAATAAATGGCAAGAATACCTTTCCTATGGGAGACTGTTTTTCTTGAGTTTTCTGATTTTTGTTTGGTTTAATGGCCCTTCTGATTTCATTCTTGGAGTAGCCGTTTGCTAGCAGTGCGTGATTTAGATGATTAGTTTCTTCCTTGAGTTTCTTCCTTGGATTACACACATTAACAGATCACTTCAGGATACAATGGTTCCATATTAACATACCATACCCTCATTAGCACATTATCTTGATACTTACAGGACAATACTTTTGCAGGACAATACTCAGCTCAAACCCAACCCCTTTCTGACTATATATTACTCTTCCTACACCCTTGACACTGAGAGACACTGTCCTTCAGTGTTACTACTCTGAAGATGCCTGCCACAGTTGCTGGCGAAACGTCAGGAAAGAAAATTCCAAGACCACGGTTACACAGCCCGGATAACCTACAAGAACCAATAAATACAGAATCTTTGTCCAGCCCCTTGTATTTTTGTAACAATGTGGAACATCCAGGACCGTGTGCCCGACCTGACTTTCATTAAGCAATCTTCGCTTTTGAGCGCCTTCGCATTCAGTCGCGCTGGAAGAGATGAAGAGATCCTGTAATTTCTGCCTCCTCTTAACTTTAGAGAAATCAAAGTTTTATCTTCGTGCCGCTTGGTATTTTTCTCACGTCGCGTGGCTCTTTCAAGGCATCCTGCTTTTGATTTTCGCCAGTCCCTTTTCACCTTTTAAATCTTTTCATTCGCATTTTTGACCTCTAAATTTTAACTTTTTCCCCCCTTGCCGCTCTGTTTTGGCAAAAGATGATCAAAGGCCCGCAAAACAGTGGGCATTTTCATGGGTGAAAGGTGGCTGCTTAAGTTGATGGCGCTTCAGAAAAACTTTCGACTGCATCCTGGCTCAAAAGAAAAATGAGGACAGGTAGTTATTTAAGAAGAGGCACCAGAGTCCTTGCCTTCTGATGCGGCTGCCGCTAATGAGAGATGAACTAGAGGTTTGGAATAGGCTTTGTATTCTGGGCGTAGGATCGCACATAGAGACAGAATCAGAGTAACACACAGCCATTGGTGGTGCAATATGAGTGGGGCAGGCCGTAATTGGTGGTGTAAACTTGGTGTAGGACAAGGGTGGCCTCAGTTGCCAATAAGCATGCAGTCGGTTCAGCAAATGTAACATGGTGGTAGAAAGTGCCATGAAATTACAGCCAATTCATAGTGGCTCTGTAGGGTTTTCAAGGCAAGAGACCTTCAGAGGTGGTTGGCCATTGCCTGCCCCTGTGTAGCAACTCTGGACTTCCTTGGTGGTCTCCCATCCAAGATACTAACCAAGGTTGAACCTGTGTAGCTTCTGAGATCAGATTAGATCAGGCTGGTTTGGGCAATGTAATGTGAGGGTAACTGTGTGCGTGTGTGTGTGTTAAGTGCCATCAGGTCGCTTCCGACTCATGGCGACCCTATGAATCAACGTCCTCCAGAATGTCCTGTCTTTGACAGCCTTGCTCAGGTCTTGCAAATTGAGGGCCGTGGCTTCCTTTATTGAGTCAGTCCATCTCTTGTTGGGTCTTCCTCTTTTCCTGCTGCCCTCAACTTTTCCTAGCATGACTGTCTTCTCCAGTGACTCTTGTCTTCTCATCATGTGACCAAAATACGACAGCCTCAGTTTAGTCATTTTAGCTTCTAGGGTCAGTTCAGGCTTGATTTGATCTATAACCCACTGATTAGTAACTGGCAAACAGCAATTTCCAATCCTAAAAATGCAGAAAATTTAAACATTTGTGAGATGTTTCAGCTTCCTTGTTGCTACTGCTTTTCTCTGTATATTTGCTCTAGCAATTAAAAACAAACAAACCACACACATGCTGTTTATTCCCCCTCTCGAGTAAGGATCTTTGCTGGCCATCTCCCTCTTCTCTTTGCCTGCACATTCTCAAGTTCCACAAAAGTTCTATATCCCCGGTGAGTCAAGCAGGATTCGCCCCACTAGGAGATCTCATCTCCCCCTCTCTTGCCGGCTTCTCCTCCCTGCCCGGTATATTTGAGCTACTTGTATCAACTGGTGAAATTAATTGGCCTTTGCCAGGCAACTAATTATCATTAGGCAATGTTTGATTCTTCCTTAAGTGCTCTTCTGTTAATTACTGTGACCACGTAGCTTTAGTTCGACCACTTTAATTGTGATTTATGTAGTTAGGGGTTTTTTTTGGTGAGGGGGGAAATCAATCCCACTCGGTCCCAAAGGCTCAGGGTGCAGTGTGTTGGAAAATCACACAACTAAACTGCAGAAAAAAATAATGTTGCAATTAAAGTTGCACATTGAATAACGCATAATTAACCTCTGGTTTGATTCTGAGTTCAGGGGAGGACACAACAGCCTGTTGATTTCTTGCTCATGGGCTTTTAGGTGTCTGGCTGACCACCGTGCGGTGGACTGGATATATCGAAACTGGTCCAGGAAGCCCCGGGAGTTCAGCTGCCTGCTCAAACAGGATGCTTGCAGAATGATATTGGGCTTCTTTGACATCAGCTTAACCTGCCACCCAGGGATATTGTGAGGTTAAAACGGGATATCTCTGTGAGCTCTTTGGAGCAAAGGTTAGGGTCAGAGTGTGGTTAAAACAGACATCTTCAGTTCGAGATCCAAATGGCACAACATCCTCGTTCTCTTCCTTAGGGTGCATTTTTCTGTGTCCGTGATTATAATTTGCGAACAAGGGAATTGACATTTGACAGTGCCGCACTCTTTGATGAATGGTGTTGTTCAGGCAGACGAGTTTTCTCTGTCACGTGGGGGCCTAGATATTTGCTCCGTTTCGAAATAAAAAAAAAAAGAGGTCAGGCAGATAGGTTCCATGCGTCGTGCAAGATTCTCCCGGGGAAGAATATGCAAAAGTATTCACCAGGCAATATGGGAGCAACTGAAGCTGGTGTTAGAAGAGGCACTTTGGAGAGCCGAGCAAAGACATTTCATTGCTTCCTGCATGTAAATTACTTGGCATTCCTGCTGCCTGGGGCAGAGCTTTTCATAAACTCTCTAATGCTTTTTTTTTTGGAGGCTGGGTTAGAGATGTTTGGAACTGGGATTTGTACCCATGTGTTGGGAATTGTAATGTGCCACTTAGCATTGTCTCTCCTGACCCGGCCTTTGGAAGGGAGTCGCTTGTGATCCGGTCAGGGAAAGGGCCGATAATTTACATGCGTGGAGAAGGGCTCTGGCTGCCTCTCCTTGTTCTTCCCAGAAGGAAGTCTATTAAAGGGGGAGTCTGAAATAAAACATCACCAGAGGCTGGTTTGAAAAACTGTAACTCTGTCCCTACTTCCTACACAGAGGTTTCTCTAGGAGGGGTGCAAAATTGTTTTTTATTCTTTCTGCCGTCAAGTCACAGCTGGGGACCCCATAGGGTTTTCAAGGCAAGAGACGTTCAGAGGTGGGTTGCCATCACCTGCTTCCATGTCACATACCAGCGTGGTGTAGTGGTTAAGAGCGATGGAGTCTGATCTGGGGAACTGGGTTCGATTCCCCGCTCCTCCACATGAGTGGCGGAGGCTAATCTGGTGAACCGAGTTGGTTTCCCCACTGCTACACACGAAGCCAGCTGGGTGACCTTGGTCTAGTCACAACTCCCTTAGAGCTCTCTCAGCCCCACCTACCTCACAGGGTGTCTGTTGTGAGGAGGGGAAGGGAAGGAGATTGTAAGACGGTTTGATTCTTCCTTAAGTGGTAGAGAAAGTCGGCATATAAAAACCAACCTCCTTCTTCCTTGGAGGTCTCCCGTCCAAATACTTGCCAGGGTCGAGGCTGAGTGTGTGTGACTGGCCCAAGGTCACCCACCAAGTTTCTATGGTAGAGTGGCGATTCAAACCTGGGTTCCCCAGATCTTAGTCTGACACCTTGACCACTATACCATGCTTGCTCTCTGGTGCCTGCCGTCTACACTGTGCCGTGTTCTTTTCCCACGACAGGTCTTTGCTTCCTGCTCCAAGCAAATGTCATTTGCAAATGGAAAAAAAATCATTTGAAGAGGAAGTTGCCTGTGAGGGAATTAGAAGAATGGGAGGGGGAGGAAGAGGGTAGCACTTGAAGCTGTTGTGTAGAGCAACACAATCGCCACTTTGGAGGAGCAAAAAAAAAAAAGATTTACAATCCCCTCTTGCAATTAAAATAACAATTGCTTTGAAAGCGGCGCTTATTATTTTTAAGAAGTGTACAGACGCCTTCCAACAATGCAGATTGAAGGAAATAAGTCAGCTTGTGAGCAAAACATGCCGGGGATAATTGGCAATGCTCACTTAATACTCCGCGCTTGGTATCCAGGCGCTCCTCACTGCGTGCCGCCGCAACAGTATGTTGTTGGTACAACAGCGTTGACAGTTTGCGGAGATGAAAGGGAAGGCAACGGGAGGATAAGGCTCGGATTTTGCCAGGCAATCTGGAGGAGCCGCGAGGCTCGCTGTTGCTGCAGCCGGAACGGTTCCAGCCAGCTCCTTCGCCTCTTAATGAAGACTTTTCTTTGCTGATCTCGACTCCTCCTGCTGCCTGGGGACGGTCGATGGCATCAGATGCCTTTTTTGAAGTTCCGGGGTACTGAGAGGATGGCTTAAAGGCAGGGGTCTCTGCTTGCTTCTTTGCGTCCCGAGGGAACAGGCCGCCATGCAAAATTGCCGCCCATCTCAATTCTTTGCAAGCCCTATAGCAGGTGCACCCAATCTTTTAGAACCTGGGGGCATCTTTGGAGCCAACCACTCAATGCCAGGGGAGAGAAGCTATATATCGCTCTAATAGTAACTCTTCAACATCGTAGGCAGAAGTTCTGTTTACTAGGATGCTGTCTGATCATTGACAGCCTTGTTCTGTCATGTGCTCTCTCTATTAACAAGTGGGGAAGTTAGGGTCTGCAGAGATCACATCCTCTCCAAAGGCCTGAATTACGGTCCTGGATTTGGTCATCTGGATTGATTACTGCGTTGCTGTTTACGTGGAGCTGCCTTTGAAGACTGCTTGGAAGCTTTCATTAGCGGGGTTGCTTGCTGGCATCAGCTGCTAGGAACGTATCTCCCCAGCTTTCCAAGAATGGCACTAGCTGCCTACACCTGTGGGCATCTTTTAGGGGGTGGGTTGTGACCTTAAATGCTAAATATTCTGGAACCCTGGTGCTAGAAGGACTTCTTGCTTCCATGCAAACCGTATTTTTCAGTCCAGAACTTCCACCAGGACCTCTCCTCAAAGGTGAGGAGAGTGGTTATGACTAAGGTTGCCAACCTCCAGGTACTAGCTGGAGATCTCCTGCTATTACAGCTGATCTCCAGCCGATAGAGATCAGTTCACCTGGAGAAAAATGTCCGCTTTGGCCATTGGACTCTATGGCATTGAAGTCCCTCCCCTCCCCAAACCCTGCCCTCCTCAGGCACCGCCCCAAAAACCTCCCACCAGTGGCAAAGAAGGACCTGGCAACACTAGTTTCAACAGACAGGGATTTTGCGATAATTCCTCAGCTATGGAGCTGCCTTTCCCAAGATATTTGCCAGGCAACATTTTAAGTGTCTGTCCACCCAGGCTTTTGGTCATTTGTTTCTCTAGCCTACTTGATACCATTTATTTTGTGTTTTGTCTTATTGTTAACGTTGTTATCATTTGTTAGTAAAGATGCTTAAATTTAATTGTGAGCCAAGTTTGGCCCAGGGCCCGACAATGTTATAGGAAAATCTGCCCTAGCCCTAATCCTTTACAGAACTGGATATAGGTATGGGAGAATATACATTTCTCATTGCCATAGCAACCTCTGATGATGATTTATTAAACAGCACGTGCTCACACTTGAGACAATGCATTCTTGTGAAGTCTGAGTGGTCCCGAGAATTTGTTTCTTCTCCCTAGAAAATTATTTTTTATTGAACAGCCGAACACAATGGAGACGCTTTCTACAATGGAGAAGCCATTGGTTATTAATTGGATATTGCGTCTTTTGCTGTAAATGAACTTTGCAGCAAGTAACGGGTTATTAATCCCAAGGCACCGAGATCCTAGCAATTCAGGCTGGGCAATTAGGGGGTGGAAAGTTGAATAAGAAAAAGAGAGTCAAAGCGAGAGTATTTATAGAACAGAAGAAGTTTCCTGAGCAAGGGAAGACCTCTTGGCCTCGCTCGGCTGCTTGATTTTATTGATCTTGGGCTCTCCTTGCTGCTCCCTGTTTCTTCCTTCTTGTCGTAAGATCCTTGCTTCCATTTTCGTCTGCCCACATTCTAATTCCAGCTCATTGTTGCTCAATAAAAGTTTGGTATAAGCTGGATCCCAAAGTATGATTAGCGATGCAGCTCCAAAATATTCATAGATGGGGTTGGACAGGAAGGAAGGAAGGAAGGAAGGAAGGAAGGAAGGAAGGAAGGAAGGAGAGTGACAGCTGAGTATTAAACGTAGTGCTCTTGTTCCTTTTCAAGAAGTATCTAGGCAGGTTCAGTCCAAAACATTTTGTCATCCTAAGAGGATGCTTCGCAGGGTCTGGAGAGATGCAGGGCACGGTTGCTAGCAATATCCCCATGCAAGGTTGATATGCTATGAGCTAGTAGATGGCCCAGGCTAGCCCAATCTCACCAGATCTTGGAAGCTAAGCAGGGTCAACCCTCATTAGCACTTGGATGGGAGACTGCCAAGGAAGTCCAGGGTTGCGATGTGGAGGCAGGCAATGGCAACCCACCTCTGTTCATCTCTTGCCTTGAAAACCTCCATGAGGGGCCGCCAGACATGGGCTGCAACTTGATTGCACTTTCCACCACCATGGGAGGTCCTGCTCTTCCAGACTTTGGAAAGAAGCAGCCGTAATTATTATTATTATTACTATTACTTGCCCTGACCTGGATGGCCCCAGGCTAGCTCTGTCTCAGAAGATAAGCAGGGTTTGGCCTTGGTTAGTACATGGATGAGACACCACCAGGGAAGTCTAGGGTTGCTATGCAGAGGCAGGCAATGGCAAACAACCTCTGGTCATCTCTTGCCTTTAAAACCCTACCGGGTCGCCATAGCTCTGCTGCAACTTGCCAGCATTTTCCGCTGCCACCAGTGTCTTTGCCACAAGAGGCACAATTAGGGCTGCCAGGTCCCTCTTCACCACCAGTGAGAGATTTTTGGGGCGGAGCCTGAGAAGGGCAGAGTTTGGGGAGGGGAGGTACGTCAATGCCATAGAGTCCAATTGCCAAAGCGGCCATTTTCTCCAGGGGAACTGATCTCTATCGGCTGGAGATCAGCTGTAATAGCAGGAGATCTCTAGCTAGTACCTGGAGGTTGGCAACCCTAGGCACAATCCACTTGCAAGCTCTCCAGCCTAAGCATTAATGAAATGAACGGGAGCTGGCTGGTATCAGCATCTACACCCAGTCGATGCATTTTCTTTGTTTAGATCACAAAGGTAGGTGGAAAAGAAGAGCACAGAATATTTTGTAGTTTTCTCTCGGCCCTACGAAATGCTTCCTTCTCTGGCTGCTTTTTTTAAAAAAAGATTAGCAGCTGGGAAAGAAGATGGAGGCATTGTTCAGTTAGTGAAATCCCTGGGAATTGCAGCAGAGGTGGAAAACGCACTCGGGAATAATCTGGCCAGCCAGGAGGGAGTAAAAAAATAATTTAAAAAATCCCCTAAACAGATTGTTAAAACTAATGGCAGAAAGTAAACAGTGTTTGTTGGGCGGGAAGGCACAGAAGAGAGGAGAGATTGCATTTCAGCTGAGGTGATGCGGTTTGTTCTGTAACTAGAACTTGCTTCTCCATGCATTGAGGATTCTCCTATAGAGGCCTTCAACAAAGAGGCATCTATGCAGTCGTGATGCACGGGCTCCCGTGGAGAGGCAAGCTTTCTCCTGTCTAAATGGCAGCGTAGTGAGATGACGGGCTGCGGGGAGGGGGAGCAAGAGATGCCTTGACAGTTATGGTGATGGAAGGTGGTCGAGGAAAACCCTGGCTGGGCAGAAGGGGAAGAAGGTGCTCTTTGCTGGACAGAGCATCCTTTTCAAACCGACTTTGCTGTGTTAATAACTCTTGATTGGAGAGTCCAGGTTTGGGGGCTGGAGCCCCAAGGCCCAGATTGGCTAAAGGTCCCAGAGCCCACATGGGGATGGGGAATCTGAAAAGGGGAGCTGTTCCTTTGTTTGCAGAGAGAAGAGAAGAGACTCTGGGGACAGACTCTTGCACCTGTGGTTAGTGCATGTTTTACCATGAAGGATGACAGAGGGGAATAATGCTAAAGAGAGTTGCAGATGCGCCAGGGACCGGTGGAGGGGGGGGGGCATCCTGCAGCTGCCAAAGATCAGATTTAACTCGGATTGTAAGAACTTTAGTTAGCAACTGTCCTTTGTTTATTTTCCTTAGTGCTCCTAGATTCTGTCCTTTGCCATCCCCTGAGTTTTTGCCCAGTAGAAGTAAAGTTTGTTTAACTTGAGTGAGTTGGCACACAAGTCCTTACCCATCTGCCTGGCCACTTGGCAAACTACTGAGCGACATCCTGTCAGGTTGGCTTCAGGCAACCCACATGAGAGAGGGGGGGGCCCCTGAATTTTACCTAACGTGGGGCCAGCAACAGTAAAGGGGGACAAAACAGCGGCTAATCTTGCCCCACAACATGACAGAGACCACAACAGGCATGTTTTATTTTGTTCCTGATTGTGTCCACTGGATTCCCCCTTAAAGTGGAAATAGGCATCAGTTTGAAGGTTCCTTCAGAGGCAATATAGGGGTAGGATTTTTAACAGGTTTAAACAGCACTGCAATAAAACTAGCAAGATTTCTGAAGAGAGCTTTGTACATCTCTGAAGCAAGATTTGTCCTGACCTGGATGGGCCAGGATACCCGGCCAGATCTCATCAGATCTTGGAAACTAAGCAGGGTGGCCATGGTTAGTACTTGGATGTGAGACCACCGAGGAAGTCCAGGGTCACTCCATAGAGGCAGGTCATGGCAAACCACCTCTGAACGTCTCTTGCCTTGAAAACCCCACAGGGTTTTCGACTGTGACTTGACAGCACTTTCCACTACCAAAGCAAAATTTAAGGCCCGTTTTGAGGCTCCTGTTTGGGCAAAACATGATGAATGTCAAGGAGACTTTAAGCAGATGGGTGATGGATGTTTCTCAGGACTCACTCCCCTGCCCCTGCAGGTCTTATGTCTGGGATCAGAAAGTTGACCTGTGAGGATTCAGCCTATTTGGTCTTCTCAGTACAGAGAGTTTGGCTCATGGCTTTGTGCTGGTAGAAACTGCCGCAAGAATCCCCCTCTTCGTTTGACTGCCCGGGTGCCCAGCCTGCCTCGCTGTAATTACTTGGAGTAAGCCCTTCTCCTTTAACACGCCATTAAAGAACAGTCAATATTATCCATCTAGAGATGGTGCAGCATGAGGCTTTGGGGATCTGTTTCCCCACCCCCCAGCACTTAGATACCAGCATTTTCTGCACCAGCAGCCTGAAAAATCCCCAGCTCCTCCTGAGACTGGTTAGGAGTGCAGAGAAGTAAAGAAAATAAGCCAGGAAATAAATACCAGATGGAGAAATGCTCTCTCTGTGTAGCGGAGGACAAGATGAGGTTTGCTTTCGGTAGCCAGTTCCCATTTAATGTCCATCACCTCCAACAACAGATGTTATGCAATTTCTTTGAGCCCAGAGGTGGAGAGGGAAACATGCCGGCTAAGCATTTTACTAGTTTGCTAAATACTCTGTGCTGCGGAGCCACAAGGAACCGCCGGAAGTGAATTAACTATGCAAGAACCACAGTGTGACCAGCGGTTGGTGCGAACCCAGGTTTTCAGTAGTCCAGTATGATGGTCATACTAATATTTAATTATATGCATTTTATGTTGAGAAGACAAGAGTCACTGGAGAAGACAGTCGTGCTAGGAAAAGCTGAGGGCAGCTGGAAAAGAGGAAGACCCAACAAGAGATGGGTTGACTCAATAAAGGAAGCCACAGGTCTCAGTTTGCAAGATCTGAGCAAGGCTGTCAAAGATAGGACATTTTGGAGGACATTGATACATATGGTCGCCATGAGTCGGAGGCGACTTGACGGCACTTAACACACACATTTTATGTATTTATGAATTTCAGGCAATTTATATTTGCTTATGTATTTGCTTATGGCTCATTAATGAGCAATAAACCAAACTTTAAAAAATATTTAATATTTTTCTATAGTGCTCTGATCTGAATGGCCTAGGCTAGCCCGATCTCATCAGATCTTGGAAGCTATGTAGAGTCAACCCTGGCTAGTACTTGGATGGGAGACCACCAAAGAAGTCCAGGGTCACTACGCAGAGGCAGGCGATGGCCATTCCCTCCAGGATCAGAGGAGCATGCCAAATATATTGGGTGCTGTGAAGCACAGGCAGGATGGTGCTGCTGCAGTCGTCTTGTTTGGGGGCTTCCTAGAGGCACCAGGTTGGCCACTGTGTGAACAGACTGCTGGACTTGATGGGCCTGGGTCTGATCCAGCAGGGCTTTTCTTATGTTCTTATGTTCATCCACCTCTGTTCACTTCTCGGCTTGGAAACCTTACCGGGTCACCATAAGTTGGCTGCGACTTGACGGCGCTTTACACCACCATTTTTATATAGCACTTTCTGGAGTTCTTTGTATGTTTCAGTTTAGTTCAGACATCATGAAAAGGCTTGTTTAATTAAATGAATGATAGTGTGATCACCCAAATGCAGGCCTCTTACAGTGGTTGATCAGGGTACATCAGTATAGGATCGGAAGCCAGACCTTGGAGTTAGTTCATTAGATGCAGTTAGTTTTAACTTTGAATTTGTGTGTTGTGCAAATGCAGACAGATCCTACCTCCTCACTCCCCAGGTTCCAAGAGAAGCCTGGCCAGGGTGGCTCAAAAGGGAAGCCTCTCCTCTCTTTGCTTCTTGCTCCCTGGCTGATGCAACCATCATTTGCCAACCTACTTCAGCCTGACCTACCTCACGGGGTTGTTCTAAGGATAAACTGGAGGAGAGGAGAATGACGTAAGCCGCTTTGGGTGGCTGTCGGGGAGAAAGGAGGGATACAAATAAAGTAAATAAAATAAATAAATGTGGAACTACAAAATCCGGGGGAGAAATTCAAACGAAGAGAGTTTTGGAATTGTCCCTACTCCATTCCTGTCATTACAGTATAGGGAAGGGGTAGGAGTTTTGCTTCTCATCCAGCTGATAAGCCCTCCTTTAGATAACAACAAAAAAATTGATCAGACAATTTTTGTAGGCTTTTAAAAAAGAAATCCGAAGTTGCTTTTGAGTCTCAAGGTCTATGCCAGCTGTTGCCATCCTGCTTGGGGACATTATCACAATGCGGATTAATCAGTGTTACGAAAGGGGTCCGTGGGGGTTGGGGCTATAATTGGTTTCAAATGACACTTTGCTAGACAATCTGTGAAACAGCCCGATGTTGACACACCTCAACAATTCCAGCTGTTTCTCCCGCCCTCTCTGTCCCTCCCCTTTCCCCCTCTCTTCTCATGACTTTCCTAAACACATCTGATACCATCCTCACAACCACCTTGGCATTTTTTCTCCTCTGGGGATTTGCTTCTTTTCTTGGATTGTGCCTAAAACATATTAATCAGGGGAATGATTCCAGATAGCCGCTTTAATCAGCTGAACTTCATTTTTTTGTGGCATTTACTCTGGATCTTCCATTCTGGGGGAAATACGCAGGCTTCGAATATTGGGAGCAGATGGACTAATCATTGAACGATGCCCTTTGAAAACACGATCGCCAAGGAGGGATTACTCAAAAGTTTGGGTGCAGAGCTTTCAAAACTTGGTTACTTGCAGAGTTAAGGCACTGGACAAAAACCTTCCATTCAAACACCACTATAATTTAGACAGTGACAGTCACAGCACTTGTGATATGTTGGCAATGACTAAAATAACATTACATGATGTAATGGGGAGGGAGGGGCCTTGGCTGAGTGGCAGAACATCTGCTTCACAATGCACAAGGTCCCACGTTCAGTCCCCACCATTTCTAATTAAAAGGTGAGGTGAAAGACCACAGAGAGGATCAAAGTTTAATGGCCATGTTCATTAGCTGATGGGATTCCTTCCTTATCTCTATTCACCTGCTACCTATTTGTGTAAGTTTTAAGCATAATCTGAAGACATTTTTGTTTTTTCCAGGCTTTTCCTTCAAAAGAGCCAGCGGCAATAAATATATACAATAGTTTCTGGCTTCCATGTTTGCTGCACCGTGGAAGGCCACAAGAAGTCATAGGAACTTAATTTCCCTAGTTATTGTCATCCCAGGGAGGGAATGTGGCTCAGCGGTAGAGCACCTGCTTGGCATGCAGAAGGTCCCAGATTCAAATCTTTGCATCTCCGATTAAAATGACCAGGTAATAGCGATGTGAGACCCCTCCTGCTTGTCTTGGTAGACAGTACTGCCCTTGATAGACCAATGTTCTGATTCAATATAAGGTAGTTTCTTGTGTTCTGCAGCATCCAGGACCTCAGGATGGCTCTGCCAGTAACCCTCTGTGGGCCTCCACCATCTCCAACCTCTGTAAATTTGGGAAAGGGGAGATGTTGCAGAGGGCTTTCGCTGCAATGAAATAGGCTCCTTTGGGATTGATCTCAGCATGTTGAGGATCTGCATCCAATCTGTGATGGATCTGGGGAGGAGGAGGAAGGCTCCAACCCTCAAGGTGATGCATGAGCTCCCCTTCTCCCTCTCTTCGGTCCTCAGATGTTGTTTTTGTGCTGTCTCCACCTGGCGATGGCTTGTGCCAGGTTTTCACACCCTTGTGCAATCACGGTTGGATTGTGGAGCACAGCCTCGAATTTGGGTCGAGCACAGATGACGGTGATTAGCAAACGAGGGAATTAGGATCTCTTGTTGGCAGAGTAAATTGCAGAGTTCTACAACAGAAGTTTGGGTGTGGGAGGGCAAGAGGTGTCCTCTTTGACTGATGTTACCTTTTAGCCTTGATATGGTGAGTCTGGGTGCTTTGAGCTTATGCGCAAGATCACCACAGCTGCAATGTGGAAAGTGAACATGCACTTAGTTATTCACCAAAGGCAACTCATGATTTATGAACTACAGCACTGGACGAGCAAGGTTCTGGCTGAGCTTCTTGTTGGGCTCAAATCCCCATGCTGCCATGAAGCTTGCTGATTTACCTTAGGCCGGTCACATGCTTTCAGCCAAGCCTACCTCACAGGGTTGTTGTGAGGGTAAAATGGGAAAGGGAGAAGACTTTTTTGTTAAGTTTGGCATACCCTCAGCAATGGTTACTGGCTGCTTCCCTGGTTCTGGTGCTGTATATTTGATTTATTGGATTATTTTATAATTTTAAATGTTTTTAATGGTTCAAATGTTTTAATGTTTTCATGTTCGCCCCCTTGGAAAGGCAGGATAGAACTAGATAGAACACGTGAAGCTGCCTTATACTGAATCAGACCCTTGGTCCATCAAAGTCAGTATTGTCTACTCAGACCGGCAGCGGCTCTCCAGGGTCTCAGGCAGAGGTCTTTCACATCACCTACTTGCCTGGTCCCTTTAATTGGAGATGCCATGGATTGGACCTGGGACCTTCTGCATGCCAAGCAGATGCTCTACTACTGAGCCACGGCCCCTCCCCTAAATAAATAAGGGGAGTAAGCAATCTCTGGACTCACATAAACACATGAAGCTGCCTTATCCTGAATTAGACCATCAAGGTCTATCAAAGTCAGTATTGTCTACTCAGACTGCCAGCAGCTCTCCAGGGTTTCAGGCAGAGGTCTTTCACATCACCTACTTGCCAAGTCCCTTTAACAGGAGATGCCGGGGATTGAACCTGGGACCTTCTGCATGCCCAGCAGATGGTCTACCACTCCATCCTGTATGTTTACTTCAAGTATTTGCCACTTACTTGGAACGGTCTTACTTCCGAAACGAGGTGTTTAGGAACACAGCCTTAAATTAGACGCGGACACCTATCTAAACAGGAGGCAAGGAGGCTGGGTCAGCTTGGACCTGGTTCCAGCTTCTGATGAATGTCCTGAATAGGCTGTGTGATGCTTTCTCAGGTGGTTGTTGTTGTTGCATAATTCTAAGTCCGCCTCCCGAAGGCCTTGCAGTCAGACAAAGTGGCGGGATAAAAGGAAATTGCACTGGTTAAAATTTCATGTATTCATGCATTATTATGGCTTGACAGAAATAATATACCCTCTCTTTTATCCTGCATTTCCCTTCCAAATCTCGCATTCTTTAAAGAGAGACGCAGAAGCAAAGTGTAAAGGAAAACTGAATTAAATCCCGGTTAGAATGACTTCGCTTCAGATAGTGTGAGATCTTAGATCTTTCTCTCTCCCTGTCTAGTCTACGGAGACTTGGCAGTCTCAGATACCCCTTGGGTGTTCAAAGGTAGATCCATCTGCAGCGAGGCTCCCTTTGATGTTCTCACCTACAAAACTGTCACATCGCAACCGGCGCTGTTACTTCACATTGCATGTGAAAGATTCACTAAAAGGTTAATTTCAAATCATGTCAAGTTTTACGCCATTAAAGCGTGTGCCTCTCCCCTCCCTGAATGTTACTGGGGAAATTATTAGGTGGGAAGGAAGCACGTCTCCCTCCGGTTTGCTACTGCTGGTAAGCGCAGTGAGCTTATTAGACACAGTTGCTTTTCTGCTCCAAATCCTATTTAGAAACCTGTGCGATTCTGCCCTTGTTCCGTAAGTTACGCAAATCAAAGCTGTGTAGATGGGTGCCTCGGTTTGCATGTTTTATTCTGCCCCCCCCCCAATATTCCTGGTTGCAGAACGATGAGAGGTTTCCAACTAAGCAGGACTTAGTTGTGGCCTTACTGTCCGTGGCTCAGAATGGGGGTGGTGTCTGGAGAGGGCAGGGTTTGGGGAAGGGAAGGACCTCAGCAGGGTGTAATACGATAGAGTCCACCCTCCAAAGCAGCCATTTTCTCCAGGGGAACTGATTTCTGTAGCCTGGAGATCAGATGTGATCCCAGGAGATATCCAGGTGTCACTTGGAGGTGGACAACCCTCGTACAGTCCTAACGTGGATTCAGCACTTCGTTCTTCTATCTTTGTGTGCTCATAACCAGGGTGATAAACAGTGGGGTGGGCCTTTTAAACCATATTAATGGCAGAGAGTCTGATACTAGAGGGCCATAACTGCCTCAGATTTGTTGTATTGGAATAAAACCACATGATTTTATGTGTCTGACGTTTGTGGACGGTGGTATGGTCCGAAACTAAGTTAAAAAGGTACTAGGGTCTTGTAATGGGTGGACATTATCGCTGTCCTTTTGCCTGTTTCTTAACGCTAATAATGTCAACCGTATTGACATTAAATGCATCAGCTAGCTTTGCAGAGCACTTTGAGAGTTACGTTGAAGCTTGCGCGCTGAATTGATTGGCGATGCCCTCCATAATGAGGCAGCTCGTTCTTGGAGCGTTTACAGGTTCCGCAGGGAATCCCTTGACAGGCCAATGGCCCAAGTACTATTGTTGCTTCCGACAAGGAGAAAATTAAGTTCTCTTGGTTTTATGCCCAGCCTGCGCAAAGAGTTGTGTATAGAGAGCAAGAGTGTTTCATCGCTGTTGGAACATCAACCAACTTCCTTAGCGAGGCCACCCAAGAGACAAATCTTTCTAGGCTTTGAAAAAAAAGTTCAGTTCAGAGAAGAATCCTCCAAACTGTACCGCGTGTCAAGAATTAAGGCTTCTTCTTGCAGAGTTGCCATTAATCCAAGCAAGTCTTGCTTCCTTTAAGGGGGCACACATGTGAAACTGCTCCCTGTAGACTGGTTTGTTTCACTTGATTTGTTTAAAACATTTATTAGCTGCCTTTCTTCCTTACGGGGTTTCAAGCAGCTTACAGCGTAGATAAAACGCATAAAATAAAACGCATCAAAAACATAAAAAAACAAAAAAATGAATCACATTTTAGGACTGCTTTAATCGAATGCAGTCCTAAATAAAACTGTTCACAGCGGCCTCCTAAAGATTAAAGGTGAGGGGGCCAAGGACACCTTCCTGGGGAGGTTGTTCCAAAATTGTGGGGCTGCCACCATTAAGGCCTCCTCTTGTGCACCCACCAGACAAGCTTATTTGATTGATGGGGCAATTAACTTCTCATAGAATCATAGAATCAGAGTTGGAAGGGACCACCAGGGTCATCAAGTCCAACCCCCTGCACAATGCAGGAAACTCACAACTACCTCCCTCCCCCACACCCTTAGTCACCAGAAGATGGTCAAGATGCCCCCCTCTCATCATCTGCCTAAGGTCACAGAATCAGCATTGCTGACAGATGGCCATCTAGCCTCTTCTTAAAAACCTCCAGAGAAGGAGAGCTCACCACCTCCCAATGAAGCCTGTTCCACTGAGAAACCGCTCTAACTGTTAGGAAATTCTTCCTAATGTCTAGACGGAAACTCTTTTGATTTAATTTCAACCCATTGGTTCTGGTTCGACCTTCTTGGGCAACAGAAAACAACTCGGCACCCTCCTCTCTATGACAGCCCTTCAAGTACTTGAAGATGGTTATCGTATCCCCTCTCAGTCTTCTTCTCTTCAGGCTAAACATACCCAGATCCTTCATCCTTTCCTCATAGGACTTGTCAGATTTGTATTATGGTCCATATAAGGTTTGTCTCCTAAGAGCAAGAAGAAAATAGCTTCCAGCGTCATTCCACAGATGCTTGTGTGGGTCACTAAATTTGTGCACATCTATCCCTTTTCATCCCTTTATTGTATCTTCTTTCTCCCCCCTTGACTTCAGTCGCTGTTAAAGCATAGTCTTGTAAACTCTGAAGATCCAACATATTTTTTATTTTTAAGAAATTAAATTTAATATTAATACGAAAACAAATGCTACCGTCACAGCAGCGATTTACAAATAGCAATTGTCAACTGAAGATCCAATATTGACGACTAGTTGTGAGAAGAGGGGGCTGCGAAGCTGGCCTAGAACATAAGAAAGCCGTGCTGGGTGAGACCAGTGAGTTTCCGTCTTGTCCGGTGTCCCGTCTCACACCGTGGGCAACGGGTTCCTCTGGAGGGCTGGCAAGAGGGCCTGAGAGGGATGTGGAAAACGGAAGGAGATCCTACCCTTTTTGGTGGATTTGTATTGCTGTGTCAAGGGTCGTTGCCCGCAGGAGTTCTATATCATGAGAGGTGCAGAAGTGCCCAGGTAGAGGGTGGGAATAGTTGTCTGTATGTGGGGTGGGTGGCATTACACACAAGAGACCAACTATGTCTGTGATGGTGAGAAGGTATTTTTTCAAAAGAACCCTCTTAACCTCCGATCAACTTGATGGACAGCCTCTTAACTGCTCTTAACCTGCGCAGGCATGGCTGAGTCTTACCGGTATTTTTATTTACCCAGCGCACAGAAAATGACCCCCTGTTGTGTACGAGGCATCAGATCTATGGGGAGTTAAAAAATAAATAAAGCTGGGATTGTAAATACTTCATGGTGAAATCTCGGTCTTCTGAAGCAGGCAGGCGCACCTCTCTCTTTGTTGCTGGCTTGCTCTTGCTTTTGGTGCGCAACTGATGTCTCTCCCCTTTTGCCTTCCCTTTGATAACGTCAGGGCTTCTCCTGACTTAGGGTTGCCAGGTCCCTCCTCGCCATTGGCGGGAGGGACTTCAGTGCCATAGAGTCCAATTGCCAAAGTGGCCATTTTCTCCAGGTGGACAGATCTCTATCGGCTGGAGATCAGCTGTAACAGCAGGAGATCTCCAGCTAGTACCTGGAGGTTGGCAACCCTATCCTGACTGCTTTCCCCTTCCCCATTGTGGTGTTCATGCCAGCATCCCCTGCCCTGGCACAGCCCGTCTCTCACGCGAGCCCCGTCTCTTGTATTGGGAACAGTGCCAAGAAATTACCTTGGAGCTGACAGTTTTCCTGAGCTTCTGTCTTTCTCTTTTTCATTTCTCCCCCTCCCTTCCCTGGAGGTTTGCTTCTCACATTCTCTAAATAAATAAATGAATAAATAAACCTCCTCTTTCTCCTCTCCCAAAGGAAGGGAGGCCTTTTCCCCACAGGCACAAGCTTGCAGCTCCTTCAGCTATTAATGGAAAACCCAGCCGTTGCTGGAGGGCTGAACACTTTCACAAGTGGAAAAGTACCTGCCAAGTGGTCCAGACCTCTGACACCTCCCCCTTCCAACCTTCCCTGTTTTTTTTAATTATTATTTAGTTTGAGGGATGAGAACAGTACATTGCAAACATCACTAGGTGGCATAGCCTTCCTGGTATATCATCCTGACGAAAACCAGACAGGGTGGAATCTCTGAATATAATCCGGACGTTGATCCTGAATGGGAGGAAAGCAGGCAAGAGCAGTCTGAAATAAATGTTGCTCAACCAGCCCGTCTCCAAAAATAAGTGAAACAAACATAGTGCAATCCATCATGAAAATACGTCCTGCGTATCTGTTCTTGTGCCTCCAGGTTTTTAATTCTCCAAAAAGAATCCTTCGTTCCTCCAGAAAGACAACCCCCCCAAAAAAACTCAGCCCTTGGGTTAAGACCCTCCACTGGGGGGACAGACTTATTCATTTAAAACATTGATCAGCCCCCTCTCTCTATATATATACACACATACAATATATAATGTGAATAAAAACAATAATGATAAAAACCCATTAAAAGTCCCAGTTTTAAAATTCCAAAACGACTATCAATAAATAAAAACTAAAGCACTGAAATGCAGTTCAAAATAAAACCATCTTTAACTGCCTCCAGATGATCACGTGAACACAAGGACCTGTCTTATACTTAATCAGACCCCCCTTGGTCCATCAAAGTCAGTATTGTCTACTTAGACTGGCAGCGGCTCTCCAGGGTCTCAGGCAGGGGTCTTTCACACCACCTAATTGCCCGGTCACTTTAACTGGAGATGCCACCGGGGATTGAACCTGGGATCTTCTGCATGCCAAACAGAGGCTCTATCACTGAGCTACAGCCTCTCCCCTATCAAAAGTGAGGGGACCAGGTGCACCTCCCTGGGGAGGTTGTTCCATAATTGTGGGACTGCCACCGAAAAGGCCCTCTCTCATGTGCCCACCAGGCGAGCTTCTTTGATTGATGGGGCAGTCAGGAGGACCCCTCCCTTTGATCTTAATTCCCAGGCAGGAAGAAGACGGTCCTTACAGAGCTGTCATTTTGGGAGGCCGGTTTTTGGAAGGACCTGTTGCACGCGCACCTGTGAGCAAGGATGCCAGACCTCCTGCCTTTTTTACATGCGAGTAGAGAGGATCAGCTAGTCTGACAGGCAAGGCCACTTGGCAGGGGAGAGGATCCCAGCACAGCTTAAACCTTTGCCTTATTCCCGGGGCTGGTTCCAGGTTTTGGGAGCCCCTTCCCAGGGAACTGTGGGAACTATAGTTTTGCAAAGTGTGGATAGTGATCTCTAACACCCTAATCAAACCACAATCCCCAGGATTATCTTCAGGAACCAAGGCAGTTACAGTGGTACAAAACAGCTTGCTGTGTAGATAGGTCCCATTTGCACTGAGCAAAAATTCTGGAATTGCTTTCCAAAACAATCTCATTGGCAGGGTGGGAGACATTTGTAATGGGTTTCATTGGTTCGATTTTAAATTACTGTACTCTTCTTCCGTGGTGCAGAGAGGTCAGCTGCAGTACTGCAGTCAAAAGCTCTGCTCACAACCTGAGTTCGATCCACACGGGAGTCGGTTTCAGGCAGCCGGCTCAAGGTCGACTGAGCCTTCCATCCTTCCGAGGTCGGTCAAATGAGGACCCAGTGTAGACGACTGGGGAAGGCACTGGCAAAACCACCCCATAAACACAGTCTGCCTAGTAAACGTCGGGATGTGACGTCACCTCATAGGGTCAGGAATGACCTGGTGCTTGCACAGGGGACTACCTTTACCTTTACTTTTCTTCCAGAAGCTCAAAAAATGCAGAGAAATTAAAGTTTTGGTGGTTTGGCAAATTTATTTCCATTGTAATGACCAATAGATTGAAAAGCAGATCACTCATTAGCTAACAATTCTTCTATCGGCTGACAGCCTTTAAAAAAACACACCAAGCCAGCCAGTTGTGAAAACCGCTGGATGCGTCAGCACATTTGAATGAGTTTTGGGATAATAAAGTCAGATACTGTTGTTCCTTATCGTGGTTTTTAATAATGTTTCCTGAACCGCACAGGAAATGGCCTGGTACGCCGTCCCACCACGACCACCTGCGACTGCAGGTTGCTGTCTCCAAGGCAACGGCATGATAGAACCAATCTGAATTCAATTTCAGGAGTAATGAGAGGAGATAATTTTGCACTCAATCAATCACTGTCAGCAGCTGCTATCAGCCAATCAGTCATTATGTCAGTCACAGTCCTACCAAACTTTTCCTGGGGAAAGGTCCAGTCAGAGGAGGATGTTCAGACATCAAGAAACATCGATGTGGAGCCTGGCTTCAGATGTGGCCATGGCTCAGTTGGTAGAGCATCTGCTTTGCATCCAGAAGATCCCAGGTTCAATCCCTGGCATCTCCAGTTGAAAGGACCAGGTTGTAGGTTATGTGAAAGACCCTGGAGAGCCGCTGCCAGTCAGAGTTGACAATACTGACCTTGATTGACCAATGGCTTGATTCAGTATAAGGCAGTGTGGTATAGTGGTTAAGAGCGGTGGTTTGGAGAAGGGAAGGTGATTGTAAGCCAGTTTGAGTCTCCCTTAAGTGGTAGAGAAAGCATATAAAAACCAACCATAAGAGTCGTGCAATTGGCATCAGCTATCATATGATAGTGGCCTACTGGAATTTCAGAAAGCCGATTAATATTTCCATTCATTCAGTGTCCTGACTTTTGTCACCTCCAGTGCTAGAATTAAATGGCCAAACTCTAACAAGAAAATATATAGATATTTTGGTCTGAGTATGTGATTTTTACAGGTTGTGGGATTTTCTTGGTACAGAATACAGATTCCCTTGGCTTGGAATTTTTTGCTGTTGTTCTTTTAAATAGTGCACAAAATACCAACCCTCAAACCTGACCTTTCTATGCATAAGGAAACCCCGTTCTTGCCTTCATCCTGTAAGGGCTTCCAACAGAGATTTATGCCCTTTCCAGACATGCAAGCTAAGTGAGATTTTAAAAAAAATTTCCCCTCCAGGCTGCTAACTTACTTTGACTTCTAAGCTTAACTTGGTTTACAAAGACACCTTAGGCAAATGGCTGCATTCGAAGTGATGTATGGAAAGGTGGAGGCGGGAGACAGCTCGCTGGCACCTCTCCTGCGGAGTGAGATTTAACTCAGCTTTCATGAGCCCATGGGATTTTGGTAAGTCAAAGCAAGAACAACCAGACAATGTGGCTTCAGCTGATAGAGAATTTATGGAACTTCTTGTACATGTCATTCTGCTTTGTGGTGAAGGAGAGAGACCAGAGCTTCCAAAAATATACCAACGTCTCTTCTACAGCAAGAGAGACTTCTAAATGTCTGGGACAGCTTATACGTTTTCACTAGGGTTGGGTTTAATTTTATTTATTTATTTATTTATTTATTTATTTATTTATTGGAGATCTCTTGGGCAGCTCTGCCTAGGTGAGTCCCACAGTGAAAGAGCACAGACTCACCTTGTGAAGGGCAGGAGAAACGAGAAGACATTAGACAGTCCCTGGTGTCTCCAGATGGGACTTTCTATCTAGTATATCTATTCTGCTCTGAGGAGGTCAGGGTGGTGCACATGGTTTTCTCTTCCCCGATTTATATTCACAACAACCCTCCATGGTAGGATAGAAGAAGAAGAGTTGGTTTTTATATGCCGACTTTCTCTATCACTTAAGGGAGACTCAAATCGGCTTACAGTCACCTTCCCTTCCCCTCCCCGCAACAGACACCCTGTGAGGTAGGTGAGGCTGAGAGAACTGTGAGCAGCCCAAGGTCACCCAGCTGGTTTCGTGTGTAGGAGTGGGGAGACCAACCCAGTTCACCAGAGTAGCTTCCGCCGCTCATGTGGAGGAGTGGGGGAATCAAACCGATTCTCCAGGTCAGACTCCACCGCTCCAAACCACCGCTCTTAACCACTACACCATGCTGGCTGAGAGAGGCTGAGAGAGACTGGCCGAAGGTTGCCCAGCGAACAACCAAGGTCACCCAGCAACCCTTCTAGTTGGGATTTGAACCTGGTTCTCTCAGATCCTAGTCCAACCACTATACAACACAAACTCTCTTTGGGATATGCTCTTTCTCAAGCTCCTGCTGAGTTGTGAATAGGGACATGCTGCTTTAACTGGGCAGGGGAGTTTCTTAACAAACCAGCCAGACGTGATTTTAACGTAATACATTTTGGTGGACACAGATATGCCATATGCGCTTGGTCCATCTGTCTCAATATTGTCTCCTCTCCCTGGCATAAATTCTCCAGAGTCTCAAGCAGAGAATGGTCTAATGCCTGAGACCCTTTAGTTGGAGATGCAGAGATGGAACCTGAAGAAAGCATGCGACCTTCCTCTGGGCCGTGACCGCGTCTCCTCTGATTCATGGTCCCTCACACTTGATACTCTTTGTACTGAGCAGATTCTTTTAATACGTCCTTTCCTGCAGAATAAACCAACAGTTCCAAACCGGGAGATGGTTGCTCTGGTTTAAAAAAGGATCTCGAATTAATTCTTCAGCCAAAACGTTCATACACGCAAGATGCGTTTCTAATTGGTTACTCCCTTCAATGAATGCTCACACAAATATGGCCCGTGATGAATACAACCCCCCCACCCCCGTGCCTCTAGTTGTCAGGATAATTCTATAGATTGGTAAGCACAGCTGAAATGAATTTCACCCACCTTTCAAATTTTCCCCTTCATTACTCTCCTCTACATGTTTTGGTAGCAAATATTCGCAGGGTTTTCTGGACTGGCAGAACGTTTGCCTTCATATGATATTATTTGACATCGAATGAGAGTCAGTAGCAGTCAAGATTTGTCATTCTCTTCTCTCCCCACTTCCAGTTTTTGTGCTGGTCCCCGTGTTGCACTTGATAAAAGATGGGGCAACTCTGGGAGGCCACTGGAGATGTTTGTCTGGGGTCTTGAACTAGCCTCTTATGGGTGAACAAGCTGTATAAGATCTTACTTTCTAAGAGCGTTATACTTATGGCCCACCTGAAAGTGGAGATTGCATGTAAAATCCACAAAGAGGTGCTTGAAATATACACATGAACGCATGAAGCTGCCTTCTACTGAATCAGTCCCTTGGTCCATCAAAGTCAGTATTGTCTACTCAGACCGGCAGCAGCTCTCCAGGATCTCAGGCAGAGGTCTTTCAACATCGCCTCCTTGCCTAGTCCCTTTAACTGGAGATGCCGGGGATTGAACCTGGGGCCTTCTGCATGCCAAGCAGATGCTCTAAAACTGAGCCATGGCCACTCCCCTTAATATATATATAATACAGCTCAGTTCATAATGCAAAACCACAGCTTATTTTTAACTACGGCAGTTTGTGAAAACCAGGATTTTGGCTTGCCGGATGATCATTCAAATCCTGGTTACTTCCCACAAACGCTCTTTCCCCAGCTTCCCTGCGGAGGCCCATCTGGCTGCACTGTGGTGAAGAGCTGTTAGCAATTAAATCAGGAGGTTTGTGCAACACATCAAACCGTCGTTAAATCTAATTGTGGTTAGTAAACCAATTTCAAACCAAGGTTTCAGCTCCTGGTTTGACCCACTTGACTAACCAGAGTTAATGGAGTGGCCCTGGGAAGAGCAAGCCTTGGCCTCTCCCTCAGACACGTATGCTCACTGTGTGTGGTGTGTGCCATCAAAAGAAGTAATAGTGTCCAGGTCACATGTAGTGATGGTATTGCTTTACTCTGCTCTGGTTAGACCTCACCTAGAGTACTGTGTTCAGTTTTGGGCACCGCAATTTAAGAAGGATGTAGACAAGGTGGAACGTGTCCAGAGGAGGGCAAACAAGATGGTGATGGGTCTGGAGACCAAGTCCTATGAGGAAAGGTTGAAGGAGCTGGGTATACTTAGCCTGAAGAGGAAAAAACTGAGAGGGGATATGATGACCATCTTCAAGTACTTGAAGGGCTGTCATACGGAGGATGGTGCCGAGTGGTTTTCTGTTGCTCCAGAAGGTCGGACCAGAACCAACGGGTTGAAATTAAATCAAATGAGTTTCCGTCTAGACATTAGGAAGAATTTTCTAACAGAGCAGCTCCATGTGGACTGAGAGAGTTCTGAGAAAGCCGTGACTGGCCCAAGGTCACCCAGCAGGCTTCACGCAGAACAGCAGGGAAACAAACCCAGTTTTCCATTTTAGAGTCCACCGCTCTTAACCACCACACCATGCTGGCTCTCATTTATGCTAACTATAATTAATTAATTTAACCATTGAACACATGAAGCTGCTTTATACTGCATCAGACCTTTGGTCTCTCAAGGTCAGTATTGTCTACTCAGACTGGCAGCAGCTCTCCAGGGTTTCAGGTAGAGGTCTTTCACAGCACCTACTTGCCTAGTCCCTTTAACTGGAGATGCCGGGGATTGAACCTGGGACCTTCTGCATGCCAACTTTGCTCCGCCACTGTGCCACACATTAACTATGGTTAATTTAATGAAACCATGGTTTTGCAAGACATCAAAACCAAGTCTGTCTTCTCTTGAACACAAGGTTTTAAAATCCCTTTCTGCTCCTTAGAAGGGAATCGATAATAAAACAAAATGTTCTTTGATTAGAATTCAGTGGAGCCTTCGAGGGCTACCTAGCTGTTTCGCAGGCCAGATCCATTTCCCGGGCCACCGGTGGGCCATCCTAGCTGTAGATCTTTGCCAGCATGTTCTGTTGAGATGGGTAATTGCCCAGAACAATGTTGATTCGTTGGATTATGTGAGCAACCTAAACATGGCAGGGAGACAACTCGGAGGGATGTAACTCTCTGATAACTGAAGTGGCTTGTTCTCAGCTCCACTCCATTAATTTAAAGCATTCTCTGCCGCTATAGCGTGTTCTCGGTGTGACAGGCTACATCTCAATGTAGTCCTTTTGGGTTTATTTTTTTGTTTGTTTTAAAATATATTTTTTTCCTGACTGTCACAAAAAACTGGCTTGAAGTAAAGGCAAAATGTTTCCGGTACTAAGTTAGCAAATAATTGCATCTGGGTGTGATTTCGCTCCCCCCCTCCCGCTTCCGAATTCTTCCTTTAAAAAATCAGACGCAGCACATCAGAAAGAAATATTTGAGAGTGATATAAAGAAGCTTAGAAATATGAAATGTAATTCAGTAAAGAACAACACCAGCGGTCCAGTGGGAAGCAGATCAATCACCAAAGACTTCCCTGGAGTATCAGTAGCTTGTACTTTGAGCTGCGGACAGCGTGTTTTTAGCTTTCTTTTTTCCTTTTTGGAAGGGGCCATTGATGCTTGTGGCTCAACTAGGAAGAAAAACCGTTCTTGTGATTCTTCAACTTGAAGAAGAATTGGGTGTACAATTTTTCTTCCTAACCATTCAACCGCTCAGACCCCATTGGCCCAGGCTAGCCCAATCTCGTCAGATCTCGGAAGCTAAGCAGGGTCTTCCCTAGCTAGTAGTTGGATGGGAGACCACCAAGGAAGTCCAGGGTCACTACAAGAGGCAGGCAATGGCAAACCACCTCTGAATGTCTCTTGCCTTGACAGCACTTTCTACCACCGACAACCATTTAACTTGTCTACCTCCTTAGCCTACTGAAGATCTAGACTAGATCAGCCTTAGCGTGACCTTAGTGTGCCCCAGGGCCACCGTGACATGAGATGTGCCTTAGCAAAGCCCCAACATGGCAGCTTCTCAGCAACCAGCAAGCCAGAGCAGAATGCTGGCCAGTGTGGTGTAGTGGTTAAGAGCAGTGGTTTGGAGCGGTGGACTCTGATCTGGAGAACCGGGTTTGATTCCCCACTCCTCCACGTGAGCAGCGGAGGCTAATCTGGTGAACTGGATTTGTTTCCCCACTCCTACACATGAAGCCCTAGCTGGGTGACCTTGGGCTAGTCACAGTTCTCTCAGCCCCACCTACCTCACAGGGTGTCTGTTGTAGGGAGGGGAAACGAAGGTGATTGTAAGCCGGTTTGATTCTCCTTTTCCTCCTCCTCCTCCTCTCAGAAATAGACCCTAGACAACATAGTAAGAAAGTGAATGGGGAGGGGGCTGAATTCACCACCCCCACCCTCTGTGTGTTCTGTTTTTGAACTGTCCACTGGAGCTCAATGACTTTAGAAAGTGGGAGTCCTTGGGTTCAACAAATGGATCCATGGGATATATCCATGTGTCTTTGGAGAATCATCCCTCCGGCTGTTGAATCAGCAAATGGCTAGGGATTGCTAAGCATTAATCAAACATGGGCCATTTATGCATGGGAGGTTTTGGCTTGGATTTGCTGCTCTCTAGATGCAAACTTTCCCCATCCAAGTTCTCAAAACTCAACAATAAGCACCCATGTAGAGTTTTGAGAGTTCAGATGGGGGAAATGTGCACCTAGAGAGCAGCAAATCTAAGCCAAAACCTCCCATTCATAAATGGCCATGGTCTGAAACATGGGGGTGGGGGGTGGGGAGAAATGAGCTCCTCCATTGCAGACCAAGCCTCAACCGAGAAGTTTAATACATTCCTCATTCTGTACCCACCTGTCTTCAGCTCTCTTCGCCATCTTGCAGTTCTATGGCACAAAGAGAGAGGCAAATATTCCCAGAGGAAATCTTTTTATGCAGGAAAAGAGGCGCATTGGCAGTTTCCACCCCCTGCATTTTATTTCCCTTGTGGAAATATTTACCTGCCCACAATGAGTTGGGATGGCTCTCCTAATGACCCCGGGCGGCTCCTTTGACGGTCAGGCTTCCAGTATAAATGGCAGGGCCTCGGAACTGCATAAAACCCAAGTCGCCTTCCCAATTCTTAGGGGAGAAGCTGAAGTGGACAATTGTAACCATGCTGGATGCTTTGCTGGGGAGTAAAATTAAATGTCTGATAATAATTGTGGCCGCTTGCAAAAGATGATGTTGTTTAGAAAAGCTGCGTTTTGAGTGTAATCAGTTGTCTATTCCCATGAGCTTGGCCGTAATTCATATTCCACTTTAACTTGCCTGGAAAATGCCCTTCTCTGTGGATGGTCTTATTTTTAGGCTGTTATGTTTCCTTGGGGCATACACAATGAACCCAAAATCCTGCAGGAATGTGTCTAATTTGAAAGTTTTATCCTCTGGGGCTGGCAATTCAAATAGGAGGCTAAGAGCATTAGCACTCTCCCTGAAAGAATGTGAGGCTGGGAAAATCTGGATCCGCAGAAGGCAAAGAGGGGCCAGTGAGAATTTCCTGCAAAGGGTGTGGGCTTTTGTGATCATTCACAACACACATTGTGGTAATTTGAGTTCCTGCATTTGCTCCAGCCTTAGAAACCGGCATTTTGGTTTGCAATATTCTGGAAAGAAGGAAGGAAGCATGGTGTAGTGGTTAAGAGCGGTTGCTTGGAGTGGTGGAGTCTGATCTGAGAACTGGGTTTGATTCCCCCACTCCTCCACACGAGCAGCGGAGGCTAATCTGGTGAACTGGATTTGTTTCCCCACTCCTCCACACGAAGCCAGCTGGGTGACCTTGGGCAAGTTACAGTTCTATTAAGAGCTCTCTCAGCCCCACCTACCTCACAGGGTGTCTGTTGTGGGGAGGGGAAGGTGATTGTAAGCTGGTTTGAGTCTCCCTGAAGTGGTAGAGAAAGTCGGCATATAAAAACCAACTCTTCTTCTTCTGTTCAAAGTAAAAGGCAAAGAAGGCTTGCTGAAATGGCCTGTCATATCAGAGACAGCCTGACCTTGAATTTTGGGTGAGTTGGGGAGAGAGGCAGAACGGTTGTTATTTCTATAGCGTCCTCCATAGACATTTCCAGCATTCTTAAGCATGGAGCTCTGCCCCTAAAAGCTTACAGTTTATCATCTGAGAGCAGAAGATGGCAAGGAAAGGGGAAGGGGTGGCACTAGAGAGGTCTGAGAAAGTGACCTTTAATTTACCAAAGCTTATACCCTGGAAAATGTTGTTGGTCCTTAAGGTGCTACTGGACTCAAACTTTGCTCCACCCTCCTGGAACTTTGAGAGATGTTGGGGATCGAACCTGTGTTTTCGGCATGCAAAGCAGCGGCTCTCCCACCGAACTATGGTGGCTGCTCTCTATCTCGGCTTCTCTCCTGGGGATGCAACTACTCTGTCACTAGAACACTGAGAGTTCGTTATTTCCAAGGGCGGCAAAAAAAAACAACCGTTAGATGTTTGGTCATGCATAATGTGGGTCAGTGTGACGGAGTTGTGCAGACACAGGGAAACGATTCAGTGCCTTCTCTGAAGCGGCTTTTCCATGCCGTGGATCTTTGGATGCAACCTGCCAATTTTGTCTCTGGCGGAAAGAAGCTCCACTGGAAGGAAGGAAAGAAGGAAAGAAGGAAAGAAGGAAAGAAGGAAAGAAAGAAAGAAAGAAAGAAAGAAAGAAAGAAAGAAAGAAAGAAAGAAAGAAAGAAAGAAAGATGTGCGAGATCTAGCATGGCGCACAGTTGACTGCGCCCATCTGCATGTAAGCAACTTACGTGGGCTCCTTCTCACTAATAAAGTCAAAAGCGGTTTTGTGTGCGGCGCACCTCCAGGCGCTGTTTTTTAAATCCCCGACCCCTGAAGTGCCTCCATCTCGGAGAAACTCTCTTTCGAGGTAGAGCGGCTGCTTTAATATTTACAGATAGACACACTAATTCTCTTGATGACGGTAATTAATGTGCTGCTTATATCCTATTATGTGGTGATTTAACGAGCTGGAGGGTAGCTTATGGATCTGCCGCTCTTTTTAAATGCCGAGGAACCGAGACAGGAGGGAAGAATTGTGGAAAATAGAGCATAAAAAATTCATGTTTTACTAACGAGGATCTTTCAGATTTTTTTTTTAAAAAACACCCACTCATAATAAATAGATGTTATGAAAACAACTGAGAGATTGCAATCCCTCTTTTTAAAATGTTCTGGGTTTTTTTATTGACAATTAGAGCTCACTTTCATGTTTTCTCCTGACTTAAGCAGCTTGGTTTTTTTTTTTAAATGTCTTCTTCTTTATTTCATGTATTGTTGATTGTTAAGGGGATGTTGTAATGAGGGGCAAAGGTTTTGAAGCCTGACGTCACATGTTAGTGGCTGCCAACAGCAATCTAGGCCGGCCGGCCTTCCCCATGAGAGGCAGTGTAGTGTAGTGGTTAGAGTGTTGGCCTAGGATCTGGAAGAACCCAGTTCATAGAATAGAATCATAGAATCATAGAGTTGGAAGGGACCACCAGGGTCATCTAGTCCAACCCCCTGCACAATGCAGGAATTTCACAACTACCTCCCCTCCCACACCCCCAGTGACCCCCACTCCATGCCCAGAAGATGGCCAAGGTGCCCTCCCTCTCATGAACTGCCTAAGGTCATAGAATCAGCATTGCTGTCAGATGACCATCTTGTCTCTGCTTAAAAACCTAAAGTTTTTCTATGACCTTAGGCAGTTCATGAGAGGCAGTTCATGAGAGGGAGGGCATCTTGGCCATCTTTGAATCCCCACTCTCCCGTGGAAGCTCGCTGGGTGACCTTGGGCCAGTCATGCACACTCAGCCTTCTCTTCACTCTTCAGCTACCTTCTGAAACTCTCTTACAAGAGTATCTGACAAAGGGGACTTTGACTCTTAAAAGCTCACACCCCGGAAGTTTTGTTGGTCTCTAAGGTACTACTGGGGGCCCTGACCTGGATGGCCCAGGCTAGCCTGATCTCATCAGATCTCGGGAGCTAAGCAGGGTCCCTGGTTAGTACATGTTTGTATGGGAGACCACCAAGGAACACCAGGGTTGCTATGCAGAGGCAGGCAATGGCAAACCACCTCTGTTAGTCTCTTGCCTTGAAAACCCCATAAGGTGTCGCCATAAGTCGGCTGGGACTTCATGGCATTTTACACATGAAGCTGCCTTATACTGAATCAGACCACCCCCCCTTGGTCCATCGAAGTCAGTATTGTCTTCTCAGACCCCCAGCAGCTCTCCAGGGTCTCAGGCAGAGAGGTATCACATCACCTGCCTGTCCAGTCCCTTTAACTGGAGATGCTGGGGATTGAACCTGGGACCTTCTGCCTGCAAAGCAGATGCTCTACCACTAGGGTTGCCAACCTCCAGGTACGAGCTGGAGATCTCCTGCTATTACAGCTGATCTCCAGCCGACAGAGATGTTCACCTGGAGGAAATGACTACTTTGGCAACTGAACTCTATGGCATTGAAGTCCCTCCCCTCCTCAAACCCCGTCCTTTTCAAGCTCTGCCCCAAAAACCTCCCGCCGGTTGTGAAGAGGGACCTGGCAACCCTATCTACCACTGATCCACGGTCCCTTCCCACACACACTCACAGGGTACTACTATCCTACTCCAGAGCAACACAGCTACCCTCTGAAATCAGCTTTATTGAGGCACCTTCAGTTATCCAGCTGTGGTAAAATCTGTGATGTACTTCTAGGATCCTAGATATATTTATTGGGGCTTTATGGGCCCAGAGCGGGGAAGGAAAGTTGTCAGTTCAGTTTATCCGAAGAAATGAAAACAGGAAATCCCTCTTGCCGTGTTCTTCCCTGCTCTTTGCTTGCCTTTTATTTTATGTCTTCCATATTTTGTGTGTGTGTGTGTGTGTGTGAGGCAAATTAATCTTTCCCCTGTCAAGTTGTGCTGTCAATAAGATAAAGGCGGCATAACAGGCAATTTAAATAATGGAATAAAATGTCAAAGGAAGGTTGCAACTTTCTGTCGCGGCGCGACTCTTTCAGAAGTTCCTGCCTGTTCTCTGGTGTCCCAGACTTTCTTCCCCTCGCTGCCGCGTGTTGTCCCTGGGCCTGAATCCTGAAAGACTTCAAAGCTAGGCTTGGGGATGTAAGAAGGAGTTTGCCGGGGATTGCTGGATGCTAAATATGCAGCGTGCTTCATGGAAACATCGCCAGTATGCATCTCTGTGCAAAAATTGAATTGAGGAATAGCCTTTCGAACATAGATACTCAACACAAAACAAAGCCAGTTGAAAGAAAAAGGCAAGGCATCAAAACGACACAGCAGAAACATTGTTAGCCACAGGCTCCGGGAGGAAGAAAGGCAGCTAATAAATGTTTTAAATAAAGAAATAAATAAAGTGAGCGGCCTAAACATGATATCAAAAAAGCATCCTGTTTATTCATAGTATTTATACACCCCACCTTCCTTTCTTTATCCTTTCTTTATTCCATTCTTTATGCTCCTGGACCAAACAGGTCATGAGCAAAACAAATGCAATACATTCCATAACACAAATAACCAAACATACAAAAATATAATATCTAAACAGTACAGTTAAAAGGAGGTATAATTAAAAGCCATAGATAAAAAATTTCCACAGTAAGGGTTACATTTGAATCAGTATCAGCCTATAACTTTGCAACTATATCTTGCTTTAGGGCAGGTCCCCACCTCTGAATGTATATCGTGATCCATTTGTCTCTGGTGAGATCATGCTTTTTACAATCTAATAAAAATAAAAATGCCAAACTGTGTCCAAACTCCCTGATCCACAATCACAAAGTCCCTTGAAAAAGGGGACCCCCCCCCCATCTTTCTTCTGACACAATCAGGACCCGATGCAGGTAACAAAAAAGAAATAAGACACAGGTTCTTCTTCCAGGCTTGGAGGAGCTAGTGGGTTGCGTGTGGCTGGGACTGAACCATGCTGGGACCATGCATGCAGAACCTTCTTCTCCAAGCGTGAAGTGTCATGGGCCCAGACCACAATACCCTTGCTCAGATTCTGGTTGGCAGTATGGAAACTCATTTCCCGCCACCTGCTGAATTGGGTGGCATCGGATCACCAAATGTTGTAGATATCTGTCAACAAGAGTCTAGCGGTTGAATGCTTATTTATTTCCACAAATGAGTTCTGATCAGCAAGCACTTTGTAAACGCAAGCGTTTTGTAAACTTGAGGTGGGATTGTATGGAGCTGTCAAAAAATTCCTTATAATAGCAGCTCTCTTAATTCCCTTTCTTTTAGCACCTCTGGAGGTCCCTGCAGTGCTCAAAATTAAATTGCCAGGATCCTTCCCTGCTGTTCCTATTGAATTGAGTTAATAATATAATGGGTTTATTGTTAAACAAAGCACTGGTATGCATGCTGGGTTCAGCTCCCCACCGTAATTTCTCTCTCTGCTGCTGCTCTGTGGCAGGGTGATTTTGGGTTTCCGATTCAGATTTCTAACGTCTAATTTGTGTTGTAATGGTTTCATTTGGAGACTTGAAATCTCAACGGCTGTCTCGCCAATATTCAATCATTTAAATATTCTAGCTCAAAAAAAAAAGGATAGCACCAATCCATCAGGAATTTCTCCTACGCAAGGTCCATTTTATTTAACCATTACTTAAAGAATTTCTAGCCCATCTTTCTGCTCAAATACACTCAAGACAGCTTACAAGTAAAAATTTAATATAGTGAAACCCCAAAACACAGCAAAAAAGAATAACAAAAGTAATAAAACAGCAATAAAATTACACAAGGCTGATAGTTTCACAGGGTAGCTGTCTGGTTTGCCGTGGAATAGCTAGATTCGAGTCCAGGAGCACCTTCTCTGTGTTAAGTACTGTCAAGTCGCTTCCAACTCATGGCAACCCTATGAATCAACGTCCTCCAAAATGTCCTGTCTTTGACAGCCTTGCTCAGGTCTTGCAAACTGAGGGCCGTGGCTTCCTTTATTGAGTCCATTCATCTCTTGTTGGGTCTTCCTCTTTTCCTGCTGCCCTCAACTTTTCCTAGCATGACCGTCTTTTCCAGTGACTCTTGTCTTCTCATAATGTGACCAAAGTACAATAGCCTCAGTTTAGTCATTTTAGCTTCTAGGGTCAGTCCAGGCTTGATTTGATCCAGAACCCACTGATTTGTTTTGTTTGACAGTCCACCGTATCCATCACACTCTCTTCCAACACCACATTTCAAAGGAATCTACTTTCTTCCTATCAGCTTTCTTTAATGTCCAGTTTTCACACCCATACATAGTAATAGGAAATACAATAGCATGAACGAGCGGCTTAGAGACCAACAAAACTTTCAGGGTATGACCTTTCGAAAGTCTGATGAGGGAGCTTTGACTCTTGAAAGCTTATACCCCCCAAAATCTTATTGGTCTCTAAGATGCTACCGGACTCTAATCTAGCACATAAAACTGATACGCTGTATGGACTTGAGCAAGCAGGGTACAAAGATTCTTAATGAAAAGCAGCAATAAAACCAGCAATCAGCAGTAAAACTTAACTAAATGCCTCTGAAATAAAATATTTGTTTGTACATCCCCAGAAGGGCCAAGATGGGGCAGAGATTTTCAGAACCTGGGACCACCGATGAAAGTCCTCTCATTCGCATCCTCACCAGCCTCACCTCTGATCCTATGTACGCACAGGGTAGAGTACCAGGGGATGGTCTAATGCTGCAGGCACGTTCAGGGCAGCCAATTGCTATTAGGGGCCCCTGGAAAAGGATTCCAGTTGCCCCTTCCCACACACAAACACATTTAAAGAAGATAGACAAACTAGGGGGTGAACTCACCAATCCTTAATGGATCATGAGAGGGAGGGCATCTTGGCCATCTTCTGGGCATGGAGTAGGGGTCACTGGGGATGTGTGTGGGGAGGTAGTTGTGAATTTCCTGCAATGTGCAGGGGGTTGGACTAGATGACCCTGGTGGTCCCTTCCAATTCTATGATTCCAGCTGCTAAACCACTTAGAACATTAGAGTCTTTTTACAGCAAGGCTCTCTCCAAGTCTACGAGTGTCTTGAAAAGTTTCGTGGCTGCATTTTTCCTTTCCCCCCCTCTCAGTCCCACTGAATGACTTTGCATCGGTATCCCAGCTGTGCTCAGCTTCTGCTTTCTTGCAACAGAATCCAGTTTTCTAAGCCAAAGGCTGACCACAATACAGAGATGAAATGAATTTGTTCCGGAAGATTCTGTTCTGTGAATTTTGAAGTCGAGTGTCCTGAGAAGATATTGTTGGAATGCTTTAATGGTTGCTGAACTATCACCAAATATTTAATAGATATATTTGACACCACATTTTGTTTAAATGCTGACAGGTGATGTTGGAGACTGCTTAATGGGTCACGTGCAATGAATGGTCTTGGGGGGTGGTATTTGATAGGGCGGGCGAAAGCATTACATTATCCACAATGGATGATTTGTGCTTAAATGTTGTTTGGTTTTCCCTGGTGCCATGAAGGCCCCTTTCAACACACACACGCACACACACACGCACACAAGCATGAAAGGGGTGTCTCTGAAGGATGTGAGAATCTCTTTCCTACCAATGGATCCTTTAGCAATTCAGGGGTACAATGAATGCTTCTATGCCCACCTTGGGATTTCCCAGTATTTCTCCTGAGAAGGAACTCCTAAATTAATTTCAAAATGTTGAGGGTTACATCCAATATGAAATGAGTACACATCTCTGACTGCCTGAAAAAGTGATTGCAAAACGTACACCAGGAGCATAATGTGCCCTGAAACTGATGTACCAGGTTCTCGTATCCAGCGAGGTACAGTATTTTAAGAGCGGCTAGGGAGATCTGAACTGACCTGGATGGCCCAAGCTAGCCCGATCTTTTCAGATCTCGGATGCTAAGCAGGGCTGGCCCTGGTTAGTAGTTGGATGGGAGACCACCAAGGAAGTCCAGGGTTGCAACGCAGAGGCAGGCAATGGCAAACCACCTCTAAATGTCTCCTGCCTTGAAAACCCTATGAGGTCGCCATAAGTCAGCTGCAACTTGATGGCATTTTGCACCACCTCCAGGGAAACTAGATGGTTTCAATTCCCTATTTGGCCATGAAGTGTAGAATGTGATTTGGGGCCAGTCCCCCTTGCTCTCTCAATCCAAACTACCTTGTGGGGTTGCCTTTAAGGTAACACAGAGGAGAGGAGAACCATACACACAATTCTGAGGGGAGGGGCTGTGGCTCAGTGGCAGAGCATCTGCTTGGCATGCAGAAGGTCCCAGGTTCAATCCCCAGCGGCATCTCCAGTTCAAGGGACGAGGCAAGTAGGTGATGTGAAAGACCTCAGCCTGAGACCCTGGAGAGCCACTGCCGGTCTGAGTAGACAATACTGACTTTGATGGACCAAGGGTCTGATTCAGCAGAAGGCAGCTTCATGTGTTCATGTGTTCTTATTGGAAGGGCAGGGTTTTAAAAAACGTGATAGATCAGACTCAAGAGGGAAACTAGCAGCTTGGTCCAAGGTCACCTTTCCCTGAAGCTGAGAACAGGAAATCAAAGAGGACTCCGTTTCTGCTTTTGGAGGGAGCTGAAATGCTTGCCAGTCTCTTTGGAGTGGTTCAGGACGATCTCCTACCATACCTGAGGCAGGCGCTCATTTATCTGGGATGCTGGGCTCTGTCTGCTAACAGCCAGCCCAAATTGGCTTCCCTTTTCACATTTGTCAAGGCGCCATCTGCACCACCTCAGCTGTTGCCTCTGCAGAGGAGGAGGAGAAGGAAGCACAGAACCAGGAAAAAAAAAATAGAGTCATTATTCTTATTCGTTTTACCCTTCTCTTGCTCTTAATTTTTTCTTCTTCTTCCAAAGACTTTTCAGAACTATTTTTTTTTTGTCTGAAACATGATGCATTTCCACTGCACCACGTTGGCTACCGCATCTAGTGATGTGAAAGACTTTGGCCTGAGACCTTGGAAAGCTGCTGCCAGTCTGAGTAGACAGTACTGACCTTGATGTAAAAAAGGTAAAGGTCCCCTGTGCAAGCACCGGTCATTCCTGACCCATGGGGGTGACGTCACATCCCGACGTGTACTAGGCAGACTTTTTTTACGGGGTGGTTTGCCAGTGCCTTCCCCAGTCATCTTCCCTTTACCCCCAGCAAGCTGGGTACTCATTTGACTGACCTCGGAAGGATGGAAGGCTGACTCAACCTGGAGGCTGAACCTACCTGAAACTGACTCCCGTCGGGATTGAACTCAGGTCATGAGCAGAGCTTGGACTGCAGTACTGCAGCTTACCACTCTGGGCCCAGGGCTCCTTGATGTACTGGGGGTCTAATTCAGTATAAGGCATATTCATACGTTCATGTCTCCTTCAGTTACTGTATATCACCTGTATTATCTTAGTTTTTTATGGCCTTTTAATTCCTGCCGTTGGCGGTTCTATTAAAAAATGTTTCTGCTGCGGAGGTTCCGTTATTGTTACTACTGACCTTTTATCCTGATATTTATTTCTGTATTTGTTTCTTTAATATCGCCGTGGCGCTTTTATGCTTTTAATTGGCCTTGCAGGTGTCATCGCCAGGAGCGGGGAGGGTACAACCATCGGAAATAAGCGGCTGTTTTCTCCCAGGCGTTATGAGAAGTAAACCAGCCCTTCAGTTTGGCGCTTGGAAGTTTAACTCACAAGTATTGTTTTGCCGGGAGAGATTTATGTAGCCTATATAACGTTTAGTTGCCAAGCCGTCACTCAGATATAGAGCCGAGTCCAAGTTTTTAACCGCAGCCATAGACTACACTGTTGAGTTGATAACACACATTCCTTCATATGGAAAGCATTGTGAATATCAGAGCCTGTGGCTTGGAGACAGGCGGGTAATAAATGGAGACAGGCCTATAAAGAAGGGCTGTTGTTTAAAGAGTTTTACGATACCTTTTTCTCACCATGTGCTTGTTCAGGCTTGGAGGATGCCTGGGTATAGTGCAATGGAAGGGATGTGCACAGAGCTACCTTGCGTTTTATAACAAAAGCAGTAGAGAGCCATGTATAGGAAGGATTTTTAATTTTTCATCTCCGCTGTTTCAACTTGGGGGAGGGGAATCCCCTTTTCTATTTAGCTGCTTCTTTCTGCAAATAGAACTTGCGATGCTTTAATTTTGCACCGTTTTCTGTTTCCTCGCGCTGAATTTCTCCCAGAATTACAACGGACTGCTCGACTTCAGAGATCATTTCCCCTGGAGAAAATGGCAACTTCGGAGGTTGGACTCTATGGCATCACATCCCCGCTGAGGTCTCTCCCCTCCCCAAATATGATAACCATCTTCAAGTACTTGGAGGGCTGTCATGTAGAGGATCGTGCCGAGTTGTTTTCTGTTGCTCCAGAAGGTTGGACCAGAACCAACAGGCTGAAATTAAATCAAAAGAGTTTCCGTCTAGACATTAGGAAGAATTTCCTAACAGTTAGAGCAGTTCCTCAGTGGAACAGGCTTCCTCGGGAGGTGGTGAGCTCCCCTTCTTTGGAGGTTTTGAAGCACAGGCTAGATGGCCATCAGTCAGCAGTGCTGATTCTATTACCTTAGGCAGATCATGAGAGGGAGGGCACCTTAGCCATCTTCTGGGCATGAAGTATGGGTCACTGGGTGTGTGTTGGGGAGGTAGTTTGGAATTTCCTGCATTGTGCAGGGGGTTGGACTAGATGACCCTGGTGGTCTCTTCTAACTCTGTGATTCTATGAAAGTCTGCCCTCCCCAAGCACTGACTCTAAATCTCCAGGAATTTTCCTAAACTGGAGTTGGCAAGCCTAAACAATACACAAATTTGGGGCCCCGTAAAGTATCACAGGTGGATTTAGCAACCAGGATATTTCTGTTGTTCTCCAGGATACTGCAAGCGGTTGGCAGACTGATCAGGCCATTTCTCAACTCTCAGAACTACCCAGTTTATTAGAGACAGTTCCCTCTCTGTCTCTATCTGACAATGCCTGTAACTATTTTGTGCGCCTGACTTCTAAAGCGTGAGGCCGTTCCCCGCAACTGGGTCCTGAGCCAACTAGAACATGAGGGACAAAGGGGGACAAAACAAAACAATCCCAGTGTTTCAACGAGATTCAAATTCACCACATCCCCTGTCCCAGACTTTCAGATGAGGTGACGTTCTCCAAGGTTACCGGGACTCTCTCTGCCTTTCCTTCTGGACATGGCTTGGAAGCCGAGCCGGCTCGTAAATTTATAGCCAAGGCATGAAAGCTAAGAGCAGTCTCAAGGCCAATTAAAATGTGTCCAACTTCCCCGTTAGAAAAGAGGGATCTGAAAAGGCTGGTTTTCTTTCCGGCCTGGCTGTTTCTTCGACGGCCGGAGCTCTGTCTGTGTACTCTGGCTGAGAGGTCTTCCAGATGGCGTTGCTTTTCCTAAGGGGTTTGCACGCTCATCTTGCAACCTCCCCTGCAGTGCAAAGGCAGATGGAACTGCAGCATCACTACTGCATTGGAGTGGTAGGATTGTCACCTGGGAGGGGGTGGTGGAATGCGTGCGGCCCAGTGGAAGAGCCTCTGGTTGGCATGCAGAAGGTCCCAGGTTCAGTCCCCGGCATCTCCAGTTAAAAGGATAAGGCAGTAGGTGATGTGAAAGACCTCAGCCTGAGACCCTGGAGAGCCGCTGCCGGTCTGAGTAGACAATACTGACTTTGGTGGACCAAGGGTCTGATTCAGTATAAGCAGGGCTGGTGCTACCAGTAAGCGAACTAGATAGTCGTCTAGGGCACAGACCTCAAAGGAGTGCAGAACTGACCTGAGGGGCAATTTTTAAAATTGGTTTGCAATGGAGGGCACAAAAAAGCCTGGCACCTGCCCTGAGTATATGGCATCTTCATGTGTGTGTGTGTGTGTGTGTGTGTGTGTGTGTGTGTGTCTGCGCTCAACCCAAATCCAGATCTGGAGGGTTTAGGGTTGCCAACTTCCAGGTACTAGCTGGAGATCTCCTGCTATTACAACTGATCTCCAGCCACTAGAGATCAGTCCACCTGGAGAAAATGGCCGATTTGGCAATAGGACGCTATGGCATTGAAGCCCCTCCCCAAACCGTGTCCCGCTCAGGCTCCACCCCAAAAACCTCCCGCCGGTGGTGAAGAGGGACCTGGCTACCCTAGGCGAGTGCATTCTCCAGCCCTAAGATCAGTACCTTGAACCACTGACAGAAGAAACTGGAATACCACAGACATAAATTCATGTTTGATTGACCTGGCAAAGGCCACACAGGCCTGCCCAATCCAGAGGCTTTGTAATAGTGTTGCCAACTATTGAGTATAGAAATTCCTGGAGATCTGGGGCTGGAGTCTGGGGAAGGCAGAGTCTGGGGAGGGTATAATGCCACAGAGACCACCCTCCAAAGCATCTGTTTTCTCCATGGGAATTGCTCTCTGTAGTCTGGAGATCAGTTTTTATTCCAGAAGATCTCCAGGCCCCTTCTAGAAGTTGACAACCCTACTCCATACTGCTCTCCATGCCAGTCAGAGGACACACACACACATACGAATACACGAAGCTGCCTTCTACTGAATCAGAATCTTGGTCCATCAAAGTCAGTATTGTCTACTCAGACTGGTAGAGAGGTCTTTCACATCACCTACTAACCTAGTCCTTTTAACTGGAGATGCCAGGGATTGAACCTGGGACCTTCTGCATGCCAAGCAGATGCTCTACTGCTGAGCCACAGCCCTTCCCCATGGCTCTCCAGGGTCTCAGGCTGAGGTCTTTCACATCATCTAATTGCCTAATCCCTTTAATTGGAGATGCCAGGGATTGAACCTGGGACCTTCTACATGCCAAGCAGATGCTCTACCACGGAGCCACGGCCCTTCCCTCACCATGATTCCCATTGGTATGCCTAAAGAGAGTGTGAGGCCTTGAGCGCGCACACAGGAAGGATGTAGTGATGTTAGGGCATTCTATAAAAACGTAACTTGTTCATAAGACAATAAACTATGCCATAAAGCATGTGGATTTTCTCTCTCATTTTTTTCTTGCCATTTACCCTATGTCTGGCACTACTCAGCCATAACAAAAAATTAAGTGGAGAGAAGGAAAGTTTGAGCATGCAGTAAAATATGAACATCCACATGAAATAATGTATTTTGTTTTATATGCATGCAAAAATTCCTTTGGCTTTGCCATTGTGTGAACCTCTCAAACCTTTTTGGGATGTGTTCCTTCTTGGACATTCTGATGATTGTTTTTTTTGTGCCAAAAGAGCAGTGCCTCCTGGAAACCTGCTCTCCACTTACTGTTGATTTATGCCTTCATTGCCTGCTCTGAACCCAGCCTAAACTTTTCCTAATGGCTTTGCCATGGAAATATTTAGGGGCACCGTTTAAGGAAGGGCTGTTAGAGTAGTCCCCTCCTCTATTTAGTACGACCCTTCATGGTTCTACATGCTGAGTTACCTTTCTCAGAAGCCGTTAATGCTGCTTGAGGCTAGGTGGTCATCTTTTGTTAGAGGTCCCCTTCTTTTGGGAGGTCTGTCTGGCCTCTATGAGAGCCACCGCCTTCTCTGTCCTCACCCCTCTCCTCTGGAATAGTCTCAGGAAGTGTGCATGGTGCCGAAAGCTTTATTGATCTGTTTTGTTCCAGCAAGCCTTTGGGGTTGAATGTGTTGGTGCGCAGTCAGAGGTTGTGCTACTTTAAGGATGGATGGTTTTTGAATGGGATGGATGGGGATTGAGAGCTAGCATGGTGTAGTGGTTAAGAGCAGTGGTTTGGAGTGGTGGAGTCTGATCTGGAGAACCGGGTTTGATTCCCCACTCTTCCACATGAGCTGTGGAGGCTAATCTGGTAAACTGGATTTGTTTCCCCACTCCTACACACCACACCAGCTGGGTGACCTTGGGCAAGTCACAGCTCTATTGGAGCTCTCTCAGCCCCACCTACCTCACAGGGTGTCTGTTGTGGAAGGGAAGGTGATTGTAAGCTGGTTTGAGTCTCCCTTAAGTGGTAGAGAAAGTCGACATATAAAAACCAACTCTTCTTCTTCTTCTTCTTCTTCTTCTTCTTCTTCTTCTTCTTCTTCTTCTTCTTCGGTTCATTGTTGGATTGTATGGTACTGAATCATTTTGATTGTGGTTTTGGATTGCTACTGAGTTGGTCTTATGATATTTTATGATGGTTGTAGATCGGGGTCTCCAACCTTTTTGAGCCGGTGGGCACCTTGGGCATTCTGACACAGGGTGGTGGGCGCAGCCACAAAATGGCCATCATAGGAAGCGGGGCCACACGCAACGGAAGCCCAAGTGCAGGGGGCAAGAGGAGTAATTTTTTTTAAAATAGACTGGGAAAAAGGAGTGTGGAGAGAATAAAACCATCACTGCGGTGGCAAGCTGCCACAGCCGCCCATCAGATCTCCAATCAGAAGCCCTTCTGGGCAACAGACCCACCTGGCCCCATCCACTTTCTAAAGACATTTGGTGGGTGCCAGGAAAGGTCAATAAGCACCACATTGAGGACCCTGTTGTAGATTGTTTTAATGGTATTATTCAACTGTGCTTAATTTTTGGTATTATTCAACTGTGCTTAATTTTTGGTAGCCACTGCAGAGTAAAAATACCGTAGAAAAGGGAATTCTGTTTTTTTTTTCCAGCTTGTTGGGAAGCATGTCTTCCTTTATGAAAACCGAACGAATGCCTGCACTCTAGGGGATCCAAAAAGAGCGGCCTTGAAATAACTTTCAGAGCCAGTTGTTTATCAGACCAACCTGCCGTGTTCTTCTTCGATCGGCTTAATAGAGGCCGGGTGTCAGAGGCTGCAACGGCAGTTGAAATTTCAGCGGAAGAGTTTGCTTTGACAAAAAAAAAGAATACTTGAGGAATAAACGTCTTGGGATGGAATGTGAGGCGGGTGGTCCTTTCCCCCTTTCTCCATCCTTTCCACACACACAAGGGCAAGCGGCCAAGAAGCGAACACCGTTCTCCCTCATCTTGTCCATCTGTGGTCTGAATCACAATTGGAACGGTGTGGCGGGCAGAGCAGAGTTTTTAACGGCTTGCCAAAAAGTCATCTTGAAAGACTGGTTTTTTTAAAAGCTTGGCTTGTTTTACGTGCCAGTTATATCCCCCTCTTCTGATTACCAGCCATTTATCAACCAGCTCAGTCTCAAACAACCTATAAAAAATATTGAGGAAGCAAATTTGAGAACTCTTTGTGTGTGTCGACGTGGTTTGGTTTTATTTGCTCGTTTTTTGGCTTAGGAATGTCTAGTGGTTTTGCCCCGCTTTCTGGTTTTATTAAGACATTGTGCCTTCGCCAAACTACTTGGACATGGTGCCGCCTGCCAACACCTTTCCTGGTGGTATAGTGGCATAGTGGTTAAGAGCGGTGGTTTGGAGCGGTGGACTCTGATCCGGAGAACCGGGTTTGATTCCCCACTCCTCCACATGAGCAGCGGACCGTATTTTTATAATGCTGGTCAAATGACCGTAATAAATAAATTGGAATTGAGCAGCAAACTCTAATCTGGAGAACCTGGTTTGATTTCTCCACATGAAGCCAGCTGGGTGACCTTGGCTTAGTCACAGTTCTTTCAGCCCTACCAACCTCACAGGGTGTCTGTTGTGGGGAGGGGAAGGCAAGGCAATTGTAAGCCGGTTTGATTCCTCCTTAAGTGGTAGAGAAAGTCGGCATATAAAAACCAACTCTTCTTCTTCTTCTTCCTCCTCCAAGTGTTTTTAGAAAGTGGGTGGGGCTAGGTGGGGCTCCTGCCCAGCAGGGCTTCTGACTGGCTATTGAAGATTGGAGACTGACCCCTCTAGCCAGATCCATCCCCATACAGCGCCAAGGCCGTATCCCTCGCCTGTCCTGCAGGTGATGCAACGCACGTACACATCCGCACACAGACCACACATCTTTGCTCTGTGATCTTGTCCTGCTTGACCTGTGCAAGGACAGTGAGCCAGGGTGCCCTTGAAACGGGGCCTCTGCAGAGAGAGGAAGGATCCGCTTGCCCTTTACTGTTTTTTTCCAGAGATGCTTTAATATAAATTTTTGAAGGCAAGATAAATTTAACATCCCTTTGTTGGGGCTGGGGGAGCTGGAACACAGTGAAACGGAAGCCTTTTCAAAGAAGGTCACCTGCTCAGAACATGAGCTGACCTTCTGTTCCTTCTCCGTTTCTGTGTGGACTTGCTTTCCCTCTGAAGAGAACAGTGGGGGGGAAGAGGACAGAAAGTCGTAGGCATCGGGACGGTTGAGCAGCCGGCCTGGTTGAATTGTAGCAAAGATTCTGCCGTCGCTCTGGACCCATCCAGCTTACCCTACTGAGTGAGCAGTAGGGATGTTGCATGCCCGTACGTTCCATGTGCGTGCTGACCCAGCAGGGTCGCGCTACGGTGTGCCGAAACCCATATGGTGTTTAGGTGCGAGACTGGAAAAGGAGATCTGTTCTTCATCAGCGAAGACCCATGCCGTCTCAGGCTGGCACAGTAATGCTGGCTTTTGCGTCCCGTCACTGCGTGCAGCAAAACGTGAAGCTGGCTTCTTGCCTAAGCAGCCTTCTTCTCCTGACAAACTTGGTATGCCACGTGGTAGGGTGCAAGCCAGTGTGCCCACCTTCCAGACTGGCTAATAAAGCAGGGGCGTTTGAGCATCCACATGTGAGCGTCTGAAGCTGCCTTCAGACCATTGCCCCATCTAGCCCCCACCGTTTCTTCTGACTAGTAGCTGCTGCCCATAGGATCTGCTAGAAGTCTTTCCTGGTCTTGCTTCCGGAGAGCTTTACACCCTGAGATGCTGGGGATCTTGGGCACGTGAAGCTGCCTTATACTGAATCAGCTCACCAAGGTTAGGGCTGGAAACCTCCTGGTGGTGGCTGGAGATCTCCTGCTATTACAACTGATCTTCAGTCGATAGAGATCAGTTCACCTAGCAGCTTTGGCAACTGGACTCTGTGGCATTGAAGTCCCTCCCCTCTCCCAACCCCGCCCTCCTCAGGCTCCACCCCCAGAATCTCCAGGTATTTCCCAACCCAGAGCTGGCAACCCTATCAGTACTGTCTACTCAGACCAGCAGCGGCTGTCAGGCAAAGGTCCTTCACATCCCCTGCTCCATGGTCCTTTTAACAGGAGATGCTGGAGATTGAACCTGGGACCTTCTGCATGCAAAGCAGAGGCTCTGCCACTGAGCCACAGCCCCTCTCAAGTAACCAGAAGACCTGGGACCTTATACATGTCGGGAGACTAGGAGGCTATTGTCAGTGACGGGATACAGGGATCATTATCATCCCCGGGATGAAAGTCCTGCACTGGCTGCCCAATTGTGTCTGGGCACAATTAAAAGTGCTGTTAGTTTCCATTAAAGCCCTCCTCCTGTATTGTCCAGCCCCCCCCCCCCACAATTAAGACCTGCCTTATAAGCCCTGCTCTCTGCACCCCCTCCCTTCAGAGGTGAGGCGGGCTGCAACCAGAGGAAGGGCTTTTTCAGTGGTGGCACCCCTCTTGTGACATGCTCTTCCCTTTGCTTTCCATTAGGTGCCAGGCCAAAACGTTTCTGTTCCCCCAGGCTTTTAATTAAGGGGCCGATCTTTCAGCACTATAATTTTTATTTGTCCGGAAACATATTTTAAGCTGTCTGTGATCTCCAGGTATTTTACAACCCAGAGCTGGCCACCCCTAGGCATTCTTGATTTTTATGTTTATCTGCTGGTGCTTCTTTTAATTGGTTCTGCTCTGACGTTTTGTTTTGGTGTTGCTTGTTCCTTGCTGGCATGTGGTTTTGCTTTAACTGGAAAAGAATAAATGACGTGGTGTATGTTTTGACATGCAAAGGGCAACGTATGGTCGTTGTAGACCAATGGAGATAAATTAGGTTAGACGTTATTACCCAGTAACAAGCCTCTAGTCCCTATGATCTCCCTTCTCATAGTTTTCCCAAGGCCTTTTAAAGAACGTCAGCCCCGAATCAGAATCTCCCTTCTCTTCTGACCTTCCCCGCAATTCTCTTTTGAATGTGCGTCTTAAGCAACCAGCTGGACATGGCAGTAATAGAAATAATCACTGTTATTTAAGTGGGTTTTGAATTTGGGAAGTAACTGACAAGAGGGATGTTTTCTTTCTTTAATTCCAGATACGCAGGTGATTTTTTTTTCCTTTGAAGGGGGCACAGTAATTTTCTTCCCGAGCCTTCCTGCATGGTGCCGGTAATTCCTCTTGTTTTCGTTCCTCAATATTAAATTGTCTTTTCAAAAGCTTTGTCAGACTTTTTTTTCCTCCTTGCTGTTTCAGTCTGATGCATCAAGGAAGCTTGTCTGGAAGGACTAATGTGGGCTCGATCAGGGATGCTCAAAGCTCTTTTGTAGTTATCGAGTCAGGTGGAAAGGAAGGCTAAAGGAGAACGTTAAGGTAAACTATGTAAACTATAAACCCTGTCAACTAGGGTTGCCAGCCTTCAGGTGGGGCCTGGAGACTGCCCAGCATTACAACTGCTCTCCTGACGACAGAGGAAATGCTTTGGAAAGTAGACTCTAGTTGGAGTTCTGTTCTAGAGCAGATCTAGAGTCCTGTATATCGGTCACTATCAGCAGCTTTTAATAAAGAAGAAGAAGAAGAAGAAGAAGAAGAAGAAGAAGAAGAAGAAGAAGAAGAAGAAGAAGAAGAGGAGGAGGAGGAGGAGGAGGAGGAGGAGGAGGAGGAGGAGGAGGAGGTGGTGGTGGTGGTGGTGGTGGTGGTGGTGGTGGTGGTTTTTATATGCTTTCTCTACCACTTAAGGGAGACTCAAACCGGCTTACAATCACCTTCCCTTCCCCTCCCCACAACAGACACCCTATGAGGTAGATGAGGCTGAGAGAGCATCACTGGCTCAAGGTCACCCAGCTGGCTTCGTGCGTAGGAGTGGGGAAACAAATCCAGTTCACCAGATTAGTCTCAGCCACTCATGTGGAGGAGTGGGGGTATCAAACCCGGTTCTCCAGATCAGACTTCACCGCTCCCAACCACCGCTCTTAACCACTGCACCACGCTGAGACAAAACGGTATCTCCCAAACATTCTGAACAGGTATTGTAGCGCCGTGACTCTCCCGAGAGCTTTAGGACACCAGGGAATGTATTGTACTGCATCCAGCTATTAATGGATTGACCTCAAACTGGAGCAGTGCAGAGAGATTTTTCTTTCGGCTGGCAAGTGGTCCAAGCAGAATGAATTATTATCTGGACTACTGGCTGTGGAATGTATCTTGCTAGAGAGAACTGCATTGTATAACTCACTTAAGTTGCCAGGGCTTTCCTGTCTGTAGGGCAGGGGGGGGGGGAAGAATTTAATGCATCCCTAAACAGCATCATGACTGCTTTAGGTTCGCCAGGGCTAGGGGGCGGGGGAGAAGTATGGAAATGTTCTCTGTTGGTTGGTGTGCCCACTAAGTAACTACATCAGAATCCTTTATGGGGAGATGAAATTTCCTAAGCTGGCTGGATGACAGAGAAAGGTGGAGATAGCCAGCAAAGAGACCAAGGAAATAGACAGGTGATTTCCTGGGCCTTTTATAATGTGCAGAACCACAGCGACATGAATTGCTGCTTCATTTATTGATGAGATTTGTGCCCCCCCTCCTTTCTGCTAAAAAGCATTCAGGGTGGCTTACAATTTTTCTCCAGGGGAACTGATCCCTGTAGTCTGGGAAGGTGCTGAGACAGTGTGTGATACATACACTTGGGAATGCATACAGCTCAGTGCAGAGTGAAAATTCTCCAGTTTTCAGCGGGGTACGCATTTTTCACGAGAAACCTCCTGATTATGCAAAAGCGTCCCTCTTTTTCAATCATGGGTGATTATGCGTCAAACAGGGTGACTCGTCGATACTTCATAGCCAACTGGAATTGGTGATCACCAAGGGCAAATTACTAAAATAATCAGTGAATATTTTTGCTTGGAGAGCTAAAGGGACAGGAGATTTTTGTTTTTGCCGCTGCCAAAAAGGTTTGGGGGAAACGGGATCAGCTCTGATACAGGTGAGGAGTAGCCTGGGTTATCCCTACCCCTGTTCTGGGAAGGTAGCAACTCTGTAGGTGTGTAAAGAGCTGACAAGTCACAGGCAACATATGACGACCCTGTAAGGTTCTTGAGGCAAGAGATGTTCAGAGGCGGTTTGCCATTGCCGGCCTCTGTGTGTGTGTGTGTGTTAAGTGTTGTCAAGTCGCTTCCGACTCATGGCGTCCCTATGAATCAATGTCCTCCAAAATGTCCTATCTTTGGCAGCCTTGCTCAGATCTTGCAAACTGAGACCTGCGGCTTCCTTTATTGAGTCAATCCATCTCTTGTTGGGCCTTCCTCTTTTCCTGCTGCCCTCAACTTTTCCTAGCATGACTGTCTTTTCCAGTGACTCTCGTCTTCTCCTAATGTGACCAAAATACGACAGCCTCAGTTTAGTCATTTTAGCTTCTAGGGTCAGTTCAGGCTTGATTTGATCTATAACCCACTGATTTGTTTTTTCGGCAGTCCAGGGTATCCATCACACTCTCCTCCAACACCACATTTCAAAGGAATCTACTTTCTTCCTATCCGCTTTCTTCAATGTCCGGCAGCCCTATAGTCAAGCTCAGATACCAAACCATTCCTGTAGGAAGTGCCTTCTTTGTATGCAAGGGGTCACGCTCATCTTAGAGTTCCACGGGATGTGTTATCACTGGCGGTGGAAGGATGCGCTCTGGAAAAATGTTCCGTCCCACTGTTATAATTCACCTTAATGAGCGGCGAACAAAAGGTTGTGAAGGACGGTTGTGAGCGATTGCCGACAAAGTCCCGGGGTACTGCAGCTGGCGGAGCGCCTGCTGGCAAAAGACATAATGTGTTATTGCTGCCGGTCACATAATAGTAAATGAACACTTACCGGCTCTGTGGCAACTGGATTGATTATTGTCTCCACCTCCGAACAGGTCTGGCTTTTGTTTTACAAGTAAATGCATTTGTCCCCGCTGTGTTAAAAGTCAGGCAATCAGTTTGAATGCAGCGAGCTCAAAGTGAAGATGATGGAAACAAGCTAAGAGCCTGCCTCGGCCTTTGTGCGGCCTTGGCAGTGTTTGATCTGCTCGCCGAGTACACCCGGGCTCCCGAGCAAATATATATTCAGTGGCAAGACCTGCCGCTGGAAGCAGAATGGAGGCACCAGGTTTAGGGCAATCTGAACGCCGTAAATCAAGGAAATGCAAAATTGTCCTCTGTGGCCAACCGTGTGATGCAAAGAGGAGGACGAGGGATAGGGCAGGGTTCCTCAACAGGGTGCCTGTGGGTGTCATGGCGCCCACCAGTACTTCCCTCGGCACCCACCAAGCTTTTCGGAGAGAGCCATTATAAGGCAGGGCTTGTAATTGGCTGCCCTCATTCAAATGAAAGGCTTTTCCATTGGAGGATCAGGGGGACTGGTAAGCAACTGGGCCTTCCTTAACCAGCACGAGGTTCTATTCCTCCCTTGTTCCCAGGAAGTGTAAGGAAGGAGGTACACTATTTGGCTTTGCCTCTGGAGGCAGTGTATGTTAAGTGCCGTCAAGTCGCTTCCGACTCATGGCGACCCTATGAATGAAAGTCCTCCAAAATGTCCTATCTTTGACAGCCTTGCTCAGATCTTGCAAATTGAAGTCTGTGGCTTCCTTTATTGAGTCAATCCATCTCTTGTTGGGTCTTCCTCTTTTCCTGCTGCCCTCAACTTTTCCTAGCATGACTGTGTTGGGCCTAAGAACATTCTTCAGGCACAATTGGGAGCTGAAATGTTGAACTGTTGCTTTAGAGTTAGACAACCTCACTTCTGACATTTTCCAGTTGGCTCCGCCATTTCCAGTGGGCAGCCATTTTGTGGTGGGGCCCACCACCCTGTGTCAGAATTGCTGTGGTGCCCAGAAGCTCAAAAAGATTGGGGACCCTTGCAGTAAGGCTTGTGCAGTTGAGGTTCGCAGTAGGTGGTGTCGGATGTTCATTCCCGGGTGTCAAGGTGGCGATGAGGGGGGTTTGCACTTGCAAATGTTCAGGTGCCCGAACATTCGGAGCAGACCCCAGCCTGGGTTTCTTTTGTGATCTCACTGTGCTGCTTCTCGCTTCCTTTTCCCACTGTGTCCATTTCCACTTTGGAACACTTGCTGGCTTTTTGTCCTTGGCATTCAGCGCGGTACTCGCTCAAAGCCTGGCGGAGGAGCGGAGCGGGGCCTCTCTGCAACAGATCAATGCCGCCTTCCCGAACCAAAAGCGAAAGGGAATCTTTGGCTGGCTCTCTGCCAGGCAGAGGCACCGTGACCCACCGCAGTTAGATTTGTTTAGCCTGCCACTGATGTTATGGTAATGAGGTGTTTCTTTAACAAGGAGGCTGTCGGTTGCACGGTTTAAAATGCAGCCCTCTTTCACTTCAGAGGGAAGGGAGCACGGCACTTGAAAGAGCGAGGCTGGGGAAAGTGCGTCTGACTTATTTTTGGACCTGTGTCTCTTCTTCTCTCCCTTCTCTGAGCTGAGTCAACTAATTAGGTGGAGGTGGGAGCGGCAGCGGCAAGGGAGGAGTCCCTCCTCCCCCCACCCCCCAGGAGGGATGCTATTAGCTTCAAGGTGCCTGTGTGGCTTCCGCCCCTCCTGGCATGGATGCACCCCTCGCTCAAACACCAAAACAAGGTCCCGTTCAAGTTAGGAGCTTTGCAGGCCAAAGGCTTGTCTGGAGCAGTCTTGTGCACGTGTGGTTAGGGTTGCCAGGTCCCTCTTCGCCACCAGTGGGATACTTTGGAGGCGAAGCCTGAGGAGGGTGGGGTTTAAGAGGGGAGGGACTTCAATGCCATAGAGTCCAGTTGCCGAAACGGCCATTTTCTCCAGGTGAACTGATCTCTATCGGCTGGAGATCAGTTGTAATAGCAGGAGATTTCCAGCTAGTGCCTGGAGGTTGGCAACCCTGTGTTTGGTCCATCAGTGGCAACTGAGCATGCTGGGAGAGCATTGAGTACCGAGAGGAATGTTCGCCAGTTCATGGTTTTCTTTATTATTGTTGACCACGTTGGCCCTTTGCTTTTCACTGTTGGTTCTGTGTGCAGTTGTCATACGCAACTACTATGGAATTTATGTGTACAGTGCCCATCATTTATACTTATACCATGTGTTATGCCGATGTAAAAACCATGCTGGGAAATGCATGCACTTTACAGGGGGGAAATACCAGCACAAGGAAACATAACATAGTGTCCCTCCTCCGAACAAAAAGAATCACAAGTTCAGTTTGCAAAAGAGAGAAGTGAACTTTTAATGGGGATTTTTCAGGTCAAAACAGCAGGGATGAGAAATTCAAAATCTTCCTAATTGATTTGTGATAACCTAGATTGGTGGATATCCAATACTTTGTCTGGTCTCCTGAAGAATTGCAAATTCTGTGTGTGTCTACCTACTTATTGATAGTCGAAAGTGCCATCAAGCCGACTTATGGAGACCCCTCATGGGGTTTTGAAGACAAGAGACATTCTGAGGTGGTTTGCCATTGCCTGCCTCTGCATCATGGCCCTAGACTTCCTTGGTTTCCCATCCAAGTACTAACCAGGGCCGACCCTGCTTGGCCTCCAAGATCTGACCAGATCAGGCCATCCTGGGCCATCCAGGTCAGGGCGTGATGGTGATAAGTGGAACTATTTTGGGAGAGGAAGCTGAAGAGATGGTGGACTCTGTCCAAGTTGTCCCAGAAAAGATGCCTCGTCAGGGTTCCAGCTCAATGCCAGAATGAGGGGTCTGGAGGAAAGGATGAAGGATCTGGGTATGTTTAGCCTGAAAAGGAGAAGACCGAGAGGGGATATAATCACCATCTTCAAGTACCTGAAGGGCTGTCATATAGAGGAGGGTGCCGAGTTGTTTTCTGTTGCCCCAGAAGGTCGGACCAGAACCAACGGTTGAAATTAGATCAAAAGAGTTTCCATCTAGACATTAGGAAGAATGTTCTAACAGTTAGAGAGGTTCCTCAGTGGAACAGGCTGGCTCCCTCGGGAGGTGGTGAGCTCTCCTTCCCTGGAAGTTTTGAAGCAGAGGCTAGATGGCCATCTGTCAGCAATGCTAATTCTATGACCTTAAGCAGATGATGAGGGGGAGGACACCTTGGCCATCTTCTGGGCATGGAGTAGGGGTCACTGGGTGTGTGTGGGGGAGGTAGTTGTGAATGTCCTGCATTGTGCAGGGGGTTGGACTAGATGACCCTGATGGTCCCTTCCAACACTATGGTTCTATGATTTCCTCCTTGCGTCCATAATAGTGACTGAGAGCCAGAGGGGTTTCAACCTATTCTCCTCTTAAGCACAACCATAGGACAAGGTTAGGTATGGCTGAAGGAGGTCTGAAGACAGGCAGTTATCCTTGCACTTGTTTAGCCATGCCGTAAGTCATGAGGTCCAGCCTCCTTGCAATGTCACATCCAACAGCCTTACCTCATTTTCTGCTCCTCCTGAGCGTTGGGAGGTTAAAAATAATGGGTCTGTCTGCTTCTCCTGCCTCCCCCCTCCCACCCTTGAGCACGCTGAATCACAAGCCCCTTCTTCCTGGAACAAATTTATTTCCTGCTGCCTCCTTCCCTACAAAGGCCCGCTGGTGATGAATTCCAGGCTTCGCAGCTTATTTGTCAAAACGGCACACCTGTGAGGGTTCCTTGGGCAAGATAAATTTTGGCCAAGCTGTGGGGTAGGGAAAGGGGGAGAGAGACACCAAGCAAAGAATAAATCTTAACAAGTTACACAAGGCTGTGAATTCTCCTTTCAAAGAAGTGCCCTTCTGACAAGGTATGATAAATTACACTCTTTGTTGACACCTTCATTGAGTTATTTATGGCTCATTAATTGAACCGAAGCAGGAGACTCTGCAGAGGGGGGTGGCCGTACAATGCTTTCCCCCCCAGCCAGCTCCAGTGTGGAAGGGAAGCAGGAGAAAGGAAGGAACTGGGAAATGGGGGTGTCTCTACGGAAGAGCTTCTTGCTACATTGGATGGAAGGATGGGCAGCCCCAAAACTTACGATTGCCAGCTCTGAGTTGGGAAATTCCTGGAGATTAAAAGTTAAAAGGACCTGACAGTAGGTGATGTGAAAGACCTCTGCCTGAGACCCAGGAGAGCTGCTGCCAGTCCAAGAAGGGGCTGCAGTTCAGTGGTAGAGCATCTGCTTGGCATGCAGAAGGTCCCAGGTTCAATCCCCAGCATCTCCAGTTAAAGGGACCAGGCAAGTCGGTGATGTGAAAGGCCTCAGCCTGAGACCCTGGAGAGCCACTGCTGGTCTGAGTAGATAATACTGACTTTGATGGACCAAGGGTCTGATTCAGTAAAAGTCAGCTTTATGTGTTCATGGCTGAGTAGCCAATTCAGAACTTGACAGACCAAGGGCCTGATTCGGTATAAGGCAGCTTCGTGTTAACGATCTATTGGCATCGTGATTGACTAGGACCTCTGAATGCCTGGTTTCCATTTTTTTAAAAGCCTCAAGCCTCTTCTCTGTTACATCTCTGCCATTAAAAGGGCAAGAGGCCGGCTTTTGTTTTGGGAACCTGGACATTCAGAGGGGCAGGGTCATGGGAGTGGGTCGCCCCAGGACAGTGGCCAGCTGTGCCCTGTGGGTTCTTCAAAACCACGCAAGTGGGGAATGTGGCGCCCATGTAAGGTGGAAGCCTTCAAACACGCACACCTTCCGGGAAGCAATCTTTGTATGGGGGTCAGATACTGAACACTCAAACCACTCAAATCAGCGAAGGATACAGCTCTTTATCAAAGCGTCATGTGTGCGTATGTTGTCGTTGTTTTGTGGGGCGGGGGGAGAAGACATACAGTTGCATCGAGAAATGTTCTCAGGAATTCACACCCTTTAAGAAATGCTATTTAGGGAGCTGTGAAGAATTGCGCAACTGCAGCTGTTTCACGCAACCCTTTTCTCCATGCAGTAGTCGAATGCTGTGAAATCGCTCGTGTGGGGTTGCAGCCCACCAGGGCCCCAGCGCAAGCGGAGCCTCCTAAGATACTTGCAAAGTTCTCCCTTGTGCTCGGTGTGGGCCAGTCAGCAGTTGCAAGACAGATTTGTGAGGTCAGGCCATGAGGAACGGTGCCTCCCCCCCCCCCAGACCCATATGCACACGCACGCACCCATCTCATTTTGAAAGTCCCTTTTGGCCCTGGAGGGAGGCCTCTGCCATTTTTGGATCCACCTGAAGGCATCGCAGCCGAAAATCGTGGTGCCTTCGGGCGCTTCTCGATGCTAATGTTGAGAGAGCACCGACTCTGGGACTGGCAGGGCATCTGCTCCAGCTTTCAAAATTCTCAATGTGTTTTATTTATAGTTCGCTCCCGATTTGGTTATAATGGTATTCTGTTTTTCACTGTGGCTGACTTCCTGCAGACTTGTGGGAGACTTCATAGGAACAAATGAAGGGATTTGTTTAGGAGTCAAAGGACTTCCAAAATATATTCTAGCAATATTTTACACGAGCCCTGTGTGAGTAGGGTTGCCAACCACCAGGTACTAGCTGGAGATCTCCTGCTGTTTCAACTGATCTCCAGCCAATAGAGATCCGTTCCCCTGGAGAAAATGGCCGCTTTGGCAATTGGACTCTATGGCATTGAAGTCCCTCCCCTCCCCAAACCCTGCCCTCCTCAAGCTCCGCCCCCAAAACCTCCCGCCGCTTGCGTAGAGGGACCTGGCAACCCTACCTGTGAGGTCAGTCAGTATTGCTGCCCGTATTACAGAGGGGAGTTGGGCAGGGGTACTAAGAGGATAGTAAGTTGCCTGAATGCATTCCCTGTTTGGAGCTCGCAGGCTTAGGAACTACAGAGGCAGGGGCAGTTTCCCCGTCTCCCCTGGAGGAGAAAAGGCAAAAAAGGGATTTAAAAGACCATATATCAATGCTCCTGTCAAAAAGGGGGAGGGAAGCTTCAGTTTGTCAGCTACGAGAGATCTGGTCAAGCAGGCTACCCTAACAAAAGACTGAGCTCTGGTACCACCACTGAGAAGGCCCTGCTTCATATGGCCATTGATATGATGTCAGGAGCCGGACTGAATTTGTGGCAGAGGGGATTCAAGTAGAAGCCAGAGGGTTCCTTGAAGTTCCTCCAGATTTGGATCATCTGGAAAGTAGAAAATCAGCTATTCAAATTGGGCTCAGAAATGACTTCATGCTATTGGACTGCATTGGATTACTCCGTGTAGTCTGCCTTGAGCTTCAGGGAGAAAGGTGGACTATAAATCGGGTTGCCAGCCCCGGGTTGGGAAATACCTTAAGATTTTTGGGGTGGAGCCGGGGTTTGGAGAGGGGAAGGACTTCAGTGCCATAGTGTCCAATTGCCAAAGTGGCCATTTTCTCCAGGGGAACTGATTTCTGTCGCCTAGAGATGAGCTGTAATAGCAGGAGATCTCCAGCTACCACCAGGAGGTTGGCAACTCTAGCTATAAATAAAGTAAATCCTTAAAGTACATATCCAGTGTAGCTAGGACTGCCAACTGTGGCTTCGGATATACCTGGAGATTTGAGGGTGGGGTTTGGGGAGGGGGAGGGACCCCAGTAGGGTATAGTGCCATACAGTCCACCTTCCAAAGCAGCCATTTTCTCCAGGCGAAGTGGGATGAAAAGTTTAAATAAATAAATAAGCCATCTACATAGTCTGGAGATCGGCTGTAATTCAGGGGATCTCCAGCCCCCACCAGGATGTTGGCAACCCTAAGTGTTGAGGGAGGGCCCGTGGCTCAGTGGTAGAGCCTCTGCTTGGCATGCAGAAGGTCCCAGGTTCAATCCCCGGCTTCTCCAGTTAAAGGGACCAGGCAAGTAGGTGATGTGAAAGACCCCTGCCTGAGACCCTGGAGAGCCATGGACAGGGGCTGTGGCTCAGTGGTGGAGCCTCTGCTTGACATGCAGGAGGTCCCAGGTTCAGTCCCCAGCATCTCCAGTTAAAAGGACTAGGCAAGTAGGTGATGTGAGAGACCCCTGCCTGAGTCCCTGGAGAGCTGCTGCCAGCCTGAGTAGGGAATACTGACTTTGATGGACCGAGGGTCTGATTCAGTAGAAGGCAGTTTTATGTGTTTGTATGTGCTTAAGTGTAACTCTTCCAACTTGGGGGGGAAATGCAAATGAACCAGGTAATAACTAGAGAGACCCCGTTCCGAAGTTTGAAAATGCAGGGCTATGCATGCTATATGTAAGCAAAAAATCAATATGGCTACACATTTTGATTGGTGGAAGGGTGAAGAGCGGATTTCGCACCAAAACTGATAGGTGGTAGAAGAGATGGAAGAGACAAGACCTGGAATTCAAGGTTTGAAACTGGAGAACGAAACTGACGCAGTGGGCAAATGTGAAAACGTGGCTAAGAATTCACCAAAGGCATGCTTGGAATGCACGGTGGTTTTGTCTTGTTGTTTTTTAAGCCTACAATGCAGAAATTCCTGGAGAAGTAGGATACTCTTTGTTACATCATTCATTTGCAAAAAAAACAAAACAAAACCCCAAAACCACCACCCTAAAACTGAAGCTTGTGCCACCAGGTGGCGGTATGCAAAGCCTCTTGGCCCGCTGTGCTTATTTGCTTGACTGCACCAAGACTATTCGGCTCAGCTGAGACTGCTTTGCTTGTGGTCACTTTCCAGAAATCAGCATTCCACCCGTGAGCTGCAAACGTTTAAAAGTTAGCATAGGAAGCCTAGCAGGGCTACGTGATCCAGCTCCTGTCCCACGGATCGCCCCTGCCATGATACATCTGCTTTCTTCTGCACCAGCTGACACACAGGTATTCTTTAACTGCCGCCTCCCCACCGTGAAGAGTAATTTGGCACAGGTCGCCCTGTCCCATACGTTAGCCCTAAACTGTTCCTGGCCCTCAGTTCTGCACTGCAACAAAGCCTTCGTTTTGGCACATGGCGGGGTTTGCAGAGGCCGCCTACAAGCTTGCTTACTCCCACGTGTGAGCCTTGACACATGAAAATAGGAGTGAGCAGCCGAGGTGCTTCATACTCATTCCCATGCTTGGCGACATAATTAGAAAACGGAGCAAATGGTATACCTGGTGCTTGATTTAGCATATCTGCCCCCCCCCGTGTCTCACTGATTATGTGAATATTTCACGAACCTTCTGCTAAGAACCCGAGAACGTGCGTTGTAGTGAACACGGAGCCTGGGAATCACCTGGGGCTTGCACCCGGCCAAGCAGGTTTTGATTGGAGCCTCTCTGTGAGGTTCAAGCTTGAATTATTCATCAGCAATTTGCTTAAAAGCCCAGCCAGTCTGCTGGACACCATCCCTCCGCCTCTGCCTCTGTAGAGCTGCTTTTCGCAACTTCTGCAATACTTGGCTTGATGCTGCGTTAACAGGGGATTTTGGAAGGCCTGCCACTCCGGCACCTCTGCCGTTTTTATACGGTTCAGGGTCAACACTGCTCACTCCAGCGCCATTTTGTTTGCTTTCGGTTTGACTGTGCAAAGGTGTGGACTCAGACCTGTCTGTCAAGCTCTAGGAGACGCAGGCTGGGCCTTAGCTGTGTTGCGTTTGTGACCATCGCAGATGGACACGGTATGGTATTACCGTTTACCAACCCAGTGAGTGTCGGGTGACTCAAGGGCCATATAAAGCCACTGGCTCTGGCTTGGCCTCTTCAAATAATGACGCTGTCCATCTCGCTCAGTATTGTCAACTCATGAACACATGAAGCTGCCTTCTACTGAATCAGACCCTGGGTCCATCAAAGTCAGTATTGTCTACTCAGACCGGCAGCAGCTCTACAGGGACTCAGGCAGGGGTCTCTGGCATCACCTACTTGCCTAGTCCTTTTAACTGGAGATGCTGGGGACTGAACCTGGTGCTCCTGGACTTGAATCTTGCTGTTCTATTGAGTTTGGCTTTTAGGATGTGTAGAACCTGATGTAAATGACAGCCTTCCCCCACCCCCATCAACCTCCCAAGCCTGATTCTCTGTGGTGAATGAGAGGGCTATACCACATCTGATAGTTTAGGGAGGGCATCTTGGCCATCTTCTGGTCACTAGGGGTGTGGAGGGGGGAGGTAGTTGTGAATTTCCTGCATTGTGCAGGGGGTTGGACTTGATGGCCCTGGTGGTCCCTTCCAACTCTATGATTCTATTCTATGATTCTAGGGAGAATTCCCTCCACCTAGTTTCGTTGGTCAGGTGAAACGCTTTAGACTTGTTGGCTTTGGGGAGGTCCTTGGCAGCTCCCAGGTATGGGTCGGAGCTCTGAAGCCTTGAACCTGATTTGCAAAGAACTTCAGGACTTCTGACACAGGGCCTTAATTCAGACCATCTCGGATTTTACTCAACGCTGACAGCACACTCCTGTTCGCAAGTAAGTAAACAAGCGGTGCTCGATGTACCCCTATTGGGCAGCTCTACTCTCGGCCTTTTGGATTTTTATGACCACTCTGGGCACCAGCTGTTTAATCAGTGGCGTTCCAAGCAAATCAACGCCGACCTGATTAAATAATTTCAGTCTGGATATTTCTGAGAAGGGTGATTTACAAGTCCAGGTGAGACGGGACCCCGTGTGAAATTAAACAACAACAAAAGAATTGGATGCTCGGTCCCCGTTTGCTGCTTTTGTTCTGGGCCTGATGTTTACCAGCTCTTGGATGTGTTTGTTGGTCATATGAAATGGGTCAGCGGGGAGGTGGAAGACAGTTGGGTGATGTGCTGGTGTGGACGACGGGCCTTGGGTCAAATCCTGGCTCAGCCACAAAAACCCCTGGGGGCTGCATTCCTGCCAAGCTGCAATTTAACTGCGGTGAGCCCCAGGGCTTGTCATGCCCAAGGTCCTCCCGTTGATGCTCATACAAAGCAAAGACATAGATCCCTGGGAAGAGTCTTTGTGGCAGACATGAAACGGCTTGAATAGTTTGTAGCTGCATTTACGCTGTCTTCCTAAAATATTTATCAAGCAAACCCTTACAAGTTCCAGGGAATGCTTTATAACTCAAGGAACAGAGGGGTTTTGTGTTTTTGTTTTTTTTTAAGAAGAGGCTAATAATCCCCCTCTCCCGGCAGCCTGTGGGATCCTGACAAGGGTATTCCATCTGAGCAATAATTTGGATGTTTACTGCCTACAATCAGGTAGAAGTGCAGTGGCGGGATAAAGCAGAATGCATGAATAAATAAGACTAACCAGGGCTGATCTATCCGGCTGAGTTGGAGCAGATTTGAAAAAGCTTTTGACAAGGGCTGACTGCAATCCTTTCCCTTTGCTTGACAGTACAGGGCACAGAGAGACAGAGAGGGAAGCGCTCTTGATAAACTAATCGCACAGCACACAGCATTGGGCCCCACCGCCCCATCCGGACTCTGTTATCGCTGGGAAAAGCACTGAACCCATGAAGCTGCCTTACACTGAATCAGTCCATCGGTCCATCAGGATCAGTACTGTTTACTCAGACTGGCAGCGGCTCTCCAGGGGCCTGGGCGGAGGTCTTTCACATCGCCTCCTGCCTGTTTCCTTTAACTGGAGACGCCGGGGACTGAACCTGGGACCTTCTGCATGCCAAGCAGATGCTCTGGCACTGAGCCATGGCCCCTCCCATTGCCGCACCTTTTGCATTGCCGTATCTATCATTGGGCTTGTTCCTTGGCGAGGGCTCAAAGCAGACTGGGGCACCCCATCGTTTAAGAGAAATTGTTTCTTTGAAGGGCCTGAATGCTTGGGGGGGGGCATATTTTGAAGAATCACATGACCTGGAGATGGAGCCCAGATTTCGCTGCAGCTTTTGCGCTAAGAGAACCTCAGGCACATCCTTTGGCTTGTGAAAGAGAGCAACGCCTACTCGGGGCGATGCTTCTCAGGGCTCCTTGTCTTAGGTTGGGGTTGCCAACCTCCAGGTGGTGCCTGGCGATCTCCTGGAACTGAATATAGCGTCCAGACAACAGAGATCAATTCCCCTGGAGAAAATGGCTGGTTTGGAGGGTGGACTCTGTGGCATTATACCCCGTATGTGTGTGTAAAGTGCTGTCAAGTCACAGATGGCACTCCAGTAGGGTTTTCAAGGCAGAAAACAGGTGGTTTGTCATTGCCTGCCTCTGCATAGCGACCCTGGAATTCCTTGGTGGTCTCCCATCCAGGTACTATCCAGGACTCACCCTGCTTAGCTTCTGAGATCTGACAAGATCAGGCTAGCCTGAGATCCCTTCCTCTGTCCCAACCAAGGCTCCACCCACCCCCCAAATCTCCAGGAATTTCTCAACCCAGATTTGGCATCCCTGTTTTAGATACTATCTCTCTTGGCCTTAGTGCAGCTTCCCCCCTCCCAATCTGCAATAAAATAATGCTGACCTTGTAATTCTTCTTAAAGTGCTCACATTTTTAATACCTCTTTCTATAAAAAAAAATGTTTCTACATGCTGGCAGAGAGTATGCTTCAAGACACATGAAATGTTAAAAGCACTTAAGAGTCCATTACTGGGGAGAAGCGACAAAGGGAGATGGAGAATTCGGGCTACTCAAATTCTTGAGAACTTACAGTATCTTGGAGGGGAGATTTGGGTCCAGGAGATGCTTCCCTGGTTGCTTCTCCCCTCTGCAATCCCTCGTGTGCCTGCGTCTTTCAGAGACACGGACTTCAAACTGCATTGCCTGAACACGTCTGGGGATAGAAGGCAGCCCCATGCTGTTGAGACACTGACAAGACAGTTCGGGTATGTTTCTTTAAAATGCTGCAGCTATTGGGGTAGGGGGAAATTCTGCGTTGCCGCCAGTCTCTCTTTCTTTCATACACTCTCTGCCTCCCTCTCTGTGTGTGCATTTATTTTGAGTGGTGACTCCTCTTCCGACTGGCTTTTCGAAAAGTGTGCCGGGTTTTTTTTATGAGTAGGACTGGATTCTGCGAGGAAAATGCTTTGTTGGGAAGGCAGCTGACAGGGAGAGCTGTTCAGACATCAGCAAGAGAGGCAAACAAACTAGTTCTGAATATTGTCGAAGGCTTTCACGGTCAGAGTTCATTGGTTCTTGTAGGTTATCCGGGCTGTGTAACTGTGGTCTTGGTATTTTCTTTCCTAGGAAAGAAAATACCAAGACCACGGTTACACAGCCCGGATAACCTACAAGAACCAATAAACTAGTTCTGGATGGACCTGAAAGCCAGACTCCCTGGTGGGTGGGACTGCTCGCCCACAAGGTGCAGAATTGCTCCCTGTCTCCAAAAGCAAACAAAATGCCCTTAGAGTTTCCTCCTTCCCAGGTAGTCGCAAAAGTCAGACTTTTGACTCCTTTGTCGGCTACTTTTCAGCTATTTCTCCCATACCACTGATGAGAACCTAATGTAGCCAATAAAATCGATTGATAAATGGTGTAGTGGTTAAGAGCGGTGGTTTGGAGCGGTGGACTCTGATCTGGAGAACCGGGTTTGATTCCCTCACTCCTCCACACGAAGCCAGCTGGGTGACCATGGGCTAGTCACAGTTCTCTCTGAAATCTCTCAGCCCCACCTCCCTTACAGGGTGTCTGTTGTGGGGAGGGGAAGGGAAGGTGATTGTAAGCCGGGTTGAGTCTCCCTTAAGTGGTAGAGAAAGTCGTCGTCATCTTCTTCTCTGCCCATCGGTGCCCACTGAGCAAACCTCTACATCAGTTAACCCTTTCTGGTGGTAGCAGTCTTCATCCTTGACTCCACACGGTAGCATTCCTAGTTGCAGTTTTGTTGATATGTAGCTTTACCTATTATACCTCTTACCTAACCTAGCTATCACCAGAACACTTCCATGCTTTTATTTTTTTAAATTTAATCCTCTTCTCCCTGGTGGATCTACCTTAAAATGGAAGGTCTTAAATTCTGCATGACCATGATCAGGTTATGTAACTTGATCTTGGGGCGCAATCTGTAGAATCCTGAGTATTTCAGCCTGGCTTTTAGAGAAGGGAAAGGTCTTAGCAGGAGTTTGAAGAAAAGCTTTTAACATGTAAATAGTGCAGGCTGAAAGTCTAAAGCTTGAAGCGGCCCCAGGGTGAGGTGATGCCAGGGCAGACAACAAGCCCTTGTGCAGGGATCCACCTCATTTCAAGAGCTCTAATCGCTGCAAGCCAGTAGCTGATCAGATATCATAAGAACCTATGAAGCTGCCTTTGTACTGAAGCAAATCCTAGCTCCATCTTTCATGGTATTGTCTCCTCTGATTGGCCTCAGCTGTCCAAGATCTCAGGCAGAAAGAAGCTTTCCAAAGATCCCCTGAGATCTTTTATGCTGGAGTAACCAGGAGCCCCGTGGTGCAGAGTGGTAAGCTGCAGTATTGCAGTCAAAAGCTCTGCAGTTCGTTCCTGACAGAAGTCGGTTTCAGGTAGCCGGCTCAAGGTTGGCTCAGCCTTGCATCCTTCCGAGGTTGATAAAACGAGGACCCAGCTTGCTGGGGGTAAAGGGAAGATGACTGGGGGAGGCACTGGCAAACCACCCCGTAAACAAAGTCTGCCTAGTAAACGTTGGGATGTGACATCACCCCATGGGTCAGGAATGACCCCGTGCTTGCACAGGGGACTACCTTTACCTTTAACCAGGGTTACCAGTAGGGTTGCCAGGTCCTTCTTTGCCACTGGTGGGAGGTTTTTGGGGTGCAGCCTCAGGAGGGCAGGGTTTGAGGAAGGGAGGGACTTCAATGCCATAGAATCCAGTGGCCAAAGCGGCCATTTTCTCCAGGTGAAATGATCTCTATCGGCTGGAGATCAGTTGTAATAGCAGGAGATCTCCAGCTAATACCAGGAGGATGGCCACCCTAGTTACCAGAGTTACCATGGGCCACCAAAAAGACAAATAAGAGGGTTTCTGATGACCCAGGCTAGCCTGATCTCATCAGAAACTCAGCAGGGTTATACAGAGGCAGGCAATGGCAAACCACATCTGTTAGTCTCTTGCCTTGAAAACCCTACTGGGTTGCCATAAGTCAGCTGCGACTTGATGGCACTTTACACGCACACAGATCAAATCAAGCTTGAACTCTCCCTAGAAGCTATAATGACCAAACTGAGGCTACTGTACTTTGGTCATGTTATGAGAAGACAAGACTCGCCAGAAAAGGCAGTTGTGCTAGGAAAAGCTGAAGGCAGCAGGAAAAGAGGAAGACCCAACCTGAGATGGATTGACTCAATAAAAGAAGCCACCCACCGCCCCGTTTGCAAGACCTGAGCAAGGCTGTTAACGATGGAACTCATCATGGCCCACCCATTTTCTCAGCCTATCCTACCCCTCAGGGTTGTTGTGAAGCTAAAATAGAGGAGGGGAGAACGTTTTCTATATTGTGGTCCTCAGAGAAAGGGCTGAATAAAATACCAAATATCACATAAATGGTTTACTTTGGTTGTCAAATTTCCATTCGCAGGTCTGTTTTTTTAAAAAAATAGCAAGATGCCTTAAATTGCAATTCTGGCTGTAAAAATAAACTCTGTTGTTTTAAACGAATCATCTCATTGTTGCCTGAGCCATGGAAGGCAGGGTTTTCCAAAAAGAGCGAGACAGGAAAAGCTTCTGCATTTCTGAGAGATGCAGCATTTTTGAGCAGGCTGCTGTGAGAAGGAGAAAAGTGCATTTTGTAAGATTTTCCTGATACTAAAACCCATTTACTGGTGTTGAAGCAGGAAAAAAAAATCTCTCTGACAGGGGATTTAGCTCCTGCTAATCCTTAAGCGACGTGTTTTGACAGAGACTCTACGGAAGATTTTTCCCCCCCTTGGTAACTTCTGATTTGCTGCAAAAAGAGCAATTACTGATTCGTCCTCTGGCGTCTTTTTAATGCGTGTGTTAATGAACTTCATGTATGTGCTGGAGAATCCAGTCAAAATAATTTGCTGTGAAAATCCTGGAGCTCTTGCCTGGATTTTCCCTTCCTGGACCTTCGGTTTTATTTCCTTTCTCTCTCTCTTTCTTGCCTTGGGGGCATTTGGAGTCTGGATTTCATTTAGTTTGTCATGTGGTCTTCTCAGCAGATTCTTTGAGGAGAGCATTTGGAAAAATGCAGCTTGTTTGCAGTTTACAGTGATCTTTCTGAACATGAAGATGTTTTCCCTGTGTTTCTTGATAGGTTCAGTAGTTGCAAATGCACATTTCAGAGACCCTGTTTTTGCAGCATTCTGTCTATGATTTCTTGTTTTATGCTGGATGACAAACAACTTTCTCCCCTGCCCAATGCCCCCCACCCTATTTACAGATGGAAAAACCCCGTGTTTACATGACTGAATAGTAATTCACATCCCATGTGCCAGTGGATGCAAGTATGCCATGAGAGAACCGATAGTGCACTGTGAGAAATAAAGCAATGTAACGAAAGGCGTTGCTGTGTCCAGAGCGTATACTCAGGGAAGAGGTTGCCTGGTGCTTCTCTGCATGACCCACTTCTCTCTGGCCTTACCTCTTCCCCATCAGTATACTCTTAGGGCAAGCCATTGTGCTGCATCTCTGTATTGGGAGCGGCCGGATCACTTGTGAGTGGGGAACGATCCTCCTTCAGAGGAGGGTGGCTACTGCATCTCTGTGTGAGTCCCTGTGGCTCCCATCAGGACCAAAAGGACTTGGCTGTTCAGTCGCTGGGTGGTTCTTAGCTTACAAAAAGTACAACCACAGCACAAGGATCTGCACTGTGTTACTGAAGTTAAGCTGCGGCAATCGTTTTGGGGCTGGCTCCGCCTCCTGCAGCAGCCGTTTTGTTGCTGCGCTCACCGTGCCGTGCTAGAATTCCAGATGTGTCCGCAGGCTCGAAAAGGTTGGGGACCCCTGTCCTCGGAGCTTGCAGTCTGGCTCGTTTGAAAACAAGCACATGCGGGAGCATTTATTATGTACTTGGGTGCTTTCCTCTTGGGCGTCTCTGCCACAGAATACCCTGGCGATGGAAAATCGCCCTTTTCCACGCCTCAGTTTTGCTGTCCCTTAAAATTCCTTATGAGGAAAGTTGCCAGCGTTTTAGCTTATAATTCTTGCTTTCCGCAAACAAAAAAATTCCTTCCTTTCCCCCATCTGTTTATGACACTCTAGACTACTTTCCATATTTCCCCCCCTCCTGTGCATAAGAAAAGTCAGAAAAGCAATTCTGCTCACGAATCTGTTGGTGCACCATAAATTATATATCAAATGGCATCTCAAACGTTCCTGCACTGGAAAACAAACCCTCTTTGGAATGCTTTAGCCTTTGTTTCGTGGCGCTTGGATGCTGCCATTTTGAACCGACGTCTCTTCCTCAAAATCGCCTTTGGTGGTCATTGGCCGACACCCGATCAAGGGGGATCAGCTGCTTCTTCCCCAGGCTTTCTCAAGTCAATGCTCCCTTCTTCAGGTATCTGACAAAGAGAGCGTTGACTCTCGAAAGCTTTGTATCTTGAAAACCTTGTTGGTATCTCAAGTCTAGCTCTTCACCAGGTGTGTAGAACAATAATTCTTTCTAAGTGCATTGAAATCCATAGGCTTAGAAGGGTTTAATTCTGCTCAGGACTGCACTGATAGAATCTTTCAAGGGTTTTGCATATATCGCTGTGTAATATTCTCAGGAATGAGCCCCGTGGCGCAGTGTGGTCAGCTGCAGTACTGCAGTCCGAGCTCTGCTCACGACCTGAGTTCGATCCCGACGGAAGTCGGTTTCAGGTAGCCGGCTCGAGGTTGACGCAGCCTTCCATCCTTCCGAGGTCGGTAAAACGAGGACCCAGCTTGCTGGGGGTAAAGGGAAGATGACTGGGGAAGGCACTGGCAAACCACCCCGTAAACAAAGTCTGCCTAGTAAACGTCGGGATGTGACATCACCCCATGGGTCAGGAATGACCCGGTGCTTGCACAGGGAACCTTTACCTTTTTAATATTCTCAAGAACCCTGTGAGTAGGGTTGCCAGCTCCGGATTGGGAAATACCTGGAGATGTCTAGGGTGGAGCCTGAGGAGGGTGGGGTTTGGGGAGGGGAGGGACTTCAGTGCCCTAGAGTCCAATTGCCAATGCGGCCATTTTCTCCAGATGAACTTATCTCTATCTGCTGGAGATCAGTTGTAATAGCGGGAGATCTCCAGCTAGTACCTGGATGTTGGCAACCCTGCCTGTGAGGCAGGCCAGTAGTGTTATTCCCCTGTGGTGGTTGGGGCATTGTGTGTGTGTAAGGTGCCATCAAGTTGCAGCCGACTTATGGAGACCCCAACAATGGGTTTTTCAAGGCAAGTGAGAAGCACGTGCGGTTTGCCCTTGTCTTCCTCTGCAGAACCTTCCATGGTGGTCTCCTATTCCAAGTACTGACCCTGCTTAGCTCCTGAGATCTGTTGAGATTAGCCTATACCATGCCGCCTTCCCTTCCAATAGGGCACTAGTGAATTTATACTGAAAGTAGGGAGGATTCAAACCTGAGACCTTTCAGCTCACACCTTTAGCCGTCACCCTTCTCCTCCCATTATTCCCATCCTGTGTCCACTCTATTAAATACAAAGGAAAGAGTTAGATTTTGGGGGTGGGGGTTGAAGGAGAGGCAGAGAGATGGAGGGAGCCTCATAATTAGCTGTTTGGGATACTGGCCAGTGTGCTGTGTGCCTCTTCTCTGGGCTCCAGGCAGTTCCATTCCCCTCCCCGACACCTATCCGTGCAAGACTCTGGAGAATTCATATTGCCAGCACAGATGTGGGGGAGGAAACTCAGAAGCGATTAGGGAATCTGACATCCTCTGGGATGACATAGTTGCAGCCTCAGACACTTGTCTGGACAGCGTCGGCCTCGGAGCAACGTCATGTAGCAGAGAGCCAGTTTCTTGCTGGAAAGTTTGCCTCTAGTGAAGTGTGCATCGCCACGGCTCAGGAGCCCATGAAGCAAGGTTCCTGAGTTGCTTGGTCTCTGGTCTCCGCACCCTTCTCTCTTCCAGGTTGTTCCAAGGACCAATAATAAGTCTGTTGGGTATTTTATACTTTGTTTTCTCCGTAGCACGCTTGCTCCCTTTGTTGCTGTGGATGTGTTGCTAGATTTTGCCCGTCGATTCACAATGTACTTGAGTGCAGTTCAGAGAACTCTAGTGGGTCAACATAACAAGTAAATTTGGACTTGTGGGTCACCATACCAAAAAGGGTGGGGGGGAAGAAGAGGAAGAGGAAGAAGAAGAAGAATTGGTTTTTATATGCCGACTTTATATATTATAGATATTATATGCCGTCTCCCCCACCCTGTGAAGTAGGTGGGGCTTAATAGAGCTGTGACTTGCCCAAGGTCACCCAGCTGGCTTCATGTGGAGGAGTGGGGAAACAAATCCAGTTCTCCAGGTCAGAGTCTACCGCTCCAAACCACCGCTATTAACCACCACAGCACACTGAATTTTGAGTGGGGGCTGATATGGGGAGGTGACGCTGACTAGCCTTGGGGCAGAAGCCCTGCCTGTTAAACGCTGCAGCGTTCTGCGCGCCTTTGCATGTTTCCAAGGCCCCTTCGAAATGAGGAAACAGCCAGGATGCTTGAGGACTAGTCATTTCCTTATTGCAATGGCAAAATCGACTCCTGCCCTTACATGTGCATTCTCCATCGTTGCCCCCCACCTTATCAGTACTGCAGCTGTCAGTTCCTGGTGGCAGCTCCATTTAAAAGTGCCTTTGGGGGGCGGCTCATTTTGAATCAGGACTGTACTATAATGTGTAGTTTGGCCCTCTGGTAAGGCTCTTTTGAATAACCTGCTACCTTCCCTATAGCATCTTTTGTATAATTGCAAATGCCTGGGACCTGCTGTATGCAAGGCAGGTACTCTACCCCTGAGCCACACCCCTACCCCAAAGATCCTAATTCTGAACTCTGACCACTCAATGAGACTGTCTCAATACAATAGTCTCCTACACCCAATCATAAACATTTACAAGTAATAGCTGTTGTCTTTGCATACTTAAAAAAAAAAAAAAGAATAAAAGGGACAACAATCTAGCTAATTATAGCCTGTATGCCTCTCCCACTTCTATCCCTTCTTAATCTCTAAAGGGAAAGGCAAAATTAGTTTGTGCTGCAGTTGTAAAGGTTGCTCGAGATCAAGGCAAAAGCATCTCCCGGGCGGGGGCGGGGGCAGAGAGCCCCCTTCAAATGGTACATTTGTTTAAAGGCTTTTTCTCCTTTTACCAGTAATTACTTTCCATGGCATTGAGCCGGTCCATAAGCTATTAATTAGGACCGGATCTGCAGAAGATGATGGCTGTCGGGCCAGGCTCTTAATTGGAGGCCAGGAGGGAAGATGGAGCTGTTGGAAGGAGACGTTCGTGCAAATCGACAGGGCAAAGTTTCCTTTCTTTAGTTTGCAGGGGGAAGGGATGCGAGTGAGAAAGAGGCAGCGGCGAGGGAGGGAACGGCGGCCCCCAACTCGGTCGGTTTTGCATGATGAATGGCTCTGTGTGCCGCCAGGACCCCCACCAACTCTCCATGCAAGCCGTGCTCCTCAAGCAGTTAATATATCTTGTAGATCGAGCCCTCTGGAGCTCTGGACTTGTGCGGTGAAGTGAATAATGACTGCAACTTGCCAGGGCAGTGGTTCAATGCGGGCACATGTTTGGAACAGGGGGCATGTGAGATCCAAACTCAGGAGTCATAGATTTCTACCCTGGAGTGGCCTTGAACAATGTTGCCTCAAGGATGTCTAAAAAAAAAAAAATCCCACAAGCCCTCAAAACTTTTTAAAGGGCAGAAGCGACATATCAAAACGGTCCACCTTCCCAAATTTTCAGAAGGTTGTTTTGCTTTGCATCATCCAGGTAAGACAGATGAATGTTCCCCACTGCTTTGTTGCTCTTAGGAACCTTGAGGTTTGAACGTGGAGCAACCATCCTTGGAAAAGTGGCAACTGAAGCACATGAATACATGAAGCTGCCTTCTACTGAATCAGATCCTTGGTCCATCAAAGTCAGTACAGTCTCCTCTGACCGGCAGCGGCTCTCCAGGGTCTCAGGCTGAGGTCTTTCACATCCCCTTCTTCCTTGATCCTTTCAACTGGAGATGCCGGGGATTGAACCTGAAGCTTTGATGAGATGCACCCTTATTCAGGAGTCTAGAGGGGAGATGCAATCCTAAGAATGCTTTCTTGGGAGTAAGCCCCGTTAAATAGACCTGAGTAGGATACAGATTAGACTTGTTTAGGACTGCTCTCTCAAAAGTAGTATTTCAAAGTAAAGGGAGGGCTCCATTATATATATTTTTCATCTGTTTGTTATGGAGAACAGAGGGTAGACGCCTCCTTAGTCTGGAGAGCATCCTCTTTATGGCACCAGAACACCACTGAAAATTTTGGCAGAGTCCATCTTTTGCCTTTCTGGCTTGAAAAATAGCCCGTTTCTGCAGAGACTGCTTCCACGGAGCTAATTGGGTAAGCAGTGGCCCGCCCTGCGTTGTATAAAAACTTCCAAGGTTGTGAAGAGGGGCTACGTGCTTCTCATTTCCCTTGTCTAATTGCTTAATTACCTTGGTCTCATTTGGTCTCGTTTTGAAGGTGACCAAATATAGCGCCGAGGCAGGAAATTTCCCCTGCTGCAAGTGAAGAGAAGGAGTTGGCTTTTGAGGCTAATGGTGAGAATTGGGTTTTGGCTTAGAGGAGCTCATGTGTACGATGGGGAGGGGGGGTGATGCTCCAAAGGAGAGGGTCACGGTGACAATATCATATCTCAGGTGCCCACTGACACCTTTCCTGGCGCCTGCCAAGTGTCTTTAGAAAGCAGGTAGGGCCAGGTGGGGCTCTTGCCCAGAAGGGCTTCTGATTGGCCATTGCAGATCTGTTGGACTTAGGGTTGCCAGGTCGCTCTTCGCCACCGGCAGGAGGTTTTGGGGGCGGAGCCTGAGGAGGGCGGGGTTTGAGGAGGGACTTCAACGCCATAGATTCCAATTGCCAAAGCGGCCTTGTTCTCCAGGTGAACTGATCTCTATTGGCTGGAGATCAGTTGTAACATCAGGAGATCGCTAGCTACTACCTGGAGGTATCAACCCTAAGCATAAACAAGGAAAGTGGAACAGCTTAAACCAGCTTAGGGTCTGTCTAAAATATATTTGCTTGCAGCTGTGGAGAAGTTTACATCGGGACCACAAAACGCAGCATACAAACAAGGATAAAAGAACATGAAAGATACTGCAGACTTGGCCAACCTGAGAAATCAGCAGTGGCTGAACATGGACTGACACAAACAGGACACAGGGTCTTATTCCAAGACACTGAAAGACTGGACAATTCTACCAACTATTTTGTCAGATTGCACAGAGAAGCCATTGAAATTCATAAACATCAGCACAACTTTAACAGAAAAGAGGAGAGTTTAAGAATGAATAAGGCTTGGCTTCCTGCCCTGAAAAACCTCCAGACAAAGACAACATTCAACAATAGCCATACAGATTAGTTTTGGATTACACACATTAACAGATCACTTCAGGATACATTGGTTCCATATTAACATACCATACCCTCATTAGCACATTATCTTGATACTTACAGGACAATACTTTTGCAGGACAATACTCAGCTCAAACCCAACCCTTTCTGACTATATATTACTCTTCCTACACCCTTGACACTGAGAGACACTGTCCTTCAGTGTTACTACTCTGAAGATGCCTGCCACAGTTGCTGGCGAAACGTCAGGAAAGAAAATTCCAAGACCACGGTTACACAGCCCGGATAACCTACAAGAACCAATATTTGCTTATTATTTTCAGTTTCTGTTCTGCCCTCCCTGGTCAAAGAAAGCCTCAGAGAGGGTGCAGGATGTACTATGCTGGTTGCAGGATTTAAACTCGACATTCTTGCTGAGTCTTGTGCTTGACGTTCTAGAGTCTCCCAGCTGCTCCGTTCTTGGAAACCCCTCCTTGTCTTCATTGCTTACCCTGCTTCATTTCATGCCATCAGCTGATTTGTCCTGCTATGTTTTGCCAACAGCACCAAAGTCTGGTGGCTGTGGATGGTTCTGTGTAATTAATTTTATTTTTAAAGATATTTCAACCCTGCCTTTTTTCCTCCTGTAACAGTGCTCAAGCTGATTTTGCATATTTGAGATTTAAAAGATAAGATTATACAGACTTAGCAGCAAGACCTAAAAGCGACAATAATGGCTTCAAAACTAGCATTAAAACCAGCACTAAAAGAAGAAGAAAAAAGAATGGTCAGATTTTGTTATCAGGAGCACAGTTCTTCCATACCACTCCCCAACTAATGATAACCAAGATTATTCTCTTGCAAGTTTAGGATGTGTGAAAACAACCATCAAATGTCGAACGGAGTCATAATTTTGTGTGACTATCTCCCCCTATTTTCTTTCCATTGTTGGATTAATCTGCCTTTTCGACTTGCTGAACATCCCATTTCGTGGCTCCCCCTTGAAATCTTCCAGTGAGCTGGGGACAAATAAATCACATTCCGCATATTCCCGGGGCAATTTCAACTTTAAAAAAGGATCTCGACGTGAAGGACAATTGCAGTGCTGAGCTGTCATTGTGTCCCCACAGGTACCATGAAAAATTACTGCCAATAAAATAACATTTTTCAAAATGTGACACTACCCTTAAATTTATCTTCCACAATAAATGGGTTCTGGGAGAGAATTTCAGTCCATTTGAGCATAAACTATTCTTCAAGCACTCAATAATAGATTACAAATGAATTGCATTATTAATTTATAATAGAATAATTGTTTTGCTTCAACAGTCACTTTCAAGAGCTCGGGCAGTAATTTTCTCTGCTTCTTTATCATCTTAAAGATATTTTCCCCACAGGAAAAAAAAGAAAGAAAAGAAAGAAGAGAGACAAAAAAAAAAAGTTGTGACTGGAGTTTGAACTAACAAAAGTCCAGAAATTTCATATTAAAAGCTGATAGGAATTAAAACCTGAATTCTTTTCGCTTTCTCCAAAAGCTGGCTTTTGCCACATTCCCATTGAAAGCCACAGATTGGACCCTGTATTTGTGATATGATTACTGACGTGTCCATGTAGAAGAAAAGGAGAGCTTTTCGCTTCTTCTTTGCCTGGATTATTCTCTTTTCCTGGGCGCACCCCCCCCCCCGTCCTAAACCTGGGGGACAGCCTAGACATTTTCACCCGCTGTCTCCCGTTGCTTTTGGCAAGGCTCCCAGTGACGGCACAATTTTCGGGGTGGAGGGGAGTAGCATCCCCAGGATGTAAAAGAGGAATATGGCAACAGGAAAACACATCAGGAGAGGTCTTCCACCCACGCTTGTCAAACGGAGAGTGATCACAGGCTGACACATCAAGCGGAGCGGAGCCTTAGGCACATGGTGGAATTTTTCACATTTCAAAAGACCAGGTTGGAGAAGGCATCTGTTGGCTGCTTTGAAAAAGGAGTGTGTGTTTTTGTCTACTGGCAAGTTTAGAATATCTGTTTCTCTTTGAATACTGGAAAGACTGGTTCTTGTAGGTTATCCGAGCTGTGTGACCGTGGTCTTGGTGTTTTATTTCCTGACGTTTTGCCAGCAGCTGTGGCAGGCATCTTCAGAGGAGTAACACTGAGGGACACTGTCCCTGTTCTTTTCCCCTGTATCCTTATTTAATACTGAAAACTAATAAAAATATTTATATATATATATTAAAAAAAAGAACCAATGAACTCTGACCATGAAAGCCTTCAACAATATACTAGGAAGACTGTTCAGCACCTAACACAAATAGGGTTGCCAGGTCCCTCTTTGCCACCGGCGGGAGGCTTTTGGGGCAGAGCTTGAGGAGGGCGGGGTTTGGGGAGGGGAGAGACTTCAATGCCATAGAGTCCAATGGCCAAAGCGGCCATTTCCTCCAGGTGAACTGATCTCTATCGGCTGGAGATCAGTTCAATTAGCAGGAGATCTCCAGCTAGAACCTGGAGGTTGGCAACCCTATGTATCAGTATACACATGCTGTATGATTTTTGCATATGATTTATATGGTTTTTATATGTACAATATTTGCACGATGGTATAATGCCTGTTTCCCCTGACCTGGACGGCCCAGGATAGCTGGATCTCATCAGATCTCAGAAGCTAAGCGGGGTTGGCCCTGGTTATTACTCAGATGGGAGACCACCAAAGAAGACCAGGGTCACAGTGTGGAGGCAGGCAATGGAAAAAACCCTCCGAATGCCTCTTGCCTTGAAAACCCCATGAGGGGTCAGCATAAGATGGCTGCATCTCGACAGCACTTCACACACACACATAATGCTTATTTATTAATTCACAAATAATACATGGGGAATCCTACAGAGGGAGAATTAATCACAGGTTCAGTTTGCATAAGGTAGAAACTAGCCTGAGACATTGATATTCTTGGTCAGAACAGCAAGGATGAGACATTTAGAACCGTCTTTCATTTCAAATGAATGTGTACCGTGCTAGAGCCCTGTTTTGGAGTTGCTCAGCTCCCATTCATTTCAATGGAATGGGCTCCAGAGAATTTCCCAGAACATAGCGCCCTGTAGAAGTACAAGGAAGTCTGAGTGACAGTAAATGATGGAACGCGTGGATGAGGACAGTAAATGATGGGTTTGGACCGCGTGGATGAGGCGGGATTCTTGTTGGAGTAGAATCTTCTTAGCATCTTGAATGTGGAAAGGTTTCGTTTTAAACTGCCAGAGAACAAAAAACAATATGTCAGTATCAGAATGATGTAGATTGATATAATGTTGGACGAGAGGTGCCTCTAAATTTTTTGCGCGTATGCACGCCCTGTGTGCCGATCCTAAGGTGAATGGGGCGGGATGAACTCTGCCACCTGGATGTTGGCAACCCCAGGCTTGGGCCAGTTATGTCTGTTTTATCATTGTTTTGTGAAACCTAGTTTGGAGGGATGCTGTGCTGGAGAGCAGGCGCTACAACTTTTTAGTTAGAGAAAACTGAAGGGGAGGAAATGAAGTCCATGCCAGGATCTTTTCTGAGACCAGAGTCATGTGATGGGTTTTTTAACCTGGTTTTAGCCGCTTTTTTAAAACAAGTCCAAGCCTGTGGCTTGCTGATAGATATTTATTGGATAGTCTAAATGTAGTTTTGCATATATATTTTTTAAATAGTCCTTGTTTGTAAGTCACCTTGTGGACTTTTGGTCAAAAAGGTAGAATATAAATTGTGCAAAGAAATGAATGAGATTTTGTACCTTGGACCACAGCCAGCTGATTAGAGCCACAGCGCGCACATATGCTCACGGCCCGTGTGGGAAGCCACGTCCCTGGCTGTACATCTTCCAATTAAGGCTGGGATCTTCTGCTTCCTTTGCAGAGTCTGACGAGGTGCCCTCCATTCACGGTGGCGATAACTAAGGCAGAGTTGAAAAGGTCAGAGCCGGTCCGTGTTTTAAAAACTTGTCCTTCCGTCCTGAGTCCCTTCACTTCTCGGAAGGCTTCATACCGCAGTGGTTTCAGAGTTTATGAGCAAGCTGGGCTCGGGCAAAGCTAAAGCAATCACCCTCCTGACCTTTTTAAGACTGGAGCTAATGGCCAAGGTTGTGAGGATGGCAGCCTTTCCGTCCAAAGGGCATTGGCTCCTTTTCGTCTCGTGTGCTGTGACTTTTTGCCCTTTTCTATTCTCATCTATGGCTGTTTTTTAATTGGAAAGATGTATGGTACAAATCAGCTTTGACACTAAAACCTCAGCATTCCTTAATAACATCCACGGGCTTCTGTTCGTTCTTGCTTCTGCCGCACAAGCGGCAGAAGACTAATTGCCGTGCTTGTAGATAAAATGGATGAAATGATCCACTTACCTAGGTACCTCGAGTACAATTTTTCAGGAACGTTTTCCAGGCATCTATATTCAGAGATATACTGCCTCTTGACACAGAGGTTCTATTTAGCTATCTTGGCTAATAGCCACTGGTAGCCTGGTTGTCCCATGACCTATTTGGAAAGGCAATGGTCCCCGTCCACATCCTTGCTTTTAAAGAAGGAAAGCGAGGTGGCTTCCTTGAGCATGGACATCAGGTACTATGAAGGGTGGCAGGGAGAACACATGAAGCTGCTTTATACTGAATCTGACTCTTGGTTCAAGGTCAGTATGGTCTATTTAGACTGGCAACGGCTCTCCAGGGTCTCAGGCCGAGGTCTTTCACATCCCCTCTTCCTTGATCCTTTCAACTGGAGATGCCGGGGATTGAACCTGGGACCTTCTGCATGCAAAGCAGATGTTCTGCCTCTGAGTCTTGACCCCTCCTTCCAACTCTAGGACTCCATGATAGGTTTTCGAGTGTGATCTCAGTACCGAGTCATTTTTTTTATTTGGGAACCTTTCTTGGGAATCGGACGACCTGCCACTAGCAACTTCTCTGAGTTTAAATTTTGCCTTGTACCATCATCGCGTCACCCCTACACGGGTCATCTGTGTTGGTTCCTGTTGCTTGCAAGATCCCCCTCGTCAGGTTTAGCCCTGCTAAACGAGGCAGGGGACAACAGGAAGCGGTTGTCTGCCGGTGGCTTGCCTGGTGTCTTCACACCCGCTGGCTCAGCATGGCAGCGGGAGAAGACAATAAAATGTGCCTCTCGCCCTCGTTGTGCAGCAACTGAATGAAAAGAACATGCAGCATTGTGCTGCTTGTTTGGCGGAACGGCGGGGGGGTCCTTTCTCGGCATCTCATGTTTGCTTCATCCTCGGAGTGACAAAACAACAGTTTGACCCATTTCAAGTTGACATAACATGTTATGAAAGCAGAAGTCAGGTCAGTGGGGCGGCGGTGGAGGAGAAGGAGGAGTCTGGCCCTTGAACCACATGGCCTGGTAAGGACTCATCAGAGGATGAAATTGGTGCTGCTTATCCTGGATCTCTTTTGAGACATGACCATGCTTTCCCAAATGGGTATCCCTCATGGTCAGATGCTTCTGAATTCGCACCTGTACACCTGGCTTGGATGTCCTATTTTCTGCACTGCCATTGGTGGTTCCAGTGGGGATACTCGCCCTGCAGATCAGCCTCCATTGGGTCTTGGGAAGCCAATCCTGGACCACTGTCTGCTGTCTAGTCCCAAGGACTTGGACGAATGAGACAAAGATCACATCTGTTTGGTCCATCCCTAAAATGCAGATTTCAGGCTTATAGAATCACAGAATCATAGAGTTGGAAGGGACCACCAGGGCCATCTAGTCCAACCCCCTGCACAATGCAGGAATTTAACAACTACCTCCCCTACACACACCCAGTGACCCCTACTCCATACCCAGAAGGTGGCCAAGATGCCCTCCCTCTCATGAACTGCCTAAGGTCATAGAATCAGCATTACTGACAGATGGCCATCTAGCCTTTGCTTAAAAACCTCCAGGGAAGGAGAGCTCACCACCTCCCGAGGAAGCCTGTTCCACTGAGGAACAGTTTTAACTGTTCGAATTTGTTTCCTAATGTCTAGATGGAAACTCTTTTGATTTAATTTTAACCCGTTGGTTCTGGTCCGACCTTCTGGAGCAACAGAAAACAACTACGGCACCCTCCTCTACATGACAGCCCTTCAAGTACTTGAAGATGGTTCTCATATCCCCTCTCAGTCTTCTCCTCTTCAAGCTAAACATACCCAGCTCCTTCAACCTTTCCTCATAGGACTTGGTCTCCAGACCCCTCACCATCTTTGTTGCCCTCCTCCGGACACGTTCCAGCTTGTCTACATCTTTCTTAAATTGTGGTGCCCAAAACTGAACACAGTACTCTAGGTGAGGTCTAACCAGAGCAGAGTAAAGCAATACTATCACTTCACGTGATCTGGACACTATACTTCTGTTGCTTGTACAGCAACAGTTTGCCTCCGGACGTGAATGGAAGGGAGAGGGTGTTTAACCCTTCAGTTTCTGCTCAGGGTTTCTTTTTCTCTCTCTTTAAAATGCTACTAACAAAGCAAGGAGTCTGGCTTCAAACAGAAAATAGGAGGCAGGGATTGAAGGGTTAAGCACTTTCCCTCTTTCCTGCATGGCCCAGGGCAAACTGAGGCTGCAGTGTGTATTTTATGGACCGAGCAAGGCAAGCAATCCTTGTCTCCTGTGTTCGAGCCCTTAGAATTGTCCTTCTTGAAGGTTCAGCTTACCCCTTCCCCGCTGGGTGGGAGGTGGATGCATTTTATCTCTGGCACACAATTGTGGAAATTCATGTACAAGTGTGCCAGAACACCCGGCACAGCCGGTTTCGTGTCATGAACCACTGGTAACTTCTTGTAGGAGAAATGTGGATTTCTAGTAGACCTTTCAAATATACTACTGTGTTTGACTTTTACACGGATAGTAAAGGAATGTCTCATGCTGTAGGCAGAGAAGATTCTTAGCAAAAAGCAATCGTTTTTCTGTTTAGACAGGGATCCCTGGTCTTACGAATAGGGGTATTATAAGCAAGTCCTTGTTTTACCCTGGGAGATGTTGGAAGGTATGCTTCACTTAATGTGCTTTACGAATGGCTAAGTTGTAGATAATTGAGAACGTCCTTTCAGAAGTATCCTTTCTTTTAGAACAGAGAAAGCTGGATCCTTTTAATTGGGCCGGTGCCAAGCGATGACAAATTTCCCATTTTCGCCTGTGCAATTTTATTCACCCCTGAAGTCTCTGGTGTTTTGTTTTGTTTTTGTCTTGCTGGGGCTCCGATCAGAGCCTTGGAAATGTGCCTGGAAAAACCTTGGCACATGACACAGGTGGCTAAACTAAGTGTCCATTAAGATACTTAACAACTGTGTGTTAGGCCAAGGACCAAATCCTCTTTTTGGCTTGCGTAAGGCCAGAACGACTCTGCCGAAATGGAGGGCGGTATTTCCAGCTTTCACTGAGAAACAAGTTAAAACCCTGACTGTTTGGACAGTGGAAGTATTTTAATGGGTGTTTTCTCTAATGAGGCTTCCATGAATTGTTCTTTCATCTTAATGTAGTTTGATGGCCAGGAAAGTTATCCTTCCAGCAGGATAATTAATTGAATTATACATGTTTTAATCATAATTGAATTTCTTCAATATTTGCAGTGAAGGGAAAAAATAATGCGTTAGTGGTTACTCATTTTAAGAGCTTATTAGTTGAGTTTCTTAATTTTTTTGTACAAATTGATTTCACTCACTTCAGTGATGTGGTTCTATTTTGGGCTCAAACGGGTAAGTTTTAGCATATCGTTATTTTTTCTTCCCTCTGCCTGTGGATGTGAATTTTCCAAAGCACACCCGTCTAGGTTTCCAACAGAATGCAGCCCTTCTCTCCCAACCTGATTTAACTGGTGCATTTGAGTTTTACTGTATGTTTTCAGGCAGCTGCAGTTTAATCTCGTATTGCCAGGAATTAGGTCCACTTTTTCAGGTGCTTTGCTCCTGTTTGCACAGCTGAATGCACTGCTATATTGGCACGAAAAGCTGTGGCCAGAGGCATATTCCCTGGATTTGGATAAGGGAACACTGCTTCCACCTTTGACAGGGCAATCCTCTGCATGTTCTCCCAGAAGTAAGTCCCTCTTCTATGAATTACTCCCAAAGATTTGTGCACAGACTACCAGCCTTAGTTGATCAGCAACATGGTATAGGGGTTAGGATTTCAGACTTGAGCCCTGCTTCAAATCTCCACTTGGCCATGAAGCTTGCTTGATGAACTTGGGCCTGTAATACTCTCTCTCTTGGCCTGGGTTGTTGTGGTCAGGATAAAATGGAGGAGGGGACAATAATGTTATGAGCCAAGAAAGGGCCTTTTCGGTTGTGATACCCATACTTTGGAACTCCCTCCAAAGGGAGATTCATTTTGTCTCCTTCTATCCGTGTGGTATGCCAAATGAAACAAAAAAAATCTTCACCTGCTGGCGGAAGACACGGCCAGAGGGAGACATATGCATCTCAATGGGGAGGGAGTTTCCAAATTTTTGGTGCCACAACCAAGAAGGCTCTTTCTTGGGTTGCCACAGGCAATGATGGTAAGACAATCATCTCGGGATGGTCCCAATGTAATGCCAAACCATGGTTTGTTATTCCACAAGTGGTCCTCAGCCTCTGATACTTCTTCTCCTCTTCTGGATTTCTGGCAAACTGATGTTTCATTGAATGGGCCGGCTACAGTTGTTTGCAATTCTGATTTGGTGGTGTGCTACAAACCATCATTTGACAGTGACGTTGCGTGGATGTGAAGAACAGCACATTATTTCCTTTACAGTGCTCTGAAGTACAAAAATTTAAAAGTGAGTCCTCTCTTGCATGTCGGAGTTAAACATACGTCCCAGATCCCAAAGTATTGAAGTCCTTTTTAAAGCAAAGAACGACACCTGTGCTTTGAACCAGGAAGGGTTAAAGAAGCCACCTGTGCCCCATATTAAATGGGCACCACGGAAAAATTATGCCCACAGGCCAAGAAAGTACCAGTCATTTTCAGATAAATTAGGCCCCGTTCTTCCTACAAGGGGATTAAGAAAAGGAAATCATATTCCACATTAACGGTCCCTTTGGTGCTTTCATCAAATGAGTTTTAGTGGCGAAGGGCTTCTAAAAATATCCTGCCAATTTCTTTCCTCATTTAAATGCGGTCTTCCGTTCAAGCCCCCGTGAACACGCGGAGCGAAGCGGTTCAAGAGCACGGCGTCTGCCACGCAGAGCTTCTCTGTTCCACGCTCCAACTTTCAGGAGCTGAGTGTTCGCTGCCTTTCCTTGTGGTTTCAAGGTGGCTTACAATAATAATTTTTTAAAAAATTAGTTAAAAACCAAAATGAAACAGCAAACTGCAAATCCCTTCCTTTCCCAAAAATGCCTGCTATTCAAATTCCCTGGAAACTGGCACACCCTCTTCAAGGAGGGGTGCCCCTCTCACCTCTTTAAAGGGCCCGTTCCACAGAGCCGGGGCCGCGATGGAAAAGGCCCCGCCTCATGCCCTTTTGGAATGCCGCTTTTATGAGGAACTTCGATCACATTATATCTCCCCCCTTATAACAACCAAATGTAATGCCTCTGTGTCTGACATAATGCCTTTTCTACTAAGCGATAGGGATCCCAAGGCTACATTGTCAGTGGCAAGATTTGTTTCAGCCCTTATATCCCTCAAACACTAGATATATGCTGCTCAAGATCAATGGATCAAGGAGCTTCTAAGGTCTAAAAGGACAGGAAAGGACAGGACAGGACAGGAAAGGAAAGGAAAAGGCCCCGGCTCAGGTTGATGCCAGACAGGCCATCCTAAGTGGTGGGGAAACCAACAGATGGGGCTGATGTGGTACACATGAACACATGAAGCTACCTTATACTGAATCAGACCCTCGGTCCATCAAAGTCAGTATTGTCCACTCAGACCAGCAGCGGCTCTCCAGGGTCTCAGGCACAGGTCTTTCACATCACCTGCCTGCCTGGTCCCTTTAACTGGAGATGCCGGGGATTGAACCTGGGACCTTCCGCATGCCAAGCAGATTCTCTCCCACTGAGCCACGGCCCCTCCCCTTAAGTCTTGCAATCGGTTTTACCTTTAATTATATGAAGAGCTGCAGGTTTTCCAAGGCCAAACATTTTTGTATCTTCACTGAATATCATTGCAGTTGTTATGAGTCTATTGAGTCTACTTAGAGATTCAGCACATAATGTTTGTATGAATCATATTTTAAAAGGTTCTAGTCATTTCTTTGTCTTTCTGGAGCTGGTACGCGAAAGCTGCATCCGTTAAATAGAGCTGAGAACAGCTCAAGAGCCAGGCGAAGCCTTCCTGGTCTCAGGGAGTCCCCCTGATCAATGCCCCTCTTGATCTGAGTACGATCTGCATTCGTGTTATCCAGTTTTATATTAGCATCCCATTTTGCCGTTGTCATTTCGAGCAGCGCTGCGCGAGTGGGGACTTCATTTCGCACTCCCTAAGTATTTGCGGTGGCCAGGAGCCTGGCATAAAATCGAAGCTTTTCCGGTAGTCGTGCATGCTGCTGAGAGGTTCCCTTTTTTTCCCCCATTTGTGCATTTTTCAGGATTATGAGTATTATTATTAGAAGTCTACGTGTTACTTTCAGGAGCAGCAGTTAGGTGGAGGGAATGGGACGCAGCTCCCTTCTGACAGTATGGGTATGTTCTGGGGTAGGTTCACAATCATAATTGCTCTGAAACAAATTCTATAGGGGTAGCTGCGTTCGTGTGCTGAGGCAAACAGGTGTTTGGTGCACAGGCATGACGCTGCCTTATACTGAATCAGACTCTTTGTCCATCACGGCTAGTACTGTCTTCTCAGACTGGCAGCAGCTCTCCAGGGTCTCAGGCAGACAGTCTTTCACATCACCAATGGCCTGATCCTTTAAGTGGAGATGCCAGGGATTCAACCTAGGACCTTCTGCACGCCAAGCAGAGGCTCGACCATTGAGCCGCGGCCCCTTCCCTTGGCGGCATTTTAAAGACTCACAGGTTCTGGCAGAAGCTTCCATGCTTCTTCAGATGTGTCCTTCATGCAGCGTGACCTCAGCTTGCGTTTGGGCATAGAGGAGGAAATAAATGGTAAATGGTGGAGGCTGAAGGGAATGAAACAAGAGGTGCAGACTGTGCCTCTAAATCACAGCCCAATGGGGAAAATTGTGGGGTATAAATGAAGTAAATATATAAATAAACACAAGAAGAGAACCGATCCATTTTTGTCCAGCCTTTCCTCCAAAGGATTCCGTAGCATCATGCATGGTTCTTCTTCCAGCCCATCTTATCCCCACAACAATCCTCTTGACCTAGGGTTGCCAACCTCCAGGTACTAGCTGGAGATCTCCTGCTATTACAACTGATCTCCAGCCGATAAAGATCAGTTCCCCTGGAGAAAATGGCCGCTTTGGCAATTGGACTCTATGGCATTGAAGTCCCTCCCCTCCCTGAACCCTGTCCTTCTCAGGCTCCACCCCAAAAACCTCCCGCCAGTGGCAAAGAGAGACCTGGCAACCCTATCTTGACCCAAGGTCATCCGTAGAGCTCTATCTACATGGCTCTGGTCTTCTTGTTTTGATCCATGGGGGCTGGTTTGGGTTACAAAGTCTCTTCCCCCCCCCCATGCATTGTCCTTCTGATGTGGTTGCTAGGTGGGGTTGTGAGAAAACCACTGGGCAGTTTTGCTTGGAACCGTAATTACTCATTCCGATGGAGTGTCTGTATTTGGGTCGTTGTCAAAGTTACTGTGTACAGTGAAGTCATGGCCTGGCCGTGGGTGATCCTTTTGCCTGCTGGGTTAAAGCTTCGTGCCTTTGCGCCCAGGGAAGTCAGGAGGGCTCCAGGAGGCAGACTGGTGTGTTGGTCCACGGAGAAGTCGATAGCCGTGATTCATGTGCTAGGCAAAGTCATAACTTGGATCCCGCTGTCAGTTTTCACTCCCTCGGCTTATCCAGCCCAGTGTAGCCCAATGCTGCTAATTGACTATGAGTATCCCTCGGTTCCATCACGAGGAAGGGACATTGTCTAAAGCAGTGGTTCCCAAACTGTTCTCCACAGACCACTTGGTGCTCCGTGAAACATGTCCTAGTGCTTCGTGAAGAGATTGGAAAGAAAAATACTACTGTCATTCGGTTTAGTATATAGGCGCTAGGTGAAATGTTAGTGCTTCATGACTAAATTCTCTCTTGAAAAGTACTCCATGATCCAAAAAGCTTGGGAAACTCTGGTCCAAAGGACTTTGCACTCCAAGAAGTTTTTTTTTTTATCGTACCCTCTTCTTGAATCTGAATGCCACACGGCTTCATCTCAACATGGGTGATGTGGCTTAGAAGCTGGGTGGGACATGTCTCAAAGAGGAAACAGCATTTTGCATATGTTCTGTGGCATTCTCAAGCAAAAGACAATCCGAATAAGAAAGAGCCAATGCAAGCTGGGACTGCTCCAGCTTGCCGGCTGAGAATATCCATTTGCAGATCACACAGCTGTTACCGCCTGGTTTTATGGTCAACCTAACTTTTTCCAAAACTGAGCAAAAGCAGTCATTCCTTGCTGACGCATGTCGATTTGTTAAAATACATGCATCACTTTAAATCACTGGCTTGCGTTCAGATGCAAGGAAAACTCTACATCCATAGTCTTAAAAATTAATGCAAGGATCTAATTACCTTCTCTGATGATATGTGCAAAAGCTAAGCTGCTCGATCAGGGTCATTCAGAAGACCTATGGCAGAGTGGTGGTTGTCCAAAGCCCCACCGAGCCTTTTCCTTCTCAGGGAATGAAAATGAAATCGTCACATTTCTAAGCCTCTGCCCTTAAGAGGCATTGTAGTCTCTTTATCTGAACTATATCGCATGGGCCCAATGTTAATAAAAATGATGAATTACCCGCTCTGCAGATCGCGGTATTATTCATGAGCAAGATTTATTGGCCTCCTGTGGGATGGATGGAGGGAAGTGATATTAAAGAGAGATAACGGTACAGATTCCGCTAGAGTTTTGGCGGCTGTTAAAAATGCCAAGCTCCAATTGTGTGGGTTGTCGGGTAACCCTTGCGATAACCTTGCCATTAATCAGTGTAGAAAACCAATGTTTACCAAGGGGGTGGGGAAAAATAAAACAAGCGAGTTTGTTCATTGGGAAGGCAAGAGAGTAATATAATTATAAGACAATTTCCGTAGGCCTGCTGCATTTTCTGCCTTCTGCATAGACAGAGGTGCCATTGAACGAGGTCAAGATGGTGGTTGTCATTCTCCCTCTCTTCCATTTTATCTTCTCAACAACCTTGTTTGGTAGGCAATACATACAGCTCATCCAGTGAATGTCATGGCTGAATGGGGATTTGAACCCAAGTCTTCCCAGGCTAGATCCACATCCAGTAGCGCCTTAGAGACTAACAAGATTGTTGGGGTGTAATCTTCTGAGAGTCAAAGCTCTCTTCGTCAGATACCCTGAAAATCTTGTTGGTCTCTAAGATGTTTCTGGACTCGAATCCGGCTCTTCTACTGCACACTAACATGGCTAGTTGGCTGCCCTCTGAAAACACGTTCTGTGATGATGTAACCACTATGCCACACTGCCTTGCCTTCAGACCCAACACGAGTGGTTGTGTAGATCTCATTAAAACAGCTCAGTGCCGAAACGGTTTGCTCACCATCTGACAAGAGAGTCGTTTCGTGTTTCTGGTCAGGTGATCTTGTTCCACCTGGGCTCCCTTCCAGGCACCCGAAGGAGCACGGCCGTAACGACATTCAGCATCACCCTTCGGCCAAGCCCTTTAAATAAGAGCATTTGAGGTCACCCTGCGTTAACATCTTTATGCTATTAGGCCTTTCAAGCATCTGCAAAGCAGACGTGAGTCCAAATATTCTCTCTCTCTCTCTGTGTGTGTGTCTTTTTTTCATTTTTACATCTTGGCAAGGATCTGCTGAGCACTTTTCCAGGTTGCATCGTGACGGAGAGGTTGAGACATTTGGACACTGTGCTACAGTTATCTCACGGCCCCGGAGTTCCAGTTGTGTTTGGAAATACTTCATCTGTTTAAAGACGTCGCATATAACGGCACGGCCCCTCGGTGATCTTACTGCATTCCTTCAGACATCTGGAGTCTAAGATATTCAGAAATAACCTGTTCGTTTTGGTTTTAAAATGATCCACCCCTCCTCAATGCATTTTTTCAGACTTCTGTCTTGGTTACAGGCGTTCCCCTCTGCAAAGGTGACTTTTATTGCCTCTAATTCATTTAGCAGAGAGACGGAACAGTCAGCCTTAAGCAGCCGGTGCCTTGTTCAATAATCAGAAATTCGTCATAATCACTGATCATATGAGGATTTCTTTTGCACCTGGAGCAGCTGGAAATGTAAAAATTCACAGAAGTATTTTTAATGTTTTGCTAAGGGGCTGAAATTAATGTTTTGCAAGGAGACTGTAAATATTAAGCCTGCCACGTCATCACAGTCTCTTTATGTTGATTCTAGAAGAGACTGGAAGATTATCTAGTGGTTTCTGTGCCCTGCAGCCCAGCTAGGCTGGAGAGGGATGCGCGCTTTTATTGTTGGGTGTAACTGCTTTGAGTAGAGATGTTTATGGCAGTTCACCTTGGGAGATGTTTTCAGTATAAAGATAATTCTAGGAGAGGGGTCACCAACCCTTTTGAGCTCACGGGAATTCTGACACAGGTGCACAGCCACAAAAATGGTCGCCGGATGGATGCTGCCGCTTGCCTTCAGTCACCTGGGGAAGATCCTCGCTCTGTGGGGGCAGCTGCTGCCGAAGCAGCATTTTAAAAATCTGCACAGCCAATCAAATCTCCAAGTCAGAAGCCTTGTTGGGCAAAAGCCCCACCTGGCTCCACTCCATTGCTAAAAACACATGGTGGACACCAGGAAAGGTGTTGGCAGGGTCCATAGCACCAACGGGCACCATGATGGGAATCCCTGTTTTAGGCGAGAAGTATAACCATGACGTTCTTACCTTCCCAAGCTGCTGCAGCCGTAGGGTTGCCAACCTCCAGGTACTGTGGAGAAACAAAGGTATCAAGCTCACAATAGTAATGCAAAAAGTGCTCTATTGTTTACAAGCTTTCAGCTACACATTGTCATTGTGTTATGTTTGTATACGTTCATGATATTTTTGATTCTTGCACTTGTAAATAATAGAGCACTTTTTGCATTACTATTGTGAGCTTGATACCTTTGTTTCTCCACAGTTCGCTGTTGGTATCTGTGCTGTATTTTTGTTTAACCTCCAGGTACTAGCTGGAGATCTCCTGCTATTACAACTGCTTTCCAGCTGATAGAGATCAGTTCGGCTGGAGAAAATGACCGCTTTGGCAACTGGACTCTATGGCATTGAAGTCCCTCCCCTCCCCAAACCCCGCCCTCCTCAGGCTCTGCCCCCAAAACCTCCCGGCGGTGAAGAGGGACCTGGCAGCCCTATGCAGATGTGTACAGAAAGGTGCCATGGATCTGGTCCTTTTCTTAACGCTTCAAATGCTGTGTCTTTAGTACAAACTGGATCTCAGGATCTTTCCTACTCTTCCTGTGGGATTTCTCAATGGAAATACCAAGGATTCAGCCCGGGACCTTCTTTGTACAAGCCAGATGTTTTGTTGCTGAGCTACAGTTGTTCCCTGAAGGACGGAGCCTTTGTACTTCATACTTTAGAAAAGCCTGGCTTTTGTGTGAGTTTTTTTCCAACAGTTTTCTTTCCAAAGAGGCTCGATGTTTTGTTTAAAGTGGTTAACGCCGTTTGCAAGAAAACATACTAATTACTTGCATGTTGATGACATGCCCTGTGGAATGGATGATCCATCTGGGCTGGGCTTGGACTTCTGTGTGCTGCTAAAACGATGATGGGCGTGAATTTTACTTGGCATCTCTGAAATATTCTCGCTCTGCATTTCCATATGAAATTGCAATGCTAGACACTTGTCACATGATTAACATTCAGGAAGATCAATAGGGAATAGAACTCTTCAGTGAAGGACCTTTGGGTTTCCTACAGCTGGCTTAAGGAGGAACACATGAAGCTGCCTTATACTGAATCAGACCCTTGGTCCATCCAAGACAGTATTGTCTACTCAGACCGGCAGCGGCTCTCCAGGGTCTCAGGCAGAGGTCTTTCACATCACCTACTTGCCTGGTCCCTTTCACTGGAGATGTCACTGGGGATTGAACCTGGGATCTTTTGCATGCCAAGCAGATGCTCTACCACTGAGTCACAGCCCCTCCCCGAAGCAGTAGGGCATCCTGGAAAGGAGCCATAGAAAGGTCTGCCCAAGAGCCTGTGAGGACCCCCTTCCAGATGATTAGCACTGGTCTTCATTAGGAAGGTTGACAGCTCTGGGTTGGGAAATGCCTGGAGATTTTGGGGGGCGGAGCCTGAGGAGAGCGGGGTTTGGGGAGGGGAGGGATTTCAATGCCACAGAGTCCTGTTGCCGAAGTGGCCATTTTCTCCAAGTGAACTGATCTCTATCGGCTGGAGATCAGTTGTAATAGCAGGAGATCTCCAGCTAGTATCTGGAGATTGGCAACCCTATTCATTAGCAAGAAGTCGTCTATGGATTTGTGTCTGTTGGCAGGCAGGTTCTAAATACACAGACACAAAGACAAATGCATAAAAACCAAAACTTTAATGCTAGCCAATGTGCCGCCAAAACTGACGCCAGCCACTGACAGGTCTTCGGTTTGAAGACACGTGTTTCGATATTTTTGTAAACTTCTGCACAGGATCCACATGCCAGAATTGCACGTGCGGCAGGAAGGACGGGTGTAACGTCGGTGTTTTCCTATAGAAGCGAGCCACGTTGCACAGATCTGCCCTCAGTCCTTGAATGCATTTGCAGATTTCTGCTCTAGCTGACTCTCAACCAAGAGTTAACAATTTAATGGGGGATGTGTAGAAACCCTTACATAACTCATTCAGCCTCATCTCTTGGGTGTTTCTTTGCACACTCTGCCAGAACTAATTTCACGGTTTTAAAACAACTTGCGATACAAAAAGAATCTGTAATGAGCTGTTTGGAGAGACGGTGGCTCCCCTTCCCATCGGAAGAGGGGGTGGGAGTGGCGAGGGGCTCTCTGGGAACGGTGTGATCACTGGCGCTTCCCGCGGTCCTTCTCTCTCTGTTTCCCTCCTGCCTGTCCCCAGCAAATCCTGGTCCCTGTTTTGCCTTGTAGGAAGATTCTGGAGGCTCCTTTTCAAAATGTTGTGGCTGCAGTTCATTGGGTTCCAGCCCTCTTTTTTTACTGCTGCTATAAGTTGAGATTTCTGCTAGCCTATCTGACAGGTACCAGGGACGACAAAGACTCAATCTATTGCATGCTGTTTGGTTGTTTTTAATATTAGAAACTGCTATGTGCAAAGACAAGAGAAAAATAATTCAAGTATTGGGGAGGGGCTGTGGCTCAGTGGTAGAGCCGCTGCTTGGCATGCAGAAGGCCCCAGGTTCAATCCCCGGCATCTCCAGTTAAAGGAACCAGGCAAGGAGGTGATGTGAAAGACCCCTGCCTGAGACCCTGGAGAGCCGCTGCCGGTCTGAGTAGACAGTACTGACCTTGATGGACCAAGGTTTGATTGAGTATAAGGCAGCTTCATGTGTTCATGTGTTGAAGTATCAATTACCTTTAAAAAAACATACTTAAAAAAAATTGCACGCCTTGTACAGATTGGCCAATAGCTTGAACCAACATAAAGCAGGGCTATACATTTGTTTAGAATGCATATCATACTGTGGCCTTATATCACAGCTTTATGTGCCATTTAGTAATTTTGATTTTAATCTGTTAGGGCTGTTTTAACCTATTGTTTTATGTGATTTTATAGTTTTCTTGTATTTTTCTGGTTGATGCGAGCTGCTCTGAGCCCGGCTTTGCTGGGGTAGAGCGGGTCATAAGAATGATAAAATAAATAAATACATAAATAAATAATATGTGGTTAGCTCTTTCAAGAGTAGTTGTGAGTTTTCTGCATTCTGCAGGGGGTTGGACTAGATGACCCTGGTGGTCCCTTCCAGCTCTATGATTCTATGAGTACCCATAGCCTCATGGCACACAAGGCTAAGGGCTATGCTGAGTGGCGGAGTCCCTGCCTTGCCTGCAGAACGCCCCAGGATTTATCTTGGCATTGGCATCTGCAGAGCCTCAGTTTGTTCCCTTCCTCTACCTGAGACCCGGGGGAGACGCAGCCAGTATGGACCTGTGATCTGACTCCGTGGGGATAAGTAGGGTTGCCAGGTCCCTCTTCGCCACCGGCGGGAGGTTTTTGGGGCGGAGCCTGAGGAGGGTGGGGTTTGGGGAGGGACTTCAATGCCATAGAATCCAATGGCCAAAGTGGCCTTTTTCTCCAGGGGAACTGATCTCTATCAGTTGTAATAGCAGGAGATCTCCAGCCAGTACCTGGAGGTTGGCAGCCCTAGAGATTAGGCTGCTGCAGAGGTTCATAAATTCTCCCCAAGTGTGGGAATCTTTTTGGTTGGCTTGGGAAGGACAGGGGGGAAAAGGTCAGTATTTTCCCACAAACCCCATCAGGGCTTAAGCAAGAGATCATTAGCTGTGCGATCGAGACTCGAGGTGTTAGCGCTGTGCTCATAGCTCTTTTAATTTGAGTTTTGTCTCTGTCTTTCTTTACATTTGCCTTGCCTGCAGATTTAGTCATTGGTTGGTTATTCACACAAGGCTGAGTAGGTAAGGTTGGAATAGACCAGGGGTCCCCCGACTTTTTTGAGCCTGTGAACACCTGGCTGCCACAGGAGGCAGAGCCAACCACCCAACGTCAAGGAGAGAGGTTATTTATAATGCTAACAGTATTTTGTCAACATTTCAGGCAGAAACTCTGTTTAACAAGATGCCTGTTAATCTGCACAACCTATCAGAAGCCTGGTTGGGTCAGAAGCCCCACCTGGCCTTGCCTGCTTTCTAAAAGCTCTTGGTGGGTGCCGGTGATGGTGATGGTGGGTACCATGTTGTTAAGAAGATGTCTGCTGCTTAGATGCCAGGGCATATATCTGAGAGCAAAAGGCCTTCCCAATCCCCACCGTCCTCAAAGAAGCTTTTACTCAGCCTGTTTAAGCATTCGTGCTGGTGCGGACCAAAATCCAGGGAACAACAACAAAAAGAGAGAGCGAGCGACTGGCACCCCCATCTCCTCCCAGAAACAGAGCCGCTGTCATATTGCCAAGACGGAGAGCAGCAAAAGCTTTCTGTTCCTGTCAAGCAGTCATCCAGGAGGGGAGCGGCCACGGCCCACCTGTCGTGGCTGATCCTTCCTCTCTCACAGCCGGCAGGGGTTTCGTTCTCGAAGAGCATCTTGTGATGTGCTCTTGATTTCAGTTATCAAAAGGCAGACGCTGGCCGAAGGGCTGGCAAAACGGAGAGCTCGGGGAAAGGCAGAGCAGGATTTGCCTGCCAATCTCGGACCGAGCAAGTCACTGAGATAAAAGTTTAGTGTTTTTGTCCCGTACGGTCCCAGACTCCCAATATTTTCCCGGTCGAGGCAGCTCAAGTGCTTCTGGAGGAGGAGGAGGAGAAGGAGAAGAGTTGGTTTTTGTATGGCGACTTTCTCTACCACTTAAGGGAGACTCAAACCGGCTTACAATTACCTTGCCCTCCCCTCCCCACAACAGACACCCTGTGAGGTAGGTGGGGCTGAGAGAGCTCTAACAGAGCCGTGAGTAGCCCAAGGTCACCCAGCGGGCTTCATGTGGAGGAGTGGGGAAACAAACCTGGTTCTCCAGGTCACAGTCCACCGCTCCAAACCACCGCTCTTAACCACTTTGCAATTCCAGCAATTCCTTGCAGAGTATTGGCTAGGAGACTGGAATTCCCTCATTTCAATACTGCCTCTGCCACACACTTAGGTGGCCTGAGACATGCTGTTCTCTCAGCCCCCTCCCACATCTTCCTATGACCCTTTTGGGGAGAGGCTGTGGCTCAGTGGGAGAGCACCTGCTTGGCATGCAGAAGGTCCCAGGTTCAATCCTGGCATCTCCAGTTAAAAGGACCAGGAGTAGGTGATGTGAAAGCCTGAGACCCTGGAGAGTCATTGCCAGTGTGAACAGATAATACTGACCTTGATGGACTGATTCAGTATAAGGGGATTTTGTGTGTTCATCTGCTTTGAGTGCAGAAAGTCACAGGTTCAATCCCTGGCATCTCCAGTTAAAAGGACCAGGTATCAGGTGATGGGAGAGACCTCCGCCTGAGACCCTGGAGAGCCGCTGCCGGTCTGAGTAGACCATACTGACTTGGATGGACCCAGGGTCTGACTCAGTATAAGGCAGCTTCATGTGTTCATGCAACTGGCTCCACATCCCTCAACAGCTATTTGTGGAGGGGCCATGGCTCAGTGGTAGAGCATCTGCTTGGCATTCAGAAGGTCCCAGGTTCAATCCCCAGCATCTCCAGTTAAAGGGACTAGGCAAGTAGGTGATGTGAAAGACCTCCGCCTGAGACCCTGGAGAGCCGCTGCCAATCGGAGGAGACCATACTGACCTTTGATGGACCCAGGGGTCTGATTCAGTATAAGGCAGCTTCATGTGTTCATGGGTCTACTATTAAGAGTCTTCCAGAAATGATGTGGTTTTAAAATGTCCTGAGAGGGCCCTCGGGGTGGGGGGCACATGCCCAGGTTCCTGCAAAACGTTTGGGGTGCTAGAGGGAGGCCAGCAGCAGAGAAAGAATGGTCGCAGGAGCAGAGAACCATCTCCAGCCTTTTCCTTCGGAAAGCACCGACGGGCAGTCAGTGGCCGTCTGTTGAGCCAAGCCACGGCGGATGTCAGCCTTCATAAATAAATTAATATGACATTTTAAATTGATTTGTTTCCAAACCGAGTTACGCTCGGTGACTGCTCAGCCTTTGATAATGAACTCTCGCCACCGTTTGAACACGCGGCCTCCGCTGGAAATATGTCCCCCCCCCCACCTGTCATCCAAGGTGGAAGTCTTTATTCTTTGGCAGGAAGATAGGACTGCTCCCTCGCTCATCTGAAGTGAACAAAACCCAGTAGGGACGCTGAAGAGTGAGGGCAGGGGCCGTTTTCCTTGGGGGCGGGGGGTGATTCCCCTAATGTCTTGTTACAGGGTAGACTTTAGACAGCTTGGATGCGGGGGGAGCTACTGGATCAGGGGAGGGGGAAATTTTCCAAATGTCACTGATTATTTTAACGATGAAATCACCAGGAGCTATTTTCCAGGAAACGGAGCAGCCGGCAAGCCATGCGTTTTTAAGCGGAGGCTAAATCCCATCTCTTTAGCAAACCTCTGGGGAAAAAAAGATAGTCTGAACCATTCCAGAGCCAGCCTCAAATGTTCCATAAAGGGGGAAGGGGATGGCGCTCAATGTTTCTGTCGGCCGCTGTCCCCAAAGGCCTTTGAGGTTTCTTACTTACACAGGAGTTGCTGTGCCACTGACCTCGGGCACGGTTGAGGCTCACACTAGAAAGCGAGCGTTTAATGATCGGAAGGGCCAGGGAAGTGGAAAGAGCGCCGTTTGGAAAAAGGGCATTTTCACAATAGGGAGAGACAGAAACAAAGACTCCGGGTCTTTTAAGCCGATTGTTTGATTGTACAAGGAATGCCCTCTTATAATTCAGTTGTGGTGGGGAATTGGAAGAGCTCCCTTCCCCTTACTACCACACCTGTTGACAGGAAATTGCAATTTCTGAATAATAAATCAAAATCAACAGAATCTAGTTGATGCCGAAAGCTTTTGAGCTAAAATTGACAAGACAGCCTCCGTTGCAGACTTAGTTGGCTTATATGTTGGCCCGTTTAGCTCCATATTGTCTGCTGTGACTGGCAGCGACTCTCCAGGTTGAGGAAGGCCTTTTCTAACACCGGCTGTCTGAGAAACTGTCTGGAGATGTTGGGAACCGAACCCTGGGACCTTTTATGTGGCAAGCATGTGCTAGTCTGCTGAGCTGTTGGCCCTTCCCGATGTCCCATATACAAATGAACACATGAAACCACCTTCTGCTGAGTGAGACAACTGTAGGGTTGCCGGGTCCCTCTTCACCACCAGCGGGAGGTTTTTGGGGCGGAGCCTGAGGAGGGCGGGGTTTGGGGAGGGGAAGGACTCCAATGCCATAGAGTCCAATCGCCAAAGTGGCCATTTTCTCCAGGTGAACTGATATCTATTAGCTGGAGATCAGTTGTAATAGCGGGAGATCTCCAGCCACTACCTGGAGGTTGGCAACCCTATCTGTCTGGCCACCTCCCTGTGGTGGACACTGATTGGTAGTGACTCTCCAGGGTCTCGGGCAGAGACCCTTCTGCTGGAAATCCATCAACTGGAAATACCGAGGCTGAATTTAGGACTTTCTACACTCCAAGCAAGTGATCCATCACTGAATGACAATAAATGATAAATTATTCCCACATTAAAGATGGATATTTATTGGACATATGAAGCTGCCTTATATTGAATTAGACCGTCAGGCCATCAAAGTCAGTATTGTCTACTTAGACTGGCAGCGGCTCTCTAGGGTCTTGGGCTTAGGTCTTCCACATTACTTGCTACCTGCTCCTTTTAAGTGAAGATGCCAGGGGTTGAAGCTGGTACCTTCTGCATGGAGAGGGGCCGTGGCTCAGTGGTAGAGCCTCTGCTTGCCATGCAGAAGGTCCCAGGTTCAGTCCCCAGCACCTCCAGTTAACTGGACTAGGCAAGTAGGTGATATGAAAGACCTTCGCCTGAGACCCTGGAGAGCCGCTGCCTGCCTGAGTAGGCAATACTGACTTTGATGGACCAAGGGTCTGGTTCAGTATAAGGAAGCTTCATGTGTGTGAGAGCAGATGCCATTCCACTGAGCCACAGCACCTCCCCAAATACACTTCACACGAGCACATGAAGCTGCCTTATACTGAATCAGATGCTCGGTCCATCAAGGACAGTATTGTCTGCTCTGACTGGCAGCAGAGAAGTCGACCGTCTGGCACTGGAAGTCCTGTTGGCTTGAGTTTGCCTAGGGCAGCTTCATCTAACAAGTCTTGCTTCATCTCCACATTTCTTTCTTCCTAAGTGTTTCTTCCCATCCACGTCCACCCGCCCTTCCCTTCCTTCCTTCCTTTCTCCATGTTGGATGCTCTTCCCACTTATTTGCTTTGCAGCGATGCTTTGTGGCTCCCTCAGTATGTAAATTAAACCAAGCATAGATAGCTTTGTGCTGCTTAATGTTCAACTGATAAAAATTAATGTGCTGTGAAATGAGCATTTTATCTGACTGCAGATACAGTGACGGAGTTAATTAGACTGGCAGAGCAAAATGTTATTAAAATGTAGACGGAGAGGCCTTGCTGGTGGAGCGCTGACCGGGCCACAGAATGGGGGTGCACGCGAGTGAGCATGGGCATTGTTGGGTGGACGGTGGCATCCTGCTAAATCGGCCAGGGCCGGCTCGGAGCAAACGTCTGGAGCGAGAGGCGGTAGTTGAGCGCTCAGACATGACCGAAGGATCAGGAATGCTGATGAGCGCACGCCTTCGATGCACAGGGAACAGACTGAGGTGGGGCCAGATGCTTTCGGCGCACGGCAGAAGTGCATTCATCAGCATTAACACATGGTTGATGGTGTCGCCTCACCTCTAAGCACTGCCAGGTCTAGCGTTCGATACAATGGACCTGGCTGAGTGATCGATAAGCCTGCAAGCAGTGGAATGTTTAATTCCAAGGAGCGATTCTAGCAAGGCTTCCTAGGAGCTTGCGACTGGCTTTCCCTTGCGGAGCCGGACGGAGAGAAGGGTCGCCAACTCCAGGTTGGGAAATCCCAGGAGATTTGGGGGTGCAGCATGGGGAGAGTGGGGTGTGCAGAAGGGGAAGGACCTCAGTGGGGTATATCGCCACAGAGTCCACCCTCAACAGCCGCCACTTTCTCCAGGGAGGATTGATCTCCGTTGTCTGAAGATCAGTTGTAATTCTGGGGCATCTCCAGGGTACCACCTGGAGGTTGGCAGCCCTACCATAGAGGCTGCCTTTGTCACACAGGAAAGCAAGATGGTTTCCTTGGGCTGTGGACATCACATGTCATTAAGGGTGGCAGAGTGAACACATGAAGCTGTCTTATACTGAAGCAGACCGTGGTCTCATCAAGGTCAATATTGTCTACTCAGACTGGCAGTGGCTCTCCAGGGTCTTTCATATCACCCACCAGCTGATCTTTTTTAGCTGGAGATGCCGGGGACAGAACCTGCGACCTTCTGCATGCCAAGGAGAGACTCTTCCACTGAGCCACAGCTCCGCCTCACAGACTGGCTGTCCACTCTGGATTGTCTTCTGTTCCTTTGAACCTGCCCAGCACTTCATAGGCTTTCAGCCCAGTTTGAGAAGTTATGCCTGGGTTTTAAGAGCCATCATTTTCCCATACTTGTGCTTTAGAATGAAAGAGACACGAACCTTAAAAGGCGTTGCAGAATCCAGCCCGTTGTGACCAGGAAGACATGTGCCAGCGTGCCCCAACCAGGAACACCCTCCGCTTTCAACAGGGGTGCATTTTGTCTGTGTGCTTTGCCAAGTTCATCACGGGAATGGATGGGTAGAGAGCCTGGGGTCGTGTCTGCTGCATCTTCTGACGCCCACCCTAACAGGCGCAAAGAAAGCAGAAGGGACCATTCTTGTGCTCTCTGAGTTCCTGTTGCAATTTTCTTTTAAGTTAATTAAAAAAGAGTGTGATCCTATCTGTTACAGAGGCCACATAAATGCTTAAGTTAACAAGGCCGGTCCAGTCCGCAATATGGTTCAAAAATCCTTGAAAAGCTAGTCCGCGTGAATTCGCGGCATCGATCTCTGGATTATACTCATTCCCACAAAAAGCATTTCTCGATAATTGTTTCTTACCGAAGGAACAACACCTGTGATATCTGTCAATACAACTTTGTGGCATTGGGGGCGCGTGTCTGAGTGAGACGTTCCTTGCTGAAGGCAAAACCCGAGCTCTTAAGTCGATGGAATCAACACAACAGAGCATCGTATCGACTGATGGATTAAGTCCCAGTCAATTAATTTTTCTCCCCCCGGGCTCAATATTCAAGGATGGATGCGGGTGAGGCAGTGCATAAGTGGGGAGGGGTGGTTTTGTTAGTCTGAGTTAAAGTATATTTATCGCCGGGATACTTTTAAGCCTTTTGACTGAACTGTACACATGTCTAGCCGGGCAGCTCAATACATTGGGGGGGGGGAGCTGTTGGTAATTTTTTCACCCCGTTGAATGCACAGGATTGTTCTCCCCTCAGCCCCCAGGTTCTTCAAAGGAACAGTCATCAGGAAGCCACGTACTGATCTCAGTAGATCCAACATCTTTCCCCTTGGAGAGATGCTCTGCAGTCTAAACACAGTTATAAAAAGAGATAGAGTCACCACCCAGCAGCCTGAATAGTCCTGAATAGTCTAATCTCATCAGAGCTTGGAAGCTACATTGGTGATCCTCAGTTAGTACTTGGACGGGAGACCACCAAGGCGGTCCTAATGCAGAGGAAGTGAATGGCAAACCACCTCTGAACATCTCTTGCCTTGAAAACCCATGGTCCTGGGGTCACCGTGAGTCGGTTGTGCCAGGATGGCACACAATTGTATTATTAAAGTCACAACCAGCCATTAATTATTTGGATGCAGTCATTTTAACTAAGGCTGACCTGAAAGTAGTCTCTGAGCGTTCAGGGAAGTTTTTGGCAGTGTAGAAAAGGACTGTCAAAGATTTTTCAATAATGCTAGTGAAAGGTTCTGCATGCTCACGGATGTTGTTTCCACCCTTTCCTTTGATTGCCTTCAGTGACGTTATCGCATAACTTCGTGAAATATTATGTGATCCCCAATTGGCTAGATCAACTGTGTTGTCCCCAATTGGCTCGATTCACCCTATGTATCTGCTCCAGGATGCTGTCACACTCAATAATGGACTTGGGTTGTCCTTTCTAAGGTCATCATGTAGCCCGAACTGACCAGCTATGCAGCATTTGGACAACGTCCCAATTGCTGTGTGATCTCTGATTGGCTAGGGTTGTCTCGGCATCCTATCCAGGGAGCGCAAGTCACTAGTAATGTGAAGAAAACAAGATGCAGCAATTCTCACACTTGAAGAGAGCCGCTGCCAGCCTGAGTGGACAATACTGACCTTGATGGACCAGTATAAGGCAGCTTCATGTCTTTGGCATCTGTTTCAGGCATAGGTGTGTGTCTTGCAAAACTGTCTTCTCTCTTCCGAATCCCCACTGGTTGCATCCCCTTCTCCCTCATGCCGTTGAAGCTTTTGCTGTTCTCAGGGCCTTTCTTGGCTGCGTCTCCTCTTCTCCCTTTTTTCCCTTTCCTCCCTCCTTTTATTCCTCGCCCCGTGTCTGCTGACTCCCTCGTTCCTCTTCTACTAAATTATGCCCTATTATTTCCACCGCCTGAAGATCTCACAGCTGAAGCATTATTTCTAACCGTATTTTATATTCCTGGTGCATGCTGTAATCTGGTTTGAGTTTTTATTTTCAGCCGAACTGCTGACGCGGCAGCAGTTGCAGCTTGCAGAGTGTGAGCGGGTCGGAGCCCTCTTTTGACAGCGGGTTTTCGAAACAGAGCTCAAACATTAGCTTAGACTGTTTTCCCCACCTCCTTATAGTTTCAGTTACGGACGCAAGTGAAAAACAATCAGATACTTACAGGACTCCTCCTAAATACAAAAAAAAAAGGTCATAAGCATGTCGTAGATCCCACTAGGGTTGTCAGCTCTGGGTTGGGAAATCCCTGGAGCTTTGGGGGTAGGGCTGCCAGGTCCCCCTTTGCCACTGGCGGGAGGTTTTTTGGGTGGAGCCTGAGGAGGACGGGTTTTGGGGGAAGGGAGGAACTTCAATGCCATAGAGTCCAATGGCCAAAGTGGCCATTTTCTCCAGGGGAACTGATCTTTGTAGTCAGGAGATTAGTTGCAATTCCGCGAGATCTCTAGCCACCTCCTGGAGGATAGTAGTCAAAACCGGCTACAAGTTGCAATTTATATGTATGGACTTGAAACGAATTGAGCATTTTGCCTATACTTACTATTTTGTAACGCTTCTTGCGTCGTTATATTGGGTCTATCTTACACCTACCGCAAATTTCCTGTTTGCTCAACTGAGGTTGTGTTTGTGAGATTTGTATTCTCAATATACTTTTCTAAACAGCAATATTGTATTGTAGTAACCTTATTTTGCTTGTGCCTCCTGGAGGATGGCAACCTGAGATACCTCCTACCCTCCAAGCACAGCCCACTAGCCAAGTGCTGCGAAGGGCAGGATAAATAGCGGTTGGACGCTTTGTGTATCTCTTGCATCACACTTTGCTTGATTTGATGCTGTCACGATTCAGGCAACCTCTTCCTGAATACAGGATGAAAGGGGAGGGATTGTGTTCCTTCAGATACCGCAGCAATCACAACACAGTCAGATTCTGAGCTGCAGAGGGGAATTCTGGCTCCTGATTCCCTTTCAGTTGGCGCTTATTCTAAGTACGTGTGCCAACATTTGGTTTGATCCAATGAGGGCAGTGTATTATATTTATAGAAATGTGCTTTTTTAAAAAGCTGAATTTTGAAACTTTGACTGCTCAGATCCGTTGGAAACATCTTGCGGTCTGTTCAAAGCCCCCCACCCCTTGCTGTCATGCTGAAATGCCCAGATACCTGCTGGCTTTTATATATATATATGTGTGTGTGTGTGTGTGTGTGTGTGTGTGTGTGTGTGTGTGTATGTATATATGTATGTATATATATATATATGTATGTATATGTTTATATATACGGTATATATATGTATGTATATGTATATGTATTGACTTGATGGCACTTAACACACACACATGTGTGTGTGTGTGTATGTATGTGTGTATATATATGCCAGAGAGACAGACAGACAGACAGATATAAATATGAGGTGGAAGCATTTGAAAGCATCAAAGCTCCCAGTGAGGCTGTGTATATGTTAATCCTTGCCTTTGTGATATCAAGACTCAGCTATTAGAATGGGCCACTTAATGGATTGCCAGCCCAGGCTGAACTCTCTATTCAGAAGGGTGTTGCGGCTGTGGCGATCACACACTTGGAAGGTTAAATATACTTCCCCCTCTCCGTTTCGCAAATATATGTATATATCTATTTACTATAGCTTTGATGGGACTTGGAAAGTTTCCATGCTACAAATACCGGCAGAACTAGGAGGGTGGAACTTGCAGGGTGTCTCACATTCCTTTGAAAGAAAGGAGTTTCCTCCCCAGCATGGTTCATGCATCTGCAGTTGCATGAAAATCTATTATTGGAGCAAGCACGTACGGCTCTATGTTATGCTTTTAGATATTTTGTAGGTTTCGATGGGATGTGTAATTTTATTGACTCCATCTTGTTATGCTGTGGTGCTTTTCCAAACTGCCTGGAACGCTGTGTAAACATAGTAAGACAGCGGCAAAGCAATGCCCTAAATAAATATTTATAAGGGTCTTCTCACTGTAGGGTTGCCATCCTAACTCACTCTGACATTTGCCAACAGGTTTAGAATAGATCATCGCTGAGCATAGTTCCACAGTTTTGCTTTTTGGCTAGCTGCACTAGTCACTAAATTTTAAATTTTTCTATCCTTGTTTCTTTTCTTTAAAAAAAACCCCTAATTATTTCAAAATAAGTTTCTGCAAAACCGAAAGGACCGAAAGCCCCACAGCAAAGCTTCAAAAAGCCAAATCAGAGGCATGAAGGCAGTGATTGGTTTTTGCTTCCTTACACTGCTTGGAAGCACAGATTTTGACGTGGTATTAAGCAAAGGCCGTTTTACCTGAGAATCATTACAGCTCTGTTTTTCTTTCTCAGCTCTAATTAAATTTGGTATTTTAACCAATTTAGCGGCATGTTGGATTTTCAACATTCAATCTACAGCTGTTGGAAGTTCAGGCAATTTTCATCTGGCTCCTAATTTCTCCTGAGTGGCTATCAACAGACTCCGTATTAATCCATTCTCCTTATAGCAGAACAGAATTGCAAGAAGGTGAAATGGTAATTGGTATTTTGACTTAGTATAAATGGTACTGAAGAAAGGTTTTCCAACTTTTCAAAAAGTATTTTACAAGTTAGGGTCCCATGAGGAATCCTGTGGGGTAGAGAAGAAACAATAGGGAGATTTCTCACTGACACAGATGTCCTTCAGGGTACTGTAAAATCTTTGGGGGTTGGGTCTGATCCCCCATTGTGTGTGTGTAAAGTGCCTGTCAAGTCGCAGCCGACTTATGGCGACCCCTTTTTTTTGGGGGGGGGTTTCATGGCAAGAGACTAACAGAGGTGGTTTGCCAGTGCCTTCCTCTGCACCCCTTTTTTTTGGGGGGGGGTTTCATGGCAAGAGACTAACAGAGGTGGTTTGCCAGTGCCTTCCTCTGCACAGCAACCCTGGTATTCCTTGGTGGTCTCCCATCCAAATACTAACCAGGGCTGACCCTGCTTACATTATCCCCGCCTTTAAGTGATTCTCTGCTGCCCTCAGCATTCCTATTAGAGAGTCCTGAGCAGAGTCAGATCTCATCAGGCTGTTCAGAGAGATTTTTTTCCTCCTTTTTAAAGTCATGGATTCAGATTCTTTCCCTGTTTGTATGTCACCTTCTCTAGCCATTAATTTCTATGTTCCGCATTGTCTCTGGGAAACTTTTTCTTCTGTGCCCTACTAACGTTCACATGCAAAAAAAAGAAAGAAAAGAAATTATATTTAAGGAAAGTTTAGGAAATTGCTAGAAGCAAGGAAGGAGAAGAGAGCTTCTTGGAACAGAAGCATCTTACCCCATGAGACAAAGCTAAATTAGTTCTGAGATGCTTCCTCTCACCGGTGGTGGAATCAGCGATTCTTGCTCCCCCTTCGTTAGAAGCTCAGCATTCATGAAGGAAGAACCCAAACTTCATAGGGTTTGGGCCGGGAAGGGGGTGGTGTTGAGGTCACAAGTTATCACATTACAGTATGAAAATAGCAAATAGATCCCAGGCCTGATATGATCCTGATATGATCCTCTTGCATGCAGAGGGCATCAGTCCAGCACAGTGAATCCTAGTCTTGTATCTGGACGCAGGATCAGATCTATTCTTGACTGTGGCTCACCTTGATGAAGTCTCTGTCTCCTTGTGTCAGTTTCACACCAGTAAAATGAGTCTAATATTTGGGTTGGTCTAATTTCTTACCCCGCCTTTCAATCCAAAGGAGGAGGCTTCCATAGAACAGCAAAACGCAGCCACACCCATTTAAGATCATTTAGATCTTTTCGATCTCAGATCATTTAGATCTTTAGATCATTTAGATCTCAGGGGTAGAGCGTCTGCTTGGTATGCAGAAGGTCCCAGGTTCAGTCCTCAGCATCTCTAGGACCTGAGGGAGTTAGGTGATATGAAAGACCTCTGTCTGAGACCCTGGAGAGCTGCTTCCAGTCTGAGTAGACAATAGTGACCTTGATGGATTGATGGTCTCATTCATGATAAGGCAGCTTCATGTGTTCATGCCTCCAGGCATCCTGATAATGTAGCTGTGTCTTGAATGGAGAACACAGAGTCCACCCTCCAAATCAGCCATTTTCTCCAGGCGAACTGATCTCTGTAGTATGGAAATCAGTTGTAATCCCAGGAGATCTCCAGGCCCCACCAGGAGTATGGCAACCTTAATATATAAATAATACAGACTTTTTTCTTTCTGCCCTTAGTCATTCCCCCCCACCCCAACCTAAAAGTGAACGGCAAATGACATTCCTGACCTGGAAGGCCCAATATTTCATGCTGTTAAAAATAGAGATTACTCATTATATGCTTGTAGGAACAGCGGTTGCTATTGATTCTGTTCCCGCCCCGAGTCTTTTAGCACTCTATTAATTGCTACAGAGCTCAAACCGGCACTGACCTCGGAGCAGCGTTCAGTCAAGGGGGTCTTGGCGACCGCAGTAATGAGCAGGAGGATGAAAAGGCAGCATCTTGATCACAGCTTAAACTTTAGGGAGCCAAAATGCTGCTGGTTTTTTTTTTTTTTTGAAAACATGGAACATGGATGAGAACTTGGCACAACCCACCTGGAGCAGGGCTGTGCTGACAGAGCTAGGTAACCCTTGGGTTTAGAGGCTGTAGAGACAAAAGGTGCAGGGATGATTCAGTTCCCTTCCTGCAATAAACATTCAATACACACATGCGGCCCAAACACCTGCCTTCATCGGGGCAGACCTGGTTGCTGGCCAGGGAGGTCTCCCATCACCCTGTCTACTGTGACCCGGAAAGGGGGCCGTGATTCATCTCCAATCCAACAGCGACTGGGAGCAAAGGGTGATGATTGCGCATGCCGTCAATGTCATCCCTGTCATGTTGTGCCGCATCATTTATTTGGAAGCCCTTGTTAAAAACCAACAAATTATCTTAGTTGTGCGGGTAATTGCATGTGTGGGAGCAAGTGAGGCGTCCTGGAAATTATAGCGTCCCACCTCTGTGTACACAGACATTTCATCAAAGGAACGTGAAAGCAAGACACAGAAAAGCAAACCTGAGGGTAAAACGCGGCCGAGGGTTGCCGAGGCCCACGTTTTTACGCCGAGCGCAATACGTTGTGTTTGCATGTGTTACATCAGAACCCTGTAATCGGTGCTTGCCTTGGGGAACCTGCAATATCAACTACGTCATAGATTGAGCGCCAGCCCTGTCTCTGTTCCCACCCTAGAAACTGGAGCAGCTGTTTCACTTTCCACTGGGAGGTAGGTCAGAGTCAGCAACGGAAGGCCATTACGCCAAAGGAAGCTCCCCTAGTTGGAGCTGCCTTGCTCACCTAGGGATAAAACTTCATTGACCCAGCTTACCAGCACAAAGTATAATTCTGCCCATGTTACCCATAGTTTCTTTCAGGCTGGCGGGCCACACTGCCAGAAGTGAGCACATAGACACCATCAGGCTGCTAAAATAGCACAACTTCCTAAATATCTTTACCCTACTAGGATTGCCAACTCTGCGAGCCAGCGTGGTGGAGTGGTTAAGAGCGGTGGTTTGGAGAGGTGAAGTCTGATCTGGAGAACCGGGTTCGATTCCCCTCTCCTCCACATGAGCAGCGGAGGCTTATCCGGTGAACTGGATTTGTTTCCCCTCTCCTACACATGAAGCCAGCTAGGTGACCTTGGGCAAGTCACAGCTCTGTCAGTTCCACCTACCTCACAGGGTGTCTGTTGTGGGGAGGGGAAGGGAAGGTGATTGTAAGCGGGTTTGATTCTTCCTTAAGTGGGAGAGAAAGTTGGCATGTAAAAGCCAACTCTTCTTCTTCTGGGTTGGGAAATTCCTGGAGATTTGAGGAGTGGAGTCTGAGGAGGGTGGGGTTTAGGGAGGGGAGGGACCTCACCCAGGTGTAATGCCATAGAGTCCGCCCTCCAAAGCAGCTGTTTTCTCCAGGGGAACTAATCCCCGTAGCTTGGAGATCTCCAGGCCCCACCTTAGACTGGCAACCCTACCTTAGACCAAGGCTGGACTCTCCTGTCACTTCTGGGCCCAGGATAATGTCACCCTGAAATGGCTTTTACTTAATGTTTTGTAATGGGTGGCTCACCTACTAACCAAAGTTAATGGGAGTAGCCAGTGTTTAGATGTCACACTGTTGAGCTGCTGTTTATAAACCACATTTTAATGTGTTGTGTGAATACAACCTGCACCATACAGCAGTGAATTCTGTAGGCTAATTTACATGTTGGCTGTAGGACTGCTAGATTCGAGTCCAGTAGCTCCTTAGAGACCAACAAGATTTTCTGGGTATCAGCTCTCAAGATAGGGTTGCCAGGTCCCTCTTCACCACCGGTGGGATGTTTGGGGGGGTGGAGCCTGAGGGGGGCGGGGTTTGGAGTGGGGAGGGGACTTCAATGCCATAGAGTCCAATTGCCAACGCGGCCATTTTCTCCAGGGGAACTGATCTGTATCGGCTGGAGATCGGTTGTAATAGCGGGAGATCTCCAGCCACTACCTGGAGGTTGGCAACCCTGTTTCAAGAGTCAAAGCTGTCTGATGAATGGAGAATTGATTCTGGAAAGTCCATAGTCCGAAAATCGTGTTGGTCTCTAAGATGCTACTGGACTCGAATTTAGCTCTCCTGCTGCTGACCAACGCTGCTGCCCTCTGAACCAGTGTTGGCTGTAGAAATGTTTCCTTTGGCTTGCCCTGAACTCTTGCTCTGGGAGCCGCTGAACCGGGGGTCGATCACAAACCACCCAGAAGTAAAAAAGCACGCCTAATTATTATTTTTGTTGTCTTTGGTGGAAGTTCTCCAATGGCTTTGTTAGTAGAGCAGGGAGAGGGAAGTTGCTTCCTCTGAATGGGGGTGGGAGGGAGATGAATGGCTTGAACAGCCCATTCACCCCCGTGGTTCTGGTTGCGTTTTTTCGTTTTGTTTTTGTCTCGCTGGGACCCGGTGCGAACTCCCCTCGTCGTGTTCTGCTTTTCCTTCCCCATTTACGAAGCCGAGGCTGACGCACGGTTGTTTCCCCACTGGTGATCTACTGACCGACTTTGCCTTAATCCCTTGATGTCAGTTAAATAAACCGAGGGGTGTTGGCAGGGAAGGCAGAGAGGCAGAGGGTTGACATTGCAAATCGTCTCCCCACCCCACCCTCCAAATTAATTTGAAGCTCTTACGAGCGCGCAACCCCCACCCCCCCAATCGCTGGCCAAACAGAGATGGAGCTTATGTTAGAAGGCCATCTGCAGAGCAGGCCAGAGCAAGAGGCCCCTGCCCCACGGAGCCAGCCGTCTTCAGGCGGACTGACCTCCAGGTCAGGCCCGGGGGTCTCCTGGAATTTCATTACAGAGATCATTTCTCCTGGAGAAAATGGCTGCTTTGGTGGTTGGACTCGACAGCATTAGACCCCACTGAGATCCCTCTCCTCTCTTAACCCTGCCCTCCTCAGGCTCCACCCCACAAATGTCTAGGAATTTCCCAACCCCGAATTGGCAGCCCTATGTGGGGAGGGGATGGAGGGGCAGCGGATGCCATTGCTGAGGCTGGGGCTGGTGTGAGCAGACCGGAACGTACGTTCCTGTGCTTCTTGAAAGGTGCCATCAAGTCACTGCCGATTATGGCAACCCCCTTTGGGGTTTCAAGGCAAGAGGTGTTCAGAGGTGGTTTGTCATTGCCCGCCTCTGCATAGCAAATCTTGGACTTCCTTGCTGGTCTCTCCCTGCTTAGCTTCTGTGATTTGATAAGATCGGGGTATCCTGGGCAATCCCGGTCAGGGCATTTCTTCACTGAGGGATGCTAATCCTAAACCCTGCTGGAATCGCTGGGGGAGGCCTGGTCCCTTTCTAGACTTGGCTTTTCATCTCCCCGCCTCCACCTGTAACCCCCTGCAAGTGAGACGTCATAAGAACATAAGAAAAGCCATGCTGGATCAGCCCAAGGCCCATCAAGTCCAGTTCACACAGTGGCCAACCAGGTGCCTCTGGGAAGCCCACAAACAAGACAACTGCAGCAGCACCATCCTGCCTGTGTTTCTCAGCACCTAATATATTTGCCATGCTCCTCTGATCCTGGAGAGAAGAAGTATGTATCATGACCAGTATCCATTTTGACTAGTAGCCATGAATACCCCTCTCCTCCATGAACATGTCCACTCCCCTCTTAAAGCCTTCCAAGTTGGTAGCCATCACCACATCCTGGGGCAGGGAGTCCCACAATTTAGCTATGCATTCCGTGAAGAAATACTTCCTTTTATCAGTTTTGAATATCTCTCCCTCCATCGAAGGCTCTCATTCTGCAGAGTTGCAGCTTCCTTCCTCCTGGGGAGGGGGGGGGGGCTGCAAGCAATGCAAAGGTGTGAACAAAGACACCCAAACACCCCAAGGCCTTTGTTGTTGTCTGAGGTTGAAATCCCAGTGGAATCCCTGATGTTATCACACTCTCATTAAGAAATGCCCCCTTCCCCTTCCTTGGTCTGTCGTGAAACCTCCGAGAAACCCGGATAAAATCAGCAGTGGGAAGGGAGCAGCTTTGGTCAAGAATAAGTTGCCTGCGTAAGGCTTCATGGTGATAGGGAAGGTTGCCTAAGCTTTCTGTGTGGCTGTGATTCTTGGGAGCAGAGACGAAGAGCAGAACTTTGTTGTGGCTGCAGGACGGAGGAGGCTGAGCGTTCCAGACAGGTATGCAGCACCGATTCATTTTAAGCCGAGGTGGTTCCCAAATGAGTCCCAGACTCAATGCTCTGCAGTTAAGGAACAGCGTTGGAAAAAAGCGTCCTCTTCCAGAGGCCGCCGTCTGATCTTGTTCGGGACAGCTGTCCCAGAGACGAGCCCTTCTCTGTGGTTTGCGCTCGGGGCAGCAGCTGAGCCAAACGCATCTGTCAGAGTCGACCGAAAGTGATTACAAAAGGAACAGTTAATTGAAGGGCTGATTGGGCCTGTCCTGGAGTGTCAGTCATACCTCGACGACGCCTGGCGCCCATCCCGTTGGAGGAAACCTGCAGTTAAAAATGTTATATGAGAAACGTCTCTCTTTTGCTCAGTGCTTTTTGTAGCTGGCATCCGGAAACGCGGCAAGCAAAGACCTGCGCTCTTTGAACTCTGGCATCTCTCCTCCCTCCTCTCTCTTTGTTTTTTGGGTGTATCGCAACTGCGTGACATGCAGAAAAAAATGGTTCTCTAGAATTCTGAGCAGCAGGGTGCAATCTCTCGCTGCAACAACTGATCCAATTGTCATTGCATTCCTTCCTTCCTTCCTTCCTTCCTTCCTTCCTTCCTTCCTTCCTTCCTTCCTTCCTTCCTTCCTTCCTTCCTTCCTTCCTTCCTTCCTCTGAGGTCTGTTCTTACAGCTGGGGCAAAACTACAGAGCATTGCGTCTTCTTCCTAAGTATTCAGCCCTCCTTGAGGCAAGAAAAAGGGGTACAGCGTGCTTCTCCCTCCCCTCCAGCATTTTCCTGATGTATGTAATTCAGCACTTGGGAGGTGCAACCCCTGTTTGTTTCAGCAGGCTTTGTTCAGGATGTTTTCTTGGCAGGATCTGCTCCACCGTCAGGTCTGTCTGCCATCCTGAAGGGTACCTGCCACCCTCTGCCTAAACAGCCACTTCTGGGCATTCAGAGGTTGGCCGAATCTGGGCAGAAATACGTGCTCACTTCTTCAGAAAGATCCTACCATGCCAGAAATTTGTTAGTCTTTAAGGTGCTACTGGACTCTTGCTCAGCGTGGTGTAGCGGTTAAGAGCGGTGGTTTGGAGTTGTGGAGTCTGATCTGGAGAACCGGGTTCGATTCCCCGCTCCTCCACATGAGCGGTGGATGCTAATCTGGTGAACTGGATTTGTTTCCCCACTCCTACACACGAAGCCAGCTGGGTGACCTTGGGCAAGTCACACTCTCTCAGCCTCACCTCCCTCACAGGGTGTCTGTTGTGGGGAGGGAAAGGGGATTGTAAGCTGGTTTGAGTCTCCCTTAAATGGTAGAGAAAGTCGGCATATAAAAAACAACTCTTCTTCTTCTTCTTCTTCTTTTTTACTGCTATTTACAGACAAGCATGGCTGCCCATCGTGATCTGTCTTTTTACAGAGTTGGCTTTTTTATGTGCCTTTATTGTTTTAACTGTATTGTTTTAACTGTGCCTTGGTTTCCTTTGTCAGGGAGAGAGAATAAATAAATAGGCTGATGGATAAAAAGGTAACAAATGGAATCTGCTGGATAATGCTTCTGTGATGTCCTCGAATGGGGTCAAGGGGACCACATGGTATGGGAGGTCTCCATACACACACACACAACCCAGCAAGGAGATTGCTTCTGCTTCAAGATGTTTGCCTGTTTTCAACTTGGAACAAATGGGAGATGCGCCACAGAAGTTGATTAAATAATTTATAATATATTATGCAGGGGGGATCTATATGAATGATAAAAGAAATGCACAGTGAAAAGGCGCTGCCTGTCAAGGCAACAGAAAAAAGAAGTTGTTGGGAGGAAACGGTTCCTCATTAATATAACCTGGGCAACTTGCAGGAAGGGGCTGTGAGCCAATGGAGAAATGGTTGGTACCCTTTGCTCACCTGACCCAGCAACTAAGGAAAGAACGGGAGAA